>NW_028082490.1:265421-2720742 GCF_014824575.4 Sturnira hondurensis
TCAGTAAATGAATGGATCAAAAAACTATGGTACATATACACAATGGAATTTTATGCTGCAGAAAGAAAGAAGGAGCTCCTACCTTTTGCAACAACATGGATGGAACTGGAAAGCATTATGCTGAGTGAAATAAGCCAGGTGTTGAAGGACAAATACCATATGATCTCACCTTTAACAGGAAGCTAAACAACAAAACCAACAAGCAAGCAAAATATAACCAAAGACACTGAAATAGAGAACAGGCTGACAGTGACCAGAGGGGAGAGGGAAGGGAATTTCAGGGGAAATAAGGGAGGGATTTAGAGGAACCTATATAAAGGATACATGGACAACAACTGAGAAGGGTGGAAATGGGAGGGAGGGGGAGGATGGGGAGTGGGATGGGATGGGAGTAATAGACAGAAAACTGTACTTGAAAAATAATTAAATAAAAAATTGGAAAAAAAAGACTTTCATTGGAATACTAAACAATACAAGAGTATTTTCTCACTAATCATAAAATTTGAATGGTGCATATATGTTTAGACTCCTATAACTTACAGATCTGTAGGATATTTTAGAAGATGATATATAAGGACATTTTGATATACCTTATTGATTTTTCTTATCTGTGATAACTTGCATACATATTTGTTGATATCTCATTGAATTTGTCAAATATATAAAAGCTATTGAGAACAACTAATTTATCCACTAAAGCCTATGTTACTTGTTTAACCACATTCTAAAAAACGTCATGAATTTAACCAGAAATTACCCATGTATTGCACATACAGAAAAATTTGATACTGGACCATCAGTTTACCCACTATAAAGCCATTTTAATTGATCCTCTAAATTAATGTTAAGTCTTTGATGAACACATGGTAAGCTGAAATAGGGCCCCAAAACACACCCATCCCCTAATCCCTGACTCTTGTGAATGTGTTACCTTAGGAGGCAAAATAGGCCTTGCAGGTGGATTAAGTCAAAGCTTTTTGATAAGGGGAATTTATCGCAGATTGTGGGTGTGAGCCTAAAGCGCACAGAAGGGTCTTTGTAACAGGGAAGCGGCAGCATCAGAGCCAGAGGACGTCACATCTCGATGGAGGCAGAGAGAAAAAGCAAGGTGATAACAGGAGCGAAGGGTTAGAAGAAAAATGACAAGAGAAGCAGACATCAGAGTAACGCGAGGCCACAAAGCAGGGAGTTTGTACAGCCTTTAGAAGCTGGAGAAGCAGAGAAGTAGATCTTGGAGCTTCCAGAGGGGACACGGGCCTCAGGGTAAATTAATTTGAGCCCAATGAATCCCTTCGGGGCTTCTGCCCTTCACAACTCTGTAGTGACCTTTGTGACGCTTTTACGCATCAAACATGTGGGGGTATTTTATAGCAGCAACAGGATATTTAAAACAGAGCATAGAATATTTTCTTTGCTAAAGTACCATTTACGATCTTGCTTCACTATAAATTATGTAGTATAATTATAATTATAAAGCAAAACCTGAATCCTCTAGCTCCTTTCATAAAGAAACATAGAAATAGTATTATTGTAGAAATTTGACTAAATTTTTTATTTTCCAGTAAACAATCCATGTTAATTGCCTGCACTTGACTGCCACTGTTTTATTTTTAATTTTATTATTTATTAATTTTTTGTATTTGTATAATTCTTTTTTTATTTTTTAAAATTTATTTAATTATTTTTCAAGTACAGTTTTCTGTCTATTACTCCCATCCCATCCCACCCCCCATGCTCCCCCCTCCCTCCCATTTCCACCCTTCTCAGTTGTTGTCCATGTATCCTTTATATAGGTTCCTCTAAATCCCTCCCCTATTTCCCCTGAAATTCCCTCCCCTCTTCCCTCTGGTCACTGTCAGCCTGTTCTCTATTTTAGTGCCTTTGGTTATATTTTGCTTGCTTGTTTGTTTTGTTCTTTAGCTTCCTGTTAAAGGTGCCACTATTTTAAAGAAAACTCTTCCCAGACTCTTACTTGTGTGGTTTAAGAACAGGAAATCCACACATGTAGTCATTTCCATTGTGAATCCATAACTGAAGGCATTTAAACCATTTATTTGTATTGTATGTTTTACATATAATGGGTGAAGGAAACCTTGAATTCAAAATTAACCCCTTTACCTCTGGCAAGCTCCCTTCAGGTGACGAGAATGATTGTCATAAATAAATAGTCCAGGAACTCTGTGTTCCCAGCTTTCAAACCCATTTGGTAAGTAGCTTCTCTTCAAGTAACTGTAGCAGACATTTGCAGGTGCTTACCTACAACCAGCCAAGTTTGCATGACATTTTTCACCTATACCTTGCTACATGAGAGCATATACATTTTTTTAAAACTTATTATGGTGACATTGGTTAATAAGATTATATAGTTCTCGATTGTACATTCCTATGATACGTGATCTTCGTATTGCATTGTGTGCCCACTCCCCAAAGTCCTATCATCTTCTCTCACCATAACTAGGTCAAAGACCTGAATATTGGACCTGAGACCCAGGAGAAAACATAGCTACTGAGCTTAGGGTCCTCGGTCCTGGGGAACATTTTACAGATTTGAGCCCAAAGGCAAGGGAAGTAAAGAGAAAAAAATAATGGGACTATATCAAACTAAAAAGCTCCTACACAACAATAGAAATTACCAAAAAAAGGACTCAATTGAATGAGAGAAGCTTTTTGCAAACAACAACTCCAAGAATATCCAAAATGTATGAAGAACTCATGCAACTCAATACCAAACAAACAAACAATCCAATTAAAAAGGGGCGGAGAATGTGTATGGATTATTTTAAGGTTTTGTTTCCTGAGCATAAAGGAATCCTTACTGGTAATTCATCAAGGAAACACAATTTCAGATTAAGTGCAATTTTTACTTTTTAGCTGAGAGAAAGCTAATATGTTTTTATTTTCTATTTCCTTACATCTAAAGTGCCATCCATTTAAACATATATGCTGCATACTGTATCTATTACTTGGCAACTCTTTCACAGTACATGGCTTTATAATTATTTTTACAAATGTTTATATCAATCATTATTATCTGTTTCATTCCTGTATGGTTATACCTCCAAATGTTTATTGACTTACCATCTCAAGGGTATTTTGAATGTCTGTGATGTTTTTTTCATAACATACAACGCTGCAATGGTCTTCATGTTGTGAATCTGACACTATTTCTCTAGGTTACAGACCCAGGGGACACACTGTTCAAAGTGTATGCTCAGCTCCAGTTCTTCAGAGACACAGAAAAATTCCACTACAAACTGCTTTTCTCATTTACAATGCATACGAGATCCCATTGTTCTGATGTCATGCATGTCTGGTCCCATATGCACGAGGACTTGGGAGACATTCATCAATGTCATATAGCAAGATGGATTTATTTTGAAAGAAAAAGTATGCAAAACTGTGATTAACAAAAAAATGTAAGGATTTGCCTTTGGTCTATTCTTCCCACAGAGAAGCATTCGAAGGTTAAAGCTAGGACAAGTAAAGGGGCACACGATGTGAGTTTATGTTCAAGTGCAGGAATCTCTAGATTTATTTCATTCAGTTTAATGGACAATGTATGAGAAGTGTCAATCACAAGGATTATGTGGGTGCAAGGAAGTCTTGAGTCAGTAAATGTTGTCTTGGAACGTCAGTTTCCAATTACCTGGGGACCTGGGGTCTGTACTCTGAATAAATAGCTGACATTATAGGACAGACAAACAGAAAATGATTTTAGTAGAAAGATGAAGGGTTATCATTATATACTTAATGAACAAGATGATGGGGTTGAAACTCTTATATTTTGGGGGGTATTTTAATTTATAATACAGCTTATAGTTTCCTACTGAGAATTGCAATTTCAGTTATTTTTTATGAAAACCATCTTTTAAAACATTGTTTAAACATCTCTGATTTGGTTAAAATTTTACTTGAGTTTTTCTCTTTTTTTTTAATTTCTCAAATTAACTATATTTTATTTCATTTTTTGAAATAATTTTTTATTTAATTCTTGTTCAAGTACAGCTTTCTGTCTTATATTCCCAACCCTGCCCCCCCCCGCCCCATGCTCCCCGCCTCCCTCCCATTTCCACCCCCCACCTTAGTTATTGTCCATGTGTCCTTTATACTTGTTCATATGAGTCCATCCCCTTTTCCCCTATGATTCTCTCCCCTCTCCTCTCTGGACCCTGTCAGCCTGTTCCGTATTTGAGTGTCATTGGTCACATTTTGCTTGCTTGTTTGTTTTGTTGTTTAGATTCCTGTTAACGGTGATATCATATGGTATTTGTCTTTCACCGCCTGGCTTATTTCGCTCAGCATAATGCTTTCCAGTTCCATCCATGATGTTGCAAAGGGTAGTAGTTCCTTCTTCCTTTCTGCAGCATAGAATTCCATTGTGTAAATGTACCATAGTTTTTTGATCTTTCTTAAATAATTTTGTCAACTACATTGTTGCAAACAACTTCTCTGTTTTGTGATTTCACTCTCTTGATAGTGTCTTTTCAAGTTTCCAATGATAAGTTCACATTTAGAGATGACTCTTTAAGTTCAGAAACAAATGCCACAAATTTTTTATTTTCTACATAAAAGTCATGAAAGTATATTTTTAAATAGAAAATTATAAGATATGTATTTGTGTCTCTGTTTATTTTTCATATCTATTCTTTACAAGATCCACAATTTTTCCTGGTTAACCACTTTGAACAATGAAAAGATACACTCATCCAAGTCTTATATTTTTAACATGGTTATCCAATTAACTCAGCCATTTATTTAAAAGACTCTCCTTCCCCCTAGAATTACCTTTTTCATTAATCAAGTAATCTCAGATATGCAGCATTGTTTCTAGACTCTGGTTTTTACCCTTTGATCTGTTCCTGAACAACATCAAGGGACCTCAATTACTATAATGTTTTAAAATTAAGATTTGATGAAATTTTATTCCAGTTTTTCAAGACACCTGGTTTATAAATGGTCCTTAGGATTTCCATATGAACTTTATATGTTGTTAATTTCCAAATATATAAAAAGTAAAGTTAAGATGTTTTTCTTAAATGACACTGAATCTTTAGAACAATCTGGCCCATTGCTCCTGAAACATGATCAAGGTGTATATTTATTTAATTAGGCCTTTTACAATAGGTTACAGTTTTCAAATCAGAGATTTTATAGATCTTTTGTTAGGTTTCATTTTATACGGTTGATGTTACACGTGCTGACATGTCCCCCACATTACCCCTCAGCGGCACGCTGTGGAGCACTGGGTTACAGTTACTTGATCGGCAGCAGGTGCCCTAAGGACACTTGACCCTCCTTTGTCTCCTTGAATGTTGGCAATAAATCTCCTCAGTGGAAGGATTTCTCTTCATGCTTGAAGATACCCTTTTAGCACTAGATTTTCTTTTTGACCTACATATATAAAGCAATAAATCTCTAAACTCATCTTAAAATGTCTACATTAACTTTTCTTTTCAAATATTTTCCAATGTTCCTAATTTTTCATTTACATGAATTATTGAAGAATACATGGCTTTATGCCCTGGCTGGCATGGCTCAGTGGATTGAGCGTGGGCCTGTGAACCAAACAACTGCGGTTCGATTCCCAGTCAGGGCACATGCCTGGGTTGCAGGCCAGTTCCCAGCAGGGAACTCACGAAAGGCAACCATACATTGATACTTCTCTCCTTCTCTCTTTCCCTTCCCCTCTAAAGATAAATAAATAAAATCTAAAAAAAAAAAGGATATATAGCTTTATTTTAAAATATGTAGAGTTGTTAAAAATATTGTTTTGCAGTGATAATTGATAATTTTCTAATGACTTTTACTTTGGCCTGGTAGTACAGTAACTATGAATTCAACACTTTGAGTTTTAATGAATCTTGATTTGTAGCACCCTATAGCACCATTTTGGAAAAAAATATGAATATAAGTAAGTATTCTTTAGTTGTAAGTAGTGTTCTGTACATGTAATTATGTCACATACAATAAGATTTCGAAGATGCAATGGGTGAGCATACATTAGAGGTAATAATGTTATAATGGGGTGAAAAATGCTTCCTAATATTGAAAGACTCCCTAACAGAGATGCTGTTCAGTTACCTCAAATATTTGCAGGGCCTAAATAAAAAAACACAGATGGAATTTTAATGAGTAAAAGCTGACAAAAAAAGAGAGAGACATCAAATTTTGTTCTTATTGATCATGCCTATTTGTTGTGCTAATGAATGCTAAATAAAATAAGACCAAAAAATTCTTAAATATTGTTATTATATTCTTTTCCTGGGACCCTAGGAAACTATCACTGTTACGCAACATGTGAGAGAAGGGTTGGGCAAATTAGCCTATTTGCTGCAACAGGAAGATGACTTCTTCATTTTCACCCTCCAGATTCTGAGCAATTACATTTAATTTCAGATTAATGAATTAATTTACATTTAAAATCATGGCTGTAAAAGGAACCTGCAAACCTTGTGTTAGGAATAAGCTCTGATTCAGAAGAAGGTGTCCTGGAAGGTGATTGAAGCTGGTGTTTGTTGCTAGTTTACCATTTCCGCACCAGTGATGATTCAGGTAAGAAGGTAGAATGAAAGTGGAATGGCAATGATAAAAAAGCAAAACAAAACAAAAACGAGAACAACGCTCTGGTTTTACATTTCAGAAAGTCAAAGTTGAAGAGTAAGTACCAACATCTTCAGTGACAGGAACAGTCAGGGCTGGGGCAAAATATAGGTATATTCATACACAGCACCAAATTACTTTGCAGCAGTGCAAACCAACAGATTTCTTATTAGCAACCACAGAGTCAAGAAGACATTGAGGCAATTTCTTACTATGTTGTGGTAAAATCATTTTGAAGCTATGCCATTGAATTCCACCTGTTTACATACTAAAAAATTTAGCAAATTAATCTACATACCTATAAACTATTATGGCTAATGTCTTGGAATTTAACTAGACATAATCAGAATAGAAATAAAACAAAATAAAAATCCTAATCCTACCAACGGCTACTGTTCAGCTTTTTGGGAATCAAAATTGTGAAGTATGTGATTATCTAAACAGTATGTTATACACCTAAAAGTAATACTAAATAGTATTAAATCTAAATTGTTGTTTGATTTTTTTGAAAATGAACATTGTTCATATCATTTTAAAAGAATTTATTTATTTATTTATTTATTTTTAAAGAGAAGGAATGGGAAGGAGAAAAATAGAGAGAGAAGCACCACTATGTGTTTGCCTCTCATGCACGCCCTACTGCGGATCAGGCCCACAAATCAGGCATGTGCCCTGACTGGGAATTGAACTGGTGACTCTTTGGTTCACAGGCCAGTGCTCAATCCACCAAGCTACTCCAACAAAGGCTGTATCATTTTTTTTTAAGTAATGATGAGTTCAAGTTCACAAAAAACCCTCTGAGATTAAGATCTATACCTTTAAGTACCTATGATTTCTTCTATGCCTTTTCTTGTTTCAGGCCTTATATTAAAGTCTTTAATCCATGTTGAGTTAATTTTCATATATGGTATAAACAAATTCATAAACACAGACAACAGTATGGTGTTTACCAAAGAAAGAAAGGGGTACGGGAAGATCAGAGGGGTCAAATATATGGTAACAGAAGGAGACTAGAAGTTTGGTGGTGATCTCACAAGGGAATATATAGATAACATGTTATAAAACCGTACACCTAAAACTTACATAACCAGTGTTACCACAACAAATTCAATAAATAAATAAATAAAATACATAGACATTCTCAGAGAACCCCTGAACTGCAAACACACATGCACAAAAAGGGAGGTACAGAATGAGTGTCTATGTAGCAGTTACGTAGACGGACGTTGTAGTGATGTAGCTTCTTGGGCCTCGCTTACTGATTCAGGGGTATTCAGCTCAGTGTTCTGAACATGGAATGAGTTACAGTTTTCTAACCTGTTACCTTTCTGTTGTGCAGGAAGACAGTATAAGAAGTGGTATAAAACTCTGCCCCCTCCCGGTATTTTCACTAAATTTAAGAATTAAACTCTTTTCATTAAATCTCTTTCAAATTAAAGCAGAAAGCATCGTTTCCCTAGGAGTGAACCTAAAAATCAGCAATCCTCAGTGAGGATCCTTGAATGGATTTATTTATTTATTTTAAATGAGCATCATATATTTGGGAATATAGAATGCAAATTGCAAGATGTACAGCTCTGAGAAAACCTGTAATGTTAATAACATGATTTTTTAAATTAAATTTAAGTTGTATTGTGTTCTATTAACATTTTGTAGAACCAGTGTTTTGGAAGCACACTATAAGAAAAGCAAGATTAGATATTTTATTAAAAAAACACATTTAATGGATTCATGAATATTCAGTAGAATAAATCCTGTGTTTCTTTCATTAAAACTTTTAAAATTTAATTTTATTATCACATAGATGAAAGTTATTTGAATATTAAAATACCACCACCTGATTTAAGTGCATACTTCCCCTCAGGCTCCTCCTATTAATTCTTTATTGGTTTGTAACTATCAAGAAATCAGGATAGAGTTAATATCTCACCTCAGGAAACAATAAGCTCACACGAAATGAAATAAAATGTTAGTAAACTGAAATTAAAACAACATAAAATTTTAGGTCTTCTATCAGTATCTCCACAACTCCACTAAGAAAATTTAAGTCAATATAGGCAATCAAACTTGTCCCATTATGGAAGAATATTTTTGAATACTTTCTTATAGTCAATATTCCTCTCAAGTTTCAATAATACATTAATCTTCTAAATGCTGCTCTTAAAAACTAAATAATATTGGTTAACATTTAGGAATATTTTTGTTAAGTATTTAATATTATATCTACTATTTATGGTACCACAGATACATATGGTTTTACTTCTATAGTTGTAATTCATTAAAACAATAATATAGTTTTATTTATGCAAATTTTAATATCTCAAAGGGAAAATGCAACATAAGTGAAAAATAGTTCATTTCAAAACTAAAATTTTATTGTCTTTATGGAACATTTTCTATAACTGTCCCTTGAGATAGATTAAGAATGGCTGCAAGTTAGTTCAGCCATTTCTCCTGTCAAGATGTGAATTTGTGACCTTACACCTTGGCTACTTTGACCAATAGAATATGTCAAAAAGGGATGTGCCATCCCAAGTCTTAGAAATGACAGCTTTCATATCTTGGGACCGAACTACCATGCCGGAAGAAGTACAAGAACTTGGTGATACCTACATGGAGAAGAACAGAAGCACCTCACCAAGAGACCTGTGTAGCCACTGCCCAAGAGTCATCTCCAGCTGCCAGACATGTGAATATGCCAACTAGGGAGTGAGTTCACAGTGGAGCTGATCTAGTTGACATTGTGTAGGGTAGATTTGAGGCTTTCCCACTTAGCCATACCTAAATTGAAGGTGTATGAGTAGGTAAAAGTTTGTTGCTGTTTTAAGCCATATTTGAGGAAAAATCTGTCAAATGAGGAGATACTTAAAACAAAGTATCTGGTGCCTGGAAGTAGAAAATTGCTGTAACAAAAAAGCCACATACGTCATGGCTGCAAGTTGAACCTGCATGTTTTCAACAGAAGACTATTTAAAATTGAAAGGGTATCAAAAAATTCCTGGTGAAGGTTTGAAAGACAAAGAGTAAGTATAAGAGAGAAATTCATAGCTAATAGTTCTGAGGAGTGCACAGGAGTGACCACATAAAGAATAAACATGCATCTAACTTAGATAACAACCTGCTGGAACCTGAAGCTGCTGCCCTTGATGGAAAGGTCTAAGGATTTTAGGAAGAGGTGAGTGTATTTTGTAAATAGTGGAATGCATGTAGAGGTCAAAGGGCCCACATAGGAAATATAATGATAGTCACAAGGTCACTGACATTCTGCCCATCAAGACACAGACTACCAGTATCTTCCCCCGGATCTGCACAGACTCTGTAACTGCTATGACCAACAAAATATGTAGAAATAATGTTGTATCAGTTTCCCAACCCAGATCTTGAGTCTTCTCTTCTCTATGCTTTTGCATATCTGCTCTCGGAGCACAACTTCCGTGCTGTGTAAACACCCAAGCAGCCCTGTCGAGGGTACCTTGTAGAGACACCCTGAGGCCCCTCACTGACAATCTGGATAAGTGCTCACCACCAGCCAGTCCTAACTGGTCAGCCATGAGTAGTCCACATTGTGATACCATCCAGGCCCTGTCTTTGAATTGCCTATGCCAAATCACCATTGCATGGCATTCCTCAAACTGTATTAACAGAATATATTACCTTCCATTTGCTGTACTTATATTTAATGTCTTCTTGGCTTATGTATTAGTATTATTTAAATATGAAATATATTTTAATTTATAAATGATTTTCAAATAAAGTGTGTTTTATATATTTTATACAGAAAATATTTGCTTCATGGAAACATTTATATGCCAATATACAATATACTTATCATTTCTTGTATTATTTTTATTTAAAGGCCCATTGTACTCACAATTTTCCTAGCATTATTATAAAATAATGTGTCTCCTGGAAGAAACAAAAAATGTGGGGTCTTAAGCACATATGAAAAGAGATACCTTTAATCTTTCTATCTTATAAAAAGATAAGCTACAAGATCTCCTGAAATCCGATAAGTTTTGTTTATGTAAGATAAATATGTTCTAAAGACCTACTGTACAACACTGCTTATATTTAACAATATGGTATTGTGCACTTAAAAATTTGTAAACAGGGTTTTTCTCATGTTAAGTGTCTCTAACACAATTTTCAAAAGAGAGCTAATTCAAATCGTACCTCCTGCAAGAAATCTTTCTTGACTGACTTAGTACATACAATTCCTATGATTATGTAATACTTACATATTACTCAAGTGGTTTAATTTGATACATTATTAAAAATACTTCAGGAATTTATTTTGTCTTTTTACTTCTTACATTCTTCAGATTTTTCAACTGAAGAATGACATTATTTTCAACTTGAAAATAATGACAATATTGTCTGTTAAAATTTCATTTATGAATAAATATATATTGACCAGAATGTACCAATCATAAATGGAAAAATCTACTTAAAATATTAAAAAGCCACTTTATTTTTATTTTTTCAAAAACTCTAGTCAAGGAATCACATCCAAGGGGTCAATGAAAGAGTTTACTAATGTTGGGGGTGATAAAATGTTCTAAAATTTATCTTGATGGTTACACAACTCTGTGGATATTCTAAAAAATCATCTAATTTTGCACTTTAAATATATTCAATATATGATACATGAATTTTATATCAAATAAAGCTGTTATTTTTATAAATGCATATACATTTCTCTGGCAGGTGGCAGAAGAGGAAATAAGAGACAAAGTAGCTTGTGGGGGATTTGACACACTACCTGTGGGTGGAAGGTGGTACATGAGAATGAAAAGAATGGACCTTTAGAAGTAAGGAATGAATCCCGACTGGCAGCCAGAAAGGAAATAGGGACCCGCATTTAAGCACTTTCATCTGACACCACTGACCCCAACTGAGTCTATCACTTAAATGAGCTTAAAGGAGGATTCTTCCCTATACCTCCAGATAAGACCCTGGCCCCATCAAAACCTTGATTTTGGACCTGAGTCACCCTCATCAGAGACTCATTGAAGATTGCTTTAAATTTTTAGTTACAGAACTATGAGATTTAAAAAATGAAAGATGTTATAAATTGCCAAAACATGGCAATTTGTTAGGTAGCAACAAAATAACCAAACAAAAAAGTTATCTGGTCCCAAACTACAGTAATTATTTTTATAATCATCTAAGTTTAAGAGCCAACATACTGAAGGATGTTTGTTTTATTGTCTTGCACAAATTAGAAATGAAATTAAAAAATCTAAGTGAATTCCTAAAACATATTGTAATTATTATCAATATTTTGTATGTAGGGTAACAAGAATCTATTATAATCTTTTGTTCTCTTCCCTCTAAAAAAGAAAAGAAGGACTTTAATTTTTAAGCATAGAGCTTTGATTACTAAAAGGGAATCAAAGGTAAGATGCAATGAGAAAATATAAAGATATGTCTAATTCCTTTATATTAGCTCAAAATATTTTGCTTCAATAAATTATCCAATAAAAATTCTAAGAATATATAAAAGTCAGATTGTTGAACTACATCAAGAGCCTGAATCAAGAAAAAAACAAGACAGTTCTTAGAAAAGAGAAACACATTTTTTTGGTTTAAATTTGTTCATTAAAACATTGATAAATTGTTGAAATCAATCCCAGAAAGATTTCAGAACAAAAAAAAGTGCCATTAGTATTATAAGAGAGATTGATGACCTCTACATTCTATTAATTACTAGTAATCTTATATAAAATATGTAGGATATTATTGTTCCATTAGTTGGTGGTTATATTGTTTGTCTCAAAGGCCTATTGCAAGGTTAAAACTAAATACATTTTCATAAAATTTCTCTACTCTAAATGTATTACAGATAAAAGCAATTAAGGTGAATATGATATAATAACTGGAATACAAAATTACCACAAGACTTCAAAATCAGTTAAATAAGAGAAAGTGATGTATTCAAATATCTTACTAACTTGTTTACAGGACAATGATAAATACACTGTGCCTGGACATTAAGGCCTTCAGTACACAATACAGAGAAAATAAACTGAATGTATAGCTAAAATCTGAACTTCCATCTCAGACAAAAAAACCCTACCAATTTCAATGGTTATTTCCAAAAACTAAGGTAAGTAGAATGAGATTGATTCACAGGCCATATTTAAACATAATACATAATATTCAAAAACTTTTTCACAGCAAAAGAAACAATCAAGACAATGAAAAAGCAACTTAAGAAATGGGAGAAAATGTTTGTAAGTTATATAGTTGATAAGGGGTTAATATCCAAAATATATAAAGAAATCATATAACTAAAAGGCAAAAAAAATGGGCAAAAACTGAATAAATATTTTTGAAGGAAACATCCAAATAGTCAACAGGTACAAGAGAAAGTATTTGATATCACTAATCATCAGAGAAATACAAATCACAATGACAATGAGATGTCACCTGGCATCTGTAAAATAAAAATCAGACATGGAAAAAAGTGTGGTGATTACAAGAGGGAGAGGAAAATGGAGGGAGATAGAAGAGGATAAAGAGGGGAATAAATGGTGATGGAAGGAGACTGGACTTGGGATGGTGAACACACAATACAATATACGGATGATGTATTATAGAATTGTAAGCCTGAAACCTATAGAATCTTATTAATCAATGTCACCCAATAAATTCAACAAAAACATTAAGAAAGCAGTATGGAAGTTCTCAAAAATTAAAAATTGAACTATAATATAATCCAGCAATCCTACTTCTGGATATGCAACAAAATGAAATAAAATCGAAATCTAAAAGAGACATCTACTCTCATGCTCATTGCAGTATCATTCACAATAGCCAAGACATGGAAACCGCCTAAGTACTTATCAATGGATAAATGGATAAAGAATATGTGAGACAGACATGTGCATGTACACACAGCCACAATGGATTCTCATTCAGCCTTAAGAAAGAAGGAAATTTGACCATTTGCAACGGTATTTATGGATCTTGAATGTGTTATGGTAAGTGAAATTAGAAAGAAAAATCAAACACTGCATGGTATTACATATGTTTGGACTGAAAAAGCCAAACTTGTAGAAACAAAGGGTAGAATTGTGATTACCAGGGGCTGTGGGTGCGGGACATGGAGAGAAATTGGTCAAAGGGTAAAAACTTCCAGTGATAAAATAAATTAATTACTGACATAATATATAGCATGGTGATTATAATTAATGATACTCTATTATATAATTAAAAGTTGCCGAGAGAGTATGTCTTAAATGGACTTACTATACATACACACACAAGGCAATTATGTAAGATGATGCAAGTGTTAGGAAATTTCATACTCAGCATTTTGCAACATATGAGTATTAGCTCAACATGTTGTAATCCTTAAACTTACACTAGGTTATATGTCAATTTTTACCTCAATAAAGCTGAAAAAATCCAGCAAAGATTTCAAAGAGAATTTTTTGGAAAAAATCTGTGATCGATAATCAAACATAAAATTTAATTCAAACATTGATATTAATGGGCTAGGCAGTTATGCAGACAGCAGATAAAAAGCACGCATAAAATGTCAAAGGTGTTAGAAAAGGCGGTTGGATTAGGGAAAGAAGGTAAGAAGCCACTTCATTGCAGACAGAAAAGATTTTCTGCAGTGAAGTAGAGCAGACCCCGCCCATGTTTGCTGAGACGCTGTGTCATAGGCCTGGGGTAACCTCGCTAACATTCCCGGGTTGTTGTGGGTGGGAAAAGACTTGAGTAAGACTGTGACTATCTAGGAGAAGTCAAGTTTCTGTTGCTTCTAAAGCCAATATTGCTTTGACAGTTCTTTGTTAGTAAGAAGAATACTGACATTTTCAATGGAAATGAGGTATAGACGGATGTGTTCCTGGCAGTGAATTGTTTTTGCAAGGCTACTTTATCAGTATTTTACCAAAGAGTGTAAAATGGCAGCACCTGGCCATTTACCTGATTCTGAGAAAGGATGTGGAAAATGGATATTTCTCTGTGTGACTGTCACATGGTCTCAGAACTTATTTCTTCACTGAAAAGCATTGCATGTATCTTCAGTGTGTTCTAACTTTTGTATATATTCTACAGGGCTGAATTTTTATGCTTGGTGGATTTCAGGGCTTTTCAATGCTTTCCATTGTGTGTCAGGCTCTGTCAATTTCCACAAAAGGTTTAAGAGAGCAGAACTTATTCCAAAAAATTGATGGAACTAATTGTGCAAGAAGAGAAATTGGTTATTCTGAGCTAAAGCAACAATCGAAATCTTTTATGCCCACATTTTAGGATTATGACAAATGAGTCCACCAAAGATAAAATGAAAGAAAAAGTAAAATTTCAAATAACTTTGGGCTGTTAAAAAATAACTGTCATTCTGTCAAGACTCTATTGCATCTGGCACTAAGCGTTGTGGAATTTAATAATCTAACTTGCTAATCATACACAGTCACTAAATAGTAGCAACTGATGTTTATTTTATTGAGCACCTATTCTTTAATAGGTGCTTTTTCAAGGGTTGTAGAAGAAAAAAATTGAAAGTTCCTGTATTTATGACATTAACAAGTAGAGAGGTAAAATAAATGAATTAGTAAGCTAAATATCTACCACGACCAATAAGTTGTAGCTTCATTCAAGAAAAATAGAGCAGGAAGGAAAAGTGGAGAGAGATCTGGAGAAGGATAGTGTATGTGTTACAGTTTCAAAAACTAGGTCAGAAAAGTCTCTCCTGAGGGCACAGAATTTGCAAAAGACTTGAAGACATGGAAGGAATGCTTCTTACAGATATTGAGAAGAGTTTCTGACTATCAAAAGCAGGGACCAAGACAGCAAGGACCAAAGCTTCAGTTATCATGTCAGGCATAGCACTGGTAAATCTTACCTTTAACTGCCTGCTTTGTGGCTGGCAAGAGCTAAGCCTGTCATCATTCATCAGGGTTGGCAATTGTTCATTTACTTATTTGCAATTTCTACACTTCTTGAAGCCAGTAGTTTTTATATTTTCCTAAAATTTAATCTTTATTATATTTTTCCCATTACCCTTTAGTCCCCTTATACCTCTGTCACCCTGGCAATCACCACACTGCTGTTCATGTCGATGAGTCCTTTTTCCATTTTGCTCAATCCCTCCTCCCTTCGCCACCCCCCACCAGCTATCATCCTGTTCTGTTTCTATGAGTCTGTCTCTGTTTTGCCTGTTAATTCAGTTTGTTCATTAGATTCCACATATGAGTAAAATCGTACAGTATTGTCTTTCTTTGACTGGCTTATTTCACTTAGCATAATGTTCTCCAGGTTCATCCACACTGTCACAATCGATAATTTTCTTCTTTTTTTGCTGCTGAGTGGTATTCCACTGTGCAAATATTCACTCACTTACTGATAGATAATGAATTTTACCAACCATTAAGAGAATTAATATCTCTCCTTCTCTAACTATTTCATAAAAGTCAAGAAGCAGAAGGCTCCCAAACTCATTTTACCAGGTCAGCATTACTCTAATTCTAAAACCAGACAAAGACGCAACAAAGAAAGAAAATTATAGGCCGATACCCTGGTAAACATAGATGTTAAAATTCTCAACTAAATATTAGCAAACCGAATAGAGCAATACATCAAAAAGATCATACGGCATGACTGCGGGTGATTCATACCAGTAATGCAAGGTTGGTACAAAATTTGCAAATCAAAAACTGTGATTCACCACATAAACAAAATGGAGGATAAGAACCACATGACCCTATAATAGATGCAGAAAAAGTAGTTGATAAAATACACCATCCATGTATGATAAAAACTCTCAACAAAATGAAATAAGAGGGAACATAACTAAACATAAGAAAGGCCATATATGACAAACCCGCTGCCAGCACCGTACTCAATGGGCAGAAATTACAAGTGTTCCCCTTAGGGTTAGGAACAAGACAAGGGTGCCAGCTTTCACCACTCTCATTCAACATAGTACTAGAAGTCCTAGCCACAGCAATCAGACAAGAAGAGAAATAAAAAGCATCCAAATTGGAAAGGGTGAAGTAAAACTGTCATTATGTATAGATTCTATGATACTACACATAGAGAAACCCAGAGATTCTAACAAGAAACTACTAGAACTAAATGAATTCAGAAAAGTAGTAGGACACAAAATCGATTTCCAGAAATTAGTTGCCCTTTTATATGCCAATAGCAAACTAATGGACAGGAAAATTAAGAAAACAGTCTCATTCACAATTGCTACAAAAATAATAAAATACCTAGGAATAAACTAACCAAGGGTATAAAAGACCTGTACTCAGAAAATCATAAGACACTGAAGAAGAAACTGAAAAAGATACAGATAAGTGGAAGCACATACTGTGTTCATGAATAGGAAGAATTCACATCATTAAAATGTCTCTACTACTCAAAGCAATCTATAGATTCAAGTGTAATTCCTAATCAAGATTCCAGTGACATATTTTAAAGAACAAGAACAAATATTTAAAAAGTTATAGGGAACCATATAACAATAACAATCCAAGAAAAAAGAATAGTTAGAAGAATCATACTACCTAATATTGAACTGTACTACAAGGCCATAGTAATCAAAACAGCATAATTCTGACATAAGAACAGACACATAGAACAATGGAACAGAATACAGAACCCAGAAATAAGCCCACACTTCTACAGTCAATTAATATTTGAAAGAGAAATCAAGCACATATCATGGGCAAAGGCAATTTATTCAACAAATGGTGTTGAGAAAATTAGACAGATACATGCAGAAAAATGACACCAAACCACCTTCTTACACCACACACAAGAATAAATTAAAAATGAATCAAAGACTTAATGTTAGACCTGAAACCTTAAAAATCATAGAAGAAAACATAGGCACCAAGATCTCTGATATTGCTTATAGCTATATTTTATTGGATATATCTCTCCAGGCAAGAGAAACAAAAGAAATGAAATGAAATAAGATCAAGTTAAAAAGATTTTGCACAGGAAAGCAAATCATCAACAACATGAAAAGACAATCTAGAATGGGAGAACATATTTGCCGATACATCTGATAAGGGGTTTATATCCAAAATTTATAAAGAACTTATAAAACTCAACACACACACACAACAAACAACCCAGTTAAAAAATGGTCAAAGGACCTGAATAGACACTTCTCCAAAGAGGACATACAGAGGGCCAATAGACATATGAAAAGATGTTCAGTGTCATTAACCATCAGAGAAATGCAAATTAAAAACACAATGAGATAGCGTCTCTCACCTGTCAGAGTGGATCTCGTCAATACACCAACAAACAAGTGCTGGTGAAGTGAAGGGGGANCGCTGCGGCAGCCGCGGCTCCAAGGTCTTTACGCCGCACCCGCTGATGGCTGCCACCGGTCTGGCCGCCTCCGTCCTTACTCGCGTCCCTGAGACCCCAACGACCTCCAGCGGTCTGGTTAGTCACTATCTCTGGTCTCTTATTTTCATAAATGCTGGGGAATTGTTGGTTGGGTAATTGATTGTGCTGTTCTTCTGTAAATCTGCCAGGATTTTCCCCCAAGTGTAGGAGAACTGCAGTCACTCCGTCCTACTCCGCCGCCATTTTCTCCCCTCTCCTCGAGAAATGCAAATTAAAAGCACAATGAGATAGCGTCTCTCACCTGTCAGAGTGGGTCTCGTCAATACATCAACAAACAAGTGCTGGTGAAGTGAAGGGAGAGGAACGCACAGGCACTGTTGGCGAGAACGCAGACTGGTGCAGCCACTGTGGAAAGCAGTATGGAGATACTTCCAAAAAATTAAAAGTGGATTTTCCTTTTAACCCAGTGATCCCACTTCTGAGACTATATCTGAAGGAACTCAAAACATTTATTTCAAAGAACCTAAGCACCCCTATTTTCATTGCAGTGTTATTTACAACCTCCCGGATATGGAAGCAGCCCAGCGGATGTTTTTTAATCTCCCTATCTTCATCATCTTTCACAGTTCACCTTGGGTTCCATATAAATAATTGGCATATATTGTAGGTGTTTCGGCAGTTCCTGTAAATATAGGTCTATGCCTTTCCATCTATGTTCACCAGTCAATTTTTATTCCATCACTTTGCTCAGAATTATTAAGTCATGTGGTATAAATTTATCTCTACCCACCACCCACTCTGCTTATCCCATGCTGCTAAATCAGTCGTGAACACTTGTACTTGAGGCTTAAAATTTATACTATCTGTAATATTATAAATTTACAGAGATGAGAGAAAAAGGATGATAATTAACAAGAAATGTGATGGGAAAATAAAGGTTGTTCTCAGAAATTAGCGTGTATACAATTTTTGGCTACAATACTATGCATTTTCAGGAATAAGAGAGGGGGACTAGGGAATAATCTAATGTAAGATAATCATTTTAGTATAAATAGGAAATTTATTGGTAGTAGCTATCTTTGATTGAGGAGTATGTTTATAAGAAATGAAATTCTAAATTGCTTGCCTATTATGTATTAATCTTCATAACACCATGAGGTTGGCATTATCTTCATTTGCTCTTGTGCTGAATATGTTATTATGAACAAAGACTATTCTTTTAATGTATTCAATTTACTGTTAAGAAAAACAATACATTAAAGTCAAGGCACTGTTCAGAAAAAAGTTTAACAGTATTTTACAATGTATAATAATTATAGAAGCAAAGGTACAGCAAAAGAGCAAAAAGATTATAAAGGACTAATGGAATTAACTGTTGCACATTTGCCACATGATGGCCATTTTTGATGTTTTAGTTATTTATCTTATTATTTGAAGTGACACAATATTAAATATATATATTGTGATAATATAAGTGTATATCTATAATCCTTAGAGTAACCAGAAAAATCAAGATAACCCCCTAAAGATTTTAAAAAACAATGGCTCTAGTGGTAGAAAAAAATAAAATACTACAAGCAGTTGTTAATGCAAAAAGAAAAGGACACCATGGGGAATCCGTGGATTAAAGAAGAGAGAGAACAGATGGGAAGCAAACCCTAACACAACGGACTTAGAGAGATATCAATAATTACACAAAATCTTAATAGGAGCATTCTACAATGTTTCAGAAATTTTTAAGGTGACTTGTGATTAAATAAAAATGGGAGGTAACATTATCAAGGTACAAAGCTGTTTAAAGTAAGATAATGAAAAAAGATGTAACATAGCATTAAACATAAGCAGCTTGTGAAGCTCCATTGTTAGCAGAACATTGGTCAAGAAATAGTATAATTAGAAAATGTGTAGCTTTTTTGGTAATGTTTGAAAAGGATGGATTTATGTTTTTCAGTATATAGAAAAAGAAGGAACACTCATTAACTCATTCTGTGAAGCTGACATTACCCTAAAACAAAACTAGAAAAAAACATTACAGATAATTACAACTACAGACCCATATATGAGGTCTGATGGGAAAAAGTCCATCCATTATTAATATAAAAACGGTTTGTGCCACATCAGTATAACCTGGCAGCTAAGGAGAGTGGACTGGAATGCGCATGTGTGAACAATGATTGCCAGTTTCCCTGTACTAGTCAGTGGGGGTGGTAGATACTGTTGAGTGAGCATGTTTGCTATGTGACCATCATATTCAAAATGACTGAGCAAGGAGAGCAATGAATCTGCATCAAATTTTGTGTTCAGCTTGAATATTTCTCCACAGAAACTATTTAGATGATTCAAAAGGCTGCAGCTATGGGCAACAGGTGATTGGCAGCTTCATCACAACATGCCCACTCATGCATCATGTCTTGTGCAGAGATTTTTGGCAAAACATAAAATCACCCAGGTGACTCAGCCCCCCTGTAGCCCAGGTTTTGAGCCCTGTGACTTCTGGCTTTCCCCCAAACTAAAATCACCTTTGAATGGGAAGAGATTTCAGACCATCTATGAGTTTCAGGAAAATATGATAGGGCAGCTGATGGCGATTGGGAGAAATGTGTGAGGTCCCAAGGTGTCTACTTTGAAGGAGACTGAGAATTTGTATGTAGGAGACTTTGTCCCACATACAATGCTTTTTTTTCTTGTATCTTCTTCCCTAAATGTCTCTATTTTTCGTAATACATGACTGGATACCTTCTGGACAGACCTCATATCTAATAAACACAGATACAAAAATTCTCAAGGATATATTAAGAAGTCAAATCAACAATATATAAAAAGTAATTATATAGCACAGCTAATATTTATCCCAGGTGTGCAAAGCTAGTTTAATATTTGAAAGGCAATTAGTGTAATTTATCACATCCACAGGTTAAAAAATAGAAAGATTACAAGATCATATCAACAGAAGCTATGAATGACTTGACAAAAACCAATACTCATTTATGTTAAAATAAGAAAGTGTCAGTAAACAGAGGGTAGTTTTTGAAAAAAAATTAATTCTGGCTGGGTGGCTCAGTTTGTTGGAATGTCATCTGTCTATTGGGACTGCATTGGGATGCAAATATGAAAAAATGTTCCACATGTCATCAGGGAGATGCAAATGAAAGCAACCATGAAATATTTGTGCACCCTTATTTGAATGAACCAAAACCCAGAATGCTCACCACACTAAAATTCTTGCTAGGGTGTGGAGCAACAACTATCCCCATTCAATCCCAGTGGAAACACAAATGGCACAAACACTTTGGAAAACTGTTTCTTGGCTTCTTACAAAGCTGAACATTCTGTTGCCCTATGATCCAGCAGTTGCTGTCCTCGTTACTTACCCAAAGGAACTGAAGACTATGTCCACTCCAAAAACCGCACAAGGTTCAAAGTGGTTTTATTCATAATTGCCAAGATATGTGAGTAACCAGACAAGATGTCCTTCTGTAGACGATAGATAAATAAACTTTTACACCCATATAACTGAATATTATTTAACACTAAAAAGTGAGTTATCAAGTCATGAATTGATATGGAAGAAACTTAAGTGTGTATTACTAAGTGAAAGACACCAATCTAAAAAAGTCAGTATTCTTATGACTCAAATATAAAATATTCTGGAAAAAGCAAAACTACAGAGACAGTCAAAAAAGATCAGTGGTTGACAAAAGTGGGAATGGGGAGGATAGATAGAGTGAACACAGACTTTCAGGGCATTGGAACTTATCTGTGTGATATTATGATGTTGGATACGTATCATTATACATTTGCTAAAACCCATAGAATGTACAACACCAAGAAGAAACCCTAATACAAACTTTAGACTCTGTGATAATTGTGTGTCAGTCTAGATTCATCAGTTACACTGCACCGGTCCTGAGAATGATGTTGATAATGGGGGATGTTACAAAGGTTACTATCTGCAAGTTGTTCTCAATTGTGCTGTGCGTGAAAAAAATATAATTAGTAGAACAGGAAAAGTCAAGGAAGTTGAGCCCTTCACTCAGGCAACTTTCTTTCAGAACATCTTGACCCAAACCCGGCACAAACCCTTTCTACTTGATTATGGAGTCCTACTGGCCACGCCCACGGTTACTGAACTCTTAGTGGATACGATTACACCCTGGTCATGGAGACGGCTCAGCGTGCTTGTTCCAATGGGATGTTTATTGGTTGATGTGCAATTTTTACCAGAGCTCAATAATAATAATTCAGATACTGATTCTCAACAGATAGATGTGCATCTGCATGTCAAGGCACAGATTTGTACAAAAACTATCGCTGTTGAAGGAAGCAGGTGATTCTCAGAGTACTCCTGGAAGCCAGGGTGAACTTAATCTGTCGGAAAGGCTGGGTCAGCCGTGTTCCCTCTCTGCAACACCACAGCAGGGTGCCCACAGGCCACCAGAAATCTCGCTTTAACCATCTCCCAAGGCTGGTGCCTACAACTGATGTAAAACAATATTGACTTCTCCTTCTCTGTTGTCTAAATACCATTATGCAAGGCCTGTCATTGAAGGCACTTTCCCAAAAATCTAATCTGTAAGAGGATTCTAAAATACAGTTCTAGACTTTGCCCTTGAAATTGGAGAAGTGGTGATAATGAGAATAGACAACTCAGGGAGTGCTGAGAACATCTAGATTATTGAACACATTTTCATTGAAGGGGAATTGTCACCTTGTTTTGTATTCTTTTGAAATACCAAAATAGACAAAGCCTCATTACCATAGGTGTATCTCGAATGAGGCTTCACTTTGAAATAGTGATGCCTCTTACTAATTCCTCTTACTAATTACCTCTTACTAATTACCATAAGTTACACATAACTTATTCCTTTAAGGTAGCTCATATGTGAATTTTTAGAACACTAGATTATGAATGACTCTAAAGCATATTCAATTTATTATTTTATTACTAGTTCTTCTACTATAGCATCTCAGGAGAAAAGTCAGAAGGGAAAACACTTCTATCATTACCCAAAGAAACTGTATATATTTTGAGTTGCATATAAATAAAATTATTATGACACTATGTTAGTCAGAATAGGTTAAGCCCCATGAAAATATAACTGATTATAGTATATTTGAGTAATAAAAGTATATATGGTATAATATAATATTATAATATTATATAGTATTGTGTAACATAACGTAATACTGAAATCACGGTCCAATGCAGGTTAATTGAATGTTGGTGGTGGGTTTTCTGCTTTTCTCTGCCTTGAAGCTCTGTCCTTCTCTCAATTTTAGAGACTCTTCTACTAAGCAGCCCACAGATAGAGAGTAAGGATGATGTGTTGGAGAAGTTTTCATGAGACGTCTGCTTGTTGCAACACATCAATTTTATCAAACATTCCATTAGGCTAAAATAAAGAACATAGCAAAACCTTAAAAACATGACTGACAAAGATAAACAAACTTTGTATTTATGAAACAGAAAGTAGATACAAATATGGGAAAAAGTAGAAACAAATATTTGTAGATGATTATTGAGCTATATATTGTTTTTATGACATTATGTACTATTTATAAAAATAACGTAAATACCAACACTCAAAGCCTTTACATGATTCATACGTATGCATAATGCAACGTGATAACATGCATGCTGAATCTGAACCTTTTTACATGAATATATTTTCAAATTGTTTTCTAAATCAATTTCTCCTCAGGTAATCAATGGTTGCCAGCATGTAAAAATAATTTTTAAGAAGTAAAATAAATTAATATGCATATGATTTTTAATGTATATTTCAAAGGGGAAAGCTGATAATGCTACTCTGTTAAATCAAGACTATCACAATTTATATTCCATTCTTCCTATATACAATTTACATATTTACATATTTAAATGTGTTGCATACATAAATCTTAATATAGAAGATTTTAAAAGTTATAAGTAATAATAAAATAAATAAGGACATATGTCAATAAAAACTCTTATTCTTGGATGATTAACCAATGATTTAGATACCCAACTAATAAGAATGGTGACGACATAATACAAAGTATAGGTTAAGTTTTACAATAAAATGTGTTTTCAGTGAATCAGGATAGCATATGTATCTGTCTATTTATGTCATTGACTTAAGAAAATGTATTCAAAGTGATAAAGCTCCCCTAGTTCTCAAAGAATTACAGCTATATCATAGTAGAAATTATGAATCAAGAGAGATAATAATGTGGAAGAAGTGTGAAAGAGATTTGCATATTATGAAAATAGTTATATTTCTCTAAAAGACTGTAACAAAATTGCCTTCCTTGCATATATGTATGTTTTTGTGTAACATTTCATCATTGTGAATGAGTCCATAAACTGTAAATCTCACTGTCGCCAGCCTTTTCAAGGCATTACATTCCTTAAGCCATGATCTTATATTTAAATGTTTTGAATTCTAGCTGTGGCGCCACCTGTTTCAAGCTGACTGAACACATTTTAACAGTCATTGAGGGGTTTCAGTAAAAACAATGAAATGACCACACAGATTTTGCTTTGTTCTCATAACGAATGTCATTAAATTAATACCAATGGTAGGTTATAGGAGAAGCATCAATTGATGATCTGACCTTTAAATCCTCAGAAGGAAATTGATGGCATCAAATACACAGTAGAATGAGGAAGAAAAAATGTAATATATGAGATATGAATAAGAGCCATTCCCCTCTTCAGTGGAGCAGTGAACACTCTGTAGCCCATCCCTGCCTACCCAACACCTGTGGCATAGCTACCACCTATGGCCATATTCAATGTATATACTTAAGTGTATACTGTTAAACTGTAAGTTTATACATTTGGGCTGCCTATGGCCTGACCCAAGTTAAAGAAGAAGATGTGGCCAATAGTTCAACTTCTCTGAATATTTTCCTGCAATTATTTATATAGTCAGTTTCCCATTTACACTTTCAGTATGTTGACTTTGAGTTAGAACTCATTATTTTACCTGCATGTATAATAGCATCTTTGTTCTGAGTGTATTTGGAGCAAAATTTTCCTTTATACTAAACTCAATGGGATCTCAAGATATTCCATGAAATTTTCTAGGGTGCTTATTACATTATTTTATCCTCTGTTAAATTTTTGCAGAGTTATACTGAAAAAAATAGCTTTTCAATAAAACTCCATAATAGTTTTGTTATGGGTTTGGAAATAAAGGGATGGGCAGAGGACCAGGCAAATGTGGACAATGTTTTATCTTGATTCAATATCAGATACATATGTTGACAAAGATAAAAGAAATGTAAGTTAAAAGGAATGACATGTAGCATATGTTTCTTATTAGAGCTTCAGAGGCAGTTTTTGGAGATCTATGTTATGTTCATAAAGTATTACAGTGTGATTAAATTATTTGCCTCAAGTATTTATAATATCCTTTTCACTTTACATTGTCTGCTATTTAGTTCCAAACCAAAGTCAAAATCAACACTATCTCTTTCCAAATGGCGCTGTATTAGTTGGCATAAAAAATAATTGGTAGTTCAGTTTCAGCTGATACTAACTGCTTGATCAGTTCTGGTACTGTACTTTCTATTTGGAAAGTGGATACTTGACTCATTATCTGGGTACACTTCCAGCCCCTGACTCATTATCAGTACCTAAGTCTTTGTGCTATGTAGCACCGCTCCGCACCCTTCCTGATTTCCCTGCTAGGACTTGCACTCAAAAGTCTATTTTTTTATTGTTTTACAATCAGAATGCCCTTTGCTAGTGTTTGAAACTCTAACTGTTGTCTTTCCTTCAACTTCACCTATTTAAAGCCTCACTGTCTTGCAGAATTTATGACAGATTTTTTACCCACCATAGACTCAATGCTTACTACCACCCTATGTTCATTTTGTCATATTTTTGCTATAATGTCCCCAGTAACTGATATTCCCCTGTATAGTTTGCTTCATAAATTATAGAAAAACTGTTTTTGGTGCATATCTCTGTTTATTCAGCCTTGTTACATCATACTCTAATTATTGAATGGTATTCGATGCTAAAATATTTTATTAAATTTTCTAATGTTTAAAAAATACAAGTAATTTTAAAAATTATTCAAACATGCATGTACATTATATTCCATAGATTTAAAATGATTATAATATTTTATAATAAGATGTATTGTGTTTCTTGAAGCAAGAATTGCTGAAGAAAAGTTTATAAGCTTTCTGTTAATTCAACAGATTAAAAGTTGATATGATCAGATTCCATTCAAAATGTCTTCTTATATAAACTAGGGATTTATCTATTTTTCAGTCTAATTCTGCCCAGAGCTTTCAACCAAAGACAGTGCCTTCCTTCAGTCATAATTGATTTGATCTGGCTTACACAGACCGGGTTTCTTTTTATTATCTTTTCTTTTAAAATAACAGAAAGTCTCTCTCTGAAGATAAAAACTTATTGCTGATTGAATCAATGACCTTATTTTTCCTCATTAGCATGGTGGCTGTTCTACTCTGAGCATACTGTACTGTAGTGTTACCTAGTCGTGAAATGTATTTGTATTTAGCCAAAAAACAAAGCATTTTTATTGTGGTAAAAACACTTAATATGAGCTCTACCCTTTGACCAATTTTTTAAGTGCACAGTCCAGTATTGTTAAATACAGACATTACATTCTCTAGAACTTATTCATCTTGTATAGCTGAAACTTTGTACCTCCACAACTTATCACTTATTTTATGCATACCAACAAGATATCAATCTCTTCTTTTGTTTTTAAAGCTAATATTTATTTGTAGAGAGAAAGGAAGGGAGGGAGAAAGTGAGGGGGAGAAACATTGATGTGAGTGAGACACATTGATGTGAGTGAGACACATTGACTCGTTGCCTCTCCAATGCATCCTGACAGGGAACTGAACTTTCAGTGCAGGTGTGTGCCCTGACTGGGCATCAAATGCTAGACCTTTTGCCTCATGGATCAACACTCAACCACCTGAACCACATAGGTCAGGGCCAAGCTCTTCTTAGTAAGAGCTCATTGTTCCTCTGCAATTAATCCTTGCAGATCAGTGAAATTCTATTACCTAAAAGAAGTCCCAGCCTACCTGGTGTGGCTCATTGGATTGAACGCTGGAGTGTGAACCATAGGGTTGCCAGTTTGATTCCCAGTCAGGACACTTGCCTGGGTGGTAGGCCAGGTTCTCAGTTGGGGGAGTGCCTGAGAGGCAACTACACATTGATGTTTCTCTCCTTCTCTTTCTCCGTTTCTTCCCCTCTCTAAAAATAAATACAATCTTAAAAAGAAAAAAAGTCCCAGGTGCCCTCTGAGGAAGAGCTCAAAGCTTAGGTGATATTCACACATTAACTTTGAATAATGACCAAGGCAATCTTGTAAAAAGTTGCAGATTGTGAAGAGTCTGATATTTTATGCTCCACGTTAGCCAGTCAATTCCATGAGTGAGGACAGAAGACATAAGACTCCTGGTCAGAGAGAAAAGACTTTATTTCTCATCATCATACACAGAGCAGGAGCTCTGTGGTAATACCAGTTCCCTTGGACCTCAAGTCACTGGGACAGAGGGTGGGGGTGGGATGCCCACAGTGACCAGAGTTGATGTCTGTACATGCAGTTGGTTTCAGTGGAAGAACACACCAAACCAAGGGTTTTGAATTTTTTATGATGGCTGCAAACAATTCTGCTTGACATTTGCACCAGAGGGAGCCATTGCCTTCATTATATTGAAGACTAAGCAATCCTTCCCTTTGCTCCATTGGAAACACATTCCATGAAGATTCATTGTGCAGCCCTGGCTGGTGTGACTCAGTGGATTGAGCATGGGCCTGTGAAGCAAAGAGTCTCCGGTTGGATTCCCAGTCAGGGCACATGCCTGGGTAGCAGGCCAGGTCCCCAGTAAGGGACAAATGAGAGGCAGCCACACATTGATGTTTCTCTTCCACTCTTTCTCCTCCTCTTCCCCTAGCTCTAAAAATAAATTAATAAAATATTTTTTAAAAGATTCACTGTGCACACTTTCTTGAAGAGATAGATAGTCTGAAAAAAAAAGATGGTGAATGTCAAGCTTGCATCCATGAATAAACACAAGAGGTTCAAGATGAACTGCTTTCCAACAGTGTGCATGTTGTCTGTGCTTCTGCTGTAGCATATATTATCTTGTACTGTTACCGTTCATTTATCTCTCTTCTTGATACTAATGGATATCTATTCCATTATTGATTTTAAATCCTTGGCATTCAGAATTGAATCTTTTAACATGATCAATAGTACTAAATGAACAAAAGGCAATTTTTTTCTGGTGAAATAAAAATGAGGAGCGTGAATATAATAATTTCAAAATTCTAGTGCTTGACTAGCCTCACTCTCTGCATCTAGAGTAAATCCTGGTCTGAAAGTAAAAAGAAGTGGAAAAAATAGTTTTTATATTAGAGTTGTAAATGTGAACAAACTTATTTAGATACAGCAAAAGATCATGCGGATCTGAAAGTACAGAGGAGCTGAACATCCTGTAGCTGTTTTTGTTCTGAAGACAGTGGTTGCTTCTGAAGTGGATCGGGAGCTGGTAGAGTGTTCTAAGAACAGTGAGATATCATCAGACTGTTTCCTGCATTTCAGGAGCAGAGGAGAGCCTACAGATACCACAGATACCTAAACTGCGTCCTCTCAGACAGGGGCACAGAGCTCTTCACAGTCTTGCCTTAACCTGACTGTACAGGCTTGCCTTCCACCACTCCTCTCTACGTAACTGCCAAAGTTGAGTACAGGCATCACAAGCATGATATCCTTCATCTACGGCCTGACTCAGGCTTCTCTGTTCACCTAACAAACTAACCCTTCTACCTCAAAAAATCTAAATACTCCTAAAGGCTTAGTCAGAGGTAGTATATATGTTTTCCATTCTAACTTCTCTGGAATTGGTATATGAGTCCTTCTCATGGGGTATCTTATTACTGTGTTTAGTTCTGAATATTTGTGTCATATTCTTATATTATGCACTAGGTTGCACATAGTAATGGTTCCAAAAAATATGTAGGGAAAACTCCAGTAAAGTTATGCTCCAACTCAAAGTACCTCCTTCTTTCTTCCACCTAACAGAACACTCAGAAATGTATTCCAAGAAAATTCCAAGGAGATGTGGAGACTCTGCCATCAATTCAATGTTCTTAAAAAATACTTGAATAAGCAGAAAAAACACACTAGATTTGTGAGAAGCTAAAATGATAAAACTATAAATGTAAACACTGTTCATTAAGCTAAATTATCCTATAACATTTTTGTGGATCCATTTAAAAACAGTACTTTTTTGTAGCATTGTATGTAGAAAAAGCAAGTTTAATGACTTTTAGAAAATAATAATTATTTAAGAAATTAAACCTATTCTTATCAACAGTGGAAAGCTATGGATTAGCCCTGCCAGATATCTGAGTATATTTGTGAAGTACAGTCATTAAAAAATTAAATGACATTTAACATTCATGGAGTCAGTATATTATTCAACAGCTCAATAAATACATGATGTTTATTACATAATATTTAAATATATAAGAAATATTTATAGATAATAAGGTGGATTTCAGGTTAATTAATAGTACATAAATTGCTGCTATTTGGAACTAATAGAAAAATAAAGCCCTGGCTGGTGCAGCTCAGTGGACTGAGTGTGGGCCTGAGAACCAAAGGATCGCGGTTCGATTCCCAGTCAGGGCACATGCCTGGGTTGCAGGCCAGTTCCCAGCAGAGGATGCACGAGAGGCAACCATACATTGATATTTCTCTCCCTCCCCCCTTCCCTTCCCCTCTAAAGATAAATAAATAAAATCTTTTAAAAAATAAATAATATATGCCAAGAGGATAGTTCTAATATAAACTCTTCTTATTTATAATCGTAACAACAGCAAATAAAGAGGGCAGGGGGAAAGTTTTAGAGGTTGTAGATGTGTTTATAGCGTAGGTGGTGGTGATTGCTTCCTGTACATTCAGGCTCATTAAGTTGGATACATTAAATACGTACAGCTTTTTGTATGTCAATCAAATATCAATACAGTGGATTTTAATGGAGAAAACAATACATACTTTATCATGCCGATCTGAGTCTCAAGAAGAGTTAGAAATCAAGACTTCACTTTCAGGGATGTGGCACACCCCAGGTCTCAACCCAACAGGGGAGCATGGTGTCAATTTGTGATGCACTCAGGAGAAGCTTTCAGATTTGGGACTAAGCACATCCTCCAGGGGCCGCATCCTCAGGAGTCAGCTAGTGCAACGATGACATCAAAGAATCAATAAGAATCTGTTTTATCCACTGTCTTATGCTGCAACTCTAGGTTACATCTTCAATAATCCCTGTCCTGGCATACTGGGGAGAAAGCCAAGAGATAAAGCTGTGTGTTAATAAGTGTGAGAGTTCTTCAGGTTTTCGGTGGCATTGATTTTTTGTTCCCTAATCCAATATAAATATCTACTTGAGCTTTTAACATTCACAGGATGCTTATTTCGGTTCCATATGGCAATGGTCAGAAACCACTTTCTCTGACCCCTCCGTATCGATTAGGAGGGTGGGAATCAGCGCCACGTCTAAGTTATGGCTTAAAGAGGGTGCTAAAATGTATGTCTAACAAAGAAGCACAACATTAGTCCTGTTTTCCTATAAATCAAGGGCCTCACACTCAAATGCAGGTAACAAAACAAGGCAGGCAGCATAAAATTAATTCAGCAGATGATCCTTTATCTAAAGGATGTTGGCACTGTTCAGCTCCTGTCAAATGTAGCCAGAAGAACAACACAGGTCCAAAGTCACAAGGTTGCCTTGTGTTTGATTTTTTGTTTTGTATTGTTTTGTTTTGTTTTGTTTTGTTTTGTTTTGTTCTTTTTGTAAAGGAGTGTTTTGCTTCGCTTTGTTTTGGAGATGCTTGACCTGAGCCTCACCAAGCACAAAAATATTAGCCATACTCCTCAGTTCTCATGTATCTGCTAAACGAGTGCCTATAAACCTTCAGTGAATGCATAAAATATTTAATAATAATGCTGTGAAAATGGAGACACTAATTCAGTTGACCTGGGGTGGCACTTAAGAGTCTGCATTTCTCACAAGCTCCGTCATGATACCAGTGTTGCTGGCCCGTGGATTATATTTACAGTTGCAAGGCACCAGTTCATCTAGAATTAATAAAATTACATTTCAACCTTCAAGCTATAAAAAGTAAGCTGCTACATGACTAACGACATATCTATAGGTTCAAAAATAAAGAGCAGCTAGGAGAATATTTTCTAGTAACTTGGCCAAGCGTGTTATAATCTTATTGTATATCTCTTTGTATAATTGTATTGTACATCTCTTAGTATAATTGTATATCTCTGTACAAAGCATATACTTACAGCCATATATTTTATTTCTTATATGTCAATATTCTTTTCTGGCTGAAATTCAACTTGAGTTTATATAGATTTAAAAAACAGTCCTATCGCTCAGTACATAACCAAATAATAGAAAAGATAGAATTTAGGGTGGCGCTTCATAAACCCAAACCCCTGAATAATGTGTTAAACTGGAGTCTGTTTCCGAATCACGAACCCCACCCGCAGTTGTTGATGAGGGAGGGGATATTGTTTCCAGTGTTCAGATACGTTACATCCCCAAAGACTCATTCACAGAATAGTCGGGCATCAGAGGCAGCAAGGAGACCAGGGTCATTAAAGCTCCTTGTTGCAAATGAAAGTGGCTCCTGGACAGTGCCCATCTTTTTGTGGGCAACTTGCATTCATGCTCCAGAGGCTTTGTTACAATGTCATCGGGAATCTTCGATGACCCCCTTTTAGGATGTCCATTGTTCAATTTGGTAAACCAAGGAGTTTTCCTGAACGGTGGCTGTAATATGTCGGGTTAGCCTTTGACTACAAAACACTCCTTTGTACACGCTTTTTCATTCCTAAAGTAAATGGAACCACTGGTTTCTCTTTTGGCATTCCTAACTCCGACCCCCATGAAGTGTATGATCGTCCATCTGGTTAGGCACATTTTGGAAAGAAAGAAAGGATTTTTGCTTGAGAGACTACTACTTAATTACACGTTGAAGACACATTCATTTCTTAGCAATCACATTCACTATAAATCCTCTAAGTTTTGGCTCTTAAGAAGTTAACAAAGTACAAGCAGACAGTGATAGGGTCCTAAGAACAGTTGCTGAAAATAACCTTTTCTGAAGACTGAAAACCTTTCAAGACCCAGGGGGTTAAATCTTAATGCCTATCGTCATTTTAGGGGCTGTGCCTGAAATGAGGTGATGATATCAGGAAAGAGGCTTCGTGACGGGGAATATGTATTTAGGACCAGAAAGTGCTCACCGTGAGAAAACTGCGGCAAGAGGTTCCCCTCTCTGCCACTCCCACCAATGCCAACTGACTTCATGTCTGTTTTGTACATGATTTTAAGAATGAAATTAGCAATGAAATAGGGTTTTGTTCCATGCTTTAAAAGAAAATTAGTAATGGAGATTAACATACTGGTAATATATTTACATTCTTCATTTAAATGTAACAAAAGTGGCAGCTCAAATTACTACCTTTAGTTGCTACCTAGTGAAGGCCTTTGGGATATCTATGAGAAATAGAAAACTGAAATGAGAACACAGTCGGAAACTTAAAATTAGTACTAATTGGTAGTTACAAAATAAGCAGGGGTTTGCAAGGTAGAGCAGAGGAAGTGTAGTTAACAATACTGCAATGGCTGTCTTTCCTGCCAGGTGGGCGCTTGAAGCATCAAAGGGAGACCTTTGAGTGCATACGGATGTCTATCCACTGTTCTGTACACCTGAAACCTGTACAAAGTGGGGTCGGATACAACAGGTAATCAAAATGCTTTCAACGTAAGAAATTAAAAATAGAAGTAGATAATTTTCATTGTGTAATCCACCTAGTTCGTGTTGCTGAAGTGTAATCTTAGAGAAGTCACGCAGCATTATTCGTCTTACTGTTTTTGTCTGACAAGGATGACAATAGGATGTATCGTACCTGGGATCGTTTTGAGGATTAAAGAGGTAATGCAATAAAAAGAACCTTGCACTATAGGGCGTGTATTAACATTGTCATTATGTAACATATCTTAAAATAAATGCTCTTCTTACCTTATGATTAGTATATAATGCATTATGCATATACCGTATATTAAAATTTAACTATTATATTTTTGTATGTAACACATGGTATGTTTTTCAAATATTTATTTAATTACTTTTAGAGAGGGGGAAAGGAGTGAGAAAGAAAGGGAGAGAAACATCAATGTGTGGTTACTTCTTTGCACACCCTCACCTGCGGACCTGGTCCCCAACCCAGGCATGTGCCTTGACTGGGAATCGAACCGGTGACCCTTTGGTTCACAGGCCAGAACTCAATCCACTGAGCTACACCAGCCAGGGCTGATAGATTTGGTTTTCTTTTATTTCATAGAAGAAAACGTTGCCTATCTGTTAAAAATCTTTCTCAGGAACACAAAATGAATAAGTGGCAGAGATACTATTATTGTCATTATAACATCGTCATAAATTATTACCTTAACAATTGTTGTTTGATATATATTATTTTACTCAACATTTATTCAGCAGCTATTGAGTATACGTTATGAGCTAGGTGTTAGTGCTAATGTTAGTGCTTGAAATACATTAGTGAACTGGGCGGTCATGTTGCTTACATACTGGTAAGGAAAGACAGACACTTTATGATAGTCAGTGTAATACCTCAAGGCAATATATTGAGAACTACCTGTATTAGTTACAGGATGGTGCTAGGTTTTGTTTCTGAATGCCACTCTGAAACAAAACCATGATCTTCATGTTTCTTCACCATGATCTCTGTACCAGGTGTCAGACATGTACGGACTAATTCCACTGTTCCCCTTAACCTCTGGTTTCTGTTAAAATTGAGTCAATGAGTAGCTCCTGAAGAGAGGAAGAAAGGATGAAGAATAGATAAGGCTTTTTGTTCTCAGAGATTCTCGCTCTGCGTCTGATTTCTTTACTCTGGCTCTATCTTTGATCAAGAATATACTTCCACCACCATAATCTTCTCTATATGACTCTGGCCATAGATGTACAGGGAGATGTTGTTGATAGATAAAGATGTATAAATATAGGTATAAAATAGGTGATAAAAATTGGTGGTTAACAAAATTATTATTTTAATACTTAATATATTTTAATATGGGTGTTTCCTATACATATTATATTTAATAAAATATCATTAGATAAAATGATGTTAAAACCAACACAATAGCTGGTGGTGTTCTGTTTGGAAAACAAACAAACAAAAAATTGAGGATGTGATACTGAGCCCACTTTTAAATTCTTTAATATCTAAATGTACTACATTGCTTATACTGGATGTTTCACACACAGTTGTGATTTAACATGAACAGTTTGAAATATGTATTTCACCTATTGATAAATGACAACTAGCATGGATGCTTGAGCTTCGTAATTCGGCACTGGGGAAGCATTAACCTTGACCATTATAATATATATACATCATTACTTATTCCGGTAGGCAGTAACCCGGTCTTTTGCATATTTGGATTTCTTAGGGATTTGCGGTTAATTCGTTGATATCTTTAAAATTAAATCTAAATGAACTGATTCAATTCAACAAAAAGTTATTGAATGCCCACTATATGACATAAACTCTGCCAGGCAGCCGACATGACTATTACAAAAGCCAGTATTTTTGCCTTAAGGTGCCTTAATTGGGAGGAAACCCATGCACAGCCATGCACTGGATTTGCATGCAACAGCTGCACCGAGTACTAGCAGAATAAGCTAATGGCCTTTTAAACTTGTTCTTTCAATGGAGTTGCAGAATGCAGGAGAGAATGGGGAGTTCCTGAAGCAAGCAAAGGTCAAAGGGCACTTCACAATGACTAGCTTGGAAGAAAGTGTGCCTAGTTTAAATCTAAAAGTATCCTATTTGTTAAGACACATTCGATAAAGACAAAAATAAGTGAATCCAGAGCATTGGATCTTATCAGAATCTATATAATATAAGTAGTGAAGGTTTACAGCCTGGGCTTGGACATTTGGGAAGACAAAGCTTTCATCTGGAATTCTCACTTACTGTTTTTGAGCATTTATTTTGGCATCTTCATTGCTAAATTGAAGATAAGCCTTAGTGCATTGTAGCTTAAAGGACTAATTTGCTATTAAGTGCATGGCTTTATAAGGTGCCGTACTCAGACAAAAAGCCAAAATTTATCTATTTTTAGTAATTTTAGCATAATTATTTTTGTTATCCCTTTAAAATTCTTATACTAACAATTTGGTCATTTTCTTCTAGAAAACACAAAGAAAGTTTTATGTAGAAATGGGGCAAGGATGGCTATATGTTTTAAATGCCAAGTATGCTTTTTGTGAAAAGAAACAGGAAATAGATACATTTACAGGGTATATCAGAAGAGGAAAATGAAATTGTTTTCCAAAATGAGGTGAACTGTTACTAAATAAATAGAGATTCTTAAATTTAAGATTTTAAAAATTGTTGTAAAAATAATTTTGGAAAGTTATTCATACTTATAACATGATTCTAATAAAAAGCTATAAAATGTATGACATCATTATTTCTTGTTTTCTTTTACACTTAATGCATAGTAGTCTTAGGTCTCTGAGGCTACACTTGAAAACCATGTTGTTCACGGATTATCTACTCTCCCTTTTAGCAATCTTCTACCTCTGAGTTTTTTGTTCAATACCCAAATAATCTTTGTTCTAAAATATCATTTTGCATTTGCCTTCCTGCCCACTGTAGCCAAATATAAAGTTTATTCAAAATATAACAAAATTTGGCTCTAGAAGCTTTGCTTGGAGTAACTAAACTGCCACAGATAGTGAAGGCTGCTACTTGGCCTTGAAGAACCCTATGAGAGAGCTGATGGACACAGCCAGACAAGTAGACAAACATATAGGCAGACAGATAAATGTGTACAAAGAAAGTATATATGCAAAAGACAAAGAATGATATGTTACTTTACATATATTTGTAGTTGTGTCTCTTTCTTTCTATAAGGTCTTTATTATATTTAAATAGAAAGATGTTTGAAAAATTAGTGGATTGCTGATTGAATAGAGAGATGGAAAATAGATATTGGTATTTTCTCCAAGATCTATACATAACAAATATCCCGACATTTTAGCTATGAATCATATTTTACAGCCAAATGTTTCATCACGTGATATTTAAGTTTTTGTTGATATTTAAGTTTTTTTGTTGATATTTTAATATTTGTTAACCATGATGGTGTTTTAAATTATATTTTAACTTATAAGAATAAAAGAGAACACACTATAAAAACTTATTAAAGTTATTATGATACTCCCCATTTTATTTTGCTCTTACAATGTACTAATCCAATGGACATATTCACATCAAACATTAGGCTTATATAATGTCATATACCTATATTTTATAATTATGTATTTATTTATATCCACTTTGTATAAAAATTTTCCCCAACTTTTTAAGTGAACATTTAATGTTATTAAATATTGTACTATTAAAAGGTTATTTATGTGTGTAAAAGTTATTTATGTGTGTCCATTTCTCAGCATATGGATACACATATGTATCCATATTAGCAAACAAACATATGAGGTCTGTTCAGAATGTATCCAGCCATGCAATATAAAAAATAGAGACATTTAGTGAAGAAGATACAATATACAAGAAACATTGTATATAGGACAGTGATGCCTCAGTCCTCTTCAAAGTAGGTACCTTGGGAACTCATACAGTTTTCTCAGTTGTCATTAGCTGTCCCATCATATATTCCTGAATCTCACTGACAGTCTGACATCTCTTCCCTTTCAAAGGTGATTTTAGTTTTGGGAAAAGCCAGAAGTCACCAAGCATCAAATCTGGGCTGTAGGGGGTTTGAGTCACCTAAGTGACTTGATATTTTCCCCCAAACTCTGCAGAAGGCAGGATGTATGAACAGGGGCATTGTCACGATGAAGCTGCCAATCACCAGTTGCCTATGGCTGCAGCCTTCTGAATCATCTGGAGAGTTTCCACAGAGGAATATTCAAACTTAACAAGAAGTTTGATGCAGATTCATTGCTGTACTCACTCAGCCATTTTCAATACAGCAGCTACATAGTACATATGCTCACTCAATCACGTCTACTGTCCCCACTGACTAGTACAGTGAAGTCATCATTATTCACACATGCACATTCCAGTCCACTCTCCTTGGCTGCCAGGTTGCATGAATGTCCCACAAACAACTCTCATTGTAGTAACAATGGCTGGAATTTTCCCAGACAGACCTCATATTATTCATTGTGATCTCATGAATGTATACTTGATTTGTGATAAAATTTATAGGAATATTTTATCATATATCTCATCAGAAAATATATGTATTGCACATATACTATATATTATACTTCATGCAAATTGCTTTCAAGAATAAAAAGTAACATAAAATATGCAACTTATCAGAAAAAACAAACACACACATACTAACATAGACAAGACTAAATGAGAGTGTATATTAGTATAATGTAGTGAAATAAATGGATCAAAGTCCTTTATGTTTTTAACCCAAATTTATTAAATTAGTTATAACATATTTTTTCTTCACTGGCTATGAATAAGTTCTTACATAACTCATACATAATAATTTCAATCATTATAGTTACTAATCTGGTTTATATAATCAATGCTGTTTAGAATAATTCATGTAATCCCTAAAATCAGTTTTATTATCAATCACTTATAAAGTATATTTAACTTGTAAGTTTATTTACATAACCATAAATATTAATATATTTAAAACTTGACAAGAAAAATATAAAAAATTACAGCATGCTTAAGAGTTAGAAGCACAAATATATATATAAACAATCATTTGTCATAATGTAAAACATATTTGTAATATTAAAATGTATTTAATTTATATTAATACATCATTTAATTAACATTTTCCTACATTATAGAAACTAATATAAGAGAAGCAAATTATACTTTGAGAAAATATCAAATAAAGTTATCATTTGTTATGTTTTTTGTAGAACTTCATCTCAGGGTAAAGATAAATTACTCTGTTGTGGCAAAAAACCATAATATGCTGGCTATCCTACAAAGAAAATTACACATTTGTATTTGTTCCTGACATCAAATAAGAAACATAACCAGAGTAAACAGGGGGAAAATGAGCAGGATGGTTATATCCAAATCATTGCCATCAGAACTTCAATTTTACTTCCTTATCTACTCAGTGTTTTGTGGAGAGCTAATGTTCGATCCTAATCCTAGCGAGACAGCCGTCCAGATGGGAGAGGTCAGACCCGTGAAAGTTAAAGGGCAAATCAACCTTCACATAATTTCTGTTCTAGGAGAGTCTTGGGTGAGACAACAAATCATGCTCTCATTTTGTCTTCATTTTTGGTTTTAATTTTGTTTTTCTGTTGAACCTATATGCTGTCTGTAATTGTAAAAGACTTGAACATTTTATTAACATGAACAGAACGTTATTTTTATATAGATTTGGGGCATGTCACAGGTTTCCATGCATATGATGGTGCAATTTAAACCTCATCTATTTATTTGGTAATACAATTAGTATTTTTGAATAGAATTTACAGTATTTATTACTGTGTAATCCATAATAGTAGCATGCATTATTAAATATGTTTCCAGTCACTGTTTAAAAGCAATTATAGCTAAAAGCTATTTTAATTTTTATTTATACACTGTCCATTATTTGTGAAATAATTCTTCAAATTAATTGAGACGCATGGCATTTTCTGTAACAGCATAACTTTCAAATCAATATTTATAGTTATACTTAATTTACAAAGAAATATGTGTGCAATTAGCAAAATATTCTAAAAGCACTGAGTAGTAAGTAGACATTTCAAATAAGGTAACGATAAAAACTAATTTTCTTTAATTAGTTTTACAAAATTATGCTCCAAATAACCCATGATTTAAAAATCACATCCTCTTTTAATGTCTTTAATGGAAGTGTAGAGACTTGAAGAAATATTTGCAATATGCATATCTGTGAAAAAATCTACACATGATTTAATTTCTAAGTTTAATAAAATATAAGTATTTTTTAAAAACACATGAAAGCATTAATGAACAGGACATTTACTGCAGGAAAAACATAGTGGCAGTTGAGAAGAGTTTTTGCTTGTCTGAGTGTCCATTGAAAGAGGCTGAATGGGCAAGACCATGTAGAAAGGACAGTTGGAAATACAGACGAAAATAAAAATGGATTCAATGTAGATTGTGAGTGAATAGGATGAACGTGAGAAGGCGGAATACCTCTCCAAAGTAAAGGAAGTGAGAAAAGACCTGATGGGCATGGATGCCTGGCACTGGGCAGTTGAAGCCAAGTAGTCCGTCAATACAATGCTTTATATTTGGTGTGTAATAGGTGTCACTGTCTTCTTCGTAAATAAGGAAGAAAGTAGAGTGGCCGAGTTTTGAAGTGACTGGAATTCATTTCAAAAGCTATTTAGGAAGAGGAGTGTCGCAGGGAAGCGCTGTAGTGATTCAGAATGCTTTCCAGTGACCATTCGTGGTCAGTGTCTGTGAATTGGCGATGGAGCCCATTCATGTAGACGGTGCTCCAAATCCTGCGTGGTTAGAGATGGCAAATCATTTTATAAAGATTTCTGGCTCAGACAGATACATGCTCTAAATAAAGAAGAATACAGCAAGTTTCAGGATGCTGCAGTGCTAAAATTACAAATATTTGCAATCTAAGCTAAGAAGAAAAACAAAAAAAATGCAGAAATGTGACAGATAAGAGAACATAAGGGACACTTTTTTTGTAAAATGACTGAGAATCATTTTACAAAATGATTGTAACAGTCAAGTCAAGATTGTAACAGTCAAGTCTTATTCCAACAGTCAAGATAGTGTAGGGAAACTGGGATTTTCTATTATAGTGTCCATGTATCACTTCTCGTAAATCTCTAGGTAGATGTTGAAAATATGTATTTCAAATAATTCAGTAGTACTTACAAGTTGAGGGTTAACTATGAAAGCTGTCCTATTTTTTTTTCTGAATATGTGTGTGGACCTCATCACTATCATTTGGAAACATCTAGTAAACATAAGTTTTAAAAATTTGTGGGATAACGCTGGGTTGGTTTCATTTTCAGGCAGTCCAAGTATAAAAGTAAAATTGTTTTCTCTTAAAATATTTGAGAGTCAAGAGAAGGGAGAAAGAAGCTGATAAGCAGGTGCCTCATTGACTAACAAACACTGGTGGGAAGAAACATCATGTTTTGACTCCAATACTCTGCATCAAGGCTAGAGATTGTTGCATTTATCTTGAACTGGCAGCCCTGAATATTGCCGTCTCATGTTTGGGAGAAGCAGGTTCCATAAATTATGAAACTTCCACAGGAGGGGGTTTTATGCAGACTTTAAAAAGTACATTTATAAATAGGTAGTGACATGAAATAACATGAAGCACTGACATCAAATTATATTGTTATATTGTTAACTGGAAAAGAATAGATGAATAAGAGGATGTATTACATGATATAATTTTAAGAAAAAATAGTGTTTTTAACAAAAGCAAAAAACAGGATGTGTTAGTGTTGAGAGATATGTAGGGTTTAACAAGTAACCATCCTTTTCCTTACCCAAATTCAGAAGTAGTTGATAGATAATTTCCACATTTGACAAATGAAAGTATCAACGTTGCTACTAATAAAACAAAATGGCAGACTAGTCATAAGTTTTCAGGGAGATTTGGGAAAAGAGACCAAGAGGAATGACATTATAGAAGGAAAAAATATCTGTTAAATGTCAAAATTGCATAATACATAGAAAAATTCATGAGTTGTTTATATTAGCCATAATTTTTTCATCACATTAAGCAATTATGGAAAAAGTGAAAAATGTCCTAAAATGATACAGCATATTTGCAAAGATATACACAGCAGAAATTTAATATTCAAAATATTTAAATAATTCTCAGAAAGCCGTACAGTATGATGTCAAACTAAAACATTTGGCCTCTAGTCATTTTAAGTAAACAGCCCCATGTCTTTCATTTGAATCTTAAAATATTCCTTAATTCAGTTATTATCAGGTATTTTATGCTCCCATACCTTTCAAATATGAAATTTTCTGAATGGTATTTTCAGGCAAACCTGAAAAAATTTTTCACCAATGGACCCTCCCTAATGCAACTTCTAAATAAATGGTATCCTTTAGGAGGGAAGGTATGCAGTAGAAAAAGCATTATTTCATGATTTCAAGAAATATAAAAGTGTAATTTTTAGATGTTGAAATTTTTAACTAGACTTGACAAAATTATAAGTTGATCTCAAGGTTTGCGCCTTACTATTTTATCACCAAAGTCAGAAACATTGCTAGTATGAAGGGATTTGTTTTTTAACGTGTACCATTTTATACTTATATTTTTTGTCATGGCCTTCATAAATCACAGTTACTAAGAATTATGGTAGTGCTTATTCAAGTGTAAAAGTTCTACTGAATTTAAAATATTCATGTTAACCCATTCTCACCCTCCCCCCACCATTCCTAGCGATTAATATTTAAGCTAATTCAAAGCACACTTTCTCCTTTAAAAGTTGTTTTAAATCCTTGCTACATTATTACATAGAGGCTGATATCTATAAAATATTTTACCCTAAGCAAAAGCCTATACAATATATGCTTAAGTTCTTTATTTATTTGTTTGATTTTATTTCTGTTTTGATAAATGCAATCATTAGTCATGAAAATGAGGCATTTGAAGTATTTGTTTGATCATTTTAGGTGAAAAAAATTTGAGGGATCAATATGTTTCCTGAATATAGAAAGAACGTAGGATGAAAACAGCGTTTTATTCCTATCAATAATAGGCTTAGAGTCCAGAAGTGAATCAGAATGTTAATTATATAAGTTCAATGACATATTTCAAATGTATAGTAAGAAAATAATTTCTTAGTCTCCCAAAGTCATCCATAAACTAAAATAATGTTTTTCTTTTATATAGCGTAATTACATATGATCAACTTTGAGATTTTTTTCAGCATCGGGGACATTATGCCAACTCATTATTTCCAGAAAGTCAGCGCTCGCTCAAAGGGTGCTTTGCTTACAACTAGAAAAGCGTATATTTTGCTGCCATCTAAATGAAGGTAAAAGCCTGCTTTAATAAAATGCATGGGCTACTTATCTTCCACATGAAAGGATTTAAGAGAAACTCTGAAGTAATTCTTGATACAGCCACAATAACTGGATAAGGATTGAGAAAAGCTTAATATTACTTAAGTGTATAAAAATGTAAAACAATGTTTACTCAAATTCCTCAGTGCCATCAGATAGTTGCTGAGGTTGCTGATTTTTGTTTTTAGATGAGGGTAGCTGCCAAGGCATATATAATAACTTGTTAAAATACGGATTAGGCGAGTAAATTCCCAGATCTCGAATTATTTATGGTAGAATTCCCAGGGCACGTTATATAGCAAATCATTTGGCTTAGTTTCTCACTAAAGTATCGTTCACATCACCATTGCTTTTCTTGGGATTGGGCTGTGGACTTACGAAGTATTCCTGATGGAAGAATTTTGGACACTGTTTTCCAGTTTCTGTCTGTTGTGGTTTTCTTGGTGGTAGTCTTGGTATTTTTTTAACGCAAATACCTACGGAAGTAAACTACTCCGTCTCCTGAGGTGTCAACTCGTGTGTGGTGTATGTGGAGGCTGACAGTGTCGCAGTTGCCCTGATACCACTCGGAAGGTCAAGATGACAGGGGCTTAACGAGGATCCTTGTAAATATCGATGGTGCACTGCGTGGAAACCTGCCAGAATGCCAGATTTAATGTTTGGGACTCAGGAGCTTTAAAAGTATTTAAACTAGTTTAAATATAACACCCACTCATGCGTATTGACGTACTTTTATACTTTCTGTTGCTCACTGTCAAAGCGTCCTAACTAGAATGTTTATGAGAAAATAGTGTTAGAGGTAACTCTCAGGAGCGTAGTCTCTGGGGTCAGTTCAACTGAGTGAGGTCAATCCCTTCCCCATCGTTTCAAGCTATGGGACGATTATCAAGTTGTCAATCCCTCTGAACCTCAGATTCATTACCTGCACATTGAGACTTGTCATGAAGACTAAATAAAACAATTACCATGAGGCACTTTAAACACTGCCCAGAATATTGTAGGCAGAGAATGAACATTATCTAATGACATCATTGTTACGATGAGTACCCTAGGACTCAGGCATGTGACGATAACAGAGACTACGTAAAAGTATTACCTAAAGGTTTCCACAATGCAAATAAGGAATTTGAAATTTATCAAATATAATTTCTGACACCTTGTTTTTTAATATAAACTAATCTATACATAGTCAATAAAATGTTTATGTTTATACATCTCACTGGGCTTGATAGTGTTCTATATAAAGGATTTTTTTTAAATCCGGGGAAAATTGTTCTTTAAACGTTTTAATCCACTAATAAAAAAAGAAATGGTTGATTCTAGAACTGAAGCAGAGGAAGCAGAAGATGAAACAGGAACACCATGTGGTGCTGGAAAATAAGGAAAAGATCTTGTAATGAATATGTATTTAAGGGAGAAATCATCCACATTGACTGAATGTTCAAAGTTCAAATCTGGGATAATTTGAGCAAAAATTATATGTAGATAATAATAGTTTATAATACATAGAGTAAAATAAATATTTTGAGCCCATACAGAAATAAACAGGCAACTGAATAAACAAATAAGAAAGATGGTGAAAGAGCTCTTTCTTATAGCAGAATTCAGTAGATAAATATAGAAGCAGTAACTGAAATAGAAATCAACATTAATCAGCCACCACAATAGTAATTGCTGCAGGCGAGGTTGATCAAGATTGGACCGTACATACTTCTCAGTGTAATGCCCATTCACGAGCACATTACTTCAACCACTGTATTAGCTTTCTGGGCTCCCATACTACAGTACCACAAACTAGGTGGATCAAAACAAGAGAATTTTATTGTCTCACAGTTCAAGAGCCCAGAAGTCTGAAATTAAGGTGTCAGCAGAGCCATTTTCATCCTGAAACCTGTAAGAGAAAATCCTTTCTTGCTTCGTCTTATCTTCTGGAGCAAGGCTGTCGATCTGTGGCATTCCTTGGTTTCCATTGCTTCACCCTGAACTCTGCCTACATCTTCACATGTTGTTCTCCCTGTAAATCTATTTCTTTCCACAGTCTCCTTTGTCTCTTATAAGGACACCAGTTGTACTGGATTAAGAGCTCCACCCTGATGATGGCATCTTAACTTGAGTACATCCCAAAAGACCCTATTTTAAATGAGGTTATATTCACAGGTAGCAGGAATTAGGACTTCAACATTTAATTGGGGGGATTTCAATTTATAAAAGCTATGTCCTTGACAAAAGTGCATATATTGAATGGAGCTAGAATGACAGGACAAATAAATCCAGTGTGAAAATCTGAATCGAATAATTGAACTGTTGATGGTGAAAATTGGTTCTTGCAGCATTGCAAGAAAGGAGTTTCAAAGGGCACACATTTGGGAGAAGTTTAAGAGCTGTGGCAAGATTTATTGAGGTGCAGGGAGGGATTCATCTTTGGGGATTTAGAGGGCAGGAAAGCTCTAGTAGCAACTGCCGCGAGATCCTTGATGATCCTCCATATATTTACATGGTTTGAGGGAATGAGCAGGCTTTCCTTCAAACCATCCAACCTGCCTGCAGGGTTTTCCAGGGCTTGTCCTAGGCTCCCTCTCCTGCTCCGCATGCTTCGTAGTGGAAGGACCTTCCCCTGAGCCATCTTGACTGTGCATACCTCAGACTCTTGCCTCAGTATCTGGTTTCTACTGCTTGTGTACCTACCTCCCTCTGCACCATCTTCGCTTCTCTGGTCATGTGTCCAGCAGAGGAATTTCCTGTTATTGTTTATTCCTCCCCTCATGCCAGGGAATTAGACTGGCATGTCCCCTGGGGAGATTGGGCAGCTGACCCTTCAACCCTACAGCAGGGGAGATGCCCTTGGCAGGAACCTGGCTCTCCTCTAGAGTGCCAGAAGCTGTAACTTCCAGACTTCGTCCTGATCAAGTGCAATGTCCAGACTCAGTCAGGCCCAGCCAATTCAATTCCTTAGCTGCCTAGGCTGACAGAACCAGAAAAAAGATGTTGGTGGGAAACTAATGAGATTGGAATAGGGCATGGAGTTTAGTTAATAGAATTATATTTGTAGAGTTTTACTGCTGTAAAAATTATGTGTTTGTTCCAAGAGCTACAAAGTGCAAGAAGAAATTGGTAGTGTGGACCCCTGCACTGTTCAGTGGACATTGAAAATACTCGTGTGCTAACCAATTGACCTCACCGGAGATCAGACTTTTGTCCTTGGCTCCTGGGAGATAATCCCTAAGCCAGAGATGTCCAACTTGTCTTCACTGGGAGCCGTATCAGCCTCATGGTTGCCTTCAAAGGGCTGAATGTCATTTTAGGACTATACAAATGTAACTACTCCTTAACAGTTAATCAAGAGCTTGGCACTGGAGCTGAGTAGAAATAAGGTGTCAGGCTGGATAAAACAAGATGGAGGGTGGGTTTTGGCCCTCTGGCTTTGTGTTTGCCACTTGTGCCCTAAGCCCTTGCCTGACTGACAAGAGTATTTGGGGGGAGGTACAGGGGACCCCTCAAAATACTGAACCACCTGAGCTAGTCTGTGATACAAAATAAAATACGTGAAAGCTTTGTGTAACATGGTATCGCCTCAACCAACAGAGGGCTGGAGGCAGAGGTTAGCCATACTGGAGGTCAGGTACATCTAACATGAACAAGCCACAGTAAAAATTCTGGTCACATGTATTCATATGAGCTACCTGCTCAGCAATGCCTTAGTGTGCAATGCACACATCGCTGCTGGGAGAGATGAGTGCTGCCAGGATCCCGCTGTGAGAAGACCACTGGACGTTCTGCTTGTAGAAACCTCCTGAACACTTCTCCACGTGCTGACTTTAACGTGTATAATTTCACTACAACAGACCAAAACTGTAAGCATGAGAGCTTCCAGTGAGTTCCTCCAAGGTGTTACCTTGTCGGAAGTGAGGGTGGTCTTGTGGAGGTCCTGTCTTTGTAATAAGCCACATTATTAAATAGTTTTAGAAGTACCATTTAAAATTCTTTATAAGTTATTAATGTGAATTTAGTGAATGGATGCAGTTGCTGCAAATTTATTAATATTATGCTGAGATGATTCTATTTTTTAAAAGTTTAACAGTATTCCCAGAAAGCATTTTTAATTGCTTTTTAATTCTAGGAAAAGAGACGCATTTTCAGCATAGCAGAGCTAGAAATGTTGGCAACCGTGTCCTCCATAAAAATGGTGACACTATGAAAGATTGTCAAAATGAGCATTTTCAGAACTCTGATAATCAACCCAAAGTTTGCAAACGTGAGGGCAATGTATTCAAGGAAAAGGGTGGAAGATCAGAACGAACAGTGAAGTTTGTCATATCTTATCTTTTATTATTCCCACCCCCACTGTTTTTTCTCAGTTATAGGATAACCTTGAAAATGAGCAGCCTCACAACTAAGTAGCCATAAATGTTAGAAGTCTAGCAGCCAGTAAGTGGCAAAATGGGTTTGAAACTTCCCAGATTCTCTAATCCTACAGAATCCTACACATGGTAATATGTAACCTGTCAAGACAATCTTTGGAAATTTTTTTTAAAAAGGCACATATGTATTTGAACAACTGAGGGCTCAATCAGTGTGAAGCCATTTCCCCATGGAGTTTGTTTAATTCAAACAGCAGAAGTCAATTAACAATGTGCTGGTCTGAGGCAGGGATAACAGTTAGGGGAAAAATAAGAAGCCGGATGAAAAATGTAATGGAGGAAGCAAGGAAATAAGATGCCCATAAGGTGCTTTGAAAAACTCTGATGTCATCCTGAAAATGTAGAAGGCCACACATACATGTTCAGGGGTCCAAACATGCCCAGTAAATATCTGAGAAAACCCTTCTCTCTCCTCTGCCACTTATCATGAGGCTCCGTGCAAATAGAAAGTGAACAAACACCAAGGCAGAATTTGCAAGAGCATGGATGGAACTGGAGAGCATTACGCTGAGAGAAACAAGCCGAGCAGTGAGGGACAAATGCCATATGATCTCACCTTTAACTGCAACCTAATGAAGAAAACAAACAAGCAAGCCAATTACAACCAGAGGCAGTGAGATTAAGAACAAACTGACAGTAATCAGAGAGGAGGTTGGAGGGAATAATGGGGGGAAAGAGGGAAGGGTTTTCAGGAACAGGTATAAAGGACACATGGACAGAACCAAGTGGGAGTGGAATCAAGGGAGAGAGATGGGAATGGCTGTGGTAGGGGGGAGTTGTAGGGGAAAATGCAGACAACTGTACTTGAACAACAATAAAATTAAATTTAAAAACTTCAAAAAAAAAACAAAAAGAAATTTCAGTTTTCAGTGCCTAAATTTGCACATGTTTTTGTCAATGCATTATCATTATCATATATATTTAAACTTTGGAGATTTATATTAAATGCATAAGTTGTTTTATTTTGTTCACTTAATTTGAGGAAGATATGTCTTCTTCCAGAAATCACTGTTTATTGTGATATTATATTAGTTATATACACGGCCAGCATCCAAAAAACTGTTCCTAAATTTTCAAAATTTCTGTTACATGACATATCTTATTATCCACTTAAGGGAAAGTACAAGAATGTTGAATTAAAGTGAAGCTGAGTATTGAGAGCCTTGGAAAATGTCAAGTTGTTTTGAAGTAATATGTTCCTCACTAATGTTGTTCTATTCCCTATACCGCCATAGAACATAGTCAAGTCTCGGATGCTTTGCAAGGTTAAATAAATAAATAAATACGTAACGAAAATACTGGCTTCAATTTTTAGTTACATGGTTTTAAATTTATTTAGTATTTATTAAGGTAAACATTCTTTTTCCTTTGAATGTTGACCTATCATTTACAGAGAACTGTGTCTTACTAGTTCTTAATTCTCTGTAAACTATAAGAGGAATCAGGATAATGCAAGTAAGAAAGATTAACGTTCATGATAAATCCAAACACTCATCAGACAGAACAAAACCGCACTTAGGTAAGCAGAGAATTCATTCAAAATTGTGATAGCTAGCGTGCTCAAACCCCAGACTTTGCAAGCATATCTAAATCGAAACAGAAAAGGGCTTTCTTTAATAAAGGGAGAGAAGGAGACTAACAGGCACATTGTGGGAAGCAGTGCAAGTGTGTGGGCTGAGCAGGTGGGAAATAAAATGAAACAGGACTTTTCTACAGGGGCTGCTTCTCTGTGAGGTCAGCCAGTCCCCACACGGAACTGTCACGTGGGCTGTTTTGCACCTCAGTGTTTCTTTAAACTTCAGGCAGTCCCAGTGCAAAGTCAGGAGCCTGTGAAGCATATAGTGGCCTCATTAAATTTCACCAGTTCCCCGAATCAGTGGGTAAGTGGTGGATGATTGCCATTGCTTGTTTACTTGCAAATATGCTTGAAACTACATTATGAAAGACAAACAAACATAGAAAAATAACACTAGATATCAACTACTTCTTTGAGGCAATCTCTACATTTATGTAACTGTACACATGCAAAAAATGATCTACATCTCTCTATTAAAATCTGCAAAATAAATTATATTTGCTGTGGTTAATCTCCATAAGCTAACCTTTAAATTATCAATCTCTGTTTTATCAGTGAGGTATACTATGTGTTCATCTAGTAATAATCACTATTATAGTCCTAAGAGTGTGAATTTGGAATTGAAATGTTTGTCTCTGTTCTGTTCGGTGAATGTGGTGAAAACTTTACATGCAATGACTCCAAGTCTCAGGCCCTAATCTTATAATTTTAAAATAAAAAACGATTTAAAACATCTTTCATATAACACAAAAAGGTGAGTTAAAAAAACAAACAATACATTGTGTGAGGGCGACTTTTCCTGCAAGTCCCCCCCCCCCCCGCCCATCCACCACAGATGAAGGTAAGCAAGACACGATCTGCTTGGGAAGGGGAGGTGGCCGATCCCTCAAAGGGGAAGAAAGGGCCTTCAGCAGTGGCCAATTTCTCAGAGGAAAAAGGCCTTGAGCCTTTTCCTCCAAGGGCTTTTATTGGGTTGTAATACACAGGAATACACCGCGGCAAGGATCAAACAGTAGATAACATTTCAAAGAAATCTGAGGGCTTAGTCTGAGTCAGAGTCTGTCAGGAGGGGGTTTTGCAGAAACTTTTAGGGTTTGCTGCTCGGACCCTTAGCATATGAATGAAAGCACTTTAAGCGGAGTAGGTTTCATAGGTTTTTCAGGAATTCTTTGTGATGCCAGATTCCACCCCCTCACCCCAGATCTGCTCTGGCAAGGGAAGGAGCTGCACCCCTCCCCATCAGGTATTCAGGCTTAAGTGGATTAGAGCCAGGAAGCACTTCTCCCAGAGGACTTGAAGACTAGGGCTATGTCACATAGCCAGGGGGCACAGGTCTATTGCTCGCTCTTTGTTGCAGCCCCCCAAGTCCTTCCATGATGGCCTCCCAAGTGATCGAGGCTGGCTTAGGTTGCCCCTCCTCTGAGGGGACTTGCCTGTCAACAACATAGACCACTCTTTGGGGGCAGGGAGAGGAAACTGAGGCAGCATTTGCTACCAGAGACAAGCTTTGTCCTCTGTGGCTTAGCATTCCGGAGGTCACTCACTCATCCTTAGCCACAGGGGGTAGAGTTACAATTCCTGAAACCAGGCAGAGCAGTCCACAACAATATTGGCCCCCAAAGAGAGAAAGACAAAGGATAAGACAGAGAAATTATAATTCACCCTGCCTTCTTTTATCTTCATGAATAGGAAAGTCAGTATTTCTTAAAGCAAACACTGCACTTACTTCGAATATTCCAGCCGAACAAGGAATTGCCACAGTGTGAAACAAGTACATAGCCAAAGTGTTCGTGATTTGTTTCTTTATTTAAAAACCTATTTATAATCTTTAAGGATTTTGAAAAAAAATGTGTCCTTGTACTTTAATTTTGGAAATTTCATATTTTCATGTTTAAATTTTCTGTAAAACTCAGAAGAGTTAATATTGCTGCAAAATTAACAGTATTTTGGTTTCCAATGTTTGTATTTATTTTTTTCATGAGTTGAACAGTCCTGGAAAATAAAGGGTGGTGCTTCCAAACACAGGGCAGTTTTGCCTACTACCTTGAAAGATTAGAAATAATTGTATATTTTTCCAGAAAAAAGGGCTGTGACACCCACTTCCCACAATATTTGGGTCTCTTAAGCACAGGGTTCGTCTCCTATAATCCCCACGGGGCATGCACAGCATCTATTTGGGCCCACATTTGAGGCTTCCCTGGACTTTCATGTAGGAGAAATTGAAAAAGATATGTTGAATTTTATGTTTGTTCTGCAGTCATAAAGTCCTTTGTTTCTATCTCAGGAGTCTAATGTATTCTAGCAGCATCTATAAAATTGTGTTAGACTAACTCATTAGGTTTTAACTGAAAGGGTAAAATCTTGGAGGCTTCGCGGTTCTTGACATTTACTAGCTCTGGGACTTTGGAAAGTGTACAAATGTCTTAGGGCTGTTGTAAGGAAAGTACCATAAAAAATGGGTGACTTAAAAGGATGGCAATTTATTCTTTCATTTTTCTGGAATCCAAAATGAAATTGTCAGCAGGGCTGTACCCCATGCTCCCTCTTCCACTCTAGGTCAAGTCTTTCCAAGCTTTCTTTGTAGCTTTTGGTGGTAGCTGCCCATCCTTAGCACTACTTGGCTTTCAGTTGTACCCCTTCAGTTTCTGCTTCTGCCATCACATGGCATTCTCCCTGTATGGCTCTGTGCCACTGTTCAACCATGTCTCTTCTATCAGGACATCGGTCACATGGGAGTAAAGTCCACCTGAATCTCATGTGACTTCATTTTAATTTAATTACATCTAAAATTACCCAGTATCCACATGCGGTCACATTCTTAGGTAATGGGGGTTAGGCCTTCTACATATCCTTTTGAATTTTTAAAATAATGCTACCTATTACAGGCATGTTATAGAACTTCTCAGTACTTCAAGAGTCTCGTCTGTGAAGTGGGAATAATTATGATTCATATGCTGGGATTAAATGAGTTATTGTAAGTAGAATTATTGGATGAGAATCTGTTAGCTATTAAAATTGCTGTTATTATTATAACATTATCATCGCATACACATGTGCACAGACAACTTTAAAAGAAACATTATCATTTCATCATTTTGGAGGAGATAGTGAATGCTGCAGTAACTTAGAATTTGAGTAAATATTAATATATAAAGCTGTCAACCATATATTGTAAATGTGATAGCTTTGCATTGTGTCGATATTTTCATTTTCACTGAGTTCTGTTAAAACTATGCATGTACAAAGGGAAACCCCTGTATTTAACAACCTAAAGAAAGAATATGGTTTTTCAAGTCAAGTATTCTGAGAGCTTTAGAAAATGTCAAGTTGTTACACATCGATTAAAAATTATTGATGTAACTCTCGACAAGACAGGTATAGTAGCACTTGTCAAAACTCACAAAACGTGTAATAAAACTAACAGTTATATAAATGTAATCTGATGTCAATGTTACTCAAAAATTTTGTAAAAACATTACCTAGTATCTCCAAATTTTATATAATGCCTGTTTCCAATTAATCGTCATTATAATTCCTGGGTCTCCTGTCCCAGGCCTCACCTTTTTACCCATTTAACAGCAAACCTGCCTGCTATTCTGGAAGGAAAAAACCCTATTTTCCATAAAAAGAACTTTTCCTAAAGGAATGCATAGATTACCCTAGCACTGAATAAATGTTTACCCAAAGTTCTATTATGTCTTGAATCTCACTTTGGTTTTAAATATTATTATTTAATAAATTGAAGCACTGTCTCTTACATTTAAGGTGGTTATGATTCACATATGACTTAAAGTTGAAATATCAAGATATCCAAAAATATAATTATTCATTCACATTCCCAAGGTAAATAATTATGTGTATCAAGATGGAATTTATTACCTTTATATGTGTTGAATGGTTACAATTTTAATTCTAATAAATTAGTTAAAGTAAATCAATTAAATGGTTTCTGACTACAGTATTACTTTGGCAAATAAATTGTGTAGGGAAAATGTCATCTTCTAAATTTATTTTAAAAGAAATTAGGGTAAAATCTCAAAGAATCTTATCTATACTATTGAACAAATGAATAAAATCCCTCTTTAAGGGAATTTCTTGTATCATATTCTGAAATTGACCTTATACACAGCAACATCAATTATAACTCAATTATTTAATTAATTTTTTGTATATTTCTGTTTCCAAATCTGTGTGGTTTTGTTTACTATTTATAAACAATCTTCCTTTCAGAATTATTTATTAATTATATGCATTTAAATATTTTGTTAATCTTTTTTGTTAAATTGGATTATTTATTTTATTTATAGGTTCCTCTAAAATCTATCTGCTGATTATTCTGTATGTGCCAGTCGCTTCCTATTGCTGGGCTCACATGGGCCTTATTTATGGAACTTAAATTCTTGTTCTAACAGAACATAATGAAGAGGGAAGATAAACAGTACAATCTCATGTAATGGTCAGTGCTCTGAAGCAAAACAAATTAGAATAAATAATGAAGGACAAATGGAGAAGACCTGGTGTTTCTGATAATAATCACTAATTATCTTCTCAGGGGAGGTAACATTTAAACAAAAACTTAATTTCAGACTATCTATAGTGAAAGCATGTCATGCCAGAAGGCAACACGTACAATTGTTCTAGGGTGACAGTAGTCTTGGCCTTTTCAAGGAAGAAATAGAAGCAGTGTGACTGTAGCTGATAGCATGTGGGGGAGATCCTTCTGAAGAGGGAGGTAAAGAAAATTCTAGCAATAACTTTAGGGACCCATGCAGTTTTGCAAGATGCTAATCTAATGTGGCATGAAGTCGTGGGAGGATTTTGATCAAAAGTGGGATGTGACCTGCGCAGCACAATATCACCCACGTTGTGTTAGAGAGCAGGCAGACTCTGAGGAAGGTAAAGGGGCTCCCGGGAAATAAATGACAACAGAGAATTGAAATACAAGGCAAACAAACTGATCCAGATCAGAGATGCTGATGTCATGGGACTGATTTTGGTATTGAAAGTGGTGATAAGGAGTTAAACTGGGGGAATGATTTTTATTAAAACTGACAGAACTCATGGGTGGGCTGTAAGGTTAAAAAAAATAAAATCAGTGATGACTTCAAGATTGAAGTGAGAGTATCAAATGAATGGATAGTATTATGATTAAGAAGATACTGGAGAAAGAAGTTTGGGAGTGCACATACAATACATTCTGTATTGGTTGTGCTAAACTTATGATGTTTATTAAACAGCCAAATGGAGACATTGACCAGTAGGTAATTAGTCTACAGTTAAAGTGTATGTTAGCAGATAGCTATGTAGATTTGAAGGTCATTCGTACTTAGATAGTATTGAAAGCCGTGAAATTGAATGAGATCACACAGTGTTGCATCTGGAAGGACAGACAACCACGCCAAGTCTTTGTCCATTGCGTGTTATTGTACATCATCAGTTGAATCTATAATACCTTACATTTTTGCTGTTAACTTCCTTTTTTCTACTGTGCTGTTTCTTAATTTCTTTGGCTGTCCAAATGAATACTACCCGGATGACAGTGCTTGCTTTCTGGCTTTTCAAGCAGGGGTTGCTTTTTCTTATATATCAGATATTACAAGTTTGTGGGTAAAAAAATAAACTTCAGTTTATCTGTGATAATTGTAAAAGAGGGTAATTACTGGGTGTTATGACAACTCTCTTTTTCATTTTAAAAGGAAATGCCAAACTATTTTTCAGAGTGGTTAATTATGTTACACTCCAATCAGTAATATATGAGAGAGCCAGTTTCTCTGATTTCTAACAAGCATTAATTATTACCACTATATTTTTGAATTAATTAATTATTTTCCCATCACTATTTATCCCCCCACACTGTCTTCTACCTCCACTCACCCCTCCCCCATAGATGTGCAGTGACATCTCATTGTGATTTTGTTTACATTTCTGTAATGGGTAATAATGTTCAACATTTTTTTTGCCCATATTGGCCAAACGCATACACACTTTGGTGGAATGCCTGTGTGTGTCTTCTATCCACATTCTAATTGAGTTATTCTTTTCATGTTAAGATGTGAGAGACCTCCACATATTCTAGATACTTGTCTGCTATGTTCTTCTGAATTTTGTATTCTTCCAAAATCCATGTGTTGAATCTGAATCCTCAAGGGAATGGCGTCAGAAGGAAGGGCAGTTTGGAGGTGATTAGGTTATGTGGGCCTACTCACAGAAACGTTGGATAACACAATGCTGTTCTATTGGAGAGGGTTTTTCTTTTCTGGGATCCAGTCAATGCTAACAGCCTTCAATGCATGTCTTTAGTTAGTCAATCAGAGTACTCTTTCCAAGTGTCCAACATGCTGGTGTCAGAATTTAAGGAGGCCTGCAGAAACAAAAGTACTTCCTCTTTATTAGCAAAGGTTTAAATTATATTAATTTGTTCAATACTTTGAAGGGATTAGTATCATGCCCCAAATCACAGTGCCCTTGAAAATACAACTGATGTTACAGTAAATGGTGAACCTCCCTAAGGGTAATATCCCACTTTCTGGGGCCATGAGCCCTACTAGGCCATTATACATGACACTGCTTTCTTATCCAGACAGATCAATATGACATCATCTCCTTATTGGACCCATATGATTTCTGGAGGATGTATAGAAACTCCAGGTTTTCTTTTTTTTTACTAGACTGTTTCAGAAAGCAGAGTAATTAACATTTCCCTAGGGCCAAAATGTAAATCTATACACTTTCTTATTCCGAATGAATTTGAAATATGTCCGTTACTCCTTTCTAATAGCAACAAGAAATAACAAATTACCCTGACCAATGGCCCCTTTCCATATTTCTAATGTCACGTCAATCTGCTGTAGATGCAAGTCAGCCAGTGCTTGGACACTAGAGGAACCGTCTGGTTTTGTGGATTTGAGGACTGTGAATTAAATAGGAACATGATGAGGAGCACTCTTCATCTCTCCATTCCCAGTGGGATGTATTTTTATTATTTTGAAGCACACTTGTGGTTGGGGTCAGGGGTCTTCTGCCTGGCATTTGTCATCACAATAACTGTTAAGCCACAGACTAAAGATGCCAGTGGGAATTCTGCCAAGTACCAAATATACTTATTCTGATAACAAAGCTTGTGCAGTTCTTTGAACAATATGTTTCTTTCTACCGTCTTTTGCCATGATAGTACTAGGATTTCTACTTTATTTGGGGCAGGATTTCTCTTTCACAAAGCATACAAGGGCCATTTTGACTGTGAGTTAGCTGGGTCTCCTGGGGTTTTTGCATATGTGTTGACAATTTTTGTGGACAAATTCATGCACATTACTGAATACTTTCTTATCTAATCTTCGAGACTCTCCCTCAAGATTAAGAGTTACCCATGATCTCCCAGATCCTGAGGGTATACTGGCTAAGTCTTGCAGCTTCATCAGGGTGTAGACCTTTTCTTTCTTTAATGAGTCCAGCAGTCCTGCAATCTTGTGTTAGGGTGGCCTAATCAGCACTGCTGATCAGAAAGAGAGGTAAAAGTAAGTCTGGAGGGAGTGTGTCTTTCCTTACAAGGCACAGATGTTTGTGGGGAAATGGTAATGATCTTTAGCAGGTAGGAATGAGTCACCTTTGTGAGAATAAATGGTTTGGAAAGATCTTGTTTCAAGGTTTTAAAGTGCACCAACATAGGTTTCTTAATTCAAAGTTGCATAGACCCACTCCATCCCAACTAGGGTCAAAACCAACTGAGCCAACTGATATAATTAGCTCGAGTGGACAGAATTTATTTTTCTCTGGAGCTATGCTACTTGTATAAATTACTTGTGCCGGATGTTCAATATTCCTTCATTCCATCTCCTCATAAGATGTCACAGCTTCCCGACTTTCACACTTAATCGTCTATTGGTAAACACTCCTCCTCCTCCATCGTTCACTGTCTTTTCCGAGGCATTAATGACACTCAGCATCAGGCATCTAAGTCCATTGAAGTGCAGATCATAAATAGTACACTTACCATAATGCTTTTCTTCTACCTTTCATTAGCATTTCATACTAATTTACCAAATGCAAATTTTGAACAACTGCATTGGCTCCCCTGTGTTAAGTGATTTTATTGATTCACCTACTCCAGTCAACAGGATCCACATTGCTACCATGATGATGGGAGATCCAGTCTAAATTTTCGTCTAAGAGCCTGGTATTTTCAAACGCTGCTGGCAACCATTGTGATAAGCCTATCCCCAGGAAACAGGTACTGGAATAGACATTTTGAACAGGAATTTTATTTCAGAGTGCCTACTCATGTCTGAAACAAAAAAACAGTACCAGGCAGAATGAAGGTTTAGACTGCAGTGTAATAACTTTGACTGTGGACAGGCAGCTTTCCTTTATTGAAACTGTCTGACTGTCCTCAACTGCGACACTCCCAGCAGCTAAGAGACAATGTGTTTGAAGCCTGGAGTGCAAATATACAGGTAAACCGTTGTATTCACTATCCCTATTAATGTTTAGATCTTTTGTGCCTATTCATGAAAGATTTAGCCTCTTTCTCTCCACTCTTAGAATAGGTATTATTCTGGGTTATTTCAGCACCTACGTTAACAATCCACTTGTTAATCAGGATAGTTTATGTCTCACTATCTCCTTAGCCACTATCTCCTTGCTAAACATACAATTCCTTTTTGCCACTGATATTTGTATCACCTCCAAAATCTTGATTTCATCTCTTCATTTTTTATACTACAACATTTGATCTCGAATACTCACATATTATAGCATGCACATCTCAGTATTCATTCATCTGGTTCAGATGTCCAACTCTTTTACTCTAAATTCTTACTCAACTCGACTTACATGAAGTAAATCAATATTGCTTTTTTTTGCATACAAACTTAACTATTTGGGTGCTGCCTTTTCACTAAAATCTCCTAGGAAAAAAAGCCACCTACATTATTTTTATGAAAGGGAAGCTGAAGTTATTGTGTGAAAACAACAAGGAACATTCAGAGTTCTTTTTATTTTAAAATATGACCACAAATTTCAAATGCTTGTTAATAAACAAAACCATAAAACACATTCTTCTAAGCACTTTAAGTATATAATCACATTTAATCATTGCAAAAACATTATGATGTAGTTGCTTTTATTATTGTAAATTTACAGTGAGGGAAACTAGATGTAGAACAATCAAGTAACTTCTTTCAGATAATAGTTAGTAGAAAGGCCAAGATAAAAGCACAATCAACTTCTTTACAAAGCAAACAATCTAATCTTTAATCCTTTATCAACAGTATATTTTCAGTAAACGAATGAAAACTATGGTACATCTACACAATGGAATTCTATGCAGCAGAAAGGAAGAAGGAGCTCCTACCCTTTGCAACAGCATGGATGGAACTGGAAAGCAGTAAGCTAAGTGAAATAAGCCAGGTGGTGAAAGACACATACCACATGATCTCACCTTTAACAGGAGCCTAAAAAACAAAACAATCAAACAAGCAAAATATAACCAAAGGCACTGAAATAGAGAACAGGCTAACAGTGCCCAGAGAGGAGAGGGGAGGGAATTTCAGGGGAAAATGGGAAGGGTTTACAGGAACAAGTATAAAGCACACATGGAGAACAACTAAGGGGGGTGGAAATGGGAGGGAGGCGGGGAGCACTGGGGGGGTGGGCTGGGATGGGAGTAAAAGACAGAAAACTGTACTTGAACAATAATTAAAAAAATTAAAATAAAAAATAAAAATAAAAAGACCTGGCTTTGCCCACTGGGGAGAAGGCCTTGGTAGATGTGTAGATGATCCTGAGGCAGGGGTGGGGGTGGGAGGTATATATATATTTTTTCTTAATGAGTTCTCTTTTATTTTCTAAAATCTATGTGTACTTTTATTCTACAGTATTTATTGCTTTCTCTCAATTTTAACTTATTACTCAATGCTTCTTTCTGCAAAAAAGTAGACATAATCACATGAAAAAAAACTGATATCAAATCTATGAAGTTTATCCATACTATCTACTTCTGCACTTACAATGAATCTCCTATATTGCTAATCATGCAAACTTTTTACTCATCTATACCTAACTTTTTCTTCAGTGAAATCTCATTCTCAATGCACAGCTCAGGGAGTTTATTGCAGCATTTTCCTCCTTGTTTCTTATAGTGAAATTATTTTTCACTTTACTGGATTATTCCTTTTAAGCTTAAAAGTGAGCCCTAATATATCACCTTAAATAAAAAAGACACAGACATTTATCTTGATAATATATCCTTAAACAACTAACATATTATTTCTCAGCACTAATTTTTAGCAAAATTATTAAAGTGGCTCTCTACACCTACTACTTCCCAGTCTCAACATCCCAGGAAGGAAAAGCAAAAGCTGAGATGATTGTCCCTTTATGCTTTAGTGAGCAATGAGCCTCTGTTTTCAAATACATTAATAAAACTTTTAAAGCCAACTCCGTTTATAAACACTTTCATACAATAATTATACCATTCTCTATCTTATTTATTATAAGTACAATAATAACATCCTTTCATGATAAAAATGTTTTGTAACATTATTATGAATATCATTCATTATGTTCAAAAAATATAAATTAAAAATGCCACTTTGTTTTCTAACCAAGGTGCTTTTTACATCTTTTCCTTGGCACAGGGATATTATATCTTTTACATTTTGGTGTTGTGACTTTGCAAATTTAAAATGGAAGTGAAGCACCTGAAGGAGAGTGATAAAAACACCACGAGAGTAATAGAAATATAGACAATTATGAGTCATGGGTCCTGGAAGAAGTGTATGGCATGCCTGGGGGTCCACTCAGGGAGGTCAAGGCAGGGTGTAAGCTGGGTGAAGGGTAGCACCTGGGGCACATGTCATTATTAAGGTCCAGAGGTGGTGCGCTTTGGAGCCCCCGGGCTAGGGCCAGATTGGTCAATCGGAACTTAAGAATCAGTGTTTTGGTAAGCTCCACAGGGGTCTTATCTGAAGGGTGCACAAGAGGAGCACTGGAGGAGATGAGGGGGGCACTGTTACTCACAGGGCTTTGGGGGAAGTTCTGTCAGGAATTTCTGTTTGCTTGTGGCACTGTGGGCTGCTCCGTAGAGCGTGTGTCCTAAAAGGGAGGCAAGGTCAGTGACTTTGGCCAAATGAAATGGATGCCCCGAGAACAATGCCATGGAGTGGTTTTGCTAAACTTTTGACAGTAGGAAAGACAGATAAAGCTACCACGTTGAGGAATATTAATTGCACCAAAGTTAATGAACATAAAATGAGCCCACACTTTCAAAAGAGAGTTAACAATTTTTTAAAAAATTTATTCATAAGCAAGTAGTCAGTGGTCACAAAGCTCATCAGAAGAAATATAAGTCTTGATTAAAATCAACCAGATAAGACTGTGCACCCAAAAGAATTTCAGTCTTTTGTGTATGCACAGCCAATAAAGTTAACAAGACCATCAATCTTAGAAATAATGTATTACCACCTTAGAATAATTTATAATACTTGTATTCAAGTAAGGGAAAGATAAATCCACAGTGGGTAAGAAAAAAGACAATCATTTTTTCATACAAATTTAGTATTTAAGCCAGTTATGTGTTAAGCAGGAATCACAAGCTGGACAATCTAATTGTCCTATGTTGTTTAAATTAATGTATATAAATATTGACCTGGTTTACATTTCTGGACATGTTATCTACAATTTAAGAACACATGTGGATATATTCATATATACTTAACTGGAGTAAATCAACCCTACTTTTAAATTCAGTCCAGATTATGATTGACAGAATAGAATACAGGCATATAGGTCGTGCTATTAAAAAAGCATATTCACATGTAACAAATGATAGGATTTAAATCAGACACAAGTTAACACTGTATTTCAACTGAACATTTTTTTAAACCTCAAGTATTGAACTAAAAAAAGGCACAGTATTTTTAGCCAATTGGAGTTGACCCCGCATTACAAGGCAAGTGTATCACTGCAGATAGAGCAGAGCTATACTGCACTGTGAACGCTCCACCCCATGCCTGGTCTGCTTTGGCAAATGGCTTATTTCCATCTTTCTAGTGAGTCACTTTACTTTTAATGGATGGGTTGTCTCATGCGGTTGGTAGGAAGATTGCTAAATTATACAATTACATGGTTTTTTATAATTAAGAAATTATATCTGTAAATGTTATAAAATTGTCCTATCTGCTCAACTCTTTATGTTATAGGCTACTGTTTGAGCTCTTTATCTATACCGCCTTGGATTGCTTCAAACAGGTGACACTTATCTTTCCAACTAAATCCTAAGTTTTTTGAGAATGAAAATCTAATCACTTAATCATAAGCTTACAACAACGTAAGCTTACAACAATAAGCTTAAATAGACGTTCGTGCAGCACAGGCTTGAAAGCCAGGCTCTGAATTAGTTGCTGGGACACAAGCTGAGACAGAGATATTAACTCTGCGTTTATTGGGACGACACAGAGGATACAGACACACAAACAAACGAATAGCGTGCAATACAGTGTGTAACACTGCAGAGCTGTGTTGGTGTGGGAAGGGAATAAGGTGAAGTTAGAATGGTTATAACATTTTGGATGATCCCTGTGGATACATTGGGGTGTATCAGGTAGACATAAAAGTTTTAAACATGTTCTTATCTTTTATAATGCTCAGCATAGATTTTTTTTCATTAGTCCTCACAAAGCACGTGGCAATGGACAGAATATCTTTGTTGTAAGTCATGGAGAAGAAATGGATGCTGACATTTTCAAAATCCTGGCCTGTTTATCAACATCATTATAACATTCATGAAGATATAAATGACTCATGTGCATGTACACAGCCATAACCACTCACACATTTGCCTAAACATACATCACCTTTTACTATGATTCCATTAGATAACAATAGTGTACAATTAAATTGTAAAACAGAATAAAATCAAGTAAAAGGCAATTTTACAAATTACTCTAAGGAATTTTAGAAGCTTTTTTTTCCTTATAAGAATGTCTTGTTAGCTAAATACCCAAAAGATGAGTGAAGATTTATGTAACCAAAGAAGATAAAATGTGATTTCTCATAAATATGTCATATGCATTAAATATTTGATTTATAAAAATACAACAATTAAACAAATAAAGCTGACACAGCAAGTTAAAATGACAAAGTTGGCAAATAGCTTTAAGGGTTTTCTAGTCGTATGTAACTTTAAAATATCTGACCTATTCTTATTTTATTATATTTTTGATTTAAGGCATTCAAAATAAGTGTTATCTCTGAATGATTACAATAAATACTTTTATATTTATTACTTCTGATAAAGTTTAATACTATTCAGGATGATAATTTTTCTTTCTCACATAAATATAAATTGTGTTAAATGCATAGCTGATAATCAGATGCTATTATTTGGGCCACTATTTATTTATGCTACCAAAATAAATGGTTTCTTCATATACATCGTGTTCCTTAAAATATTAAACCATTTATATTTTAATTGTTTTTTAAAAAAACTTTTTGAGAAAAAATGTTACATTTTTAACTCAAATACTTTCAAAGGCATTTAAAATAGATGACAAAGTATCTATTTACCTCTTCCATATTTATTATTTTAATTTTATTTTAAATATAATGATATAGATGAATAATTAAAAAGTAGTTTAGTTGGTATAGTTGATATTTGATCTATAAACCTTGACTGATGTTATGAATACTTCCATGTTATACTAAAAATTTATATTTCTATTCCATTGGCCATCTAGTGAGGCTGAATTAGGGGGGGTCATTATTACAGGAAATGATGGCATAAAGGAACAAATCAAGGAATGTGTATAAAAGGGCCATGGACAAAGAAAACAGGGGGTAGATTGAAGGTGGGAGGTGGAGGTGGGTAAGACAGAGGAGGGTAATGGGGGAAAACACAACTGTAATTGAACAATAATTTTAAAAAAGAACCCAAGCAAAAGCCAAACAAATAAACAGAACATGAGGACAACTCCAAAAGTAAGGGGGCAGATGTTGGGAAAACAAAGCAAAGACATTTTCTAATAGTTTAGAAAACAAGAGTAAAATGAAGGAATATGACCAAGGTGCACTGTGGAGAGGTGTCATAGAGAAACATTAGATTTGGAGTCAGACATGTAGAGTGTGAAACCTGAGCTCTAAGAGTATATGCAAAGTGTATGTAAATGATTCTTGGTTTCTCATCCCAAAATTATATGTGATCATTACGACTTCCTGAACTATCCCTAGCACAGGGCTGGATGCATACTAAGTCTTCAATCACCGCTAATTATATCCATATCTTCACAACTGATGGTGCTGTGTTCTGCAAAAGTTAAAAATAGTTTATATGATTAAAAAACAGGTTTACTAGGAAGAAAAACAGAGAAGGTATGAATAAGATAGAATAGGGCTCTCAAAATTTAGGAGGGTAAAATTAAAAGTAAAAATAATTGTAATGCTTACTCAAATGGCCTCAGATCAGAGATCTGGCTTTGATCTAGAGCAGTGCATAAGCATCTGCATTTTATTAGGCTGACAAGTGATCTTGTAGTATGTTTTTGCACAGAAACCATTCAGATACATACACAGGAAAAGCCACATTCTTGTTTTTGGGCTGTTGTAGCTCATGCTTCCTTGAAAGATCAAAACTTCACTCATAGGTGATGGAAAAGATTATTGCGAACAACAATCAAATATTTGACTGCATATAAATATTTCTCAATGATATCAATATCAATGTGTCTCACATTTAAATTATAAACATTTAAAACAAACATATTTTCTGAGAGTTTAACACTTCTGTCCAAGGTGGAGTATCAGTGACCAGATTTATTATCCAAACCAAATTACCCCAAAGAAACAGACTATATACTTATATCTGTATGACCTACATATACATCTGTATCTATATCATCTATATTATCTATCTTTTTCTCCATCTATCCATGCACCTATATGAATATACACAGTGGTTCTCAAGACACCAAATGACAATGGGAAATGTTTCCTGAGAGATGGAAAATAAATATGATACTTTCCTCACTAACTGCCTTGAGAGAGTTCCCGGGCTGAGGCAGGGAAGAGGAATGCAAGACAAGAGTACAGGGAACTTCATGAACTGAAGGGACAGAGCTGAGAGATCAAAGAAAAAAATGTGGCTGGAGTTATAGCATATATTATGAAGAGATCTTAGTTTCTTTTTAAAAAATATTTTATTTATTTATTGCTTAGAGAGAGGGGGAGGGGAGGAGAAAGAGTGGGAGAGAAACATGAATATGTGGTTGCCTCTCATGTGTCCCCTACAGAGGACCTGGCCTGCAACCCAGGCATGTGCCCTGACTGGGAATCAGACTGGCGACCCTTTGCTTCACGGGCCTGAGCTCAATCCACTGAGCTACACTAGCCAGGGCTAAAGAGATCTTCAAATAGATAACTACATGTCTAAATAGAGTCTGAATAGTAATCAAGAAAACTATTTAAGTGACCTACCAAAGGCTGAGTTTCAAAAATTCCAAAATTGTTAGAGAACAATGCTCTGTGTTCACACAAGTGTGAGAAAGTGTCTTGTGTCCCACTTGTTTCCCACCAGCCAGACAAAAATACATCATTAATAAGATATTGTGTAGAATATCTAGGAATATCTTGCCTCAAAAGTTAGAAATAATATACCCTATACAGAGGGCTATTTTGGACACACCTAGGAAATCACAAAATCATAATGGACCCCAACATTAAAACTCTAAATTAACTATATTCCAGAGTAAACCTCACAAATAATTTACAGGAAAAATCATACTCAGATCCTGTGGGAGCAACTTTTCCCACAAGTCCCCCCATCCGCCATGGATGAAAGTGAAACTACCAAGACATGATTTGCTTGGGGAGGAGAGGTGGCCAATCTCTCAGAGGAGAAAGGCCAGGAGCTCCTTCCTCAGTGGCTTTTATTGAGTTGTGATACACAGGAATACAGGCAACAAGGATCAAACAGTAGATAACATTTCAAAGAAATCTGAGGGCTTAGTCTGAGTCAGTGTCTGTCAGGTAAGGAGGTTGCAAAACTTTGGGAGACATACTTATTTCCTGCTCGGACCCTTAACATATGAATGAAAGCACTCTTAGTGAAGCAGGCTTCACAGGACTTCAGGAACTCTTTCTTATGCCTGATCACCCCAGATCCCACTCTAGCTGGCAAAGGACTGCACTACCTCCCTCATCATAGGTTTTCAGGCTTAAGTGGATCAGAGCCAGTAAGCACTTCTCCCAGGCGGAAATGGGAACTTGGGCTGTGTCAGAATAGATGGGGGGTGAGGATCCATCACTCCTTCTTTGTTGTAGCCCCCCAAATCCTTCCTTGATGGCCTCCCGAGTGGTCATGTCTGGCTTAGGGTGCCCCCCCCATCCAAGGGATCTTACCTGTCATGGACTCACTGACCAAGCACTGGGGGCAGGGGATGAAGTAGAAGCAGCGTTGCTGCCAGAGACAAGCTTTGTCTCCTTAGTGGCTCACAGATCGGAGGTTGCTCACTCAGCCTTAGCCATGGGGGGTGGTTACAACTCCTGAAACCAGGCAAGGAGGTTCCCAACAAGACCCTAACAAAGTAAAATTCATATTTCTCATGTGACTTTTATTTATTCAAGTACCTGCCAACACTTTTTCTTACAAAATTATATGTGGCATCATGTAGAATGTAGACATTTGATGTAATGAAGTAAAATACACATTAATTATTCTTTCCGATGTTTTGCATGTATCATTAAGAGACAAATCTGTGTTCATTGTATGAAATTGATTATAAATATGCTAAATTCTGACATCACATAGACATAAATTGTGTAGTAACCTATCTAGATAATAATTCAGAATATGTTTTCATGAACATTGTCATCCAAATCAAAGCACACTTGGTCCTGCATGTTTAGTAAATACAGCAACTATGGAAACCATCTGAGCAGGAAGTTAAAATAATCAGGAGATGTTTTTTAGTGAAGAGAACTGTCTAACCACTTCTGGGAAAATAATGCTGTTTTTGAGTGAAAGATGATGAGAACCTCATCTAAGATAACTGACAATAGAGAAATTTTAAGTTTTGAAGAGTGCTTGTAGCTGTGACTCTTAGAGTAAGTGGCACAAGGGAAAGTTATTTTAAAAGTGAAACTGGTAAGTTCTTTCTTACACAAAGCGAAGTTCTGTTTTTTTTCAGTTAAAAATATTTTATTTTATTTTATTTTTTAGATTTTATTTTATTTATTTTTTTAAATAATTTTTTTATTTAATTCTTGTTCAAGTACAGCTTTCTGTCTTATATTCCCAACCCTGCCCACCCCCCCGTCCCATGCTCCCCACCTCCCTCCCGTTTCCGCCCCCCACCCTTAGTTATTGTCCATGTGTCCTTTATACTTGTTCATGTGAGTCCATCCCCTTTTCCCCTATGATTCTCTCCCCTCTCCCCTCTGGACCCTGTCAGCCTGTTCCGTAATTGAGTGTCATTGGTCATATTTTGCTTGCTTGTTTGTTTTGTTTAGATCCATGTTAACAGTGATATCATATGGTATTTGTCTTTCACCGCCTGGCTTATTTCGCTCAGCATAATGCTTTCCAGTTCCATCCATGATGTTGCAAAGGGTAGTAGTTCCTTCTTCCTTCCTGCAGCATAGAATTCCATTGTATAAATGTACCATAGTTTTTTGATCCAGTCATTGACCAATGGGCATCTAGGTTGCTTCCAACTCTTGGCTATAGTGAATTGTGCTGCTATGACAAAGCGAAATTCTAAAATGATCAGTGTCTTCTTGATTTCTTCCCAAAGACATTTTGCATGACAAGTTGGTCGACTCAAATTCTTTTAGTGAGTTGTACCTCTGTACAAAATGTAAGAAAGCACGAAACACTAGGTTTTTACAGCAAATATTGCCAATGTGCAAATACTTAAATCCCACAGATATAAAAAATGATCATGATCTATTGGGCTATGAAAAAAAACACTAAATGGCCAGGTAACAATGTACTAAAAATAGGACAAGAGGTCATTATCTGAAACAGAATAATGGGATGATTAGAGCACATGTTGAGATATTTGTAAGAAAGAAAGAGAGGTACTAGTCATTAAAGAATATTTAAAAGCTAACCAAGCAACTTTAACCACCTGGTAATTTTGGGTAGAAGAATATTTAAATCAAATTAAATTAGCAATTATAATAATAGTTTTATCAACATTCATAGAATATTTTAACCCTAAATCCGGTATAATAGGTAACTTTAATGAGAATCAAGGCTACAATAGTATCTCCTGGAATGCTGCCGCTGTGTTAACCCCACTGGCCAGTTAGACTAAATGATATCGTCATGAAACATCATGAAAACAGCCAGTGTTTAAAGTAGGGCCTCTGTGCACTTAGTGTCTGTTACCTTAATGTGAGTTTTATTAAGCTGCTTACTGACAAATCATTAAAATAAAATAATATAATATATACACATATTTTCATATGCATATATACATATATATATCTGTTGTTGATGTCAATGACAAGTGAGATTATGCTAAGTATATTGATATTAATGTTGACAAGTGAATGCTAAGTATTTTGAACCAAACAACAAACAAGTTTTGGCTGAAATACTGAGGATCTTGGAACAGTTCTTTCAAGTAATATAGAACATTCTACATTCTAGAATCAGATGGCAACATAAAAATGATGCTTAAAGAAGGTTAAATATCCTAACATAGACAACACTGAGAAACTTGTGTCATCAGTCACGTGAAGTATACTTTTTTTTCCTTTTAATCCACTAACCCTTTCCATAAAAGGAAATAATTTACACAGGCTGTATGTTCTTCCCACTGGATGGAGAGTTATTTTGAGCTGCCGGAAAGCGGTACACTTTTTGATGACTCTGCTCATTGGCTTATGTAGTAATTTATTCAGAGAATGTACATGCTGTGACATGCTTATTGCTTGGAGTAATGGTAAGGAAACCAGATGCTCCGGGTATCTTGTACATCAAGAAGATTAAATATTTTCAAAGCTCAATAGAACTACAGGGGTTTTGAAAAGTTTATATTGTGTATGTATTTATTTTACTAAGAATCTTCAAGTAACCACAAGCCCACAGCAAGATCCATAGACTTGAAATTATTTTTAAAATATGTTAATTCTTGGGTTACCTTTATACCTTATTCATAATTCACTCACAGCTGTGAGATGGCAGTATTTACCAACAAGGCCAATATGTTTTCCTCCAGTTGCAATATAATGATCCTAGTTGGCCTGCCTGATAATCTATTCAAGTCAGTATGCTGACTTTAAGATGGTCATATTTCATATTATCAGTACATTTTAAAGTGTGCAAAAATGCAATACTTTAAGTTTTGAAAATGGTGTCTGGCACCAACTCACAGACAGCTATGGATCCAGATGTCTTTAAAGATCAAACTACCTTCCATATAAAATAATGAATAATATTGTTGATTAAGTAACAATCCAATGATGTTATTTCAGTATTCTTAACTATTACTCGCCAAAGAATTCTGATAAGAGTCTCTTACAGCATATCAATCTAATTATGGCATATAGATCATAGTTGGTCTTAATCCTTTGAAGTTAAAAATCTCTTTTATGTGTCAAAAAGTTTATATTATAAAAACATATTATAAGTGTTTCCTCAATGGAGCAACTCCTAATGGCTCATGTTTGGTCCCTGTTAAATATTTAATTGAATTATTGTTTTAAAATAGACAAAAGGTTGTGTAAATGTCACAAAATATTTTGAAAAAGCCTAAAAATGTCTTTGGGACTTTGTTTTAAAAAGTAAGTTTCAAAAATGAGTGGGATTATTACTAGAAGATAATTCTGGTGGAAATCAAGATAACCTTGTGTGTGGTGATGACTTTTTAAATATAAAACCGAAGACATAAATCATGGAAGAAATAACAAAAACTTTGGACTTTACTAAAACCAAAAACTTCTCCTCTTCAAAAGACAATGTCAAGAGAATTAGAAGACTAGGCACACTGGAAGAAAATGCTACTAAAGACACATATCTATTTTTAAAAAAACATCAAAAACATACAAAGAACACTAAAAACTCAGCAATGACCAAACAACTTGATTAAAATTGAAATACAAAATTAACAAACATTGAACAAAAAATGTGTGACAAATTAGGATGTGAAAATATGCTCAAGATCATATATCCTTAGAGAAATGCACATTGAAACAAGATACCACTACACACCTATCAACGTGCCCAGATTCTGAAACAAGACAACACCAAGTGCTGACAAGGATGTGGCGCCATGTGGAATTTCATCCACGGCTTGTGGAACTGCAAAGTGATGCAAGCACTCTGGAAGACTGGTAGTTTCTTACAAAGCTAAACAGTCTTTTACCACATGATCTGGCAATTACAGCCCATGGTATTTACTGGACGGAGTTGAAGCTTATGTCTACGCAAAAAGCTACAAATGGATTTTTGTTGTAGTTTTATTCCTAACTGGTCCACTTATAAGCAACTGACATTTTTCAGTGGGTGAAGAGGTGAGTAAACTGTGGTACAACCAGGGAATGGACTGTTATTCAGTACTAAGAAAAATTAGGTACTAAGCCATGATGAAATTTAGAATCACTTGAAAAGCTTAATTTTAATGGAAAGAATCCAATCTGAAAATCAGGCTGTGTTCTGTGTGATTCCAAGTGTTTGACATTCTGGAGAAAAAACTGTGAAGATAGTGAAAAGATCAGCGGTGGCCAGGAGTTAGGGAGGAGTGAGGGATGGATGAGTAGGAGAAACACGGAGAATTTTTAGGTGAGTGAAAACAGTCCTGTATGCTACCACAATGATTTACACAAGCCATTAAATATTCATTCAAACCCGTAGAATATACAACACCAAAAGTCAAATGCAAACTATAGACCTTGGGTGATCATTATGAGACAATGGATATTCACTAATTTTGACAAATGTTCTATTCTAATGGAAGATTTTGAAAATGGGGGAATATAGGCATGTGTTGGGGCCAGGGGTATATGAGAAATCTCTGCACTCAATTTTGTTTTGGACTTAAAACTCTGACAATAAAGTGTGATTTCCTAAAAGTGATCTAATTTAAAAATTGCATTTATTTACTTGGTTCTAAAATATCTTTACTAAATCTTCAGTCATTTTGTGCTCATGTAATTATGATGAAGGTCTTCAGGGCAAAGACAGAGTTTAAATTGCTTTCAGTTTATTAAGGCCAATTAATGAACACAGAAGGAAAGCAATTAGTCATAATTAGGCTATTAGCAATTGAAACAACAGTGCAATTTACCTCAAATTATCAAATGGAGGCAAAAAAGGGAAAAATAAATAATCTGGGCCTAATTAATGATGATCAGGGTGACTTTTGTTGATATTGTGTTGTTTTGGCTAGGACATAATTTCAGTACAAAATAGAGAACAAAACTTGACAGTGGCTTTAACAAAATTCAAGTTAATTGTCACCAATGTAATGTCCTGCTTTAAACTGCAAAGCCTCTTCAGTATTTGTGAGAGATCTCTGTACCAAAATGTAATCCAGTGCCCTCTCTCTTTCTGTCTTATTCATGCTTCCTGTTTACTGTGCTGGTCACCCCTGCATTTTACAGACTAGAAGTATGCAGACCACAGTCCAGGAATTTGGAATTAAAAAAAGAGAGAGAGAAAAGAGTTCCAGTACTTTAATGAAAACAGCATGAGAATTGTATACATTATTTCTGGTTGCACCTTGGGTTGCCAGAGTAAGTAAATACTACAATATAATGCAATATAATATAATATAATACATACAATTAATGTGATATAACTTAGTATAGTATAATGTAATATATACTATATATGATTTATCTAAAATTATCTAAATGTTTATAGTTTCCCTGGTGATGTCACTCACATTCCGTTAACCAGAATTTAGTTAGCAAAAATCTCCTAGTTTTAAGGAAAACTACGAAACATGAGGTTACTTCAAGTGGTCTTGCAGCAAGCAAAAAACCTGCAGTTCTATGATTATAGACACTGGAAACACAACTACAGTCTTTACACACAATACCTTCTGGGTCTGATACGGCCAATAGTACGTTCAGTCTTTTCTGTGACAAAATGAAGCAATTAGGAATAAATAACAAAACCTACCTCCAAATACATCCATACTAATTATCGGTTTCCTATTTGAAAATCCCACTTTCCTCAACGTTTACAAGTTCTGCCATGAGTTTCTCAAGGCTCGTAAGCAGGAAAGTTGCATGCAGTCGTTTAACCCCAGAGGATTTGAAGGTGTATCTACTTTTTTTCGTGATCACACTGGACAAGTCTGGAAAACAAAAGTTGGATCAGAGGTAATAGATTCGCATCATACTTACTAAAAATTCAGTTTTAATAGATATTCCAGGGGGAACCAAAAGCGTTCACTCAAACAGAGGCCATAATGTCACTTTTAGGTTTACAGAAACATGAGCGGAAAATGCAGAGTTCTCGTGTCTCCTCAATCCCTGAGTATCCTCCCCAATTTCTCCTATTTTTAATTCACTGTTACTGTGTGATACACTGATTGCATTTGATAAGCAAAATTAGCACCTTGTTATTAAATAACACCTGTAGGTTACTTACTATTCACTTTTTATATTTTACATTCTAAGAATTTTGACAAATGTATGATAACATATGTACACTTGCTCTCCCTCCATTTTTATTTTTTATTTTATTTTTTAAAGATTTTATTTATTTATTTATCTTTAGAGGGGAAGGAGAGAGGGAGAGAAACATCAATGTATGGTTGCCTTTCCAGTGTCCCCTGCTGGGAGTTGGCCTGCAGGGAACCAGCCTGCAACCCAGGCATGTGCCCTGACTGGGAATCGAACTGCGATCCTCTGGTTTGCAGGCCTGTGCTCAGTCCACTGAGCTACACCAGCCAGGGAATCCTCCATTTTTATTTTTCATCTCTTCTTTCATTTCTCCCGCTAAGTATTTATTGACTTGGAACTATGCCTTCAACAAAACATAGGTAGTCAGTAAAAGTGACGAAATCAACTTCCGCACCAAACTAACTCGGGTGTTTAGGTGATACACAAACAGAAAGCAGACAACGCCATGTTGAAAAATAAGCAGCGTTTGTCCTGGAAATATAATAAAGGCAGGCAACTGCTTTTAGAAAGCCTGAGAGTTAATTTGGAAACTCGAGAAATTAGGGCATGTCCGAGAAAGTACAAACAGTATTTACCATTCACCAGGAGGTGTGCTTATGGGTGGGAAGAGAGCCAGAGAAGCAGGAGCTGTGCCTACAGAGATGTGGGTCAGTGACTGTGAAAAGGATCACGTGTTAACGCCCAAAGGTCAGAGGTGGCGGGATTCAACACCGTTCAAGGCAATTGGCTGGTGTTTTGGGTGAGAAACTTAAAGGTTCAGTGCTTACAAATGTCAAAAGCAAAAAAAAAGTTTCTTTTGCTACATCTTAAAACATTTAGATAAATATATGTAGAATTTATTTGACGTCCCTGATCTTCTACTTCAAAATTGAAAATTCTGGTACATCTAATGTAAAGGTAACATTTCAAATAAGGGCAATATTGCTTTCTGCTATGTTCATTAAAAATCTTATAAACAATTACCATTATACAGACCCCTTTCAACTAAAATTTATAAGATATGTACAACGGCCTTTTCAAGTAAACGGCTCTGTCTTGCAGTACATGGCAGTAAGGGGAAATTTTCATTCCCCTGACTCATTGTGAAGAGGATGTGTTAGACTAGGCCGCCCGTCTCTTGCGCTCTGTATTCAGTCTTCCCCGCCGTGTGACCTGACTGTGTGTGGTGTGTGCTGTGTCTTGTTTCTCTGTGTGGAAACAATCTATTACACAGTCACGAACACTGGAGATACTTCTGTTCTCTGTTTTCCCTCTACTCCACAGTACTGTGAGAAAGCCGACTTACATAAGTACATCCAGTCTCCTACGCCACTCTTTTCCTAGGGTGGGTGGTCCTAAGCTTCAGGATGGAAGTGGGTATTTAGACCCTCAAATCTAGAGCCACTTTCTCCGACCAGCCCACGAAGGTGACACAACATGCCACTCCAAAATATTTCACTTCTATATAAGGATGATTTTGAGCTAAAAGCCCTTGAGAAATAGTAGATGCAAGAAAAGTATCCTAATCTCTGTTGTTCCTGAAAGTAGGCGATAAAACTCCCATGTGAAAGATACTCTTCCTGAACCAAGAGAAACCAAACATTCTTGCTTACAGAGTTATAGCCAAGAGGAAATTGCGTACAAACAGACCTTGTTAAATAATCATGTTCCTTTAGCCTCCTCACAGTTGACTTACTTTTCCACTAATGGCTTTCTCTGTTCAGCTTAGTATAAAAGCATTTAGATTTTGTCATTTCTTGCGTTATCATTTCGTTTTGAGGATTCTCATGTCAAATAAAACTTGAAATTGTATCCTTTTCTCCTGTTAATGTCTTATGTCAATTGAATTCCAAGCCCAGCAAACATCTAAAGAGGGAAGAAGTAAAAGTGGGCCTCTTCTACACCTATAGGCACAAAGCAGACATTTACATTTTTAGCTCCGCTACCCACTCTCTGTCTACTTTGTTTACAGCTACAAAAAGGAGGGGTTATTAGTCCTTGAATCTCTGGAATACCATATTTTCTGGTGTGCTCGTAAAAATTATTCTTTGAAAGCATATGAAAAGAGTACCATTTGTTAGAGTTTGTAATATATGCTTCCAGTCCTGTAGTCTTGTTCCTTTCACTTTTAACCTTGAAAATATTTAGGCTAAAAAATGGAATATATGAACATATACTTAGGCAGATGCAATTCAACTAATTTATTTATTTTTCTCTTTGATTTAGTACAGATGAAATAAAAAATAGATTGATAAACAGTTTTGTCAAAATGAGAAACTGAATTTATATTTAAGAATCAGCTTTCTAAAATATTTTATTGTAGTGATACAAATACATAATTTCAGATCCAGACAAATCCGGGGTACACAGCTGGAAGTCATCTACAGGTAATTTGAATACCAGTAGAATTTGTGGCCCATTTTGACAGAGAGTAAAGAAAGAGATTAAATGTTCAATCAAATCATAGAGACATGTTGCTGAAGGATTGTGCAAGTATAAAAAAACTGATGGAATGATACCAAACTATTATTAGAACCAAATAGAAAACTTTAAATTCTAGCACTGGGAGGTATCATATTTGTCCTGATTTAGAAAGATTATTAACTTATTTTAGTATATGTGCATATTTGTGGGGGAGAGATTTAAATATGGTTGTCTCTGTATCCCCAACACAAGACTCAGGGACAGGGTTTTGAAGAGAGTAACTGACTCAGTTAACTAACAGCTATGAAAATTGGTCTGTGTGAGTGTATGTATTTGTGCATGTTTGTATGAAAATTATTGTTCTGGAAATATCATCCTAACAAAATCATCTGTTAAATAAATAGACGTAGTAACCTGAGCTGCTGAACTCTATTCACTTGAGATAACTGCAATTTACTTGAAATGTTGTAATTATATCCTTAAGACTGAGTCTTTCAACCCTGAAAAGTTTTAGATTAAAATACAGAGGTTATGGAGAAAATTATACACAATAATATTTTTGGCTAAGGATAATTTCTATATTTAAAATTAAAATGTAATGATTAAAATAATTAGCTCTATCAAAGGCTCTGAAATTTTAGTTTGGTAATTCTATTAAAAATGTGTAACTAAGTGATAGAATTCACCTGCTAGATTTAAATTTAAAAGTTCTGTGAAGATTTTACTGTCTGCCAAAAACATTAGAATTTTGGGACAACTTGAGATGAAAACTATTTAAAAATAACTTTATTAGATTTACTTTTATGGATTAAATAATTAGGATTAAAGTTACAATGATTAAGATTTTAAGAAGTTATAGTATTTAAGAAATACCAAATGCCCTGGTTATATAGAGTAAATGTTAGTAGTTTCATTTTTTATATATATTTTATTGATTGTGCCATTACAGTTGTCCCATTCCCCCCCTTCACTCCCCTCTACCCTGCACACCCCTCCCCCACCATTGCCCCCTCTCGTCCATGTCCATGTGTCACAAGTTCTTTAGATTCTCTATTTCCGATAGTATTCCTGCCCTCCCCCCGTCTATTTTCTACCTACTGTCTATGCTACTTATTCTCTGTACCTTCTCCCCACTTCTCCTCCTCCCACTCCCCTGTTACTAACCCTCCATGTGATCTCCATTTCTGTGGCTCCATTCCTGATCTAGCTGCCCTCTTGGTTTGCTTTTGTTTTAGGTGTGGTTGTTACTAACTGTGAGTTTGCTGTCCTTTCACTGTTCATATTTTTTATCTTCTTTTTCTTAGATAAGTCCCTTTAACATTTCATATAATTAGGGATTGGTGAGGATGAACTCCTTGAATTTGATCTTATCTGGTAGCAGTTTCTTATCCCTTTGGAGATTGCCACGTGATTCCTTTTTTCTCTGCCTGTGAATCCCATCTTCTTTCCCCCTCTTTTTCTCTAAATAAAATCCAGCGTATATGAAATTGTATTCTATCTTAGGCTGTGGCCAGTGTTTGGCTGTGTCCATAGGGAAGTCACAGAATCTTTCAGAGCTCTAACTATGTCATTTGTAAAATGAGACTTCTAAATCACATCTTTTTTAAAAAAATTATTGTTATTCAGTTATGGTTGCCCCATCTTTTCCCCCAGCACACTTTAAGTGCCCGTGCACTAAGTGTCAAAAACAAACAAAAATGTGAAGATTATAATCCAAAGAATCAAATCTGTTAAAGGTCAATTAAAATAAAAAAGATAAAATCATATGCTCACACACAGCTGAAAAGCATTTGCTCTCATCGAAATGAGAACGGAATGACAAGCAGTTTGCAATGCTGGGAGTCCTTGGTGTCCCCACAAAACCAGCAGGAGAGATCTCCCCAGGCACCTTGGGCATTCAACTGAGACCTCAGAAAGACTACCCTTCACTTTATCTTTCTATTGTTTGAAATAATTTCTTACAAGTGTCTGCTGAACACTTTGAAGATTTGTTCAGACTGCACCTTTTTCAGATGGATTGTGATTGACTCACACTTCATTCTGTAAGGTAGATAAAATGGTCAATTTCCCCAGACTTTAGAACATTTAAGCGCCCATATCTGTGGCTGCGATTCTCTGACTTTACAAAAAATTATCTGTCCAAATGTGAATAATGATTTCAGAGTGTACATTATGTGTTATGTTTCTGAGAGGTTTTCAAGTTAAATTATTACAGAAGATTTATTGCCACACTTTTAAAGGTATAAACTGAAGGTTAAAATTACAACTTAAAATCCATAAGCTAAAATAATATTTTACTAAAATATTGTAGGAAGTTTATATCAGACATTGGAATGGTTTTAGTTTCACATCTTTCAGAAGGGAAAGAAAGCAATTAATCTTCAGGTTCAAACAAAACACATGAATACACACAGGGACACAGTCATTACCGTTCATATTTCATGGGTTCATGTGATCTAATACAAATCCAAGTGTTTCACATTCCAAATGCCTACGTAAGGCATTCTTTGGTGAGATTTCTCACTAATTCTAAGATTTTTTTTTCTGAAAAGTAATGTATGCATTTTCAGCATATTCACTGAAGAGAGCAAAGATAAAGCCTAGAGTTTAAAGGGTCTATCTTCACCCCTCCAAATCTTTCTTCTTAAAATTCATGCTACCGTAACATTTTGCAATTTTTATTTCATTTCTATGGGTAATTTTTAACTTGCCAGTTGTTAATAGTAAAAATAATGCTGCTTCAGAGTGATTTGCATTCATTTAAAACTATTTTTAAAATATTTTCATATCCCATTTTGTAATCATTCATTTTTATTTCCTATATTTGAAAAATATATTAATTAAACCATCTGAAACTTGTGAGGAATCAGGAGATATTTATCTCCAATTAGACTTTTACAAAGAATAATAACTGCTTCTTAGATGTATCTTAGTTATATTTCAGGTGTATCTCAGATTTTTCACACTATATTGAAGAAGAAACTACGCATAAGATAAATTGTCCCTGTGGCTTCCTGAAAGCACTTTCTTCATTAGCTTCCAACTGTCTGAACTACTTAAAATATAATTTGTTTTCATTGGTCCATTTGGATGTGCTAACTCGACTTTAGTCTGTGCTCCTTGGCACAACGTACCCGCAATCCTGTGCAATTCTATGCTGGGCCGTTTTTTAATGCTTCCTTACAGCGGTACCTATATTAGATTCCTATTGTGCCAAAACAAATGACTACAAATGTAGTAGCTTTAAACAACACAAATTTCTTGTTTTATATTTCTGGAGACTAAGAGTCCAAAATCAGTTTCAGTGAACTAAAATCAAAACGTCAACAGAGCTGGTTGATTCTGAAGGATCTGAGATGATAATCTGTTCCCTTGCCTTTCTCAGCTTCCATATCGCTCCATTATTTGCCTTATAGGCCCTCCCTCCATCTTTCACGTTCATAACTGCAGACTCTGCTTCCACAATCCCATCATCTTTTCACCCCCTGTAGTTGAATCTCCCCCATGACTCCCCCTAATAAGCACAGATGATTACATTTAGGGCTGCCTGAAAACCCAGGATTTTCTCTATGTCAAGATTCTCAAAATAGCCGTGGCTGGTGTAGTTCAGTGGATTGAGTGTGAGCCTGTGAACCAAACAGCCGTGGTTCGATTCCCAGTCAGGGCACATGCCTGGGTGGCAGGCCAATTCCCTGAGGGGGATGCACCAGAGGCAACCATACATTGATGTTTCTCTTCCTCTCTCTTTCCCTTCCCCTCTAAAAATAAATAAATAAAATCTTTTTAAAAAAGATGCTTAAAATATACCCTTTCTACATTTAAGGATGAGACAGGGATTATCATGATTAAGAAACCCAATCTGGCCAGTACTCAAAGGTCTTGGCCAATGCTGTAAGGAAAGAAAATCAAAAATAATAAGTGTGTTAGGATGAGAAAGTGAGATAATCAGTCATTATTAGAAGAATGACTATAAAACGTAGTACAGGATCAGCAATTTCCATTGTTGTCTTTAAAATTAATAACAGTGTTCAAAGGTGATAAAAGATCACCTTCAATAGATAAAAAATCAATTGTAAAATCAATATTATTTAACTTTGTCATTAAAGAGCATATGCGATGCATATATGTAAACTAGATACTGTATCAGCTTTGTATTGAACCAATCTAACAAATTTGGGAGAATATTTTGAAAAACTCCTACTTAGGTCTATAATATACAAAACCATGATAGAAATTAGCATGAGATTTGGGAGGTTAAAGTAAAGCGGAAGCCACTTTTGATGCTCTGAAATTCAGTATCAGTATCCTGGCACAGTGATACCTCAAGCGCATTGTCAAAGATGTGCTGAGTCACCTTGTACTGTGAGGTACTGCGGGGCGGCGGCCAGGCCCACTGATACTCCAGCTACCGCTGCAACTCCTCCTGTAGATTCTAGGAGTCCTACACCAGGCACATGGACATCTCCAGCTCCATAGCAAACAACAGCAGGGTCTCTTGAATTTTACTTGTATGGTTGTTGACATTGGAGGTAGTGAGAGACACACGCTGGGTTTATTTTTTCAGGTAAGTATGTTCTCCCTCAACCTTCAAAGTTTTATCTCAGTCTTCCTGCTTTTAGTCTGTCTTCATGGGTTTCAGTTTGTCTTGTTCTTCCCTGTTTCACACCCATCCTTCCTTCACAGCTGCTTCCTTGGCTGACCTGCAGTGTCTTCCATCCCAACACCACATGCAGACGCAACAGCCACCCACAGACTTGTCACTCAGCCCCCCAAATGGTGTAAAAGTCCACATGGACAATAAATCTCTTATTCTATACCACTCATATTGGCTTTGATCTCTGATAAAGTGTTGATAGTCAAATATGCTACTTACTATTTGTATTATAGAATAAAAACAATAAAAATCTAGAACCTAAAAATTCACAATTACTCTATCTGGAAAACCCTCAAACATTTTTAAATAAAATACCAGAAAAACTGGATGACTGAAAAGACAGCCCCATGATATTGAGTGGAATTATATGATGTTGTAAACATTCTATTCTTAAAAATTAACTATAAAATTCAATTATATTTACCAAATTTCTGTTTGTATACATATTGAGAAAGTTGATATACCTTTTCTAAAATACAAATGGAAGAATGAAAATTCACAAATAGCCAGGTCAACCATAAACATAAAATGTATTAATAGGTAAGTTAGTTTGTTTTTTTGCCAGATTTGAAGACATTTCACAAAACCGTAGCAATGAAAATGTGTTACCAGTTCAGGATCCCAGTAAAGACTTGATTGCCTGAATTTGGAGTCAAAGTAAAAGTGATGTAGACACGGCGCCTCGTCAGTTTCACAAGAGGGTTGTGTAATTTACAACTTCATAAAAATCCTATAGTCAGATATGGAGCAGTGATTGAGTTAACATAACATTACTAATCAGACCTAAAATCAGTATTGTTGGTTTTATTCATTTTTATATTTAGTAGTGTTCCATTGCTGCTGTACAAAGGTACTATGCATTTAATACCCTAAAAAACCACAACTTACCATCTTACAGGTCTACAGTAGTCTGACATGGGTCTCAGTGGGCTAACATCAAGGTCTGGGCAGTCCTGGGCTCTTTCTGGAGGTCCCTTGCCTTTCCAGATGCTAGTGGTCACCTCATTCCTTCCAACCTCTTCAAGGGCAGTGTCATTGCATCGCTGTCCCCATGCCTCTGCAGTCACAGCTCCCTCTGCCTGTGGACTCAGCCAGAGAATATTCTCCAGTATGAAGGACCCATGTGATTGGGTTTAATCCCTTCAGACAATGCAGAACAATCCCCCCTCCAATGTTCAAGATTTAATCCTATCTGCAGAGTCCCTCAGGTTCCAGAGATTAGATAAATATATTTGGGGACTTATTCTACGTAGCACCCATGTAGTCTATGCAAGTGGTAAAATGAGTGACTGTATGAAAGGAAAGCCAAGTACAGAATATACCCTGCAGCAATGCCAGTAGCGTTTTTAGGTCTTCAGATTTCCTCTCAGTGCAGGAGTTCATTCACTCTCTTGACTCTCCCAATATGTGAAGACCTAAAGGTTAAGATGTTCACTCAAGCTTGCAACCTTGTTTTGACCAAGCCTTTTATGCCAGATGTCACCCCAAATTTTAATCCAGGCTGTGTAGATCGATCACTGTAGTCATACTTCCAGAAAATTTAGGGCCTAATTGAGACTGATAGTGAACAATTTAAGTCACAGTTTTATTCCAGTTTATGAGATCGTGTTTTCTTTAGAAGCACCTTACTTCTTGCATATGGATAAGACAGATGGTTGCCTTTTAATAGAGTTGATGTAAAGATAGATGATAAAAGTGCAGTATTTTGTGAGATAATCAAGCGTATTCAGAGTATATCAATACAGGAGGCTCTTAAGAAGATAACTAAATAAATGGAGTTGGTGATGGATAGGACATAACTAGCTGTGTTAGAGGATGGAAAACCTGACGAAGCAAAGGAATAATTGAAGGGAATGCACTTGAGTAAGCCTGCTGCAGGTGAAGAGGATGTTACTAGAAAATGGCTTGTTTGAGTTCATGGGTTGGAGAGATGACTCCTGTTTAGATGATACAACATCCTGACCTGAGACTGCCTGTGGGCTGTTGAAGTGGAATGGAAGAGGTGCACTCTGACAGAGGGCTCCTTGACGTGGATATTTAAAGAGCATATATTAATGAGAGGTGTCTTCATACAGTAGAGGGAAGTAAAGCAGGAGCTTAAGCTGTTAAAAGATTAGAGAGGTTTAACAGAGGTAAATATGTCATCTTTATTTGAAAGTCACAGCAAAGCGATAGATACAGAACATGATACTCAGAGGCAGCAGAATTTTTTACGAACAATATAAATGCAGTAATTGGAAAGCGGTGTTTGGAAGCAAGAGTGGTGACAGTGTCACCTGCATACACTGAGTTATATGTAGCATGGAGTAAAAATAACACTGTTAAGTAGTTCAAAATTAAAACCATAGGTGCTAGTAATATCTCAATAAAAACAAGGAGTAATATTCAGTGGAACTTTCATTGACCAGATAGTAGTTTCAAAGTAAATTCTAGAAAAGTCAGATACTTGGAGGAAAAAGTGCTATGAAGTAAGTCCAAATGTACAGATCATGATATAGAAAATTTATACTAAATATGTAACTGTCAATACCAGCATTGTACAGACACCAAACCATCAGAATAGATGCACATGTGATGTAACCACCAGAGCCACATCCATTGTTAGCAGCTGATCATCAGTGTCAGAGTTCTGCCCTACGGATGACAGGTTAAAGCATGCACTCCAGGCAGTGTCTGTCACAAATAGAAAGGGATGGCAGGCCCAGCTGCTGTGGTAGAGAAGACAACACATAGGCGGGGCAATGAAATATGTATACACTGCCATCCTATGTTGCTGAGAGCTACAACGATCGTTGCCATTTCTGTCAGCAGCGTGAAAACAGTAGAGGCAAGTGGTTATCTACTCTTGAGAAGCATTTGACAGGACTTCTAAATTACACCAACCAGACATTTTCTGGGAGAGCTATTCCAAGGGCTGTAGAAAGGAAACTTCCCAAGGCCTATTTATTACATTTCGGGGAGTCAGATCTACTTTCCTGGTCCAAATAGGTGAGAGAATATCTTCTCAGAAAAAAGGAGTGGGTATTTTCTCCAACAGCACCTCTTCTGTGTGGGCATGTGTGTGGCAGAGAGGAAAACAGAGAGAAAGGGAGAAAAATATTGAGGGTATGAGTTCGGTGATTTTTTTTTCTTGAGTTTTTTGCTTATCAACATTGATTCTATATGCTCATACCTTTCATTTATATTCTTGGAATCAGCTACGAGGACCTGCTGGTCCAAAAATGACATTCGGTACAGAAAGTGACATCCACTGTAAAGGTCAAGCCCTCAGAAGACAGTAGTATTTTGGAAAAGTGCTTCCGGACTCTTCTATGTTTCTATTCTACTTTCTGGGAAATAAAAAAAAAAACAGCATGGATTTTCAGCCTTAGGATGATACCTGTCTTCTATAATTTCACCATTTTTAGAGAGCACATTTGAAGGAGACTTGCTCACAGGCAGGCACCCACTGGAAACAAATGGAATTTGACCTATATTACCTTTGATTCACTTCTGTTTCTTGGTCCTCACAGCTGGTGCCTGGGCCTGCCCCTGCCCCACAGGCAAAGTGAGAGGTCAGGAAAAATGAAGCTAATTGTTGATTTACAATTTAGGACAGCCCTGTATGGAGATCATCTTTACCGGTTCCTTTATTTACAATTGGTATACGCTAAAATTGACATATGCCAGATGTTTGGTTAATAAAAAGAGAGAAAATTACCCTTGAAAAATTCTAAAGTTTAATCAGTCTTGCGATCTACCTTGTCTGCTCTAAGTGCAAAAAGTTAATAATGACTAGTGACCCCAGTGTTGCTGGGTCATTTCAGAGAAGTGATTTCCAACCCAAGTGGGGCAACTAGCACTATTCTTTACTCCTTTTGCTCTTTCATGTATTTCCATGATGTTTGTGCATTTCTATTCTTCTGCTGATGTGAGCACTTTCCTGTGTAACTATCTGCTACATCCTTCAAGAAAATGTAACCCATTGAGTAGGAACTTAATCAGTTTCAATATTTTTTGCACTAAAGATGAATTATCTGAACACACACCAACACACACTCACATGTGCACATCCACTCTCGACTCAGAGGACTCTCATCTTTCCATGCCTCCCCTGATTTTCCTCATCCCACCCATAGCCATCCTTTTTAATATGTTGGATCTATTGATATTTCATTGTTTAAGCTCATCTTGAAAGAAACTCAGGCTTTTCCCAAGGAAAACAACCCTCCCACATCTCTGCGCCCTGTTATAACTTTCTGTGAAACAAAGGCATCATTTTATAATTTATTCCCACCTCTTCACACATCTCAGTCTGAACTCTTCTCTCATCTCTCCAATAACATTTCCACAATGAAATCTTTATGGATTTCATGATTTGTCATTCCATTATCTACCTTTTTTTTACAGAAAAATACAGAGTGTTTTTTATGTTGTCAATCACAGTCTCTGTACTGAATTCTTCTTTGGATTCTTTCCAAACTCATCTTACTGGTCCTATGCCTGCTTTTTTCACTCTCCTTCTAGAGCTCTTATCAGAACCTTATTTAACACAATTCTTTGTCAGCCCTTCAGTTTTTCTTTCTAAAATTCTACTCTCTATTTTTTTCTACACAACTGAACTAATAAATTGATTTATCCTCATCGCTTCAACTGGACTTGTATTTCAAATGTGAACTAATCTCTAGATCCAGATTAGATCGACATATTTTGCAGGCAAAATGTTGAGATCATCACTGTCTTTTAGATCATCTCTATCACAATGTCCTATATCAAATAGGTATACAGTTATCTTTCTCTGAAGTATTACTTCTTTCTTTTTATTGTTTCATACATAGATCCGCTTCCATCAAGTTTTAAAAACCACTTTCAGTATTTTATTTTGTTCACTTTATTTCCAGTAGTACTTACTGGACAAGGGTCAGCAAGCACACAAATCCCCAGCACAGTTTTCATAAATGTGCTGCAGGTTCATGTGCCCATGTTATTGCTGTGTAGCCTCATGTATATTTATTTATCACAAGCATTTCTGATTTTACACGCACCTGCACCAAGTCTGTCTTGTGTCCCATTCTTCATTTTTCACTTTGTCTATATCATCTTTCAATCTCTCAAGTCAGAAATTGATTGGTCTTTAACTTTTTCTTTTTTAAAAACTTTAGGCATTTGGTCAATTAGTAAGGCTTGCTTATTTTGCTTCTTGTTTACACAGTAGTTTGGTCATTTTGTTTTTGCCCTGACCACCTGTGTTGGTTAACTTCATGGGTAGCAACAACCCACACATATAGCGACACTGCCCCTCCTTAGTAACCGCCGTAAGTTTCTATCTTGTCTCTTTTCCTCCAGTTTTTCCTCACCAGGTCAGTTGATTTCGCTGCCAACAAAGTCTCTATCTCAAACACATTCTGATCAAGTTATTCCCAACCGGAAACTTCATTGGTTTTTCATTCCCTTTGTGATAAAATATATTCTTTTTAATATGTTAAACTTGCTTCTACTTATATGTCTAATAGCTTGTAAGTATATCTCTGTTACTACATACAAAATCATTATGAAACAGCATTTACATAATTTGCTTTACAAACACACACCATCTGTGCCCTTTAAAAAATTGTCCCATTTGTCTGACACCTCTTGTCCTGCCCTTGATTCACCCTATTACTATTTCTTTTTTTAAAGATTTTATTTATTTATCTTTAGAGGGAAAGGGAAAGAGAGAGGGAGAGAAATATCAATGTGTGGTTGCCTTCTGGTGCATCCCCTCCCGGGAACTGGCCTGCAACCCATGCATGTGCCCTGACTGGGAATCGAATCATGATCATGTAGTTCGCAGGCCCGCGCTCAACCCACTGAGCTACTCCAGCCAGGGTCCTATTACTATTTCTTAATCTCTCTAGTTACAAGCATCCTCATTATCCAAGAATAACTTACTGGGGCTCCTTGTGTGCTGAAGCAAAACAAATCATGACAAGCAAGTATCTTTAATAAAACTTATTAAATGTGTCTGTTCTAATTTTTTTTCAAGTAAGGACTCTATTCCTTACCTGTAATATCAGCCTGCTTGTGAATAAATTTCTTGATGCTTGTGGGATTTGCAATAAACATACAGTGTAAATCAATTGTAAAGTACGAAAGCAAAAATAACCCAAAATACAATGTCATCAAGTATGTGAAAATGATCCTGAAGAATTGCTAAAAATCACAGTAAAAGAAATAAAAAATATTTTGGAGAAAACGACAGGTAGATGCAAGAAGTAAAATGGTGTAAACAGTTCTTTAGATAATGGAGGCATCTCCTGATTATTTGGGGGGGAAAAGTTCCCTTTATAACTTTGATGAAAAAATTGAATATGAAATGAAAGACGTGATAACATGGTATTACACTGCAATGTTATGAAAACTTCAAACATAATTACCACTGGATTCATACTTTGATGCATATTTCATACACGCACCAACCGATATAACCTATATTGTTCAGTTTTTGATAGTAGTATTTAGCTATTGATAATAAATGTTAAAATATATATTTTCACTATTTTTAATGAACTACAGTTCCTTTTACTTTAAAGAGTCTTTGTTTTTAGTTATCAATAAAATTTGATAGCCTCAAATTATATAGATATCATATATATTCCTCAGTAAATATGCTTTTCAGATAAGGTAATTTTTCTGTGTTCATGTACTGCTCCCCACTCAGATGTTCCATATATGTAAGCTTTTAAAAGATAAATTAATATTATATTTTTTTTCATTTTTTAAAAACACAATTGTCAAAAACAGGACATAGGACCTAAGAGGTGACTATATAACATCCATGAGTGGTATTCAAAAACATTCTGCATTCACAGAGTGACCAAGTTCAATAGTTGAGCTTATTTTCTAGTAGAGAAGAAAATGTTACAAAGAAAGTAGTATGTCACTCACTACTCAGGTAACATGAGGACTTAAGAGAAATATAATAAATGGAAGGAATGAAAACAAAGAATATCTTCCATCGGGAAAAAGACATAAACCAAGAAGATTCAGTTGTTGATGAACATATTTTTGTTAATGGAAGGATATATAATAAATACTGCTTATAGACACCACATGTCTAGCTGAGTTACATTCAGAATACACATTCACATAAATGTGTGTTATACCAGATTTGATATGTTCATGAAATAACCATCTTTTTGAAAAAAATTCCCATGGTATAAAATATTTTTTAATTTTAATTTTTATTTAATTCTTGTTCAAGTACAGTTTTCTGTCTTATATTCCCAGCCCTGCCCCTCCCAGTGCTCCCCACCTCCCTCCCATCTCCACCCCCCACCTTAGTTATTGTCCATGTGTCCTTTATACTTGTTCATGTGAGTCCATCCCCTTTTCTCCTATGATTCTCTCCCCTCTCCCCTCTGGACCCTGTCAGACTGTTCTGTATTTGAGTGTCATTGGTCATATTTTGCTTGATTGTTTGTTTTGTTGTTTAGATTCCTGTTAATGGTGATATCATATGGTATTTGTCTTTCACTGCCTGGCTTATTTCACTCAGCATAATGCTTTCCAGTTCCATCTATGAGGTTGCACAGGGTAGGAGTTCCTTCTTACTTTCTGCAGCGTAGAATTCCATTGTGTAAATGTACCATGGTATAAAATATTTTGATATTTAAGGCGTTAGAATGATTCCCAAAATAATGATAGAAGAAATAAGGTAGAAATCAACTTATTATTAACTTCTTATTAACTTTCAAAACAATATGTTGAAATGTTTCAAACATCACAATAAGTTAGGAAAAATTCCATAGAATATTTATACAAAATCCAAAATCTCAATATAATAGTGGGAATATCTTTATGTATTAAATAACATGCTAATATAAAGCCTATATTTGCAATTTAGGAGACTAGAGATTTTTTTCAAAGGAGGATCATAAGTATAATAAGTACCTGAATCATTTATGGTAACATTTCAATTGTAGTTATTGCATTTTATAATAAGTGGAAAAGCCTTGTTGACTCATGACTTAAGAATTTGATAGTGATACATCAGTGAACCATGTGTACTGTGGACATAATTATGATGATAATGCTTCTTAAAATTATAGTAGTTACCTAGAGAGATAAGTACGATTATGATGTATTTAAACAAATGTCTATAATTACAATAAAAACCTTAGATTTTATCTAAAGCACCAAATTCAGAAAAAAATACACAATCTATATGAATAAATGAAGGCTTCAACTAAATGTGTGAATCTATTTGCAGTATGCATATTACATATTTGGTCTAGAGATGATTTTAAGAAAAAAATATTACACATTTGATGTCCTTAATTTTAATATCCACAACCATTTGTAATGATCCTCTTAAATAAAAATAAATTCTTGAAAGAATTATAAAACATAAAATGTATAAAGTGTAAAGTTTTCACAATGTTTTTCCCTATAAATATTGAACTCAGATTATGTTGACAATAATTTAATTACAATATTCAGGGGGAATAAGGAAAGAATAAAAGAAAGGGAAAGAAGGCAGGGGATAGAGAGGGAAGGGGGAAGGAGGAAGAGAGAAAATTAGGAAGATGGAACAGGAAAAAGGAAGAGCAAGAGAGCACCAGCTGGAGATGAAAAGAAGAGGAGGGGTGGAGAAGAGCCAGGAGGCAGGGAAGCCCTAGGGGAGAGAGAGAGAGAGGAAAGGAAGAAAGAGCAAATCAAAACAGTTCTCAAGGCAGAGCACCAGGTGCGGAGAGTGGATGAATACATTATCCATAAACACGGATGAGCACATTAGGATTCCTTCCTTGTGCATAGAATTTGAGAACTGAAATAAATGCTTCAGATTTTCAATCACCCTAACTCATGTCAGAAACACACTCAGACAATGTAGAAATGTCAAGTTGAACTCGTCTGTGTTGAATGGCTCCTTGGAAAGAGTTCATGTGAATTTCAGAGGTAAAGAATTTTTCTATTATACACTTACAAAGAAAGTTTGGATCCATTCTATTATCCCTGAATATTTCTTCTACGAGTACTGAGTAAGGTAAGGGAAAGTAAGACCCTGAGAATCAGTAGTTCAGTCTTCCACTCTATTGTCACTGCCGTCCTCTCCCCCCGCATTTCTCCCTTCTTCTTCTTCTTCCCTTCTTTCCCCAAACTCCTCCCCTCCCCTCTCCCCTGTAATGAGAGTTCTAAACTTTTATTTTGCGTGGACCTTTTTGCAAGTATGGGGAAGCCCATGGAGTTCTTTTCATAATGTTTCTAAAACCACAAAAATAGATGGGATTGTAAAGGAAACATTCTGCTAACATGCAGGTATTAAAAATAACTACGCGTAATGTGAAAACCTATATGCTTCTATATCAGTGTAGTTAATAACATATAGGGTGTCATGTTAATAAAAAACTAATTTCAAAGTAGTGAGGAGCACAAATGATTTTTAAAAGAAGTATGCGATAAGGTAATATTTGTGATATCTATTCTAAAAATGTCTTTGGTGTTGCTCTTACTAAGGAGGCACATGACCAAGATTCATACTTGAAATAAATGTTAAATTTCAATAAGAGGATGATAAACACACAGAGGTAGTTTTTCTCCTTCAAATGTATGAAATCTCCACATTCTATTCAATAATCTCTTGAAGGTGTTTGTGCTTCATGCTGGCAGCCGAAAGAGCAATACATGTTCTACACAGAGGAGCTGTGATCCTTTAATCTGTTCTCTCCTTGATTTGGAAATAGCCTTTGGGTAAACTCAAGCTGTGATAAGTAAATTTATGCAACATGGGGATGTAAAGTTCGGTGATCACATAGGTGTTGACATACATTGTTTTGTTTTTATTGTTTAATATTAGGCTTGTATAATCCAGGTGTTTTCCCAGAGTACGAGTAACTAAAACTATCTCATGGCACTGAAATGCTGTTCTCCATGCATTAATAAACACACAATCTTAATAAAACATCAATTTTCATATAGTTAAAAGAGAAAAGTTTGAGAATTTAATGCTCGTTCATTCTTAAATTAGTAGTGATTGAAAGAAGTAAAATGCAATTACACACACACACGAATAAGAAGCTAGATCAACTTGCTTTGAAATCTCCCTAGTCATTGAACTTAAAACAGAATAAGAGAATATGTGTGTGTATTCCACATATCTCCTCATCTTTCCTTAATGTAATATTTAATTTTATATGCTTAAAATTGAGAAAAGTAATTCATTTTCATAGTACATATCATTGTTGACAGTTCACAATACCTAATGAATTCAGGTGAATGGGAAATAATAAAAATTACTAGATATATGTGTCACTAGCAGCATAAACAGATTCAATCATACCTAGCTGAACAACCAAAATCTCATAATCTTAGAGAAATAATTTCTGTCCATACTTTACCTATACATTCTGGGTCATTGTTTATCCCTATCATAGGGAAAATTCGCTGCATTAGTGAATCTTTCCCTAGATTCATTATTACAGGAAAACCCATTTTGGTTTGTTTACACATCTGCTTTGCCACCTGGATGTTGTCTCAAATTTCATCATTCCTATCCATTCAGGTTTAGATACAGGTTGTTCCACTGGCTGAATCATGGCTGCCCCCTTGCCTTCCCTCTGGGCCTTGATTCTGCTTCTCCCTCTCATCTGGCTTGTTATTTTCAAAAATTTTAAAGGGCTTAAAATGATACTTACCATTTCACCATTTCTGTGGGTCAGCAATCCAGTCCTGGCTTAATTTGGTTCTTGGGGTTTCACCTGTGTGTTTGATTTTTCTTATTTTTGTCTTTCTTAACTTTATTTGGAAGGAGCACCCATTAGTGTTGCTAAAATGCTACAGCAGTGTGAGAAGAGGTAGTCTGGTCTCTTTTCCTTGGTTGTCATGCATCCAAGCTAGTTGGTATCCTCTGAGTGGCCCGTCTTCTAACCTGGCTCTTCGTGTTGTCATCAGCTTAGAGGTTTGCATATCCACATCGTCTCCACATTTCTTTCATTCCACCATGCGCTGCAACATTCTGCTCATTCTGACTATATGACCTCTCATTTTTCTGGCTTTTAATTCTGCACTCAGCCAAAAAGAAAAATCACCTTTTTTCCCTTTGTGGGGCAATACAGGGCTGTGCCTTCTTTCACCCCCTCTGCAGATACATTGAACAAAACCACTGTATGTAACCCACCCTGTTTGTATACTAGCCTGGACACTGTTTCTTCCTGATGAAGTTCATCTCTTTTCTGGTACCTTACTGAGAACATGAAATTTTTCAAAACCACATTGCGCTTCTGGTCAAGATGGTGGAGTAAAAGCACGCTGAACTCACCTCTTCCCACAACCACTTCAAAAATTGCAACTAAACTACAGAAAAACCGTCTTGGAGAGCTACCTGGAATCTAGCTGAACTATAGCCCTACAACTAAGCATATACAGAAGAAGCCATATCAGACTGGTAGGAGGGGCTGAGGCACAGAACAGTCTGGCTCCACACCCACATGTGGCAGTTGAAAGTTGGGAGGGATATCTCAGCTGTGCAGTTTCCTCCCTGAGTAATGAGGGGGTCCAGCTCACACCAGGCTCCCTAGCTCAGGGTTCCAGCACTAGGAAGATAAGTCCCTATAACTACTGGCTGTGAAAACCAGCAGTGATTATGGCTGAGTGAGGTGGAGACCTTCTGGAGCCCCCAGGCATTACTCCTAAAGGACCACACGTGGAACTATTTCCCGGTGGACCTGCTAGCTCCAAATCTAGCACTGGGGAAACAGCCAGAAAGGCACCAGGGATATGCAAGGAAGAACTGAATTGTTTGGCTTTGAGGTAAGGGTTACAGGGGCAGCTTTCTCCCAGACAGATGTGCTGGCAGAAATTATTATCCTTTGCTAGGCCTTCCCTATAGGCTGGCACCATATCAAAATTTCCAACAACCTGGTTAAAACTGTTCACCCCACCCTGGTGATACCTGAGAACCCACCCCACTCAAATTGGAGGCCCACCGGAGCCACTTCCATTGGCTTTTCCATACAAATGGTGTGTATTGGCTCATGCTGTGGACTTTCCTAAAATCTCTCCAAGATTCACAAAACCCATACAAGTAGCATCTTGCTTCAGTGCCCTATATTTCTTGCTAAGCAGCCACAATTCCTACAGTAGCAGCATCTGGCCTCAGTTCTAACTTAGCCTCTCCCTGGAATTTCCAAGCCCATAACAAGTGGTACCCATCTGCAAGTGGTTCTATGTATCTCCTACTAAGTGGTCCCAGTCAGGGCATGAACAGCAGCTGCCTTTAGTCTGTATCTCTCAACAAGAAGCAGAACCAACAAACCCTGTGTCCAGCTACAGACCACAGCAAAATACCACCTCCACAAATGGCATGCTCCTGCTCCAAGAGCAGACTTAGAAGGAGACAGAGCCCTGCTAAAACGAATCCTTCTACATAGGGCCATCCATCCACATTGCAAAAGTTCCTTCACTATAGACAAAGCAAGTCCCTACAAACAATCAACCTGGGGATCGATCCCTCTAAACAGCAATTGAGGCTCAACTACACTAAGGAAGCAGACAACCTACACAAAGGACATACTTGGTGCATTCAGTATGATCAGCAAGACTATGCCACTGGCCCAGTAAGACACCTACTATATAATGCCACTATACCAAGATCAGAACACATAACAGCTCATACTAGGAATGAACACAAGGAGGCAGCCAAAATAGAGAGACAAAGAAGTGTGCCCAAGTGAAAGAACAAGACAAATTTCAAGAAAAAGAACTAAATGAATCAAAAGCAAGCAACCTATTTGTTACAGAGTTCAAATCAATGGCTATAAGTATGTCCAAGGAACTCAGTGATAATTTCAACAGCATAAATGAGGACATAGAGACAATGAAAAGGACTAGAGTGAAATGAAGAATACATTCTGCATCAACAATAGATAAGGTAAAGCTGAGGATTGAATTAGTGATTTGAAACATAAGGTAGCAAAAACCAACTAATCAGAATAGCAAAAAGAAAAAAAATGACAAAATGAGGATAGTTTAAGCAGCCTCTGGGACAATATCAATATACCAATATTTGTATCATAGTGGTATGAGAAAGAAAAGAGAGAGAACAAGAAATTGAAAACATTTTTGAAGTAATAATGACAGAATACTTTCCTAACCAGTGAAGGATCAATAGACACATGAGCCCAGGAACCACAGAGAGTCCAAAAGAAAATGAATCCAAAGAGGTCCATACCAAGGTGTATCATAATTAAAATGCCAAATTTTAAGACAAAAAGTCATTCTTAAAAGCAACAAGAGACAAGCAGTTAGTTACCTTCGAGGGAGCTCCCATAAGATTATCAGCTGATTTCCCCACAGTAACTTTGCAGGCCAGAGGGATTGGCATGAAATTCAAAGTTATGTAAAGCAAGGACCTAAAACTGAGATTACTCATTTAGAGCTATTGATTAAAATCAAAGAAAAGATAAAGAGCTTCCCAAACCAGAAAATGTTCACCACCATTAAACAAGTACTAGAAAAAAATGTTAAAAGTACACTTTTTAAGAAGAAGAAGAAATATCAAAACCAGGAATAATAAAATTGCAATAACTACATATTTAGCAACAATTACTTTAAATGTAAATGGATTAAATGTTCCAATCAAAATACATTTGGTGGCTGAACAGGTAACAAAAGAAGACTCTTATGTACAATATCTAAAAGAGACTCTCTTCATATTGAAAGACATATAGAATGAAAGTAAAGGTATGAAAAAATGTGTTTCATGAAAATGGAAAAAAACAAGCTACTGTAACAATTTTTTAAAGATTTCATTTATTTTTATTTTTAGAGAGGGGAGATGGGAAGGGGAAAGAGGGAGAAAAATATCAGTGTGTAGTTGCTTCTTGCATGCACCCTACTGGGGCCTTGGCCTGCAATCCAGGCACGTGCTGTGACTGGGAATTGAACTCATGACCTTTTGGTTCACAACCCCCACTCATCCACTGAGCTACACCAGTCAGGACTGTAGCAATTTTTATTTCAGACAAAATAAACTTTAAAACAAGGGCTATAGCAAGAGATAAAGAAGAACCCAGCAATTCTACATCTGGGTATTTATCCGAAGAAACCCAAAAAAGTCATTCAAAAAGTCTTATGTACCCATATGTTCATTGCATCATTATTTACAATACCTAATATATGGAAGCAACTTAAGTTTCCATCAATAGATGAATTAAAGAAGTGATGCACATATGCACTGGAATATGACTCAGCCATAAATAAAAGAAGGAAATCTTGCCATCTGCAACAACATGAATGGACCTTGATTAAAATGGTATATGATTTTACTTATATGTGGAATTAAAAATAAACATAACAGAAACAAACACTTTGATACAGAGAATATTTTAATGGTTGCCAGATGGGAAGGCAATTGGGGGAATTGGTAAAAATGGTTAAGGGATTAAGAAGTACAAAGTAGTAGTTATAGAATAGCCTTGGGATTATAAAGCTCTACAGTATAGAGCTTATAGTCAATAGTATTGTAATAAATATATATGGGGCATATGGGTACCAGATTTATTGGGATGATCACTTCATAAGTGACATAAATGTATAATCATGATGTTGTACACCTGAAACTAATATAATATCATAAGTAAGTCAAGTAATTCAAAAATAAAAAAATTATTAATAAAAAACCTTTCTGATCAGATTTCCAATTAGGGGTCTTTTATTTGTACCACCTGAACTTTAGGAGCTTAGGGTGGAGGTAAGGAAGCAGAAAGCACACCTTCTTACTGCAACATCAGCCTGTTCTAATGTCCTAACAGACTTCTTTTCTCATTGAGATAAGAATTTTTCTCTTTTTAAAACTACTTAGTGTAGTGAGCAGGATGTCGAGGGAACTGTCTGATATATGAATTCTTCAGATCCTTAATTGTGGAGTATTAAAGGTCAAGAACTCATTTCTTTTATCCCTAAGTTACTTTCCTAAAGTATGAAAACCAATGTCTAAAAAGTCTAGTGATTAGAGTAAAATGGATTAATGAAAATGTAAAGCTCCTTAATGGAGCTAAAGTTATTAGATCAAAATCTTATTCCACTAATATGTCGAAGTAATTTGTAAGCCCAAATTTGATATACATACAGGTACTCTTACAGATGTGCCACGCGAATATATTTGCACTATGTATAGAGTTATATATTACTTTCTAATTATTTAAAAAGTATAATTAGTGGAAATTCTTTCAGCTATCTTAACATTTAAAACATGTTTGTAAAATTCTAGATTTTAAATTCAGATAAAACCTGCTTTTATTAAAAAATTACCATGATACATGCCCTGGCTGGCGTAGCTCAGTGGATTGAGCACGGGCCTGCGAACCAGAGTATCGAGGTTCGATTCCCAGTCAAGGCACATGCCTGGGTTGCAGGCCAGTCCCCAGCAGGGGACGCATGAGAAGCAACCATACATTGATATTTCTCTCCTTCCCTTCCCCTCTAAAGATAAATAAAAAAAATCTTTAAAAAACAAATAAATAAAAATTACAATGATACAAAGTTTATTGACTTTCTCATTGTATCTCCATAATTAATTATACTTCAAGCACATATACACAATTAGAGAAATAAAATGATATTTAAATGCTATTTCAAAGAACAAAGACAAGCTTTGCATTCTTAACTGTTGTTAATAATATTTGGCAACAATGTCGTTTATTCAAATGTATAAACTGTCAAATGAATGATGAACAGATGTGATTAATTCTGTAAAAATGTAAAACTAAACAAAATATGTAAATATACCAAGTTCATAATAAAATATTATACTCATACAAAGTAGTCAAAACATAAACAAAATAATTACTTAGAATGCAATCTCATTTAATTGCAACTAAAGTGTCTCTTTTATGATTCTATAGCCTCGTATCCCAATATGGAGAGGGCCACAAAGTTAACATTTTATTATACTTTGGATGTATATTTAGGTCAATCAAATTTTTGCACTGTGCTGACTATTTAAAACATCTATCTAAACTTTTTGTAAAATGCCTCATTAATTTAATGAAAATTGGAAAATGTCCTAGACTAGACATCTGTTCCTTAAACTTCCATTCTGGCAGTTGCTTTATATCTAAAGAGAAAAATATCAGAATATTGAAATTGAGACTCTACCTTTCTTCCATATAAAACAGACCACAAGAGATATGGTGCTTCCTGCAGAGACTGCTCCACCCTTAATACGATGCTGATGGTTGTCTTAGCAGCAAAGCTCCTTCTCCATGGCTCCTTTGCAGTTACGGCCACGCCTCTTTGTAAGGGTAATCACACTGCATCTTGTGGAAGAGGACCATCATGTTGTAGGGAAAGAAACTTGGAGAGACAAGTAAAATTTACATAATTTATATTCCAAAAATCTGTACCTGCTATCGACTCATCACATCTTTTTGGAGAAAATGTCATAGAGAATTACTGAAGTCCTTTTAACAGCAGCATATTATTACCCTTTATTATAATATTAGCTAGAGTCCAGCATTGTTTTAAAAATTAAACAATGTATTCATGAAATGTCTAACAGCAACTAATATTTAAGAGGTATGTGGTATATTGTGCTTTCTTTCTTATTCATTTTCTTCTGTTGATTTAAGTAATAAATTGTATTCTAAATGGGTAACAGTAGTTTCAAATGAGAAAGTATTATTTCTAAAGGTCCAAAAGACAGAAAAGAGACATTTATGTTTATGAGCACTTACTCTAAATTTGGCATTATTTCTTACACTAAAATGGCTTTTTTTTCTTCTCTACCCATCACCAGTCCTGAACCTCCTTTGGTCTGGGAACCAGGGGCCACATCTGCCTTGGTGCTGAATATAAAACTCCAGAGATTGCCGTCATCCCTCTTTCCTTCTTCAGCTGTTTCTCCTCCCACTAATTTATCAACACCTCACAGATCAATCTGCTTTCATCTCCCTGTAACTACACAGAACAAATTAGGAACATCCTTTGCCTGGACTATAATATATACAACTACAGCTTTTTGGAAGGCAATCATTAAAAAAACGCTCAAGAAAGTGGTTTTAAAAAATCCTTCAACATTTTTTCTTAAAATTTAAACTCAATTACCACACACAACAAGACCTACAAGACCTGTGACCTTTCTGCTGTGACTTTCTTTAGTACCACTGTTCCCAATGTGAATAGGCATTCGTATTTGTGTGTATCTGTGTGTGTGGTGTTGTCAATGGCCAACTCCGTCTCACATTCAGACCCTTTCGATTTTTTGGTTTCTAGCCAAGGATACCTTCCACTGAGTTTTTCAATGTCTGCTCATTCAGATAGTGTGTATTTTAGTTTCAATATCTACATGCACTCCTATGATGCACACAAACCCTATCAGCAGCATTATTTACAGTTGTCTAAATTCAAGTAGGTAAAACATTATATGCTCATAAGGTGAATAACCGTACAGTAATAAAAATAAAACTGCTACAAATATAATATGGATGAAATGTACCAATGAATGAATTGAAGGGAGGCAGACATAAAATAAAACATATGTATGATTCAATTTCTGTAAAGCTCAAAGCTGGTAAAAGAGCATCAGAAATAACCACTGTGTCCATCAGAGAGAAGACAGAGCATAGTGAAGGGGAAGAGACAGAAGGAGGCTGTATTGTTGTGCAGCCGATATTCTGTTCCTTGATCTGCATGGTGTTTATTAACATGTCCACTTTGAGACCATTCATTGAGCTCATTTACCGTGAGTGTGATTTTTCTGTACAAAGGTTTACTTCAATTTAAAAGGCTTATTAAAATGACTAGTGTTCAGGTGGTTAGCAAGGAGAGTGAGGGTGTCACACTTGATTAAGAATACATGGCTTTGTAATTAGTCAATAGCTACAAAATCCATGTAAAGGGTAATAGGAGGATATATTTTTAGTGAAAGCTGGGATGGGATTGTGAAGAATATGAAATTTTTAATTAGGGTAGAAGTTGTAGCCTGTTCATGAAGAGCTATTGAACATTCCATTTTGCTAGGTTAAGGACATTGTCTCAAACCCTAAGCTATTCCCTACAGTAGATGGTTAAATTATTCAGAAATACAATTGATAAATTAATGATTATTTCAAAAGCCAATGATCAGGCCTGGCTTCCCTTTGCACAGGTGTCTCTGCTTCCTCCCTCCAGCACAGGGAAATAGGTGATTTCTGTTCTTACCTTTTACTCAATTGGGAATGTGGAGGTTGTGCATTCAATCTGCAATATGGTTTTTTCCTGTTGCCGACCACGAGGAATTCCATGAGTTTTCCCTCTCAGGGAATGAGATATTGGCTACCACTGTGTTGTATTAGAGACTTTGCCCCCTTTTTATCAACCTTTTATTTCATACACAGAATGGCTTTCGTGACTTTATCTTGATTGAGATCCCCCTACATTCTCGGGGTTGCCCTCTCACCTCCTTTGCCACCCGTATGTTAACAGCCTCCGTCTAGAGAACTTCTCGGGATCCAGCACCAAGTTCTTCTCCTCCTCTCTTTACACTCTCTGAGTCATCCCATCTATTCCTGTGAGTTTTACACACACGTTCTATGTTGATCATCTCCCAGGTTTCTGGCTGATGCTTCACACTTGTAAAATTATAATCATAAGCCATAAATATCTTTAATTTAGCCTTGATGAAATTTGATTAACACCATATGCCACATGCCAATAGCAGAAAACTTGACAGGGCACAAATGCTTTTGAGAATTCAAAGCACTTAACAATTACTGTTTGTTTGGATAGTAAAAGGAAGAATATTAATGAATGTTTACATGCCAGATATCCTATAATTTAATTTAAATGTAAATTTTTGCCTTTTTGACATGTAAAATATATGTATGTTTATACTCTAATTTAAAAATCAAAACAAACCTTCCTATAAAATCAATATTTTCTTTCAGTTTCTTTATGTATAATTTATTCTAAGAACTGTTGGTTTATAATCTTATAACAATAAATACTAATCTAGAGTTCACTTAGCGTTGTATCTACTTACCCCACAGAAAATTTATTTTATTTACCAACATTATGACAACAGTGGATTCAGTATAATCTTAAGAATCTATTGCTAATAACAATTTTAAAAAAATATTCATTAAAATTAGTAACATCGCTAGAGAACATTTGTCTTTTTAGAAATCCCAAACAAAATACAGTGGCCTGATTCATTAAATTCTATTCACAAGGACAGCCATATATGTATGCATGCTTCATGCATGTATATGTTTATGTATACATGCAAGCACTTATGTGTATATATATATCCATGTAGTAAATAACAATATTTTAACCTATATTCCCTCTAGTCCTAAAATAGTTAACCTATTAAAAATGGAACTCTGCATTTTGTTCTCAAAACTGTTGTTTAGAAAATCTCACTCACATTAGTAAATTGCATTGGCATAGATCCAATTAATTAAATTAAAAACTTAACAGTCACTCATAACTTCCCATTTTTCACCTCCCCCATCCATTTCATTAGCGAGTCTTCTTGCTCTATCTCATTTTTATTCAACCCTCTCCATTTCGCTGTGGCTCAGCTAATTAAAATCATCATATTTCCTCCCAAACTGCTTTTATTCATTTTCCATCCAGCATGCTCCACATGCAAGGAATCATCTTAAAATGTTTATACTTGAAAATGTTACCCCTCTTACATCATTTGATGGTTTTCATTGCACTTTGTATAAATTCTGTAACACTACAACGTCTCTACAAATTTTCTGTTCTTTGTTGAAAATATTCCATAAGCCAGAGTCAGAAGCCCCCCACTCTGAGTCACTTTTGCTTGGGTTTCTCCTCCATGAGGTGGACTGCAGGTGGCAATAAACAGCCTCTGTTTTGTTCATGTATTTTTGCTAGAGAAGCAAGTGAAAACATAAGATAGGAGGAGGTAAAGTTTTGCCTGCCGCGTAATATGTGTAATAGTGTCTTACATTGGCTGTAAAAACAAACAAACAAAACAACGAATCCACAAATTTAGCAGCCTAAGATAAAACAAACTTATTACCTTATACCTTTAGGAGTCAACACGTGTGGTTTTAGAAGCTCCAGATGTGTGGTAAAACCAAGGTGTCAGCAGACAGGGCTGCCTTTTTTTTCTGGAGGCTCTAGGGAGAATCCGTTTCCCAGACATTGACAAGTTCAAGAGGTTGAACACATTCCTTGTTTCATGGGCCCCATTTCTCCATTCACACAGCCGGCAACACTGAATCGAGTGTTCATCACAACGTCATCTCTTTAGTTCTTTCTCTTTTGCTTCTCTTCCACGTTTAAGGACCCCTGTGATCATATTAGGCCCAGCTGGGTGGCCCTATCTCAAGGTCAACTAATTAGCAAACTTAATTCCACCACAATGTTAATTCGGCATTGCAGTGTAGCTTTACAAATTCGTATGTATTGAGAAGTAAGATCCGAATATATTTGGTGCCCATGAGTCTGCCTACCAAAGGAAGTAATCATAAATATGTTGCTTTGTTTGGTCTTTCAACGTGTGAAGAAATTATCTATTTTATTTAAGCACCTGTCTTTTAACTCTCTACTAAAGATGTCTGGGTAGGTGCTTTATGCGACATGGCACTACTCCGAAACATATATTCAGACTTAATAAAATTTGATTTTTTTAAGTTATGAATTTTTATTGACAATACTCTCCCTCAAACAAGCAAACAGAAAAACAAAACCAGAATTATCTTAACTGTATAAAATAGCATATTGCTCTGGACACATTTGGGGTTTGAGGGAAAACAGCTGAAGTTGAATTATGTCTCTAGAAATAATGGAAGTGATTGGTAAAATCACGGCCAACTTATATAACCTTTCCATTTCCAACTATTTCTTGATACACAACATAGGGATATTATATTTTACACTTCGATCCAATTTATGGGAAGTATTTCACTGAGGGTAGGTGTCAGTTAGTACTGCTAGTAGTTGCTGATGATATTTTGTAGTTTTTGTCATTGCAGAATGCCCGCCTGCAGAAATATTTTCATCAGTTATAGATACAGTCCTCAGGACTGTTAATATATTTCCACTCAGAACAAAGGTTTTCATATGGTCAGTGATTGGCAAGTTGTGTCTGCCACACATGGACTTCAAGGGAGGTCACGGAAAAGATTATTCCAGTTTTCTAATACCCATTCTCCCCCGCCCAAATGTTGGTTTCATTTCCTTTAAACATCTGCTCTGAAATAACTTACCATTTCAGCTCTGTTTTAACTTCCAGCATTTGTGACTCATTCTGCTTTCTTAATCACTTCCAGAAAAATGGTCAGAATCTTCCTCGATGCTCGGGGGAGAGGAAGCAGAACACATTTAGTCCCTTTCATCCCTGCTTCAAATGAATGATGAATTATGTTGAAAAGCGGATCACATCATGGTTATCAAAATAATGTTCAAATGATGACAGATTAAAACACTTATTTTCATATCTGCTCGAATAAGAATGCATTGAATCTGTACAGTTTTGAAGATTTCGGTGAAAACAATGTTCTAATAATTTCTATTACCCAATGCATTCTTCCTTGTGGGCCTTCTCATTCGAGCTGTGAAACACCCAGGCATGCCATCAGAACTGCCTTCTCGCCTTGGCATGGATGCTTTCCCCACAAGTGGGCATGAACTTGGGTGTGTGTTTTCACTGCACTTACACGCAAAGTTTATGTCTCTTTATTGGTTCTAATCTTACTTATTTGATATTTCAGGCCCTTTTCTCAATTTTGAGGTCTTTTTAAAAAAATCTGAGCAGTAAGTATACATAGTTTTAAATTCACACAGCGCTACGAGCTTATAAAAACCAACACTGGGAGTTCCCTGGTCTCTTCTCTGAAAACATCTCACTTTCTAGAGGCAGTGCTTTTCATTCTTCCAACTGCTCTCATGCACATTGTGTCTTTATTTACTGTGTCAACCATTATCATTTCGCTTCTTAATAATAAAGATGGGAATTATATTTTGCTTATGTTGTTTGCCTTTCCCCAGCCATTAAATAATGTTAACACTTTGCTTCAAAGGACAATTACTTCTTTCAATATTACCACTTAGTAAAGAGTACTGCCTTTTAAAAATTTTCTTTCAGAACAATGTAAGTTGTTAAAACTTGTCATTTTTTAATTTTTAAAATATTTAGTTGTAACACTGCTCACTCATGAACAGTTTCCAAAAAGTTCTCAATGTAATTTTATATATAGTTGGTCATCTCAATATTGGTTAAAGATTTTAGGGGGTTACATTTTTGTCTGTTTATTATATTTTAAAAAAACTATTTGGGGTGGTTTAGGTTTCTCTCTCCAGTCATGACTTTTGATAGGATTCCCATACAGCCCTCACCTCACCACTGACCAGGGCTTACAATGATGAAGTTCTTTTAATCTTCATGATTGTACAGACATGCAACAAAATACATAATAACTGAATGGAAGGTTAAGTCGATGATTTCTCCCTTTTTCCTAAAAATAACCATCTGAAGAATTTACAAATTTATTTAAAGAACTTTATATTTTGTTGTTTTTATTTGAGATAGATATTGTTAATGATAGAACATCAACTTAATTATAAAGCTAGTAAATTAATTGTGCACAATGATAGGTATTTCATAGGCTGCATTCATAAGCATGATTTGACCTGGTCACATTTTACCATTTTATAGTTAGAATCACCATGTGACATTGTTTTCAAATTCAAGTTTATGTAGTGTGTTATTTTTCCATTTACTTCAATAGCAAAAGCCAAAGTGTATAAAGGCAGTTCTCTATTAATTTTCTGAAGCAACTTCAAGTAGAAAGGATAAGCTGTTGTGCCACAATCTTATTTTATTTTCTAAATTCTTTCACACACCTGTTCTTTGACAAAAACATTTCACCTTTTCTCTTTTCAAGCCTTCAGAACCTCCTACCACCTCCTTTCTCCAAACTGCGGCCTCCCTCCCACTTCACTGAGATCTTTGAAGCCAGGCAAGTGGTATTACTTGCCAACCATTTTACTCACCTGCCTCTGACATATTTGGAAAAACTATGATTTTGTCCCTAAAACTTTGTAACATAAGTGGTTGCAAGTACATAATTATTTACATGTTTTAAACATGAACAGAACACTATATTTTAAGGTTCGGTGTTTTAATGCTATTCTCAAAGAGAAATGTAATGGAGTTCCATTTAGGATAGGTCAGAGGTAACCACATTTATTACAAAAATAGAGGGTGATTGTGAAAGAGGAATTGCGACATTACAAGCCGTGTGATTTCTCCATCATCACTGCAGTTTTAACTTCAGTTCCAGGAAAACTATGACTCTGGAAATATATTCCATCTTCTTGTTATCCATACTACAGAAATGTTGTGAAGTCTTGATAGACTTTCAGTGATATTTATGTGCCAGCTTTTTAAAAATTTTTTATTTAAAAAAAATTAATTTATTTAATTATTTTTCAAGTATAGTATGTGCCAGCTTTTTGAAGAAGCTGTTTTGTAATATGTTGACTTCTTGGAGTTAAAAGAATGATTGGTTTCTTGACTCAAACTGTTCAGGAATAATCAATGCCAGGAACAGAGTGAAAATAAAAGACTCCTTTGGGTGTTCAACTTTGGGAAAATTTACCTGAAGTAGACAAAAAATTTTTAAAAATCTGGGTTGCTAACCTGTGTGTTAATATTATTATGATAAAGTTAGAGGTGGACAATGAAAACAAAGAAAAGTAAAGTATAAACACAAAAGGTTTTAACAATCAGCTATTTTGGATTTTCTCAATTTTCCCAAAGCAGGGAACAATTCTAGGTAGACGAGAAACAATATTGTATAGTGTCAAGAGCAATATTTGGGCACTTCACTTGATTTCTGCAACAATAATGCAACAAACAATTTTACTTTTCTATATTAACAGGGTCAAAAAGAAATAATATATGATGCCAAAAAGCATTTGATGAAACATTTTATTATTTCACTTTTTTCACAAAAACACCTGTATTCTTATAAAGGGTATCTATAAAAGAAGTACCACAAATAACATATTTCATAGTAAAACAAAAAACTGCCCTCTTAGTTCACAAAATTTGCATAATACGCATTTCTTTTGAACACATCATTGCAGATCCTAAGCAAGGTGAGAAAATGAGTAAAAGCAACAAGACACATAATATTGGAAAGGAGATAATAAAGCTGTGTTTGTCCTTCTTGATTTGGCATACAGACTATTTTATGTAAAAATGTAGGTTAACAGAACCAATAGCCTCATTCAGCATGACTTTTAGATTGTATATTATATACAAACATAAATTCTATATGTATATAATAGCCCTTATGATTGCATTAAAAAGCATATCAAAAATATCAAATATGTATAAATAAAACTAATAATATACCATGGTCATACTATTTTAAGTTGTCAATTCTTCTTAAGACAACATATAGGTTTGAGGTTATCTTAACAAAAAAACCCAATGTTTATCAGTATATAAGAAATGCAGATAATAGCCAAGGCAAACTTGAAACAGGAGAGAGTTGAAGGTATTTGCAGTCATCTCTTGGTGTCCACAGGGCATGGTTTCCCGGACACCCATGAATACCAAAATCAGTGGATGTTCAAGTCACTTGTATAAAATGGTGTAGTATTTTCATATGACCTGTGTGTATTTTGAAATCAACCTTAGATTACTTATAATACCTGGCACAATGGTAATGCTACATAAGTAATTATAGGGAATTACTTAGGGAATGACAAGAGAAGAATCTGAACATGTTTACTAGAAATGCAACTACCATAGGCCTAACTACATAGCTCAAGTCAACAACAATGTAATATTTTTTCCAAATAGTTTCTCTCTGAGGTTGGTTGAATCCATGGGTGTGGAACACATAGATAGGCACTTGTTAATGATTTAAATACAAAGGACCTAGTAATACCCAGATCCAAAACGCATGCCATCTTCAGGTACAGTTGAAGAGATTCAGACTTACAAGGTTTAGGAAACTTCCAACTGGCATTGCAATAAGTGGTGGAGAGAGGGACTGAACAACGAATCACAAATCTGTCTGATGCTCTGGTGAAATTTTCTCAACACTTATACTGATATAATAAATAATTATGAATTATGGCTTAGAGCTTATGAAAAGTGGCCTCAGGATGAATAGTCTTGTGCCATAAAATATTCATGAAAATGAAAATGTCATAGAACAAATGATAAGTGTTATAGGCATATAAAACACAATCATAAAACAGTTTTAATAAAAATTTAAATTTTCTTTAACTGTCTTGATTAAACAAGGAGATATATAACTTAAAATCTTACATTATAGGCTCATTTCACAGGGGCAAATTCTGAACTATTTAAGATATACGGTCATATATATCTTAAATATAGTACATATGAAATATAGCTTAAATATGCTATATGGCAATATATATACACAATATATAGCTTAAATATAATGGTAAGGTTTTTTAGCAAAAGTTATATTTGCACAGTAAAATGATTCGTAAAGCAAACTCATATATGGCTGGCTTGTTTACATCTCTGATTGATTTTGAATTTTCTGAACAAATAGAGATGACTGAAAGCTCTGATTCACTCCAATTCTGAGCAAAGATCATTTTACTATACCCAAAATTTGTGAGATGGGTCTTTTATGAATAGTAATTCTTACTTTGTTTTCATTTCTATTTTTCCCTGAAATTCAGGCACTGAATTAAAGGAGTCATTTAGTACCAATAAAAAAGCTAAGACTTAAAAAATTAAACTCTATTTTAATAGGAAGACATAAAACTGATGTCCTGAAATGTATGTGGTATAAATTAAAATTAAATGAAAAATTATATATATAATGAAAGAAGGAAGAAAACTTTAGAAGGGTCTCTAATTTCAAGAATTTACATTTTTCTTTTGTGAATACAAGAATCAATGAGAGTTTATGACACCAAACCAAAATCAAAAAAATTAGATGCAGAATTGAACCTGATTATAAAATAGTCAAAGATAATTAAAAGCAGAGAAACTTTTCAGTTAGTCAGAAATTAAGTTTTTTAAAAAAATATGCCTTTCTATGACTTTTAAATATTCACTAAGCTGAAGCAGAGCACATCTATATGAATCAGTCATCCAAAAGAATTATAGCATCTTTTCATGTGTCTCTGGATCCTNTTCCCTGAAATTCAGGCACTGAATTAAAGGAGTCATTTAGTACCAATAAAAAAGCTAAGACTTAAAAAATTAAACTCTATTTTAATAGGAAGACATAAAACTGATGTCCTGAAATGTATGTGGTATAAATTAAAATTAAATGAAAAATTATATATATAATGAAAGAAGGAAGAAAACTTTAGAAGGGTCTCTAATTTCAAGAATTTACATTTTTCTTATGTGAATACAAGAATCAATGAGAGTTTATGACACCAAACCAAAATCAAAAAATTTAGATGCAGAATTGAACCTGATTATAAAATAGTCAAAGATAATTAAAAGCAGAGAAACTTTTCAGTTAGTCAGAAATTAAGTTTTTTTAAAAAATATGCCTTTCTATGACTTTTAAATATTCACTAAGCTGAAGCAGAGCACTTCTATATGAATCAGTCATCCAAAAGAATTATAGCAATGTCATTTCTGATATGTATATTAGTATAACATGTATATAAATATATATTAAAATAAATTTATAAGTCCTTTTTAAATTTATAAATGAATAAAACATTGGGACATAGTAAAGCAAAAAGAATACAATTAAGCAATAACACTAGTTTTCAAATAAGTATCATTTGAATCATATTTTTTCTGACTACAGAGCATAAAGAGACTTATTCTCTGTTTCTATTGTTTGATCAGATTTAATTTTGTTTGTGTTTGGTGAGGAGACAGCATTTTAATCTCCTAAGGAAAATCAGGAGGGATTAGCCATTTACGACAACAAAGATAGCGTGGTTTCGACTCAGAGAGGGTCCCCAAGTGATCCTTCCTGCGCAATTCTATTTTCTTCAAGGTAGCAAGAGTGCCGTAATTGATGATGTGGGTATGGAATTATTATGTACTGATAACAGCCACGGTCTATTACCATGTGATGTCTCCTGCTGCTTTGTAATTAGCTCTGCGCGTGGTTTGGACAAGTGGCTGCGCGCTTCCCGTTCACCAGGTAGAACATAACGGCTCCTCAGGAGCCAATTAACCGGGCCTGTCAAGACCAATTTCAGCAATTTTCGGTTTGCGGATTGTGAGCCAGAAATCTGTAATTGTGACAAACATATACAAGAGCTGATGTGCGCAAACGTAATGTTTGCTTTGACAATACAAATTTCTTTCCCTTTCATGTTTGTTCATTATTATAACAGAGAATCCTTGCTTAGAACGATCTATTATTCTGAAATTGCTTCAGTGCTTCCTATGAGGAAAAAAAAAAACAACAACGGACAATTCTTATATTCGGTGTAGAATCCACATTTTAAATGAAAATAAAAGCGCAAAAGGAAGTGAAGCTTACCTGTTAACAAAGACAATGATAAAAATACTTCTTAGTATACAGCAAAAGAATATAAGAATTCAATCCATCATAAAGCAACAAACATAAAAATAAGTCATTTTTCTTTTTTTAAATTTATTTATTTATTTATCTTTAGAGGGGAAGGGAAGGAGAGAAGGAGAGAAACATCAATGTATGGTTGCTTCTAGTGAGTTCCCTGCTGGGAACTGGCCTGCAACCCAGGCGTGTGCCCTGACTGGGAATCGAACTTCCATCCGCTGGTTCGAAGGCCCGCGCTCAATCCACTGAGCTACACCAGCCAGGGCTTCATTTTTCTAATGCATTTTTATTGTTGTTTTCTCATTTGTATTTTAGGACTGGTATTTTGCACAAATTCAGGGTTGAAATGTTGCACAGCCTGAACTAGAAGAATTTAGGAATTTATAAATATAACCACTATTTCTCAAACCCTTTCTGTTCTAAATCAAGGAACTTATCCATGAATATTCCCTGCCTGTCTCCTTATGTTGCAAATGGAGAAGAAATACCTGAAAACCAGACTCCTCTCTATTCATAGGCACAATATCAATGCCTTCGTGGTGTGGATTTAGGGGTGCCAAAGGGATGTAGCCAGCACCAAAACTCCTTTATCAAAAAGTTGCTGTATCTAGCTCAGTGAATTGAGCACAGGCCTGCGAACCTGAGGATCGCAGTTCGATTCCCAGTCAGGGCACATGCCTGGGTTGCAGGCCGGTTCCCTGCAGGCCAACTCCCAGCAGGGGATGCACAAAAGGCAACCATACATTGATGTTTCTCTCCCTCTCTCCTTCCCCTCTAAAGATACATAAATAAATAAATCTTTAAAAAAAAAGTTGCTGTATCTAGACTTTGGAGAGTAAACACAATACAATATATGGATGGTGCCAACACAATATATGGATGGTGCATTACGGAATTGTACACTTGAAAACTATAATTTTATAGGTTAACCAATGTAACACCAATACATTCAATAAAAAATATAAAAATGGGAACCAAAAGAATAATAAAGTTAAAAGAAATGGGAAAAATATCTAAAGGCTTCAAAATTAGGCCATTTTATGGACTAACGCATTGTCTGAGCATACAAATAAGGCAGTAGATAGCACAGAGGCCATTTCTTAAGGATATTTGTTATGTAAATGAAATGAAAGTTTTTAGTCCAAATTGTTGATTAGTTAACATAAAAGGCCAGATTTATTACCAAAGTTATAGAGGAGAACTCTTTTTCCATGTCAAATATAAATCAGGCACCAAAATGAGGTGATGTGATTCACATTTATATGCAAACTGGTCTAAATGTGGATTTTTGTCGCATCGCTCATTCTGTGAGTTACTGAAATTGCGCAAATTACCATACTCTGATAATTACACGCTTATGTAGCTAAGATGTTTATTGGAGTAATTTTCTTATTCTAAGCTAAATCTACACAAATAAAAATACACATATTCGTTCAAATATCTTCTATATAGCTGATAACATAACTATTATTTACAAAGTCATGTATTTTTTCCATTTTTCTCTGAAAAGATCTGTAAATTATAGCACAAATTTTATAAAATTCATTAGTGACCACTTATCTTAGATGCAAGTACAGGAAATATTCTAAAATTTTTCCCATTTATCTCACTCTTCAATTTCTTCATTCTTCATCTTTCAATAGGCTTTTCTTTCCTATGATCCATTGCAGTGCCATTGTTTAATAAAATTACATAGGTGTAGAGTGTACAATTCTATGAAACGATACCTGTGTATTTCATTGTGTCCCCACTAGCCAAACTCAAAACTTTTTGTATCACCATGTAGTTGCTCCCTTCACCCTACATATGCACAATGTCCCCTAAAAATATTCCCTAGTAATACCCAACATTCTACAAGGTAAAATACAAACAATTAACACGTTATTCATAGGCATTCATAACATAAGCCCTTCTTGGCCCTTTATCTGCCTCATCTCAACTCCTCCTACTCTTCCACTGAGTCCATTTGCATAGTTCTCTTACTACTTGACTATACGCAGCAACTTTGTTGTCTTATGCTGGGTAAGACAGGCTGCCTTCTCATGATGTTTCTCTGTCTGATATCTAGTCAACTTTTTTTGTTTAAAAATATGGGTGTTTTGCCCTGGCTAGTTTCCCTCAGTAGTTGAGTGCCAGCCTTCGAATCAAAGGGTCGCTGGTTAGATTCCTGGTCTAGGATATGTGCCTGCGTTGCAGGCCAGGTTCCTACTAGGGGATGTGAGAATCAAACACACATTGATGTTTCTCTTCCTCTTTCTTTCCCCTTCCCCTCTGTAAAAAATAGATAGATAGATAGATAGATAGATAGATAGACAGATAGATAAAAATATAGATGTCTATTGAAACATAGAGAATGATTAGATAAAATCATTTTATTAAACAATTTTCAACATTGACATTTTTTGCAGCTACCTTCACATCTAGATTTTATTTATTTATTTAAGTTTTTATAAAGATTTTATTTATTTATTTTCAGAGAGAGAGGGAGAGAAACATCAGTGTGTTGCTGCGTCCTGTATGACCCAAACTGGGGACCTGGCCCATAACCCAGGCATGTGCCCTAATTGGGACTTGAACCAACAACTTTTCATTTCTCAGGTTGGCACTCAATCCACTGAGCTACACCAGCCATGGCTATTTTTTTTAACATTTAAATAAAATGTTGATTTTAGAATATATTGACTGAATATAGATTCAGTCAATTTAACCTAAACAAGTTTCCATGAATTTCAAAAAAAATTAGAAATACAATGTATTTATTCTGACCACAACAAAATTAGAGATATCAGCAACAGAGGTGGGTAATTTCCAAGTGTGTGGAAATTTAGTAACGCAATTGTATATAGCAACACAGAGATCAAAGGAAAAATGACAGCTGATGTTATTTTAGCAGAGAGATGAAATAATTATTATTCAAGAGTTGTGTTAATATTTTAATAGTTTTAGTGTAGAGCAAATCTAGTTAATGATAGTTTGATAATAAAATGCTAAAATAAAAAAATTAGGGTTGATTTTTAAAATTATATGCAATAATAGAGTGAGGAGTGAAGGAAGTTTGAGACAGGAACAAGGGACACCTCTAGGCTTGAAAATCACAGGCAGAGTATTTTCCAAGTCTGAGGTATATTACATATTTCCTCTGAGTGACAGCTGAAATGTTTTAATATTGTAACTCTAAATCAATTCTTTGTTTGAGGTTAGACTTTTATCAGTGCTTTTATTGTGTAAGTTGATATGGCTCTGTATTTTAATTGTTTCTTATTAGAAAATTTGTGTAAAACTGTGGAACATGTTTAATATATAAGGACAAGGAAATCATGTTCTGCATTTTTTATTTCAGAATATGAGTGAAGCTTCTCATGTATTCTTTTTTTATTTTATGAAGTTAAAAATGTTATCACAATTTGAAACAACAATTTAAAACAAAATTGCAATTTAATTTTGATTTTGTGGACTTTTTCTCCTTTTATGATGAAACAGCTACTTATTTAGGGAAACTATCTATTGTATAAATTTTGCATAAAGTATTTTTAAGAAATGTATGTTCCTTATTAGTTGATAAGAGGAAGACTATATTTTTTTTCTGAGTGAGTGATTAAAAATAAGTAATTGGTACTCAAGTGTCCTGATCATTGTCTGAACAATCAAATGACACATGTACCTTAGACCAAATCTTTTCTTACAGTCTGGCACCTGTCATTTGACACTTGTAAGTATCACTTCTAATATGAAAGTAGCATGGTAGCTTTCAATATATTTTAAATATATTGAAAGCTACAATATATGATTCTCTAAATGTGCACAAATAATTTAGAATTAATCTTTTAAGCAGATTTGAACTACCAGTAAGTGGCATACTTTTACTGTCTGCAGGCTTCTTGCTAGATGCGTTCATATTGACCTGCTGTACAACCATAAAATTTCATAGTCTTATTATCAATTTCGAATAATTGCAACATATTGATTAAACTCTATATGATTAAATCAATTAGATCTTGATGTTATGATAGTAATATTTAATGCTTATTTAGTTCTATATCTCACTGATTTTAGTAATCAGGTAACATTGATTTCACTACTTTTTTGTGTGTTTGTGAATGACACTGGGTGAATTTATGACCAAATTCACTGGTAATTCAGAAGCAGTGAGTCTTTTTATTGACTTGGTGTTACTTGTTAAGAGGTATTTTCCATTAGAGGAAAGAATTGCTAAAAGCTGTCACTGGCAAACACATCTGAGTAATTAAAACAATAAGATTGGAAACAACTAGTTACAATTAAACATCATTCAACATACAACTATTTATGGAAGAATTTAGAGGTTTTTCTGAGACTTTTCCAAGTTTCCTTGGAATCTTTAAACAACATCAAGTTTAAAGATTGGTCACTTGTTGCCAGATAGTTTAACCCTATGTATTACAGAACTAGGCCAAGGGGGTATGATATACTATTACCAAAAGGACCCCCACTAGGTTCGCTTGCCTGCCGCCAGAGGAAAGGCGTCTCTCAATGCCAGAGATTTGTGAAAAGGAAAGGAAATGTTTATTTAAAGCTATACAGACTTAAAGTAATGACCCAATATCTCCATTAAACTATCAAAGTCCTTTGGGATACCCACAGCTGCACATAGTCCTTCCTTCACCCTCTGCCCTAATTTGGGGTACTGTATCCCAGGAAAATAAGTAGATTCAGGCTCCTGGCACCGTCAGCTATGTTGTCAGCCAGGATCAAGCCACATAGTTATTCTCTGCAAAGCTGTGGGGGTCTTCACCCTGGCAAAACTGCCTGGTTCTCCTTGGCAGAACTGCAAGGGGGTCACCACTCCACCAAGACTGTGTGGTTCTTCCCTTAATGGTTGCCACCTCTGGGTTTAAATCCCAGCACCAATCTTCCTCTCCAGCCCCATGTCCAACTCCTCCCACAATCACCTACACCTGCCAGCATTCCCGTATCCCTCCAGCTTTCCTGGGCTGCCATAGTGGGTCTGGGCAGGTGTGGCCTCATGGCATGGAGCCAATCATCTCCAAGCTCTCATGCAGGCACTGTAACCAAGAGGAGTTGCCTCCCAGTTACATCTTGGGTGGAAGTCAGTTCCATCCCCTTGGCTCAAAGCATGGCCACAGCTATTTAACATATCTATGAAACCAGTTAAATGTTATAGATATGTTAAATGATCATGTCAGAGGTTAGCTGCAAATCCTTTGCTGTACAAAATAGTTCTCAATGGCCCTGCTTCATGCGTCCCTTCCCCCAACTCACACCTGTGAGGGGATGAGGACATCCTATACATCTTTCTAATACATCCTGGACACCTTGAGTTCTGGACCCCATTCCAAATCCCTATTTGGGGCCCCCCTCTTGGCTGCACTCTGTTACATATGGAGAATTGGAACCTCACAACTTTGTGAAAGAGTTTGCAAATATAATGTCCTATCCAGTGGGAATTGAAGTTTTTGATTATCTCAATGCAGAGATTTGACTACATTAAAATATGATTTAATTTCTATTTGAGTTGTTCATGTACATATTTCCAACCTAACAGTTTATAAAAGTAAATTTGGGCACAAATTTGATGGTCTCAATTCAACAGGATGAGATTATTTTGTTATCTTTGCTAAGTTTGAAAGATCTATGCCACAGTGACCCAGGAGCAGTCCCTGGCAATATTCACAACTAACGCACACGTGTCCTAAAATAATCTGAACAACCAGTCAACGGGCACATGTACATCACCCAGGTCACTTCAGGCAGCATGGCCTCTGGCTCCTGAATCTCCCAAGTTCACTTCCGAAATAATTCTCTCTCTCTTGCTGCCATCCGCTGACAACATGACCCCTAACAGACTGTAAGCCTCCCCCCAGCAGCTTTACACCAATTGCTTACGTGAAACAACTAAAAAAAGAGGTTTACTGCTCTTGTCTTCAGGCTACTTGAGATCCAAGAGGTTTCCTGATGTCTCTCTAGTCACTCAAACCAAACAACTCCAATGTAATACCTCTGGCAGCCTCACGTAGGTAAAACTCACACGAAAAAATGAGAAACATGCACGTAACTAAGAGATGTTATCTCTAAATAGGGTGAGTGAAGAATAGTCAAAGATCTGGACAAAGTCATTGTAAAAATAATAAAATAATGTTTTGCTCTGTAAGTTTGAGGAGTGTCCTGAAGGTATCAGAGAAGGGATGTCTATCACTTTTGCGTGCTGCAGGGGATGTTCATGGCCGACCCTGGAAATACAAATGTTTCCTTAGAAAAAATCTAGCACATCAACTAATAATTGTTAACAATTTATTCTCCTTATTGTGTGTTAGAAATAAGAGAATACCAATACCACAAAACCCAGTTGATCAAATAGTTGTAGGGTATTTGGTTTTATTAGCAGGGGCAGTGAAACTCTCAGAGGCTCACCGAGAATTTTTTAAAAAAATGAGAATCTCACTTAGTTAAAATGTGTAGAATTAATTTGAAAACCACAAACTTCTACAGTGTGTTCAATGGTGTCATAGTACCACTAATGCTAAAATTAATCAAAAGAACTGTGAGCACACATTTACACTGACTCTAAGTATATGGACACAATGTAAACATTAATTCTAGTGTGTAGTGCATATCATAATGCAGAAATAAGTGGAATAACATTAAAACATTATAATGATACTCTGGGAAACGTATATTTAAATGCACTTAACCTTTTCCAAAACAATTTTTAAGAGTTGGGCATATTTGACTACAAAAATTTGAAATTTCTATTTGCCTAGAGATAACATAAAGTTAAATATTATAGGCATATTTATGGAAGTTTCCAACATGACATATGACATATAAAAGATATATAGCTATATGAATATAGTTTTTCCAGTATAATTATAAAAATTACAATTAATTTTTTAAAGTAAGCAAAAGATTGCAAATAGTAAATCACGGTAGAGCTGCAATAGCTACTAAACATAATTAAAATGTGTTCATCTTACAAATAATTAGATTTTAACGAAAGAGTGTATTCTCCAATCTTTACCCCATTGTTTTGAAAGAAATCACTTACAGTATTTTAACACCTTGTGTTGGCCAAAGAAAACTAAACTGGTTCATTGATTTACATTTTATTAATATCTATTTAAAAAGCAAGAAACTTTAAAAAACAAAATCACTGCCACTAACCAAATTCTTTTCACCGGAGGACAGAACACATCCAAACAACGTGAGGTCAGTGTAATATTGATACAGAGCCTGAGAACAGCAGAAGAATAAAGGTTAATTCAGAACAGCATCTCCAAAAGATGGAAACCTAAAATTTCTCAACACAATAGAAACAAGACAAACTTAATCATATACATACAGAGGAGAATAATGCATCATGGAAAATTAGAGTTTCTCTTAGGAGGGACAATTTGTGATCACTTTTCAAAAACAAAAGAGAATTCACAGTTATAAAAGGAATAAAGAATCATTTGATTATTTCAATCAGAAGAGAGGGATCACTGGGCACAATTCCACATGGATTTGAATTAAAAAGTCTGTGCTAACCAGGAATGGGTCATTTACCCAGTCAGATGCAACATGTCTACAAAAAGGCCACAGCTGATGGCGCCCCTCACCTTGGAAGCCTAAATGCTTCCTGCCTAAGATTCAGAAAAAGAGAGGCTTATATTAAATATTATAATTTAATATTTATAAGAGAGCTTATATAATATACGCTCTCAATGCTTATATTCAATATTACATTGAATATTTCAGCCCATGAAACAAGGCAAGTAGATGAACACCATGAAGATTAAAAGTAATAAACTGCTAGCAAAATAATGAACTTTAGTAAAGTCATGGAGTTGACGATAGTGCAAAAATATATATATTTTTATTTTATAACAAATAATGAGAAAATTAATTTTAAAAAGAAGTTACAATAATATAAAATGCTCAAAATATACTTGGCGAAGTCAGTGTAAGGTACTTACAATAAAATTGTAATACATTATTGAAAGAAATTAAACAATATATAAATAAATGGATAACTATACAATCTTTATGTATTAGAAAATCATTATTTTAGAAGTTTTTTTTAAATTTTTAAAATTTATTTATCTTTAGAGGGGAAGGAGAGAGGGAGAGAAACATCAATGTATGGTTTCCTCTCATGTGTGACCCTCTGGGAACTGGCTCCTGCTGGGAACTGGCCTGCAACCCAGGCATGTGCCCTGACTGGGAATTGAACCTCGATCCTCTGGTTCACAGGCCAGCGCTCAATCCACTGAGCTACACCAGCCAGGACTTATTTTAAATGTTTTTTTAAATCCTTAATTTAATGTGAAGATTCAACACAGTCTTATTTAAAATTTCATCTTTTTTTATGTGGAAACCAACAAGTTGATGCTAAAAGTGATGGAAAATCAAAGGACTTAAATAGTCAAGACTATTTTTTTTCTTTCAGTAGCAAATTACTAAATTGGAGACATCAAACTAACTGATGTTAATAATAATTCTAAAACTAGAATAATTGTGCTGTTACACTCTTGGTGTAGACAGATACATGATTAGTGAAACAGAATTGAGAAGCCAGAAATGGGCTTACACATATTTAGCGAGTTGCTTTTAAAGATATACTTTAATATGATTTAATGAAGAAAATTATAGTCATATTAAAAAGCAGTGAAGAAAAGTTAGATATATCATGGGAAAAAATGAACCTCAACTCTTACTTTACACCATACAGGCAGATTAATTATAAACTAATCAAATACCTGAAGGTAAAAGCTAAAATTATGATTTTTTTAAAAAACAGCTTAGAAGACACCATTACAACATGTAAGTTGGGAATAGTTCTTAAAAAAAGACACAAAGGCATCAAGTATAAGTGAAAATAAAATGATAAACTGTACAGCAAAATTAAAACTCTGACTCTTCAAAACATTCTATTAAAAATTAAGAGAAGCCACATGCTGAAAGTATTTGCATGATACATACATAGCAAATACATTATAATCAAAATATATAAGAAAATTCCACATCTCAATAAAATTAGTAATTGATCAAAAAAGTGGGAAAAAGATTTGAACAAATCCTTTACAGTAAGTGCTCAATACCACTAGTCATTAAAGAAACAAACATTAAAATCACAATCAGATACCATCATATGTGTTCTAAAAGCATGAAATACCAAAAGTTGACTGTGATGTGTAACAACCACACTTTTTGTATACTATGTGGGAGAAAATAATTTATAACATCCAACATACCTTTAATCTATAGCATAACAATTCCAATTCTTAGGTATTTATCAAACAAACTTGTATACAAACATTAATAGTATATTTAGAATAACCCAATATTGGAAATAGCCAATATATCCCTCCATAGTAGATCAATAATCAAGTTATTACCATCTTTATCAAAGATTACTGCTGGGCAATAAATTTTAATGAACTACCAATGCACCAACTTTATGGAGGAATCTCAGAATCGTCATAGTAAAACTAGTGAGACAAAAAAGGGTTCATGCTATATGATTCAATACATTTGAATTTCTAGAATAGGAAAAACCATCTGTAATGATAGAAATCAAATTAGCTGTATACTGGGGTAACAAGATGGGGGGAATTTGCAGTGTGAGGGAACTTTTTGCGGTGATGAAAATGTTCTCCATTGGGTTGTGGTTGCATGAGTATGTGCATTTATCACAATGCCTCAAAATGTACTACATATTTAAAATGTGCACATTTTAATGTAAATTATAGTTGAAAATATTGACAGAACATAAATAAAAGCATTAAAGCAAGATTTGTGGTTTGACCACTTCATAGTCATTCATAGTAGAGAAAGAGCTCTTGGGACTTTATCTGCCGCGGATGCTGAAGAAAAACAAACATCCTTCTTAGAATACCTTGTAGGTAGGGCTTGTCTTACCGCCCAAGACTGACAAGGTTTGATCTGAAGTTAATGTCAACTTCCAGGAAAGTTTATTAAAAGGAGACTCTTACCCTTTCGACCCTTCAACATTTATTGCTGCACCCTCTGCACTTCTGCCTTTCAAATAGAAATGCCATGACTGGCTTGTGTTCCCTCATTCCAGACCCACAAAACAAGAGCACATGTCAGAGGAAGGGAGACAGAAAAAGGGAGATAGGAAGCAGCCGACAGGCCTGATAGGCTTATCTATGGATTTATAACACAGCTAACAAAATTTCCATTGGTCAAAGGAATTTAAATTAGATGTTCCTTTGCTTGTTGAAGGCACTACTTCCTGTGTAAAGAATGTGATCGATGACTCAGCAGTCTTCACACTGACAACTAATATAACGAAAGAAACTAAAATGGAATGGTGTGTGTTTTTCTGTAATCTCCTAATGTTTGTGAAAGATGTATGGTGAATGTGTAAAGAGAAAAACAATAATAACAAATAAAAATATTCAAAGTGTCCATTAAAATAGATTTCATATGATTTAGAGCTTGAAGACATTCACTGAATATTTTAAAGAGTCATTTGTCCAAGAAAGAAGAGTAATCTTATGGGACATGCATTTAGATTAAGATATTCATAACTAATTTTCCAAATAATATGCATTTGTAAGAAAACATATCAAAGAAAAATTGCATCAAGGATGTGAAGCAGGCAAGGAAGAATTTATTCAAGACTTGCAATAGGGGAGAGAGATTGAACTTCATTCCAGTGAAATGAAAACTAACAGATTTTTTAAGTGTTGGGGTGAGCTAGAGGAAATGTACTAGAAGATGTTAGGATGAAGTCGGTCGATGAGATTAGGCCCTGTGTGTTTGCTAATTTGTGCAGGGACAGGGAGTTTGGACACTATTTTGCTCCATCATTATATTGGAAAGGAATGACTCGCAGGTCCTAGATAAGTTATTCCAAGTTGTGAAATTGACATCAGATTGAGAGAAGGATTACATCTCACAGGGGTAGAGAAAGAATTTTCAATTGCAAATTTTCAAAAGTAAATGTTCTAAGAAAATGTGGCCAGGGGCCTAGAGTCAATAGAATTTTTTTTTGTGTGTGTGTCTAAAGTTTAGTGAAGCTGAGGGGAACATTGAGCTGTGTTAGTCAAATTCAACTCAATGTATCAGTTGCATATAGCTCAGAGTTTTGCCATCTGCTAAGGCATTCTTAATGAAATGTGAGGAGCGAAGAGTAAAAGTCATTTCTCATTTACTCAAGGTCAGTGTATGCTTCTTACCGGAGTTGGAGTTCAGCTTTTATCCTGGCCAGCCACCTCTTGTTGTGAACAGATCTAGGGAATAAACTTGGGTTGTGATAGAAAGGCATCCGAGCATCCCTTCTCTTCCCAACAGCCAGTAACTAAAATTTCACTTTCAAGCCTTTGTTTTTATGTTGTATGTTTTGTGCAAATATTTATACAATTTAGAAAAACTATTGACCATGGAAGGGCTGTGGGACTGAAGAAGGAATGGAGGGACAGAAGCGTACAAGCTGTGGGGGCCAGAGAAGGGCATAAAAACAAATGATGGTGATTAACTAACATTAAATGTTTTGTGGCCCCTTCTTGCTTGGTAAAGAGTATCACCCTTGCATGGCAGAGCTTTGAAAGAGGTCCACTTTGAGTCACACTAAATTGGGTTCAGATTATTTGGATTTCTGTCAGACTTGCCAATGAGGCCTCCAGTACCTGACCTGCATTCACCTTGACTTTCAGATGTTCCCTCTTCTTAGAGCCCTAATGCGTTTGTCCCTTTTAGTCATGATTTATTCTTTGGCTTAATTTGTTTGAGGTCAGGAAGGTAGGCAAAGTCTTTTAGTTGTCAGAAATACTACCAAACTGTTCATAAAAGATTTTGAGAATTTCTTTAATGTGGTGGTGAATTATATCATCAGGGTTAAGAGCATGTACACCTGACTAAGGCTTGCTCGATTTGGATACCTGCCTGGCTACTTCAGAGCTGAGTAACTGTGAATAAGTTAATTCAAACTCCCTTTGCACATTTCCTCTTTTGCACATAGAGAAAAATAATAACATATGCCTCATTGAGCTTTTGTGAATATTGAATGAACCTGAGACATAATGTGCACTATATGACTGTTTATTAATGCCAGTTTCATTGTTACAAATTGAGCACCCCATGACTAAGAACCCAGCCTGGTGTGTAGGCATGAATAAAATTCCCAAAGACATTATGCCCATTTGTTTTCTTTTGGCCAGGGAAAGATGTACCACAGAAAGAAGGCTGCTTCACATGTTTCTGACCATAAAGGGTGAAATCATAGTGAAAGAGCATTTATTGAGCTCTGGACTGAATTAACAGTCTCAGCAAAAATATATAGATCTTCTTCTTCCTAGGAACTCGTTATTTTGAACACTGAACGTTGCATGGCTAAAGACATGCTTTGTTGTCTTTGTTGTCATTAATGTATGCATAAATAATGAGATAAAACTTACAGTAAGTACAGAGTATATAGCCTTTATCTTCCTCTGTCTTCCGAGTTTTACATAAGGTCCCCTTGCACAAAGCATTTTTCCAGGCCCAAGAGCTATAAAATGTTTAAACATCTTACACAATTCCTAACATAGTTAATATTAACGGTCACTCTTTTTGAAAAGATTACCATACAAAGCTATCGAGTCATGCCTTTTCTTCTCTGCTCCTTCTCAATAACCAAGTACTTAATGTCCTCTCTTGTAAACAGTGCAACAGTCTCTACCTATTACTCTCACCAATCTGGGCATATACTTTCATAGGTAGTTGCACTGAGGGATATCGCATACATTCACTGCCTGTGTCTTGAGAATCTACCTGATGATCTTTCCCCTAGAAAATTTCGGTAAATAGGAGGGTAACACACAGAGAAGTGAGGAAAGCTGCTCATTGTTTAAAGGTTGTCTTAGCCTCGGTGTTCTAAATCTGCTTTCTGTTAATATTTATTCACCATTAAAACATTCGAAGGGACACAACGTTTCCCCTAAATTTTATAGCTATTATGAATCACTGTAGTTGCCAAAATGGAGATTAGGTCATTACCTTTTAAACTTAGTAATGACAATATGTTGTAAAATATATTGATTTGTCAGTGATTATGATTTCTTCTATTACTGTAGTATTTTTACCTGCTCATTGCAAACCGGTAGGCTTTTAAGAGATACATTAAAAGCATACAACTGAAACCTACTTCTTTTTTAAAATTTTACTTGTTTTAATTTTGGTTGGCAAAAAAGTGGTATTTTTAAAATCCTGTTCATTTATCTATTTATTTTAGAAAGGCAGACCTCGAATTCCTGAAGTTCTATGTGTCTCTATGCACATATCTGGTTGCTTTTGTTTTGTTTTGTGTTTTTAACATGATATAAGCTTGTTTTTAAGTAAGATTTGTAATCATAGGCAAGTTACAAGGATATCACAGAGAGATCCCATATATCGTGGTCAGATTTTCCTATTAATACTATTGTACATTAGTCATAACTAATGCTCCAATGTCAATGTCCATTTGGATTTCCTTAGTTTTTACCTAATGTCCTGTTGTTACAAAATTCCATCCAGGGAACCACGTGAAAGTCAGCTGTCGTGTTTCCTTACACTTGAGTGTGAAAGTTTTTCATATTCTCCTCACTTTCGGTGACTTTGACCATTTTAAGGAATACTGATTATCTATTTTGTAGAATGCACGTTAGTTTAGGTTAAACCAATATTGTTCTCATAGTATTATATTGATCATGGGCTGTGGAATTGACGATCAAAGATACTAAGCGCCATTCTCCTCATCTGATATCAGAAGTATATGCTGTGTTATTGACCTGACCTACCATTACTGGTGTTGAGCGTCATTGTCTGGCTGAGGTAGTTTGTCAGGTTGCTCACCTATCAAAAAATGACCCCTTTGGAGAAAGGTTTTTGTTTTTGGCTTATTTGATACACAAAATATGGGGGTTATGCTCCCTCCTCTGGAGAGATAGTATCTTTATAAAATTTTTTGGAATACTTATGTGCAGGAAATTTTATGTTTCTCATTTATTTATTAATTTATATCAATATAGACCAATGGTTCTGTATCTTATATTTGGGGTTGCAATTCAGTGCTATGTAGTTTTTTGTTGCTGTTGCTCAAAGTTTTCTAACTTAGGAGGTCTCACACCTGTGCTTATATCCAGCTAATGTCTGGGGCTCCAGATTTTATGTTCTATGACTTAGTTCATTCTAGCTATTGTCCTTTGCTTGTCTATAGAATCCCCATTAAACAGTGAGAAATTTGCTGAGTTTATAATTATACCTCAATGCCCAAATGGCTTTTCATTTTCATCTTCCTTTGGTGGTGGAGATATACTTGCCTTTTCTTACCCTATAAGTGCCCAAATTGATAAACATTTTACTCAAGTTCATTTCTCTTCTGTTTATAAATCAGCAATTCCTTTCTATGCTTGTCCTTGTTCTTTTTTATGATGACCTAGCACACATAACACATAGTAACCCACATAATTACTAGTGTTCTGTCTTTAACCTTCTCCATATAGCTACATTTTTATTTGGCACATGAGCTTCCAATATATCACAGAAAAGTTTATTCAGTGTTGCTCTACTACCTATTTAAACATTCTACTAACCTTCCATTTCTGTTCCCATAAGCCACTCAGAAGCAATGTCTTATATAACTTACTATCAAAGTCCCAAGTTTTTGAAATAATATTTCAACAACTTAATTTTCCAGTAATTGTTTATATGAACCCTCTCCAAAATGCTATCATGATGAGAAATGAATTTCAGAGAGAAGTGGAGAATGAAAAAGTCAGCCAACCTTCTCCCATACAGGGAACATGATGTACAGCAGAAAAATAAGAGGCTTGCCTGGAAAATGCATCAGGAGGAACAATATTCTCAGATAAAAAGTAGGGTCTCCTCAGGGCACTAATGGGAAGAAAACATTAAGAGAAGTGGGTTAGGACCAAGAGTGGGTGTTCTGACATAAGAAACACAGTTCCAAAGGAAAACGGGAGTCTATAAAAACAGCAAGGGTTGAGAGATGGATTCTGATTGGAATTTGTACAGAGAAGCATGAAAATAAGTAATACCATTGAACACAGTGATGAGTAATCTGAGTCACTCCTAATATGATTCAGGTAAATGAAAACAAGATACATTTTGAGCTAAACAACAGAGGAACCGTACACTGCAAGGCACATTTTTGCCCTAAATAGAAATCCTATGCCTTGCATGGTGCTCGGTATGTAACTTGCTCAAAAAGTATTTTGGGGTAAATACATCGGATCACAATGAAGATAAACACATCAAGGACAATAGCATGGCATGGGGACAAAAGACAAGTGTTCACTTTGCTGTGAGGAAATTTGGTGCCTAATCTCAGAGCTCTGGCTTCTAGGCATTCTGATCTACAGTGTGTGACTATACCCTATGAAACCCTTTTGCTGTCTAAAAATATGAAAAGGAATTTAAAAGGCAGTGGGAATGACAGCGTTTTTAAGCTTCTTTTTTAAATGAAAATGGTGCAATTTCAAAAATTTCCCCCTAACCGTCATTCTCAAGAGAATGACTTTTCTTCTTGTTCTATATTTATGTTTAGAAAAGAAAGTGGGGAAACATGACAAAATTGGCACCTTTTCCAACCTCAGTTCGCTGCCATGCATTCCTCATCTATCATGGTGCTCTGTACCCCAGCAGCAATTATGTCTGAACTAGCAAACCCCACTCCTGGTCTGGCATGGAGCTCCTCACCTACAGTGCTTCTAATTATTGATGCTTTTTCCCTTTTCAAAATGTCAGACAGTGTTTGTGTGTAATCATCTGGTTTACCACCTGTGGCTACTCTACCCACTAGTACAAATATGGATAATTGCAAATCTCCCTCATTTCATTTGAGCCTCAGAGTCCCATGAATTCTTTGAGCAAAAATATGGGGACTCTACAATATTTAAATTTTGTGTCCTAATTGCCTCAATGAATTATGCAACTGGTTGTGATTACTAAGCCTAGGAGGATGCTGTCTGATTGGTGATTATATAGCAATGTTATATCTTCCCATTGATTATGCTAATTTTCTTCATATTGTAGTGCATAAAAATTGTCAGCACCTGTCTCTCACATAATGAAAGACACTTGGCAAATATTAGTGACCCAGACAGCTTATTTTGCTTGCAAATTTTATAGGAAGCTGTTTTATAATACAGTTTTCCATAACAAAATTGTTTTGTCCTTTGGCATTTTTCTTCTATGTAATTTGCTGTATGTATAATTTTAGGTTATGATGCTCAGAGATGAGAAATATAATTTGGGTAGAGTAAATAAGTAGTTCAGAGCTATGTCTACTTTTTGTAACTTTCTGGTATACAGCTGTTACACAACTCTTTCCCTATTTGTTAGTTCCAAAGAAACACCTTCCATTATTTTTCTGTCATCTTTTCATTGACATTTTAAGTAAATAATTATAGCATTATCTTAAAAATTAACCACTCTATTTACTTATGCTCAACAAATTATTTCCATATTTTAATTAACTCACCCATTTGTCAGTTTTCTGTCACATAGAAAATATTCATGACACTCTTAAAACTTAATTCAGTATCTTTTCCCATTGTTTGTGTAGCATAAGATGCTACACTTGGTAGACAGAATGTCCAGGTAGAGATTCAGGTTTTAACACTACGTGATCTTGACCAAAATACTTGAAACTTCTCTGCCTGTCCTTCCCTTGTTAAGGAAACATAATAGTCATCACTTAGTAGGACTAACCAAAAACTTAAGGAATATGAGATTAACTGATTAAAATATCTCTGGCATATAACAGTCACATAAACAATTTACCAACACTTAAGTTTTCAAAATCAGTCTAGGCCATAGATATAGATAGATGGATAGGTAGATACAATAGATAGATTGATGATAGATAGATTTTTTTTTCATTTTGTCTGCCATTCCACTTAGTAGAAAGTTGAGTTAAAGCTGCATCTTTGAAAATGGACACATAGCCCTGGCTGGTGTAGCTCTGTGGATTGAGCACGGGCCTGTGAACCAAAGGGTCACCAGTTCAATTCCCAGTCAGGGCACATGCCTGGGTTGCAGGCCAGTTCCCAACAGGGGATGCATGAGAGGCAACCATACATTGATATTTCCCTCTCTCCTTCCCTTCTTCTCTAAAGATAAATAAATAAAATCTTAAAAAAAAGAAAATGGACACATAAGATAAACTCCCTTTGGAAAGTGCCTATGGATGTATAAACAATCAGAAGTCTTGACCAATATGTGAGCTACAAGTTTCCTCTAAAAAGTGAAATAATAGCAATTTTGTCAGTATTTTTAGATAGAGGTGCCACAAAATATAATATCCATAAATTATTACATGTCAAAAATTTAAAAGCTCCACTTTATGAGACCAAATGCTATGTATGTGTTCGTGTCTTTCAACAACATCAGCAACACCGGTCATTTCTACAGTGTTTCCTTCACTCCTACTTGCACCGGCTTCCATCACTGTTGCTTTCCCTTAAACTGCATTCTTCTGCCAAATCTGAAACTACCTAATTGAAGGTTTAGCCATGATCCAGCTTCTCAATAATCATTCTCCAAGGTCCTGAAGCTTCAGGGACAACGTGCTTGAAAAAGCCAGTAATATTAATATAAAATAAATTCCTGAGTCTACTCCAGACCTACTGAATTAGAATTTCAGTCATGGATACCCAGAAATCAGCAATGTTATGAAGATTCATAGATGTTTCTTAGGCACAGAGAAACCTGAGAACCACTGTTCTACGGACAAAGATTGTATGAGGAGAGACTGTGATGCCTGAAAGTCCATGTCTTTGGATTGTGCATCATGACCTTTGTTGCTCATCTCGAACTGGTCTTGTGATCAATTTCCATCATATGCTCTAACTGTGTCTCAGACCTACTTTCCAAATTATACCCCGGATCTGATAACAGAATATTTTTTGTATATGTTAATGTTTGAATATGACCCTCTTTTACATTGTCTGATACTTTTTCTACTCAACTAAGATGAGAGGGCAGTTTGCGTTGTCAGTTTCAGTCACTAGTAAGATCATTTTTGTTGCTGGGGTCTGCATCAACTTGCAAGATTTCTGTGAAATTATTTGGGTACTCTTGTGGATTCCCTATCACTCACGAAAGCCCTTTGTTGGGACTTCATTTTATGTCTTCTTTAAATTTCTAAGCCAAATTGTTTCCCTAACAACTTTCTATTTATTATTTTATACAGGTCTCCCCACCCCACACAACATAACCTGCTTAGGACAGCTGGGTTCCCAGTATTTGATGTTTCCCTCTCTCTGCTGGGCAGACAATAAAGTCAGTTTTCCCCTTCCACAGGGCCATGTGTGTACGATATCATCAGGAACATATGGGCAAGTTACAAATTGAAAGACATTTCAAATATAATTTTTACATCTCCAATTTTAAAGCATTTTCCTCAGAATTAATATGAATATTGACCAGCAAAAGATGAACAGCATCTATAAGAATTAGTTCTGAATAGTGATGCTCTCCTTTGGTAAGGAAAGAAGATAGAGAACAACACTGACTTGTAATTCTTAGGTTTTCATCTGCAAAAAAATAGACTGCTATCCTGAACAAATGCCCTTAAGCGTTTGAATGTCAGTCAGACTGCTACACAGTGAAACTGTGCCCAATGTTAGGATTACACAGGACTCCTTCTTGACAAGGAATGGTCAAACTATACCAGCCCCTTCCCAGCAGTAATCCACCCTCCCACTACCCCACACACATGCACACAAACCCTGGCTCTGCAACAGCTGTGCTCACATGACTTCCGATTTGTCTGGATCAGGGTGACCATGAGGTTTGTTATTAACCATGAACACTTTCCACTCAAACCATTAATTGTAATTATTTCTCTTTGTTTTGCTATTTGTGTAAATGGATTGCATTTATTTAATAACATATGGTAAATATGCTATTGAAGAAAAGATAGCCTGGCTGGTGTAGCTCAGTGGATTAAGCACGGGCCTGCAAACCAGACGATTGCAGTTCGATTCCCAGTCAGGGCACATGCCTGGGTTGCAGGCCAGTTCCCAGCAAGGAACATGTGAGAGGCAACCATACATTGATATTCTCTCCCTCTCCCCTTCCCTTCCCTTCTAAAAATAAATGAATAAAATCTTTTAAATTTTTTTAAAAAAGATAAGTGATTGAAGAAAAATTTTATCTCACATACATAAATAAAAATTAATGGTATATTAAATACTATATATTAAGATTCTCTTAACAGATAATGTGGCTGGCTGTTTTTATAAATTATTTTAAAGGATCTCTACAACCTCATAAAAAGGATATTTTTATTCTTAAGTTATACATAAAGAAATTGAGCTTAATAAAGCTTAATAATATTTTCCCAAAATCACATGATAAATTAAAATCCAGTTTTCTATCACTCAAGATATCTGCATTTTGGACTCTGGTGTGTTATTATTTTTTACTTTGCTGTGTTGTTCCATTCATTTTTGTTATTGTTAGAATCTAAGGAGTAGTTCATAAGAGCATGAGAAAAAACTAATTAAAAATCTCATAGTGTAATAAGAGAAATGAGTCTCTATGAAGACACAGATAAATGTTTACCATTGTAATAATGATAGTCATCTTTGGAGGCTATACAAATAATTAAATGCTTCTTCCTTACTTACAATATTTCCAGAACTCTATTTGGTCATTATTCTCAAAAAAATTTTAGTACCAAATAAATTAGTGTCATAGCAATTCATTTTGGTACAATTCATTGTTTTGTTCAACATGATAAGCATCTTTAAAAAAAACTATTACTCAGCTGTGAGTGACTGTGGGTGACTCTGAATTACTTTTCTTCATTGACTACAGGTGAAAGCCTAACAGTAATAGCCTTCTTCTTGAGTGAGAATGATACTTTTAGTCTCAGATAATCTTTTAGAAGAAGGACTAAAGAAAGAGTTCAGGCAGTATTTATTTCCTAAAGAAATGAAAGCAGATTGAATGGGGTCTTGTGGAATATAAGAATGACAAATCCCAAAACCGGGACCAAGAATTCAAGAGTGGAGCAACAGATATTAACTGTAGAAAACTCCTAGGGGATTTCCCCCAGTGTTTGAGGTATAATTTATAGAGAGTATAATTCTTGCTTTAAAAAAGGACTAGTTCACTGAGTTCTAACAAAAGAATTCAGTCAATGTAACCATGGTATGAAACATTTTCATCATACCTAAAAAAAATTGTAATGTGCTCATTGGTGATCAATATTATCACTCCATCTCCTGATCACAACTGATTTTAAGAGTTAAAATGTAGACAGTTCTTTCTCTGAAGCACGTCTCTTTTGTATTTGCCTCAAGTATCTAGTCATCTCTCTTGACCATTCACTTTAAAAGAGAAAAAACTTTCATGACCTGCAGTGTATAGCCAAGTCTTATTGGACAGTTTTTAGCATAGGTCACTCATTAATATATCTCTTTCCAGAAACTACCTTGTAAATGATCTTGATTTTAGAATTTTCTGTCTAACATGTTAAACATAGTTGAAGCTCTGGTGCTTGGTTCTGTTATAAACACATGTGACAATAAAAAATAACATGTATAAATTTCAAAATCACACAAATGATTGTATATATTCATCAACTACTATGAAAAAAGCACAGTTCAAATGGATACTTTATAATAGTTATGTACACAGTTATCTCTTCTTTGAACTTGTGTATCCTTTGAAGGGACATATTGTGTAAAAACATACTATCGGGTATTTTGTGACCACTATAGGAGATGCAGCATTCAACTGTAAAGACAAAAACCAATGCCCTCAAGAAACTAATGTTCTTTTGGTTCAAATACTTTGTTTTTAAATACTATAGGGTTTGTGCCAAAAGTATATTTGCATTAGAGTTTCCTAATTTCAAAATTTGATAACAATGTAAGACATTTCAAAGTCGCTTATTCTTTAAGGACTTCAGTTTCCTCCTTATAAATCAGAGCTAGAAATACTGCTACTGTGCTACAGAGTAGAGATACAGTATAAAAAGTTGTTTGCGTGATGCTAGAATATATGCGTGCTTAATCAAGCCATGGTCATTATCATTTATTTCTATTAAACAGGACATATTATTTAGTACTCAATAAACTACTAGGAAGAATTCCCTAAATTTTGAGTTAAAATTAACAATTTCTTTTTTTTTTACTTACACATGTTTTTTTTTATTTAATTATTTTTCAAGTACAGCTTTCTGTCTATTACTCCCATCCCATCCCACCCCCCATCCTCCCCCCTCCCTCCCATTTCCACCCTTCTCAGTTGTTGTCCATGTATCCTTTATATAGGTTCCTCTAAATCCCTCCCTTATTTCCCCTGAAATTCCCTCCCCTCTCCCCTCTGGTCACTGTCAGCCTGTTCTCTATTTCAGTGTCTTTGGTTATATTTTGCTTGCTTGTTTGCTTTGTTGTTTAGCTTCCTGTTCAAGGTGAGATCATATGGTATTTGTCCTTCAACAATTTCTAATATAAATAATTTGAAAGATTTCACTGATAATCAAGATTAGAACCTGTAATTGCCTAACAAAAGGCCCATTTTCTTAGATCACATTGTCTCTCATAGAGCATGGAATATACCTAAAGAAATTTGTGTCTATATTATCATGCATTAAATTGTAAAATTTATAGTCTCTATACATTTCACTGTGAGTTATGAGTTAAAAAGGATAATTATCATATCAAAATCAGAATGCAGACAAGCAGTAACACCTTTCAAGTAGCCGGTGAATTATGTTTGTGGCATAGAGTAGATTATACGTAAGTGTATAGGTTTTATTCACTTCTACTTATGTACATGTCATGTAATCTTATTTTTCAGGCTCATTGAGACCTACTGAAAAATAAAATTGTAATATACTTAAAGTGTATGTCATGATTTGATGTACTGGTACATTGTGAAAGCTTTCCTTCCAGAGAGTTAACACATCCATCTCCTGCCTCACCTGTGCTGTGGAATCTCTCCTACATGAAGTCAAGAACTCACACACTGTAGTTAGCTCTAGGCAGACCCACTCAGGGCCTGGCCTCTGTCTGGTAACAAGCACACTTGAGTTCTAGCCTTTCAGCAAAATGTAATTATATAATAAAGTATTATCAGCTGCAAGCATTAGTTAAACAATGGGTCCTCAGACCTTGCTAATAACTGAAAATTACAGGGTCCAGTAGAAGTAACACCTGCTTGAGTGTGGTTGGTAGGGTAATAATATGGATATAATAATTTGTGGTTTTAATTTGAACATTTCACCTAAAATGTCATATGATGTGCTTGAGTGTGAGATTGCTATGTTACAGAATGACAAGCTTATGACTTTGTGATAAAAGATGTTGCAATAAAAAGGGGCGTTATTGGTGCTGGCCCCTGCCCTTGCGCCGACATCTCCCCTTTCTCCGACCTTCCAGTCATTGGGTAGCACTCTTCTCCTCCTTGTTTCTGTGAGTTCAGCTCTTAGAGTTGGTGAGACTGCATACTATTTGCCTGAATTCATTTAGTGTAATCCCTTCAAGTTCCATCCATGTTTTCCCAAAGGCAGGATTCCCTGTTTTCCACACTGGCTTTACCAGTCCACATTCCCACCAACGGTGTGAAAAGGAGCCCTCTTTACCACATCACACCAGCATTTCTGATTGTTTGTCTGTTTTGTAAGACATCCTAGCATGGGTGAGGTTTTATCCTTCAGAACTGAGCCTTGGAGGCACAGCAGTGGGGACTACTCATCGCCTATTAAGAACTTCTCTTTGTCTGTTATAGTCTTATGGGTCTCGTGGAGCCTTTCAGTGCTGGGCATTTGGGGTGTCCATTCCTCAGGATTCAATCTTTACAGCTAGGGCACAAGACATATAATCTTTGATTGTCATGGAGAATTTGGGATTTGGGGGTTCCTTCCCAGGTGTACGGCATGGTGCTTAGGGAGAGTTTTACGTGGAGAGTGTGTCTCAGCCTCTTTACTACCTATTTCAGGTGGGCATTTTCTAAGTTTCCCAAGCGGTAGGAATCAGTCAGCTACTATTTAGAGTTCTTTGGGTTGGAATTATTCCGTGTGTAGCTATCCCTTTGGTGAAACCGTGGGAGAAAAGAAAATCAAGGGCCTTCTGAATCACCAGCTTGGTTTGGAATCACTCATGTGATAAGAGACCATTGTATAGAAATGTTACTAAAATTAGCTCACAACCTAGAGCCGGCCTAATAAATTTAATTTATGCTTCCCATCTCTCAGCTTGTCAGTCTTCCCACCTTTCAACAGTTTAAATTAATTGTGTAAATGATAAAGACAAAATTTAAATGTAGCTTTAGAAATGCTCTTTGGCTGATAAACTCAAAAATTCATACATGATATCCATATATATACCCAATACTTAACAGTAAATTGAAGGAAATAAATATCTTTAGAATAATAAATAAGAGTTGTGAGTCAATTCATGGAGATATTAACATGTAATTATAACATACATTACTTAAATGTAACCAATTTTTGGTTCATTCATAAAGCTTTAAGAGTTGGCCGAATGTTTAAAATGATATAAAGTACCTTTTTATAATGCTGCTTTGTAAGCCAAGTAGAAAGCCTTTCTGTAATTATTTCAAGGCAAAATAATTTAAGAGGATTAGGAGGATAGCTAAAATTAAACATATTCTAAAATACGCACTCTGAAGTAAACAGATTATGTAGGTATGTCAAGTGTTCTAAATGAAAGCTATTACAGTCTTAAGTGTCTTCTTCCATTTGCTTTAAATGAGTGTGACCAACCATATAAAAAAATCTCCCAGTGACATCCCAGGAAAAAAAGGTCAAATATTCCATTATGACAATTGAGGTTCTAAAATATCTTCCTTCTGGCTCTGACCTCACTTGTAGCATGTTTCCAACTCTCCTCCATCACACACTTCATTTTTACCACACCTTAAATTTCCAAAATTACTTTTTCTCAGGAACTTAGGGTTTTTTTGTCTATGTACCTGGAATTCTCTTCCCATGAAAATTCCATGGAATGACCTCCTTTTATTCATTTAGATAATTTTTTTCTATGACAATACTCTTCAGGGATGCTTTTTGTCCAACTCTAAGCAAAATGGGTACCCTCCCTCTCAAATTTCTCTGCACTTCCCTTGTTTTATTTAAACAAAATAAAACAGCAGCTGATATTGTATTGTATGTTTATGTGATTATTTGCTTAATGTCTATTTATCCAGTAGAATATAAGTATCACGGGTACCGACAGGAATTTTGACATATCAGAACATTAACAGCAGCACAGAAAATGTGCACAATCGATGGAAAATAATTATGTTTAAAGTGAGTAATGGAAAATTTTTTTATTCCATAAATATTTATTGAACATCTACTGTGTACCAGACACTGTCTGGGTACTGATGATAAAAGAATACACAAGAATTACAAAGTCTCTGTTCTCATGTAGCTGGAAGGAGACATTTATTGATGTTTTGTTTCATATATTAGGTGATGAGAAGTACTATAATTAAAAAAAGGCTAAGAGAAGGAACATTCAGGGCATAGAAAATCTTCAAGATTTGTTATCTCTCTGATTGCCAGCAGAGAAACATAGTATGAACAGATTATGGTATTGGGCAAAAATGAACAAACAAGCAAACAAACAGAACAAAACACACATGTGCACTTGGAAGAAGAGGGTTACGTATTCCCATATTAAATAACTTAATCAGAAAGGATTTCTTTCATGCCGAATCTGTTTGTTGTACTTCACATCATTCCCAAACATGAGTTACAATGACTTACAAAGAATGGTACCAGGTGATGAGACATAACTGAAGAACTAGGAGCAAAGGAAAATAGAGGTCACTTCTTTTATCACTGTGCTCCAGAATTGTTTAGTTTGGGTAGCAGGGGAAGGAGGAAGTATGGTAGTTGTTAGAAATGTGGTGATTAACGTTCAGTGTTCATTATATATAAAAGGCAAGACAATAAGTTTGATGAATCAGGAATTTACAACCTTTTTTGTTGTTGTTTAAGAGCCTATTTTATGTGATAGAAAAAGAATCTGTTTATGAAGGACTTATATGAAATTTTATTCCTGAGTTCAAAGTGGTGGAAATTTTTAAAAATAATTTTGAATTGTATTTATTATTATAATTTGTCTTGTTTTTATATTTACCCTTTAGGTTAATTTGGATACTAAATAATATTTATTCTAATAAGGAAAATAAGGAAAATTTTAATATTTATAAAATAAAATAAATTTTAATATTTATAAAATAAAATTTTAATATTTATTCTAATAAGGAAAATAGTAATGAATGAAAAAGCATATACACTCATATATTTCAGAGTCATATTACTTAAGATTGTATTTTTTAAAAATACAATCTTAAGTAATAAAATTTGCAAAAGATGTTTATCTTTTTAATAATAAAACTTTAATTTGAAAAGAAAACTATTTTAACATTTATAAAATCTCTGATAGCTTCTCTTTTACTTGTTTATTAATCATGTTAGTTTACTAAAATGCATAAGATGATTTCTATGACAGGAACCCTTGGACAAACGTGCAAATCAGGTTGAAAGTCCCGTGACCACTGGCAAAAATAGCAGATTTGAAAAACACTGTATTATGAAATAGAGAAGAAAGATTATTGTTATATCAGCATACAGGAAAAGATAGGAAATATTAATTGGGTGTCCTGATGATCATTTGCTTTCGCATTTAAAAATTTTAGCCCTGGCTAGTGTGGCGCAGTGGGTCGAGTTTCCTGAGTGACGCTAACTGATCATTCACACAGAGTTGCGGGGAGAATCCTGGGACTACCACCGTGACAATATCTGCCCTGCCTGTGAAACTGGCCACAGAGCCATCACTTCTGGCAACACAAACATGGAATATAGACATGAGCACCAAATTGTGTGATCTCCCTTAAAAAAAAAGACAACAACAGGTGGTATTGATATGAGTTCACTTTCTAAGAGCCCCTCCTACAAGAAAAAAATCTTCACAGTCATTCTGAGTCAAATGTAAGTTCTTCGAGGATTTAGTTCTTGTACTTCTGCAACCTACATGGCCAGGGCATAGGGAGGCAGAGGGAGTCGCATAAATCAAAAATAACCTTTGTGAAAAGTTATGTCTTGGGGAGGTGTTCACACAATTATCATCAAAGAGTTCTTATAATTAATGGCATATTCTGCTTGGAAATACTTTCAAGGCTCCATCTGTAAACTTTATTTGTGTTTGTGATTTAAGTTTGGTTAGAGGAACCACAAAGCAAGGCTTAGAATGTTTCCATGTTATTGTTTTCACTTATAAGTACTTTTGTCACTTTGGCAGCACCTATTTTAATGTTTTATGTTGCAAATGTTCAGCATTTCAGAAAGGTAAATTAATAGCTTTTCTGTAACTAAACTGGGATAATAGCCAAAAGTTATTACACTGTTCCCTGCCTCTAAATAACACAGGGACACACAGGCAGTTTTTCTGTATGCGTGTCCTCCTTGATTGCAGGGAGTGGCTTTATTCTTAAGCATTGCTTTCGGCCTCTCAGATTATTAAAATAAGATATAGGAAAGTAAGTTTGTCCTCAAATTTGTGATGTTTTTCTCTAACAATTGATTCTATTCTATAGTTCAAGTTATAATTATTTAGATAGAATATATGTAATTGCAGGCACCTAAAATAGCCTTCTAGATCACTAAAATATTAGATAGGAAACCTTAAGTCATTACATGGGCTGTTATTTATATGTAATACTAAAAAGATTCTATCAAGATATCTACATATTTAATTAAAACTATGCCCTTACCCAGAAAAAACTCTCCTCAATTGTCTTTTAAACAGACTAATTACATAGGCAATAATTAATATGATACTGTAAATGATTTAGAAGGAGCAAATACTAAGTAGCTAAACAGGATTTAACTCAATTATACAAATCCAAAAGCCCCAAATAATGTGTTTTTATGACATTGCAGTAATTGTGCTAAATAACTAATATAAAATTAGCTATCTTTGAAATTAAACTCTGCTGTGAAAATATTTAGAAGTTTACATTAAAAAATCTTTGCATTTAGTACTGGATCCATTTATTTCTTTGTGCAAAGGAAATAGTCATTATACCACCTCATAACATTTTCTTGCTTTCAAAATTACTGAACCAAAATGTAATAGATCAAACTACAATCTTATTTTCTGCTAAATTTCACAGGAAATACGAGAGGAAATTGTTGAAACAGTGTATCATTTTTTAGTATTTTGATTGATACCTAAGCAGTACAATTATTTTTATAATATAAATTCATAAAAATAACACTGGTATTTAAAATGCAATAATATTGGTTTCCAAACAATTAAATTTAGAGTAAATATGTGTACGTACATATATATGTAAAAATATGTGTGCATACATGTGTGAAACACATACACACAGATAGTTTTGCATATGTAAAACTATATATTAAATGTATTTCATTACTCTAAATATATAGCCATCTGAAAATTTTGGCTTTTAACTGAGTTATTTGTGAGATTTATCCAAGTTCATCTGTGCAATGCCAGTTTTATTCACTTTAATGCCATGCGTTATGAAATTATAAATATACATCACAAAATATCAGTTCACTTTACTGTTGATAGACATGTTAAGTTTTTAATATTTTGCTATGAAAACCAATACTTCAGATGATCGTTTTATCTCTCATTTTCTTGTGCATGGGTGTGAATTTTTCTAAGATACACATTCAGAAGTGGAATTATCTGAATGAAAGGTGTGTATATTGTGATTCTTCCTAAATGTCACCAAAATGCTCTGCAAATTGATGTGGCCATTTACAGTCCCATTGACAAAATGGAGCTCCAACTTTTTACAGCCGCGCCCACACCTGGTAGTATCATTTCCTTCCATGAGCGCCGCTTCTCTCCATTTCTCCATTCCTACCATCATTCTGTCTTTGTCTTCTTTTTTTTTTTAATATAGTTTGAAATTTTCTTTTTATTTATTTATTTATTTTTTAGAGGGGAAGGGAAGGAGAGAGGAAGGAAACATCAATGTATAGTTGCTTCTTGTGCATCCCCTGCAGGGAACTGGCCTCTGCCGGAAACTGGCCCCTGCCGGAAACTGGCCTGCAACCCAAGAATGTGCCCTGACTGGGAATCAAACCTCGATCCTGTGGTTTGCAGGCCCATGCTCAATCCACTGAGCTATGCCAGCCAGGGCTTGTCTTCGTCTTCTCATGGTACACTAAATCATACCACATTCAGATGCATGTTAAAATATACCTCATTAAGGTTTTAATTTTTACTCTGTAATTTATAGGGAGTTAAAGTTCTATCAATTTATTATTCTATCCATTTGTTTCCTCAGAAAAACACTCGTTGTTACCCTTTGTCCTTTGTCATATTGAGGACAAAGGACATGGACAAAGGACAAAGGACATGGTAATATTGACTTATCATCTTACTTTGTAATGTATTTTCATACAGTTTTCACTTTAATACAGTAAGATTTATTATTTCTTTGTGTAGAGTTTCTACATCTAATCTTGTTTTGGTAGATTTGTTTATCCTTAAGGTCTATGAGAATCCCCTAAATTAGAAATACCATGTTAATGCATTTTACACAACAGTTCTTCGATTTTTTTAGTAGAAGATGTCATAGCTGCTAAGCCCACTGTATTTTTTTAAAAACAGTCTCAGAATCTGAACATAAATTTAAAAAATGACTTTGTTATAAATTACTCTTGACTGTAAAGAAAAGTGTTAAGGCTTTTATTTTACAGGAAAAACCCTAGAGATTTATAATTTGACACTATGATATTCATTTTTCTCCACATGTGTAATTTCTACTATAATAGAAATATATGCCAGTTAAGCATATTTTGCCCACAAAGCATAAGGACTCGGGTGAAACATTACATTTTATTAGCAAACGCTCATCTTTGATATAAAGTTTTTCTCTCACCTGCTGATAACATATTAGAGTTGTGAGACAGCATTATTCCAAAGGCTTAAAATGCTTGCCATTTAATTAAATTTGATTTGAGTATATCGTTCTTTCTAGATTAAACTAAGAACATATAAAACAGTTAAAAATTCTCACTATGTTGTTTGGAAGTTATTAAAATGCATTGAATATTCACTGAAAATAATTTAATGTACTTAAACAAAAATGCAGAATTAATTGTGAACTATAAAAGCTACACTATTCCACACATCACTCTTATTTAGAGATGGTTTCTGAAACATCATGCATATTCAAAATTATAAAGTAGGGTTGTAAGGCAAAATAAAACTGGAAATTTTAGAAATCTCAATAAAATATTCCTGAACTAAGCATAAAATATCTTCTTATAAATTCCCTTGATACATATTTTTAGATATGTCTAATATACATTAATGATTTCCTAGCCTAAAAATGGTATTGGTATGGGGGGATATATGAATTGACATCAGGTTACTTAGAATAAAGATAAAAGAGCATTAGAAAAGATTGCAAAATCAAAGGCTATCTTAGCGAGTTAATGGAAATGTAATCTTGTTTTAGCCCATGTTTTAGGTTTCTTACCTGGTGAAAGATTTAGCCCTGAGAATAGTCAGTAGGCAAAGGCCAATAGAGGAAATACTAATGTTTAAAACTTGAGTAACATAATGGACAACTGCAAGGCTTGCTGCTGTATTGCTAAATACATTTTAAAATAATTGCTTATTTAAAAGTATTCATAGTAAATTTAATTAAATTTAGGAATTTGGAATAAAGGTGTTGATTAACCTTAGTTATTCATGAGATTTATTCAATTCAACTGTGCATAAATGTGAAGGTATATGCGAGCTTTAATTTTGTTTATGGTAATTAACTTGTGCATTTATAACCTTATTTTCAAAATAATGAGTGTCTTATCCTTCTTTCCAATGTCAGGATTAGAATATTGCCAGTGATACATACGCGCCTACGTTCTCCTCCTCTAAGCTGCCATCTCCCACCTGTGGTGAGCAATACCTTGTTTTCAGTTTTCCGTTCCTCTCAGCAGTCTTTTTTTTAAAGATTTTATTTATTTATTTTTAGAGGGGAAGGGAAGTAGAGAGGAAGAGAAATATCAATGTATGGTTGCCTCTTGTGCATCCCCTGCTGGGAACTGGCCTGCAATCCAGGCGTGTGCCCTGAATGGGAATCAAACTGTGATCCTTTGGTTCACAGGCCTGTGCTCAATCTACTGAGCTACGCCAGCCAGGGCTATTCATATCTTTTATATGAAGTGAACTTTGTAAAGGAAAACTCTTTTTTAAATTTAATTTGTGAATATTATGGTTTTGTTTTGTTTAAAATTAGCTTTACTACTAGAAGTGTTTCCTTTTTTATGTATTTTATTTATTTATTTTTAGAGAGAGGGGATGGGAAGGAGAAAGAGTGGGAGAGAAACATCAATGTGTGGTTGCCTCTCATGTGTCCCCTACTGGGGACCTGGCCCGCAACCCAGGCATGTGCCCTGACTGGGAATCGAACCAGCGGCCCCTTGCTTCACAGGCCCACGCTCAATCCACTGAGCTACACCAGCCAGGGCTAGAAGTGTTTCTTTACTGGTAAAAAATATTTTCTCTTAAAAGTGTTCACTTCAGAGTTGGAGATAAGTTATATATAATACATATGTTTGAACAGTACCAGGAGATTTTAATATGTATTAATAATTTTTATAAGTTTCATAAAACAAGTGATATATTAATTGTATAACATTGGGAGCAGCCAGAAAAAATATTGCCAATCCAACTTCAGACTAATAAAATGCAAAGTTCCCAGGACTGTTGTATTTCACGTGGAATCCAAGCCAACCAAATTGAAAAGGAGCCTGGACGCCTTTTGTCTTTCTGGAGCACGAGCTGATCTGGCTGTAGACCAACACAAGCTGATCACAGGGCATTCCAGCAGCTCAGGATGATAATCACACATGTTACTAGATTCAGCAGCTGGGAGTGACCAGCACTCAAAGCAGAAAAGCAGATGAATTCTTTGTTGAAATTTGTCCTTTGCTGTATGAAGGAAGTCAAGCCAGCTAAGTGGTGTTTGCTTCCTATTTGCAGACATCTCCATCCCAGGCTTCCGGTGGACCCGATTCGCTGTTTCACAGAATCACTTAGTTGGCAACGAGATGAAATGTCTATAAGGGAGGCTCCTGAGAAACTTATCACAAGCTTTGTAGAAATGGGACTTTGAATATTACTTCTGTTGCCGGATACACTGGAAAAACTGAAGAATTGGTGTGGGGATGTAGTCTCTGTTTTAATAACAAGACCAATGGAAGACGTTTCTTAGAAATTAACCCTTGGTACCCCATAAAGCCTTAATAAAATATTATATGTAAAAGCCAAATGTTTTGTGGAAAGAATACCATAAAATCAGGAAAACTTTTGAAAAAATAGGATCAGAAAAAAGGGATCAAAGTAAATAGGATTAACACTATGAGAACTGTTAGAAATTACAATGTGGTATTAATTTTGGAATTAAAGAACCAATCGGTGCCTACCTAATGCAGTGGATAATGAGTGCTTTATAGCAGCTGAGCCTCTTGTTTTCAGAGCAAGTAGGAGAAAACAGAGAGAAAGAAGTTATAGGTCTAGAATGTATATCAGGCAGATTTACAAGATGTGAGAACTTTGTGTCAGAACTCAAGAGGGAATCTCGGTGACTTTTGACTTTATAAATAAAAGGAAGCTGATACAGTCTTTAAAAAATCAGTACTAGAAGTAATTGCTGTAAGAAATATCACCAGAAATAAAGGGTTATTTCAGATCCTGAAAGCAATAACCACTTGAGAGGAAGATATAAAATTCCTTTTAACTTCGGTATTTGAAGCATGGATGCCATACATCTAATTTGAATTGCTGAGTAGCTGGACCTAGAGAGGAAAAAAAAAGAACGGTTATCTAAAAGTAACTAAATTAGATATGAATGAATGGAAATATACACCTTAAACAATGCCAGGAAAGTACATATCATGAACAATACAAAAATTTCTAATAGTCATCAGACTGGATCTCCAATACATGAGAGAAAATATATGATCAAGTGATGTTTATTCCAGGATTATAATACCGCTTTAATATTCAAAGACTAAATTGGGTCTAGACGGCCCTTTGACTTAGGTCATGAGGCTGCTCACATGAACAGCCAGATAGAGAAATGGTCATGGATGGAAATAAGTTTGATTCATAAGCACATAAAATTCACTACGATTCATTCTATTTGACAAACATATTGATTATGGAGGATGAGATGCTGTCCATACCTGGGCCTATGCTTAACTCTGCGAATTAATAGTTTGCACTACATTACATTAAAAACTCCATTGTAAAACAAAGAGAATGTAAATCATGTATGATAGTGTTTTGTGTGGTAAAACAACCTTACCACTGGACTTCCATCAACTGTGTGCCATGAGGATTATTACATTATTTTATATTATTGGTAGTAATATTATGTACACTTTCCTGCTATCCATGTTAACACCAACTGTCCGTTATCTGACTTACAATTTGTTCCTTTACACTCAGTGTTAGAAATAGACGTGAGCCGACAAAGCCCAGACATCACCGACTTTTAGGAACTTTATTTTGCAACGACATGATGAAGTATAGAAAATAGTTTACAATGCTATAGATCACATTTCCAAAGTAAATTCTTTCAATGTCTCTACCAGTTACAGTTCATCAAGCACCTTCCCATAAATATAAAATAAACAGACACTATTATTATTCTATTCTCTACGGAAGCAGGTCCTGCTGTGACTGCTGTAGTCCCCAAAACCAATGAAAACTTTGCATGACATTCCATTTTCTGTGTGTTTGTGCATGTAGTTGTGAATAGAAATCAAGCCAATGATAAAAAATAAATGGTAGGGAGTATTTGAGATGTCCCCTCCTCAGCATATGTTTAGCTCAAACAAACTCATAAAAATTACCTAGAAAAATTATAACTGAGCTACAAACACCACCATTCAGAGCTGTCTGAAATCTGCCTGGATGGAAGTCCTACAACTAGAGAATTAAAGAAGAAGCCGCATCAAGACTGGTAGGAGGGGCGGAGACATGGAGTAAGTTGGTTCCACACTCACACGTGGTAAATAAAAATTAGGACTATTTCGGCAACAGAGGTCTACCTAGGGCAATGAGGGATCCCAGCTTCACACCAGACTCCACCAACCTAGGGTTCCACTGGCAGGTAGAGAAGGCCCCATGACTTCTAACTGTAAAAAATAGTCAGGATTGAGGCTGGGGGAGAGTTGGAGTACCAAGAAGCTCCTCTCAATGGGCTAGTGCAGGGACTCATTCCAACTGACATTGGGACAGCAGCTTGGAAGACACTAGAGAATTCTCTAGCACCAGAGCAAGTGCTGCAGACACAGCTTCCCTCCTGACAAGAGTGCTGGCAGAGACCATTGTTCCTCTAATGAGCCCTGCCCCACTGAGTAGGCAGGAGGGAGCCATATCTGAGACTCCACCAACCTGTCTCACGCTGTTAGTCCTGTCCTTGTGATTCCCTGAGGTCCAGCCCCACCCAACTTTCAGGGCTCTGCAAGCTGCTTTCCAATGGATCTTCCATAGGAATGAACTGTCTTGGCTCATGCTTCAGGTGTTCTTAAAATCTCTCAAACAAGCAGCATCTGCCCTAGGATGCTGCCCTAGGATATCCAGTGAATCTTGCTAAGTGTCCCCAGCCTCGGCACTAACAGCAGCCAGTCTTGCTTTGCATCTTGGCCTCACCTGGGCCCATCCAAGCTCAGCACAAGGAGTAGCCAACTGCAGATTGCTTTGTAACTCATGTCAGATGGCTCTGGGAGGCATAGAGTGGCAGCCAAACTTGGCCTGCATCTTCAGGGAGGTCCCAGAATTGATAGTTGCAGGCCACATCAAAGCATCACTGCCCAATCACTCCCAATCAACAGACTCAAGGAGCGGACTTAGGGGGCACCGGAACCCTGCTGAAGCAGGTCCTGCTCTGTGGGGTGAGCTCCTGCATAGCTGATCCTCCACAGTGATCAGATGTCAGTGGTTGGCGGATGCGGCCAGTTCTTGTAGGGCAGGATAGTGAAAAGCTAAGGACATTGTTTTATAAGTGGGTGTAGAAACTGAGACAAAAATAAGCAAATAAGGCCAAACAATTTCAGCAATTTATAGTCAGCTGATGAATCACATATTTTTATCTTCTGTATGGAAGGACACACCTGGAAAGCTAATGACTCTTCTGTTAAGACCCACCCCTGAGAACTCACATAGGATTCCCACTGGCAAAAGAATGCCTCAAGAAAAAAAGGCCCGTGGTGTGTGTTCTCACTAGAGCATGCCCACGTCTTATATTTGCGTTTTCCTTCTCCTAAACGCTAAAGGATCCCATGAGACCTGCCACCAGGGGAACAGCCCATCTCCATGTAAGCCCCTGAACCTGTCTCAAGGGCCCCCCTTTTATTTGACTTATCAGTGAGCTGACTATAGCCCCACCTTGGCTCCATTCTTTTACTGTGACTTTTATTCCTCAGTGAGCCAAAGCAGCCTTGCCTAGGCTCTTGCCTCTTGCTTTGTCTACTTGAAACCTTTCTTTTGTTTCACTGTCTCTTGCTTTAATAAACATATTTTCAATATCATTTGGACTCGTGCTGTGAAATCTTCCCTGCATGAAGTCAAGAACCCACACGCTACTGACCAGCCTGGGGCAGACCCACTCTGGGTCCAGACTCTATCCTGTAACACTTGCAGCTGTAGGGCTGGGAGTAAATTGTTCCCATTGAGGTGCCAAGAGCAATTAAGGCTAAGCTACAAGAGGGGGGTGTCCACAGCGCACACAGGGGTTCAGACCTGAGTGCCAAGCTTGAGTGAGTGGGGAGGCTGTGCAACTGGACCCTACAGGGCAGTCACTACATTAGGCCATGCTACCAACCTTGGAGACGTAGCAATTCTACCTAATACATAGAAACATACACAGAGAGGCTGCCAAAATAAGGACACAAAGAAATATGTTCTAAATAAAAAAGCTGAACAAAACTCTAGAAAACAGAATAAATAAAATGAAACCAGGAGTCTACCAGGTGCAGAGTTCAAAATATTGGTTATAAGGATGCTCAATGCACTTAGCAAAAACTTCAAAAGTGTAATAAAAAGGACAAGTTAGAAATGAAGAATACACCAAATAAAATGAAGAATAATATACAGGGAACCAACAGTAAAATAGAGAAAGCCTAGAATCCAATCAGCAATTTGGAATACGAGGAAACAAAACAAACAAACAAACACTCAATCAGAACAGCAAAAAGAAAAATGAATCCAAAAGTTTGAGGATAGTGTAAGGGGCCCCTGGGACAACTTCAAGTGCACCAACATGCACATCATGGGGATGCCAGAAGGAGGAGAGAGCAAGAAATTGAAAACCTACTTGAAAAAGTAATGACAGAAAACCTCCCTAACTCGGTGAAGGAAAGAGCTACACAAGTCCAGGGCAAAATCGAAATGTGGAATGAATAAGTTTCTATATCATGCTACAGTTTTACTTGATTTGGCAAAGAATTAGAAAATTAAGATGTAATGATTGAGTGGATATAAAAGTATTTCTGTTATGATCAAACATTTCTGGGCGTTGTTTTAGGCAGAGGTCTCGAAAAAATTTCATGTCAAACACGCACCTTGGAACTCCAGATGCAGATAGGAAAAAGTAGGAAAATGTTAAAACAAACAAACAAATGAACAAACAAAACAAAAGAGGTGTCGCAGGGACATGCCAGTTAATAACACTGCATATAAAGCCACACAGTATTTGATGACATTACCACAACTATTTTCTTATCTCTCATGGGTTTCACGTCAGCAGTTAAGCAAGGATCCATCTGGACTCCTGGCTCAGGAATTCCTGCCCAGGTATCACATGGAGCTGGGGCTGAAATGGCAGGAGTCGGGTGGCACAGATGAGCACGGGCTGGATATGTCTCTCTCTTCGTTACCTTAGTCCTGCTCCACGTATTTTCTTTTCCTTGCTGTTTGGGAATTCCTCGCAGCCGAATCACTTGTCCTGAGTGAGATTACCGACATCACACGGCAGCGAATCACAGCATGGGTAGAATTACTACACACACGAAGACACTCAGTTAAATTTGAATTTCACATAAGCAAGAATAAACTTTGTGTATAAATACGTCCTGAAGAATACTTGCAACCAAATTCCATTTTTAAAGGCATTTGTTGTTTATCTAAAATTCAAATTTAACTGCACATCCTGCATTGTTATTTACTGAATCTGGCAACCGTGAGACAAATCTGGCTGGCCTTCTGTTTCTCAGAGTTTAAGCAGGACACAGCCACGCTGAGTCACTTAGGGATTATTTGTGGACACTTTGTCACTGCAACAGCAGAGCTGAGTAGTTGCAACAGGGATCGCATATCGCGAAAAGCCTAAAATATTTATTATCCGACCCTTTACACAGAGTGAGTTTGCCTGTCTCTGCCTTGCAAGTCAGCTTTCCAGTAAGGAAGGTCAAAGCTAATCCTGCTTTCATAACTAGACCTCGGAATTCTCCTAGGGCATAGCTCACCTGGTTAGTCAGAGCTGCCAAGATTCAAGGGGAGAGGAATTAAGCTTTATTTTTCAAATAGTGAACAGGGAACTTTCCAGAAAAACGTGCAAGACAATACAAACTTCTGTTGACTATGTTGTGATTCATTGTCCAAAGAGAGCCCCACTCTGAAAACAAATAAAGCAATTCCTGAGCAAGAAAAGGAATTTCACCCTATAAATTTGAAGGTGTGTAGATTAGAGGTGTATTCCCTTAATACTATCATTTTTGAAAGAAAATACAGTATTTCTTGTTAAATAAATGCTCGGTTTAAATTCTGTTTTAAATTCTGTTTCTACTGTGTACCAAACAGGCTAATATTCTTTTTTCAAGTAAGTTTCTAAAAGAGAAAATGTCAAAATATAGATTAATATAAGTCAGTACAAAAAAGCAAAACCAGCGAAGTCACAGGCACAGCAGTCCTCTGAGAGGCTTTGTCAGATTCCCAGGCAATTTCTCTCTGAGAGTAGAAACAGTTAAGACACATTCACAGTCTCGTTGAAAATGTCGTTTTTGACACCACATGTTTCATGACACTTCTAATTTGCTTGATTAAGAAACATTAAGTCATATCTTAAAATATTAGATCATTTAGATCAGGTTTAGTTCAAAATGTATAAAATGAATTTTAAAAGGCCATTTTTCTGCCTGCATTATGTTTTCTAAAGTAATAGGTTTATGAATTTACCTTTGTTATATCAAGTTTAGATCTCCATAAACCCATAATATGTGGAATTTCAGAAAGTACTAAAATTCATATAAGACAATTTAGTTGGTCTATAAAACCAATGAAAATGTTGCCATAACATTTTAAAATCAGAATAACATTGTTTCCATATGGATATTTAAAGCTTTGACTTAATCCACTCATCTTTTCACTGTTTTTAATGTTTGTGTAAACTCTAAACACTGTGTACTGAAGGTAAATATTCACATTAAGCATATAACTTTATTTCAGTATTTTTTACTAAATAATGCACATAAGCAGATTTAGAATCATTGTATTATTGAAATGGTGCAGAACTTGCATGCATTGTTAGATCATGTAATTAATAGCAAACACCCGGTATAATTCATGCTCGATTTTAAAAACACAGCCTACTGCTAAATATTTAATGCAAATTATTTACTTAACAAAAACAATATTTTAGAAGTTAGTAAATAATATAGTAAGAAAAATAACTTTGGCTATTATAACTTATAACTCGTAGTAGGTATTGATTAACAATAAAGAGAAATTGCTAAGCTGCAGGTGTATGTGATTATCATTTTGATTCTTCAAATCAACTAACTGACCAATTTTATTAAAATAATGAAGTATCTGGAAATAAAACATATACAGAAATATTGTGTGCTGTCACTATGTTAATTGAGCTACATATCCATTTATTTAGGTGGGAATATTGCAAGATCGTAATAAAGATTTCAAGGTCAACACCCTGGCTGGTGTGTTTCAATGAATTGAGCACCTGACTGCGAAGCAAACGGTTGCTAGTTCAATTCCCAGTCAGAGTGCATGACTGGGTTGCAGGCCAGGTCCCCAGTAGGGGGCGTGAGAGGCAACTACACATAGTGCTTCCTTCCCTCTCTTTCTCCCTCCCTTCCCCTCTCTAAAAATAAATAAATAACATCTTTTAAAAAAAGATTTCAGGGTTAGTATCAACTACTCATTATGTGCTCACTAGTATAATATATCCCTTAGAAATGTCATTAAAACCCAACACTGAATTACTTTCTAAATACCTACACTATTCAGCTATAATTTAATTTTACTTAACTGTAGGAAATACAGAACTTTGTAATCAAGGTTTTATCCTTTCAGGGTTTTTTGGCCACTTATAGATAAGTTTCACACACATTCATTAAAAGTAGTGCTGATATTATTAGCTTGTGATAATAGTAGCCAACCACCATTGACTCTGACCAGGTAGTATTTTATGCAATATATATGTCTATAGAATACCTGTATAATACAGGTATAAAATCCTTTCTTAAAAGTTAGAAACTAAGTCTTATCTAATGTTAAACAGTTAGCAAGTGATGAGGCTAATATTTGAATTCTTGCAACTTTGCTCCAACTCATCAGAACTGAGCATGTATTAATTGCTGTCAGCATTAAAATTGCAAACAAGAAAAATGAAGTTCTTGACCTCACAAACTTCCTTCATATTATAGTATTAAAGGTAACACTGCTGAATGAGTGATTTGCTAAAGAAGAATGAACAAAAACTTAGGAGATTATAGAGAAGAGGCCATTCAAATGAAGTTTTAAAGATTAGTATTGCTCCAGTAGATAGTGGAAAATGTTATCGGGACAGAAGAAATAACATGCACACAATCACAGAAGCACACGATTCCTGATTGGCCCTACTTCTTCTTGTGTTTGCATCATGATTGGTTGAGAACCTCTCCCAGTACACTGAGGCCATGCTTGTTTATTTTACATGCATAAAGCAACATTTTAATTGAGCATTTAGTGGTTGAAAATTGTTGAATAGACACCAGGATCTATGCCTTAGTTATCATTTCACCTTAACTTATAACCTAGTGCTTGAGTGTAGTAAAGATGCTCAAGAAATGTTTATTAAATATGTGGAAATATTAAAAATGGAGACAGACATATTTAAGATGCCTAGGTGTATCATTGCTTTAATAATAATTTTTATTTAATGGCCAATTATTAAGGTAAAAGATATGAGAAAAAAGACATGTAGGATCAGGATTAATTTATGTTAGTGAAATATAGAATATCTTGATGGCACATGATGTTATAAAGTACTTTTCTAAATTTTACAAAGAAAAAAATGAAGATAGAATCGGTAACCTATTGCACTCCAACTCTGTACAGGATTCAGCTTCTTGACATTCATTGGTCCATAAATCCACTTCTTAAACTGATTAAATTTGTGAATCTATCCTCAATGTACTATTTTGAAATGTTTAAAATTCATAAAAATTGCAAAGTAAACAAATTATATTGTAATATAGTTATATACTTGTCAAATAAACATGTTATATTTTATTATAAATTCCTTCTTATTAATATATTAAATAGCAAGACCTTGTAGCCAGCCTAATAATTACACTTTCAAAATGCTAGTGAGTATAAATATATTTTGACATCTCTACAAATATTATCCCCTTCATAATGGAAAGAGAAAATACAAAACAAAATAAATAAAAATAACAAACTGAAAAAAGAAAAGAAAAGGAAAACTCTTTCTTATGTCATCTAAGTCATCTATTTTGTCAGAAACCCAGGACCTTGTTGATACTATCCATCAGCTGCCAGAAGCAAGTTATATGGGACTGATGTGTTTCAGAAAACTGCAAGAATGGCCCCATTCTTCATCGCTCCTCTTGCCAATATGGCATCTAAGTACTTTTCCACTCTGACAGTTGCCTTGAATGTATAACTTACTCTAGCCAAAGGATTTTTAGCAATGCATTACAAAGAAAGGCTTTTAAAAGTGCAGGTACAATTGAACGTACAACTTGCTCTTTTCCGCACTTCTGCCATTGCCATAAGAAATTCCAGATTAGTCTGCTAACAGATAAGATACGTGGTCCAGAATAACTTGCTTCAGTAGTCTCCACTAAGGATATCTTAAATAAGCAGACGGCTGGCCGAATCCCTGTGTATTAACTAACAAGGCGAGGTCAGCAAAGCTGACGTGCTGACTCCTAGATGACCCCAGAAATGTGAGTTATAAACACTACTGCCATATGCCAGCATCGTTTGAGCAAGAAAAACAAATCCCAGGCTGCATATTCATTTAATATCATCTGTTAATTTGAGAGATGGAATAAAATAGAATACCTTTATTTGAAATATATACATATATGTACATTTTCATATATTTCAAATCAAAGGTAATCATATACATGCATATTTATATACGCATGAAATTTTTTAATCTGCCAGTTTTCATGAAATTTTATTATGCACATAGTGATTAAGAACTTATCTAGCTGAATCTGCACATAGCAAGTACTGAAAAATACACAATTCCTAATAAATTACAGAATCAATTTTACAATGAAACATTTTAGAGTTCATATGAAATTAATGATGAAGGAGGACAATTAGTCTTGACATCACCAGTAAACTTGATTAATCTCTCTTTTGAGGAATGGATGGGTATAAGATTGTACACTGAAAAAAAAAAAGGTATAGCAGAAAAAAAGGCAGTAAAAAGCCATTCATTTTCAAGGAGTTACGTATCTACACAAGGTACAAATAACATTTAAAAGTATGTAAACCTAACTCATATTTACTTACCTATTGTACCACCCACTTACAAATAATTTTCTAAATGTCCACAATTTGTAAATATGTCTAAATGATAAATTATTTAAATGAACTTCAAATGCATTATTTGATTTTTAATTAGCAACACCTTTTGGTCCAACATGTTAACTTTATTTTATAAAGAAAACCATGTAACAAAAAAAATACAGTGCACGCTATGTCAAATGCATCTGCTCTGCATTTCCCGAACAGCTTATTATTGATCATTACATCTGAGATTCATGCAAAAAGGAAACATGAATTAAAATAGTATTGTGCCTAGTGTCCTAAAGGGAAGAAGCCAACCTATCAAAGGTAAAGATAAAAATTCAAAAGCACACATTAAAGTTAAGAAATGATAAACATGGTATTATATAAAACACACCTATGAGAACAGCAAATAGTTGAAATGCTAAATTGGTTCATGTACAAAAGAATTCTGAAAAAAAAAGTGGCTAAACTTTTCTCCTAATCAAGGAGACCTGCTGAAATAGTTTTAACATTATTCAACATAGCAGTTAAATTACTAAAATAGTGTCCTTTTTTTCTTTTAAACTATCATTACTGAATTAAGCCTTGCTTCATAGAGCTTTATTATGAAGATAATAAAAAATGCAATGAGGCATTTGATTAAATCTGTAACCAAGCTCCCTCTTATTTTGGTTTTATTTGTTCAAAAATTTCATAAATATTTCCTAACACCTACTGTTCCCAGGACTGCTTAGGTTGTTGGGGACGAGACAGTCAATGATTTTAACAACATATCATCTCCAGGAGACACTATTTAGTGCATACAAACAGAAAATAGTTTAATAAGCAGAATCAGAAATAAATATTTTGTCAGTTGAGTATAAATACCTTGAAAAATAGACCAGGCTGAAGGCATAGAATACAAAGGCTAATTACTTTATAATGGATCATTTGTCGTGACCAATCTGATGAAGTATTTGAATAGACACTGCAGGTATACTAGAGAAAGTTATGCCCATAGTTGGGTGTTATGGATTAAATTGTGTCCCCAGAAAATATATATTGAAATTCTAACCCTTGGCACCTTATGATCTTACCTAAAAACAAGGTCTTAGCTGATGTAATCAAATGAAGATGAGATCATCAGGATGGGGCCTAATGCAATGTGATGAGGGTCCTTAGAAGGACAGAAGACAGGGACACAAGGGTGAGAATACCATGTGACGGTGGAGACAGGGATTGAAATGCTGCAACTAAAAGCCAAGGAAGGACACCGATTGTTGGCAAACCACTAGACGCTAGAAAGTGCAAGGAAGGACGTTCCCAAACAGAGGTTAGAGAGCCAAGGCCTGATGACACCAGGAATTTGGACATCAGCCTCCAAAACTGGGAGACAATTATTGTTGTGGTAAGCCACCCGTTTGTGGTGTTTGTTACGGCCGCCCTAGGACACTAATACACTGGGGGAGCATAACCGCAGATTGAAGCAACAAGAAGGGAAATGAGCAAATTATCAGTATTCTAGCATAAAGGAGAACACAGCTAAGGTGGCGAAGGTCCTGGAGAGGGTTGATGATATCAGATTACAACTGCAATTCATTTCTCTCACGACCAAAAAAGTTACACTATAATTAAAAATAATCAATTTTAGAAATAGTTAACATTGTACAGAAAGACAAACCATACACCTGTCTATAAATTTGAATGTTTTATTTATTAAATGTGACAATGCAAGTGAAAGATAAAATTTAAGAAAAACTGTAAAAAAAAAGAAAAAAATTAAATCTGCAAAAACAGCAAAGACATCTCAAAATATTTTTCAGTGAGGTTAAATCAGCAAGCAATATATATATATATATATATATATATATATATATATATAATACCTTTATTTGGGGAGATTTATAAAATAAAAAAATACTTGAGGTAGAGATTGTGCTTATTGACATCCAGTTTTCCTTAGTTCCCTGGACATACAACAAGTCAGAATTGGTCCAAGGGTTAATCAAGTGACCTAAATGAGGGAAAACAAAATCAATCATTAAGATTTTTCATTCAAACTTTGGGATGAAATTTATTTTCTCCTTGTTAGTAATATTCTAGAAGAAATTAAAACAATTTCTATTGATCTTAATGCATTCCATTACTTTGTTTCCTTCATTGTTCTCATTAGCACTTATAATTTATTTAATTTGTGTATTTACTGCTCCAATCAGGAAAATGTAAGTGTATGAGTTGAGGAGTTTTAACCATTTTGTTCATTGTTGTGTTCCTTTGTGCTGGAAGACATACTCTACTAGGACTAGTAAAGGATTCTCAAGAAATGTGTTTTAAAAGAATTTACAGTACAGCCTGTGTTGTGTGTGTGCATATGTTCAATGTATATAAAAAATAAATGTATTTTAATGTTAAAATATATAGGAAATAGTACCTTGATGACCCTTCCTCTTATTTCCCCTGTTATTCCCCTCCCCTCTTCTCTCTGGTTGCTGTCACTTTGCTCTTTATTTTAATGTCTCTGGTCATATTTTGCTTGCTTGTTAGTTTTGTTGATTAGGTTCCACTTATAAGTGAGATCATATGGTATTTGTCTTTCACTGCCTGATTTACTCACTTAGCATAATGCTCTCCAGTTCCATCCATGCTGTCATGAAGGGTAGGAGCTCCTTCTCTCTTACTGCTGTGTAGTATTCCAGGGTGTAAATGCACCACATTTTTTGACCCCCTCATTTACTGAGGGGGTAGAATTGAGAGTGGGAGCTGGGGTGTGGGTGGAGCAAGGGAGTGTAGTGGAGGGAAAATGTACTTGCACAGCAATAAAAAATGCATAGGATATTATAATAGTCTTTTTCCTTAGATGTCATATATCTTAGCTATTATTACTCATAGAAATTACAATGTTCATTTCCTCCTTTTAGGAAAAAAATGCATCTCCGAAACATTGCATTAAAAATTACATTTTATTAGGAACACTTTCCTTTACTACCTTATCACAAAATTTTTCAGTTATAATATTTTCTGTATGTCAATGAAATTATCATAGAGAAAACATTCCATAATTTCTTGCATGTGCAGTTTAGAAAACACTGCATATACCATCAGGAGTGGCGCCCCCGATGGGCTAACAGGGATCAGTAGAATACGCTAGTTTTGGACATTTATAGGCTACAAAGCACTGCTTCTCTACCATACCATGTGCTGCTTATAACACAACCCAATTAATAGTTTAAGATTATTTTTTTCAATCTTTTGCAATTGATATTTTCCCAGCAAATAGCTCTTCTGCCACAACTTTCTGTTATTCTTTTTCAAATGAACACGTTAAACATGAAAAAAACTAATAAGACTTATTTTTATTCAAAATCTGATTCAAGCAGAAGCCATTAAATAAATTGAAATGATTATTATTTTAGTTACAGTACTACGGAATAATGTAAGCAAAGAAATACTTTGTCAAAATTTTATTAATTATTTTGGATACTACTTTTTTATCTAGAATATATTTGAACCTTTCTTAAATTTTCAGACTGACTTTAAACTGTATAAAAATAAAAAATAATAATTTTGATTTAGATACTTTAAATAATTAGACTCATCATTGAGCTTTATTCCTGAAAATAACACCAGGTAAGGGAAGATAATGCCACAAGATACCTACACAGACAAAAGCACAGATTTCCAAACACAAGAAAGGTCTAAAGGTGTACTCTGAGTAGACTCTATAGTAATGTACTACTTTTTTATTGTTTTTATTTAATAATCATCCTTAAGAAACTATGTTTTTCAGCATATTGACAATTATTTGTGGACATATTTAAAGATAGAAGCATTTTTTTTGTTTGTTTCCTTGTTTTACTCAGAAACACTTTCAGGCGTTTTCACATGCAATAGCAGCAACATGTGCCTGTGACTAGTTGATGAAGATGTACACCTCTAGGAATATGCCTTTAACTCTCTTTTTTTAAGTCCCCCTCTCTAACTCAGCATATTTTAAATGACAACCAATTCTGAAGGCTGGTACACCAAGATCAAGGCGTTGAGTTGTGGGGCTCCTGGTGGAGGCCATCTTTCTGGTTAACGGAAAGGCCCCTTGTGGTATCTACTCACATGGTAGAAAGAGAGAGCATATGTGTATCTATCTGGTCTTTTCTTATAAGGGCACCAATCCCTTCATGGGTGCTCTGCCCTCATGACTTCAGCTAACCCTAATTACCTCCTAATGGTCCCAGCTCCCGATATCATCATTCTGTGGATTAGGGCTTCAACATAAAAAAAAGGAAGGTGGCGGGGGTCGGGGGGCACAAAGATTCTGTTCCTAATATTCGATCAGCTCCTTTTTCTTCCATCCTTTTCAGTGAGGTTGTGTCATGCATTTGTTGTTTGATTATTATTATTATTTATTAGAGGGAGAGGAAGGGAGAGAAAAGCATTCACCCGCATCTTGTACCAGACTGGGGATCATACCTGCCTAGACTGAGGATCAAACCCAGAACCTAGCTATGTGCCCTGATTGGGAATCAAACCCTCAACTTTTGGCTATGAGATGACACTCCAACCCACAGAGCCACATGAGCCAGGGCTGTTTTTTGATTATTTTGTCACTGTTTCCATCCTATTCTGGGATGCCCCATATCTTAGCTTGTTTGTCATCGTTGTTGCATTATCGACATTCAACAAAGTTCATTCTGTATGGGTTTTGGCAAACATATGAAGTAAGTGTATAGCATCCATGCGACATACTTATTAACTCTAAGAAAAACCCTGGGTGGCCTATTTATACTTAACTCTTCACTCCCAGATGTATCTGTTCTCTGCCAATAATTTTTCCTTCTAGAATACCATACAAATGGGACCATTCGATGTAGAGTGTTTTGAGTCTTTTTCATTACACTTAACAAAGTGTAATGAAAAACTTAAGTTTTTTCATTTTTTTCACTTAATGAAAAACTTAAGTTTCATCATGTTTTTATATGAATCACGTAACTTGTTCCATTATCAGTTAGTAGTATTTTACTTTATGGATGTACTACAGTTCTCCTGACATCCATTCAAGGACATTCACACTACAATATCTTGGTTTCTTCTTGTTTTTGATGATTAATAATAAAGCTGCTGCAAGCATCCACAGGCAGATTTTTGTGTGGACATCATTTTAAAAAAAATCATTTTAATAAATATCTAACAGCAAGATCGCTGAGTTATTTGGTCAGCACATATGCAGGAATGATTTAACTCAGCAAATCTGAGTTGCTCAAACTCTGTACATTACCCAGAAGAGCCTACGTTCCTCGTTGCCCCTTGCCCTATTTTCGTGAATAGGGGGCAATCCTCTGATGACTGCATCTCTTGGGAGCTGCAGACCTTCCTTCTTGCCTACAGCCAGACTCCAGCAACGCCTCCTAATTTTTAATTAAAAGGCCTTACAGGTTTATAGGACATCTGACAGCCTTCTGCCCAGGAAAGCAAATGCTTAGCTCCTGTGTCCACTGGCCAGGGCCCCTCTCCCTTCAGACTGTGGGTGACTCTCTGTCCTGTGAGCTCACTCGGATGGATTTCACCACAATAGTATTAATTTTAGGCCCGCGTAGCTTTGTTTTTTCTAGTAAAGATGGGAATTTTTTTGTTTTGTTTTTCATTTCTCCACATATCTGTGTAGAAGACAGAAGCCTTTTTTCCCCCTCTGTTTTGTGATGATCTCTACCTGCCCCTCTGTAATGATTACTAGAGCCCTCAAAGAAAAAGAGTGAGAAGCAATACAATAAACATCGGAGTATGGTTATCCATAAAGTGAGGCTTGACTTGTTCAGGTTTGCAGAAGCAGGTACAGAAATACATGTCTGTCTTCACTTGTTTTTAATATAAAAGAAAGGTCACTTGGCTTTGTTTCCCTCAAAGGCATTCTTTTTTCTCTACCAGTTTGGTTTGGAGGAAATTTGGCAACTTCTATAATGTTGCTTCATTCCTTTTTTGTTGCAGTGCATATTATTACTTCTGGGGACATACTATGATTTATTCAACCAGCTTTTCATTGCTGGATATTTGGGTTGCTGACAATACTTTGCTGTTTCGAACAAAGCTAAAAGTACATCTATCACGTCATGTGTGCAAGAATATCCCTTAGATAGCTCCCTGGACATAAACGTTACTGGAAGAGACTACATATACACACATGTAATTTTGATGTACACCAGCCTCCAGGAAGTCCGTGCCAGTATACACTCCCAGGAATAATGTATCAGATTCCTTAGTCTCACAAAAAGAGTGTTATCAACATTGGGTTGTGTTAAATGGGTGGACGGTACTATATTGTATGATAGAATAGTTTGCTTTTTACCAAGGCAGAATTTACACATAATAAAATATCTTAAGTGTAGAGTTTCTGAATTTTCGCACGTGTAAATATCACTTTTCACACGTGTTCACCATGCTGACACCTGGTTGAGATACAAGCACTCCCAGCGTCCTGGAGGGCTCACTAAATACCGTCTCAGGAGAGCACACCCTTAAGGAGAACAACTCTTCTGACTTAAGCAATCAAAGATCACTTTCTTATTATTTTGCATTTAATATACACATAGTAGCACTAGTGTTATTGTACATGTGGCTTTCCCACTCTGTATTATGTCTACAGTATTTACTCATGGCGATGCACCTATTAAATTTTTATTCATGTTCATTTTTATGGTATTCCTTGGCACAAGTACGGCACAATTTATCTGTTTTATAAATAAATAATACTTGACTAGTTCCCGCTCATTGCTACTAAAAAAAATCTCCTAGCCATGTTTTATCTTCATTCCCACACAATTTAACATGCTGACTTTCACAATTCCATTGAAAACATTTTCTCCCTCGTATTGTTCGATTTCTTCTTTGGCTCCTCGATTATAAAGATTTGTGTAGTCAATGTTATTTGGGGATTTCCAGGTTAGCTTTCTAGTGTTGCATTCTTGTTCTGTTCGGTAGGATAGACAGCAAACCAAGGCAGGGAAGAGGCGGGGGACAGGTCTCCCCCACGAACCCAGCGGTCCTGAGCCTGATCTGATCATTTTGACAGGTGTTCCAACATCACAAGAAACACCAGGCTAACATGGGAGGAGGGCAGTCCTTGAAATTCCATGTATCATTCCCACTATCTGGGAAAGAAAGCTTTTGAAACTGGGCTTTCATCCCAAGGCCTAAAAGGCAAGAAAGAGCCCACAGTGCCCAAAGGAAGAAGCCCATAAAAAATCGTTGGTTAACTGCCTGCCTCTGGTCACTATCTCTTCTATGAGAAAGGCCTTAATGGTTACAGGAAGAAGTCTATGAGTAACTTTGGGTTAACTGCCTCCTGTCACGTATCCGTTTTACAACAAAATGAACAAATGGAGTCTGGAGCAAGATAAGGATTAGGGCTAACACACTCCCACACATACCTGAGTTTGGGCGGCCATGTACCCCCGGGAAAGCTGGCCCCAGCTGGCACCACCTTTACCCAACAATCAATATGTAACTCGTCACCCCCGTCCCACCAACTATGTGCGTCCTCAGAACAAAGGACCCGAGGTTCTTGCCACCCTGGCTGTTGTCCTCCTCTCCCACCTCAGCAAGGCCATGAGACCGTATCATCAATAAACGCTGCTTGCACAAGAATAGGCTTGCTGGTCTGTAATTCTTTTTAAAAATATTTTATTTATTTATTTTTAGAGAGAGGGAGAGAACCACCAATGTATGATTGCCTTTCACACACCGCCCCACCCCAGGAACCTGGCCCACAACCCAGACATGTGCCCCAAGTGGGAATTGAACTGGTGACCCTTTGATGCACAGGCCCGAGCTCAGTCCACTGATCTGTAGCCCACTGATCTGGGGGCTGATCAGTAATTCTTAATAGGTGAGCAAGAAGAACCGAGTTTCCCCTGTAACAGTTTGATTCCATATATCTAGACAACATAAACCTAAATGATTTCAAAGCTTTGATATTGGTGGCTTTGATATTGGTGATATTGTGTTTTGGTGGAGCTTATTAATTTCAACATGCGCTGGAAAATATTTTATTTTGCAGATGTTGAATGTGGTGTTCCACACATCTACAACACTCAACCATGTTATTTAAAATTTTATGTTTTTAATGATTTTTTATTTGCTTATGTTACCAGTTTTTGAGACAGGTGTGCTAAAATTCTGATTGTGGATTTCTCCATTTTTTTTTTAAATTGCTCTTATTAAGTGTACAAAATTTGGGATTGTTACATTTTCTTGTAGAAGTAATATTTTAAATTGTAATAATAGGTCTCTTCATCATCTGTATTTTTTGTATTACATCTTATCTGGCCTCAGGATAGCCATCTCTGTTTTCTTTTGGTTAATATTTGCATGAAACAGACATTCTATGTCATTTCAATTTCTCTGTATTCTAATATCATGTATGTGTGTGCTTTACAAATAGTATGTTGTTTATTTTTTCATTACTCCAGACTGATAATTTCTATACTTTATAACAGGTCTAGAAAAGTTACATTATTACAAATATTGTCTGACGAACATGTGTTTAAATCTATTTTCATGTTTCTTTCCTAATTTTTTTCATATGACTTTTGTTATTGCATTCTTTTTTCCCATTTCCTTCATAGTGAAGACATGTATAAAATATGTAATTTTATTATCATATTTTAAATGGTCTAATTTTTTTCTGTATACATTGAGTAGAATTACTTTGGTGTGTGCCCTGGAATCTTTTATTAATTTGTTTACAAATCAGCTTAACAATATTCTGATAGGTTTAAAATATTCACTTTTGTGTGTGTGTTTGTGTATGAACTGTCTATTCACATTTGGCAATTTTTTTCTGTGAAATGTGGACTCTTCCCTTAAAAATCAGTAAAAGATTTTCATCTGTTATAGAGAAAAGCCTTTTGCAAAAATGTATGCTTTCAAAGGAAGTTTTCTCTGTCTTGCAGATTTTCAGCTGAATTTCTCAGTACATTTTAAAAGACAACTATAAATGTATAAGTAGTTGTAATAACAAATATATCATATACACCCTTCAACCTGCTTCGCCAGTGGCAACACCTTGTAAAACTTCTACAATATCACAGTCATGATTTTCACCTTGACGCCATCCACCTATCATATTCAGCTTCTCCTAGTTCCCTGCCCTCCCCTGTGTGGGTGTGTGGTCTTATGCCATTTTATAACATCTGCAGGTGCATTTAGCCACCACCACGGTCAAGGCCCAGAAGTTCTATCATACAAGAATCCCTTGCGTGTAGCTCTCATAACCGCACACATATTCTTACCTCCACTGTTCTCTCTCCCTGAATTCTCTTAACCACAAACCATTAGTCTGTTGTACAAATCTATACTTTGGTCATTTGAACATTTTGAATAAATGGAATCATACAGGAAAAAATATGACTTTTTCTACTTAGCATTACCATCTCACTATGGTTTACCTAAAATTTTTGTGCATGTCAAATGTTCATTTCTTGTATTTATTTCTTTTTTGGCTCGGTAGTATTCCATAGCATATGGGGACTTAACACTGTTGCTTAACCTTCAACCAATTAAAAAATAACTGGGTTATTTCCACTTTTTGAGTATTACAAATGAAGCTGCTATCAACATGCATGGGCAGGCTTTTGAGTGAATATAATTATTCATATTTATGGGATGAATACTCATGAAGACAATCATTGAGTCATATGGTCTGTGGTATGTTAACTTTTAGAAAACTGCCGAATTGTTTCCCAAAGGGATGACACATTTTGCATTTTCACAAAGAGTCTGTGAGTAATTTATCTTCTCTGCGTTCTTAATTGCATCTTACGCTGACACTATTTAGTGTCCTCACTGACAGGAGTGGTGGGAAGGGGGTGCTAATGAAGGAATTTCAAAATAATAAGTGGAGTCTGTGAGATTACAGGCAAAAGAAATTGTACATAAAACTGAGAATCTGGTTGATAGGGTATTTCCAGTGTGGATGTAATTTAGCAGTTCTGAAACCACTATATGTGATTCTCAAACAATTAAATTAATGAATGGTGCGTTGTTTTGGCAGGATTCTCACTGTTGAAGTGGAATGGTTAGAGATAAGCAAAAGGAGAAGGCTGAAATGATTGGTATGAGGATGGATTAGGGTTGGTGGCTTCAGCATGAACTCATGTTCAGCTTAGCATAGATACTAATGGGTACATGTAAAATATTTATAGAGGTGTGTGTATACAGTCTGGTATACACTCAGATGTTGCCTTATGCTGTCAGCTGAAAAAGTAGAGGATTAATGCCACCCCAAGAGTACAAAACACACCTAACACTTAGAAGATGCTTTCTAATACCATTTCCCAGTAAAAGAAATCAGGGTTCTTTTGAGAAATGGCTGATTCTAGGACTGGATCTGGAAATATATAGGATGAACCTAGAACATCTTGTAGTGCCAGAAAAAAAGGTGATACTTAAACGAATCTCATAAAAATGATGCATGTCAATGGGACACATAAAGCCAATAAAGAGATTTCAACAGGTAAAGGTAGGAATTATTATTATTAAGCAACAATAGAAGTATAGCAGTACCTCAGCCAGATGGTCAAGAATTAACATCAATAGTGGCATCGTGCTGACAGTGTATTCCATTGACATGATACAATGAACATGACACACAACCTCTAGAAAAATCAGACTAACCCCAATTGGGGGACACTCTAGAAAATACTTGATTGGTACATTTAAAACTAAATGTTCTCAAAAGTAAGAAAAGTCTGAGAAACTCTCACAACCAAGAGGAATCTAAGGACAAAAGACTACTCACTACAATGTGGTACTACAGTTGAGATCCTGAAATAAAAAAAGGGGGAAAACAAACAAACAAACAAAAATATGAACATAGTGAATATTAATGTATTAACTCGGTTCATCAATTGGAACAAATGTAACATGCCAATATAAGATGTTGCCTGTCGAAGGCATTGTGTGCCTGAACACAGTAGGGACTCTGTATTGTCTGTGACTTTTATGTTAATGTAAAATTTATTATAAAATAAAGATTATTTAGAATAAAACAGAAAAAAATCTTCCTTGTGGATGGCAAGAGTGTCCGATAATGTGTAGCCATTTTTAACTCATCCCACATGTTTAACCCAATGATCTGCTTAAATCCTGTTCTGGCGAAACAGAGTCAAGTCCAAAAGAAAAAAAACCCCACAACTTTAACTGAAGCAAAGAGAAAACACTTGCTGTACCTATCATTCAAATTGTTCTGATCATCACCCTGAGGCAGATTCCTGTCTACAGCACACACTCCATCTTCTCATTGTTCACAAGCCACACACACTTCAACGTATTAAAAATGAAAAAAATCGTATTAACAAGGGAAATATATCAATAAAATGAATTCTGATGAATGAAATGAAATTAATCTCTAATGCCTAACATCAAGGTTAAATATTTTACTGTGGATTTAATTAATTTATTATTACAATTCTACTCACAAAATGGCTAAAAACCATTCACCTTGTTTGTCTCACCTATCAAACCTCTCGTGGTCAAATACAGTTTATTGTGAATCTTGGTTTCTTAATGACTTTCAGCCTTTGCAAACATTTTGATATAGGATAAGATGGCCACACTGAACAAGCACAATGCCCATAGAGAAGTGAGTCAGTCCTCGGTCTGAAACTCCAAGTGTGCAGAGAAAGGCACTCCTAAAAGAATATTGGAATATGACAATTTCAAGAAAATGAAAAGAGTACTTTGTGAATAACATTCTTCTGAATTCTGCTGATGAAATTGACTTAATGGCTCTTTACAATGTATCATTAATTGAGTTACCATGCAGCTCCTAAATAAGCAATGCTCACAAAGTCATACTTAAAAGGAGAACCTGTTAAACATCTTACCTTTGTCTACCCCAACCTATAGGATCAGGGATTGTACTGGTGTTATGGCAATGGCGCTTTGAAAGTACCTCTATAGCCCTGAATGGTGTAGCTCGATGGATTGAGCAAGGTCCTGCAAATCAAAGGATCACTGGTTCGATTCCCAGACAGGGCACATGCCTGGGTTGCAGGCCAGGTCCCCAGTTGGGGACATGTGAGAGGCAACCACACATTGATGTTTCTCTCCTTCTCTTTCTCCTTTCCTTCCCCTCTCTCTAAATAAAATCTTAAAAAAATAAAAAATAAAATAAAGTGCCTTTACAATTGGAGAAAGATGTATTTAGTGGACAAAGGACAGCAGGATCCTTGAAGTAACATGAAATCATACCAGTTAAATTTCTTATATTTCAGAAGAAGCTTATTCTAGATCAGAAGAAACAACCAAGCCAAGAGAGCAAAAACTCAGATGGAAAAGTGACGACAATATCAATAGCAGTCTTAAGAATGAGTAAATTGGAGAAAGTACTTCAGTTTACTTCAAAGCTATGCAGCAACTGCCTTCATCTCACTAGAGAGAGACAGGGAGGGAGAGAAAATAGAGAGAGAGAGACAGGGACATATTGTATAAAAGCCATATGCAATATAACACCCATATAAAATAAAAATCTGTGCAACATACAGTAGTCTATGTTTTTCAGATGAATATTCTGAATGTATGGCAGTAAAAATATTTAGAATAAACAGTAGTTACATTAATGAATGAATTAATGAGCAAATGAATATATAAATAAATGAATGAACAAATAGATCAATTAATAAATGATTTGGAGAGTTTATAAATATATTATGATGTAATATATTTTTCAGTACAGATAAACAGATGATACATTATGCTGTGGCTTAATCTATTCCTGGGCAATGAGTTTGAAAGAATAATTTGCCTAATTTACATGCATTTGCACCAATTAGCATGCTGAATTTGTCTCAAAGTCAATATTTACTGCAAAACACAAATTAAGTCACCTTTTAAACCAATAAATTTCATTATGTGCTTAATAAGAAATTCCCTCATAAAGTGTTGTTTACAAGTTCTTACTTTAATGCCTCTGGGTGAACTGATCGGCTGTTTAAAATTTTTATTATGGCGTGAGTTTTAACTGTCTTTGGTCCTCACTCATAACTGAATAAGATGAACTACTTAATTGTACTACTTACTTTTTTATGAAGTGTCCATCTGGTAATATCTGAACATAATTACTCAAACCCCATCTTGTAATTTTCTTCCTTACATATCTAGAAAATAATAAGATTAAATTAAACACCTATGATACAAAATGAGTGCATTTTGAAAACACAATTCATATAAAATATATCATCAATAAGAGAAGCAACCACTCTTTTTAATCAGATATATATGGTTAGAAATATTCTTATTATGCCACCCTAGCACTGAAATATATCACTTTGACATGCTTTCTGCGTGTCTTTCTTCTCTCAGTGATCTCATGTTAGTGAGCTTCATACATGTCACATGAATCAGTTCTTCATTCCTTCCTATTGTGAATGATCTCCCACTGTACGTACAGATGTGCCACCTACGGTTGGTTCATCACCAGTCGCTGAAGCTTCAGGTCGCACCCACTGCAGGCTGTCATGGGTCATTGAATAGGCTCTGCCTTGGTTTCAGGAACTGTAAAGCCCCCATGGCTAAGGATGAGTGAGCGACCTCCAGAACGGGAGCCACAGGAGACAAGCCCTGTCTCTGGTAGTGAACGCTGCCTCAGTTTCCTCTCCCTGCCCCCAAAGCTTGGTGGGAAGTCAATGACGGGTAAGACTCCTTACAGAGAGTGGGCAACCTAAGCTAGACTCGATCACTTGGGAAGCCATCACGAAAGGACTCAGGGGGCTGCCACAAAAAGGGAGCAATGGACCCTTGCCCCCCAGGCTGTCTGATATAGACGGAGTCCCCATGTTCTCTGGGAGAAGCGCTTCTTGGCTCCAATCCACTGAAGCCTGAAAACCTGATGGGGAGAGGGTCTAGCTCCTTGCCTTACTAGAGCGGATTGGGGAAATCTAGCATAAGAAAGAATTCCTTAAAATCCTGTGAAACCTACTTTGCTAAGAGTGTTTTCATTCATATGTTAAGGGTCTGAGCAGAAAATGAGTATGTCTCCCAAAGTTTCTGCAACCCCCTTTCCTGACAGACACTGACTCAGATTTCTTTGAAATGTTATCTACTGTTTGATCCTTGCTGCCCTGTATTCCTATGTATTACAATCCAATAAAAGCCCCTGGAGGAAGGGGCTCCTGGCCTTTTTCCTCTGAGAAACTGGCCACCTGTCCTCCCCAAGATCATGTCTTGGTAGTGTTTACTTCATCCGTGGTGGACTGGGGGACTTGCGGGAAAAGTCCCCCCCCCACATAATGCTGTTATGAACATTGCTGCTCAGGCCTTTGTGTAGGCATCGACTTCGTTCTTGTCAAGTAAACATGTAGGAGAGGAAACTCTTGGTCATATGGTAAATGTATTTTTTTCTTTTTAAAGATTTATTTATTTATTTTTTGACAGAGAGGAAGGGAAAGAGGGAGGGAGAGAAGTATCAATGTATGGTTGCCTCTCGTGAGTCCCCTGCCGGGAACTGGCCTGCAACCCAGGCATGTGCCCTGACTGGGAATCAAACCGCGATTGTGTGTTTTGCAGGCCCGTGCTCAATGCACTGAGCTACACCAGCCAGGGCGGTAAATGTATTTTTAACTGATTAAAAGTGGTCATAGTATGTTTTTGAGTAACTACTATAGTTTCTACTATTATAGTTTCTACCAGCAATGTTTGGGTTTCCATTTTATGTATCCTTGCTAACACTTGTTAATGTCTGTCAATTCTCTATTACAAAAAAAAAAAAAACCTCAGCAAAATAGGAATAGAAGCAATCTTCTTCATGCTGAGATATCTGCTAGTAATACCATATGTAAACATGAAAGGCAAAATTATTTCCCTTTAATATTGAGAACTTGGCAAGGGTGTTTTCTCTCATTATTTCTACTAATTATTTTACTGGAGATTCTGTACAGCAGTATGGTAAGTTAGAATAAAGTGATCAAGGTACTCAAAGAATAAAGGAAAAAATGAAAATGTTAATAGTCAGAAGAAAATATCATTTTTGGAGAAAATCCTATGAAACCTTCAAAAATGTCTAAGTAACCAAAATATGAGTTCAACAAGTTTACATCAAGTTTATAAATTCAATATACAAAACTCAAATTGTGTAAAGTGTCAGTGAAGAATCATATACTGGGATTTTAAAAATCACTTATAATCAACATCAAACTATGAAAAACTATGAAATATTTAAGGATGAATCTGACTAAAGACATGTAAGAATTTTGCTCTGAAAATTATTAAACATTGCTCAGAAACATTAAAGGTGATAAATATATTAAGAGATAAACTGTTTATAATAAAATATTCCATATTGTTAATATATCAATTCACCTTAAATTAACCTGTAGTTTTAAAGTCATTCCAGCAAGAATCTATGCATTTTTCTGGTGGAAATTAACAAACTTATTTAAAAATTTGTCTGATAATCATAGAACATAGGATAGCCAAACCAGTTTTGAAAAGAAGATTCATGCTGAAGGAATGACTGTGATAACAAGATCAATTTATTTAAAGCTTCAGTAATGGATAATGAGATACTGACATATAAATAAATAGATCGATAGTGTGGAAAAAAGCCTACAGGTAGGCTCATGCATACATGTTAAGTTGATTTTTGAGAAATTACACAAGAACCTCAGTGGAGAAAGAATGGACTGTTCTACTAATACCACCAGAAAAATTGGATATTCACTTGTAAAACTATGTGTGTCTATCCATTCTTTGCAAAATATACGAATGCTAATTTAAGAGTCATGGAGACCTCACCATAAACAGTAAACTTTTCAGAGGAAATCAAAAGGCACAATCTCTGTGACTCTGAGGATATCTTAGGGACAAAACAAAAAGTGCAAAGCATGAAAGTAAATTTGATAAATTGGACTTTAACAAACTAAAAACGTCTGCTCTAAGGCATTTTTTTAAGAACAGTATGAAGGCAAGCCACTGACGGGGAGAAAATCTTTTCGAATCACCTAGCTGAATAAATACTTTTACCCAGAATATATAAGGAATTCTCAAAAATCAGTAAATAATAACATACATTAAAATATCTATGACAACAGAACAGAAAATATAAATAAATATTAGTAAAGAAGAAGAATGAGTAACAAATAAGCACAAGGAATGTTAGACCACATAGAGCATTGAAATTTTTTTACAATCTGAAAGAGAAGGAAGTTTATTCTTTTAAAAATTAAATGAATTGGACACTGTTTTAGAATTAATTTTGATAAACAATGATGCTAATGTTGTTCTCGAGCATTATTGTGTTACCCTTGTGTGTTACTTTCTTCTTTGTATAAATTTTAATCATATAAATTTTTTAAAATGCCATGATTTACTCTGTTTTGCATGTTTCTCAGCATGAGGCAAGAGAGCCATAAGAACTCTGAGACTGTGCTGCTGTCGCTGGCCAGCATCTAGCATCCTGGTTGCCAGGAGACACATTTTAGCACTTAGGTAAATTGGATACTGAACCAAGGCAGGGAGGAGTGGGAGACATGTGTCACCCCCTAACTCAGCCTGAGCCTGGTCGGATTATAGTGCCCAATGTTCCAACACCACAAAAAACATCAGGCTAACACAGGGGGAGGGCAGTCCTTGAAATCCTATGTAAGGTTTCCACTATCTGAGAAAGGAAACCTTTGAAACTGCGCTTTCCTCCCAAGGCCTCAAAGTGTGGAGAAGAGGGGGGCCACAGTACCCAAAGAAGAAGCCTACAAAACACCTTTGGTTAATTGTCTACTTCTGGTCACTATGTGTTTTACCAGGGAGTCCCTAATGCTTACAGGAAGAAGCCCATAAATAACTTTGCATAACTGCCCCAACTTTAATTAACTGCCTCCTGCCATATATCTGTTTTACAACAAGATGAACAGAGCCTGAATCCTTATTCAGGCTAACGGATTCCTCCACATACCTAAGTTTGTGTAGTCACATCCCCTTGGGAAAGCTGGGACCATCTTTACCAATCAATTAATATAACATCTTCAGCTCCATCCTCAGAACAAACGACCTGGGCTCTTGCCACCGGGCCCCTGACACCCTTGCTCTTGGCTCTTGCTGCCCTAGCCAAGTCCTGCCCTCAACCTGTGCCTTTCTCCCCCACTTTGGCAAAGCCTGTTGCCTTTCATGAGCACTTGTCACTCATAAGCCCTGCTTGCACGCTATTAGACTTGCTGATCTGTAATTCTTGACTGCAACAGCAAGAAGAACCAGGTCTCTCCCATAACAAACACGGTTATGTAAGCTCTTCTCTTCAGTGTAAAACACACACACACACACCCGCAACAGTTCCTATTCATTTTAAGTCACTTTCCTTTCTGTATGTTGTCTACAATCAATTTATTCAAATAAATGTATTTGTTAGCATATTAGTAATTTCTAAAATAATATCTTAAGATAAACTTCAAAGTTGGTAAACTGAGTGATATTTTTGCATCCTAATATCCTATTTTGTAATATTTTTTCTTAAAATACACCCTAATATTTTTCTTATCTATAAATTAACAAAAACAAAACTTACAGTTCCTTATATTAAACATTGGTAACATAATATCTTCATAAGCAAAGACATAGACAGTAGGTGATAATTCAGGGATGTCTAAGTATCTCAAATTTTCTGTTTTTATTCTAAGTAAAGGAACTTTATTTCATTTTTAGTAAACAGGTTTTCAGATGTATAACTAATAAAAAAAATTAGGTTGAGATTGTTTGCCACCTTCATCAAGATCTTACATGAACACATGTCAGTTTTTTTAACTCGGTATTCAGTATGAACAAAACACTCTGTTTCAAATGAGTCATATTAAATTTAGAAAGTCATCATCAGTAAAATCAGAGCTATAGGATCTATTTTTAGATTGTGTGTCATTTCAGAGGTAATGAAACACATTTACTAGGCAGACCAAAGTATAGCAATTATAATGCTGGGCAATGCATTCTGTGAATTGCAATCATAATATTTCTACTCTCATCACTAGCCTGAAAGCTAAAAGAATCTTTTCATTAACATGCATTGCCATGTATTATACTTACTGAATGTTTATAACATTTACAATATCTAAAATTTATACTGAATACTATTTGTTTTCTCTTTGCATTAGCAACTCAATTAATTGGTCACGAAGAGACTATCGTTCTTCTACATGCTTGTAATCTCTTTTTTCTTAACATCAGCCCATGTTATTATAATTTTAATCTCTATTTAAAACTATGCTAATAAAGGAAAGAGAGTTTCAGGCAGAAAGGAATGGTAATTATAACAGTATCTAAAATTGCATAGATGTTAGACTAACTTCTACCCATACATCATTAGGAATTTAAAGTTAACTTTTGTGAGACTTCAGACACATTTTGTGAAATAATCCCATCTGTAACTGAGCAGTTAAAGATAAATAAGTCTATTATAATTTAGTTCATGAGGCAATACCTGTATTTACTGGATATTTTGTAAAAAATGTTGCATCAGAGAGATGTTGGTATATTATTGTCATGGTTCTTTTTTTCCTTAATTGCTTTGCCGCAGGGCTAGGAGCCACAAACCACTTAGGAAATAGGTGTCATCATCATCAATATGTATCATGAAAATAGTCCAAACTTTGTACTGTTTTTGTGAAAATGTGAAGTTGCAACTTTTAAATGAGTTAAATTATCATATGTCATCTATTGAGTATGCATCAAAATTATTCTGTATTTTTTATTTCAATTGTTTTATTTGCTGATTTTTTAAAAATTTTATTTCATTTTAATTGTTGTTCAAGTACAGTTTTCTGCCTTGTACCCCCATCCCAGCCCACCCCCCTGGCCCTCCCCACCTCCCTCCCGATTCCAACCCCCTCTTGTTTTTGCCCATGTGTCCTTTATACTTGTTCCTGCAAACCCTTCCCCTTTTCCCCTGAAATTCCCTCCCCACTCCCCTCTGGTTACTAACAGCCAGTTCTCAATTTCAGTATCTTTGGTTATATTTTGCTTGTTTGTTTGTTTTTCCACATTTTATTATTGGGTTTAAGACCTGCATTAGAAGCAGTTGCCTGGATGTGGACATAGTGTTATGACTTTGAGGTAAAAATTGCTTGTGCTGACTTGATTCTATTTTAAAATCAAGACTTGTATTGCAACTTAATGTCGTCATCCACCAATGTTTCACAGCTTTACATAACGTGTTTTTGAAGAATGAATGAAGTGAAGTGAAAGAGCCTGAATAATTGAATCTGAATTGACTGGTTTCATCAGTCAAAAAAAATGTATTATGACAACTCAATTTAAAACTATCTAGTTAAGTGTAATGTGAGCATCTCTATTAAATGTCTTATTTGCAGGGCTCATTGGAGCTTTGTAAAAAAATCTTTTGGATAAAACTTGATGGATATTTTTGATGAATTTGTTAATTTACTATTATCCAATTTAACAAAGGAGTTTCACATTAAGGATCAAATTTAAGTAACTGATTTAAAGGATTATTTCCACTATCCTTTTCTGTACCTCTTTTTTTAAGCAATATCTCAGCACTGAATTGCCAAGCAATGTTGTGAAAAAGAATAAAAACCTCAAGACGGAGAGTAAAACATATTCAGTTCCTTCTAAAATGGGCAGTACTTTAGGACTATGAACTCTCCGAAGAAAAAAATGCAATGACTACTATGTAAAATTAGACTAAATTCCATGTGAACATTAACATTATTTTCTCACCTCTCTGAATGGATCATTATTTTGAGGGTAATAGTTGTAAAATTCTCAAGAATACCATAGAAATTGATTTTCTCCTTAGATCCTTTTTTGAATAAAAACGATTCATGTATAATGATACTTGTACTCCTTTCAGGTCCAATTTAACTTTAAGAGGAACGGATTATTCAGTGTATGTAGTAGGTTTCATTTAATATAGCAAACCTTCTATTATAAAATAAAATTTAAGCAATGTCTTATCTTCTCTCTGGTGTGTGATTTTTTTTTCTTATAGAACAAGCCTTATTATTCCTGTTCACTAATAACTAGATCTTAGCTGCTACTTTGATTCTAGAATGTCATAAAAATAAAACTCAGTTACCTTAACTGGGAAATAGAGGAAGCTGAATTATATATAAAGTCAATTACATGTAATCATAACCGTAATTGGCCTGGTATGTATCACTACATGACAAAATAGCATGTGGGATTCGCTCAGTATAACGCAGCTTTCAATATAAAATCCATAATTTTTATTCCAAATTCCATTCAAGCACACAAAGATTACTTGAAGCTTCTTGAAAACTATTACTTACTTTACTATGTATGATTTCAGGAGTGCTGCCATTTTATAAATAAAAGTACTAATAAACTTTCATTTGTAATATTAATTTACCCACATTCTTATTTTTCAAGTATTAGACTTTATCAGAATTCTTCCAGAAGAATTTTAAATATGCATTTAATTTAGATGTATATGTTTTCACTTCAAAATGCAAATATGTTTAAAACAATTAAATGGCAGTTAGTAGAATCCTTTATTTCTGCATTAGTGGCTTTAGAATTATATGAAATTTAACTTGCTATGTTTATTCAGATGTACACAGATCTGACTCAATACCATTTCACTTTACTACACCAGATGGCATTTTGCTTAGAACTTAATGGCTAATTGTTGAAGGACTGAATATTTGGACAAATTTTAACCACATTCTGCTAATATCTTGTGTTTATCTTCTCTATCTATCTATCTATCTATAATCTACTTAAAACCTATCTATCTTTATAATCGTCTATTTTTCTTTTGAGCAGACATATGATAAGGTCACAATAAAATATTAATGATATATATGGTTTGTGATCAGTCATATATTTCATTTAATAAGCCACTTTTATTCATATCAACCATTCATGTCTAAAGTCATTAATATTTTGATAGAACAAGAAAATTCTACTGAAAATTAGAAATATTGAATAGTTATTATTATTAAAATAAGTTATCCTGCTATTGAAAATTAGTGGAAGTAAGTGTTGTTAGTGAGTTCTGACAGACTTAACAGGGGCACTACATTTGATAGCATGGGCACTTCATGAAAAACCAGAATATAGTACAATGTACTGGGTCTGGGGAATGTGAAGCTAAGGTGTTCAATCCATCAAGCAAGACTCTAATAAATAATTAGCATTGGTGATTTAGCATCTCTGATATCGACTAAATTTTTGTGCCTCCCCGTGCCAGAATGGCTATGTTTAAGCCTTAACTCTTTGTTAAGAGATAAAATAAAAGTCTACTAAAACATTTCTATCTGAGCAAAAATCAATTTAAATCAGACAGCCTTCAACCTAGCAAAAGTTAGCAGGAACAAAGAAATTACTAGGCAAAAGATGGGTTGGTAATTGAAAGGTTACTTTCCTCGTTATTTGCTAAATTAGATTCCTCTGACAAGTGAGATCATATGGCATTTGTCTTTCACTGACTGGTTTATTTCACCCACCATAATATTCTCCATTTCCATCCATACTGTCCCCAAAGGTAGGAGTTTCTTTTTTGTTTCTTCTGCATAGTATTCTCTCGTGTAAACGTACCACCATTTTTGATCCCACTCATCTATGAGTGAGCACTTAGGCTGTTTCCAGCACTTGGCTACTATTGTAAATAGTGATGCTAAGATACAACCAGAGGCATGGAAGCATGGAGCAGACTGGCAGTGGCCAAAGGAGAGAAGGGAGGGGGGTGCTGGTGGGAAGGAGAGGAGGGACTAATCAAAGATCATGTATGAATGACCCATGGTCAAGGACAACGGCATGGGAATTGAATGTGGGAGAGGGGGGTAGAGGGTGGGCTGGCAGAATAGGGCAAAGCAGGAAAAATTGGAACGGCTCTAATAGAATAACAATAAAAAAAATTTAAAGAAAGGTTACTTTGGAGGATGTTTGGGGTCCGTCTCGCAGATTACTGAACTAGTGCTAATCATGGGATTCCCCATTCAGTGGCTTAAGATTTTATTTCTGGAAGGGCCAGAACTCTAATTAAGTCAGTCTGGTGGTGCTGGGCTTAAAATCAGTATAAGCAAGTCCATTTGGGGTATACTGTCTCGGTTTTTAACACTGTGATGTAATGCCACCTGAGCTAGGGCATGTCGAAGACCATTAAATTTAGATAAGATCTTGAGGTTAGAGCCCGGCAATGACATTAATGTCAGAAGAGGAGAGATACAAGGTCTTTCTCCCTGCCACCTGAGGACATGGAGAGAGGATGCCCACCTGCAGGCTAGGAAGAGGGCTTTAACCTGAACATGAGCAAAGTAGCACCAGTGTGTCCAACCCGAGAAGTGTCCCGAATAAAGTTTTGTTGCTCCAGCCACTAAGTCTGTATCATTCGGTTGAGAATAGCCCAATCGAAGGCAAACTCCAAGAGTACGGTTTTCTTTAACGTTGATACTATATCTGTTCCCCTGCCTAACTTTCAGTGATTGTGTTACAAATATCAAATTGGTAAATGTTTGAAATTGTGAAGTTATATACACTTTTGACTTGAGCATTTTAGTACTATTTCAAACATTGGTTAATGTAAAGAGCTGGAGAGATGTAAAAGAGGTCTAAAGGTAAATGTAAATATTTAACATATGTATTTATAAATTCCTTTGGTAATGACATTCTGTAACTTATCTCTCTGTATAATATTCTCTATTCTCAGTTTCCCTGGTGATTTTCAGCCTTCCTCACCCCATAAAATATTGAAATATCAAAGTGAACTATAGGATCGATTTTTTTCTACAAATCTGAGAAAATAGAACAGACAACATTAAAAAATTGGACAACACTCTTATGATATGTGCTTGGGTCCAGTGTAAGGTTGCTAGATCAGCAAATAAAAATGTGTACTCTCAACTAAACTTGAATCACACATAAATAACAGATACTTTTTTAGTAAATCATGTCCCACATAAGAATGTTCATCATTTAACTGAAATTCAAATTTCCCAGGTATCTTAGTCTGTTCCAGTTGCTGCAACAAAATGCCGTGGACTGAGCAGCTTAAACAACAAACAAATATATATTTCACTGTTCTGAAAGTGGAGATCAAGATCAAGATCAAGGTGCTCAAATCAAGGCCAGGCAGTTGTAGTGTAAGCTGGGGGCTCACTTTGTGGTTCACAGAAAACATTCTTCTTGTTTCATTGCGTGGTAGAAGGTCAAGAGAGTTCTCTCCGAGGCATCTCTTTTTTAAGGGTGTGAATTCCATTCATGAGACTCCACCTCCTGGCCTAATCGCCTGCATAAAGATGCACCTCCTAATGGATGCTCCTCCTTCCACACTGAGGATCCAACACAGGAATTTAGCTGGGGGGGGTGGGGGAGAGGGGGATGGACATGCAGCCTATTGCACCTGGGCACATTGATGTTCTATATTTTAACTGGGAACCCCAGTAGGAGATACCCTATCTGTCTGTCCTCATAATGTGAATGCTCATTAAACTGTCCATACCACAGAAGAGATACTAACAATCACAAAAGTTTGCTAGCAGCCCAGTAGAAATCAGCTCTCCTGGTGATTTCATGAGCTCTCCTCCGTGTACTCTCGAGAAAATGTGGTCCTGATTGCAGGGGCAGAGGCTCTCCAAGACGTCAGTGGTAACAACAGTTGAACTCACTGAAGTTCAGCAGGCTGTCCAAGTAACTGATGCCAAATTAATTAAAATGAACATGCCCCGATTTCCTCACTAATATATAATTTCTCAAGTGAACACACCAGTTGACTAGGCAGAATGATTTGCCTAGTTGTTGATTGATTCTGATTGATTCCAGAATGATGAAAGCAATATTGTCCTCACTAAAATAAAAAAGTTTTCATTTCGTTCCACGGCCTGTAATAGCTCTTCCTGTGCCAGTTTTTGTACTTCCACAAACTGTTTTGAACAACTTCATGGTATTGCAACATTGTTGCTTAGTACCTAACTGAGTAGACTGTAACAAAATGGCTTGATTTCTAAACATTGAGCATCATTCCATATACTTCAACATGAAAAGAAATTGGTCTTAAGATTGATTAGATATACTATAGAAGGTTAATTTATGATGACAACTATTATATAATATCTTGCAAATCTGGTGTGTTTTCCTGTCCGATGTGGTATTTCTGTACCATGACCAAGAATATAAATATTTTACTGTAATATACAGCTAGCATATATAATTTTTTGTTGTTATTGTTGAAAACTCAGTTAGGCAACCTTCATTTTGGGAAGACTTAAATAATGGATTCTTTCTACATGCCACTAAGGTGTGAGGGAGAATATTAGAGAAAAAAAAGGTTAAAAAAGGCTTTTTCCCCTTTGTCATCTCTTTAATTTAATATTGTAAAATAATATTATTCATATGTGAGCAGATTTTATTCTTAAGTTGTTCTTTCCTTCTCTGGTGAATCCTTACTCCCCACAAGCTTTGTTACATCACTCTCATAATTTGAGTTCTTCTGTGTTAAAAGAAAGAGATAAAAGCTATTATCTGATCCTTGCTTCTATAGTTGAACCTCTTCCATCCTAAATAATTAAAATCATTATAGGAACATTATTACCGAACAGGGGCCTGGCCCTGGTAGGGTCAGCCTCTGGCCAGCTGTAGCATATGGGTCTTCGACTTTGTGTGGGAAAGATTTTGCAACATGAATCCAGGTGACTATTAGGATACATGTATTAAAGATGGGCAGGTGATACAAAGAATGGCTTGGCAGGAAGGGAGCAACAGGAGATCTTAGGCTGGGCTGCCTTAGCTCAGTGGGAAGTCAGAGAAAAACGGGCTTTGGGGAATTGGTTCAGGGGATCAGCCTGGGACAAGCCTTCAGCTGCCCATTGCTATGGTGGAGTTTAGGAGATGCATGCTTGTGGGGGAGTAAGTATGGGAAACAAGGGAATGAAAAGGGCATGGACTGCTGCCCAGAGGGAGAGCTCCAGCTGTGTCTTTGTCTTAAGTTTTCATCTCTTTCTTGCAGGTGGGAATCTTAGGGGAGGTCTTGGTAGGGTTCATCACTTTTCCAGGTGTGCCCTTTCAGGGTCCTGGTCTCCACTGATTGGTCAGTGAGCAGGCAGGGGTCTTTAGTCATTGAAGTGGGTCCTGGTGTCAAACCACCTGGTTTGCTGCTTTTCTGGGCCTGGACCTGAATTGCAACTGAGGGCTGTATGTTATCTCCAGGGAGGAAAGGCCAGCTGCGGAGAGGAGATCTGTGTGTGTGTGTGTGTGTGTGTGTGTGTGTGTGTAACTGCCTCCATCTTTATACTCAAAACCATTACAAAAAATCTGTTTGTTATATAATTTTTGAAGCATGAGAGATAGGCTTCTTTTTTCCTCTCATAGAAATATATACAAATTAAAAAAGCAAATGCTCATTAAATTAAACAGCTTAAACCATAACATTTGTCCTCAATCTATTTCTTTTTTACAACTGAAATTATCTCTAGGCTATGTAACAACATAAATCTTCATGTACTGTGTTTTCTTAAATTCAAAAAGATCCTAAGTCAATAGACCTGGTAAGACAGTAGGATTTTTCAGCAGGATTGCTCATGAATTCTCTGGAGCCGCTAATTTGGAAGCAAAAAGATGGAATTTGAGATACTACTCTTCATAATAACCTGAATGACAACTGGAGGGAGAGGATGTTTCATTCTCTGTGGTTCTGTAAACTTCCAGACGTGCAGAAGTGAAGGGGTTGGCTGCCACCACTGAGTTACAGACTGGAATGGTTACTGTTTATCTGGGGCTCCTTCTGCTATTGAGCAAACAAGCAAAGAGAGGCCTCTATGTTATCAGGACAATGGATCTTAATTATTGAGGGCAAATGGAAATCAGGACCATATATGAGACCTGAGGGACTCTTTGTAGTACTTCTTGTACACGTCCACAAGGTTTAAAATAATAAAGTGTCCCTGCATCTCTGCACAAGCATGACAGAACACAACAACAGCAAACACTTCTCTGTTCCTTTAAGAATAAGATTTCAGTCAACTATTGGCACCTCACAGCCAAAAGCACAGAGAAAGAGAAATCATGTGAATAGCAAGCAACCTTGTGATCAGTTTTAGAAATAAAAATATTGAAATCTTAAAATGAATCATATTCTTCATTGTGCCATATAAAGTTAGATATTTTAAATATAATTTTCCTGGTTCTTTAATGTCCTGCTAGTATATGTAAGATGTGATCATGGACTGCAACAGGATAATTGATTTCAAAGGTTATGACATGTTTTTACAGACAGACTACCAAAAAAAGAGGAAATAGATATGAGAGCCAGTTATCTGAAAAAGAAAACCCAATGGTGGCTTCTCTGATGTCAGAAATAGTGTCTCAGTGTCCTCTTTCAGGGGTTGGTTAAAATACTTGGGATTTTTATTGTAGAACCTAGGTTTGGAGGGATCATTTGAAGTGCACCCAAACTGGTTAAACAGAGGTGTTTGTGTGTGTGAGAAAGGATAGAAATCGGGACTGCAGATGACCTCTGCAGTTCATTTTGTAATCTTCCCAAGGTCACGCACATGTTTCTTTCTCTAAAATCTTTACCTACCCACCCCCCACCCCGAGGTCATTTACATCTAACATTTTCTCCATGCGGGACCCTCTTCAGGGAATTTTGAAAGTTCCTTTATTTAGCTCAAATATTACTACTTTAGAAATAACTTATCACTTCATTATAACAATAATATTTATTCCTCACTGCTATGGCATTACCCTTTTATATTCTTCATAGAATGTATGGCAGATATAAATGATTCTTGTGTTATTAATTTCTTACATGTTTGCCTGTCTTTGCCCATGACAAAATGAACTCGAAAGCAGCCTCTTTGCCTCTGTTATTCTCTGGAATAATCTCACTGCATGAGACACAGCTGGTGCTGAGTAAGGATTTTTATGTTGATGCAATACATAAAAGGAAGACCAAGCTAAATTCCAATTAGGGATTTCAGTATGAACAAACTTCAGTATACATAAATTCTAATACATTGATTTTATTTTATCTTTTTTAAAGATTTTATTTATCTATCCTTAGAGGGGACGGGAAGGAGAGAAGGAGAGAAATATCAATGTATGGTTGCCTCTCGTGAGTCCCCTGCTGGGAACCAGCCTACAACCCAGGCATGTGCCCCGACTGGGAATCGAACCGCGATTGTGTGGTTCGCAGGCCCGTGCTCAATCCACTGAGCTACACCAGTTAGGGCTCTAATACATTGATTTTAAGTATAAATGCTTCATATGGCACTAAGTTTATTTTAATTGTATAAGTAAGCATGCTGCATATTTGTGTTACAGAGTATCAGGAATTTTAGTGGTAATATACTTTCTTAGAGTGGAATATGTACTTGAAGACAGATAGAAATTATTTTGTGTGGCCAACATTCATTAAACTGGCATCTATATAACCCACTTATTTATTTTAACTTTGCTTCAAATTCAAGGTGGAAAGCCCAAAAGTAGGAGAAGATTCTCCAACTAAACTTAGTTCTATTCTCATGACAAAATAAACTTCATTTTAATTCAACTTACTTTGAATACCATCATTGTATCAATAAATATTACATCTTTCAATTTACCTGGTTTTTGTTTTTTTTCAGAAGGTATGCTTTCAAACGCTTGAAATTCATTTTTGAATTATTGTACGTAGATGCTTCCTCAGATTTTTTATACTTGTCATGAGAAAGGAGCAGAATCCTGTAACAGGGTGCTGAGCTAGAGATCCCTGAATGGAGAAAACCCAAACAGCTATCCTTGGGGGTGAGGGGTGGGGGAAGCTGGGCAGGACCACTGAGAGTTACTTTGCATATCTAAAGAACTTGGCCAGTGATTTAGTGATGTGAAAACCTATGCCTGGGAGATGGACATGACTCTAACCTGTGATGTAATGGAGCCAGAAGGGCTTGCTGTAGCTACCAGACAGCAGTACGCAACTAGCTTCACATCCTGGGGCCGTGCTTGCTGGGCTAACAATAGCAACGGAAAAGGCAGAAGAAACCAGAGTGCTGGCAGGTGTAACCCACTGTGGGAGGAGCTGGAAATGGGGTTACAGAGGAAGATCCCTGCGGGGATTTAAATTTAGGTGTGGGGCCAGAGGCACTCTCTTAACCATGCTAGGGCTCTGGACCATGTGGGAAGAAAATTAGAAAAGCCATGAGAGGCTTTCTCTCTTCTGCTCTCTTCACCATGAGTCTTGGGAGCAGAGAAGGGGGATGTTGGCCCTGTGGTTTGAAAGGAGAAGTGTAGGACCCTTCAGGCCTAGTATGAGAATGCAGTTTTGGATTAAGAGCAGAAGCCTAGCTAGCTGAGCATGGATGACTGAAAGAAGCTGAAATACAGACTGGAATCTGCCTAGCAAGGTCTGCCTACAGACTTCTGTTTCTTTTCCTGAGAGATGGCACCTCTGACTGGCCTGGTTTGGCAAGGAGAAGCAGGACTGTGTGTTTGTGAGTTTGTGTGTGTTTTTTTCTTTTTGTTTGTTTGTTTGTTTCTAAAAAGTAGGGGATTTAGCCTTGGCTGGTGTTGCTTAGTGGATTGAGTGCCACTGGTTCTATTCCCAGTCAGGGCACATGCCTGGGTTATGGGCCAGGTCCCCAGTAAGGGGGGCACAAGAGGCAACCACACGATGATGTTTTTCTCCCTCCTTTCCCCACTGTAAAAAATAAATTAATGAAATCTTTAAAAAAATTTTAAAAATTAAAAAAGAACATGGGATTTAACAGCAGAATTCTGCCATTATTTTAATAATGTATAACTTTTGAATAAACAGTTCCTTTGCTTTTTATAAGACTGGCATTCAGAGTCACAGTTCTTATCAACGGCAGACAATAGAGCCCAGAGCATGAGAACCGAGGGGTTCTGTTCCAATAAAACATCTGTGTACATAAAAGGGTGGTATTTTAAAATAGCCATTTTAGGTAAACTTTATGAAAATAATCATTCTCTTTGAATATTTTTAAATATGTGCTAATTATACAACTACTAAAAAAACAAATTTAATACTTAGACACTAAAACATTCAAGTGTCTAAATTTAAAGCAAAAGCCAAACTTTTGCCAGAAGACAATAGTGTAATTTCAAACATGCCCCCTACTCTTGAAATATTTTTTCATGCATCAGTAAAAATCTTTTCCACAATGTGATAGAATAAAACATAATTAGAGAATGGCAGTCAATTATTTGTGGAAGTATTCTGTTTATTACCATTAAAATAGTTGCTATGCCTAGAGACAAATGGCCTGTGAATGTGCATTTGTCAGATAAGTATTCTGAATAATTAGCGCTTCAGATTAGCATAAATAGCCTACAGGAATATTCTTACACAAAATAAGTCAAGAAAAAAAACAGAATAAAAAGGGAAAGTGAAATGATATCACCAGGCTAATATTCTACATAATAGTTTAGAATTCTTTGTCCATTTTTCTGTTTAAAAAAATGAAACCCTGTAACTGATCCTTTTCCCTGACACCACCTGTTGTTACTCCACATAACGTAATAGCACATTTTTTTAAATTTTATTTATTTATCTTTAGAGGGGAAGGGAAGGAGAGAGGGAGAGAAACATCAATGTATGGTTGCCTTTTGTGCGTCCCCTGCTGGGAGTTGGCCTGCAGGGAACTGACCCGCAACCCAGGCATGTGCCCTGACTGGGAATCGAACCTCGATCGTCTGGTTCGCAGGTCCTCGCTCAATCCACTGAGCTACACCAGCCAGGGCTGTAATAGCACATTTTAATGATGCTCCATTCACTTACATAACCAGAAAAGACACTGGCGTTGGGCCTGTCTGTCACTACCAAACCCAATAGGCAATAACAGCGATCGGATCTTTTATGGGTGCTTTATTCGGGTGGCTGACAATCCGAGAAGATGGCGTGTTCATACCCTGACAAACCACCCTGTCTTTTCTTTCCAGGCCAGACCTTTCATAAGGTGGGGGTGGGTGGATAAACAAGGTGTGGTGAGGGCTTTGAAATTCAGGGAGGATTAGGTGAGTGAAGCTGCAGCATATTCCTGTCCTGGGCAGTTGGCCGTTCCCAGGGGAGGGTGCTCATCTGCTCTCCCTGGAATACAAAGGTCCGGATGTCCCCAGGCGGTAATCTTCTATCAGTGCCCCAGGGGCCGGCTGCTTTCCCAAGAGCCAGGATGGGCCTTGTCTGTAGTTTCTGAAACAATAGATTTAACATACACATTACTTGCTAGCCTTATAACTTTTTCCTTAAGCTAAAATGTCCCAAGTCTTGAGTTCCCTATCACTTACATCATGATTTTGAACCAATATTGATTATTTTTCCAAAAAATTATCATACCCATTATAAACAGTTTTAGTTGTCCACATAATACTATTAATATCCTCAACAAGGCAGATTTAAGTGCAATCAGAAAGCAACAGCATCCTAGCCAATCTGACACAGGTGGTACCACAATAAATTTAATTCTTTCTGCATCTTTTCCAACAAAGAATATTTCCCTTTTTTTTGTGTTTTTCAGTTCTGGGTACTTGGTCTGCCATGTGGCTGATCCGTGTCTATCTTCCTCACCTCCCACCATAGGAATGTGTCTTTGGTCTTATCCCTTCGGAGAGTTTCTATTTTCTTTTCTTTTTTTTTAAGATTTTATTTATTTATCTTTAGAGAGGAAGGGAAGGAAAGGAGGAGAGAAGTATCAATGTATGGGGAGCATGGGGTGGGGGGCGGGCAGGGTTGAGAATATAAGACAGAAAGCTGTACTTGAACAAGAATTAAATAAAAAATTATAAATAGAAAATAAAAGAAGTATCAATGTATGTTTGCCTCTTATGAGTCCCCTGCTGGGAACTGGCCTGCAACCCAGGCATGTGCCCTGACTGGGAATAGAACCTCAATCGTGTGGTTCTCAGGCCCTTGCTCAATCCACTGAGCTACCCCAGCCAGGGCGGAGAGTTTCTATTTTCTAAATGCTAACTTTTATTCTTTGCTCACCATTAAAACTACTAATTCTTTAGAAAGTTTGTTTAGCTACATCTTCGAAGATCAACTTGTTATTTTCATCTCTGTGTTACAGAGTTTTAACCCTGCCCACTTAGGGTTCCTAGCTGCAATTAGTGGAAGCTCTTTCACCTGGTTTTTGACAAAATATAAATTTATTTAAAAAAATTTAGTTCACAAAAGCTCCAAGACCAAAAGCTCCAGCTTTAGAAGCTTAGAATATTGTGTGGCCAAACTAATGAAGGTGTTTCTCCAGCTAATGTGCCCGTTACCACTCGCTGCCCAGGGGTCAACGCTGCAGCATGAAGAGTCTCCCAGCTGAGGTGACTCGGAGACCTGCATCACAGATGCTCCTAGGCAGAAACAACATTTAACGAAGAAAACACTGAATGACTACTTCTTAGTGTCATTTCCTCAGGATTCAGTTATCATTTGAGTGATGTCCATTGTGGGAGCCCAGTCACACCCCTGTGACTTAGGACTAAGGTGAAATGATGTCTGAGTTTTGAAGGGAAAAGGGCAACACGAAATAAGAGAATTTTTCATTTGGAGAGAATTTTAAATTATTAAGCAAAGGCAGTTGTTTCTGATAGTTGAAGTTCTTCTAGAAAACTTTTATTTTTTTAAATTGTTACTGAAAAAAAAAACAGTCTTTGACTGTGTTAAATAAAAATAGAGAAGCAACCACTGCGGTGTCCTTTGCTTCCGTGAGTTTGATGACTTTTAGTATCGCATGTGAGTGGGATCACGTAGTATTTGTCCATGGCAGGCTTATTTCATTTATTATACTGTTCTTCAGGTACATGCATGGTATTACATGTGTCAAGATGAGGACACATTTAGCCTTTGATAAGGCTAAATGATATTTCATTGTTTTCTTCTTCCACATTTTCTTCATCCGTTCACCCATTGTATGAACTTAGGTTGTTTGCATATCCTGGCAATTGTGAATAGTGCTGCAATCAGCATGGGTCCCCAGAAGTAGATTGTCCTGCTATATGGCAGTTCTGAATTGATTTTTTTACGAAACCTCCACTCTTTTCTAAAACTGCTGCATCATTTTACATTCTTATCAGTAGTATATAAGAGTCCCAGTTTATCCACATTCTCATCAACATTAATCAAAGATGGGGGTGGAGGAAATAAGAATTTAATGCTCAGTGGATATCAAGTTTCAGTTACAGTAGATGAGTAAATTCTAGAGACCTTCTGTGGGACAAAGTATCATGGTCAATAACACTGTTCTGTACATTTAACACTTTTTTAAGAAGGTAGATCTCACGTTAAGTGTTCTTATCCAAGAAAAAGTAATCAAGAAAACTTGAGGAAGTGTTGGATATATCCATTACTTTGATCATAGAGATGCTATCACAGATATTTGAATAAGTCCAAACTTAATTATATATATTATACATGTGAAAATCTTTGAATACAAATTATACTCAGTGAAACTACTGATGTTTTTTAAGGACACATCAGAACTTAGATAAGGAGATTTTAATTGCAAAGACTATCACAGCAGGGAGAATATTTCAGTTTCAGAAATCTGCAGGGATCTCATCAGCCATACAAAGCTTTCCTTTTATAGGTTAGGAAGAGGTAAGGAAACATTTTAGCAGAGATTTTTCAGGAGAAATTAAGTAAGCAAGAAGAAATGATTAGTGGAGTCTGATAGGAAAAACATCTCACTGTGGTCAGCTAGTTCTTAGGATAAACTGGTAAGGAAGCTTGTCCCACTTTTTAGTACTTGTTTAGACTTGGGAGTGTCAAAGAGAAACCATAGGCCCAAAACAGTGTCACTAGACTAAATCCCATACTACCAAACCTACATTGAATTCCTAACCTAATTGTAATTTCAACCCCTCCCAGAAATACAATCTTAATCAAGGAGTCTGAAGCCTTCTGGGCAGTTCCTATAAGGTGATCTGTTACTTTGACTCTCCACCCCCAGAGAAAATAGCTTGCTAGAACTCTTGCCATTCCCTTCTTCCTAGAGAGAAGGTGTTCTGGCTCAAAGATAATTCTTTCTTCTCTTTTGCTGATGACTTCCTTGCCCTGCTCTCCTCTCTGTAAAAGCCTTGCATAACTCCACTGAGTATCACTCTGCTGGCTGGGTGGGATGCTGCCCAATTCATGAATCATTTACTAAAACCAATTAAATCTCCAGACTTACTGGGTTGAAGTTTGTTGTTAAAAGGGGAAGAGTTTCAAAAAGCAAGAAGACTGATTTCATTTTAGTCAAGACAAAGCAAAGGATAAAAAATGGATAACAGAATTTTTAGTCAGTCCCCCTGTTGTTTAAGACAGACAAAATCTTTCTTTTGACACTATGAGGGGAAAAGTCATGCAAGCTGGAGGCTGGTCCAAGTATTTTTCAGAGGTGGGCTGTTCTTCCCATTCTTGTAGGCTCTTGAAAGAGCAGTTGTATTATCTACTGAGAGCATTGTTGAACTGACAGCTATTGGGAAGGTCTTAGGAATTAAGCATTTAACAAGAGGCATACCTAGGAATATAAAAAAGAATAATTATTAACATTTGATTAAGGGAGTAAGAACAAATATTTGTAGTATGGGTATGGGAGAGTCAGTTAAGAAGATTCCAAAATATTGTGCTTAAAAAGTCTAGAGATTAATTAGAGTGAGTATAGCCGTGGCAATAAGATGAATATCCCAGGTTGTAATATAAAATGTATGGTGATGGTGTAGACACTAAAGAGATTCTTGTGGAACACATGCCCAGCACTTGATACCATTTACTGCACAAGTAACCCTTTGGAGAGCAGAAGTTAGGACCAATGCCAGGTAATTGTAGAGAATCTCTTGCTTGCTTTCTCCTAAGTTCCAAGGGCCTGATTTTTGCCTCCATAATGTGTTTCCTGAGCTCACAGAGCCCAGCTGGTTCACTTCTTCCATGAGTCACTTCTACCTCTGTGATTTTCAAAATACACTTTTGCTTGCATTTGAGTCTTGGCTCGGAATTTTCTGGCAGCTGGAACCCAAGTACCGAGGTTGCTGAACCAAGGTCCAAATTACTGGTAACATTGTGGTGCTGTTTCACCACCAATAAGGGGGCTCTTTCTTTTTAAAATTTTTAATTAAATTTATTGGGGTGACACTGGTTAATAAAATTATGTGTTTCAAGTATACAGTTCTAAAATACATCATATGCATATTGTATTGTATGTTTACCATCCAAAGTCAAATCTCCTCCTAAATATCCAAAGTAATCTTATGGGGAAAAAGTGATGAAGCCATGAATATTATAGTCCCTGACTCCAAATTATAGTACAAAGCAACAATAATCAAACAGCATGGCACTGGCTAAAGAACAGACACACAAAACAATGAAACAAGAATTAAGATTCCAGATATAAACCCACATGGATAGGTAGGGAGAAATAATTTCAACAAAAGAAGCCAAAAACATAAAATAGAGGAATAGAAGGCTTTTCAATAAGTAACACTGGGAGAATTGGAAAGCCATATATAAAAGAATGATATGAGACTGTTATTTATCACTATACACAAAAATTAACTCAAAATGGGTCAAAGACCTAATTATAAGACCTGAAACAATAAGTTACATAGAATAAAATACAAGAACTGCCCTGGATGAATGGTTCAGTGGTTCAGTTGGATGGAGTATTGCGTATTACACCAAACAGTTGTGGGTTTGATTTGCAGTGAGGTCATGTACATAGGTAAGGGGTTTGATCTCCAATAGAGGCATATACCGGAGGCAACAGATCAGTATTTCTTTCCCACATAGTTGTTTCTCTCTCTCTCTCTTTCTACCTCTCTCTATAATCCCTAAGCATATCCTATGGTGAGAATTTTAAAAAAGACAGAAAATATAGGTATTACACTTATGCACATTGACCTTAGACAGGATTTTTTAAAATTTGACCTCAAAGGCAAGGGCATTGAAAGCAAAATAAATGAACAGGACTATATCAAACTAAAAACTGCTATACAACAGCAACAACAAAAAATCAACAAAACAGTAGGGTGACCAACCAATGAACCAAATGGGAGAAGATATTTTCAAACAATGATTATGATAAAATATTAATATTCAAAATATACAGACAACTCACATAACTGAACACCAAACAGACAATTAAATTAAACAATGGGAAGAAGACATGAACAGACATTTCTCCTAAAAAGACACACAAATAACCAACAGATATATGAAAATATGCTCTTCACTAGCAATTAGAGGAATACAAGTCAAAAATACATTGAGTTAGCACCTCACACCTGTTAGAATGACTGTTACTAACAAGACATGCAATCACAAGTATTGGAGAGGTTTGACCTGGACTTTGTTTTACATTTTCCTGTTTCTCATTCTAGATCATTCATTCTATTTTACAATAAAATTACTTTTTCTTCCCCGACATATTTGGCAAAGCTGCCTCCCTTTATCATTATACAATTCCTATGAAATCTATCTGCAGTCCTACTTCCGTAGTTGTTGGCTTTAGAAATTGTCAAACCCTGTACGCATCACAGTTTGATGAGAAAAAACGTTTCAGCACTTGGTACTTGCTTGGGACTTTTCCCACTGGATAGAACTCATATGAATCACAGTGATGCCTGGCAAGAGAAAATGCTTCATCACTCATCACTTGAAAAAAGCATTTGGTACCCATCGGTTTCAGCGCTCATGAGTTCTAGAACAAATCGATGATGAGTACCGAGGTACCACTGTCCTTGGTCTATGTATTTCTACCTTTAATTGCACTTGAAGATATATTGAATGACCCCAAAATAACAGTTTCATCTGTTAGGCAGCTGGTATGTTGTGAGAGAAATTTTGCACCAGATGCCTGTGGTAATTTAGTTTCACTATGAAATTTCATGTGAGGCTTTGTCATTTTTTGTACAGACTGATAAATAAAGCTCCTTTCTTAAGGTTTATTTAATAAAATATTTTTTCACAATGCTTATTATCAATCAGTGTATAACTAATATAACTAGACAAAGGTGCTTAATATTAAAGAGTTTTAATATTTAATATTAAAACTGCAATCATAGTTTTATTTACTAAAAATGAATAATTTATTAGCGTCTATTTGACTTATCATATCTGTTACTCTCTTTTTACTTCTTTTTTGACAGCACACTGCCTTTCAGGCATTGCTTAATTATTAACACAGAGTCTCACATGAGATTTTATAGGATGTCCCATCAACATTTTGTTGTCTGAATATTTATATTAATTTCTGAAATAATAACAAAGTTTGTGTTATATAATAATTTAATGAAAGTAAAGACTTTTTATGAATTGTTGATATAATTAGGTAATAGTAATATTAAGGTTTCATGAGGCCCATTAATAGCAATACTTGCTATGCAATCACATTGACTCTATATTCTCACAAAGTACATAATTCCAAAACATATTTGGCATTTGAACCAATATGCACCTAGGATAAAATAACTTCTATCTTTCTCTTTTCATCTTGGAAAATGGATGCAACTCCACTGATCTTTTAAGGCATCATTCTACTCTGATGCCCTCTGTGGGGATTTCAACTCTTACCCTTATAGGCATCTAAGGCAGCAAGTAAGTTCTTAAGTATAACACAACGTAATTTTTGCTTTGCTTGACATTTATAAGCTTTTTATTATTATGTTTCAAATCCAATTTAGGTGAATATTAAATGAACTTAATTACAGAATTAACGTTATCATGAATTTCATCAGGGGGTATGTTTTCTAGTCAGTGTAATTTCATTGTAAAAATAAATATTACTCAAACATATTCCTACCATTTTGACCTAGCAATCTGGAAAATATTTGCTATATTCAGCTATGCTATTTTGATATACAGAACTGTATTAAATTTTAAACGTTCATTCACTGTGATTTTATTAAACAACGTGCATATTCTGATAACCTCAAATTCATTTGTTTATCTCTGAGTCAGGTGATGCTTCACTTGTTTTGGCTTACATCCTTATCCAAGACTAAATCCGTTTGAAAGTCACAGATGAATGATTAAAAAATAAATACTGAACATAATTAGCAAATCATTTCTGTATTGTAAATTTGAGGTAGATGAAAAGAACTTTGAATTCAGAATTTTCGTAAAAACATATCAACATAGTTTTTTATTTATTTGTTTTTTAACTGTTTTCCCTTTCACAAAAGTCATGTGAATATGTTTAAATCCTATGTTTTTCTACATTTATAGCCATCGTTCTTCTATTAAAAAATACTTTTCATTCTTTATCTGGTGTCATTCGGTTGCCATCTAATAGAATTTGTTGTAGAAAGGCAAGATAAAGACTTAGAACATTCTCATTATTTACTTACTTTCAGTGTAAATGATGGTGTAAAAAACTATTTCAATATTGCAAAATGAGACTTTCAACTTTGCTTTGTTTTTCTGTAATATTACTGCAGACTCATAGATTCCTTTGCACAATGTATCTCAAATGTTTACATCTTTTTTTAAATATAAAACCTTTCCTAATTGAGCTGTGAGAGTCACTTAAACTTGCTTTTATTATGTTGACAAGTGCTCATTAGTTTTATTTCCTGGCACAAGATTCCCTTGATATATTTCTTCCCCAAATCTACACTTAGTCATTTCTCTACAGAGCTTGGAGCACTTCAAATGCATTTCTTGCAGAAGCATCCCACTAATGATAACATATTCTTCTCATTAGGGTAGAATAGAGAATCTGGGAGTAAATTCTCAATGATTTACCATAACAAAGGCTTATTTTTAACTCATTTCTTATGTGCCACATAGTTCAGCAGCCTTTTGTCTACAGACTTGCTGAAGTACCCTGGGTGATAGAGGTTCTGAAATTGTTTAACTGTATTATGCAGCAAATAATTTCTCCACAGGCACTATGACAATTGAACAAGCTATTTACTGTTTCTCCAACAAACTCCAAAATGTGTCTGTGGGAAATGATGCATTCCACTTTTGCTCAAAGTTCTACAGGCACAACTTGGTATATGACCAACTAGATTCAAGGTCAGGAGAAATGCAAAAGGACAAATGCACATTATATGAACAGTGAGCATACATAACTCTGCCTTTTGGAATTTAGCTGTAAATCCACATAAGTAAATAAAAGTGTTGTGTTTGAAGAAGTCATGAGAGAATTTCTTTGGAAATAATTGTGGGTGTGCAATAAAGCACTGATTGGACTAGTGGGTTACAAGTGTGCAAGAAAAAAAATGCACAGCACATGACTTGCATTCCTTATGTAACTGGGTGCAGTCAAGAGGGGGCTCCAAATAGGGATTTGGAATGGGGTCCAGAACTCAAGGTGTCTAGGAAATATTAGAACGATATATAGGATGTCCTTCCCCTTCCCCCACAGGTGTGAGTTGTGGGGAAGGTTCCCATGGAGCAGGGCCATTGAGAGCTGTTTTGCATAGCAACAGCTTTGCAGCTAACCTCTGGCATGGTCATTTAACATATCTATAACCTTTAACTAGTTTCATAGATATTTTAAACAGCTGTGGCCATGCTTTGAGCCAGGGGGATGAAAGTGACTTCCATCCAAGATGTAACTGGGAGGCAACTCCCCCAGGTTACAGCACCTGTATGAGAGCTTGGAGATGATTGGGTCCATGCCATGAGGCCACACCTGCCCAGACCCACTATGGCAGCCCAGGAAAGCTGGAAGGATATGGTAGTACTGGCAAGTGTAGTCAATTATGGAAGGAGTCAGAAACAGGGCTGCAAGGGAAATTGGTGTGGGGATTTAAACCCAGACACAGCAGACACTGAGAGGAGAACTATCTGGCTTTGGCGAGAGAGGGGACCTCCGCAGCCATGAGAGAGAGAATCGCCATGTGGCAGAGAATCATGTGGCTTTAGCGGAGAAGCACCACACGGCTTTGCCGGGAGAGAACTATGCAGCTTTGCCAGAGTGGAGACCCCAGCAGCTTTGATGGGGGGACCCCCGTGGCTTTGGCAATAGTGAGGACCCCATGGCTTTGGGTTCTCCCTTTGGCCATGTTACCTAGGAAGCAGGAGAGACTTTGCCTGGAAGAAAAAAGGTGAAAGGACTTTTACTGGTACGCTTGAGAAGGTGACATGACTTTGGATTAATGGGAGATCCTAACGACAACGCAGCTGACGGTGCCAGGAGCAAGAATCACAAGCTGCAACTTTCCCCAAGATACAGTACCCCAGATAAGGACGGGGGAGAAGGAAGGATTGTGTGCATCTGTGGGTATCTTAAAAAACTTTAATACTTTAATGAAGACAGTAGGTCACTACTTTAAGTGTGTGTAGCGTTAAATAAACATTTCCTTTCCTTTTCACAAATCTTCGTCCTTAAGAGATGTCTTTCCTCTGGCAGCAGACAATGTCAACCTAGTGCGGGTCCTTTTGGAAATAGTATACCATAACCCCCTTGGCCCATGTTCAGTAACACTTAGATTTGGGTTATAGGGAAAACTGGTATTTGGCTGGTGTTGAAGAAATCTAAAGCTAAAAAGCTTTAGTTACTGATTAAAATTTTTAGAATACAGAGAAAGAAGGCTTCGTGAAGAATAAAATGTGCCTTCATCTAGTAAGAGGGCCGAAGGATACAAGAGGTATTCACAGGGGTATAATGTGTTTTTCCGTGTTTATGTTGCTATATTTTTTGTTTTGTTTTTAATTTAAAATTTTTTAAGAAATTTTATTTACAGTTGACTGTTGTTAAATTTATCTAAGAAAATATCAATTTATCTAGGTCTTAAAATTTATTTGTTAGGTTTATTTGTAATGTCTCTTACAGATTACTTTAACCAATACAGTTCACCTTTTCCAAATATCAAATATTTGGGTATTTGATACTGATTCATAGGAAGGTCTGTCTAAATGAGAATAAGTCATATGCAATGTGTGATATCAGTAATATGATTTGGGAAAGAGTTGTGTAGATGATGTTTTTGAAATTGTCAATTTTATGTTTCTTTGAAGAATTGATGAGATTTAATTGAAACTACCTATTTCTGTTAATGCTATCACTAAAATATTGTTAATAAATACTGATTTGATAAATGAATCCTTTTTCTCAAACTGATACATTTGACTTCAAATACTTTTAAAATATTGTTTTCTATTAATTTTAATATGCCTATCTAAGTATGAGTATACCACTTGATATATAATTCTTGACTTGTGCTATTGCATTACTGATTTAATTGCTTTAGAAATCTACTACTTTAATGATTTTCTTGAGACTGTTCAACAATGTGTATATAGTATCACTTCATTTTAAGTATTGTTATTTAGATTAAAAACAAATCATTAGGTTTGAAGAATTAGATTTCAATATTAACCATTTATAAAATATTTAGGTTTTAGTCCTTAAAATTTCTTGGATGTGTGATGTTTACTGGTTGGGCCAATTTAATGGTATAGAAATGTTTTCTCTCACCATGTGTCATTTTATTTAGAACCAGGCTATTAAGACTGTGGCCACACACAAGACCGCATTGATAATCATGTCTTGGAGCACAATGTATTTGCTCTCACAGGGTGAAATCAACTCACCTGAAAAGAACTGCTAATATTGGATAAATAGCTTGAGACAACAAGCTCTACCCTATTTACAATGAAAAAAATAACCACAGAGAATTATAAATTTACAAGCAAGTTTGTTTGCTGATATTCAGTGCCTCTGTACATCTTAAACTGGTTTAGCTATTAGTATATTAGATGGCGAGTAGGAATCTTTCAGTGCCAGAGAGGCGATCCGGCAGTGCCAGAAAGCAGGGCAAGAGCAGTAAAGTTCAATCACACATGCCAATCAGGGCACAGGACAAAGAAAACGTGAAATTTTATTTGTAAGAATCAAAATGGGAAAGGCAGTTTGACATTTGGAAATAACTTAATGCTCAAATTAGGTTCGATAAGAATAAGTATGAAGATTGTTATTGAAGACATTTAAGAATACATTTTTATTTCTTTTTTACAGTCTAAATAGAGTCATGAAGAAAATACTAGGGTATCAACTTAGCACTATCTTGAATATTCCAGCTGCAATATTACCATGTGGTCACATATAGATGGTCTTACTTCTAAACAAATGTAATCATTTTCTTGATTTCTCTCCTTCTTTTGATTATTTCCCCAAAGGCAATATAATATTTTTCTTAAACAAATTTAACTAGAAATCAAGTGAAATTAAGACTTCAAGTGGGCTCCCATACTCAGATTCACTATTCCCTAAATTAGTTTGGTAAAAAATATTTTAATAATAAACTAAAGTTGAAGAGAATTTAATCTCACAGAAAATAAGTTCTAATATCATAGTCATCTGAGCTATAATGTTTTTAACCATCTCAAATGTAGTTCCTATCCCACGCCCCACCCAGAAGCTTTAATACCTGTGTAAACCAGAATTTCCACTATGTTTCCATGAAACTTTTCAGAAGAAAAGCCAGAATTGTAATACATTCTACTTACACTAATATAAATATGTTTTGAATTCTTTACTGTAGTAAATATTCTAAAACCTGGAGTAAATGATTTAAAACATATTCAAATTTTAAATACTTCTGATAGGTATTGTCAAATTGCTATCCTATTATTTTATTGAAATAAAGTTCAATAAAAGTCCTTATTTGACATCATTTTATTATAAACAAATTTGAATAGAGGCCAAAGTGGGAAGAATTTTACAAAAAACACCATTTTTTAGTTACCTGGATTCTTCTACTATAATATTACACTTGGTTTAGCAGGCTTGTAGCCATCTGTTCTTTTCATCTTTATTAATATAACTTTTTGATTTATTTAAAAGTAAAATTCATAGATTGTATATGCATTTTCAATAGATCATTAAATTCACCAAAGCTCAGGTTTTATTTTTTGTTGTTAATATTTGTATGCAATTAAACATACTGTGTTTTGATGATTATATACACCTATATGTCAAGAACTGCCAAGGGTCTCAGATTGCACCCTAACTGCAGGGCAACAGGGTTAATGGATGCTGGTAGAAAACATTATAGTCATTATGTGAAAAACACATTATTTATTACAGCCACAACAGCATCTAGAGTGACATCATTTGTTTTGGTCCCCAGGGCCCAGGTTCCCTAATGAAGGACAGGAAGGACAGGTGACTGTTGCGGACATAAGCAAGTTGCATTAAAGGAGAGGAACCCTGAACTAAAGAAACCTCAGACTTTTAAAGGGGCTGCTAGAAAATTTTTGCCATTTTTTGCCAGAGATGGAGATACTAAGTTATTATGCTGGACAGAAAACAAATCTATCTTCCCTGAAGATAGAGACATGAGCTCTATTGTCCAAGATCATTTAATATATGAACATTCTTGAGAAAACAGTATGTGACAAAACATTATCAAAATTTTTGCTCTGAAAATACAGAGAAATGGGAGGGCATCCAAGGAGTATTGTCTCTTATAATATGTAATCTTTGGCTGTTGTTGTGCACTGTATTGGTTTCCAAGGAATTGCTTTTTATACATATTTACATATGCCATTTATCAAGCAGTCTAATTAATCTGGCCAACATGATCTATGATTTAAAAAAGGTTTGATTTGTGTTATGCATCATTTAATTATGTCTACCGTCAATAGATCTGAAAGCGTGAGGAGGTCAGTTTTGACCTTCTCCGCACCCCTTAAGGTCCAAGTGAAAAAAATCCCATAAATGATCAAGACCTACTTTCAAAGGATAGGCACTTTCTTTTTAATTTTCTATATGGTCTTTTTCCACTTGGCCCAAGGCAATAATTCAGGTATGGCAGCATGCATTTATAATCACTTAGACTTCATCTTGGCCCACAAGAAAGAAGAGTGGGGTACTTCCCTCATTCATAACTCCTCTGGCTAGGGAATCGAGACTGAATGAATGCCCTCCAAATAGAGGAGGTCTTCTTTAAACACATCCCTTTCTCTTAAGAAAGGATGCTCACTCCTGAAGTGCACGTCACTGTAATTTAGGGAGGGAAGCCAGTTGAATCATGGGTATTGGGAAAAAATACAATCCTGAAGATGTACATGACATGCTGGAAAAGAAAGTGACTCTACTTTTTGGAGTCCAGAGTAGAACTTAACATCATTCATGGGAAAAAGACCCTAAATGCCTTTGATTTCCGAAGGCAGCCAAACCCAACTGTCCTGGGTGGATTCACAACGCCTGTGATTGTCTTTTCAGTTTATGTGCTCCTAGCAGACACTGTTAGTCCTGGTGGCTTCTTTAGAACAGGTACTCAGGAAAGACAGGTTTTGTTAAATAGGTAAGGAGTGTCAAACTCATTTTCACCAGGGACCACATCAGCCTTACAGTTGCCTTCAAAGGGTCGAAGGTAATTTCAACTCCCTAACAGTTAAGTTACATTTATAGAGTCCTGAAATTATTTCAGCCCTTTGGAGGCAACCTCAAGGCTGATGTGATCCCTGGGGAAAATGAGTGTGACAACCCTGAAACAGATGCTTTGACACAGGGACATAAGTGGTTCATGTTTTCTCAACTTCGAAGTAGTCAGTCTCACTTCTCCAATGTCCCCAGCTGCCTGCCACGCCTCAACACAGGCTGTGAAAAAAGGTGATTTTTGAATGCATGCTGCCATACCTGAATTATTGCCAGGAAGACTTACAAATTAAAGATGTTCAACTTCACTAAGTATTAGGGAAATGCAAATCAAAACTACAATGCAATACCACTTCACATGTTATTAGAATGGTTATGATCAATAAGGCAAGTAATAACAAGAAAGGTTGTAGAGAAAGAGAAATACTTACTCACTGCTGGTGAGAATGTAAGCTGATACAACCACTATGGAAAACAGTATGGAGGCTTCTCACAAAATTAAGAAAAAAGTTACCATGTGACCGAGCAACTCCTCTTCTCAGTATCTAACAAAAAAATTAAAAACTTTCATTTGCAAAAATATATGCTCCCCTGTGTTCATTGCATATTCACAGTGGCTAAGACATTGGAATGAACTGTCCTTTAGTAGATGATTGGATAAAGAAAATACGATACATACATAAAATGGAGTACTATTCAGCTGTAACAATAGATGAAATATTGCCATTTTCAACAATATGGGTGAATCTTAAAAAATATAAATCAGAAAATATTATTCCTTTGGGCAACTTTTGTGTGTGTATAAATTTTTAGATTCATGTTATAAAAATACATTATGGGCTACCTTCTTAAATAATTTTTTGTTGTTGTGGGTTTTAAACTTTGATTTTTAAAAACAAAATATGTTTTAAATAATTTATTTTTCCAAACATTTTCTTGTTTCCTCGCACTTTAAAATGATTGTATGTTGAAGGTGCTTCATAATGAGTATTGTGACACATGATGGTAGTTCTTATGAAATCTTGATATGATTTCAAATTTTCATTTAAAATCATCCAAAAAATGTGAAGAGTTTCAAAACATTATTTTCTTTAAAAAGGCATGTACTATATGTAGTGAAATAACTGCTGTAATACCTAATAAGATTATGCTAAATGGATATAATGGTAGTTTATACTCTTTCTTAAATATCCTTAGATGCAATTATGTATTTTACAAATATTTTTATAACTAGGAAATAAGATACAAAACAGGTGTACCAAATCATGTTTTAATAGTCATTTCCCGATGACTTTCCAAGTTTGTTACTATTCGTATTTTCAGTAGTTGTCTGTGAAAATTCATTTCCCACTCCATCATATATTCATTAGCTTACAAACCACCAGAAATATATATGAATACAAAAATTAGATGGACAGGTAGATTTATTTTTGTCAACCTACTGGCACATAGTGATACCTTATATAAAATTTGTTGCCTTACTACTATTGAGGACAACTCTTGAGGGGCATCTTGACCATTTATTTTTGTATATCACTAATTTTTATATTAGTTTTTCTTTTATTTAATGATAGTTATTTTTTTAAGTTACAGGGAATATGTTAGAGAGCATTTAGTTAACACATGCAAAAATACATTACCCAACCTTTTGTTCATAGTATGGCTTTATCACACATTTTAAACACACACACACACATATTTAAAATGTGTGATTTCAAATCTCACACACACACACACAAATATATATGTATACACACATGCAGTGCTATATACATTAGGGTTTTCTTGTAAAGAAGCATTTTATTAATGACTGTCTTTTACCCTTTTTATATTATCAATCATAAAGTATATAATATAATAAATTATTTATTGAAGACTGAGAATAGAATCATTTTTAATACTATCAAGGGCTTCTAAGCAATTACGCATGATCTGCTTTATTCTTTTTAAGGATGTAGTTTTGAGCACATGTAATTTTTGAAATTTTTTCTCTTTCTTTTGTAAGTATTTTTCTGTTACATCAATGACCTTTATATTATTTAGCTTTTCTTAGAAAGACCACTTTCTTAATGAATGTATGTGACTCAGTTATTCTTCATCATTCTGGAGCAGCTCCATGAACCACATAAAGCACAGTGGAAAATTATTGAACTTTTCATTTTCTTTAAAAGGCCCTGTTAACTCACATTAAAAAATAATAAGAAGTTAAAATGGGTATAGTTTGGGAACATGATCCCCATCTGTTATTGAGTGGTATATCTAGGTTATGGAGGTCAACTTTTCCTTTGTCACATTATAAAGTCAAAGTGGATACCCTGTTTTTATGTACTTCTCATTTAATCTCATTGCAAGGACTTTTAGAATCAGGTTTTCTTAACCCTAGTAGATGTTTAGCTTTTGATGTATGGCTGTATCTTATATAAAACCTTCCAAGGTGAACAGTGCTTTTCAAAAGCTTAGTTTTATTTTGCTCATTATTATGTGTATCAGATGGTGGATTCTACTGAAAAAATAGTACACTTCCCCTCACAAAAACACCCTCAAAAGCTTTATCAAGGAAAATAGGAGAGAGATGCTATAGAGATATTTAATCGATCATGCTGATTTTTACTTTCTTATTAGTAGTGAAACCATATCTATTCAAATAAGAACCCCAAGCAACCAGTTCCTGACTTTACTATTATTTCAAGTACCAGATTGGAGAATTTTCACCAGGAAGACCTCCAACTTTATGCAGTCTGAACCCTTCAATTACAGGTCCAAAGAAATTAACCTTGAGGCCCAAATCCTACATCCCAGTGAGAGAATTAAAAGCCACTGAACTGTGATGAACTTTCTTACTTTGACTTGTTTCTCCTATTTGATTTTTAATGTTTTGTTTTATTGTTGAACATTATTTTTTCCTACTGAGCTAAAGCCTCAGTTGATGTAGTTCCAAAATTTAATTACTAGACTTTTGTAGATGATCCGTGTTTTCATTGAATATGCCTTTTATAATATGTAATAAATATAATAGCTTATACTGTTAAATATCACCTCTTGTCTTTCAATCCTAACTCTCTAGAGAATACTGGGCAACTTCATAACTTTAAAAAATATATTAAAATAATTTTAATTTAGTAGATTTGTGTGTTACTCACAAATGACAAGCAAAATTAAATATTTTTAATAAAGTAATATTTATACTAACTTCTATCAATATTAGTGCAATAGCTTTTATCTATAACAAAAATGTTGATGGCAAATGTACTTTAAATTACGTTATTTATCCTTTGCTTTGTTTATTTAAAAATCCATTTTAAACATCTCTTTAAAGCCACGATTAACAATTTTCAACATATAATGTCTTTATTCACACTGATTTTTAGACAAGAAATTGGGCAAAAAGAACATGAAACCCACAATCATTACTATAATAACCACATAAAAAGCAATCATCATACATAGTGTATGGACCATAGCTTATAATCTACCCTCTCTAGTTTAGAGGCCATGAATGTTCTGTTCCCAGTAATACTACAAATTAATAAAAGGTCACGTGCTACTCATACACACACATGCAAACATAAACATTCAGTTAAGAATAGTAATTCTGACTAGAATGAGGAATTTTGTTAGGAAAACAGTAAAATAAAGGAAGAAGAGGATATTCAAAGTAGATTTAGCCACTATAAGCCAAGGGATACAAATAAGTGCAATGATACAGTGAAAGTACTAACTAGGTATGTTTTTAAAACAAGGATTGTTGAGATATAAAAAGACTATATGAAAAGCTAAGGAAATAAGCCATCTATGAAAAGTCTCAAGGTTTTTGAGATAACAATTACTCATAATGTAAAAAATTGAAATAAGCCACTTTAATTAAAGAATACGTCTAATTTTGTTCTCATGGTGTCCTCAGACTATATGTGACTGTGTGTTGTTAATACTCTTTTCAGACAAATTTTCTGATCAGATTTTTAGCAATGCAGGGGGTCTTCTCTGTCTTATTTGCTGAGTCATCGTATGTGGGTACTCGTGGAAGGACAAAAAACTTGGAACACCATTTTCCTCTTTAGATCTTTGATGTCCTGCTGGAGAAGCATTCTGTGCTCTTAGTTATTGGCCTGTTCATTACACTGATGAAAAATGGGTTATTTACAAAGACAGGGTACTGTTATTTCCATGGTCTCCAATAGAAATACAAACCAATTTCCACATACTGCAAATCATGTACCTCTCAGCCTCATCCAAGAGCACCAGACCTTGAATGGTGTCCAGAATGTCCTAATATGTCAGCTGCAGCTGTCAAATGAGAACACCAATATGCATCATACTGAAAGCCTAATGCATTCAATAGATGTAAGTGACCAGGATATTGGAACTGAAAGAGTAATGAGGAAAGAATTTATGGTCAACACCTTTGCTTAGGGAACTGTAAATTTTGTATTCTGTGGATGAAGATTTCATTCTCCATCTCCACTAAGGACAAAAAAATAGTATAAAAAGAATTAAATCTACAAGGTGAAAATAGATCATGTCAGCAATCCATCCACTACATTCAGCATTAACCATTAGGCAAGCTTTTACAAAGTACGGCTACTAGCAGCATATTTGTTCTTCCTATCTCAAACTCATTCAATGTGAAAGCATTGAACAGAATGACAGGCTTCTGAGATAAGAAGAAAGAAAAAATCTACCAAATTTGTGTTTTACTAAGACCTTTTGGCACCATCTCACATGGTAGTCTCATCAATATGCTTGATAAATTGCAGCATGTGCATAGGAGGGCCACACCTAAATAGAGGTAATCAATGACCCTGTCAACTTCAAGCAATATATTTAAAAAGTATCAAAATATTTGACTAAGTGATATTATTTATATATCTTACCAGAATTCTCATGACAAAAAAAATTAGCTTGCTCATCAAATTTAAACGTGAAGTGGCCACTACCAAAGAAATCAACAATAGGTTTTTAATGACTATGATGATTTAAATAAATTTTATTATAACTTTATAAGAATATGCTTTACTATTTTGTGAATAGTACTTTTACACAATTAAATCCATAACAGTAAAAATTGTTTAAATACATCAAAGAAAATATAATTGATAATTTACTTATGCATTTCCCTCTTACTTTCTTTTTTTATTGTTTTTTCATAGTTTGTTCTTTTTTAAAATTTATTTAATTATTTTTCAAGTACAGTATTCTGTCTATTACTCCCATCCCATCCCACCCCCGTGCTCCCCCCTCCCTCCCATTTCCACCCTTCTCAGTTGTTGTCCATGTATCTTTTATATAAGTTCCTCTAAATCCCTCCCCTATTTCCCCTGAAATTCCCTCCCTTCTGGTCAAAATAAAAAGCTTCTGCATGGATAAAGAAAACAGCATTAAAATAAAAAGACAACCAACTGTATGGGAAAACATATTTGCCAATGATACCTCAGACAAAGGTTTAATCTGCAAAATATACAAAGAACTCACATGACTTCACTCTAAGAAGACAACTAACCCAATTAAAACATGGGGAAAGGACTTGAACAGACACTTCTCCAAGGAGGACATACAGAGGATCCAGAGACACATGAAGAGATGCTCAATATTGCTTGCTATCAGAGAGATGCAAATTACAACCACAATGAGATACCACTTTACACCGGTGAGAATGGCCATCATAAACAAAGCAATAAATAACAAATGTTGGAGAGGTTGTGGGGAAAAGGGGACAGTGGTCTGCTGTTGGTGGGATTGTAGACTGGTACAACCATTATGGAAAACAGTGTGGAATTTTCTCAGAAAACTAAAATTGGACCTGCCCTTTGACTCAGCAATTCCACTGCTAGGATTGTATCCTAAGAACCCTAAAACACCAATCCCAAAGAACATATGCACCCCAATGTTCATCTTCTCCAGCATAAAATAGGCCTATCTAAAACAGAATTGACCTAGTCATTCTTAATGTAAATTCTACTTGCTCTTCTATGACATACCAATGAATATAAAGGTTTATAAAGTATGTGAAATTAAACAATTCTGCAACAGTGTAGCTTCGCAATGTGAAAATCCAGATGAATTTCTTTATATCCTACATTTCTATATTTTACAATTGAGAAATAATTAGGAGCATACTCTCACTTGGATAACTGAAGAAAAATAAATTTGTTTTATAAGACTTACAGCTACAAGAATATTGTTTCTCTTTCATTGTCCCCTGATGTAGAGAGGAGGAAATATCTGTACAATGAGCAATTTCTTCCTTTCTTCCTTTTTTTTAAGATTCACCCATGAATTGGTGAATTATTTTTTTAAGATTCACCCACGAATTGGTGAATTATTTTTCTTTTAATAATAATTACTGAATAATATTTTCAGTAATTCTAGAAGAAAGATTTTTATAAATTCTCTACATACTGGGAATAAAAGACTCTGGAAAAATATTTTAAAAAAGCTTTTCTCTACCACAGGCTATTGATCAGTGATATTGATAAATTGCTACTTCTAAATAAAGTAATACGGATATGAGACATCCATCCAGAACATGTAAATATTTGCATCACGGTGGCTCTAATGATGTATTAAAACATGATGTCTTGTTACTAAATGGTTTCTACCTTCTACACATTATATTGAGCCAAACTAAATAAATCTTTATAGATTGCAAAAGCAATAAACAACAATGACATGTAATTGTCATTGAAAATGCAATGAACATGGTTAAAATACGTGTGATTTTAGGAATCCCAATGTATGATCTTTCACTTAACTATTTTATTTCTTTCAGATAATACTTACAGTACCGAAAAATGTAACATAATTAAAGTTTCAAAAATAAATAAATTGATTTTTGAATCTATTTTCTTCAGCCAAAATTAAGAAATAGGACATGCAGTCATTTTTGGAACTACACAGAGGCTTTGCAAGATGTTCAAACAAGACAGAACAACTAGCAAATATTTCAACCCTTCTGTGAATAAATAATAAACAAAATAAATTTCAACAATGAACTACCTGATTAATGATAACAATATAACAAAACTTATTAACATTTGACAGTGGTTTTCAACAAAAGCAATTTGTTAGTTGGCAGCTATGGAAAAGGAACCAAACACATTGCCTTGAAAATACAATAATTTCTGAGTTACACCTGCTTTGGATTCCTCCCATCATCACTCTCTTCTGGGTGGAATGCTGGGACTGGTATGCAGCCATTCAATGGCGACATTAAAAATATTTAACAGGTCATACAAAATTGCGCCGAACTATAGGGACAAGTCCATAGTGCTGAATCAAATCAGTTACCAGCTCCTGAGGAATCATGGGAAAGAGACAGGGAAAAGTGGAGGCTTTTTCAACCAAAGAAAGTGGTATTTTCACTAATTTGAAAAGTGAAAGAGTCAAGGAAGACCCAAATTGAATGTTAATTGTGCAAAATTAAAATAACAAAAGAAACTATTTTATCCTGAAATCCAATTATAGTGATATATTTGCATTTCTAGATCTCAGGTATAAAGACAACTTTCGTTCAAGTAAAAGTCCAAAATTATGTATTATGTATGTTAAAAATAATATTATAAACATGTACCATATTTTTTGGACTATCAGACTCCCCCCCACAAATTTGGGAGGAATAATAGTTGTTCATGCTGTTATTGAGTTCTGTTTACATTTACATTGGTGAAATATTATGTTATATATGTTATTAAATATTTTACCACATTTTTGCTTCAAAATTTTTTTTCTATTTCCCCCTCTAAAACCTAGGTGCATCTTGTGGTCCAAAAAAAATAGTAAGTATATGGGAGGGTAAATGTTTTATCATTTTAAAGAATGTACATATAAGAAATAACTTTATTTTTGAAATTGTATGATAAAATTATGAAACTTTTCTACAATATTTTTTAATTCAGAAGTTGTCTGTACAAAATGTGTTTTCAACTTATAGTGCCATCAAACACAGCTACAGCACACCATACTGGTAACATTAAGCAAAAATATTTCTTCAGTCCACTGTAAGCTAGGATTTGTCTTCTACCGAGTGCTGAAAATTTCCTATAGATGACTTCTCTATCAGCACAGGAGCTAACAGTGCTAAGAAATTAATATTCCTGCAACATAATGCCTAAGTTTAAAAATCTTGATAATAAAGTACAGATAATATTTTCATAAAATTCATATTCAGTCTCATCTCTTTCAGCAGTTTGTTCTATGATGTTGATATCTGACTTGTGCCTTGGCATCTGTGAATTAACAATCAGTCATTTGGTGATTCGACACTCAGTACATTGAAGATAAATTTTCCCATAATAAATTTTTAAGAAACTGAATCAAAATAGAGAAATGTATAATATGCAATCTACTTTTAGATTAATATGTTATAATAACCTCAACTGTTCATATTTGTATGTAGAGTTTGCCCTCCAACAATGCAGGGTTAAGGGCACTGACCCTTGCACAGTTGAATATACAACTTTAGACTCCCCCAAACTTAAGGTGTCTTCAGTATCAGTGGGGAACTGCACTGTACCAGTCCACTGACATGAAGTTTTTAAAAGATAAATGCATACTGTTTTGGGCCTACGGTTGGGAGCTGCAGATATGGGGACTGCCTGTATGCATTGACCTACGACAGTTTCTGATGAGGCCTTGAGCTTTCATGGATTCTGTTACCCATGGGAGATCCTAGAACCAGTCGCCCAGGGGATAGCAGGGGACAACTTAAGGGTTGGGGGAGCCAAAAGTTACATCCATCTCTTCAGTCCTCTGAGTGGGGAGGAGTGCAGTGTCTCTAACTCCATATTATTCAAGGGTAAAGGTTAGTTCACGGACCTAAAGAATAACTGTGTTTCACCAATTCAACCCTCTCCCACTCTTCACAAATCAGTGACATCTATTTATATTTTTTATCATTACTACAGTTTGCCTTTCCTAGAATGTCATATATTTGGAATTATACATGTATTCAATTCAGACTGGCTTGTTTCACATAGCAGTGTGAATTTAAGGTTCATCCATATTTTAATAGGTAGATATCTTATTTTTCCTTATTGCCTAATAATTTCTTATTGTATAGTTTATTTATCTATTTATTAATTAGAGACCTTCTGTTGCCCTGACCGGTGTGGCTCAGTGGATGGGAATCTCCCACAAACCCAAAGGTCGCTATTTCAATTCCAGGTGAAGGTACATGCCTGGCTTTTGAACCAGGTCCCTGATTGGGGTGTGCAAGAGGCAACGGACTGATGTTTCTCTCTCACACACACTGGTATTTCTTTCCCTTTCTCTGTCTCTCCCTTACCTTCTTGTAAAAATTGAATAAAAATAAAAACTTTTTTCTAAAAAAGACCTTTTTTGTTGCTTCCAATTTGAAGCTATAATATATTAAACTGCTATAAACACGAAGTGCAGATGTTGTGTGGAATTGAGTTTTAAATTCGCTAGGAGAGTTTTGGCTGTTGTGGCTCAGTGGATTGAGTGCCAGCCTGTGAACCAAAAGGTCTGCCGTTTGACTGCCACTCTGGGCACATGCCTGGGTTTCGGGCCAGGTCTCCCGTGGTGGGTGTATGAGAGGCAACCACACATTGATGTTTCTCTCCCTCCCTTTCTCCCTCCCCTTCCCTCTGTCTAAAAATAAGTGCATAATTTTTTAAATTAAAAAATCACTTGGAGAAATACCTATGATTAGGATTGATGGTGAATTCACATGGAAAGACTATGTTTAGCTTTGTTAGGAACTGTCGAACTGTCTTTCAAAGTGTTTGAAGTCTATATTTTCACTAACAAGTAATGAGAATTACTATTGCTCCATACAGTTTCCAGAAATTACACTCTCGGGGGTTTTTTGTTGTTGTTCTTGTTTTAATAATTTTAGCCATTCTAATAAGTGGGTAGTTTGTCTCATTGTTATTTTAGTTGGCAAACTTCTAATGACAAATGATACTGCACAGCTTTTCCTGTTTCTGATGTCAACCCTTTGTCTTATTTTATGAGGCGTCCAGATCTGTTGCACATTTTAAAATTTAGTTGTTTGTTATTTTATTAATGTTCCATGGAATTCTGTGTGTTTTAAGAGCTTATTAAAATGGCATAGGGACAAAATTCCACCTGAAAGAATGCGTGCTGATGTCTTATACAAGCATATCAGTGGGGAAATACAATATTTTCAAAGAGGCAGAGATGACATTTCAGAGTAAGTACATGAGCTGATTTGATGAGAGTGAGGCGTTAAAAGGAGGCTGAGGTTGGGTCCTGACACCATAAGCAAAATCGCTCTGGCACCAAGGAACACAGGCTATTAAAGGTACTAATAAAAGCCCACGTGTCTACAACATAGAAGGGCCACAGACAAGCATGCATGGTTTCATAAGAGGGTTTGCTGTGGACTGTTTTATCACTTTAAAACCGATGAATGGGGGATCAATGTGATCAAATTTGTTCTGAAAAATGAATTTACTATGTTCACTTTTAACACTGAATTGATTAAATAAAGCATGGATGCAGAAAAAAGTCACTAAAAAAGTATTGGCGTTTCTCAGGTATGACACGATAATAGTTTGGAGAAGATTATGATAAGAAATTTTAATTAGTGAGACAAACCTATGCGTTGTGTGTAGGAGAGAATAACTTTCTCCATTTAGGGCTGGAAAAATCTGATGGCTCACCTTGGAGTTCATTGTCAACCAGTAATATTGATGAAGCACCAAAAGCCGTGGTAGGTGATGAGTTATGTCATGGAGGCGGGAGTCAACTAGAAGAATATGGTTTGAAGAATTTCAAGAAAGGATGCTTTAAGAAGGGCACCACAGAGAGTCATTGCTGTGTTGTTTAACAGGCATATAGGATAATTTTCATAGAGGCCACATTCAGAAATGTTGTATATGCTGTAAGTCACGTCAGGAGGAGTCTGCGTGCAGAGCGTGTTAAACAGCAGGTGCTCAACGACTACGTTTAATATCTTATTTGGCTTTGAGACAAGCACTAAAGATTGGGGAAGGGGTGGCTGTGGCTGAACTTTGCAATTTCATTTTTCATTATTGAGGGCTTTTCCACATACTGAATCCTGATTATTTCAAAAGCTGCAGCCAAAACTGGGTTATTTCTAGGGAAGTGGTGCAGCACTGCCAGAACTTGGCCGCATTGTCCTTATTTTGGTCTGTATTCCTCTTTGTCGGGGAAAAATCTGGGATGCGTAGAAAGGAAATGTTGATCTCCTTCACACAGGGCAAGAATCACCTCTGAAGGTAACGATTCTAACCGTGAATAGAAATTGTTCTACCAAGTAATATTTTGTTGACCTTATAACTGTCCAAAAGTTGATAATAAACAGCTTAATAGGCTATTATTGTGTACAAAAAAAAAAGATACTTTCTGCCTGGATCAGAAATGCACTGAAATAATTCAGTTTTCCAAATCCTTGGCTTGTTAATTTATCTAATGCTACATTTTCACCTTACATTAAAAGTACGGATTTTTCTCATATATTTTCTTGCTCTGTTATGTGTTTTTTGAAAAGGTACTTTTAAAAAGTAAATGCTCAGTAAGGTTTTACAATGCATTTAGTAGTAATGGAAGCTTGTTAGCATGTTAACAGCTTTATTGAATGTGGGTGCAAAATTTCATAGCTCTATGTTGCCACGCATCATCGAAACTTAGGAACCATTTATATGGGATCCAGAAGCAATTGGTTTAATACTCCTGACATATGGATAAGACTCAGGATGAATCAGGCTTGAAATATATTAATGCAAAGTACATTCCTCACAGTGATGTCTTGCTTCTTTTGTCACTATTATTTTTTAAGGCTCTACAGTGCATAAACACCATTATGATATACTGAGCAATGAAAGTCAGGACCCATCAACATTCATGCAAAACTCGGAAGAAAATACTCAAAGAGAAACACAGTATGTGAATATCACCAATTAACCTAATAGAATACTATATATCAGGGGTGTCAAGCTCGTTTTTACTGGGGGCCACATTAGCCTCATGGTTGCCTTCAAAGGACCAAATGTAATTTGAGGACTGTATAAATGTAGCCACTCCTGAACTATGGGCAAGGAGCTGTACATCCAGCCCTTTGAAGGCAACTGCGAGGCTGATCTGGCCCCTGGTGAAAATGAGTTTGACACCCCTGCTATATATGCCTTTAACATTTTGTTATATTAGTCTATAGGATTCCTTTTTGAATAATCAAAGATAACATGTACTAGATGTGTGAAACAGAAAGACAAGCAGCATATTCTTCAAGCAGATGGATTAAAAAAATCATCCTACCTGGTAAGTGAGTTTGGGTTGGTGAGCTTTTGTAGTGGCATGGTAATTACACTTTGCATAACTACCCTTAGCATGGCACAGTGTGTACAGCTCTGGAATACTAATGTTGGCAAACTCTTCTTACTATAAATTTATCTGCAGGATTTTTTTTTTTTTTAGTTAATCATCCAATGTTGAAACGCCAGGAGCAAAATTTNAGATAACATGTACTAGATGTGTGAAACAGAAAGACAAGCAGCATATTCTTCAAGCAGATGGATTAAAAAAATCATCCTACCTGGTAAGTGAGTTTGGGTTGGTGAGCTTTTGTAGTGGCATGGTAATTACACTTTGCAAAACTACCCTTAGCATGACACAGTGTGTACAGCTCTGGAATACTAATGTTGGCAAACTCTTCTTACTATAAATTTATCTGCAGGATTTTTTCTTTTTTTTTAGTTAATCATCCAATGTTGAAACGCCAGGAGCAAAATTTTCAATTGGACAGTCCAATTTTTGAATGCTACTTTAATTGAGGAGACTAATTACATAAAATGTTAACTTCTTAGAAAAAGTCAACTAAATTAATAATCATGCACATCTTGTGGAAGAAGAACTGAATGCTTCTCTTGCTCCTGGCCGACTGAGTGGAAGCCTACAAGGTCTGGCACAAATAACGCCCCTGCTTCATTACAAAATAGTTTACTACAAAATCATAAGCACATAATTCTGTAACATAACAATATCACACTCAAGCACACCATATGACATTTTAGGTGAAATGTTCAAGTCAAAACTGCAAATTATTACACCCACAGTGTTACCCCACCAACCACACTCAAGCAGGCCTCCCTCCTGCTGGACCCTGGGCTTGTGCTGTAGCCGGAACTCTTGTCTGCCAGGTTCAAGAAATCTCCGACCTAACAGTCAATCGGGAAAGGTAAGAAACTGTAGGTTAGATGTTCACAAAGTGTATTTGAGAAGTAAGACAAAGAAGCCATGCTGTGGTGTTTAAAAAGAGATAATTGAACATTTTTTTGCTACAGTAATGTTATCATTTGTTATATGATTTTAAATGAAACATTCCATGACAGAGAGAGAGATGTTAACTTTCTCCAAATACTTGTAACTTACTAAAATTGGGCACGATTCACCACAGTTATATTAGTTAAATTATAATTTCAAGAACAGAAGAGTTAGCCTAGTAATTCTTTATTTAAAATATACGAGTGTTCTCTTCACTTCCCAATGTAAAAATTTTAAAATACAGTGACATACCAGAGTAAAATCTGACATACCAGATTTGGTGTCCTGCCACTTCTGGCTTTTCCCAAAACCAAAATCCCCTTTGAAGGGAAAGAGATTTCAGACCATCATGAGATTCAAGAAAACACGACAGGAGAGCTGAGGGTGATGGGGAGAACTGTGTGAGGTCCCAAGGTGCCTACTTTGAAGGGGACTGAGGCATCCTTGTCTTGTGTACAATGTTTCTTGTATCTTGTATCTTCTTCAATAAGTGTCTTTATTTTTCATATGACATGCTTGGATAATTTCTGGACAAGCCTCCTATATCTGCACACTTGGTAAGTATATTAATAATTTTTTAGATATTGTCCTAGCAGGATTCCTGCCTTAAAGAGGTCAAGTTTCGTCTTTTGCTGACTCCATTTCAGTTCCGACCTCCCTAAGTCTGAACTGAAGGCTGTGAATAAAACCAGTCTTCTCATATTCCAATAAGCACATGTTGAAGTCTGTCGAGTGCAGATGCATGTGGTTTCATTCTAATATCCAGTATCATGTTCCATTGTTATTGTAAGCCTCTTTAGAAAAGAAACCATAAAGACTAGATTATATTTGAATATTACTTGATTTAAATGAGGACCGCATCATCGCTTTCTTACTCCTCCTTGAATTTGTCAAGATCATTTTGCTTCAGGCCTTTGCATTGCTCTTCTCTCTTCCTAGAATGCTTGATTTTTAAAAAATTCATGTTTGGCACCTTCTCAGAAGCCAACCTAACTTCTACTTCTGCCCACTACACTGTATCATAGTCCTTTGTTATATTTTATTCACATATAGCAATCAGAAATAGTTTGTTAATTTGCTTATATGTGTTTTATGCATCTTAAAGATTAGATGCAAGGGCTAAGAGAACAAGGACCTCTTATTACTAATTCACTGCTCTTAAGCCCAGAACTGTGTCTCGGAAGTGAGAAGTGCACACAATTACTGGCTAAATAAAGAAAACGCAACACATGTAATAATTAGCTTGTAAGTAATTGTTTTACAAATTATTAAAGAAGAGAATTTAGGTGATGCAAACAAACTGTACAAACTCTTCATGAAGTGGGTACTCTTTTCAAAGAACTACAAAATGGGGCGGAAGGCAGGAAGCCTTTTGGGGAGAAAGAATAAAGAACAATGAACATAAAAGATAAAGAAATTATCTGATTGGGTGGGGCCTCATAGTCAACCTGGAGAGGGGTGAGAAGGCCCAGAGTTGGCTTGTGTTTGGGGATGGATTGGCTGAATATACTACATGTCTAGTCCAGGAGAACGTTTACTGGGACGTGAACATTATGTCACTTTGGTTTGCTGATGTGGCACCGTGGGCAGATGTGACTTCATCTTGGGCTTAGAAAGTTAGTTCAACATCAGCATAGTCTGTTTACTAAAATGGCTTTGAAGGGTAATTTTTATCATTAAGATGCTCAGGTATTAGAAGCTTACTTCAGAAATTTTTTGTCTTTTGGGAACAGCTTCTAGGAACTTGATATAGAAATCTTAATGGTCAGTACATAAGTATATGTAAGCATAATTAAATAAACATTCCAGGCTTACAAGCATATCTTTATTAACAAAAGTTCATGCCATCTGAAAAATATTTTGTCTTTTCTAATCTTACAAGTAGGACTTGTTATACAAAGTATCTACCAATAAAATATGTTTCAATAAATGAGAGGCATTATTATCATACAATCTTTCAAGGCGTGAAAATGAAGCAAGCTATTTACTCATGTAAAATCAATATTAAATTACCTTTACTAACTTTCCTTGGCTGATATTTTCATGTATTTCTGAAGAAAACTATTCAAGGTTGTTTCATAAAGCTTCCTTTTTCTGAAAGTAGATGTATATTTTTAAAGGAAAAGCAATTTCAAGTTCAACTAGAAAATTAACTAATTCATTTCTCATCTTTTTTATGCATTGAAAGCTTATTGAGATCAAGGCATTATGCAAATTGAATAATAAATATTCATTTTCTTAAAATATTTCTATTTCTCTCTTTACCCTAGGGATAAAGTTCAAACATATTAGCAAAGTGTAAAATGCTATCACCTTTGTCTACCTTTAGTTTTTATCACTTGGCATTCTCACCTCACCGAAGCCATGCCCACTCTGCTCCATTCATACCACGTTATGCCAAGTGTTATAAAAATGACAGTAAGTTTCATCCCTGCCTGGATGTCACTTTGTCTAGAACCTCTTTTCTTCCTCAACCATTCATTTTTCAAGCCTTAAATCAAATTAATTCTCATCCATTAAGGACTTCCTGATCTTCTCATACATTTGTTTGTAGGCCAGAACTTTAGGAAAAAATATATGAAATTAATTGCCTACAGATTAACATTCTGAGCTTTTGAGAGTTAACAAATTTGTTATGATCTTAATTGAACATTGAAGGGTTAGGGTAAAGCATTGCAAAATAAAAGGTCTTAAGAGATGAATACGTGGTTTCAAGATTGTAAGTAGGGATTCAAAAATATATAAGTAGAGATTCAAAAAATACAAGTAGGCATTGCACTAGGGATTCAAAAATTTAAGTAGGTTCTCTGACCATTATGAGTTTGTAATACACAAGAGGAAATAGAGATATGAAATTGTATAATGCAAACACAAAATGTATTATATACGACATATTCGCATCTGATTTAGTAACACAGAAATTCAAAGAAGCACACAACACGGAGAAAGTAGAAATTTATTTATGAAAGAACTGTGATTTATCTGTCAGGGAGGAAAAGCAATTTTCCTTCTCACCTTCTAGGTTCCTGGCTGAGACTCTTCACCCCTCGTAATAAAGGGCAGATCATCAGGACTCAACAAAAATAAACAGTTTAATTACATACACACATTCGTACCCATGGGAGTTTCCCAATGATATGAAACTCAAATGGCAGCCAGACCATTAAGGATTAGATAAAGAACAAGGTACCTGAGCTTCAGTGTAGCCAGGTGACTGTAGGCCACCCTAAACTGAAGGATAGGGGCCAGGGGCTTCGAACTCAGGAGAAAGGTTATTTGCAAGAAGGTGAGAAGAGAAGATGTTTGGAGAACAAAAGTTGCACAGCTGTGCACATAAGTATTTCTGAAAAGAAAACTGACCTCTGTTACCAGCTCCCATCCTGGGACAGGGCCCCTTTTGAATGGGAATTTACGTTAGAGAAGGATGACTTCTGTGCTTTTAGAGCTTCTCCTGTGTCTGCAGATTCTAAAAACAATCAGCGCAACATAACCTTTCTGTCAAAAAGGTATATTTGGGGGTGGCATATTTTACTACACTTCATAAGCAAAGAAGAAGGCGTGCGTATCAGACATGAATTATTAGGGAAGCATGAAGACAAAATTTGATCTAGACAGTTTGCGGATAGACTAAAATTTGACTGTGGAATAATGATAATTCATCTAAATAATAATCAGAAACTGACCAGACTGAAGTGTTTGCATAATAAATTAAGACATTTTTAATTAAAAATGATTGACTACTTATTAATAGGAGGCTGATATTGACTATGTAAAGCTTTGGGAGTTGTGCTTTGAAGAGCACATATCAGTTACTATTACAAAAGTCTGTGTATCTATCTAGTATCTATCATTTATCTACCTATCTTCATCTTCACAGTAATATTAGATGTGTTGTCCTTAAATCCCAGTTACCTTCAAAAAGATTGAGAATACTCTGCTCACATATGACAGTCCTGAAAATTCAAGTCAATTTATCTGCATCCAAAAGCCTTTGTAAATCAAATTTATCTCAAGGCAAAGCCAATGAGGGCTTCCATTATCTGTAATCTATAAATTAAATCGGGCAATTTATTTTTGCTTTGAAATAGGTTAATTAAGAATGAGCAAAGCTATTTAAACTTATTATAGTTTACTTTTAAAATTATGTATGTACTTAGGGTTTTTCTAATTAGGTAAATATAATCTTATATAAACATAAAGGAAGGCTTTACCAAATAATCACTGTAAGTATTCATTATATAAATACACAAAGATAGGGTGCACTTTTTACATAAGGCAAATTTTCTGTTGTACCTTAATTCTACAAGAAGATATGGATTTACTTTTCTATACTTTGAGTTAACTTATACATTACATACAATCCATATCTAAATTTTTTGTTAGCATAATGTACCTTTGAATATAGGGGGAAGCAAATTGGACTTTTTGTCTTTGACGTAGAATAAAGTAGTTATCGATTCATTAATTTGCTGAGAAACTGTCTTGAACAGGGAAAAACATGAAGTAGATTTTTACATGTTTCGTGTCTTGCCACTTTCCATTTTGTTAAACAATTTTAATTTAATCACTGTAATAATTTTCTATGGCTAACCTAAGAAAATACCATGCATTGGGAAGCTTAAACAACAGACGTTTATTTCCTGACAACTCTGGAGGCTGAAAGTCTGAGATTAAGTTCCCAGAGGCCTTTCTTTGGAGGCCTCTCTTTTCGGCTTGCAGGTGGTCTTCCCTCTCTGTGTACCCACGGCTATTGTCTCTCCCATTCTCCTACAGGTACCAGCCATATTGAATTTGAGCAAACATAAATGACCTCATTTTATCTTAACTATTTAAAGGTTCTACCTCCAAATATAGTCACAGTCTGAGTTACTGGAGGTTAATTTTTCAACATATAAATTGGGGGGGGGCAGAAATGATTTGGCCCATTACACTAACCCTTTGGCCCTACAAAATTCATGTTTTTCTTATATGTAATATATACTTACCGCATCCCCAAATTTCCTAATTCCTAATCCATTCCAGCATCAACTCAAAGTGCAAAATCTCATCTAGAAATCTGTCAGGTATAATTGAACTTTGAAGTGTGAATTCATCCCGGGACAAAATTTCTCTTGACCTACGAATCTGTGAAACCATGAAAAACTAGACTTACAAAACAAAATAGGCATTCCCGTTCCAAAAGATATACATTCCCATTCCCAAAAGGGAGAATCAGGAAGAAAAAGGGGTCACAGAGTCCCCAGCAATTTGAATTCTAATAGAGCAAATTCCATTATCTTTTTAGGTTATTAATTTTATTCTTCATTTTTTAAATACCTTTTTATTTTTATTTTTTTAAGATTTTTTATTTATTTATCTTTAGAGAGGAAGAGAAGGAGAGAAATATCAATGTATGGTTGCCTCTCGTGAGTCCCCTGCCGGGAACTGGCCTGCAACCCAGGCATGTGCCCTGACTGGGAATTGAACCGCGATCGTGTGGTTCGCAGGCCCGAGCTCGATCCACCAAGCTACACCAGCCAGGGCTAATTTTATTCTTCAATTGCCTTATCATGTCAAGAATAGTCCATTTAAAAACATATTTTTAAAAATATTTAATTTATTTATTTTTAGAGAGAGGGTAAGGGAAGGAGAAAGAGTGGGAGAGAAACATCAATGTGTGGTTGCCTCTCATGTGTCCCCTACTGGGGACCTGGTCTGCAACCCAGGCATGTGCCCTGACTGGGAATTGAACCGATGACCTTTTGCTTCATAGGTCTGTGCTCAGTCCACTGAGCTACACCAGCCAGGGCTAAAAATATACTTTATTGATTATTCTATTACAGCTATCTCATTTTCCCCCTTTTATTCCCCTCCACCCTGCACACCCCCTCCAACCCCCTTTCCCCCTTTAGTTCATGTCCATGGGTGGTACATATAAGTTTTTTTGCTTCTACATTTCCTATACTATTCATAACCTCTCCCAGTCTATTTTCTATCTACCATTTATGGTACTTTTTCTCTGTACCTTTTCTCCCTCTAAAGCCTGTGAATAATTGTCTCTAGTTCAATGGTGTGTCCTCCAGGCCCATCTAGGGGGCAGCATTGCTCCTGCACCAGCAGGGGTGGTGGTCTTACTCCCTTGGCCTTAAATAGAAGTGCTGTCCCTGTGGCATGGGGCAGTTGCTGTGCCCCCGAGCCCCTGAAGGCAAGCTCTGCCCTGGGAACCAAGGAGAAGGCAATCCTGGCTCTTAGGGGGTTTCCCTTGTAAGATGACTGCCCTTTGGGTAATTTTTCTCTTTTCTTGAATGATAACATGTTTAAAGAAACCTCTATTGTCCTTTCCTGTAGAATCTCAGATCTAACCACCTTTCTTCATTTTCTCTTGTGTCTGTGCTCTTGAGTCAAAGCATTTCTACTGTTGTGACTGATGGATCTATGAGTTGCACCTGTCCGTGAGTTATAGACATCTTGGAGTTTACGGCAGTGTTTTCCCCAGGTGCATTCTTGATGGTCTCTGCAGAACACACTTTGCATTTTTTGCAATATGGTTAGGTTGAGAATTTTCCAAATCTTCAAGTTCTGGTTGCTTTTTGCTGAATGATTCCTTCTTCAATTTATTTCTCTCCACATATGTTTTTCTTTAAAGCAAAAGGAAAAAAAAAAAACCCTAGGTAATGCCTTTAACACTGTGCATAGAAATTTCCTCAGCTAAATATCCAAGTTAATCTCTCACAAGTCCTACTGAATAATCTATGTCAGTGAAAAAAATGGGAGATGAGAACTGGTTGATTCAAATATTGTAAAGGATTAATAAGGATCACATTTTTACTAAATTTGCTCTATAAACCAACTATGTCTCTGCTACACTGTCACCTTTTAATTTTCACGTGTTTATCTAGTACTTGATTACTTCATTTTTTCCTTATGTCATTTTAAGTATAACTATTTTAGGTTTTATAATGATTTTCTTTGTTTTTTTATAATTTCATCATTTAATGTTGACAAGGTGATGACAGCAGTTATTGGTATTTAACACATATTTCTAACATGTCCCTCATTATTTTTACAGTGTGTTCTGACCCCTGATAAATGCGAAACAACTTCAAGTGCACTTTTCTGAATAAATAACAGGGCTAACAACATTAAAAATTCTAAAATTTAGAGTTGCCTGTAGTCACAACTACAGCAAGCTTATCATCAATACTCAGCTGCTTGTAAATGATGACTTAACAAAAATTAATTTCATTCTGGAAAACAATTTGCATGCAAAAGCAAGTTTTGTGCGTGTCATATAGATAGGCCTGGTCAAACCTGGCCAGATTGGAGCCGAGGGAGGGGCCGCAGGATGCCGGCCCAGGCAGGGACAGCAGTGCACTGTCCAGGTAACAAAATCTGTGTGAGGACAGATTCTGCCGCTCCCAGGAAAAGATGGGCCACTGATAGAAGTCCTTGCTAGTGAACAGGAAAAGCTAGTGAGGTGATTGGCTAAAGGAAAAGCCCTCCTACTTCCTCTCATCCCTGGGTCGGGGTTGGACCAGAGGACACAGTTGCATGTGACTGTACAGATCAACGAGATGGCAGGGGGTAGGTGCTATACTGCATAGATGACCTGTCCGTCTAGCCCAGGTGAAAGGATCGGTAGGAGTGGACTGGCCCCTCAGACTGCACAGAATTCTGAGCACTTTGCCTTGCCCACACAGGGAGCAGATTTAAACAGAGGGAAGGAAGAAACATACTCTCTTTCCCCTCCCATAGTGTGGACTGGCAAGCTGGGGCTATGGGAGACTTTGTGGGCCCTGGAAGCTGCATGATTGATGGCTGTGCTGGCCCCACACAAAGATCCCAGGAAGGAGCCCCAAGCCACACTACAGCGAGGAGCAAGCTAAGCCACGTGGATGACCAAGGAGCAGCAGCCTATAGTTGCCATGAGAGAGTATTTTTAACTGGGAGATGAAATTCTAGGCGCAGCTTTGGACTGGTCTGGCAGAGGGTGGTGGAGTTTTCCGGAGGGGAGGGGCTTTGGGGCAGGAGCCTGCCATCTTCCCACGTGGTGCAGCTTTCGAGTGAAAGACCCCTTTCCTCTTCTCACCAAACCTCTGCCTCCCAAAGTTGCCTGTGGGTAACGATAGGCAGCCAAACCCCACAATGTGGGGTAGCGTGTGCGTGTGTGTGTAGGGGAATAATCAAAATAAAAATAACTGAGACAGAAACCAGTGTCAGTTTGGGGTGAATGTCTACTGAAAGTAGCTCCAATGTCCACCCACGGGGCCTATGGGAAGCTTCAGGCATGTGCAAAGTAAGGTTTACTTGGTGTTGATTACTACCCGTATAGCATGGTCCTAAGGAACAATCACACACACACACAAAGAAAACAGACAAGTATGTCCAAATAGAATGAGAATATAGAATTAATTGATTTTTTCTCTTAATTAAAAGTTTATATTAGCATTTGTTCTGTGAATGAAAGTTGTTTATATTAGAAGGCCAATAAAATAGTATACGTATTTCTGAGTTTTTAAAATAATATAAATATATCCATTATGTACCTGCAGTTGGTGTAGTGCTGATGTACTGGTAAGAATGATTTGACTGTTCTCAACAAAGCCTTTGATAATACTGGTTTTGATGACCAAATGGATTGGGAGATTTAATTAAAAGCTCCATAAAGTGTTCATCTGATAAAAGTTAATTGCCCAGGAGAGGAAATAGAATTATTTAACAATAAATTAACCATTGTATTGACTCGATCTGTTAATATCTTTAATAAAGTTCAAATACCAGTAGTGAAAGGAAGTAAAAGAGTTTACTAACTCAAACACGATTACGAACAAATCTGTGCCAGAATGTTTTGGTAAACTGAAATTCTTCAAACCAATACACCATTGAACAATACAGACAATTAGTATTTTTGCCATTTATCCCTTTACTGTCTCTGGTCTATAAGTGGTCATGAATCGTTCATGATTGAGAATGTGAGACAAGAGTCAGAGGATAGATTACAGAAAGAGAGCACATCTTAGTGTCTGTGCTTGGAACAATTCTTAATGTCAAATAAGTAAAGAGTACCTTAACTTACGAGCCACTCCAAATATGAAAACAATGCAGCGTTTCAGATGGAATCTCCAAAATAAAAAATGTGTAAGTGTCTTTAGATAGGAGAAACAATCGTAGAACAGCATGTGGAAAACACACTGCACTTACGCAGGGACCATTAGGAAGCCATGTTGGGATAGTCTCCTTCAAACGCACATTTTGATGACAGAGTATAACACTCGAGGCTTTACAGGTTTACTGTTCTATCTGCACATGTAGTGACATATATGTACATATGTACATATATAGTAATTATATTGTAAATAATCCGATTTTGCTCTCCAATATTGTAGCCATTACCCACGTGTCTGTTTAACTTCATACTAATTAAAGCTGAAGTAAAAAATATTTAATTCTGTGCTTCTATAAGCCACATGTCACATGTTCAATAGCCACATGTGTCTAGTACTTACGTGCAGTAGATAGAATTGGTTTACAGGTGGACTAGAAAAAGTATATTGATTTTGGGGAATGCTAACAAGTCTGTTGATTCTCGGCCAGGAGAAGATCAGTGGGATTTATTATGTGTTGTTTAAATAGTGAAACTCCCCTGGTGATCCCCAGACACACATCCTTTTTGTTTGTTTGTTTTTTAAACTCAAATGATTCCACTGTCTTAACTTATTTATCAAGTTGGCCAGCTGAAGTGCCAGGAAACTAAAAAGCCCTGCATGGAACGTATGATTTGAGCTCACAGGAAACTGTATACAGACCACAGTGGTTCGTTCCAGTCCCAGAGCGCCGACGACGTCCAAATGGAAGCCGCGAGGAGCCGGCGCAGAGATGTCGCTGGGCACGACCATGCTTTCCTGCATTCTCTTTCTCCTGCTGCAGGCACCACATGCTTTGTCTTTAAATAAAAATCTTGTGCTCCGAGAGAGCCTTTCAAATATCTCAGTTTGAATAATCTCTATACTACAACATTAGCCAGTGGTTATAGAACAATTCTATCGTTATAGGAAATTCTAGTAGACATTTCGACCTATGTTAACTTTCCAAATTTAGAAACAAATTCATAAACTAATAAAAACAGAATGTTGAAACATATTAAAAACATAAAAGAGCAATAAATTACTGTTTGAGAGAAGGATACATTTAAATATTTGTCTCTTTCATGATGAAACACAAGCAATCTAAAGTGAATCATAAAATAAATGAGGTTTACATATAAAATATAATTTTGTAAAGATAATACTTAAAGGGGAATCAGTGTAACATATTTGGAGAGAAAATTGAAAACATTATATAGTATACCTTTGGATGAAGAACTGTGGTAAATAAAAGGGCATCTAATTAAGCTGGACACTATAAGTGACCTGAGATGTTGCCTTAGTGAAAATGTGAGCCTGCCACAGTTTCATTGTAACTACCAGAATCATTAGAACTCTTTATCAGAGAGTGGGTATTTTAATTGCTCACAAAGTAACTTAGTAGTGTTGGCTCCCCATGCCCCAGTCCCTGTGTGTGGCAACGATGATGATGGATGTACCTGCAGGTCCCTGAATGTCCGTAGGCCCATTGGGCTGTGGAAGGAGCTTCTTCAGATCTCTAGAGCAATCCACCGTCTGCAACTTCCAAGGCATCTTTACTATTCCATCAAGCATTACTAATCTAGATGGCTTGTACTCTTTGCTCAGAAAGCTCAGATTTTGCAGAAATGTGAAAATGTTTACGGAACATTGTTTCCCAAGAAAAACAGTACTGGAGAGGTTCAAACATGAAGTAGATGTGAAATAAACTTACAAAATTTCAAATGTTATGAATTTACTCTCAAAAGGAACATGGTGCAGCAGCTGAATTCACTTTTGTCTGGAACACACTGTATAGTTTTAAATTTCTGAATGAGCTTCTATGGGAAAGTCAATGTTTATTAAGATAAATAATTAAAATGGGCTCATTTAAATATGTATACCTATACACATCACATCAGGGCAGTTTAACATTGAAGTTAGTAAGCCACTGTGGAGGAGTATAATTTTATTATTTAGAGTTGCAGGCTCCTGGTGACAATTAAGGGCAGAGCAACTTCTAGTCACTTTTATTGCTGATCTTAATTTCTCTAAGATACTACATCTCACTTCCTGAATCCAGTCAGGACCGCTCGCATACAACCCTTGCATGCCAGGAATCGAGGCACTGGCCAAAGCAGCCTGCATTAACTAATTCGATTAATCTCTCCCTGACTTCCAGATGCGTGAACAAGTTCAGCAGATAAGCAGATGCAGGCAGACCCAGCTGCACCAGGTCAGTGGGAACAGCTGATGTAAGTTTTAATTTGCTATGATTTAGGTGGTGTGTTATGCAGCCAAAGCTCATTTATACATCAAAAACACTTTTTAAGGAAATGAGAAGTTAACTTTTAGGCATTTTGTGTTTGAATTCACATGGTGATTGTGTCTCAACCCCAAGTAGATAAGGATCTAAAATTGTGAGGGAAATGCTTACTGATGAATGGAATTTATGAATTTACTTGGGGGAACTGGGTAGGGTTAAAAGCAGAACTGTAACAGACACAAACTTTATGTAGAGGGATGCAGAGGATAAAGAATCTATATGGAGAAAGGAGAATAATAGAGAAAAAATTAAATAAAATGTTACACAAAATATCCAATGAGAAAAGAAAAATGTTCTCCTTTAGAATTTATTAGATGATATTGTGTAGGCCAGCAGGCTTTATTTTAATGAAATTAATGAAATTAATTAAATTTAACTTAATTTTAATTAAGTTTAATTTAATTTCTATAGTAGTATTTTTAAGGTAATAGTTCTTTTCTTCATATGCATATACACATCTTTCTCTTATAATTTTAATACTCATGAAAATAGTTAAATGTATAATATATGGTAAGTAATCAATATAAAGTAATTTAATGAGTGACTACATACAATAAATAAATGCATATATAAAATAGTACAAAATAAGTGAATAAAAGCTTTTAAGAAAATTGGATTTAAGAGTAGTATCTGTTAAAAGTCATTTATTTTAAAATGATTTCTTATAATTATTATTTTAATATTTTATTTAGATAGCATATAATTATACTATTCACCAAAATAAATTATAATGAGATGAAATTAGTGTGAAATTTAGAAAAAACACCGAACACTTCTTATTATAAATATAATGCCTACATTTTTATAAAATATATGAAATCAAATAGATATTATAGTATATCTCTTAGATTACGATTTATTTTACCACTTAAATTCTCATGGATTATATTCAGAATATTAAACAGATTATCTGTGCCAGATTACAAATTGCTGAAATTTATATTCCGTTTCTATAAAGAATTAAAAGCAAAGTTACTAAAAAGAGATTGATTATAGCAGTATTAAAATAAAGTCAGATTGCATTACAGTTTATAAAAATAGATTACAGATAAATGGGGGTGTTACCTATCTTTCTTATATGAGACTTCACGTCATTCTCATACATTTTTCCAGGTATATTTATGAGTACTTCATTAGATGGGAATGGAGGTGGTTTTATTTATTTATTTTTTTATCGTATGGCAGTACCACCCTCTCTTGACTCTGGTGATCTTGTGATGTTTTAAATAAAGAAGTTTGAGTCTTTCACCTCTGTCCTTCTTCTGCAGAACTGATACCCATTACAACGTAGTATCGATTTCTGCACAGAAGTTGCATAGGGTTTTACAGGGATTGTGTTGAATCTGTTGATCGATTTGGGTGTATTGCCATTTTAAAAGGTTTTGTCTTCTGATCCATAAATGTGGATGAATTTTCACTCATTTAGGACTTTGAACCTCTCAACGATTTTACTTTACAGATTGTAGTTGTATAATCTTTATATCAATTTATTTCTATGTATTATTGTATTTTTGATGTTATAGCTAACACCTTTACATTATTAGGAATTTCTGTTCAGAACCGCACTACCTTTATACCATTAAGAAGCTGGATAAGAATAAAACTACCTCGATAAAACAAAGAACAACTATTGTAAGTGACTTGTTGGGGACAATGTAGGAGAAAACATTGATGACATTGGGTACGGTCATGGATTTTTAGCTGCAAAACCAAAGGCAAAGTTCATGAAAGAAATAATTGATAGGGTGGATTCCTGAATATCAGAAATTTCTGTTCTGTGAAAGGCAATGTCAAGAGAATGAAAAGACAAGTCACAGACTGGGAGGAAATATTTGTAAAATACCCATCTGATAAAGGCCTATTATCTAAAAGAGATAAAGTAATCTTTAAAATAAAAAAAAATAAATAACCTCATTAAATAGTGGGCCAAAGCTCTTAACTGATACCTCACTGAAGAAGATACTCAGAAGTGAAAGAAACCTGAAGAAAATAGGTGCCACATAGTGTGGCATCAGGGAAATGCAGGTTAAAATAACAGTGAGACACCACTACCCAACTCTTTGAATGGTCAAAATCCATCACTTTGGCAACAGCAAATTCTGGCAAATATGTGGAACAAAAAGAACTCTCAGTTAGTGCTTGTTTGTTTAGTGCTCTCATTATAGTAATGCTTGTGTCTGTTACAGTTCTGCTTTTATAGAATGCATAATGCTAAAGACACTTTAAATTACTTTTTTACCTTATGAACTCTGAGTACCACTTTGTAAGTAGTTTTCTTTCTTTTTTTCCTCAAACTGCCTACAAAAGAGTGTTTATTTTAAAAAATCAGTAAGAGGAAATTTCTTTTTCTATTGAAATAAATCTTTACTGATAGGAAAAAAAATTGTTGTTTTGGTGAGTCTTAAAGTATAAGTAACCGACATCTGTTTTCACTCTCATTTTGCTCTTGCCACTATTTAAAATATTTTGAATTAGCTGAGCAAAACGAATCCATAGCTAGCACAGTGTGGAAAATCCCCAAACAATACAATCTCTTGGAAGTCTGCTATTACAAAGCCTCGAAGGATTTACCAAATTGAAGTCAAAGTAGAAAGGGACAAGAACACACAGCTTGCCAAATTCCCACTTGGGGAAAAGGATCAATGTTCTTACAAATTGCTTAGCTGTTCACGCGGGAGAAACCGATACTTCCACAAGTCTTTCCTTGCTAGATCGCGGAAACACTTTCCATAATGCTGTGGGGATTCTCTGCCCTTCACCCCACCCCATAGTAAAGAAATGGAATGAAGAATGACTCTTAAGTAATCTCGTCATTTGAAGTGTTGAAATTGGTGTTGCTATTCAGGAAGTCAGACAGGCTTTGTAAGCAGTTGTGGAGACAGTAGATTCGCCTTCCCCAAACCACAAACTACTGCCCTCAATTTAGTTTAACCCGAATAATTATAAATCTTACTCTTAACAATAACAACAGCAACAAGAGTATTGATCACTGATATATAATTTTGAAGGAAAATGCCTAAAAATAAGAATTTTGTTCATAGTGCATAAGCAAATTAAAACAGTTCCGTTTTCCATAATGAGCTGCATGGTGTGAGGGGTTACCTACTTCAGTTTACCAGCAGGCACTATGACAGCGGTTTTCAAGTTTTTTCATCTCAATACCTTTACATCTTTAGAAATTACTGAGAATCACACAGGTTGTTTTTATATTATCAATATCTACCATTGCAGACATCAAAACAGATCATTTAAATATATTTACTAGTTTAGATATTAAAAAATAACCAAATGCAAGATAACATACATGTAATCTTTTTTGAAACGAAGTTAAGAATATAAATGAGAAAGTGGCATTGCTTAATGTTTGTATTAACATAGATAGATTCTCACATTTGTTGTTGTAATTTATTTCAGTAAGTTGGGTTTTTTAATATATACAGAATATTAAACTTGTCCACGTGTTTAGTTGAAAAGGAAAAATCATTTGAACGATCTTTTCAGGTAATGATGGCTATCAATACTACACCCAAACAGGTGGCAGTCTTCCGAAAGATATTTGTCAAGTGACATTCTACCAATATATTAAACTTGTCAAATTCTGTTAGATTATAATCTGTTAGTTCTTCTCGTAGTTTAACATGATCATTCATTCATGTGTGATTTTGCAAAACTATGCTTTTGTTACTTTGGAGCTACTGATTCACTAAATAATAGAGATTTTCTAAATTTTGATAAGTTCACAACAGATTTTAAAATTCACTTGTGTTAATAATATCAGTGATCTTATGAAAGGACAAGTGTTGGAGATCTCTAAAACTCAGTGACAGAAACACGTTTTCAAAACCCTAGTATTTACTTGAAATTAAAAATGTTGTCATTGACTAAATATATTTTTTATTGAAATCACAATTTAACGTCATTTGTTTTCAATTTAATGTGTGAAAATTATTAAATCCAGATAATTATCATTTTACTGTCAGGGGTTCTTCAAAGGACAAGGTGGTATTGTTTGAAAAAAGTTATCATATGTTTTAACTTTGTTTTAACTTAAGATAACCATCATACTACAGAGAGCAGCAGAAGTGATTTTTGCATACTACATATTCATCACACTGAATATTAAAAATGTTTACTCAAGGGTCCCAATTTAATAAATCAATAATTTTTGCTGCTTCATCCAGGATATTATTAAGTAAAACTGCTGCACTATGTACAAAGCCTTTCAATTAGCATATCTGAAATTTTTATTAATTAAAGGCAGAGCAAGGTTGAATGCAAGAAGCTAATTTTGTATTATACTTGTAAGCAGAGAACATAATAGAAGCTGTTTGTGAAGACATTGTAAGGCCTGTTAATTGCATTGAATAATGTAAGAGTGACATTCATTTGTGTTGTATTTTAGCTTGAGGAGTTTACCTCTCTTCTGGACACTCCAATTCACTTGAAATTATTTTATGTTGGTTGAGACTAAGATGCTGCAGCCAGAGGCTGCATTAGGTAGGTGATAAAAAAATTTTGCTCTCTGTAAACATCTACTACAAGGAAAATAATTATGATCATGAAGTGTATTTGAACTTTATTCTTTTAGTATAAAGAAGAATTTTTATACTTCTATAATCCTGTATATGGCAGGATTTTTTGTTGTTTAATTTCTTTTGCACAATACTTTTATTACTTCATTTCTAAGTATTGTATACTTTTTGATGATGTTGGAAATGGGATTGTAGACCTATTATCTTTTTCAAATAATTCACTGTCAGTGTATAAAATACAGCTGAGTTTTTTCACATTGATCTTGTATCTCACATCTTAACTGAATTTGTTTTTTAGGTCTAACAGATTTATTATGCAGGCTTTAGGATTTTCAATATACAATAATTTGACTAATTTCTTTAACATCTTAGTTTCTTCCTTGTTAAAATGTTAATAGTTAAGGTGAGTGATAATCTCATAGACTTTTTGTGATTATTGGCCTATAATGTCTGTAGTATGCTTACTCCCATACCTAACTCTTAGTAAGTAGTCAAAGATTTTGGCAAATATTATTGTTTTTATAAGTTGTCGAATACTGTTAGTAGATCAGACCCATGCCTGTGTTCCCAAATTCATACTCCATCAATTTTCCCTGGATGAAAGCAGATTACAAGGTTTTAAGTGGAGGGTTGGCAGGATTACTCCTGCATTTCATTAAGATCAGTTTGGCTCTCATACTAGAAATGGGAGAAGTGTGACCTCCAGGTTGATTGTGTGTGGAGATATTAGTAGGAAGAGACTGCAGCAGTCTTGATAGGAGAAGATGAAAATGTGAAATATGAATATACATCAGAGAGTTAAAAACTGAGTGTATTTAATAAGTATTTATGTGTTTCAAGCTACCAGTATGGTGAGTGACCAGATACAGAAAGTTGTAGAAGTAAAAAGTGCTGATAACATCTCTCTAAATAGCTTAATAAGATGACTGACCAAGGCCTTGATGGAAGAAATCCAGTATAAATCAAGATTTTAAAGAAATATTCTTATTTTTTGTTTGTTTATTGTTTATTGATTTTAGAGAGAGGGAGAAAAAAGAGAGGAGATGTTGATTTGTTGTTCCACTTATTTACACATTCATTGGTTGGCACTTGTATGTACCTGACTAGGCATTGAACCCACAACCTTGCTGTGTGTGGAGGACACTCTAACCAACTAAGCCACCCAGCCAGGGCTATTTATTTATTTATTTATTTATTTACAAATCAACATTAAGTTGTTTTAAAACATCCATATACTTATATGACTTCATTCAATGGAAAAATAAAGGTAGTGCTTTGAGGTGTAGTATGTACTGAAATTTATTGATTCTGTCATAAATATAGAGAGATTAAATGTAGGTATCTCTAGTTAAAATTTCCAAAGGAAAGAATACACAATGAAAAGACCCTTCATTTAGTGACTGAAAGGAAGATAGTGTGAATGCAAGGGCACTGACAAATAGTGGTAAGAAAGGAAGAAAAAGTAATAATTAGGGTTAACTTTTACTGAATAATTAATTTGTTCATGTAAGCACTTTATAGGTTTTATCTCATTAATGTGTTTTAATCTCATTCTTCTGAGGCATAATGTTAAGCAGTAGCTCTTCTTGTATGACAAATCCTCCCTTTAATAATGACGACGTTGTTGTTTAAAGAGATTGCGAACTACCCTGGGGCATTGCGCTCATAATCGCCAGGCACAGAACCCAAATGATGCAGTCTGAAAACAAAGACCAAGTTTCCAGTAATAATTTTGAATCACCAAAAGGTAATATAACATAGTCTTAAATAGGTATATTTAAGTCACAGTTTATGTTTAATTTTTACTTTTATTTTTAAACTAAGTCATAGCTCATCCAACCAAAATAGCAGCATTCATTGCGTTTATAACATTGCTTATATCCAGATACTTAAGGGAATCAATTGAAATATAAGTAGGCCAATAAAATGAATCAACCTTAACAAGACAAGTTAGAGCTTAGTGTTTAACAATCTCTTAATTGTTGACATAATTAAGTGAGCAGAACCATTAAAGACACTATTCTGTAAGTTGTGATATGAGATAAAAGTAAAATACTCTTTTCTTAATTAAATGGCTATAAAGTACCAATTCACTCTTTATTGGAGCGATTTAATGCAAAGAAGCAGCCAGCGTTCTTTTCTAAGCCAATGTGCCCCAACCTTCTTCCCATTTTGGTTTCATCACCCTCAGATTTGAGTATTTATAAGACCTAAAGAACTAAGAATGCTACGATTTATGAAGTTTACTTGCAGAAGGAGAAAGTTGTAAGGGAATCTTGACTCAAAGAATATCTACTCTTAGTAATATATTTAATAATCTATAGGGAAAATGGCATGGAAAATCGTTATGAAAGAAAAGTAGAGCAGTTTATTTGCAATGAAATTCTCAAGATTCTCAGGTCATTTATTGGGGACTAATCCTCTGAGTCATTCTCTACTTGGCAAACACCAAAATTCTTGCCTCTCATTAGAAAAGCAGGTGTTACAACATAAACCATAGTATTTACACACCTTTTTTAGGCACAGTCAGCCATGCTCAGGGAACATTCCTAGAATAAAATACTATGCAGAATAATTAATGAGTGTTAACAACTCACCAAATGAAAAGAATGACTCAGGTGATATCCGCAAACTGGCAGAACAGGAAGCTCCAAGCTTCACTCCTTCACAGACACTGATGCTCACAGTGATGTAGTAAAGACAAGCTTCCAGGGGTGGTTTGTCTTCTCTGCTGTTGCACATCTCAGCCACTAAGAGAACATGACATTTTTAAACTAAATTCTTGACCAATGCTTTTTTTTTTAACTTTCCTAGTTACAATGAATTTGTAGCACAAATCTGGCTGAGACCAGGCTGGCCATAAAAACATCTCGGACTCTATTTTTGTTTTTCCTTCACTTGTGCTTACTGTTAAATAACGCGATGCCTCTTGAAGTTTACTAGGACTATTGGAGTGGGGACTATTTATTTCTGGCTTACCTTCGGACGGAAGATTTAGTGCCTGGGTCCTAGTTTTACTAAGGGAGGAGTTCCTACTTGCCGGTAATTCTCTGTTGTTGGTGACCCAAGGCTGCGCCTTCTGTTTCTTGTGTAACGCTCAAGTCAGGTTGGTGAATTCTTTCTGTTCAAATTAACTTTAGAGTTCAATGTATATTTATGTATCTTCTTAATTTAGATTTCTGAAATACTGAATAATTACATTAGTTTGCTGGCTCTTTAGTATAAAAATTATCTTTTGTTATGGTTGTTGATTGGTTTCTTGTGTATGTCTATGCTTTAAAAATTAATCCAGTAGTTTTAGTTGTTTCCAGTGGGAACATACATTTATCTGCCTGACTTTTCATATCAAACGGCTGGCTCAATCCCTGTGACATTTGTCTTTGTTCATTACCTGTACATGCATTTATACTTGACATAAAGTATAAATCTATGACTACTGAAGGTTGTGTCTCTCCCATAAAATTCATCTCCTAGCCTCTTAATGTTAAATCTTACTTATATTTTTGATGTCTTCCTCTTCTTTACACTTCATTTTAGTTTGACTTAAACATGTTTCAGTGGTATCTTTCCCACAAAATACTAAACACATGCCTAAATCTGAGTTCTCAAGATCTCAAACCACTATTTTAATAACAATAACGACACAAAAAAGAGTGCATTGTTTAAATATGTATCTCCAATGACAAACACCTAGAATAGGCTAAAATGTTAAAAACCTGGCACACAGGTGATCTGAGTGATTTTGAGATAAATACTTTCACTTCCAGAGTGTTCAGATTCCTTTCCCTGAAAAGAAGATGCTCCTTCCTTGTCCTAGCATCCCCCCTGCTTCTGCACCCTTTTTACTGCTTCCCCACCTTCCCTCCTCCTGCCTGGTCACCAACTACACCAAGTAAACCGAGGGCCCAAGCTTCAGAAACATTAGTGCAAAACATTACATATCAGCGGCCAAGAAATGTCCATGAGTTAAGGATGCCTTCCATCAGAGAAGAGAGAGAATTGGAACCCGCTTCACGGCATTCCTGACCTTTTCATAAACCGCGGACTGTCCCGTTCACCCCAGGGCCCTTGCACTGCAGTCCCTCTGCCGTCTCCATCTCTCCTCTAAACACATCTTTCCTCCAAATACTGGAAGCAGTCTAATATCGCATGGCAAGTGTGACTGAAAATAAATTTTAAAAATAAAAAATTACTTCAAGCAGAACTTACCGGTGCTTCCCATACGTTTTCTGGTTCTAGACAGTCAGAAGCTCTTAGTCATTATCAATGCATTCATAAAAAAGTGAATAAGTGAACAAAATTTTTTAAATCAATAAATTGGTGTGTTTTTTGGTTGCATATAAGTTTTTGGAATATGTTTTCTACATCTGTGAAATATGCCACCGGCATTTTAATAAGAATTGTGTTGAATCTATAGATTGCCTCGGGTAGTGTGATTACGGAACTCTTGGATAATCAAATAAAATGAGCATGTGTCTCCCTTGGAAAGTGCTCAAAAAACACAAAAACACATACATTTCAAGAACTCAATATAATATATTCTATTGCTTTATGATTTGATTCCATTTTTTGACAGAATTTGAGCATAATAATTAAAATATTATTTAATTAATTTAAAATTTGGAACATCGGGTGAATTAGAAATAGCTGAAATTGAATGTCAACCATGGGCAAAATACATTTCTAAATATTCTTTAAAATAGTAAATAAAACATACAAGAAATCTTTTCTTTCTTGCATTTATCATTTTATGGGTGACAGAGCAAGTAGGTACACTAAGTAACAGATGCTAAACAATAGATATGGAAATTATGTAGTATCTACATATAACGTGAAATTGGGAAGGGTAAAGAGATTAGAAGTTTTGTGGAAGATGGAATTTTAAATAGGGTCATGGCAGTAGTTATTGTATTATCATGCATCACCCACAGAATGGCTCCAAATATAAAATAGTTAACTGACACTTTTTAATTCTAGATGCAATAGGAAATATTCTTACCACTCTGACCAGGCTTAAAAGTATTTTACAAAGATACACACACACATATACTCTCTCTGTCTCTCATATACATATGTATTATTATATATAATATATTATGTGTTATATTATATATAATTATGCATAATATATTGTATATAATTATATTATATATAATATATGTATAATTGTATAATTTATATAATATATTATTATATATATTTTTATATATGCTGTTTTTATAGGCTGGGTGGATAGTATAATGATAAGTCTAAGTTTATAAAGTCCCTATAGCAGGTTTAGGTCTATTCTAAGCTATACTTCTAGATGAAATGTACAGGCATGTCAATGGCTTACAAAAAGACAAGGATGCCAATGGGGAAAGATCTCCTTCCCTTTGTGACAAGATTGTAAAAAATTGGGAAAATTCCTGAGCAAGTGGAACAGGGAAACTGAGACCAGGCTGTTAAACAAGACCGAAAGTTTTGATGAGCAACTTGCCGCCAGCTGGTGCATTGCAAGACCTTATTCCCCCTAACCAAGGAGACTCGTAACAAAGCAGCTCCGAATCAGGAGGAGCTGCTTAGGTGTTCACTGTATTAAAAAACAAATCAAGACAAAAACCAGGAGGACTGGCGCATGTGGACATGCTATTCATCACTCATGTTACAGGGGAGCGCACCAGCGACTTCGGATCTATGTGAGAGAGCCTGCCCCCCCCCCCCCGTCTAAGGCCCTTTATAAGGGGTCCCAGAAGAAAGGGGGCACAGGTCCTTTGCGTGGCTCTAAACTTCATTACCTCACTGTGTACTTGCTGAAAGAAAGGCCCAGAAGCAGTCACAGGATGAGAAGCCCTTCCCGATGTGTGATAAGGAGGGAGTTACAAGCCATTTCCTCAGCACAATACACATTCCTTCTGGGCAGGGGCCCTCTGGCCAGCCCTCGTCAAAGGTGGTGGGAGAGCCATGTCTATCATTAGCCCTGGGACACTCGAGAGTGAATGGTTCTTACTCCTCTTCCTTAACAAGAAAATAACATAGCTTAAAGCTCCCTGGTTTCCAAAACAATGAACAGAGACTCAGTTAATGCCATTTGTGTCAGCTAAACCCACAGATCGGTGACGTCGGGGGAACAAATGACAAAAACCCCATTAAAAGCCAGACAGACCCAGGATAAAAGTAAAACCGTGTATCAGACCAAAGAATATTCACAAGCCCCTCTGTGTGCTCATTTTGACATATCAGCATATTAAAGATGCGCTTGGAAGGCTGATGGATATTCTGCTGAATGCCTCCCCTAAAATTCTAACGCACAGAACAAAGAACAAAAGCTTTCAGGACAAAAACTCAGGGCAGGCTCGATAGAGCACACCTACGCCTCTCCCTGAGCATGAATTTTATTTCTTCCTAAACTCTAAGAGTATGAATTAAACTGAGAGCCAGGGGAGCAATGGGCAGTGGCAGCTTGACCCTGTCTTACCCCCTGATTCTGTCTCCAGGACCCCCCTTTTCTCTGACTTCCCAGGGAGCTAATAACAGCCCCATTTTGGCTCACTTCCCTCCTGTAACTTTTCTAGGAGCCAAAGCAGCCCTCCTAGGCTCTCTCCTGCCACTTTTTCTATGCAAAGTCCTTCCTTTGCTTTACTGTCCCCAGCTTTAATAAACATACTATCAAAATCACCTAGACTCATGTGGTGAAATCTTACCTACCCAAAGTCGAGAACACACACTCCATAGCCCAGCCTGAGCCAGACCCACTCTGGGCTGGTCCCTGTCTGGTAACACCTTTTTTGTCCTTGTTTATTTTTTAAAAGATTTTAGTTATTTATTTTTAGACAGAGGAAAAGGGAGGGAGAAAGGGAGAGAAACATCCATGTATGGTTGCCTCTTGAGCTCCCCACACCAGGGAGCCTGGCCTGCAACCCAGGTATGTGCCCCGACTGGGAATCGAACTACTTCGCAGTCCGGCAATCAATCCACTGAGCCCCACCAGCCAGGGCCCTTTTTTTGTCCTTGTTTAAATGGAAGTGACACTGGTTAATAGATTATACAGGTTTCAGAGACAGTACATCGTCTGTATGTTGCATTGTTTGTTACCAACCCAACTCAACTGTTCCTCCATCACCATTTATCACCCTTTTACCCTCTTCCACCTCCTCCACCGCCACACCCCCTCCCTCTGGCAATCATCATCCTATTAGGTTGAGAGCTGGGTGAGAAGGATGAAGGGATTAAGCAAAGAATAAAAAGACGAACAGTCTCCTTCTACTTCTGATGAGAGGCGTCTTCAGCTCTTGGAGCCCTCTAAGTCTTGAGCTAACCTTTTCAAATGATGGAGAACTCCAGCCTAAAACATGTTAGCAAGAGAAGAGAGATCAAAACAAAAAATAAAATAGGAAGGAAGGAAGGAAGGAAGGAAGGAAGGAAGGAAGGAAGGAAGGAAGGAAGGAAGGAAGGAAGGAAGGAAAGGAGGGGGAAAAGAAGAATAAATAGAATATATTTCCTCTCAATAAATGTCCCAGGTCAATCTTTGACAAGCTCTGATTACGAAAATGAACACACCGAGATTTCACTTTACTTTCCTGGCCGTAAGTGAAGGAAATCTACTAAGGCACTCAAGTGAGTTTACTTTGATAGGATTGATTTTAAAGGCAGTTGAGCTGCCAGGCAAAGAGCAGCCATTAGTTCCCTGCAAATCACAGTGCATTACCCAGAAAGTAGGTAGTGTTAACCTTTAACTGCATCAGCTACTGGCACACAAATGAAAGTCCACTCCCCCGAAGTCATGCTCCACACAGAAATCTTCAAAAAGGTTCATTTTGGCAGAGTTCCCTAAGAAACTGCAGTGTTTGGTTTCTTCTCGTCAGACAAAATTGGTTTGTGCCACATTCTTTTAAATTGTTTCATAATATGTATTTTTATCAACATCGTCAAGCTGCCAAAAAAAGAAAGGGGAATTAAAGAGATGAAACTATAATGAACAAATACGCAATTGGGAACAGAGCCATGGAGATCAATAGTTTATCTTTAGAAATACTACATATGTTTTAGTCACTTCAGAGATTAATAATGTAATAAAATTATGTACTTGAAAAAAGCTAACATTTTTGATACGATGCCTTGTAGTATGGATCACGTTTCCGTTACATAAATGGAAATTGTTAAATCCCATATTCAAACCTAAAAAATGTCTGAAACTCTCTCCCTGAGGACAAAGAGAGTGACCATGTTTTATGATTTCAACTTATGTATGTTAGCGTCACGATATGAAGAATTTTGATACTTTTTCAGGCAAAACCATTTTCCTTAAAACTCAGATGAGAAATTCAGTATTATTGCTCTTAATAATTTCTGTTCCTGTGCAAAACATAATCAGCTAGGTACCACATTCTCTGCATCCCACTACTGTAAGGAATCTAGTGTCCAATATTTTCCTATTGTCCTTTGTGACCCTGCAAAGCAAGCCGTTAATTTTCAATAGTTTGATCATATATTTTCCTAATTAATAGATTTTTAAAAGTCCCAACCATCATATCCTGATTTTGTACATAAATACCAGGGTAGGTTTCCTCAAGAAGCATCATGGTTGAATTTGCCCCATATTGCTTTTTGAAATGGCTACGGGTGAGGCCCTGGCTGGCGTAGCGCAGTGGATTGAGTGCGGGCCTGCGAACCAGACGATCATGGTTCGATTGCCAGTCACGGCACATGCCTGGGTTGCAGGCCGGTTCCTTGCAGGCTAACTACCAGTAGGGGACGCACAAAAGGCAACCATACATTGATGTTTCTCTCCCTCTCTCCTTCCCCTCTAAAGATAAATAAATAAACAAAATCTTAAAAAAATATAAAAAATAAAATGGCTACGGGTGAGATTATACTTTCAACCTAGAGGATATAAGAGGAAATATATACAACATCATACTACAAAAAAGTTAGTCCCAAATGATTACACTTCAGCATGAATCTTTTTAACTGATTAGTGAAAATGGTAAGCTATTGGTACACATTTTTATTTGAATACTGATTACCTTAAGTATCTTTTAAAATATCTACTGGAATTCAGATTATTTATTCTATAAAACGCCTATGCATAGGCAAGGCTTATCTTTTTATTAGATTGTCTGTGTTTCTCATATGGATGTGTAGAAATCTTTATATTTTATGGACATTAAAACTTAATTTTATATGTTTAAGAATAACATCTTTCTCTGTATCCTTGGGCATTATTTTATGCACAAAATTTTGTTATTCAGAAAGTCTTAATTTTGCTCCATTAATATTATCAGTTTTCACACTGCACATAGATTTTTGTTTGAACTATCAATTTTGAGTGTTTTTTTTTGTCTTAAGGTAAAAAAATATTTTTCTGTATTTTGACAGTATAATGTTTCCCTTCTCAAATCCAGCTGTTTGATTTTGATGTTCATGTATTTAGCATTTACTTTTGCATATGGTTTGAAATAAATTTTTTTTGTATTTTCACCAATGTGCTTTTGTGCTCCAACAAAATGGCTTGTATAGTCCTGCATTGCTGCATTAATATGAAATGCCAACTTCATTATATACCAACTTTTCATATATGCATAGCTATGTTTATAATCTATGCAATGTATTTTATGTTCTGTTAGGTTACTTCAATAATATTTCTATCTCAACTGTTATTAATCTATCTCAGTATTTTGTAGAAACAGGTAGATCTCTGTTTTTGGTTCCTTTACATGAATAGCTGTTTTTCTCTATTCTTAAACTGTGAATTTTTATATGAAGTTTTGACTACTTTCATGAGTAATCCATTTGGAATTTCAATGGAAATTAACTTCAATAAATAAATTAATTTGAAACATATTCACACTTTTCTAATTCATAAATAGGATATATCACCATTTTAGGTCTATTTTAATTGCTTTAAATAATGTCTTGGCATTATAAGAAAATTAGTCCAGATTTTCTTCAAATATCAATATGTCCTATGTTCTTTTACTTTATTTTTGTGTATTTTATCAATTAAAATTACTAACCTTTTTTTTCCCCCCAAAACAAGGCCTGGCTGGTGTGGCTCAGTGGATTGAGTGCCGGCCTGCAAACCAAGAGGTTGCGGGTTGGATTCCCAGTCAGGGCACATGCCAAGGTTGTGGGCCAGGTCCCCAGTAGGGGGTATATGAGTGGCAATCACACATTGATGGTTCTCTCCCTCTCTTTCTCCCTCCCTTCCTCTCTCTCTGGAAATAAATAAATAAAATATTTTTAAAAATATTACATATTGTATTTGTCTTTCTCTGACTGGCTTATTTAACTTAGCATAATAGTCTCCAGGTCCATTCATGCTGTTGAAAATGATAAAATTTTCTTATTTTTATAGCTAAGTAGTATTCCATTGTATAAATATTCCATAGTTGTTTTATTCATTAATTTAGACAGACATTTGGGCTGCTTCCATATCTTGGTGATTGTAAATAATGATGCAATGAACATAGGGGTGCCTATGTTCTTTCAAATTAATTTTTTATTTCTTCAGATATATTTCCAGAAGAGGAATCATGGGGTCAAAAGACAGATCTATTTTTAATTTTTTGAAGTAACTCCATACTGCTTTCCATGGTGGCTGTACCAATCTGCATTCCCTCCAACTGTGCAAAAGGGTTTCTCTTTCTCCACATCCTTACCAGCATTTATTATTTTTTGATATATTAGTGATAGCCATTTTGGCAAGTGTGAGGTGATAATCTTATTGGGTTTTTATTTGCATCTCTCTGATTATTAATAATGTTGAGCATCTTTCATATGTATATTGGCCATTTGTATCCTTTGGAGAAGTGTCTATTCACATCCTTTGCTCATTTTTAATTGGATTTCTTTTGCTATTGAGGTTTATAATTTCTTTGCATATAACTCCTTATCAGATGTATCTATGAATATCTTCTCCCATTCCACGGATTGTCTTCTTTGTTGATGGTTTCCTTTGTTGTGCAAAATCTTTTTTAGTTTGATGTAGTCCCATTTGCTTATTTTTTCTTTTGTTTCCCTTGCCTGAGGAGATAGATCAGATTAAATATTTGTATGAGCAATGTCCAAGATTTTACTGACTCATCTCTTTATTGTACTTTAGTCTGGGGTCACCCTTATATGGTATTCCTGTTCACCCACATCCTGACTCTGGTCTTCAGTCCTTTAATCCAAACATACTTTCCAAATTCAGTCTGCACTCAACATTCTCTATGTAGTTTTCTCTAACTCCTCTGGCTGCCATTTATACAAACTTCTCTTTTAAATTCATCTCATTAACTGATAAGTACCAAGTGTCTTTACGAGAAATATAAAGCACTCATACATGTTGATACATGGCAGTACATTGCATAGTACAATACATTTTTGTTCAGTATTTGTTGCAGTTTTCATTCCACAACTGCACTGATTTAGAAGGCACTGAACACATTTTTATTTTACAATAAACTTTTCCTGCTTTTTATTTTTACTTTAAATATAAAGGTAGTAACAAAATAATTTCATTCTCATGATTACAAAATTAATTTGAAGTTGTGTGGAAAAAGAAATTATCTTTAAATTCATACATATAAATCTCACAGTCACATTGCGGATTTGAAAATACTAGCCAATGCATTAGGATTCTATATGACATAAGAAAAAAGGAGCTGAAATTGTATTTTACTGATTTGTATAAATATTAACGGCTAATATAATCAAGGTTTTTAATGTTTCAATTTTTTTCTGTTGGGCTTTTTATTTTCTATACTACATTTTAGACTTTATCTCAGTTTTGTTCAGAACAAACGAGAAAGTGCAGGTCATTGATCAGAGCATAAGAGTCGGTCCAGAGCACCCAGTAAAACTGCACGGATTCAAGTCAATGTTTCTGTCACGTGCTGCACGGCCAGTTCCTCAGCAGGGAGATTCCTCCTACAAAATGAACCGACAACAATCCTTCTCTTTCAGCATTTCTGTGAAGATTTGTAAATATCGTAAGTTTAAGCTAAAAAACTGTCTAGCACTGGTGAATATAACGTGTTTGAGGTATTCTTATTATGTTCTTAGAAATTGATTCTGAGAAATAATGGATACATTCATAAAAGTTATTTTACTATAAGATAGTAAAATAATATGGACTATTATTTCAACACAGCTCACAATCTTTTGGTTTTAGTGGATGACAGTGAACATCGGGGTGTAAAAATTTCCAATAATAAAAAGAAAAAAGACCATTAAAAATGGATTTGTGGGAAGGTCAAAATTTAAATAGCTGATTTCTATGTACATTTTCTATGCAATATTGCTTAAGATTTATTGTGAATTTTGCATGCAATATTTCATTAGCATAGATGGAAGAAAGGAAAAATATTCCTGTGAAAGGTATGTTTTGTTTGTCTTCCGAACATTGCCATTATCGTAAAGCCATTCCTCGTTGCCCACAAGTCTGTATCAGTGACCTTCGGGGCTCAATGGTGCAACGTGACTTTCAGAAGACAAATGGTAACATTAAAAAGTCAAGCACCAGATATGAAAGGTTAAAGGCAGAAGAGAACAGAGGGGTCTTTTCACAAATCAGGTGGCCCCCAGGGGATTTTGCTCTCTCCCTCTAAAGTCGAGTACCTGTTTAGACTGGTGCCTGACCGTGGGATGGATGGAAATAAATAGCCTGGTTAGTCTGTAGCTAAGACATACTGGCGGGTTTGAGAGTTTGTGTGCAATAGATTCCTAAAAAGGCTGAGAGCTTCAGGCGCTGGAAGGTGAAAAACATCTTTTGCTTCCACGTGACTCCCCAAGGATGACATGAAAAGTAAAACTGTGAACAAGATATGGAGATTTAAAGACTCTTGGTGATTTAATATTAATAGATAATATTTGACTTACTTTTTGTATTTAAATGACTTTTTCTTTTTTAATTGTTGTTCAAGTATTGTTGTTTCCATATTTTGCCCTACTTTGATCTTACATTATTTCTATTTAACTTCTTGACAATCCTGGGAAGTAACTTTCATTATTATACTTACTTCCAGATGAGGAAATAAAGGGACAGGCTTAACTTCCAAAGAATATTCAGTTATTAGGTAATGTGATGTTTTGCATTCAGATACCATGTCTAAATTGATGTTCAATATAGATCATAACAGCCCTGGCTGGTGTAGCTCAGTGGATTGAGCGCAGGCCTGCGAACCAGACGATCACGGTTCGATTGCCAGTCAGGGCACATGCTTGTGTTGCAGGCCGGTTCCCAGCAGGGGATTCATGAGAGGCAACCATACATTGATATTTCTCTCCTTCCTTTCCCCTCTAAAGATAAATAAATAAAATAAAAAAAATATATAGATCATAACAAAATTCTATTTTGAGAGTACCAATCCTTAAATACCCAGGGATTTATATATGTATGTGTGTGTGTAGGTGTATATATTTATATTTACCAATTGTTGTTAAATGTTAATTCATAGAATGCTTGAGTTTGAATTGATTTTAAACATCCTGATATAAAATTCTTTGGAGAAGAAAAAAAGTCAAAATGACACATAGGTAATAGGGAGAAATAAAGGAAGTACAGATAATAATATACTATGTATGAGAAAAATAATAGTTATTTTAATAGTTATTATTAATCATTTTAATAATAAAAATTATAATAATAAATAATTACAGTTACAAGACAAAAGCTGATCGATCTTAATGTGAAAATACGGGTAAAAAACACAAGTCCTCAAAGATAATACACAGTCTTTACAAGGTCAAGTAGTTTCCTCCCGTGCGGGTGCTCAAGGGGACCCTTATGGATCTTCAGATCCCCCCATTTGGACTGCTGCAGCTCCTGAGTGCTCTGTCCTCGGAACTCCGGCTTCTTATTGTCCCTGGATTCTCAGTTCAGTTCTGTGAACTCCATATCTTACTTGGTGTCCTTCTATACAGGGCATCCTATAAAACTCTCTGTGAACTGTAAGCTGGGGAAATCACGATACCCTTTCCCCTGTTCCTCATCTCTCAAAGATCACAGTGCTAGATCTGGAGTACTTTGAAAACTGATTTCTTCAAATATTTGTGCAAGAAGTTATGTATGGCTGCTATTGTTCCATTTTTATTAAAATATGGAACCCCCCTGTTTACTAAGGGCTGTCCAACCGGCAGCCAGCTGCATGTGGCCCTGGATGGCTATGGGTGTGGTCCAACACAAAATCATACATTTACTTAAAACATGAGATTTCTGGTGTGTGATTACATGTCACAGTGTATTTACTAGGTCGCCCAAGACAAAGCTTCTTCTTCCAGTGTGGCTCATAGAGACCAAAGTGTCAGACACCCCCTGATTGGTGTTTTGTGGTTTGTTTTCTGTATGGTTCTATTTATATTATGATTATTCTTAAAATGCTAATGAAATTCTAATACGTATGCCTAGAATATATGTTTATAAGTTAAATTTGAACATTTGCTGGAGAAAGAAAGTACGTAGTATTTTCCCTCAAATGACACGTACTTCCTACTCAGTGCTAAAATTTGGAGATCCTTACTTACCCATGCGGTTGCTGCCCAGTTTTTTTTTCCCTTGTGTCAGCAAGGTTTAGAAAGACACCATGTAGATGCATTTTTATAAATGCTATTGTATAAATACTTTGGCACTCTTGAATATACATTTAAATTTTCAAAGCAAATGTGTCATCTCAAAATCTATGACTTTATATATACATCCATTTGTAAGTTATTTCCCAACTATTCTTAACCGGAGACTTGGAAAACATGGCTGGCATGCCAATAGTCCTGCTGCTGCCGCTACAGTTCACCCCGAGGAGAGGGAGCAAAGGGCAGGACAGAATGTGCATCTGGGAATTTGTTAATAGGAAAATTATTTTGCCCACTTAACTCAGTAGCGTTACATAGGATTGGTGAATTTTTTTAAGGGGCAATAAAAGTAAAATGGATATATATGGTATTCAGTATCTGAGGTCAATTTATTTCTTTAAAAAAATTAATCCAGAAAGCTGCTCTCATATTGATAAATATGTTTTGTTAACTTAAAACTAATTGTATACAATTAAAACTGAACAAGTTATGCATATTGTAATTCATTTCATATAAGAAGGGTGGGGCAAAAATAGGTGTACAGTTGTTCGAAAGGAATAAATATAATAATAAATTACACAAAAATAAACTGTGGGTTTCGTTTAATCACAACTGCAAACTTACTTTACCCTACCCTGTATAATCTTTACTATATTTAACATCATATTAAGATAATGGATTATTTGATATTTTAAAATATGTTTAAGAACTATTTTATAAGTGAATATTGATCAGCAAAGACAAATATGAATCTTCGCCTACATTTTTCTTTGTTGTAAAAAAGTTCAGTTTATATTAACAAGTCAGATATATACCAAAGGTATAAAATAGTGATTCCATAAAATAAAAACAAACAAATATTTATATTATTATATATAACTTTATCATTTCAATATAAAATCACTTTCTTGCTAATATGCTGATTTACAAATGCACTATAGTTTGAAAAGTAAAGGAAGGGAGAGTTGATCAATTTTAATATCCACTTTAGAATTAAAGAATATATCTGCTTGAAATAACATTTAAATATTTAAAAGTATATGTATCAGAATATTTGATTTCATTAACTAATATATATTTTTTAAGATTTTATTTGTTTATCTTAGAGGGGAAGGGAAGGAGAGAGAGAGAGAGATATCAATGTATGGTTGCCTCTCGTGCATCCCCTGCCAGGAACCGGGAACTGGCCTGAAACCCAGGCACGTGCCCTGACTGGGAATCGAACCGTGATCGTGTGGTTCGCAGGCCCGACTTCAATCCACTGAGCTACACCAGCCAGGGCTCTTTAACTAATATTTAAAAAGAGATCATTATTGTATACTTGATTACTCAAGTAAACAAAATTGTATTAAATGCCTCATTTTTTTTAGCAATATGACAAATAAAAATGTAGAACCTGTGGAGAGGTAATTTGTAGTAAAAAGTTATAAAAAATGAGGAGCAGCTTGAACTGGCACTGGTGTGTCTCAGTTGGTTGGGTGTCACCCCACAAAGTGAAGGGTCACTGGTTCAATTCCCAGTAGGGGCACATGATTGGGTTGTGGTTTAGTTCCTGGTTGGGACGGGTACCGGGAAGCAACTGATGGATGTTTCTCTCACGTAAGTGTTTTTCTTCCTCTCTTTGTTGCTCCCTTCTAAGAAAGGAAGGAAGGGAGGGAGGGAGGAAGGAAAGAGAGAGAGAGAGAGAAAGAACCTGCAAGTGGTTAAAATATTAGAATTGCTACAAATACTACAATGAAGTGACAACACAGGAGAAACTTGAAAGAGGTGACAAACTAACCCAGATACTTTAGATGACATCAGTCTCTGGAGAGGGAACTGGCAGAGCGGATGCTCAGAGGTAAGAAGAAACTCACTCAGTTCGAAGGACAGCAAGGCCTGCACAGTACTCTCAGACGACTGCACCGTCCTTTTTAACCCACTCGATCTTAGGACACGTTCATGGTGTTTCCTATTTTCTCAACATTGTTGAGAAATGGCTGTTATAAATATCCTTTCAAATATTTTCCTTTCTAAATGTGAGAGTCCTTTTGAGCTTATTTTCGGGAATAGAATTGGTGGGCCACAGAGGATGCGAATACCCAAATATAATAGATAATACAAAATACATTTCCAAAGTGATTTACATCATTTTACACTTCAACCAGCAGAGTATATCATACACAATAGCTCCACATATGCTACAGCAATTGAAATAGTCAGATTTTTAAATGTTGAGCCGTAAATGTGAGCAAATTGGTTTCTTTCTTGTCTTGATTAGATATTAAACTTAAATGTAATTTATGACAGTGTTTATACATATATTCCATAAATTATAAACAATAGACACCATAACCATTAATTTAATAATTATAATAATCTTTTCCCAATAGATATAAAAATCATGTTTTATTATTATGCTAATGATTCCTGATTTCTGTCCTTCTTGCATGTCAACAAATATTAATGTTAAATTTAAATATTTTGCTTTATAGTGGCTTTAAGTTCCTTGTTCATATACATAGCTCTCTGACACACATATGGCGGAATAAGTATACATATTCACAAATATATACATACCTGTTCTTTAATTTTTTTAAATAAAATGCCTTATGTTTTCATACTCCTCAGGCTTTCCTGACTTTAGCCAGAAATGCCAAATATATTAGAAGATGCTGTTATTCCCTCATTTAGAAATCCTTTCCACTGCAGTTCCACAAGTACATCTGGGAGGATGCACAATTACCTGGTACACAATTACCTGGATGGTAAAATTGCACGCTGCCGTTCATCAGGCTGGAAAAAAAGACACAGGAAAAAGCAGCTGCAAAGTGGATAGGGAACACTCCTTCCCCGAAGGGCACACTGTAACTGTCATAACAACCTTCTCCTCTGGGAAAGTCTACGACTTTCTTGTCTGAGGATGACTCCATTCTCTAAAATCCTAGACTCTCAGAAGCTGTGTTGTTTGAAACTATCAGTAAGAATGAACTACTTCCATACCTAAAGGATCTCCGGTCCTTTGGCACAGTCAGGCATATTTGATTTACAATCCAAGTAACCCCAGCTTTCTGGCCACAACACTACACATCAAACCTGACTTTTAAGTCTCCAAGGTAGCAAGACACAGGACCAATCTACAGCTCAGATCTCATGCTAACCCGTTTATTCACAGCCCTGCTTTGCTAGAACCTCTCAAAACACAATTTCATTTCCATGTCAGCTACACTGTACTCTCCCTCCAAATCCTTTCCGATCTCTGCTGTTTCCTTTCTTTGGGAGGAACACCATGGTGCTCCTAATAGACCCTCCCGGTCTGCAATGACTTACTACGAAATAGATGAGTTCCTGATGATTTTAGCACAAATCCGAGGCTCCAAAGAGGCTTGATGGTCGATGCCATAGTCAGTGGCTCTCAATTTACCGATTATGCACACACAACTTGNCTTTATTCACAGCCCTGCTTTGCTAGAACCTCTCAAAACACAATTTCATTTCCATGTCAGCTACACTGTACTCTCCCTCCAAATCCTTTCCGATCTCTGCTGTTTCCTTTCTTTGGGAGGAACACCATGGTGCTCCTAATAGACCCTCCCGGTCTGCAATGACTTACTACGAAATAGATGAGTTCCTGATGATTTTAGCACAAATTCGAGGCTCCAAAGAGGCTTGATGGTCGATGCCATAGTCAGTGGCCCTCAATTTACCGATTATGCACACACAACTTGGGACAGATTTGGCAGGAACCAAGTGTGAAAAATAAAAAATCAAAATCGACAATAACTAAGGTGGGGGGTAGAAATGGGCGGAAATGGGAGGGAGGTGGGGAGCACTGGGGGGTGCAGGGCTGGGAGTATAAGACAGAAAACTGTACTTGAACAAGAATTAAATTAAAAAAATCAAAACCAAAATATATCAGCTTACCCACAAAGAAACTGAATTAAGCATCATTAAGTAGGCATTTGCAATTATGAAAAAATTACTCAAACAGTTACTTAAAAACTCAGAAGGAAATGAACTATACGAAAGTAGAAATTGGTGAAATGAAATCAGATAAAATTCTATAAAGAAACTGAAAGATAAAATTATCTCAGGAATGTAGACAATTGCTAGGTATGTAATAGACAATAGATATAATTTAAAATTAAAAAGGGGGAAAATTATTATTTATAATTTAGGTAGAGAGGGTCATGTATTCTGTCATCACAAGAAAATCCTCCCTTACTGTCATACTTGTGAAGAAGTGGGTGCAATTTCATTAGTCAGTGTTCTCCCGAGAAACAACCAATAGGCTGTCTATAGGTTGATTTTGATATTGATTATTTATGTAGCTATCTAGACTGATCTATTTCTGTAAGGATTAGGCTGGAGTGACAATAGGTAAGCAGCAAATCCAAACTCTGCAGATCTGACCAGCAGGCTCATACTCAGGTGTGAATCCATGTGGCAGCCTTGAGTCAAAATTCTGTAGGACTGTAGGCTGAGCTCAGGCAGAGTTTCTAGGTTGCAACTTAGAAAGAAACTTCTAAGTTAGAATCTTACTTTCTTCAGGAAGCTGCAGTGTTTGTAATAGGTTGCTCCTGACATGTTTAAAATGTGGAAAATTCATAATGCAGTTAAATTAGCTACTAAGTGCAGTTATACTTAGAGGTCTATTTGCATGAAAGGTTTTGTACTTTGTTAAAAGCATTTATTAAAAAATGCATGCTGCTAATTTAATGTAATATTTTACNGCTCAGGCAGAGTTTCTAGGTTGCAACTTAGAAAGAAACTTCTAAGTTAGAATCTTACTTTCTTCAGGAAGCTGCAGTGTTTGTAATAGGTTGCTCCTGACATGTTTAAAATGTGGAAAACTCATAATGCAGTTAAATTAGCTACTAAGTGCAGTTATTATACTTAGAGGTCTATTTGCATGAAAGGTTTTGTACTTTGTTAAAAGCATTTATTAAAAAATGCATGCTGCTAATTTAATGTAATATTTTACACCATGAATAACTTTAATGGATATTATGTTTTTAGATTATTCATCCTTACTTTCATGTTCCATTTCTACTTTATATTTAATATTAGTTCAATTTTGAATAAAAAAGTAAACCCAAGTAGTCCAAAAGATGGATTCAACTACATCAGCATACCTGTTATCCATTTCTTCAGAATCTTAAGATACTGATTTTTGCAAAAGTCTGCTTTTATAATTTTACTTCATGTTTGCTTGATAACTGAATTCCTTCCTGCTCTCCACTCTGCAAACTGAAGGTTGGTAGTCTCAAATCAGTCTCTGACAAAAGCATTCAACACAGAAAGATAACTGTGTCAACTAAAAATCTTCTACAGTCAATTAAATATGTCTTGCATCTATCAAATGTTCAGTCTCCACATAATACATTTTCTGGCAAAAAAATCCATTATAATTTAAGAGACAGAAATTTTCTCAGATGATTGCACTCTATATAATGTCAGGATTTGTTATAGTCATTTTTTTTCTATCTTAGGAACCAAAATGGCAAAAATTGAGTAGTTGCTTAAAACAAATTTATTTAATTCATTAGAATCATTATTTAATGGAATGGCTTAGAAAGGTAATAAGCAGAATATTTTTGGCTATGAGATTTTCTGTCTCATTATGACTACTTGTATATGCGGCATTGTTGGGGGGGGTGTGGTAACTACTTTATGGCATTAAGCGTCTAATAAATAAATGCAGCCTATAGAGAAAGAAAGCACCTTAATCTATTTTTTCTGAAAAATAACCAAATGATTTTTTTTATTTTTTATTACTTTTCCATATTTTCTAACATTTAAATATTGTTCTTCTTTAAAGCTAATTTGCTGCGACAGATACCATATTAAATGGTTGTTTACTATGATATATGTCACCTTAAATATCACACATGATGTCAATCATTGTGTTCAGTCTTGTCTGGGCAACAAAGGTATTTCTAATTTTAAACTTGACATTTTAAAAATGTACCGTTGTGATGAAACACATTAAATAAAATCATATATGTATACTTATAATAGCCAATATCATTTAACCTGGCGATAAGCATATTAATTTCATATGGAAAGATTGCGAATAAGTTCTTTTTATATGAAACTTAAAAATGAAAGTATAAAGAAGAGACATTTTCTGCACAGTTAAATGCAGAAAATAAATACACATTAAATAAAATCATATATGTATACTTATAATAGCCAATATCATTTAACCTGGTGATAAGCATATTAATTTCATATGGAAAGATTACGAATAAGTTCTTTTTATATGAAACTTAAAAATGAAAGTATAAAGAAGAGACATTTTCTGCATAGTTATTTTTAAAATAACTACTAATTATATTTGTTAACCTATTAACTTTTCTTTTTCTCAATGAATTCATACAATGAACTTTGTGTGTTTGTGTATCTTTGTCCTCCAACAACAAAACAGGTGAACAGAGGCAGTTTTAATGTCATTTCAGCACTTTACTTGTCAAGAAAGCAGACTCTGTAACTCCGCCATCCTTTCTTTCATTGAAATCAGGTCATTGCAAGTGCTTCAGCCACTGTTGCCCTGTCCCAGAGAGGGAGGACATAGTTGGAAACCACAGTGACAAAAGGCTCATAATCTATTTCAGACAAATATGCGTTCATATAAATCACTACAAGAATTCCTTTTGTGTTTATTGATATCGGTGCCATTGTTTTCTTGTTGAAACTGTTGGACAACCTTACTTCTAAGATGGACAACTTTATTTGTAAGAACGATTAGAAGTACATTTATAGTGAGATATACTGCTTTCCCAAACCAAACAAAATCGGGATTCACTTTTTATTGGATAGGGAAAGAATGGCTGTTGTGAAGGCAGACAATAAGACATTCCATATGTTTTCAATAAATATATAGTCTATGCCACTTAAGGGTGAGGATATGTTCTGAGAAATGCTCTGCTAGGTGACTTCATCGTTATGCAAACATCATAGGATGTAGTTATTCAAATCCAGATAGTATAGCTTACAATACACCTAAGTTATATGGCATAGCCCAATGCAACCTTGTAGAGCATGTTATTGTACAAAAAAAAAAAAAAAAAAAGGAAAGAAAGAAAAGAAAAGAGCAAAGAGGATTAAATCAAGCACAAGAGAAAATAATGTAATCAAGAGAGGTCATAATCCCCAGATCCATGAGCATTTAGTGCTTTGTTCTTAAAGGCCTTAGAGTTTAGATAGTTAATCTACTGATTCTGTTCAAAGGTTTAAAAAAATGTAAAGAGCGCTTGTACTTGAAAAATAACATTGAGTAGTTATCATTTTGTAGAATGTATTGGAGGCTGAAAAATTCTTTGTATTCCTACACATATAGCAAACACGCATGTGTATTGGTATGAGCATACTGCATACAGGATGCAGCAAACATTGTTTACGTGCAGAGATAGGAAAACATCTCTGCAATCAGTGAAAATCACAAGAGCCCTGAGATGGGAAGAAGTGATACCACAGTATCAACCGCCATAAGGCAGTGAGATATCAAAATAATTTTACAAAAAATTTCTTCCCTCCCCTGAACTTTTCAGGATATATAGGTAAAAAATTTAAGATATGTAATAAAACATTTGTATCAAATATATAAAAGGAGAACATATTTTTGCATGTATTAGCATAAAAACACTTAGGAAAAAACATAAATAAATGTGGTCATATTGCCAAAGAAGGCAGTATGAATAGACAGTATTGGGGCAATACTCTTTGCCATATATGTTTTCATACTTCCCATTTTCAAACTTGGGGTTTTATTTACCATTCAAACTATATTTTTTTACTGGAGCACTTTTACATGAGTTATTTACATGAAATCTTTGGCAAGTGAAACATTTCATTTTATTCACCGTTCTCATGTACAAAGTATTATGTTTCATTAAGCCACTTATTCTAATAAGCACCATAAATAAATATAGCTTGGTTTAGTTAAATAAATAACATCATACAATTTTTCTCCTGGGTAAAGATTTTTACCTGATCATTTGTAAAAGAGAGAAGATAGAATCAAATTTATTGTAAAATAATTGTACTTTAATTTGATAATAGTGATTAAATGAACCTTCTGAAGATGTGTATTCATATAAGAGCTCTTTCATGACCTAATTTAAATTGCTGTCAACTAAAGTTTAAAAAAGAACACTAAAGAATCAGAATTATGTTTTCTTATCTGTGCTTTGTAGATGCTCCACAATAATTAGGCACATATACTCATACACATAATTAAGTACATTATTAAAAAGACTATTTTTAGTATAATGAATTTCTGTTAAGCTTACTAAATTCAAACACATTGATGTTTATATGATTAAAATATGAAAAATGTAAGATTCACACATTTCATACAAAGTTCAAGATAGTTGTTTGATACTCTATAACAAATGGTAAGGGAATAATTAAATGTTGTGCCTTCTCTTGTTATAATTGCACTTGTCCATGAACTCTCTCTCTGTATAATCCTGAAAGACCAAGTTTCTTGCTCTGTAAGCCGAAGATTTTCTCTCACAGTAAAATGAAGTACATTTGTCAAGACTGAGTTCTTGCCAACTTCATTTTAGCAGTTTGCACAATTTGGAGTTACACATTATGAGAAGTGGGGTCAGGGAACTGCTGAGACATTCAGTCCCCCTTAGAACAGTCAAGCCACCTGGATTTATGCATGTGGTCCGCTGCCAACACAGAAAAGTGTTTCAAATTGGTAAACACACATCATTTTTTTTCAAAGAAAAGGAGGGTTGGGAGACAGGATGAACTATATCACTTCAAAAATCCTAAGGTTCTGTCTCTTTTTTAACCTTCTAATAACTATGTTCTTCAGATTTTTGAAAGTGACTCTTACATTCTGTGTAGGTGATACAGAACCTTTAGTACTTTGACCAGCATAGGACCCTTAACAAAATCGCTGGGGTATGATACATTCTACAGCCTTAGGATCAACCAATGAACTAACATTTTAACTCTGTCTGACATTTCCTGTATAAGGAAGGCACACAATAACTCAACTTGTAAAAAAGATACCAGTGCCTAGGAAATTTAGACACATCTCTCTGGAAGTAGTTAGTTCTTCAGCCTATCAATATAACTATAAGGTGTGTAAATATTTACTAACGTTACCCAGTCTGAAGTAATAGTTAAAGCCTAACTTATGGTTTGAATGACTAACAATGTAATGTAAAAAGAATAAATGGCAAAACAAGTGAAGTGCTTATGAAAGGGCTTAAATGCTCATTGAGTGATGCCAATTTTCGGGTATGATCAATACTCTCATTCTTTCATTCTGAAAACTGTCTTGAATGGAACATGTTGCAAATTTAATGCATTTTGATAAGAGCTAAGAATATCTGGGAGGCCTGCTATTTTCACAAATGTTTTTGTTTTATTTTTACCACTAGAAACATGAATATGAATACAAAACTGATATGAGAAACTCAGTGTGCTCTCCAGAGTACATTTATGCAAATAAAGAGTACATAATATAAAATCGGCCACATAACTTTCAGTAGTTCTCTGCTACCTAAGGAAAAAAAGACCGAAGTGACGGTACTTTCACAGCTAGAAAGTCATCGCAGTGTTACTAGCAGAATCAGTTCATGCTTTATTCAGTTCTCAACCAATACCAAGTTATCCATCTTGGTATTTTTTTTCTAAATGTCAGACTCAAGAAATAGTAAAAGGGGAAAATGTAACAATTTTAATTGTCAAAGCAAAATGTAACGAATACCTGGGCTCTTATGTTTGAACTGTGAGAACTTTACCCTATTGATTTTTTTAAAAAATATTTTATTTATTTATCTTTCGAGGGGAAGGGAAGGAGAGAGGGAGGGAAACATCAATGTATGGTTGCCTTTTGTGCGTCCCCTGCTGGGAGTTGGCCTGCAGGGAACTGGCCTGCAACCCAGGCATGTGCCCTGACCGGGAATCGAACCGTGATCGTCTGGTTCGCAGGTCCGCGCTCAATCCACTGAGCTACACCAGCCAGGGCTACCCTATTGAATTTTTAATTATTTTATTTATTAATTTAAGAGAGGCGAGGAGTGGGGAGTTAAGGGGAGAGGGGAGGAGAGGAGAGGCACTGATTTGTTGTCCCACTTATTTATGCGTTCATTGGTTGCTTCTTACATGTGTCCTGACCAGGGATTGAACCTGAAACTTCAGCATATCCAAACAACTCTAACCAACCGAACTATCATGCTAGGGCTTCAAATATATTTTAAATTTTTTCCTGAGTATCTCATTATCTTGTATACATTGCTGAATTGACTGTAGCAGTTTTCAGCTCTTTGTTCTCAAACACGATTTCCTTTCTATTTTTCTTGTTGTTGGATTAAGTTTGCTAGTTTGGATAAAAAAACAGCCAGCAGAGGAGAGAGAAATGTGGGGGAGAGCTGTGCAGAGGGCCAGAAAGAGGTAAGGGGAGGAGCAAAAGGGGAGAAAGGGAGACAGATAGAAGAGAAATAAATTTCCTAACATTCCTACCATTGATCATTTTTACACTGAAGTCTCCTCTATTAGAATCTAACATTCTATATGATAACCGCTATGTTTCCATTATCTCCTACCTCAATTATCCGATACCCCTCTGTGTCTCTCTTCCTGTCTCTCTCATCTTAAAACAACTCTCTCTTCATCCTTGCCAGGTTGTTTAGCTGGCTATGTGCACCCCAGTACGCACATAAACCAGGGCTGTGGGCTCAATAAAAACTTTCTTTCTTTGTTTTTGGTTGAAATGTTTTATTTTTTATTTTTAAAAATCTTTTATTTATTTATTTTTTAGAGAGAGAGTCCGGGAGAGATAAAGAGAGGGAGAGGAACATCAACGTGTGTTTGCCCCTCCACGCCTCCTACTGGGGACCTGGTCTGCAGCCCACGCGCATGTGCCCTGACTGGGAATCAAAGAGAAGAGTCTTTGTTCACAGTCCAGTGCTCGATTCATTGAACTACATCAGCCAGGGCTGGCCGGAATTTTTTTTTAAACATATTTTTTTCTTTCATATCTTGTGAGACCCATGTTTCTTCAAGATTCTTTGAGATAACCCTGGCTGGTGTGGCTGAGTAGAGTGAGCACGGACCTGTGAACCAAAGCATGGCTAGTTCGATTCCCAATCAGGGCTCATGCCTGGGTTGCAGGCCATGTCCCCAGTAGGGGGTGTACTAGAGGCAACCACACATTGATGTTTCACTCCTCCTCTTTCTACCTCCCTTCCCCTCTCTCTGAAAATAAATAAGTAAAATTTTTTAAAGATTTGTTGAGATAAAACTGTCTTAGTAAATGTTTTGAAATATATATATATAATTTATCTTATTTTTAACTGTACTATTGATCCTCAATTAATTAGTTTTTTCTTACTTTTTACTTCTTATTTCATCCTTTGTAAAACTTGTGTTCTTACTTTTCTCATGTTACCATGAGTTTCCTGATTTTACAATTGCTAATGCCTAACAAAAAAGGTATTACTCCTTAAGCTATATTTATTTTTTAAAGCAAAAAAATAAGTTTTACTAGGAATAATAAATATATATAAGGTAGATCCTCTGGAGATTTTTAGAAAACATGTTGAAAAATGATCTAAAGTTTAAAACTAATTATCTTCCACATATTTTCTAATATTATTTAATAAACAGAATTCTTCTTATAGGTCAATATGGGTAACAATTATTTTTAGGTCTCCTAGTGTTCTCTTTGCCTTTAAACCCTAACCTCTTATGTAATTTTTCCTTAAATCTTGAAACAAAAATCCTTTGTACTTTTATATTAGCCTTAGAAGCAAGATTTAAAATAACTTTGACATAAGGGTATGAAATGTATATTGAGAATTGAACAATTTTACCTTGAGAAAAGAACTATTTGACATCACATTCCAAATGAAATGTTTTAAAAATGTAGAAAAATTGTGCTAATTAAAGTTATGGGAATTATCAAGACTGGTGGATTAATTGGCAGAACATTAAATTAAGTCATGCATTAGATAGACAGCCAATTATTTATTTAGGAAACAACCTACTGCTCAATTCAGCCAAAGGAATTTACTTATCAGGTGTTTCTAAAAAAACAGCAACAACACTGAAGCCATTTTCCCATATGGGATCTAAAGAAGAAAGTGTTCAGCTGCATATATAATTTTTATCGTAAAAATACTTTTATTAAGCTTACAAAATATAACAGTAATTTTGTAGGCTTTTATTCAGTCAACTAAGTGCATTTTATTTATTTTACAGAAACTGTTGCTATTGTTGTTGAAAGTTATATAAAAACATGAAGGGAGGGCCCTGGCTGGCATAGCTCAGTGGATTGAACGCAGGCCTGCGAACCACATGATCGTGGTTTGATTCCCAGTCAGGACACATGCCTGGGTTGCAGGCCAGTTCCCAGCAGGGGACTCACAAGAAGCAACCATACATTGATATTTCTCTCCTTCTCTTCTTCCCTTACCCTCTAAAGATAAATAAATAAAATCTTTAAAAAAACATGAAGGTAGGGAAAGAAAGAAAAGAGAATGCACTCACAAAGATATGTATGTGTGAATATTAATATAACTATTAACTTCTAAAAAGCTTGCAGTATTTATGAAATAAGAATTTATGAAATAAGCAAGGACACTCTAACAACTTGGATAATGCCATTTCCAGGGTAACATAAATGTGTAACATAAACTTCTTTGGCTTGTTCTCATAACTTAATACAGTTGAGAATTCTTAAGTATTTTATATACAATCATAAATGTAAATGATCTGGAAATAAGCAACAACAGCATAATTTTAAGGATAAACAAAGGCAAACTGGCCAGACTTAATATCCTTAAATATTTACAGCAAATGTATGAGGCATGCATTTATAAGGGTGATTGCATAATGTGGAAAGTGAGAGAAGGGACTGAGACAGAATTAAAGAGGAACTTTTAGTGAAAACATTGTAAAGATAAATGAAAAAGAGACTCTATATGCTTTTTACTGTTTATGGCTCCTTTAACTCCAAGATATTTCATTTTTAATAGTTAATTCTGAAGCATTTTCATTTTACATTTATGATTCACATAAACCTTCTTGTATATGAATTTCAATGAGTTCTAATTATTTCCAAACAATGTCACTTGCTTTAATTTTGAATTTTTTCTAAAACATATATTAGGAAGGATGTTGAAGAGGAAAAGAAAGCAATAGATTATATTTTCCTTGCAATATGCCAATAGGACCTAAAATCAGTACAATAGTGTTGGTTTGGATTAACATTCTGGCTTTGGGTATCTACATTTCACATCACAAAGCAATCCCTTAAAAAGAAATAACTATAAAAGTCAGTGATTCCATCACCCAGTGCAATATAATACGTGTATGAGCATTCTCGATTATAACCATCAACCATCTTGTTCTTTTTAAAATGTTATCTCAATCATTTATTTTTAACTATGATCAATGCATAATTTGGGGGCAAAATATGAATACATTAAAACTGTGCATGTGTTCCAAATTTCTCTTCCTTCTATATTTTATCCAAACATTTATATTTTCATTTCAGGCTAACTGGTTTTTCCGCTTTATTTCTTCGCCTGCCTTTCCCTCTGTTCTCAGTCACAGGGCTGTATTGTTAGGGATACATCCAGATATTGTGGAGAGAATTCTGAGAGGAAGTTTGTCCTGAGTTTAATTTAGAACAGAGTTTAGAATCTGACTTGACACTTAATAATCAGATGACTTAATCATATTAGTTAGCTAATCTGAGGTCAAATGCCTTAATTTGAACATTGTCAACATGAAATGTAATACTATATTTATTATTCAGCTGGCATTCAGAAAGAATGCTGTACAAACAAAGCTGTTACCATTCATATGATTGTAGTCTAATATTATATTGAGCATAAGTGTAAATGATCCTTAGTAAACATGATCATTACAAGTATATATTGGTTTGCTCTGAAGGAGGTTTGTAGAAGTATATAAAAAGTAAAGTGAAAAGAATAAAAAGTTAATTAGTAGTGGTTCAAATATATATATGAAACTATGAGATCAAGATGTCATAAAAGCCTAAAGAAGTGAGGTTTTTATAAAAGAAAGATGCTAATTGTTTCAAATGGTGGTGAATTGTCAAACTTTATGAAGATTAAGAAGGACCCATCACAGTGAAAAACTGAAGGTCCCTGGTGGAAAAGCAGTGGAAATATCTTATTGGAACAGTAGATCACAGATGCCGGTTGGATTGGGCTGAAGAAAAAAAGCAAGATAATTCCAGTTTCCAGTTAAAGTGGATTTAAAACTGTGAAAATATGGATAAAATGTAAATCAACCATAAAAACAAAATGTTATTTAATAAATATTAGTAAACTGAGATGAGGGTCAAAGAGATGACAATATACTCACAATATCATTTGAAAGCATTAATATAAGGATAGAGAAATATTAAAAGTAAAAGGATGAAAAAAATGCACAGAATAAAACTAACCAAACCTAAGCTGGACTAACTATACTACTGCCTGAAAAAAAGTACCTTAGAGCAAATTCTGTAAGAACCAATATGTATATTTTGTAATAATTTAAAATAAATGTCAGGACAACTGTAACTGAGCAACATTCTAAAAAATTTTTAAAGGTGAAAAAAATAAAATAATATCCAACAAAATAATATCATATTTTAAAAAATGTATGCACCAATAACATACCTAATATATAAAGAATGAAATAAAAAGTAAAGAAATTCAGACAAACCACTGAGACCTTAGAATACATCTCACTCACTAAGTATACTATGTTTAAAAAGATAATAACCAAAAAGCATATAGATTTGGAAAACATGATTAACACAATTACTATAAAAGATGTACATTCACCTTTCAAAAGAGCAAGATACATAGGCGCTGAAGTTCATATGGAATGCACAAAATGATTATTCTCTGGCCCATAAAATAACTCTAACAAATACCAGAGGAGAGACTGAAATAATAAAAATATATTCCCTCACCAGACTGGAACTGAGAAGTAAAGACTAAACAGACAATCAATATGCCCATTTAAACTCCCACATGAAAATTTAATGAAAAATTTTATGGACATGGGCTACCATGACAACGTGTTATGAACAGCATTGTGATAATAAATTTAAAATTTTAGATGAAATGAGGAAGTCACGGAAAACACTGATAAACCTCGTACACAGATGTAATCTCATATATTCAATAAATTAAAACTTTTTTAGAGGCCGTCCCCACACAGGGACTCCAGGCGCTGGTGCATGGGCCAGCGAACCACCAAATACATCGAAGGGAAAAACTGCCACCTCCACCGCTATCGCACAAAATTTATCAGGACATGAAAGAGAGCGGAGATCTTGCTTCACAAAGCCAAGACTATCACCATAGAAACATTAAACAAGGTCATTAAATCAAAAAGTAATTTTAGGTCACTCCATGCCATTTCGGGGTCCCCGCTATTTATTTCTGGAAGTACAGTGATATCAGTGTGGTTTCCAGGTTGGAAATACTTTTTAGTTTGTTCATAATGTTAGGATATGCCAAGAAATTAATGGACCAATTCCAATAGCTTTGGCGACTGCATTCCTTACAATGAAATGTGGAAAAACAAATGTTCAGATAGATGACTTTGTGCACCTATAAGAAAATGACTGGGCGAAATTTGACTTTTTTGGTCATTTGCTAAAAATGAATCATGTTGAACATGGTGTTACATAAAAATGTCCTGGTAACTTATTAATGTTGACAATTTTATAAAATTCAATTATCCCTGAATTTTAGATGTAATTATATTATCAATAAAGAAAAAAACTTTCTTTTCTGAAAGGAGTCTTAAGTACAAATTAGTTACAGCAGGGAATCTTTTTTACAGCTCATTACAATCTGCTCAACTCCCTTCCTGAAGCAAGTGCCTAAGTCGCTGCCTAACAATTATACATCAGAAAACTCTCATTGGCTGTGATGGATGCAGAAAAGTGTTATAAAGCAAGCAATACTGAAAATATTGCAGTGTATTATCTTGTGTTTTTGTCACCTATGGTTAAATTGATGCCTATCATTGGTTTACTGTATTTAAAACATAATTATACCTGGCCCCAAGTGCCACATTATTTTGTCCTTCTACTTTTCTGTTTTTACATGATGACGATGTTATTCATAATAAGCTGTCTTTTTAATGTGGGTATTTTTAGAAAAAATGAAATGAAGGTAGATTTGTGTGTTCACTAGAGTTGATCTCAAAGCAATGACTAAACAAAGATATAACAATTGTCACATATAGAACCTAACCAAGTAGGTGAAAGACCTCAACTCTGAAAACTGTAAGACAGCAATGAAAGAAATGGGAGAAGACACAGATTAGTGGAAGAATGTTTTCTGATCATAGATCAGAAGGATTGATATTATTAAAATGACTATGCTACCCAAAGCAATTTACAGATTTAATGTCACTCCTATCAAAATAGCAATGTTATTCTTCTCAGATCTAGAACAAATAATCCTAAAATTTATATGGATCCACAAAAGACCCTGGACAGCTAAAGTGATCTTGAGAAAGAACAAAGTAGAAGTATCACATTCTCTGATCTCAAACTATACTACAAAGCTACAATAATCAAAACCATACTGTAATGTCACAATAGACACATAGATCATTGAAACAGAATAGAGAGCCCAGAAATAAGCCCTTGTTTATATAGTCGATTAATATAGAACTAAGGAGGTAAAAATATACACCAGAGTAACCACAGTCTTCAACAAGTGGTGTTGGGAGAGGTGAATAGACAAACACAGAAAAGAAACTGGACCATTCTCTTACAGCACATAAAAAAATGAAATCAAAATGGGTTAAAGACTTAAATGTAGGCTCTGAAACCATAAAATCTTAGGAAAAGAAATATAGAAAGTAAAGTATGTGATATAAATCTGGTTTTGGTGTGAGAATCCTTCACTGCTTAGAATGTATGGGGATGACTTACTTTGCATTAATCAAGGGACCTACTATAGGAACAAGAAAACTGAAGTCACAATTTAGCAGACTTTAGTTAGAAAATTATAGTGTATTATGAGAATAGAAAACAGAAATTGGGGATAAGGTATGGAAAGATCACCATTCAGAGTATTTATTTTATTTTATTTTATTTTTTTAAGACTACAAATTTGTGTTAATTTAGAAAATAAGTTTCTGTAACTTATTACAATTGCACATAGTTATTTTTTTTCTTTTTTTTCTTTTTTCTTTTTTTATTTAAATATAATTTTTATTTAATTCTTGTTCAAGTACAGGTTTCTGTCTTATATTCCCAACCCTGCCCACCCCCCACCCCATGCTCCCCGCCTCCCTCCCCTTTCCACCCCCCACCCTTAGTTATTGTCCATGTGTCCTTTATACTTGTTCATGTGAGTCCATTCCCTTTTCCCCTATGATTCTCTCCCCTCTCCCCTCTGGGCCCTGACAGCCTGTTCCATATTTGAGTGTCATTGGTCGTATTTTGCTTGCTTGTTTGGTTTGTTTAGATTCCTGTTAATGGTGAGATCATATGATATTTGTCTTTCACCGCCTGGCTTCTTTCGCTCAGCATAATGCTTTCCAGTTCCATCCATGATGTTGCAAAGGGTAGTAGTTCCTTCTTCCTTTCTGCAGCATAGAATTCCATTGTGTAAATGTACCATTCAGAGTATTTAGTAATGAAGGGTTTTTACTGAGAAGTGTGCCCTGAACTTCTCTATGTGTGTTGAGATTGTGCTTTAGGAAATTTCAATTGGGTAATGTCTCATCTTTTTTTTTTCTTTTCTCTGTGGGTCTCTCTTTATGTTCTATATATAGCAATATATTTATAATTTGTAACTACACATATATGTTGATATCTATATTCCAATGAACATACTATTCCTCTTTTAAACTGAGTAGGCATAATTTCTCTACCAAAAAGAATTTTTTTAAAATATTTTTTATTTATTTATCTTTAGAGGGGAAGGGAAGGAGAGAAATATCAATGTATGGTTGTCTCTTGTGAGTCCCCTGCTGGGAACTGGCCTGCAACCCAGGCATGTGCCCTGACTGGGAATTGAACCACGATCATGTGGTTCGCAGGCCTGCGCTCAATCCACTGAGCTAAACCAGCCAGGGCAAAAAGAATTTTTAAATTATTGACCAAGACTATGCATCCTCTGAAAGACTATGCAGTCGCTATTGGTTTCCTTAACTGAGGTCTCTGACCATGATGACAAAGGTATATCGGCTTCTGTGTCTCCCCACTTTAATTTCATTATGCAAACAGCATTAGACTGAATCAGTTTGGCAGTGTAAGTTAGTCATATTGAATCCAGCCAAGCTTCTTCCTCCCATATCCAAATATAACTTATGTATGAAAATATCACCAATAAAGACTTCTAGAAATATCTTTTTTAATTGCTGATTTTGTTTGCCAAGAATTAACCAACGTTGCAATTAAAGCTGATTATCTTAATACCCCTCTAGATTTCAGATTATGATAGTTGATTTAAGATTTTAAGATGTTTTCTAAAGAGAAGTTTTTCCCTTCTTTGACATTCATAGCCAAGTGGAGTTTTAGGTTACATTGACACTGGAGAATGTTATAAAACTTTACATTGCATTTTTAAAAATACTATATTTCATGTAATGTACTTAATTAGATGTTGCTTGTTGACTTGTTAGATTTCATTCACAGAAACTTGTGACCTAGTTATAGCTTTGGTATAGAATTTTTTTTCCAATCTTCTATAATTTTTCTCTCAATCATATTTTTTTCAAATCTATGAGGAACATTTGCTAATATCTATTATTTCTACTAAACCAGAGGTTGGCAATCATTTTCTGTAAAGGCCCAGAGAGTAAAATACTTCGGGATAGCTATTCGACTCTGCTCCCGTAGCACATGTGTAGCCATGGTGGATGATCCTGGCCGTTCCAACACAACTTAATTAGCAAAGCCATGCAGCAAGCTGTATGTGGCCCTTGGGCCACAACATGCCTGTCCCTGTGCTGGGTATATATGCACTCATAAAGCTTTCCATATGCACTGCTCTCATGTTTGTGTTAACTTGACTTTAAATGTCCATTTTCTCCTACTATTGTTTACGTTCAGACCCTAGGCATTTAAAAGTCGTAACAATCTGAAATTTGTCTATATTATACATGTATGTATCTGGGTTCTACAGCTCCCACAAAACCACTTTTGTCCACAAATGGATGTTAAGTGATAATTGTTGGTGTTTTTTTAATATCGTATCTACTTATTTTTAGATAGAGAGGAAGGGAGGGAGAAAGAGAAACATTAATGTGCGATTGCCTCTTACACATCCCCTACTGGGGACCTGGTCATAACCCAGGCATATGCCATGACCAGGAATCGAACCCATGGCACATTGGTTTGCACACCAGCACCCAATCCACTAAACCACACCAGCCGGGGCTAAATGATTATTGTCAAGAGTGGGATGAGTGTGAGAGACGTCTTATTTGGTCATTTTGCTGAAGTCCTATTTTTCTGTTACAGAGAGAAGAATGAAAAGTTAGAAAGAACTAAGTGTGAAGAAGTAGGAAGAAAGTCATGTGAGGACAGATAGTAGGTCCAAGAATTTTTACCCTGAGGCAAGCCCATTTTTCAGCAGAGGTCCTTAGTTAAAAATATTATAAATTCCCAGTGCATTGGCTTAGGCTAAGGATGGGTCAAAGAGGAGGTTTGGGGAGCAGGGCAGAACCCAAATCAAAGTATGGTTACCAGGCATTTGTTCCAAATAATTAGTAGGGACAGGAAGTTCAGCCAGTCATTCGTGAGGCCTGAACAGGAATCTGGAGGGTGTGTGTTTGGCCTTTTTGTAGGAAAACAAAGGATCACCCAGGATGGGTGATAAGTCACACAGGAATGGTGGTTCTCAGTAGCAAGCCATTTTCTGAAACACAAGTAGTGGGGAGATTTTTTAACCTACACTCTTTTCCACAATCTTAGGGCAGTTCAGGTAAAGTTCAGCATTTTCTGTACAAATAAAAAATATCTTTTACTCACTGGAATCTAATGTTAAAATCAATGTTGAGGTCCAGGCCTTCCTAAATATGTATGAGTCATAATACAAAAGATCATATAATTTTCAAAATTTGATACCTGAGTCTAGGTGATTGATGTATACCTACATCAACAGGTACTTTACGTATGTAGACTGCTGGTTCCTGTAGAACACGAAGCTATATAGAGAACAATGAGCCATTCTTTAAGGAACTGCTTGTTTCTTATTTGACATTTTAGCTACAATTCAGGCCACTGTAATTATATTTTTTTCATTTTCAGATGAGCTATTTTATTGCAGGTTTACTTTCATAGAAAATTTATTTGTTTGTTAATTAATGCAAATTATTTAATCAGTAAATATATCCCAGCATCCCAAAATACTTAACATTTCATCTACATTCAAATAACAAAAGAATTGAGAACATTTTGAAAAGTGAAGAATGAAATAAGCCAGGTGTTGAAGGACAAATACCATATGATCTCACCTTTAACAGGAAGTTAAACAACAAAACAAACAAGCAAGCAAAATATCACCAAAGACGCTGAAATAGAGAACAGGAGGACAGTGACCAGAGGGGAGAGGGGAAGGAATTTCAGGGGAAATAGGGGATGGATTTAGAGGAACAAATATAAAGGATACATGGACAACAACTGAGAAGGGTGGGAATGGGAGGGAGGGGGGAGGATGGGGGGTGGGATGGGATGGGAGTAATAGACAGAAAACTGTACTTGAAAAATAATTAAATAATTTTTTAAAAAGAATGTAGTTAAGTCAAGTATGTTTGAACTATCTTCAAAAGTTATCAGTGTACTTAGTTAAATATCCTACTTTCTTCGTAGATTTAAAAAACCTTGTTTGTTTTTACTTATTTATTTTCAGAGAAAGGGGTAGGGAGGGAGAAAGAGAGGGAGAGAAACATCTATGGGCGTTTGCCTCTGTGCGCCCCCAACTAAGCACCTGGCCCACAACCCATGCATGTGTCCTGACTGGGAATGGAGCCAGTGACACTTTGGTTCACAGGCCATCACTCAATCCACTGAGTCACATCAGCCAGGGCTAAACAACCTTATTTGTTAAAGAAGTTTAGCATACTGCTTCTCAGGATTGTATGGTTTACTATAATCCCCTGAAATTTGTCATTTGTCACCAGAACATTTATGACACCACTAACAGACATTTAGAATCGATGCATGCTCTTCTTCATATTAAATGCTGATATATTTTGTCCCTTTAAATGACTCCTATCCAGAGTACAGCAATATGGCAATTACATCCTCATTTTTTCAGATGAGAAACTCTAAAAGTCAATTAAAGAATAAAATTAAAGACAGGTAAAATTTAACTTAGTTCTTTTGGAAGCAAATGTCAGTTATGTTATTCGTGGCAATTCATAGTACTCATTAAAAACATTTCTGGTAATTGTTTTTTTATCCTAATCTAATGGATAGGTTAGTAATTCTATACTGACTGTTTATACATATCCATAAAAGTTCAGTGAGGTCATTCTTTGCATGGTTTAAAAACAAAATAACAATAAAAAAGTCAATTATAGACAAATAATGCATTAGGTATTTAAAGGTTACATAATGTTTAGGGAGTTTGTGAGCTGGTAAAGTAAGCAGAAATGTATGATGTAATTATTGAACTAGAAGATATTATGAAGCTGACATAAGCAAAGTATATGGAAGAATGTATCCATCGCTGTAAGTGATCCATGGTAGAAAACATAGGGCAAACATTTTATCATTTCAGATTTATGTTAGATACCAATTCTCAGAATTGCCCAAGGTTACACAACTAACGAAATGTGTGGCGGTTACTCCAACCACATGGCTTGTTGAAAAATCCCCATGCCCTCTCCTCTGTTCAGTGGTCACCTCATGCAGATTCTTGGGTCGTGACCATTGTTTCTCTCTCAGGACGCTGGCCCAGCAATGTGGATTACTCATTTCACATACAGCTAGGAACTGAAATTGCACATTTGATATCCATCACTTTAGAACTAAGCAAACAGCTAACATTGCTTTTAAACATCTCCATACTAGAAACTTGATTTCATTTCTCAAAGACATCAGCATATTTTTCTTTCAGTTGTTGAAACTCAATGGTTTTAAACAGCAATAGGCTAACATTCACTATTTCTTAACAATGGTTAGTTAAAGAACATTATATTTATCACTTAGTGAATAGTATTATTTTAGCAACGCCATCTAGGCCAAACTCTCGGGGGCCCCTTTGTATCTCTGACGTTACCGGTGTGCTTAGTGCAGGGGAAAAATGCGAAGCGTCCCAAGTCTCTGGACTGGAGAGACTCTTCATATGGGTTTAGTTGCCACTCAGCAGTTTCAGATATTTTACTTAATACAGTTTGTTCCTAACCTAATTCCAATAGTTTCTAGAATGTCTCATAGTCCAAACACTTTGGGTTTTCTTATCACCCCCTCCCAACACTATTGTATATGTTTTTACACAGCCAGGTATAAAATGGTAAATGAAGTCCATTATCCTAATAAATAACATCAAAACATGTTTTGAATAAAACCGGATAAGAAGCATTTTAGTTGTCCTTTTTGATTGCCTTAGTTGATTTATTTTGACAAAGAATTGTTAAAGCTTTCCTTGGCTTACAATACCTTCAAACTAAATAATCACTTTCTCTATTGTAATGCCATAGTCAGGTTTGTTTCTTGGCCAAAGACATGGATACAAGTCAGAAATACTTTGGATGGGCTATATGGAATTTTTCCATTTTAAAGTTACAGTGCCCCAATCTCATAGATTCGGACAGAGCGCCTAAGACTCCTGGTTTGTGGATGAAGGATTTTATCACTCACAGTACAGAAAGAAGCCTTAGCTGCATATGTATGACAGTTACCCCTGTGCCCCCCAAACCCCTTGGTAGGAATATGGAGGAGACCCAGGTGGACATTACGCATATGATGAATTTTGTTTGTCACAATAAGAGAGCCTAAGAGCTGAAACACCCATCTTACGAGGGGTTGCTATGAAACCTAACCTTTGTTTAGAAGGAAGACATTATCTTTATTATCCTGGTCAGGAGAACATCTATAGTCCCACTCATCGATGGGCCGAAAATATTTCCATTTGCTTTGAGCACTATACATAGCCACCCATTTTGCTTAAAGAGTTTTCAGAGTAAAGATATACATGTAATCATGGGTATCTTTACCCATAAACACATAAGTGGTCTCGTTTATGGCTCAGTAATCAGGAATGAGAGCAACTGGGAGATAAATGCCACTCAGAGATCTGGGAAAGAGGTATTGTAACGTGTAGGCCTACAGTATTGGTAATACCGGGCATATCTGTTGTGTTACATATCGAAGCCCCAGCAAAGCACTCACAGCAGAACACTGGTGAATTATGCGGCTGCAAAAATAATTTTTCTGGAAACTGTCCTTGACACTGAAGAGTTTGTGGAATACATCAGTGAATCAAATAGTCACAGTGGCAGAGGCAGTGTTATGTGTGAGCTAAACTTTAAAGGCTCTTATTCCCTAAGACTAATCTAAATATCGCCTTTGCTGATTGACCACACTCTCAGAAGAGACCAAGCCTAAAAGCATAACCTAGCATTTGCCTCTCTCTTTCCTTACCAAATAAATATTCATTACCTTTACTTTCATCCTGTAATACATTCCAGCATATTCTGTTCATATAATTATCAGATAGTCTTTCTATTAATGATTTAATAAATACGAATTGATCACCAAAAATTAAAGAGAAGTTTGAAGAAAATGTAAAACTGAAATAACAGATAAGAAAATATATTGAGGGCATTTAAACTATATTTCTATCTTTAAAATGAACAACTAAATATTTGTAATAAATTCTAATTTGTGTCTTCAGTAAGGTGATGTAATAAATCCATAGGAGAGGAAAGCGAACTAATAGAAAGTAAACAAAAACTAAACAATATTAGATTTGAAACATAATTTCAAAAAATCTGTGCAATTTTAAGAAAACACCATTGATGTTATTTCATAAATGGAAAAGACTCCCCACAAAAAGAGACAAACACAAACACATATGAGAGAAAGGGGAAAAAAACAAAAGGAGAATTTGTTACCCATCACCTAACAGGAATTACAGGTAAAAAAAAAAAGAAATTGGATTAGAAAAATTATTAAAGCACTCAAAAAGGAAGATAAAGTCTCTTTAAAAATACACAAATTACACACAGTGAAACTATTAAATGTAGGTAAAAGGTTTCATTTGCCTGTGAAGAAAGTTTGATTAAACAGAGAGATTAATTGTATAAAACGACCAGCCAGACTACCAAGGAAATTGTCAAAGGAGGCAAAACTGTTCAAAATAGTGAAATCAATAAACTATAAGCCAAGAACTGTGAGTTAGGGAAGCGATTATTTTAGAATATAAAAAACTATAAACTCATAATTTATCTTAACTATATTATTATACTTCTAAATTGATTTTGCTAAATATAATGAACATTTTTATTTTTATTCATTGTTTTAGAGTAGATGTAAGCAAAGTTTTACATATTACAATACATAATACAATGCAAAAATACTTTTAAAAGATTAAGCTTTTAAGAATCATATTTGTGAATGTGATTTTGGTAAATAGGTCCTTATGCACATTCTTTATTTAAATGACTTGTTTTTGATATTGTCTTAGGTGGCATTGATTTTAAATCACTATGTCCATTTCCAATCAGCTCACTTATAGATGAACAGATCATAGCTATTGGCTAAACTTTGGGCTGATGGGCTGATGACTTGCTCAAAATAGAACAAAAATGTGGAATCAGAGTGGATTCAACACATTTTAATTGAAAATGACCAAGGAGTATTTTTCATAATTTTTGGCACAACTCTGAACATAGTGAAAATAATTCTAATCTACTGTGATGACTTGCTGTGAACATTCCTGGTATATTATTTGTAAATACTCTCAAAATATTCCTCTCATGCATTTATAGTACTAAAAATATAATTGCTGAGCTAAATGGTAAGTGAGAATGAATGATGTTTATCATCACTGTCTTAGAGTCAAGGGCAACATTACAACTGCTAAGGAAAATACGAGGGATACATATCTATAATTCACTGGCCAATTGAAAACAATACAAAATGAAACAAAACCTCTTTAATTTAATCAAAATATTTCAAGTCCAAACCTTGAATTTATTGATTTACTTAGAAAAAAACACTATTTAAAAACTGCTATTAAGGTATATAGTTAGCCATTTTCTCAGCCAAAATTATTTTAGAGAGTGTGTTAATGCACAGTCCCTAAGTGATTTTTTATCTCTGTAAAGGAAAAACAAATTTTAATGACTAATGAACAGCATGAGGAGCTGAAATACAAATGGGAAAGAAACACTTTAGAAGCTAGCACAGTTTATCAAGTAGGAGTACCAGTAAATATAGAACTGTTGTAGGAGGGAGCCCGGGAACAGTTAAAGAAAACAGTTAAATAAAAATCAGTTAGGATCTTCAAAATAAAAACAACAAAATGTATCTCAAATATTTAAATGACCAAATAAGGACAAACACATTTGGCTTTACTTTTTTTTTTTTGAATGAGGGCACCATTTTGTTAAGACATTATTATTTAGCCCACTGTGATTCTGACAATAGCAGGGTTTTATTTAATTTTTCTTTTTTATTGTAATGTGCAAAGAATCCTATTTGGAATTGCAAGTCAGTGATATAAAATATGTACTTGAAACTGTCTCCCCTTCCTTCTCCTCTTGCTTCTTTTATTTCAATCTCTCTCCCCCCTCTCCCTTCCTTCCTCGTCCTCTCTTTCTCTCTCTTCTTGTCAATGTAATAAATGCAGTACTTTTCTGCCTTCCAGCATTACTCTGAATGTTAGATGCTCTTAAATGTTTCTTAATAACTATTCTGATTATCATTTGGTTACTAAATGACTACAAATAACACTACAAGGAATATTTTGATTTTTTCAATGAAGGCTTTGATGAAGAGACACACAAACTGATAAAATTAGCCTAGTAAAAAAATGCACTGAAAATCAAAAAAATTCAACTACAACAGTACCTTCCTCAACCTGCCAGATTTCCTCTGACCCCGGGAGCTGGGCAGGGTAGGGCTTGGTTAGTACTCGGGTGGGAGACCACCTGGGAATACCAGGTGCTCTAAGCTTAAGAAAAATCAAGAAGTTCTATGTTTTACTCTATTTTTATTGTGACACTATTACAGATGCCCCCACTTGCCCCCCTATGCCCACATCTACCCAGCTCCCACCTCCCCTTCCCCCTGGCCATCACCACACTGTTGTCTGGGGCTGTGACTTATGCCTAGGTGTTCTTTGGCTAATCCCTTCATTTTTTTTCATCTAGTATACCATCCTCCCTGCCCTGGGACAGCCAGCAGTTCCTTTCATGTGTCCATAACCCTGTTTCTGTTTTGTTAATAGTTTATTTTGTTCATTAGAGTTCACGTGTAAGTGAGGTCATATGATATTTGTCTCTCTCTGACGCACTTATTTCAAAAAAAGATCTAATTTTTAAATGGTGACAAATTTACATATTATAATTTTGTATTTTCATTTTAATATCTTCAGAACTACATCTTCTAATTTCTACTATTAGTTTTACAAATGCTAATTTAAGCACACATTACATCATTTTTAAAACAACAGAAGGTATGTGTTTCCCATGGAAGTTAACCAAACTCCGGCATAACCTTGATTTTTTTTTCTTCTTAAGGCCTTTGATTTTTAAATTCAAGAAGTATACATTTAACATACAAGTAGTTATTTATATAAATTGATGTTTTGTTTCATTTTAAAATAATATTTTAAAAATGTTTTTGAAAGGATTTTCAACTTTGTCAGCATTATTTTAAAATAAGCATTTACTATCTTCAATAAAATTACTCTTTTTACTTAAGATAAATAGCATTTTTAATATCATCAATAATAAAAACACCAGGATTTTTATTAAAGTTATTATTATTCTTAACTTACTATTATTAATTCCACCATTTAAACTTCATAATTAGGTTTTCTTTTTCACAAATATAGCTTATGCTCATATCAATATCTCTTTCAAATTTTGGGATATGTACGATTTTTCGTAAAAATCTCATTTAAAAATCGATTAAAATGATAACACCCAATAAAATAATTTCACAAAAATTATTTTTAATTAGTTAAAATTAAATTTAAATAACATTTTCAAAATAAGGACAAAAATGTCTTTATCATTTATAAAATAGATATATAACCAACTTGTTTGAGAGTATCTGAGTACCATGACGGTAGCCATACTTTGAAGGGCCTGCATCCTGTACTTTAGGATAGTCTGTGGAACTAAAGTTAAAGAAAAATTGTAAAGGCTGATGAAGAAAACTACTCTTTGTTCAAAGAAGGCATGGAATGCGTTAATCCTTGGCTTTTTAAAATTGAATAATCATTGACTTCTGAAAAGGTATAATGAATATTTAAAAACAACTAAATGCCATCATTAACATGCTGAAAAAAATTAACTGCCAACTTAAAATTGCCAAACTCTGATATTCATGTAAAATATCTTGCAAACATAAAAAATAAATAAATTTGTGTTCAACAAAATTAAATTCTAAAACATAAAAGTGTGTTTTTCAGGGACAAAAAATGCTCATGCGGTAGGAACAAATATTCAATGAAATAAAAATGAAATTAAGGTGAAAAATAAATTTAAAAAATAATAAAGAGATTACTAAATTTAAGTGAATGCCATCTAAAAAAGAATTTTAAGACAGTATGACTTCAAATCAATGTTTGTCAAATAAAATGCCAGGTAAAAGTAGAAGAAATGATGATATGAGTAAAAGTACCTTAAATTTAATAGAATAGTTAAAGAGGTCTAAGTTTTATAACAATAAAAAGAGAAGTAAATGCATAATGATTTTGTAAGATTTTAACAAACATGTCTAATAACAGATATGAGAAGTATTAAAAAACAGTAAATATATAGGAAATAAAAGCAATGTGCCCACAATGACCACTTAATAACTACTTTAAAAAGCATATACAATACTTAGCAAAATCGATCATAATTGGTACATAAAGAAATATCAATAAATTTCAAAGCATGTGTATTATAGAATATATGTTTTCTAATTATAGTGGAACTAAGCTAGAAATCAATAACAAAAGTAAAATGAGTAAATCCTTTCTGAAAAATAATCAATATGCCTAGAAGATTTCATAGATAAAAAATTAATTACATTGAACTTGAAAATACTCTAACAGAATGACTATTAATATATGCCATATAAAACTTATTAGAAACACCTAAAGCCATACATAAAAGGGATTGTTGAATTCAAATGCATAATAAAGAAAACAAGCCTGAAAATCAATGATGCAAAAAATGTAGTTCTTGAAGTTAAAAGAATATTAAAGCCATAGAAAATTAATTAATTAATAAATATGTATAAGAGAAGAAATTAATGTGACATGATGCAGATATATAATAAAGAAGAAGCATAAAAGTTGTTTTCTGAAAAAAAAAGAAAAAAAAACTTAGTGTGATTAATAAACCACTGGTGAAATTGATCAATGACAAAAGTAGATGACATAAAGATCCAAATTAACACTATATTAACATAAAGTACATAACACTATATGAAATATTAATTATTTCAAATAAGTGAGATAAATTACTAGAAAACACAACCTATGAAACAAACATGAGAAACATAATATATGCACAATTCCAGAATTATAAAAAACTTTAAGTCTAGTATAAAAAATAAAACTCTATGGCTATATGCTTCACTAATTAATTCTTCCATACAATTATTCAATACGTATGTCAATGTTCTATAAACACTTTATTACTCGTTTCATGAGGTCACATGACCTACATATCTGAACCTGAGAGGACCCTTACAGGAAAGTGAAGTTGCAGACCAATATCTCACTGAGTATTGATGCAAATAACCAAGAAAATGTGTACACTTATATCTTGTGAAAAAATATATATATATATATTTAAAATACATATGAATAAACTCTTTGCACTCATTCAGGCTAAATATTGATTTGTTATTAATTTCAATCAATGTTATTTATAAAACTGACATAATATATAACATATTCATCGTAAGTAAGTGGTTGTAAGATTCCTAAGCAAGATAGGAGAAGGTAACACTGTTACACAGAAACAGTAGTTACAAATGAACTCTACCAAGCCTTATGATTAAATGTGAAATATTAAAAAATTGAGATTTAGAATAAGAAGCCAATGCCTACTACCACAACTTGTATGCAACATTATACCAGAAACCCAAACAAGTTCAAGAAAGTATACAAAACTAAAAAAATTGTTGTAAGACTCATGGACATGGACAACAGGGTGGTGATTGCTGGGAGGGGGGATATAAGAGGACTAAATGGTAATGGAAAAATACAACAAAGATTAAAGTATTTATATATGATTAAGTAAAACTACCTTTATTCACAGATAATGTAAGAGTGTTCACACAAAAATAATACACAGATATGGATTTATCAAGGCTTCAGGATAAAAAATATGGCAAAAATAATTTATATTACTATATTCTAGCCCCAAAGAGAACAGAAATTGACATGGATTAAGGGCACACCCTACATTCAACCTCCTCAGTAAGTTGTTTGCTATAATGACTGAGGGTGTACACATTTAGAAAGGTTTCAAATGAAAAAGATTGACTGCTTTAACACTGCCTTAAGCTCAGAGCAATTTTTTTTGAGTTAAGCTGAAATTTTTTTGGTTTTTCATACAAGGATGCTGTCATTTTCTAACTTCTCATTTCAACTATTTTATGTGAAGATAGTTTATCAACTGTTAGTATAGTTGATTATACATTTGCTTATGATTATCTGTATTCTTTACTACCTTATTCATGCTGAGTAGAATATTTCATGCAATAATTCATTTGAAATAGTCTAGGTCCTTTGCTTTGGTTAATAATTAATCATTGTATTTTAATGCTTTGTTATGTCTTTTTTTACATCAACTCGTAAAGAGCTTGCTTTTCTGCCGTGCACTATAATAAGAAACTTATCCTAAGATTGTAACTCACTGATTAAATGGAGTTAAGTAAACAAGAGTCACGTTGAAGAACTGCTTTAGTGACTCACACTTAGCTCTGTTTCACCGCTAGCACAATAGTTTCCTTCCAGGGAGGATGCTGACTTCAGGAGGCGTTTTATACAAATTGCTACCTCTGATTCCTCCTACACCCACTGTGACTAAGTAGTGTTACCTTCTACACACTGGTTCTAAAAAGAGTATAATAAATTAGTGGGCTGAGTTCAGGAGACGTGCCTGCATCCCCCGCCCCCTTAAAGTTTTCCTCAGAAATTTAGGAATAGAGAAAAATCTAATTATAGCATATATGGGAGTATATGGATTTACTTCTCAGTCATAAGTCAAAGGAAAGATATTTTTAGCATGGTACTTTTGTGTATAAAGCTATAAAGCACAAGACTAGTTTCACTGATTATAATTAACCTCCTGAATTACTGGATGCTGAAGGTAGCAGTGGATTCTCACCCTAATATATATATATTTCAAGTGTAAACAGGCCAGGGCTGATCTGGCATTCCTTAAAGTCATCAGAAACCCAGGTGACTTTCAGTATTAATGCAGCCTGGTAAACAGAATCCTCAGGATAGCCATCAAGAAGAGCTGGGTGAAGAGGAGAGGCAAGGAGCATTGAGAGTTGTCTTTTTCTAGAAGCTGGTAACTGGCACTTTCTTCACATACATCTCCTTGATTAGAAACGTAGTCCTGGGTTCATTCCCTCCCCGCCCCCCTCAAATGGCCAGGCACCAGCAGCCAGAAACCTGGAATTCCGTTGGTACGTAAGAAGGGAAAATACTGTGCTGGAGCCAAGCAGGCATTTCTGCAACAGCCTCGCCCTTTCACCATTAAATGATCTATGCATTTCTGTTGGACAAAGACCATATTCAGCCTTGTTTAAGAAAAATAACAAGCCTGTATTAATTTCAAATTCCATGTCCTCTTGTCATTTATTGAGATACGATCCTCTCCATCTGATGCAGAACTAATGTGTGTGTATACATATACACATATATATATAATGTACATATATAATATATAATATACGCCACATTATATATTATAATACATACACATATAATGTACATAATATATATAATATGTGTATAACATGTATAATATAATATGGTATATATTATTTGGACTGTGGTTGACCACCAGTAACTGAAACCACAGAATGCAAAACCAAAGAAAAGAGAGGAGCTATTATATTTAAACCAGGCCCCAACATATAAGATCTATTAAAAATAATTCTAGGCAATTTAATTAGGAGACTTCTGGCCAAGAAGGAGACATAGGTAGACACACTGTGCCTCCTCGCACAACCAAAAGAAGGACAACGATTTAAAAACAAACAAAAAAAACAACCAGAACTGGCAAAATTGAACTGTATGGAAGTCCAACAACCAAGGAGTTAAAGAAGACACATTCATCCAGACCAGTAGGAAGGGTGGAGACAGGCAGCCGGGGGCAGAGAGGACTCCAGCGAGGCAGCGCAGCTGGTGGACCCGGCAAGGAGGCAGATTGTAGAGAGGGGCACATAAGGCTGCAGCTGGCCGGCAAGGCAACACTGCAGACTGGGCAGTGCCACATTCGTGTGCAGATAAATGGGGAGGAAACACTGGGGAGCTAGACTGACTACATCACCCTGGGCCCCAGCGCTGGGAAATATAGCCTCAAACCACCCATTGAAAACACCTATAGGGGTTGAGGCAGAAAGAGAAACTCCCAGCCTCACAGGAGAGTTTGTTGGAGAGACCCACAGGGTCCTAGAATGTAAACAAGCCCAACCACCTGGGAATCTGCACCAGAAGGGCCCAATTTGCTTGTGGGAAGTGGGGGAAGTGACTGAAAACCAGCAGAGAGCAGAGCAAGTGCCCTGGTTCCCTCTCGAACCCCTGTCACACACAGCTTCACAACCCAGCAACTGGGTCACCCCACCCTGGCGAACATCTAAGGCTCCGCCCCTCACTACACAAAAGGGAAGTCAAGACAAAAAAAAGAGGCCCAAATGAGAGAATAGATCAAAACTCCAGAAAAAATACAACTAAGCGACGAAGAGATAGCCAACCCATCAGATGCACGGTTCAAAACATCAGGAGGCTCACAGAATTGGTTGAATTTGGTTGCAAATTAGATGAAAAAATAAAGGCTAGGTTGAGTGAAATAAAGGAAAATGTGCAAGGAATCAACAGCGATGGGAAGGAAACTGGGACTCATATCAACAGGGTGGACCAGAAGGAAGAAACATCCAACCAGAAAAGAATAAAAAAACAGAATTCAAAAAAATGAGGAGAGGCTTAGGAACCTTCAGGACATCTTTAAACATTCCAACATCCAAATTACAGGGGTACCAGAAGGAGAAGAGGACGAATAACAACTGGAAAAGTCATTTGAACAAATGATAAAGGAGAATTTCCCCAATCTGTCAAGGGAAATAGACTTCCAGGAAGTTCAGGAAGCTTGGAGAGTCTCAAAGAAGTTGGACCTAAGGAAGAACACATTATAATTACATTATAATTACATTACCCAAGGTTAAAATTAAGGAGAGAATCATAGAAGCAGCAAGAGAAAAGGAGACAGTTACTTGCAAAGGAGTTCCCATAAGACTGTAAGCTGATTTCTCAAAAGAGACCTTACAGGCAAGAAGGGGCTAGAAAGAAGTATTCCAAGTCATGAAAGGCAAGGACCTACATCCAAGATTGCTCTGTCCAGCAAAGCTTTCATTTAGAATGGAAGGGCAGATAAAGTGCTTATCAGATAAGGTCAAATTCAAGGAGCACATCATCACCAAGCCTTTATTATATGAAATGTTAAAGAAATTTATCTAAGAAAAAGAAGATTAAACATGTGAACAGTAAAATGACAGCAAACACATAATAATTATGTGTTTAATTATTATTTTAAAATAGTAATTATTTTTAAGAGAATGTAAAGCATATAATAGGAGACATTGAATCCTACTTGTTTAAAGTAGCAAAGCCCTCCTTTTCTTTTTTTTAAGATTTTATTTATTTATCTTTAGAGGGGAAGAGAAGGAGAGAGGGAGAGAAATATCAATGTATGGTTGCCTTTGGTGTGTCCCCTGCCGGGAACTGGCCTGCAACCTAGGCATGTGCCCTGACTGGGAATCTAACCACGATCATCTGGTTCGCAGGCCGGCACTCAATCCACTGAGCTATGCCAGCCAGGGCCAAAGCCCTCCTTTTCTAGTAGTGAAATAAGTTATTTGGTCATCCCATATTACATCTGTTAATATTCAGTTCTTCTCTGATCCTCTCCCTTTACCCCCACCTTACCATTGTCCTCTGAGACACCTGGCTTTCTCTGGACATTCTTTTATGGGTATTATTGGAGGATTACTACATTATGATATCCAATAAAGAAATATACAACAGTCCATTGTTGAGGGCTTCACATTCTTGTAAATTTTCTCCTGGCAAAGTAAAATTGATGGTGTAATTATATAGCTTTTTTGATTCTTTTAGATATAAATTCCTCTCACATAAAGTTGTTATAATTTAAATTTTTAATGTAAATTTTACATGCAAGTGGCATCATCCAATGATTTTATGTGCTATAGTTGTAAGTATCAAGACTTAGGTATTTGATTTAATTTTCAACTATTTAAAAGTTGATCTCCATAGCCATGATCTGATGAAATCTGATGACATATACCTGCAGAACAGCACCACAAAATTGAAAAAAAAACCCACTCATTATGTAGATGGCTGTAATAATATATTTATCTCTGGTTATATCTAGACCAAGCTTCATATGTAGTTTATTTTCTAAAATCAGGACAGCACATATATTGGTAAACAGAAGGAAAGCAGATAATATTAGGGCTATTGAAAATTTTTTAAAAATTCATTTTTGTAAATGCATTTCCCATCAATGATTTTTGGTATGGTACACAGAAAATATGAGAACAAATTAGGCCAAAGATGAGTTAGACTTTTTATAAAGGATAATAAAATTAAATAAAAATAAATAATAATATAGCACATAAGTTGGCTGGCAGGATAGTAAAATTAAATGACAAATAACTATTAATATAGCACATTAGTTGGCTGCCTTTATTTGTTTTGCTTTGAAATAATTATTGGCTTACATTTGCTGTTTTCTCTTCTGAGTAACAAATCACCCTGAAATTTGTCATCATTTTTCCTCTATTATTGAGGTGTAATTGATGGACAGTGAACTGCACCCAGTGAGAGTCAGTCTGTCACAGCTTGGAGCAGTGAGGCAAGGGAAGGGCCCTGGGGACAGGGCCAGGCAGTCAGCCCATGACAAGCTGCTGCTGCCCTCTGCTCCCCTGGGTGCAAGTGTTGTTGGGACCCATAGAACTTAAGATAAAGAAGCAAAGTACCTTCCTGAGGAAACATGCCCCCCCACCTTAGGTAGGAATTTTAGGGGTGGTCCCAGGGAAAAATATCCTCAGAATTGTCATTAGATCTCCAGGTGTGTCCTTTAGCATGTCGATGTGTCAAAATGAGAGTGTAGTGAGGTCAGGGACGTTCTCTGATTAGCTTCGCCTCTATGCTGCATAGGTCTGGTGCTAACTGCCTTGTTAGTTATCTGCCTTTCTGTCTAGTGTGATTTAAACCACCGGCTTGCAGACGCCATTTGTTAGGGAGGCTAGAAGCCATTTATAGCCATTTGTCTCAGTTTCCTCATTCTATTTACCAGGAAATTTTTCTAGTTTATTTCTAACCTACTTCATAGGCAATTGCAATTTAATGAAACGTATTTTGGAGTACACAGAAAGCTGTTTTTTTTAGTCTGTTTTGCCTACATAAAAAAAGAAACATCTTTTAAGTATTTACATAATCACTTAATATTAGTTTTTTCATCAGTGGAAATGAGAAATTTGATTTGTAATTGTTTTCAAAATTACTTTTGAAAAATGTTTTTTGATAAAAATGCTTTGTAAATTCAGTAATTGTGGTTTTCAACAAGTCCTTATTATATGAAATGTTAAAGGGACTTATCTAAGAAAAAGAAGAAGATAAAAACTAGGAACAATAATATGGCAATACACTCACAGCTATCAATAATTCAATCTAAAAAACGAACTAAGAAGGCAGCATAACAGAAAGAGGATCATGGCTATGGAGATGATTTGGAGGGTTGCCAGTTGGGAGGGGGAAGGGGGAGAATGTGAAAAAGGTGCAGGGACCAAAAAAGTACAGATTGGTAGGTACAGAATAGACGGGAGATGTTAAGAACAGGACAGGAAATGGAGAAGCCAAAAAACTTGTATGCACAATCCATGGACATGAATTAAGGGGAGATTGCCAGAAGGAATGGGGGGTACATTTCCCCCCTGTCGGGGGGAAAGGAGGGAAGCTGGGACAACTGTGATAGCATAATCAATAAAATGTATTTTTGAAAAGAAGTATAAAATCCTCTCTCTTCAAAGGTCAGAAATATGAAAAATCGTTTGGATTATTGTCCTAGCCATTTGATACCAATTTCTTTCTATATTGCCATTATTTTACTAGGCTTTTCCCCCTCATTTTTGCAATTAGTGTAATTGCTGTGATTTACCATATTGCTAATCTGATTTTAGAAACTCACTCCTTGGGGTATTCGTTAAATATTTATTGTAAGCATCAACATGGCCATCAAAGCTTTTTTCTGCCCATGAAGGTAAATATTAACCAGATAAATGTTACTGACAGATGTCATACTCTACATGCGTTATCACACATACAAAAGGAAAAAGTTCGTACTGTCAGAAAAATAGCTAAATTCCTATCCTAATGCCAAAATGACAGCCAGTCTCCTTCCATCTGCTTTTAATTGAATTTTAGATCATTAGGATTACTGGCAGAATACAGTTTAACCGCAGCCCTCTAGGGGAGGACGGCATGTTAGAGCAGAGGACACTCAGAGGGTTGTATGTTTGTGGGGAGGGTTACGTGTGTGTGTCGGGGGTGTTATTCCTGAAATGAAAGGAGTTTGATGATCATTTACGCCAGCAGAAATCAGGGCATTCTAAAGAGAAAAAAAGCAGATGGCTTTATTTGAATCTTCTTAGCAAAAAAGTGTGTTTTCAAGAACTAGCTAGTATTAAGTAAAGTATTTCAGCAATTCTGAATCTATTACCTCTTAATTGACTTAGTCTGGAAATAAAATGTCTGTCCAGTTTAAATTACCAAGCAGACATTTTTCCATCCAAATGAAAAAGGTGGAAGATTTTCCTTCACATGGCCCATTTTTAAAGCTCACACTCTGTGAATGTTGATATTATTATTCACTCCCCAAATATAGCACCTTTTATCTGAAATGAATAATACATTTTAAAATTCTTAACAGCTGTGTGAGTTTTAGAGAAAGAAGCAATGCTGTGACAATCACACAGGATAGTGCATAACCCAGTCTTTTGAATTCATTTTCTTGTCAAACAGTGGGTGACCCACGTGTCATACATGCACAGTGTGTTATAAGAAAGGCTTAGGCTTTGTCATTTAAGCCCTGGGTTCGACATCTCTAGACTCAAGGAATTTAAGATTACTCTGTCGGTTGGCTTGAATTTGATTAATGTTTCATTGTATTTTTTAAAGTTATAATAAATGAATGAGACGGTTGGTTGTTCAACACCCATCAGAAAATGCTTAAAAAAGAGTTTGCTCTATTTTAAAATATGGTCCATATTGTAACTTTTTTTGCCTTAACATTTCCCCATACAGGGGGCCACTTACTAAGCATTGCCATAAAATAAAATATCAGACAGAGATGATTGATATATGTCTAATAAATTAGGTTTAACTTTCTATAAAGCAGTGCTTTTCTAAAATGCTGCAGATTTTTCTAAAATGCTGGGACATAAAATTCCACATTTCTAATAAACTTGAGGGCCCATGGTCATGGTCTACAACTGCCACATTTAGTAGCAAGATTATAGAAAGTGATTCTATTATAAAAATATTTCTACAGTGGCACATTCCTGTGGGGCAACTATACTATATGTAGCTTAAGGAACTGCAAATAACAGTCATTTGTGAAAAGCTACTTTTCATTTAACGTTGTAACTAAAAATAAAGTTATTTAAAAAACAATTTTCTTTGAGTTTGGAAAGGATGTTTATATGTATTTTACTAACTTTGGCTAGTCAACTTCCTCAGTATATTGACAAAGGTAGAAATGAGGATGTGAAGTATCTACTCGTTCAAGTTATTAGTTCAGAAGGAATATGGATTTTAATTTATAATAATTTAGATGACTCAGTGGATGGCAGTTTGTCTCCTGGATTCTCCTCTCCATTCCTCCAATAATATATTAGGGCCATGTAATATTCATGAGCAAGCTGTGTTAAAGAGCTTGCTTGCTATAATCTGCTACTTTGGAGGATCTCTCACATAACTGGAATTTTGGGAAATTTTTACCTCTGGATATATGCTTAAATTGGTATTTCCTATAATTCATGTCATTTATTTATTAGAAATGCATTTTTATAGTGTGCTATAAATTAACATAGGCATAAGTGTTCCCTATATATGGGCAAGAAATGCAGAATTTACCTTGGGATACCAATTCCCCAATATCATAAGGAGGTAAGGCTCTCTGTTTTTATCTTTCAGTATGACATTTATCATCAGATGATCAGAAATGCCTGCCTCAGTTTGCTTTACACTGAACTATTTATAAAGATCAACTTCATAGATGTTTCTATTTATATCAACATTTCAGCATGGAGAAAGTCACGGTGGCTGATAAATTACTGCTGGTGACTCAATTTCTATCTGTTTTTATAGACTGGTGTATGTATACACAGTCCATTAAGTACTATGTTCCTTTATTTAACCTGGTACCAGTCATCAGATTGATAATGAACTCACTAAGGCTAGTTATCTCAAGTGTTTTGTTATGTAAGCAAAGTGCCGTATATCAGATGCTCCAAGAATGGAAACAACCAGGCTCTAAGACATTAGTCTACGCAGAGAAGAAAGAAGGACCATGTTTTCTAAGTACATGAAATTTGTTTTCCAAGGGATTTTGCTTTTATAAGCAGATGGAATGTGGGAACAATCACAGAAAGTCTTCGTATCTTTAAAGCATAAATCTGATATTGAAAATAGATGTCTTGAATGGAATTGGAACAATAAAATTTTCCTAGTTAAATAGGTTATTTAAATGAGTTAGAGCGATTTTCCCAAACTGAACTACACACTTTTATTCATAACTAAATGTCTTTCAGTCCTGAAAAACAAATCAAAGATTGAGAATAGGGTTTGCTGAACAGAAGTGAAATAAAAATACAGCCAGCTAGGTCATTATTAAAATAGTAAATACATACTAAAAGTGAATCATTGGGTTCAACTAACTTTAATATGGAATATGCATTGCTGTAAATTAGGAAAGTAAGGTATTAGTACTCCAACATGCCAGCTCGTAAATTTAAAAAGTGATAAAATGCAGTAAATAATCTAGACTTAGACATGTAAGCTTCTACCCAGCCCTCATCTTATGTACTTTGTTTTCAAAGGCTTACAGCTTTCTGTCATTGCTCAGAATGCCCTATTAAGGTTTATGTATATGTAAAGAGGATTGGGAACTGACCATGAAAATGATGTCCCTATGTTCAAATCTCAACTACATACTAACTTTGGGCTAAATGTTCAGGTGAGTTCACCATTATTTTAGATTTTTACTCTCATGTTCATTAAACAATCTTAACACAGACATATAACTAACTGTATCTGTAGAATTTATAATAAATCAGGATTTCTAATGTTACTGTAGAACTGGGAGAATGGACACGACTTTCTGATCCTTTGCTATTGCTTTCCCTTAACAAAGAAGGATGTTATTCAATACTTGAAACAAAACAGTCGAATTGCTTTTCAGAGTTCAGAACCAAAGTGTGGGCACAAGATCCATCAATTTTGCACTTGCAGATGGCTCTGCCTTCAGATAGCTTCTTAACTGCTTCAATTTGTTGAGCTCTTTACTAAAAGTTCCATTTCTCAAGCAGGCTATCTTGGCCATTCTAAAATTGCATTCCTGTCTCCATTTCAACAGTTTATATTTCTTTTCCTTGATTTATTTTTAGCATCTCAAAAATTTATGGATATATGATTATTGTCCATTTCCTCCTTTAAAAAATAATCAATGTAAGGAAAATAGTTGTCTTTTTAAGGTTTTTCTATTGTGTTCACTGCAATGTCTAACACATAGTATCTACTCAAAAAATAGTTGTTTGAGTGGATGAACAGTTCCAACCTTAAAATTCATCTGCACATGACTTTTCCTTGTTCTCCGTGTCTGATCTTCTTCTGTATCTTTCTTAGAAGGATATTTGTGGTGGCACTTAGAGCCAGCCTGGATTATCCAGTATCACATACTCTTCTCAAAATCATTAATATAACTACATCTGCAAAATGAAAAGATTCTTTTCCCCAATAAGGTATCATTCATAAGGCCACGAACTTGCAATGAATATCTACACACACACACACACAATGTACTATACACTGCATACCACACACATACACACACAGGGTTCATATAGCTATAAGGACAATGTGGAGATATAAGGGATGAATACATTTAACCAAAATTATACAAATCTATACTTAGAGCTCAATTCTAAACAAGTATAAACAATAGTGACTTCCACTTTCCCTTCTTTCCTTCCTCTTCTCTCTACCTCTTTCTTTTTTCCTTTTCTTCTTCCTATTTCGCTTCCTGTTTTTCATTCTTCATTTCCCTTCTTTTTTAGCACTGATATATTTTTAAACTCCCTTGATTGTCCTTTACAGCAAAACTTCAGTCCTAATGTTATGAGGTGGGGCAGAACAGGCTACGCATCCACATGAAATGGAGGATTGGCATGTGAAGGGTCATAGCCCACGACGGGGAAGGAGGGAATCCAGATATGGGTGAGTCTGGACCTGGAATACTGGAGTCGGAGCAGGACAAGGAGAGTGTGCGTGCAGAGGCAAGTCCTGGTGGGAAGTTTCAGAGTGCAAGCATTGAGGTTATTGGTGACAGAGTTAGTCCCCCATGGGCCCTGAGCCTTACAGCACATTCTTCCTGAGTATGCCAGGCTATAAGTCTTAGCCATCTCATGATAAATCATTCTGTAGGTAGTGAGAGAGGACTATATAAATCAAGCAGGTCACAGCCTATAAACTAATTGCTCAGTTCTCAGAGGGAAGGAGACTTTACTTGTTTTAACTCTAGGGTGTTGGCTATTTGCTCCATAAGGGCTGTTTCCTTAAACCCTTGTGTTCTTTTTGTAAAGTAATCCATTGCGTGTGTATTTGCTATCTGTTCTCCTGTGTTACTTGTGGGAATTGGGGCTTAGAAAACTGCAGCATGTATGCTGACACTGTGGCTTCTGACTTGCAGTGTCTTAAGTTTTCCTTCTCAGATCCAGGAGTATTACATCTTCCCTCAGCACCTGTAAAACTGGACCAGGTTAACTTCTTTAGCTTGCAAGGAAAGTATGTTCTCAGACCCTTCACATATCTTGATAGAGCATTACCACATATGGGTTGTCCCATTATGAAGAATCATACTTTGAACCGAGTGAGGATGAACAGTATCAGTGTCTGGAATAATATAACAGAATATAGAGAACATCCGGAGGGGCACAAGTCATAGCAAAAAGTATTGGTGTCTTCACTGGAGAAGCTGAGAGGCCAGAAACAGATATTTGGGGTGGGGGTGACTCTGGCAGTGGCCCAAGTGTGAGTGAGGGTCCTGGTGAAGTCAATAGTGTGTTACCATGGGAGAGAGTGGCAGCAATAATGGCAGACTGGTTGACAATAAAGACATTTACCAAATAATTGAATTTGGTTGGCCAGCCTGGTCATGGTGTAGCAGGTGTTAACAATAAGAAAAGGGTGAAAATAAGAATAAGTAGACCTTGGGTGGCATTGAATTGGAATGGGACACGTTGAAAATTCTTATTTTATAAATGCACATAGATAATCATAGAAATGAATATAGATGCTAATGTGTGTTAATGCATGCGTATGTTTTCCTGTTTATATCCATACATCCTCTGTCTCTGTGAACAGAGAAGTTTGGATCAGTGAGCTCCAAACTAATAACCACAAACATACCTAACACCATGGTTCCATGAAAAGAAACCGTAATTCCTTGGAAAAACACCTCATTATTTGGAATTGATATAGAAACATTGTAAGGCACCCATGGGCTGCCCAAGGGCTGAATCTGGCTCTTCATCTTGTTTTATCCGGCCTGGGACCTTGTTTCTACCCCGTGGCAGTGCCAAGCTCTCCCTTAACTGTTAAGGAGTAGTTACGTTTATACAGTCCTAAAAGTACATTCGGCCCTCTGAAGGTAACCACAAGGCTAATGTGGCCCCCTGTGAAAATGAGTTTGACACCCCTGGTGCAAGGTAAAACTCTAACTCCCTGTAGTATCAAAAACAAAGAAAGATGCAAAATATGAGGAAACATCAAAAGCTTAAAGGGGACCCCACTGACCATGTTTGTACAATTTGAGCCTCAAAATAAATAATTAAATAGATTAGAACTTATTGAACAAATAGAAAATCATGAGTGTGTATTGATATAAGTAAGTAGTGAATATATCAAAAGTGAGATGGACAAGATATTAATACAACATGTAATTGTCTTCTATATAGTATTTAATTAGAAATGGGGACAAAAGTAAATTTATATTGGGGAAGCCTGGCTATCAAAGTGATCAAGTGATCAAAATGAGTTATCATCAATAATAGCACAAATCAAAATATTATCTCCTATAGCATGCAAACTGAGGAATGTATCACCATGCCTGCAATATACCAAATATGCATAACTTTCATCAGCCATGAATCATCACCTGACAAACCCAATTTGAAGTTCATACCACAAATTAATTGGCCTATACCAGTCAAATGTGAAAACCCTATGAAAAATAAAGAAATCAAAAGAACTGTTTCAGACTAAAATAGACTAAAGATTCATGTTTATCAATTCATATAATGAGTTGATATAATAATTCATTTATCTCATTGTCTTTCTCTCTTATTCGAAAGTAAGCTAGATCGAGGTAAATGTATGACCTGGTGGTCTACTCTTGTTTCCCCAGTGTTTAGAGCATGTCTGACAGATAAAATAAAATAAAACAAAAAAACTAAGAAGTCTAACAACATAATGTAACATATGATTCTGGACTATGTCATTTTTCTGATTAGCACATCTTTACCATGATTGGTGAAACTTGAGGAGTATATGTGGAATAAACATAATACCGTATTGATGTTATTTTCTTCAATGTTATTGTCTCTTTCATGTTTTTTAAAATGTTATTTATTTTATTTTTTAGAAAGGGAAAGAGAGTGAAAAAGAAAGGAAGAGAAACATCAATGTGTGGTTGCCTCTCACACGCCCTTTTGCTGGGAACTTGTCCCACAACTCAGGTGTATGACCTAGACTAGGACACAAATCAGTGACCCTTTGATTCTCAAGCCAGCACTCAACCACTGAGCTACATCAGCCAAGGCACTTTCGTGGTTTTATAGGAGAGTATTTGTCAGAAGGAAATTTGTTGGAAGGAAATTCAGGGCCCCTTCAAATGTCAGAAGCTATTGCTCATTAAGATAAAGGTGAAAAGATAAACGCATTTCTTCAAATAATTAACTACAATATTGTACTTTTGACCATATGCCAACCACTTAAAGAGACCTTTAAAATATTTTAAAGAAAACCATGGGAAGGAGGGGGAGTGATTTTGCAAGTGAAGCAGGATGAACAGAGAGTCTTAGAAAGACATTTATGAAATCAAATTTTGTTAGAAAATAATTTGAAAAAATCAGATTTATTTCATGTTTCTCAATGTTTATTATCAAATAATGTAGTATGCAATTTTATATTTTTAAAGAAACGCAGTTCTGTCTGGAATATGACTAAATATTTGTGGTGGCTGTCATTTGGAGCCTCTGCACTTGGCTTTTCAATTCTCTACTTTGTGCTGATTCACAAATAATTTTCAGATTCTTTCTTCAATATTATTCCTTCCTACATTTTTCTCTTCATTTACCAGTTGAAAGCTTCTTTTGCCCCATATTATTTTCAATAATACTAACTTATTAGCAGTCTAATTAGGATGCATCTACATTACCGATTACATTTACAATTAAATAAATGTTTATGTAGTGTTCTGTAATAACATCTAAGTTCAGTAGTCTTATTTTAATTTCACTGATATAGTAAAGTTGAAGATTTCAGGGGGAAGAGACAGGATGATGGCGATGCCCTGTAAGGTTAAGGTATTTTAGCTGTTCTGTGAGATGTAGGTCCTTAAAAAGATAACTTAACCATGTCTGAGCTATTCTTTACTTAATTTAACTATTCCTTTTTACAATTAGGTTGACTAAGTTCACCTCTTTAAAAAATAATTCTTATATTTTATTAATTACTTTAAAAAGTATGTCATATAATTGTACTCTTAAAATGTGACACAGGCAAAATTCGATTATTAAAAGAGAAGAAGGCTGTTAAGTATTAGGAAAAGGAATGTGAAATTAATTTTCCACAATTTATTTTAAGAAAATCACATGGCCCTGGCTGGCATAGCTCAGTGGATTGAGCACAGGCCTGCGAACCACACAATCGCTGTTCAATTCCCAGTCAGGGCACATGCCTGGGGTGCAGGCCAGTTCCCAGCTAGGGGACTCATGAGAGGCAACCATACATTAAAATTTCTCTCCTTCTCTCCTTCCCTTCCCCTCTAAAGATAAAATAAATAAAATCTTTAAAAAAATAAAAAAAAGAAAATCACATGTATTAATAAGGGTCAAAACTAGAGTAACTTTTGTGTTGCTCAAATGAGACACATTGTAAAAATATTTTATGAATCCAAACATTTTTCAGGTTAATTAGTCATTTTGCTTTGCTCTAACCTGTTCCAAGTTCTACCAAATTTCTTTGGACTCATAGATAGAATGCAGGCTGACAGCTCTGGGGGGAGGTGGGGGCAGGGGTTGGGAGGTGGAGGGTTCAGGCCCCAAAGAAAAAGGCCTGTGGGCGTGGACAACAGTGTGGGGATTACAGAGTGTGGACAGTGGCCGTGAAAGAGGATATAAGGGAGATAAGTGGTAATGGAAAAAATACAATGAAAAATGAAATGAGTGAAAGTTAATTAACCTAACTGAAATCATAACAAAATATGAGGACAGTAAATCAGCTGCAAAAGTATACTGTAATATTGGGGTTGAAAATCAAAATACAGCCCTGGCTGGTGTAGCTCAGTGGATTGAGCGTAGGCCTGCAAACCAAAGGATAGCAGTTCGATTCCCAGTCAGGGCACATGCCTGGGTGGCAGCCCAGTTCCCAGCAGGGGTCACACAAGAGGCAACCATACATTGATATTTCTCACCCTCTCCTTCCGTTCCCCTCTAAGGATAAATAAATAAAATCTTTAAAAAAAACGAAAATCAAAGTACACATTGAGAATGCATTATCCCATATTTTTTTCTTCAGCAGTACATGTAATTGATCCTCACTATTCACATAGGTGAATAAATTAATAAACTTTTAATAGTACTAAAATTACTAATATTTATGATGAACAGCAACTCCAATTTATATTTGCCTTATTTTTTCTGGTATATGCTAAATATTCTAATTATTAATTTCTGTAGAAATATCTACAATAATATTTATTATCAATATGTTATACTATTCAATATAAAACTATATTTAAAAATATTTTTTAAAGCCCTGGCTGGTGTAACCCAGTGGATTAAGTGGCAGTCTCCAAACTGAAAGGTCACTGGTTCAGTTCCCCACCAGGACACATCCTTTCGAGGGGCAACCAATTGATTTATCTCTCTATCACAGTGATGTTTCTCTCTCTTTCTCCTTCTATTTCCCTCTAAAAATAAATAAATAATTAATTAATTAAAAAACATATATCTCATAGAAAATATTAAATGACTCAGTCATGGAAAATTTTGCATTTGGGGTTTAATAAACTGATCCCGACCATGGATCCTTCACAGAAGTGCCAAATAAGCAAATATATGGTCAAATAAGAAAATACATTAAACTTTACATTCAGGTACATATTTAGATATCATTTTAGTTTAAATATACAGACAGTCAAGGACTCTTCCTTCAAACCTGTATCATATGGAGAAGATAATTAGGGTATTTTAAATGACATGTATGAAGAATATATAATGAGTCACAATTTACGTTTTCCCATCTATATGCTGAAGAATTTTTGTTTACCCTATACGTCATTTTGTTTGGATGTGATGTAGCAAATATTTAGTTAATATTATGGGATAAAGTATGTTAATGAATGAACAAAAGTACTTGCAGATACATATGTATCCCCATTATGCTAATGGGGATATAAATATATGCTATTTCCATAACTTAGACCTCAGTATTTGAGAAAACTTGAAACATACATTCTTACTTATTTTTTAAAATGCCAAACTGTGAAGAAACAGTGACGTATTAAGGGATATATCAATTATACCAAAGTGATTATACTAAGTTTGTCAATAAGGAATTTGAAAATTAGTTTGGTAAGATTGTAAGATTACGCAAACATGTTTAAAACTATATAAAAATATGTGATATATTAGAAAATTTTCTAAGATCAACCAACCTATGCATGACATTGAAAAGACACCCAATATTTTTTTTTAAAAAAGCAAGATAATGTGAAATTGTTATTTAGTTAGATATTTCAACAATCAGCTCACTTTTTTTCTACTTCCCGAATGACTCATTTTTAACAATTAAGGAGATAATGACAGGAGAAAGATCAGTTTAACAACAATCTGTCTTTAATAATGTGGTGCTTTTTTGCAATGAGAAAAAGAGCATACAGGGAGATGAGAACTGCTGCAGGTCCTCTGGGCAACACTAAGGAGAGGTTAGTGATCGTCAGAGAGTAGAAAAAGTTCCCCCCAAACAAATTGGCCCTCCGTGGAAAATTGAGCTACATGTTACATTTGGCTTTGACTAGAGGAAGCTGGCCCTGACATCTGCTATCTTACTGAGCTTATTATAACTCCAGATGGCCACTTCAAATGGTTCTTCCAGTTTCACATCTGAAGAATAACAATTTTGTGCTTTCAGGGCACAGATCCTTACCTTCATGCCATTGTTTCCATTTTATTCTGTTTCTTAAAGTGTCTGATCAATAAGATTGAATGATACAAATATAGCAGGGGTGTTTATAAAGCCTTTGTTAAATTATATAAATAATCTTAGAACACAATTAAGAAAAATATATTAAAAAATGGAATAAAGTCACATTTTACCTCTTTTAATTAGTAAAAGACTCCATCATCTCCCACCCAATGAAAGACATAATGTAAAACATAATTTAGGAGACATTTAAAGCACAAACCATAAGTATGAAGAATTATGAAGAAATATAGCAGAATTCAAAAAAGACTATTAGCAAAATGACTCCACCTTCAAGTTAGAAGTGGGCCATATGTAATAGCTCAGATTTAGTCAGTTGATCACAATTTTCCAATTAGTTTCATTAACTAACAGCAACTTGATTCTTCCAAGAAAATCATGAAATGCTGCTCCTGTATGGGAGCTTTGTTTGGGAAGGAGGGCAGTTATGGAGTGAGGATGAAAGGGTATAACAGGTCACGGAATAGTGCCTAAAGCAGCCTATTGATGAGTCAGGGTAAGGAAATAGGGACTGGATGACTGTTGGCTGGAGATAAGTAAATTTAATCTGAGTAATAGTTTTAAATCCCTGATATCTGCACAACTGCACTATGAGTAATTATATATACTGCACTATGAGTAATTAAAAGTATATATATATATACTCTTATATATACTCATATATATATATATATATATATATATATATATATATATATGCTGCAAACTAAAATGAGTGAAAGAAGTATAATTGATGTTTGAAGAACTGACATTTTAGAAGCAGACAGCAAGACCAAGCTATGGGTGGAGCATGGGGGCTTAGGGTGGGGAGAAGCAAAAATAAGGAGTGTCCTAGAAATTTGCACAAAGCTCCCTGAGTCCTTTGTTGAACAAAAATGTGTGTGTCTGTCTGCAAAAGCCAGCTCTACAAAATTAGGAACACTCCTACTGGGGAGGTGTAAGGTGGATATCTCCAGAGCCCACAGAAGGGTGTGAGAATTTCAAGTCTGAGTAGACAAAGTGGAGTGACCTCATTGAATATCTGTGATATTTAACAAAGACCCTAGAAAGGTCACACGTTAACACTAAGTCCAATCTATCCCTAGAATTAAAGCAACTCTGAAGAGACCATAATATACCTGAAAATGAAGACTTAAAAGGAAAAGCTAACCAACAACTTCATGGCATTCAAACAACTGTCAATAATCTTTACAAAGAGATAACAAAATCCACATAATTATAATAGAATATTCACTTATATTTAGCAATCAATCCAAAATACTGTAAAAAAGTTCATTTATAGCCCTGTCATTAATATCTTTTTGCCATGTACCTTATAAAAAAGGTTAAAATAGAAAACTCGACAAAATACATAAAAATAATACTGTTTTTGACATTGAAAACCATGCAACACAGATTGGAAAGGTGAGCTCTCTGGAGTACCTAGGTTTTTGCAGAGCGGAGTTCTACGTGGCAGCACAGGGGTTGGGAAGCCAGTAACAGCCCAGGGGTCTCGCTAGTTGAGGAGAAAGAAAAAGAAACAAAAGGAAGCCACAGCAATTGAAATCTCTGAAGAGCTTCAGAGGAAAGAGAAAAAAAAAAGACTGAAAGATCTCCAGAAATATGCAAATGGTTTTGCTGAAACGCTTTATGCAAACCTGTACACAACTAGTGTGAAATTTTATGAGTCCAGGCAATGAAAAAGTGCTTGGGAATGATGTTTAATTACTCTTAAAATCCATGCTGAGCTGAGAACCATTCAGTTTTGCTGTTGTTGTTGTTGTTTTTAACAGTAAGAGTAGGTAAATTTCACTTAATAGCTTTGGCATTGATTAGAGATTCCATAAACATCATGCCTTAGCAGTAGGTCAAATACTCTATCTCTCCATCTCTCTATCTATCCATCTATCTATCTATCTACCTAACTAGATATAAGGTCACAAATAAATGACCTTTGAATTGCCAGCCAATGGTCGTAGGTGCTAATTCAATGCCAATAAGAATCCCCAATTCAAGGTGTGATGAAGAAGGAAACTGTATTCAGTGCAGATACCTCAGTTGGGACACAGCATGGGGCCAGGCGATTCCTGGGCGAGGCCCCTGTCTGGGCAGACCACTCTCTGTTCTGCTCTGCTCCACTGCTACATCCTCGTCTGCTCTGCTGTGACAGGATGTCTTCTGTGTTTTAGCTCCAGCCACAGAAACAAAAGTCTTGAGTTGGAAGGTTAAGTGCATTCTCCAAGCCAGAGGGTTGCTGAATTCCACAAACAGAAGTCCCCACCCCTCGTCCCTGATTGGTCAATCCTTGTGCACAGGATGACTCCACATCCTCAGTTTGGTTCCCAAAGTACTGCCCTGATTAATCAGAACGTAGTCGCTCTGTTTGGTCAGTAGGGATGCTAACAGGGATGTAAGTTGCACAGCTCTAACTGGATGACGAAAGTTTCAGTCTCACTGGTTGAAATATAATTGCAGGAACTCCTTTATAAGGGCTGGTTCTGATGGTTAAAAACAGAGCAGGCAGGCAGTTCAGTGCAGGCTTCTTCCTGCTTTGCAGTTTTCATGAGAAGCCCCCTGTGTAGAAATGGCTGCTAGGTTCTCGTTTGTTTTTCCCCCCTAAATTTGAGGCGTGTTAAACACCAGAGACCCTTCTTAGTAGGTCTCTTCGTTCCCAGGGTTCACAGAACGAATCAAATTTATCCAGAAATAACTTAAGTGTCTGTCAAACAAACTTAAAAATTTCCCAAAGAAAACTATAAAATGCTAACCTAATGCCACAGTGTCTGGCATCCAGTGAAAAACGTCTAGACATCTGAAGCGGGAGGGAGGGATGACAAATCAATGTAGTATAGAAACATAAAAAGGAACATTGGTAATTTTGGAATTAGCTAGCAAAGATTTTAAAAATTACTGTACTTAGGAATAAAAGCTAAAATAATATAAAACATGATAAAATAATATGATGAAAACAGAACTTATGTATTTGAAAATATATTATTAGACTTTCAGTGTCTGACCATGGGGGACTTAGAAATCACCATAACATCCTTACAAGTGAAAAGCTGAACAATCTTACAAATCAAAAACTCTTCTTAGATCTGACAGTGTAGTGAGGTCATGGGGCAAACCACTGCTCAAAAAAATCTGGGAGACAAACACAGGTAGGTTAGACAGAGAGTCATAACTTAATGGAGTCAGGAAAAGAAAACCTGAACTGTATTTCTGAATGGCTGTAGGCTCACTGAGGACAACTCTGACCATTAAAAACACTAGGAGACCCCACCCATAAAAGGGCTTCCACACCTTTCTCAGTTTTGCCTCCAGAAACTGGAGTTCAAACTTGGGCCAGGTCTTCACATTAAATATCAAAGGAAAAAACCTCTCATACTTCTAGCAGAGGGAGGGAGAGGGGATCATTTTTAAATAAACCAGAGCCTTCTCTCCTTCTTAACAAAACCATTGCTCAAGAAAAAACATTTCAGCCGAGCATAGCTTGGGGTTTGAGCACAGACTCCTATCCAGGTGAATGGAAATAACCAAGTTCAGCCTGGCGGAGTCATTATGTCCCACTGAGGGTGGGAGGGGACTGAAACCACTGCTGAAATTCACTGTCTAGAAGCAAGGGCTCAAAAAAACCCCCAAAAAAACAAACAACCCTGAGAGCTAATCGTTACACTGCAGAATACTTAGCTCCCCTCACTCTTCACCACTACGTTAAAATGGCCTGTTTACTGCATCTCCTCTGACTTGGTACATGATGTCCATAGTTGAACAAAAAGTCAAAAACATACTAAAGGCAAAAACACAATTAGAGGAGACTGTACAAGCCTCAGAACCAGAGTCAGATATGGCAGACGTGTTAAAATTATCAAACCAGGAATTGTTAAAAACTATAATTAATAAACTAAGGGCTTTATTGAAAAAGTAAACAATAGGCAAGGAGATGTCAGTAACATAAACAGATAGAAATATTAAAAAGAATTAAAAAAGAAATGCTAGAGATAAAAAAACTGTAATGCAAATGAATAATATTTTGATGGGTTTATTTATTAGTAGTCTGAATATGGCTTGGAATAGAAGCTCTGAGCTTGAGGATATGACAAGAGGCTTTAAAAACTGAAAATAAAGGGGAAATAATTTGCAGGGGGAGAGATCAGAATACCCATGAACTGTAGGGAAATTATGAAAGCTGTAGCACATGCATAATGGAAATACAAAAAGAAAAAGGAAAGAAAAAAGAAACAAAAGCCGCATTTGAAGCAGTAACGACTAATAATTTCCCCAAATAATGTCTGGTATCAAACCACAGATCTAGAAACCTCAGACAACCAACCAGAATATATATATTTAAAAAGAAACTTCACACAGGCCTTTCATATTTAAATTTCTGAAGACCCAAAGACAAATTAAAAGATCTTGGAATAAGTCAGAGGCCAAAATATACCTTACTATGGAGAAACAAAATCAAAATTAGATCTAGCTTTTCAGAAATATACAAGCAAGCCCTGGCTGGTGTAGCTAAGTGGATTGAGTACGGGCCTGTGAACCAGAGGATCGTGGTGAGATTCCCAGTCAGGGCACACGCTTGGGTTGCAGGCCAGTTCCTGGCAGGGGACACATGATACATTGTGTGTCCTTGGCAGAGGCAAACATACATTGATATTTCTCTCCCTCTCTCCTTCCCTTTCCCTCTAAAGCTAAATAAATAAAATCTATTAAAAATAAAAAATAATAAAAGTTGGGGAAAAGTTAAAAATATATATAATATATAATATATATAATATATTATGTATAATATATATTATATATAATAAATATATATAATATAATATTTATATATAAATATATATAATATATAATATATATATAAAGAAATATACTAGCAAAAACATAGTGGAACAAAATACTTAGTGTTGAGAGAAAAAAACTAATGTGACCTGAACAAATGTAACCTAGAATTCTATACTTCAAATGAACCTTCAAAATTTAAAGAAAATACTTCCTTAGGAAAACAAACAAAAAATTATGGAATTTATAGCCAGCAAACCTATCTTGCAAGAAATGTTAAAAGATCTTCAGGGAGAAGGAAAATGATATAGGTATATGTATTTATGCATATTTACTCATATACAATTAATCTGAATGGTAGAAATTATGCAAGAAACAGATAGGAGAATAATTTGTTATTATAAGGCACTTATGCCACATGTGATATAGTATACTATACTGGAAGTGGGCTTGGATAGGTTGAGAATGTATAAGCAAACTCTAGAACAACCAATAAAAACAAGTGTAAATATATGTAAATAGAAATTCATCCTAAAATGTTTCAGATGCTGATAATAGTAAATAATCCCTTTAGAAAATATAATAAAGATTCTAAAGGAAATATTAGTAGTAATAAGTGAATAAATCAACCAATTTGGATGCAATGTAGTAATTAAAAAAGTAGAACTAAATTGAAAAACAGTAAACATAAAGCACAAGATTTAAAATAAAAAATTTACTGAACAAGCCCTGGCTGGTATAGCTCAGTGGATTGAGCGCGGGCCTGCGAACCAGACAATCGTGGTTCGATTCCCAGTAAGGGCACATGCCTGGGTTGCAGGCCAATTTCCAGCAGGGGACACACCAGATGCAACCATACATTGATATTTCTCTCCCTCTTTCCTTTCCTTCCCCTCTAAAAGATAAATAAATAAAATCTTTAAAAAAATTGTACTGAACGAGTTTAGCGGCCAGTTGAACACAGCAGAAGAAAAGAGAGAACTTAGAGGCAGATCCAAAGACCTTAGTCTGAAGGACAGAAAGGAAAAAATGGATGTATCCCTAGTGATCTTTGGGAAATATCAATCACCAAATATATTATAGTTGAAGTTTTAAGAATAGAGGAGTAAATAAGGAAAGCATTTGAAGAAATAATTGCTAAATCTTTCTCATATTTTGTCAAAAAATATAAATTTAAGGAGCCATGAAATTCAGAGAATAACAAGATATATTCACAGAAAATGATATCTAGGTGTATCATAGTCAAACAGTTGAAAAACAAATATAAAGAGAATACCTTGATATCTTCTACAGATGCAAAGACATGCAGCTTTAAATGATGGTTTACACTACATAGATTATATAGAAATCAGAGAACAATGGGGCAACATCTTTAAAGTGTTTGGGTGGGGAGGGGAATTTCAATCAAGATACCCATGTTCAATGAATGCATCTGTCCAAAAGCAGAAGCAAAATAAATACTTTTTGGGTCAATGAAATATTTGCAAATTAATTGCTAACAGACCCACTACGTAAGAATGGTTCAAGTGAGGAGAAATTACACCAAAATGAAATTTGAATTTTCAGGGAGAAATGATGAATGAGATCAGAAATGATCCATGTCCCTATTACAGGCCTGTTATTCAGCTGTAAAAAGGAAGGAATTTCTGACATACTCAACAACACTGATCAAGCTGGAGGACATTATTCTAAGTGAGTAAGCCAGACCTGGGAGGACAGATTCTGTATGATCTCATGTATACACACACACACATATAATATATATATATATATATATATATATATATATATATATATATATAAACAGAAAAGGTCAAAATCATAGAAACACAAAGCAGAATGGTGGATTCCAGGGACTGGGGCTGGGGAAGCGGTCAGATGTTGACTAAGGCTACAAACTTTCATTTATGAGTTCTGGAATTCAAATGTATGGCATGGTAACTATAGCTATTAATACTTTTATGTACTTGAAATTGTTAAGATAAAAGTTTTATGTGTTCTCAACACACACACACACACACACACGCACAAGTAACTTTGTGAGATGGTGGATGGATTAATTAGCTTGATTGTGCTAACCATTTTACAAAGTATAGTATATCAAATTCTTCTGTTATATACTTTAATATATACAATTGGTTTATCAATTATGGCTCAATAAAGCTAAGAAAAAACTAAAATAAAGAAAAATATGTAGAGAGAGAGAAAATACTGTATTTCCACCTCCTAATTTCTTTAATAGACAGTTAAGTATTTATTTATTTATTTAAAAAATATGTTCTTTATTTATTTTTAAAGAGAGGGGAAGAGAACGAGAAAGAGTGGGAGATAAACATCAATGTGTGGTTGCCTCTCATGTGTCCCCTACTGGGGACCTGGCCTGCAACCCAGGCATGTGCCCTGACTGGGAATCAAACTGGCAACCCTTTGCTTCACAGGCCTGTACTCAGTCCACTGAGCTACACCAGCCAGGGTGACAGTTGAGTATTTAAAATGTGTATATAACAATGCATTTGAAGAAGTAAGTGTTATGGAATTTGCATTTTCTGCAGAAGAGAAATACATGGTAACAATAGTGAAAGAACTGGGTGGTAAACAAAATGTACCTTGGATTAACAAGGTTTTATTCTGATATTTTTGATAAAAGCTATTTTACTTTATAATTTAGTTTTTGTATGCTAAATGCTATCTGTTGAGAGGATGAGTTAAAATCTCTTCTAATGAGGTATTTTTCGATTTCATATACTTTTACCAAATTTCCTTACGTGTTTGAGAATAATGTTTTATGTGCATAAAAAGTTTACTTTTCATATAATTCTGTTGAATTGGCAGTTTTATGATTATATAGTTACTCTTGTTCCCTAAAAATCTGCACTGTCTGAAAACTTCTTTCATCTTATGTATTACATTTTTATTGAAAAACATTATTTTGTGCTTGTCCTGGAAAACAAAGTATGTTTAGCACAGAGGCTACTGTGCTTTTGCTTGCAAAGAATATTAAACATCTTTATAAAGACAGTGCAATATACACTCCATCATAATTCAGTTTTCCGATATTTTCCACTATTTTAATTAGCACTGTTCTCTCTTCGAATTATCTTATTCCTAGATGTATTTGTCATAATGCACATAGATTTAGATAATATTTTAAATGAGTATTATGTATTTTTTTCTGTTTATAAAGCTTAAGTTCATTACTATTTTAAAAATTTTGAGTGAGTTTTTCTTTTCTAATATGAGAAATACAATGTTACTCTGAGCAGTGCAAATAAAACATGTAGACAATACGTAATTATGTTCTATGATGTGCTAATATTTTATTACTAAACATTAGATGAAACTTGAATTATGAAATTTTTCTTGGCATATATTTCTTATAAGGAAAAAATTATTAATATGTAACATTTCTATAAGATCATAATTAAAATTCCAATTAACACAAACAGCATTTTATTGCTTTTCTCAGTGTTGTCTGAGACCACTTGAATTATTCTTTTAGTGTGTGAACTTATTTTTAGAACATGGTGAATAAGAGGCAAAGTGAAATTCAATTTAAAATAATTATTCACATATTTCAAAATTGTATAATACATGTGGCTATTACTTCATCATGTTTTACTTTGAAAACACCATATCACCTGAAGTTTGCTTATGGGACTGCTGAGAGCCAACTGTATATACAAACCGTCATTCCGGAAGCCCTGTTGGATATTTACACAAGGCACTGGCAAGAAACAAATAGATTCCTGAAACTGAGCACAAGTTAGTTCATTTTCTTCTGAAGATAAAACAAGATGCATATTTTATTACAAATTTTGGATGTAAACATTTTGTTTCCAAAGCAGCTTTTTAGCTACCATCACTTTTGAGAATGATTCCAATTTTCTTGTATTCTAGAGCAGATAACTTGTGCACATACACCAAACTCATGTCAGTTTTGTGATTTTGAATCGAATGGCTGACATAAAATTATATTCCAGATTATGAAAGACTTCCAGGATTTAATGTTAGGAGCTATTATTAAATGGCTGTTCAATCTATTATTTCATGAGGCTTTATGATCAATATGGATAAACTCTTATTAAATCAACAATACCTCGAGGCTCTTAGCTACAGGACTATATGTTAGATATTCACATTCTCTTCTATCAGTTTTACCAAAACAATATTTTGTGACAGTAACATACGGGGCTAGAAGAGAATACAGAATAGGGTAACATCATACTTTTCATCAATTTTGAAGGAATTCTAGGAAGACTTTACCTAGTAGACCCATTTTCAAATCCATCTTGGGTAAGGATTCGACTTTAAGATTGTTAACCACACAAATATTAACCTTTAACAATATTAACAATATTACAGTTTTTACTTGTGAAGAGTCTATCTAGGTCTTCGGTAAATTTTTTATACATTTGGAAATATTTAATAAATAAATTAAATTGACTTACGGTATATTACCCAACTGGCATAAAACCTAGAAGGACTCATTATATGTTTCTTTTCCAAATATTTTGCCTCAGCCTTGGAAAATTTTTGAAAAGAAGCCTATTTTAATTTTAACTTCTGTTCTAGTCAAGTGAATAGGTTTTTACCGAGAGATAGTTGTAAACAAGATCTTTCTCTAACACTGGGGATTTGAAGGTGAAAAAGGATCTGATCTCAGTCTGGTAGGGTATTCAACATGCATGCAACTAAAAATAGCACAAAGACTAAAATAGGTTGTTGAAAATAAGACAGGCAAAAAGAAGAAGTGAAAAATTTTCTTGTATGAGCTTAGAAGATATTAAATTGACATTACTGGGACAGGATATTTCATGTCACACGAGCATATTTTATTTTGATCTTTCTTGATTATATATATTTTAGAAAATTACCTATGTGTTCAAATAACGGGGTTGAACTAGAAAAGTAGGACACCCTTCCTAAACATAAATGGAGTGGAGAGTTTTAATAATGTACACAGTGTCCCTGAACCCCACAGCCATAAACCTTGCCACTGGATCTGTCACTGAATCACACCCCCCATTGCATCACTGAATACCAAGTGAGAGGAAATATAAACATTTCAAGTGAGAGGAAAGATATCAGAGGGATATGATATGAGGCTAGTTGATTTAGATATTAAGTACAAACAGTAATCTACATATGTTAATGTTATCTTTTGCAAGAAGTGTATGAGAACAGAAATTTAGGGGTAGTGAAAACTCATTTGGTAGCTAGATTTTGTAATAAACAATGAGGAGATATTGTTGTACTTGTTCATTAAAACATTTCCTAGTTAATTACCTGTGCCACCTTAGACTGACCAGGTGTTTCAACATGCATTTAATAAAACCTTTTCAGAATAAAACAAGAAGATCTTGATTTAAAGATTGTCCCTACTCTGTAATCTTCATGATAAAATTGTGAAGGTATATGAAAATTTCTTAAAAGTCTTCTATGTATTTAAAATATTTTTTCTTCCAGTTCCTTAATTAATTGTGCATCTTAATTAAATCTATATCTCACATTCACAGATCCCACTGACTTCAAATTTTCATTACTCCTTTTCCTAAAATTAAATAGATTTTTAAAAAATCAACACAGAAATTTAAAGTGAATATTGCAAATCTCCTGCTATTTGAAGAGTAAATAACTGTGGTTTTTTAAATATTTCTGTTAGATGATCCCCTAACAGATGGTAAAGAGTAGTAAGTTTTCTGAAAAACAATAAAGTTAAACTCATTCTCATTTACATGCTGTAGGTAATGAATCTTCTGATCAAATAAATTATCCAGTAAGTTAAAAAGCAAGACGAAAACTATCCCATCAATTCCCAGAAAACAGGGGGGAAAGAAATTTGATCTTCTTTATCCACTTTACTGAAAGAAGCGACGGAGGGATTGTTTTATAAACAACCCCAATGGGATTCGGTTTGAGTTAAATACATAATGGTTTCTGAATCTGTGTAGATTCAGATTTGTGTTTATCTGTTTTTAGAGCGAGTGGAAGAGAGGGAGAAACAGAGGGAGAGAAATATCAATGTGTGGTTGACTCTCACATGCCCCCTACTGGGGACCTGGCCTGCAACCCAGGCATGTGCCCTGACTGGGAATCGAACTGGCAAGACTTTGTTTTGCAGGTCAGTGCTCAATGCACTGAGCCACATAAACCAAGGCAAGACATTATTTTAAAATGTATGTTTGCTTTTAAATATGTAGCTGTATGATTTAGGTTAAACGAGGTAGTTTTTGAGGAAATATAATTATGCAGTCTGAATATCAGTCTGTGTGTGCATCATAAATGTGGGAATGATTTTTATTGATGGGACAATAACCAATGTCCATCTGGAGGAATAAATAGAAGAAAAGACTGTGCGTTCACTTCTTCGGTGCTACTTAGTTGATGTGCCACTTCTTCAGATGTTGCCATTTTTAAAGAAATTTTAAAAAGATTTTATTTTTTTATCTTAGAGGGGAAGGGAAGGAGAGAGGAAGAGAAATATCAATGTATGGTTGCCTCTTGTTGTCCCCTGCTGGGAACTGGCCTTCAGCCCAGGCATGTGCCCTGACTGGGAATTGAACTTTGGTTGTTTGTTTTGCAGGCCCGCACTCAACCCACTGAGCTACACCAGCCAGGGAAGATGTTGCCATTTGTGAGCTATGTGATGTATATGCTTTTAAGAATGTAATGCATGGCTTCCCTGCCTATTTCCATTTCACTGATTTTTATTACTTTCTCACACTTATAACCCTGGCCACACCATTAATATATTCTTTTCCACTCTTTCTTACTTTGATGATGTGGCCATCTTCAGGTGAATCAAACAAGTTAAGTTGTCTGAAAGTTACTGAGCTGTATCTCTTTCGCTCATTCTGTTATCTGCCTTCTCCATGCTTTTGTGCTGTAGGGCTTCAGGTCAGAGGGAGAGCCACGGAGAAAAGTATCATTCTCACAGTGCTTTTTCTGTTGCATATCTCTCTATGGCTGTTAACCCCTCTCAAGGTGGTTCTTTCCATTTAACTTTCTTCTTCTGGGTTCGGCTGATTGTTACTGCATTTATCCCCTTCCCGGTAAAGATGTTAACAGAAGTTAACAGATACTAACCTGCTATTAGTATCTCTGATTAACTGTGCTATTATCTTTTTCAGGGAATCACAATGTCAAAATTAGGGCCTTTATTAAACCTTCCCTGAATTATCTTAATCTTAGTTTATATTGGGAACAAAATATGCACATTATAGTCATTGGACCAATACATTGAAACTTACATTACTGTTTATAATAGAGATAATTTTATTTGTATACCGGTTATGGTACAGGAAAAAATCGATGACTTAGCATGTTACTGTTTCATTCACTGTGCATTGTGAAGCAGACTTTCAACAGCAGAGCTTCTAAAGGATGCCGGAAGTTCCATGGATATAACTCCAGGATTGAAGAGGTGAAGAAAAGATGGAGAATCAGGGCTTGGTTGTGTAAGATTGAAAGGTTTCTCCTAAAAGGTTACTGCACTCACATTTGTCTGGCTCATAAGTCAGGTGGCTTAGCCTGAATGATAGTATAATATTTCTATGGGGATTGGGGGAGAGCAACAGAGTTGAACACTAAGAATATAATGCCGTTTGTCCTTTAGATCACTGCAAGGTGTCTTATTCCCTGTGTGGACATTCTGACCCAACGCAAGTGTCCTGACTAGTCACCGTTTCTAGCAGGAGGGCTGAGATCTGGTGCTGAGTGATTTTTCTCTACATCAGGCCAGTATATGGTCTCTTTTCCTCTGGAGAACTATGGACTAAAAAAAAAGTTACCCCAAACTCACAATGTAAAATGGTGGACTTAAGTAGGATAATCATAGTAAAAAATATTTCAGGGGAGAAATGCTGTAGTTGTAAAGTATAAAACAATAACAGACTATGAAAATGCAAAGGAGTCAAAATTAAATACAGTATAAGCACATAGGAAATGTGTATTGGTTTTCTTATTAGTTTAAAATGAACCTCATCAATTAAACAAACATCTTAGTGGTTAAGAGGTCAATACCTAGTTAATAAAACTAAATATATGAAACAAAGATATTAGGTAGGTTTCTCATGCCTCATTATTAATTAACTGAAATATTAAAAATAAATTAAGGTCACTGGATACAAACAAATTTAAATAATCTTATTTTGTGGTAATCATACTATTTTATACTTTATATATTAAATGTAATCACTTTCCTGAGGAATAATTCCAGTTTGTAAAAAAAGAAAACAAGATTAAAGATTTAAAGTTATTTAAAAGCCAATAAAATGTTAATTAGTGACAATTTTACCAAGCATAACAAAATAATTGTGAGGATTCAATAATTTCTCTCTTAAATCCTGGTATAGTCATTGATTTTCAAATCCACTTTTTCTCTTTTGTCTATCTTTTCTCTTTTTGTCTATTATCTACACAAAAGATGTATTTAAATTAAAGTTAATTTATTTTAATTACTTCACAGAAGAAATGTATATTAAAATATAATGACATGTAATAAGCATTTGTTGTCAAACTAAAATTTCCCTTATCTTTAATTTAATTTGAAAAGTGTGATATTGTTTGATGTTCTTGAAAGGTTTTAATGTTTTCTTAACTAGTAAAAGGTGGAGTCTCGCATCTGCCTCTACATTAAATCTGTTGCAATAAAATGTTTCAGTTTAAATATCTGAAGAAAACACTGCCTCATATAGACATGTAGTTGGGGTGAAGAGGAATGTTTCATAGTCTTTTGAAGAATGTGTGGCTATTCTTCTTTGGTGTGGTTCTAGAACATAACAAGTTGAAGTTTCATAAAGACTAGTTGCAATATGAAACCTGAAATCACATTAATATTTTCTTGTACTCTGTCGCATTAAAACTCAGTGACCTAACTTCCAATCTGAATGTATCTGAAACACATACCTCATTGCATAACATATGCTTCCATCATTTGGAAACACTTTAAATTTAAAATTGACAGCGTCCAGAATTCTGCTATGAGTGAAAATGTACATCATATGTAAGGGATATCAAGCAAAGGATGAGTCAGCCATTAATAGAATTTAAACAAACACAGAGGCACACCTGCATTACACACACACACGATCGTGACATTTATAACCTACACTAGTTACATAAATGCACAGATAAACAGAAGAAGGGGTCTCCTTTGCTGTGAGGAATTTTCTTAACATCATGCTTTCTGCTATATAGTTCACTAAGTAATAGATTAAAACCCATTATGCTACTGGATAATAGGGTCTGTGAATCATACTTTCATAGCAACTTAAAGCTGAAACAATATTGAAAAATGTCCCACATAGTGATGGGGAGGGCAGAGTGGAGAATGAAGCAGGGCAAGCAAATGATATTTTGATGGTATTTTTAAACCATTGTGTAGTGCAGATTCTCTCAAGAATATTTTGTCAGAGATAAATTGGTAAGCATTCCTAAGTCTGGGTAATATTTTTGCAATCACATGATTTCTGGCCCATACTGCCAAGGAACAAAACAAAGGGACCCAGCTGAGATGCATGAAAGTTCAATATTAAAAAAAAAACAAATTGAGACATGAACTGGCCAATGCTTGCAAAACATTTCCAGATTTTATTTTCCCATTTCGAAAGCAGCTGATACCAGGAATTTCTGGGGTTAGTCCATTGATATTTTATCTTATCTTTCTGGATTTTGTTACATTAATTTAGGCTGAACTTATCTCAACATGGCTTTTAACTATAGCATACAACTTTTTTTGAAGTTTATTCTATTTTTCCCTTTTATTAGTGTAATCTGGTAGCACCTGTTTAGTTCATTGTGCTATGTTAATTGATACAACAACTGAATCACTGATTTAAGGAGTAATGTATAGAAATAAAACTTGCTTTTTGCAATTTATTTAGAATATTGCCAATATTTTAGACCATTCAATGGATAGTTAATTTCAGAACTAAGGCATTGTGTATAATTTTCTCCATTTTGTAGGTGAAAAGTATAAATGGAGAGAGGAAATTGATCATTAGAGAGCATGCTGTTAATAAGTGCGAGGCTTCAGTTTGGGAGATTTGAGATGTGTGACTTTGGTGACAAAACCCTTGCTCTTCACAGATGTGAGAGAGCAGTAAAGAAATATGGAAGCATACTTCTACAGCTCCAGTCGTTCTTGTCACACAATGGACACTCTCATGATAATTTTAAAAAATGCATCTTATCCAGAACTCAGGAACCTTTACTCAGGTCGAATGCTCACGAGAAACGAGGGGAATTGATTTTGACAGGTCCAGTAAGCATTCCAGAGTTGCCTAGTATTAAGTGTTTCTGGATACAATATAATTAATCTCACTTTGCCATAATATCAACATCATGAAGAACTAATATAACTTCTTTTTTAAAATATGTTTATTGATTTTAGAGAGGGAGAGAAACATCAATGTGAGACACATTTGTTGGTTGCTACCCATATATCCAGCACTATTGGGAACTGAATCCTCAAACCAGGTATGTGCCCTGACCGACTAGAACACCCTAATAGCTTATAAGTATGTTATAAGAAATAGCTTATAAGCAAGTACATTATAAGACAATTTTCAGGACTTTCTAATTCTCATATAACTAGATTAATACACTGAACTTTCTTTATCCATAATCAGTATATATGTTGCTACAAAATAATTACTTTCTACTACAATATCATTCAGGCAAAAATCCAGTACTTGTTATTTGTTTCATACTAGTTACAGTGCTGGGTTCTGAGTTAATAGTTTTCATTATGAAATATAATGCATCCTAATAATAGTATGGCCTATTTTAAATAATATATGAGTTGAATTCAATCTTTCACAATTGATAATGCTATAAAATTGTAGTTTGTTCAAAGATCATTAACATCATATCATAGCCTATTCTCTCTCTGCTACCCTACAAAACTCTAAGTATGTTCTGTACTAATTAAGGAGGAGCACGTATTCTCTGACCTTCTCTGTTTTTCTTACCCAATAATCTAATACCTACTCAGTCGTGGTCAAGCATTAAGTCTAGGGTCTGTCTGCATTGTCCAGAAGGGGCAGATTCTTTTCCTAGAATGTGGTTTGTGCTCTTCATTTATTCAGCAAACATTCATTGCCAGGCAAAAGAGACATTTAACATTTGTATTGTTAAAAATTTGGTAGGTTACTATAGGGACACGAAAGAACTTAATCCAATCAGTACTTCAGAATTGGCTCCAGAAAGGAGAGGTTAACTCTCAGCTGTCTCCTGAAGAGCAGGTACTGAGGGAAGTTCATGTCAGACCTGAGAAGTATCATGAACACCGAGAATAAAACATGCATTAGCCGGGCATTTGAGAGCTGTGTATGGTTCCATGTGCTAAAGAACAGTAAAGACAGAACTTGCTCTAACGCAACATAAGGTCATAGGACTAGAACACTTAAAGACATACATTTTGTTGTAGGACAAGATATCAGGGAATATTAAAATTAGTAATCCATGTGCCTTTCAGTGCAGAATTTCTGCTTGAGGAAATTCACTTGAGAAAAGCACATAAAATTTTTATTAAAGTATTGTTTGTATGGGAATGCAAATTAAAATGGAAAACCATTATAAACACGTGCTATTACGAAAATCTATAAAAATATTATGAAATGTAAATGTAATCGAACACTGAGGAGTAATTTAAAAATCTAAAATGTATTATTATTTGCATTGTACATACTAGGATGTATGCCATAACATATATTTAATCAAAGAATGATAAATATGTATGTAAATATTTTTGTTCTTAAAGTAGTTCTCACCATAATGCAGTCCATCCAATTGAAGATAACGAGTGCTTTATTTTCTAGAATACAATTATTCCTTTGGATTTCTAGGCACCTCTTCTCTATTTGAGAGGAACAGTAACACAAAGTGTGCCGTATTGCTTTATATTTCATGCATATGCCCACCTGTAGCAATATGGGTTAGCCCTTTCAGGTCTCAGGGCATGGAGTGCGTGAGCATAACTTCTGCTAAACCAAGCCCTGACAACAATTAGATTACTGTCACAGGAAAGATTGCAGAAGATAAGGAGGTTACCGCTTTGCACTGGTGACAGGAACTTTTATCTTAACGGTGAGGCTTTTGCCGTGACCTAGCTCCTGCCTGGTTTCTAGGAGCAAGAAAAGGACAGGAGCAAAGGCACTGCTGCCTCAGGAACTATCCATGGCTTTGCCTGCGTTTCTGTCCCTTGTCCCCAAATGCCTATGATCTCCCCAACTCATAAATTCCTTTAGTCCAAAACTAATTTTATTTCACCTTTTTCTCCTCACAATAATGCAGACTTTGTTTTCTCTTTGCAATCATGTAGTAGTTGGAATTTACTGGGTATTACTTCTGTAGTAAGAACGAAAGTTAGTAGTTTACTACAAAGATTTATGTCTTGTTTTTTGGCTATTGAGTTGCAAGGGTTCTTTATATATTTTGGGTATTAACTGCTCATCAGATATATTTTATAACATTAAAACCCTAAAGTAAACAATAAGTCTGTGGAAAGCATAAATGAATATTAAGCCTGCTTATGTTATGTGAGGTGAAAAAAAGTCTAACGTTCCAATTCCTACCAGGTAAGAAATAAAAATATTCCAATACGTTTAGCTTGAACCATATGCTAATGACCATGATAAATATTTTTACACTCATTGTATTCCAACATTTCTGTGACATAAGTACAATTTGGAGCCAAGTTTATAAACAAGGAAACTGAAGCTAAAGTGGTAGTAGGTTGCCAAAGTCATGCAGCCAGTAACTATTAGGGCCCGCCCTTGAGCCCATTTCTTTCCCTGCAGAGTTGGACTTACTACTGAATTCCATGGGTTTTCTAATATGAAAGAGCTATAATAATTTGACAGAAGGATGGGGATATGGGGGGCTACATAACTTACCCATTACTAGAGATGGAAGCCTTTACATCATGCATTCGTTTATTCACTCAATAATTATTTTCTCACTAATGTGCTGCCTCTTATACACTGATGACTGAGAGATAAGACGTCACCTCACTAAATTAGGCGTTCCTTAATCTAATAGTTACTGTTTGAGTTGTCTCTAGATTTATTAGTTTCATTGCTTACCGTACACGTTTTTAAAAATGGAAGCGCTGTTGACCTTGTAGGCATAGATAGGGAAGTGTTAATGAAAGGGGCTGTGCAGTGCCCACTCGAAAGAAGGGCCACGATTCTAACAAGGGAGAAAGACAAAAGATTTCATATAGGCCAGAGCCAGAATGTGAACTCCTGAAAGAAGGCTACTTGCAAGGAATTTTTAAGGGGGAAATTTGAATAGGATTTCTTGAACAACTGATGTGTTTTGTAGAACCGAAACACAATGAATTGTCAAGTCTCACTAAGAGAACTACACAAATCTGGAGGCGTATTCCCGAAGCATAAGTGAATATGCCAGCAGAGAACTAGGACGACTTGGAAGCAGGATGTCCGCTATAGTAAAGAGGCCCGTGTTACAAAGCAGGTTGTGAACTGGCTGTGTAGGAAACTCATATCCTGTGTCTTTGATTAATGTTGCCTGCATTAACTGCTCTCTTTCCTCCTGTGAAGATATATTCTGGACCCAGAAGGAAAGAGAGTACTTGTCACAAGCAAAACTCATACTCATTTCAGGATTCTTTTGTGCTGTAAATGCAGGGGTCAAAGCAAAAATATAAATTAGATAGAGTATCTAAATATATTAGACACGCAGCTACAGTCAAGAAAGAGCCAAGGACTGAAAAATTTACTGTTATACATTTCCAGATTTTACGAGGGAACACTTTTGTTCCCAGTAGTCCAAACAATGATTCTATCTCATCCTCTGGATTCTTCTCCCTGGTGAAGACAGAAATGTCACAGTGAAACTTAAGAAAATAATAATTCTCCAAAATCATGTCAACCTTTTATTTGTGGCCCTAGCATAACGTGAGTGAATCAATTATGTGTGTGATGTTAAAATGAAAGTTTGAAATCTTTTTCTTAATGTTTTCTTTTTTTCACTTGCTAATTTCACACACCAAGTAATGGCAACATGAAGACATGTTTTTGCTTACGGTAAGTTAAAAGGGATAGTAGATTGCCCCTGTTGAATTCTCTTGAATCTTCAAACTTTTGAAAAGTGCAATACATGAGAGTCTTGGAGTATTCAGAAACTGTATATTTAGAATTGTTAAATAAGCTACGTCTGTTTAGTTGGCAAAACACAGGCTACAGTTGCTAAAGAGGAAAACCTGAATGCAATTAGACAAAATGGCAAAACCTGGTGAGAATGGGCAATTGTAAGGGTTTAAAATCATCTACCTAATTCTTATGCTCTATAGCAATGATAATATTACATATCTTGAATGATAGTAGTTTCCTTATCAAGCTGCATAAAAAGTCCCCTGGGACATTTAAAAAACATGTCATATCTGCCCAGATTTACTTATTTGACTGGGGAAAAGAAACATAGATAGAAGTGTGTATTTTTAAAAGCACCCTAGGTGATTTTTATGTAGTCAGCCTACTATCTTTATTCGTATTTCCTTCTGAGAAAAGGGTTTATTCAATTTTATTTCTTTGTGGTTAAAAAGTGAATAATTTCTTTTAATTATTTTACTTAAATCTTCTAATGGAAATTTAATAACAGATTTGAGCTCATATTTGTTTTATATACAGCACCTTCTAACATTTGCAGTGGGTTGTTTGAGCAATGCTACCAGGTCATGTCAGCAAATTATCTTTATTGGTGAGTTTGATTGGAATTCTTAAGTGCAGTTCAATAAAAAGATAACCCAAGGGGTAAAGTATTGACATAGTTTATAATATGTTTTTGGTTTCAAAATTGGCTTGACCTATTTCAGAAACATTATTGTACACATGAGCAGATAATTATTATGCAGGCTGATCTACACAGGTTACTGGTCTAAGGAATATATATATATATATATATATATACATATACATATATAGTCCTTATATATACAGAATATATATGTATGTCTATGCAGGTACATATATTCTACATATACATATACATATACATAAATGTATATATAGAATATATACCTATATCTATATCTAGTATATCTATATCTACTATAACTATATATGCATGGGTCTATATATAATATGTGTATATACGTATGAGTGTATATATATATATATGTGTGTGTGTATGTGTGTGTATCTATATCTATATCTATCTATCTATCTCTCTATATATAATCTACAGCAAGAGAAAGCAAGCATGCACACCTACCTGTCTGGTGAAAGTCCAGCCATTGTTAACATAATGAGAACAGTCTGCAGGACGTCAATATCAACTGGCAGCCAAAGAGAGTGGGTTGGAATGTGCATGTGTGAAGAGTGATGACTTCACTGTACTTGTCAGTGGGGGCAGTAGATGCCTTCAATGAGCACGTGTGCTGTGTGGCCATCACATTCAAAATGACTGAGCTAGTAGGACAATGAATACCTGCATCAAACTTAGTGAAACCTTGAACTTTGCTCTGTGGAAAAATTTTAGACACAGTAGTTTGCAGCCACGGGCAATTGGTGATTGGCAGCTTCATCATGACAACACGCCAGATCCTGCATCATGTCTCACACAGAGTTTTTTCACAAAACATCAGCTTGCACAGGTGACCCAGCCTCACTACAGCCCAGACTTGGCACTCTGCAACTTCTGGTTTTTCCCAAAATTAAAAGCACCTTTGAAAGGGAAGAGATTTCGGACTCAGTGAAATTCAGGAAAATATGACAGGGCAGTTGATAGCAACTGGGAGAACTGTGTGAGGTTCCACGTTGCCTACTTTAAAGGGGACTGGGGCATCATTGTCCTATGTACAATATTTCTTGTATCTTGTACCTTCTTTAATATATATCTCTATTTTTCACATTAGATGGCTGGATTCTTTCTTGACAGATTACACCTACATTTATACACACATATACATATGTGTATGTGTGCACATATACATTTATATGAACCTATATGCATGTACATGTGTGAGATGCATATATGTGTGTATGTGTTTGTGTGTGTGTGTGTAATCTCCATTCTTGGGAAGAAAGAATAGAAATTTGTAACACTGGAATTCTGCAATACTCTTTTGACTTTTCTCTCCCTTAGTACAAAGTCACCAAATACACAAAGGACCAGGTTATTACTTGTGCATTTTTACTAACAGAAAGAACAAAAAGCTCATGAGTGTCTCAAGTTCTATAATTCTCTAGTAGGTTGTTTTTCTAGTCTGTTTATATTCCATAACACCATTGGAAGATATATGGTTTCACTGTGTGTTACCAAGCAGGGTATGCTAAAAAAAATGAAGGAAATGAAGAAAATATAATTTACCTACATAAAAAACGACAAAATAGCACTGGGAAAAATATATCTAAATAAATGGATAGGTAATCATTCCATCTTCATATGTTTGAAAACCAGCAATAAAATATGGCATTTCTTCTTAAATCATTCTCTACCTTTAATGAAATATTAGTCAAATCCTAGCTTAGCTTTAAAAAATTGACAAGTTAACTCTAAAATTCATATAAAAGTGGATAGAGCCAGGATCATTAGGGAAAGTTCACAATTACCAAGATCTGGAAACAGCCCAAATGCCCACTAGAAGATGAGCGAATAAAAAAGCCGTGGACACTTGCACAGTGGTACACTACATGGCTGTAAAAAAAAGAAGAGACTTTTGCCTTTTGTGACAGCATGGATGGACCTGGAGACTATTATGCTAAGTGAAATAAGCAAGTCAGAGAAAGATAAGTACAATAGGATCTCACTTATATCTTTAATCTAATGAGCAAAATAAACCCATGAGTAAAATAGAAACAGAAGCATGGATACATGAAACAGACAGGTAGCTGACCAAGGGGAGGGGTTAGAGGGGACTGTATGAAAGAAGGTAAGGGGATTAGCCAGAGAAAATATATGTGTAACCTGTAGACACAGTCAACAGTGTGGGGATGGCCAGAGGGAAGTGGGGTGCAGGGGCTGGCTAGAGGTAGGCAAAGTGGTGTTGGGGAAATGAGGCATCTGTAATAGTGTCAATAATAAAAATAAAATAGAATAAAATAAAATAACAAATGCATCACACTCTTCTGTGAAGACAAATATTAAAGAGAAAAAGAAAAAGAAAAGAAATTGTTGGAGGATTTACATCACCCGATAAAAAGATCTTTGATGTTAAGACAGTATGGCAATGACACAAAGATAGAGAACTTACTAGTTTTTTCTTTCCTTTAATTTTTAATACTGTTTTTATAATCTCATTGCCAGTATATTTCACATCATTACCTCACATTATTTAAGCAAATTACCTTACTCCATTTTAATGTATAGAGGATTAAAAAATACACAAAGATATATATATGTGTGTGTGTGTGTGTGTGTGTGTGTGTGTGTGTGTGTGTGAGATATATATCTCATAATATAAAACATTATATTAACAGGAATATAGCATTTTGTTTATTAGGTAGGGATAATGAGTTTTCATTTGCTTATTAATAATCTCATTTACTTTATGTTTATAAGAAGGATAGATCAGTAAACTTCTAGAAGTATTTAGAAATACTTCATTTGGTTTAGAACATGCAAAGTTTATTTATCCATGGAGTTTGAAAAGAGAATTTAATATATTCTGTGTTCTAATTATAGTACTTCAAAGTCATAAAACATTTTACAAGTTGCAAGGTATTCTCCCAAAGTATATTAAATATTTTCTTGGTGCTTTAGCAAATTACCACAATTTAGTGGCTTAAAACAATACCAATTAATTATCTCATAGTTCTGTATGTCAGAAGGCTGGCATGGCTCATTGCATTATCTGCTCAGGGTCTCATTGGACCAAATCAAGATGACAGGGCACAAAGCTAGTACTGGAGGCTTTGGGAAAATGTCCGTTTTTGAAGTCATTAAGGTTGTTGACAGAATCCAGTGGCTTGAAGAAGTAAAACCTACTTCCCCCCTTTTTTCTGACAGTCATGTATCTTCCTTGTCATCTCCAAGACCACCTACATCCCTTCTCAAGTGCACAACTATATCTTCAGAGCACTGAAAGCATGTTGAATCCTTTTCCTGCTTCGGATCTTTCAGACTGTCTTTCTTGCCAGTGCCAGGAAAAATATCACTGCTTTCAAACTCTCAAATAATTAGCTTAGTTATATAGGATAATTTCCTTCTCTTATGGTTAGCTGTGCTGTATCCTAAAACATGGTCGGGGCATGGGTTGTCCCATTCACATTGCCCAGGCATCAGACGATGTTTTCTTAGGAGTTTGGCAAATGGAATAAGATTCTGCCTACAATACATAGATTACCTGTGAAGCTGTTATTATGATTATAACTTTTTCTAAGGCTCAGAGACTCAAGTAACTTGTGTAAATTCTAGTCATTTATAGTGGAGTTAACTAGATTTTGGAACACGGATCTTTGAAAGAATTTATTTCTCAAATAAATTATATCCTTTCAACAACTGAGCTAACTAGACATCACAGTGGAAAACAGCAGTGTCAATGTTGGTTCTATGCTTTGGCGTTTCTGTTTGTTTTTTTGTTAAAATATAATATTTAGGAGTAGAAGGAAAAATGCTGTCACATAATCTAACTGGTAGATGCTCAATTTTATTTTGGTCAGGCAGATTTTGATGTAGAAATCAAGGGCTACATACTAAAGGTTTGAATGCCCGGACGATTATCCAAAAGAACAGCCAAAAGATTCTTTTTAGTCATCATTGTAATGATCTATTTTTCTAGACCTGAGCTATCTAATACAGGAACCCCTTACTGCATTTGAGAATTTGAAGTGTGAATAACAAAAAAGGTTACGTAAGACACCTAATAAACTCAGGGGGCTATAAGACAGTCCTGCCAAGCTCAGCGAGGCAAAGTAACTACATGCAGTGACCTGATTCTAAATTCCTAACCGAGCAAGTTATGGTGGGTAGTCAAGTCCCAGCCCAGTTGGTTCCTTAGTAAAAGGTTAATCTTCACTTCAGGGGAACCCTGCCCATTGTTCTTATGCATCTACAATAACAGGTACTTGGCATGTCAGTAACTGTCTTTTCCAGACCCCAGGGAGGCATAACCACAGGCCAGAGCACGATGACCACAAAACTCCTCACCCTTCCTTTGTTTCCTGCTAACCATTTCTATTCAATGTAAATGTTAAATGTTAACTATCCTATACTCATCAATGCAAAAGAAGTATATGTACTTCTCCATTTTCCTGTTTATGCAACCCCGGAGGTTTCCCCTCTTTGCTTATTCCCCCCTCCTTAATCTGCCACTAATAAAGTGCACATAAACTTTTTTGTATTTTCTCCTTTGATTCTAAATGTGTAAAAACAACTGCCAAAATGCCATTCTCCAGAGCATTTTCTCGGTCCCTTGAGATCTCACTTCCATGCATGTCTTCAATTATTGGCTGAAATGAACTCTTACCAAAGAATTATGCATGATGGTGGGGTTTTCGTTGTTGCTGTGGTTGCTGCTGTTGACAGAGGGGTGGCTACTACACATTGAAATGTGTATCCAAGTATAAAAGGCATATTCCATTTGGAAATCTTAATATAAAAATGTAATATATCCCACGCATCATTTTATATTGATTACCTTTGAAATAATATTTTGGATATTTGGGGTTAAATAACTTATAGTAATAAAATGAACTTCATTTGCCTCTCTTAAATTGTGTTTAATGTGGCTCCTTGAAAAAAATGAATTACATATGTGTCTCACATTATGCAGTGTCCCTTTAAAGTGACATGAGCAGTGTCACTTTAAAACAACACAGCAAAAAGCACTTCCTAATTTATGATGCACTTTTCCCATATCAATACTTTGGTCAATTATATCTTTTCCTATTATGTGCAGAGTGCCTACAGATAACTATTGCCTACAGATAACTTATTTACATGTGTTTATTAAAATGAAACATGAACATGAACATGAACAAAATTAAAATTAACAGTGGGAAAGGCTCCTTCTCTACTATTAAAATTGAAAGAGAATATGAGGCAATGAACAGAGCATACCTCTGGTTTTGCTCTTGCCCTGGACAGTGCTTCAGATGGCCTTGCTGTTGAACTTGTTTCTTCTCTTCTTTCAGGTCCCATAAACTGACCCAGTGTTCATCTTCTGTTAATTAAAAAAAAAAAAAAAGCTTTGTGCTGGGTTAAGCTTTTCATGAGGAGGGAAAATGAGAAATGGGGCCATTGATATGCAAACAAGGACAATGTGGCTAGACAAAAGGGGGAGGGTGGACTTCTGGCCAGCTACTTCCAACAGGGCTCATTTAAAATGCATACTTGCAGCCCTGGCTGGTGTAGCTCAGTGGATCGACCGTGGGCCTGTGAACCACAGGATTGCGGTTTGATTCCCAGTCAGGGCACACGCCTGGGTTGCAGGCCAGTTCCCAGCAGGGGACTCATGAGAGGCAACCATACGTTGATATTTCTCTCCTTCTCTCCTTCCCTTCCCCTCTAAAGATAAATAAGTAGAATCTTTAAAAAAATAAAATAAAATGCACACTTGTTTAAGTAAAGCAAGATGGTAATGAGTCTGCCACAGAGACCTAGTAAATGCTGAAGAATTTAATCAGTGGAAGTTGAAGGATATAAGAATAATTTTTCAATAAATTCTCTCTGACCACTCGTGCTCAGGTATGATATGTAACCTGTTATATTTATGAATCCTTCTGCCATCCTAAGTACACCTTCCCCATTAGGAAAGAATAAAGTGATTTTGAAAATAATATCTTGGCAAGTTGCCTATGCTTTTTAAAAGTAATAAAAAGTGACCGACTGACTGAGTTTGAGTAACACACAAAGGTTTTAGGAAAGACTGCATTGGTAGACAAATTGTGTTTGGTTCCAAAGTCTGAGAACTACCCTGAATGTAGGTATGTTTAAAAGGGCTACTACATTTTATTTTTAGGATAAACGACTTTATACTACATAAAGAAGAAAATAGGTGGTTGCCTTAATTTGTGAAATAGTTTCCTTTTTTTAGTATTTATGGGTATGAACAACATACTTGAATTAGATTTTTTTATCTTTACCTATCAAGGGTATATTTTCATGAAAATATTACTTGGAAAATGTTTGCATGTGTAAAAAGGAATAAAATGTAAATTAGTGTAAATTAATATTATTTGTATGTCTTACAGTGCCTGCAAAATAGATCCATCTACCTAGTATGCAGACAGAAACCTGTATTGGTGTTATGTATGGTTTCCTTGAAGGCAATATAATTTACAATACAATGTCCATGCCTCAAAAATAACACACAGTAAGTCCTTCAGAGGATTTATACTGCAACAGATTTATGAAGAAAATGCATCATTTTAAACACTTGCATTAGTCAGCAAGTGACATTTTAAATGAATAAAATGTTCAACTATTTTTGAAAATAACATAATAAGTACTAATCAATAAAGATAAATATAAAAGAAGAGACATTAATTAAAAAAGAGAAAAACAGTTATTCGATAAAAATCCAGATTTGGTTCTTGAGAGAGTAAGAAGCTTGATACAGTACTTCCCAGTCAAAATATAGAAACGGAACAAAAATACTACAATCAGTACTTATACACAAGGAATAAATCTAGCTATAAAATTAAAAATATAGAAGAAAATTTGACAAGCTATAAGCTAATAAATGTGAATATTTCATTACTATATTGGGTTTTCTAGGAAAATGAAAATAATTCAAATTGAATTAAATAGAAATGAAGATTTAAATACATTGTGAGAAATATTTAGTAACTTAAAGTTAAAAATAGCTCACTTTCTGAAAAAACATGTTAAAACTTTAAGAATACCTGACTATTCTTCTATTTGACGTCTTTAATAACATGAAAATAGCAGTTAACTTCTTCAATTATTTTAAGTGAAAGGGTAGATTTGATGCAAAAACTAAAAATAAAAAAGTACAATAAAACACATTTATGCTGATAGTGGCCAAAATTACATGATTATGAAGTATAATTCAGTAATACATACTATATTGAAGATAATATTTAAGTATAACAGACCATATCTTGCCTCAACCTTTGTCATATCTGTCAATTGTGTGTTGTATGGAAATTATGAATATATGTACATATATATGCACATATATTAATTAGGATGAGCAAAGTGTTTATTTTTTCTTGCCTTCATCTTTGCTGCTGCAGACAGCACATGCAATGGCTGATGCTCCAGCAGCTCTCTTGGACCATGTGGTGGAAAGTATGAAAACCATGTGGCTCAGGATTGACTAAAAAAAAACTGGGGCCAAAGCTCCTTTAGTTAGCTGACACATTAGTCTATTCTTTATAGCTTTGTGTCTGTTCAGTTGATCCAACAAATTCCTGTTTAAGCCCATTATAACTCATTATTAAAACTAATTCTACAGATAAAGTATTCTTTTTTAAAGATTTTTTATTTATTTATCTTTAGAGAGGGAAGGGAAGGAGAGAAGGAGAGAAATATCAATGTATGGTTGCCTCTCGTGCATTTACTGCTGGGAACTAGCCTGCAACCTAGGCATGTGCCCTGACTGGGAATTGAACCACGATCCTTTGCTTCACAGGTCTGCGCTCAATCCACTGAGCTACACCAGCCAGGGAGATAAAGTATTCTGACATCTCAAATTTGCTTCCTTTTTTGAGCATGACATGAAGATCTAATAGGATGATATGTAAGAAAGGGGATAAGAAATTTAAAATATATGTCTGGCCCTGGTGGGTGTGGCTCCGTGGATTGAGTGCCAGCTGGTGAACCAGAAGGTTGCCAGTTCAATTCCCAGTCAGGGCACATGTCTGGGCTGTGGGCCAGTTCCCCAGTAATGCCTGGGTCTGGGCCAGGTCCCCAGTAAGGGCTGCGTGAGAGTCATCCACACATTGATGTTTCCCTCTTTTTCTCCCTCCCTTCCCCTCTCTCTAAAAATAAATCAATAAAAATCTTCTAAAAATTTACAATAGATGTCAGCAAGAGATGTAAAATATGAAGTGACTGTAATTTAAAATGAAACACGTAGATATTAGATTTTTTTCTGTAAATATAAAAATGTTTGGAAATGTAAATATAAATTTAATAAAAGTGCAGTAAAGAAGAGCCTGAGATCTTGGACTACGATTTTCAAAACCTGAATTTTGAAAATGGAGCTCTTGAGTGACCCAGGGGCTTAAGCAGAGCTCTTAGGCATAAGAGTAGGGACTTCACTGGCCAGAGGAAAGCACCATAAATGGTATGACTGCTTCAAAAAAATCTCGGACAAACTTAGGGGATGGGAGTAAAATTATTAAAGTATCCTAATAATAATTCTGCTTTATTACAACCTACATTTATAATACATTTATAAAAACCTATGGCACCTGACACCAAAATTCTTCCTTCCTTATGTTTTATATTGAATTAGCAGGTATGGAACGGTACCTTGTTCTACAAGGATGCCGTTGTTCTGTAGATGAAGCATTCGCTCAGAACTGATTTTCACAATACATTAATATTATGAAACATTCAGGAAGAATTTGTATGTAATTTAAAAGAAAGTCTTAGCAATATATGAACATTTTAATAAAAATCTGTATATGTTTTAGTCACATAAGCAATGGTTTAAAAACTATTAAATTTCCACCAAATGTTATATAAATGATGACGTTGCTAGCGCAGAACATGAAGCTGTGAAACCATCGTTAAAATAATTGATTTGTGATGACAGCTATAAAGAATATCAGATTCTAAATATTGATGGAACTAGTCTTTATTGGAAGAAATTGCCCAAAAAGACTTACAGATGCAAAAGCTTGGCGATTGTGGGGTGAGGAAGTATAAGGGGACTAAATGGTACAGGAAAAAAGAAACACAATAAATATTAAATAAAAAATAAAGCTCAACAAACAAACAAACAAGCAAAAAGGAGAAGCTGGAACTCTCCAACCAAAGATGCAGGAGACTGAATGCCATTTGTACCAGGCAAGTGCACATTAGCAGGTGAGTGGATAAAAAAGGTGTGATACATTCACACGACGAAGTACTATGCAGCCATAAAAAGGAAAGGAATTTTACCATTTGCAACAGCATGGATGGATCTGGAGATTTTACCCTAAGTGAAGTAAGCCAGTCAGAGAAGGATAGATGCCATATGATCTCACTTATCTGGAATCTAATGAACAAAACAAACTAACAAAATAAACTGACAAACAAAAGAAAAACAGAGGCATGGAACAGGCTGACAGCTGTCAGAAAGGATGGGGGGACTGAAAGAAAGGAGGGAAGGGATTAGCCAAAAACAATTATGTGTAACTTATTGACACAGACAGCAATTTGGTGATAGCCAGAGGGAAACGGTGGTCAGGCCTGGGTGGAGGTGGGGAAAGTGGAGGAATAAATGGGGATGTCTTTAATAGGGTTAATAATAAATAAATAAATAAATAAATGCTAACCAATTAATGGATGCTTGCATGCATACATTCAGCCAATGCAGCTGCATAGATGCATTGTATTTACGAGGAGAAATAGTATATATAAGCAGTTCCCAGCTCAACTATGCTTTTTATTTCATAAGATTTCTTGCAAATGTGGACTAACAAAAACCCACCCTTTTGAAATTCAAAACACTTCCAAAATTGATGTAAATAATGGGCTTTGCAAAGCTAACTCATTAAAAAATCAGTTCACTTATTAAAAAATCCGTTAACTTATTACGAAGAGGCATTGAAAAATAAAATCAAACTCAGCCTAGAACACTTAGTGGTCCCAGTTGTAATGCTCTGCCCTTTGAAGCACAAATTGTGTGGCACCAAATTAGCATCTTTTGTTTTTGAGTCATTTATTTTTTCCTCTGACCTACTAGGATGATAAGAGGAGATGAGCATTCTAGAAAAAGAAACACAAAGGAGAGGGGAGGCGCAGTCAGTGCCACCTGGATGGTTTATGTTTAGGATAAATGAAAGTAGGAAGGTTTTTAAAACCAGTGCTGAAGTTTCAGCTTTACCTGTAGCTTCTTCATCTCGCACCCTTCCCCTCACGAGTTGCTTTTACGAGACGGACCCATCATTTCTATTTGTCTGTTAAACTTTGGATCTATAGTCCTCTTAGAATATTCTGTGGCCATGCATAATAAAGCAATAGGCAATTATTCCTGCTCCCATGAATAAACCCCCCAAAAGACCATTTGCCGAGGGGAAGGCTGCGGCATTGGAGCATCCTGGAGACAACGCTAGCAGCCTAGGCTCAGGCTAGCTCAGCAGCACAGTGACTTCTCAGGACCAGGGCATTTCTCCTCTGCTCTGCACATACCTGCCACCACCACCTGTGTTGTATGAACTGTAGATTCTCTGTACCCCTCCTAATGTTTGCTACAATTAAAGTTAGTAGACTGTAATATCAGGTTCAGACTTCTTCAAATATAACTAAAATATTGTTTGGGTCCTGGCAGCAGGCTGATGCTACAAGCACAGCAAAAAAGATGCCGTGGACCAGCCAAGTTATCACATCCATGGTTTGTTTATATTCACATATTTTCACAGTTACTGACCTTCAAACACTTCATTTTTTTTACAAGCATATGCTGAGGAAATGTGATGTCTAGACTCATTTTAGGTGTAGAGTTTTATTAGCGAGAATTATGCTCTTACCTTTCCATTATTAAAAACTTCATCTTTATAATGGTGTACCCCATGGTAGTAAACACTGGATTCTTGTTGTAGCACATTTTACATTGAAAATTGTGCATTGTAGCACTTAAATAATATGACTGGAGATTTATGGTTTTGCTATGGGCTTTACCACCTCCCTTTAATTTTTCAACTGAAAATTTAGTGTGAATTTATTGCATATGTGTGTATATTTTAAATCATAACAGATATTTCAAAATCTTACAAGTAACTCCTTATAAATAATTTTACTGCTTGGCATGAATTAAAAATAAACACTTGAATAATTTTATTTTTGTGAAAATGGTTTGTGGGCAACATGTATTTTGCTACGTCTACCTGTATTCTTTATAAGAATTCATCACTACAGAAGGTTTTACTCCATGATTTCTTCGATAATCCATACCCACTTTGACCCCATGGTTTGGAGATCATCGTCAGGGAAGATAACTAACGATCTTACCATAGTCAATGTCTAGGAAGAATTTCATACAGAAACAGACAGACGATAGGCGCCTCACACTGGGGAAGCAGACAAGCTCAAGCTCACTTACGGTTCATATTTCTTCCTTTTTTGACAGTTCTCTGCATTCATTCCAAAGTTCTACAACCTGAAATTGTGAAACGATAGTCCAGTGACAGCACTTTCAGGTTCTTCCTAAGATTTTTTTTCCCGGTTACTGGTTTCTGAAATATACCTTTCAAAGTATTTGAAAGATCTGAAAGTTATTTGCATTTGTCCCATGAGCAGTCTTTTGGAATACTCCAAAAACCCCCTATTGTGAATATCTTGCCCATGTCCTATATCTATGTACTGTGTTCTCCCTAACACACACACACACACACAAGCGGGTAAGCATGCACACAGAAGACATGGGCGAATTCATCATGCAGATCTGAATGCATGGAGAGGTTTTAATAACAGAAAACCTAGAATATATACAATAAAGCATTAATAAGAAAATTGAGTGTACATTTTTGGCGTGGAATGAATACAGTAACAAAAGTCAAAAGACACATGAAAAACAGTGAATACATCCTTGCAACACTAATCACAAGTAATTGGCAATATCAATAATGCATTGTGTTTGTATAAATGTGGAGAAAATAAACTTTCTCCACATTTGAAAATGGAAACACATGAACAGCTAATTAACAAAAATGTATGAAAATTGTCTATAGGCATAAAAAAGATTATCAACCTTATACATCATAAGTGCAATAAAAATTAAAATATTCAGGAAACTATCATGTATTAGAATGACCAAAACGATAGTTTGACAACATATCCAGTTGGAAACCAGACACCTTCTCATATGTTGGGTTGAAAACACAAAATGTTTTAACCTGATAAATGTGAATTGGCCACACCTGACAGAACTGTACCTGTTTCACCATTCAGACCAGTCATTATCAACAGTTGCAAAATGCATTTGCTTAAGGTGGTTGATTGCAACATTATTTATAAAGAATGCAAAGAAAAGAGCATAGAGAGTGTGCTGAACTTTATGTTGAAAGAAAAGAGAAGTAAGAAAACATATTTTTACAAAAAGAAACAGAGTAAGCATAATTAATTAAAACTAATTATGAAACTAATTAAGCTGATTACCTCCAGGGTTACTTGGAAAAAGGGTTGAAAGGATCCAGGGTGAGGTATATCCCTCAACATTTTTCTACATATAATTTTAAATGTGGGGGTTATGTTAATGTTTTAACAATCAAAATATAATATAATATAAAATAAGGAAACTAAAATCCTAACTGAACTAGATGTTACATTTAAAAGTTTTTTTCCCTAGTATGCAATCTTCAAGTAAAATTTAATCTCTACAAATGGTTACTTTCATCTCGAGGTTTGGTATTTTTTGCTGTGTGACTCGAGTTTTCGAGTTGTCTAAATCCTGATGTGCTGGAGATATTTATAATAGGCAAGGCCTGTGATGGCTCCGTGTAACAGGAATCTGCAAGTATCTGAATCACCAGGATCGTTATTAAGCAGACTAATGCTTCTGATCATGCTGATTAAAAGTAACATGTATCATATTTCATTGACGCTCTCAAGTACACAAGTACTGCACCGTATAACCCAAAGATTTGTAGCTCTGTTAAAAATGTTCTGTAAAGTAAGTTGCTTATCAGTATTTAAACCTTTAAAATTTGCTTTCTGTTTAAAAGTATGAACAAACTTTTAGTATGCTTCCCACTTGTCTGTCTTTATGGATGTGAAGTGTTTTCATTTTTTCCACTGCAAGGATAGCAGCAGAGGCATAAATCCTGTAATATTTGCAAACCTCAAGTCAGCATTAAAAATGAGAAACAATAGTTCTGTGTTTGAAAATGGCCTTGTTGGGGCCAAGAAAGAACCAGAGGCAATTAAAGACTTTGTTTTCTTTTTGGTCACTGCTAATATAAGGCTTTATTTTTCTATCCCTGTGCTCATATGGGAATAAAAGATAATGAGATAAACTAATATTAATAAAATCCTTAAGTCAGTAGGGGAGATGAGAAGTCCAAAAAGCAACAGAAAACTTAATATTGAGGAAAAGGGAATATAGGACAATAAATGGTTATCTACATATTAGCGCAGATGGATTGGGAGACATCATTAATAATACCGAGAACTTGCATTCACTTTTTCAGGCATTTTACTTTTTTAAAAATCCTCACCTGAGGACATTTTTCTTTGCTTTTTACAGAGAGAGAGAGACAGAGAGAGACAGAGAGAGAGAGACATCAGCTGTTGCCTCTCATAGCAGGGACATAGATGGGTTACTTCCTACGTGCCTCCTTCAACCTAGGTATGTGCCCTGACTGGGAATTGAACCTGCAACATTGTGGTGTACAGGACAGTGCTCCAACCAACTGAGCTACACTAGCTAGGTGAGTTTTACTTTTTGGATAGGAAGAAGCTCTGTTCAGATCATCTTGGATCTTTTAAAAATGTATGATTTTCCTCTTTAATGTCAGGTAGGCAAAGTGATATGTAAGGACCAATCAGCATTTCTTTGAACACTGATCAAATTCAACATTCTGCTTGCTCTAAATGGCTGGATGCAGTAGGGAGACAATGATATAAATTAGCATCTTTCTTTTTTAATTCACACAACTTAGAAGATGACCTGAGTAAAATACCAAACTGCCTGAGCTAGGGAGAATGTTCTAGGCCTATAAGTTAGGAAATGCTCAGCAGACATTTGTTTTCAGCTCAGCTACAATATGAAAGTGATCACCCTTACCGAGAAGAGAATGTAATGACATACAAGTTTCCATTACTTAATGACTTTAATTTGTGCAAAATGTCTCTGGAAAACCTGCCACTTATCCAAAAGAAGTGTTAAATAAATTGAATGCCAATTAATTTTAGTATTTTCATAATTACAGATAAATTACAAAGCAGAACCAAGAACTTCTGTATATCTTCTATCCATCTTAACTTTTTGCTCACTTCCTTATATATCTCCGTCCCTGAACACACTTGTACTTTTTTATGAATCACTTAATAAAAATTACAGATATTATATTTCACAATCTATAAATATTTTAGTATATGTTATGCAAATGTTTAACACAATCACAAGCCAGGTCTAAAATCAGTTTGAGAAGGAACCACACGGCAGCATACCGGAAATCATGTTTTGTGATCAGCAAAATCACAGTCAACCACATTAATGTAACACTTTTCCTATGATGCTGGTCACTTTGAAAGGAGACAGTTACACAGGGTAGCATTTTCACTGCAAGATATTTTTGATGGGTAATAAAGTTTAATGGTTCTACAAAATAGCATAATCCTGACTACTTTACAAGACTGTAGATAATTCCAAATTCTGGCTTTATTATAACATTGGTAACATCAAAACCTCTTGTTAAATTTGTACGCGTAGTGCACTCAATTTTTCTTTTTTTCTTTTTTTGACTCTGTTACGTGTTCAGGTCTGATGAAGCAGCTAACTAACCCTATATCATTTCTTCTACTCCAAGTACTTGCTCAGCCATGTTATTCAAGCAGAGATCACTTAGTTATTTACATCACAGCAGACTCTTGGATTCTTATCATATTTAATGATTCATAACCTATTATTATTATTATTATTATTATTATTATTATTATTTTAAAGGTATTAATGTGTGGTTGCCTCCCATGTATCCCCCACTGGGGACCTGCCCACAACCCAGGCATGTGCCCTGACTGGGAATCAAACTGGTCCCCCTTTAGTTTGCAGAATGGCACTCAGTCCACTGAGCTACACCAGCCAGGGCTACTGTTATTACTTTTGATGTTCCAAATGTACCATATTAGTCCCATGAAATTCTTTAAGCTAGCCTTCGTGACTACTGGCATGGCCTGATTATTCTTTGAGTTCTTATTTTCTAGTATAAAATATATCCCAATCCCATCGAGTACTTTCCCTACCTTACACTGGAACCTGTACTTTCTTTAAGGAATTCAAGGAATCCTGGTTTCTGGACAAATGTGGGAGATGATTGTTGGAATCAAAGACCTTGACCTCCACCTTGTTGTATTCATTGATATTTTAGTGTTGCTGTACCCATGCCTTGTGGTGGATAGAATAAGCCACATACACACACATAGAGCTATCTATCTATCTATCTATCTATCTATCTATCTTTCATCTATCTATCTTATCTACCTAAATCAATGCACAAACTACCTTCTCTAATTCCATATTTGTAACTACCTGCTCTTTCAGACCAGGTGAACCAGTCTCCTATTTTTCTCAATACGCTTACTTATTTTATCTGTTTCACAGTGCGTAACCAAGCCCTGACACTGCGTGCGGACACCCTCCTCAATTTGCTTGGGTTCTTGCTTGCGTTCTTGCTCGGATTGCAGTGCTTGGTTACTAGCGCAACACTTCTCTGTGCATGACCCCTGACACCCCACGACGAGTCACTGCTTCCGCCGCGCAAATTCTCTCCTCATCAGCTCCAGCTTGCAAAAAGGGAAAGCCGCCTCCCTCCTCAAAGTAACAGGACACGGACACATGCTACTTTAACCTCCCCTGTGGAATCACCAGTTCCCATTGCAGTGTGTCCCTGCACTGACCCGCTTCTCACATTCCTCACACTTCCCAGCCCTCCACTGCCTCATTCCTGCCTCACAGCCTGTGGCAGTGCCCCACCCCTGCAGAGATGTCTTACTAACCCTGCTAGATTTCAGCACTTGTACTGCTGGAATAATTACCAAACCATGTGCTTTGATTTAAGAAATTATATTTCCCCCCTAACTTAAAGTTGATTGATGTCTTAGTTAAACACTCTTCACAATTAAAATACTTCAGATCATCTCAAACCCTTTCTGTTTTAAACACTTAAAAGAAAAATGATAAAAACTACTATTAAAAACCTGAGTATTACTCAGGCTGCTTTGTTACACATGTTCTAATATACGTGAGATGCTTTTCTTTATTAATATATGGGTCTCAAAAGCAATATTTTGTTCATGTGTCAATCTCATTCAAATTCTTGCATGGCCTGCCTGTCTTTACAAAGTCACATTAGTTATCTTGTTTTCATTAGTTAATTAGTGTCAGTAAACTTGCTAAAAAATTTGAGCTATTTTTCCCATTAATACCATTATCTCCTAGCATTTCACCTGAGAAGCCAGTATTAACCCTGCAATCATCGTCTTATTGTTTTAATGCATCTAAGTATGTTATTGAAAGTACCATATGCACACCCAGATGATAATACACACCCACACACAACCTTTTGTTTTGAACTTAGACAATAGTTATCACTCGGTTCACATCCTGGGATGTAATTTGTTTTTTCAGTCACTACTACATTCCTATAATTCATGTATTACTATGTTTACACTAATTCAATCATTTTACAGCCCAGTCATACAATATTGTTTTGCTCATATTCCCATTTTTCTGCCAATGAAACAGATTTGCATATTGAAATATGTCATTATAAAAGGTGCTGCTTGAGCAGTCTTGCAAATGCATCCCAGAGCTCACGCAATCAAGTTTCCCCCTGGCAAATACTGGTAATTAGACTTTCTGGGGCGTAGTGTATGTATTTTCAGCTCTCAGAAATGGAACCCACTTCTAGTTCCACCAGCAGGGTATCATCTGGAGTTATACTCTAAAACTTAGCTCTGTCAGATTTTGTAATTTATATTCATCAAAGAGTATAAAATATTTTGTATTATTTCATTCCTAATAAAGTTTACATTTCTTAGTCCCCCAACCTTGTGTATTATTTTTATCATAAGACAGAGAGTGAGGATTTTCCTATTAAATTCATTTAAGGTTCAGAGATGTTTAATGAACTATTACTATTTAGGACCAGAGAAAAAAATTCTCTGTGAGTCTTTCTTTGCAGTTTTTATATTCATCATCCAAGCGGACAAGCCCCTTCTTATATACTTCAATTTGGGAATCTTAATTGGTTTCCAAAAAGATGTCTATATTGAGTGTCATATATTTTTAATAGACACTGTGGCTATTTTTAAATTTCAACCCTGTCTTATGAGCTTTCTCATTTTATTGTAGATGCAAGCCTAATACAAAACTGCTTATTTTGATTGCAGTCTGATATGGCTGGATTAAATCTAAATATCTCATAGTCAATTTTCATTTCTCAAATTATTTTTAATTATCATTGATCAGTGTTACTGATATCTTGACATGTTCAGTAAGCCCACATAGTATCTTTACCCATATAATTCTCAGAATATTATAAAAGACCTAAATGGCACAAACAGATGTTTTATAAATCTATCTAATTCAACACCATATAGATTAGATACAGAAATGGCTCATTGTAGGACTGAATTAAGAAAAGCACAAAATGAGACTAAGGTATTTTTCCAGGCAGAAAATGAAGAGCCCAATGTAGAGGAAGCCCATGCCAAAGGATAAAGCATTAAATTTAAAGAGATCTTAAATGAACATTTGAATGTCAAAATAATTATATTAATGGATTACAACCAATTATATAAAGAATACCTAAGTCAATACTAATATAAATTAGTGAATAAATAGAAAGTTTGATGAAATCTCAGAATATTGCCCTGCCAATACAAAAGGAAAAGAAAAAAAAACCCAGTAACTTTTAAATGGGTAATACTAGCAAGTGTCATTTTAATCAAGTGCTCAAGAGCAAAATCAATAAACAAGTAATGAAACAAATTGAAAAGATGCGCCCTTGTAAAATGTAGTGGGAAGGACGCAGCCTTGCATCTTTACTATATCTGCCAGAGATGTTTAATATGAGTCTAATTATGATGGAATTTCTGAGAATCCCTAAGCGACGGGCATTATACGAAACAACTGGCTTTTAATATCCCCATGTGTAGAGCTCATGAAAGTCAAAGAAATGCCGGGAACTATTCCAGATGGAATGAAACTAAAATGTCAAATACATGTACCTGTGTAAATCTGGATTACGCCCCTTTCTTTTCATGGAGTTTACTAGAATAATTGGAGAAATTGGAATGGTCTCAGTAATAGATGGTAGTGTTATGTCAATATCAATCCACCATCTTTACGTTTGAATTGTGGTATGATTCTTAATAAGAAATATACACGAAAATGTCTTTGTGAGTGATTTGGCATCATGTCAGCAACTTATTCTAAGATTACACAGAAACAGAAAGGGTATTTGTGATGTAGTTGTCACCTTTACTAACTCTGAGATAGGTTCAAAAATTTTTTTAATGTAAGAATATAACTTAGTCCCATTCCAAATTTATACTGTATTTTAGAATAGTTACCATGTATAATTGTATTTATTTTGCTACTACAAGATAGGAGAAATTGTCTCTCTGGATTCACTTTTGAACGTGGGTATAGAAAACAATTTTCCCGAAACACATATAAGTGTTTTATTAATAGTTTTAGTTTAATTACTTAATGCTTGATCATATAGAACATAATTCATAGAGACAAGTCAGAGATGGGTCCATTTTTTCATCTTCCAATGTTCTTGAAAATGAAATAACTTTGTAGCGTTGTCAAAGGCGATACAAAAAAACTATTGATTAATTATTCAATAATCATAAAATAGCATAAGGGCATGCAATAATTAGTTAAAATAAAATCAAATAAAAATAATTTGTAAGTTAATGCTTTTGAAAATTAGACTTTTAACATTTTATGTTTTCTTATAGAGGAAACTTTTAATGTAATCTTAAGAGAAAAGCCTGAAAGTATACTGATGTATTTTCCATGACCAGATTGACATCATCCACTAATCTATCAATAGTTGGCACAGTTTATTGCAGTATTAATTATAACATCATCACACTAACTGGAGAAGGCATAAAATAGACAACTTGGCTCTACCCACTTAACTCATTTCCTAGAAGTTGTTGTAATCCTACCAAAACTGATGCTGGGGAAGGAAGGGTACTAATAGAGATGAAAAAGTTATAATTGACTAGTTCCATAATATTAGGCATAATATACAGATTCATTTCTTGAACCTAGAATATTTAAAATACAGTCTTTCTCTCGTGGATCCTTAGCTTTTGCTCTAGGGCAGCATATACCATGCCTTGCTTTGTGATATCGAGATTTAATTGCCCCAAAAAGGCATACATTTGGACAAAATTTCTTGTAAAAATGACCTCAAGTTGACATTTCTACTCTGGTTTCACATTCATTCTTGGTCTCGGAACCTCTTTAACCTATTTCCCAGATGAAACACTGTTTTGTACTCTAATAGGCTGTTTGATCTTTTTCCACAACCTAGAAGACCTCTATCTGCAGCTTGAGACATGAGACACATACACCATCCAAACGCCCTTGGCCCAGTGAGATTCACGTATATCCAGCACCAGTTTCCAAAAGGAAGGTAAAGTACCCCATAGAGAATATAATCAATAATATGGAAATAACTATGTATAGTTGCCATATGGGTACTACTAGACTTACTGAGGTCATCACTTCATAAATTTCTAATTGCTATATTGTACACCTAAACTAATATAATATTGTATTTCCATTGTCATTGAAAAATGCATTTAAAAAATTAAAAACTCTTATGAACTGTAAGCACTAGGCTGTTCATCAGATTCCCATAACTTATTCATCCTCTAACCCGAAGTTTACACCCTTTGACCAATGCCTCTCCCTTCTCTCTGACACCCAGTCTCTGAGGACTATCATTATAATTTGTTTCTATCTGTTTGGTTTTTAGATTCCACATGCATGAGATCACACAGTGTTTGTCTTTCTATTTCTGATGTATTTTGCTTAGTATAATGCTCTCAAGGTCTAACCATGTTGTTACAAATGGCAAGATGTCTGAGTAAACCCTGTAGTATGTACAGGTCGCATTTTCTCTATCCATTCAGTCCTTGATGAAACTTAGGCTGTTTCCACCCCTTGGATAGTATGAATAATGTTGTTGTGAACATGGAAGTATAAATATCTATGCAGATCCTGATTTTATTTCTCTTAGAGATACAACCAGAGTGGGAATGCTGGATCACAAGGTAGTTCTATTTTTTAGGCATTCTAGGGAACATTCACGCCATGTCCCACAGTGGCTGTACCAAGACACATTCCCGGCAACAGTGTGCAAGGGTTCCCTTTTCTCTACATCTTCAACAATGTGTTATCCCTCATCTTTTGGTAGTAACCTACCAGGTCTGGGTTGACATCTCATCGTGGTTTTGATTTGTATTTTCCTGATGACTGGTGAGGTTAAGCACCTTTCATGTACCTGTTGGCCATTTGTATGTCTTCTTTGCAAAAATGTCTCTTCAGTTCCACACCCAGTGTTTACTTGGTTTTATTTTGTGCTATTGAGTGGCAAGAGTTCTTTAGATTATTGTATTTGTTTTTTATTTTTATTTTGTATTAAATTACTAATGAGAGATATTGCTGGTTTTTGAGATTCACACAATTGTATCATATAGCATGTATCCTCTAGAACTTCACATTTCACCAATAAGGAAATTTATTTCAGATTTAGCTAAAATTATTTGAATCTAGAGAAAAAGTGATCATTCAAATATATGTAATACTGATGTTTTGTTTCCATGCACATGGGATATTTCCTCATTTATTTAGGTTTTATTGAATGTGCTTTTTATTTTTTAAATAATATTCAATATTCAGGTTTTGCACATTATTTTTTAGATTGACTATCAACCTTTTATGTTCCGGGATCCATTAAAATGAAGTCCTTTACAAATCTACTTCCCTACTACCTGCTATGGTTACTTAGTTACTAACATAATACACAACTTGATTTTCTTTCATGGAAATCCTATGATACAATACAGTATTCTCTGCAAAGCAGGTGTATGAGTTGTTTTTTTTAATTATTTGTGTGGGTGTTTGTTAGGAGTCATAAGTACTACCCACTCAGGAATAATTTCCCCTCTTGGATGGTTAAATTTAATTACAGATTCTCAGATTCAGTTTCAGTGAATTTAAGTGTTTGATGAAGGTCAAAGTTAACTGTCATAAGTAACATCTCCTCATATAACTTCATTAGTATTCTGCTTTCATATGCCATTGGATTGCAGCGAATGATCTCAACACAGTTCTGTATTTTTCTTTGCTTATTGTACTATTTTTAGATATATAATTTAATTCATTGAAAATTATCTGAAAAGTAAAATGCATATTATATTACACCCTGGGTTTAGCTCAGATCCTTGAAGCTGTTTTATATTTTCATATTTGTTTTCTAAATTACTTCTCCTTTAGCATTTTTAGATAGCATTTTTAGAGAGTCAAAGCATTTCTCATCCAGTGTTTTTAGGGCAAATTTGTTAAACATTTTAATAAAATAGCTAATATAATTAAAGAAAGAGGGACACTGTGAGTTTTCACCATATAATAACTATGAAGAACCTAAGTCAGTTTTAGGAAATTATCCATCAGGCTTGTGTCCTTTGTATTCTCCTGAACATCACAGTACATACATATTGTAACATAATAGCAGTTCTTAAGATAGCGTGAGTTAAAACTCACTGTCTGTAGTGCGTAATAGTTATCATAAGTAGTTCCCCTCTTTCATGCCAAGAAGGCATTATCTTCACTCCAATAAAAATAGATAAATTATGAAGCATGGGGAAACCAAGTCCAGCTTAAAATTCACACCATGTAAAATATTGATCATTACCCAGAGGAGAAAATTCAAATCTGCCACCAAGTTTTCCTTGTTGAAAATGTGCAGGTGTTATATAGAAAATATTCAGGCACTAACATAGTTAATAAAACATTGCATTAAGTTGTGCTTTCCATGTACATGAGCACATGTAAGTATGAACAATCTACCTTCAAGTCATTTTCAGAATGTAAGAAAAAATTATGCAAACTTGGCTTAACAGTACAACTGACATCAGGGCCATAAATAATTCTAAGAGTACTATTTAAATAGAAAATTAAAATATCATTATGGAAGAGGTAGGAAATTGCAATGTTGATCCAGACAACTAATTTATAGTTTATTACCATTTTTATTTATAGTTTATTATAGTTTGTTACAATTTATTCAAAAATGTAACATAGAATTTGAAAAATAAAACAGATATACTGAAATTTCTAAACATATGGAAATCAAAGCTTTAGGAAAATAAAATCAACAGAACCCAAATGAAGCAAACTATGGATATTAAATTATATGAACAAGAGAAATCTTTACACATCGTAAATATTTTTCAAATACACGCACACATCTACATGCACACAAACCGATGCTGACAGGAAGAATGCCAAGGGGGAGAAGGTGGCACGGCATTGCTGTTGGGAGAAGCAGGAGTCTAAGAAGGCGGTAAATCCAATCTGAGAAAGAGATGCAAGAATTCTGCTATTGGGCAGGGCATCTAGCCCCAAAGGGCCCTGGCTCACTTTGTCAAATAGCCCTGCTCCGCCAAATTGCAAGCTACAAAGGGTTATCCTCTGTTAGCAGCTGAAATAGCCCCTGATGATTGTCCAGTTCATCCTTGAACTTCCAAATATCCACTCAATTGCTTAAGCTGGCTCATAGGTACAAACCAGAGATAAAGGAGGGAAAGAAGCAGAGATAGTTTTGCAAGGTTAATAGATTCCAGAGCCAAGAATTATAGGTACATTGTGCATCTATAGAACAGTAGTGCATATACTACACTTAAAAATTGTCAAGAAGAACAAAATGAAAAAAAATAGAGATACATAAAAGAAAAGGGTGTGATACACACCCTGGCTGGTGTGGCTCAGGGGATTGAGTGCCGGCCTGCAGACCAAAGGGTGGCTGGTTTGATTCCCAGTCAGGGCACATGCCTGGGTTGGGGGCCAGGTCCCCATTTGGGAGCATGTAAGAGGCAACCATTCATTGATATTTCTCTCCCTTTCTATTTCCTTTTGTTCCCCTCTCTTTAAAAATAAATCAATAAAAGCTTAAAAAAAGAAAAAGCCTACACTGCATAATCACGTGACATTTTAGAGTTGATATGTAATGGAGATGTCATTTTGAAATTTAAAATAAACTGGTTTTGCTTTACCTGTGGTTTGTGTATTCTATGGAATGTTTACACCTTTCCTGGTAAAACCAAGAGTTTAACATAAAATATTTTTTTCCCCAAATTTTTATTTAATTATTTTTCAAGTACAGTTTTCTGTCTATTACTCCCATCCCATCCCACCCCCTTGCTCCCCCCTCCCTTCCATTTCCACCCTTCTCACTTATTGTCCATATATCCTTTATATATGTTCCTCTAAATCCCTCCCCTATTTCCCCTGAAATTCCCTCCCCTCTCCCCTCTGGTCACTGTCCGCCTGTTCTCTATTTCAGTGTCTTTGGTTACATTTTGCTTGCTTGTTTGTTTTGTTATTTAGCTTCCTGTTAAAGGTGAGATCATATGGTATTTGTCCTTCAACACCTGGCTTATTTCACTCAGCATAATGCTTTCCAGTTCCATCCATGATGTTGCAAAAGGTAGGAGTTCCTTCTTTCTTTCTGCAGCATAAAATTCCATTGTATATATTTATCAGTTTTTTGATCCATTCATTTACTGACAGGCACCTAGGTTGCTTCCAACTCTTGGCTATTGTAAATTGTGCTGCTATGAACATTGGGGTGCATAGGTTCTTTGGGATTGGTGTTTTAGGGTTCTTAGGATACAATCCTAGCAGTGGAATTGCTGGGTCAAAAGGCAAGTCCAATTTTAGTTTTCTGAGAAAACTCCATACTGTTTTCCATAATGGTTGTACCAGTCTGCAATCCCACCAACAGTGGACCAGAGTCCCCTTTTCCCCACACCCTCTCCAACATTTGTTGTTTATTGCTTTGTTTATGATAGCCATTCTCACCGGTGTAAAGTGGTATCTCATTGTGGTTTGAATTTGCATCTCTCTGATAGCTAGCGATATTGAGCATCTCTTCATGTGCCTCTGGATCCTCTGTATGTCCTCCTTGGAGAAGTGTCTGTTCAAGTCCTTTCCCCATTTTTTAATTGGGTTAGTTGTCTTCTTAGAGTGAAGTCGTGTGAGTTCTTTGTATATTTTGGAGATTAAACGTTTGTCCGAGGTATCATTGGCAAATATGTTTTCCCATACGTGGAAAATGGCGGCGGAGGAGGGCGGAGCGACTCCAGTTCTCGTACCCCTGGGAGAAAATCCTGGCAGATTTACTGAAGAACAGCGCAATCAATTCCCCAACCAACAATTCCCCAGCATTTATGAAAATAACATAAAATGTTAAACTGTTTGAAACTTGAGACCTTTGATTGGCTTTGAGTCTTAATTCTTTTTTTTTAAACTTTCTTCTTGAAAGTTAGCCAGAGGCAAAATGCTTTTCTAAGTTATTTTAGCTTTAATTAGAATAATCAGATTGTTCCTCGATGCTGAAATTGGACGGAACAAAGGCTACGACGGAGAAGGCCGAAAGCTGTAGGATTACAGAAGGAAACCAAAGCCCTAGCTAGTGTGGCTCAGGCGGTGGAAGCATAGTCCTGTAAACTGAAAGGTTGTGGGTTTGTGTCCTGGTCAGAGCACGTACCTGGTTTTGAGGTTCGGTCCAGGTCAGCTGGGGGACATACAGGAGGCAACCAATCGTTTTCTCTCACAGTAATATTTCTTTCCCTGCCTTTCCCTCTTTCAAGAATCAATAAGGGTGTCCTCCACAGAGGATAAAAAAGAAAAAAGAAAGAAAGCAAAGAAGTAGGTAGTAATTTCTAATAACCAAAATAGAAGATGATTTCCTCACATATGATTTCCTTTGTTTGTCTCTGGAGTCTAGGACCACTATTGCTTCTTTGGAAAAAGGGGCCGCGATCAGAAACTTCAGATTACTACTTGCCAAGGCTGTTTCCCAATTACTGCAGGATAGTTAGACATCTTCCTTTAAGACATCATATACAGACTTTAATGAAAGTTTAAAACTCTCTGTCAGTATCCTTTCACCTGGCTGATACTAGGAGAGTATGGACAGGATAGGCACTTCCCATGAGCCAAACAGAGTAAATTTTTTTTAAAAAATCCCCAAATAGAGTTGTTCTGCAGTTTTAGATTAGGTACTTCAGACTATTCACCAAAATATCAGAAAGTAAAATCCACTAGGAGCAACTTTAGTGAAACTCGGTTTGTGGCTTAAAATGTAGAATTATTTTTTAAAAAATATTTTTTCCTATGAAAACTTCTGAGACTGGAATCCATAAAAGCTGTCAGATATAAGTCAAAGTAATCCTGTACAGAAGCTTACATCCATTATGTTAAAAGAAAATGAAAAAGCCTACTGCTTTTCCTGTGGATAGAGCACCAGCCTGTGAACCAAAGGGTCCCTGGTTTGATTCCCAGTCAGGGCACACGCCTGGGTTGGGGGCCGCCAGGTCCCCAGAAGGGGACACGCAAGAAGCAACCACACATTGATGTTTCTCTCCCTTCCCTTCTCCTTCTCCCTCCCTTCCCCACTCTCTAAAAATAAATAAACAGAATCTTTTTTTAAAATCACCTTTAATAAAAGAAGAAAAGAAAATGAAAAAAACGTAACTATACCAATAGCCTTGAAAATTCTTGATAAAATTTTGCTGCATGCTGAGGGAAATAATTTAACTTTTATTATCAATTTCTTATTTTATAAGGACATATTGTTGTCTCATAAGACTGTATCAACAAATAAAAATTAAATGCATTGTTCAACCCTATAAACTGAAAGATAAGACTTCCCCCTTTTTAGTTATGTTTCTCTAATAATCTCTTTTAAAATTCTGAAACTTCAGTTATTTTTACTCAATGGGAAATGTAAATTTTATAGGGTATTTTTTCATTGTCATTTACGTTTTTCCTACTCACAGAAGTACTAACTGAGAATATGCAACATTCACCTTTCAATATAACAGATAAAATTTAAAAATGTAAAAAAAGAGAAAGCTATATAAATAATTGGGACATTCACAGGTTAACAAATGGCTCTTTTAAACAGATATAATGACTTCTGTTTTCTTTTTGTAAAATACATTTTATTGATTATGCCATTACAGTTGTCCCATTCCCCCACTTCATTCCCCTCCACCCTGCACACCTCCTCCCCTACCTTTCTCCCCTTTAGTTTATGCTCATGTGTCACAAGTTCTTTAGATTCTGTATTTTCCATACTATTCTTGCACTCCCTCCTATTTTCCACCTATTGTCTATGCTATTTTCTCTACCTTCTCCCCCCTTCTCCTCCTCCCACTCCCCTGTTGCTAACCCTCCATGTGATCTCCATTTCTATGGTTCCGCTCCTGATCTAGCTGTCCTCTTAGTTTGCTTTTGTTTTAGGTGTGGTTGTTAATAACTATGAATTTGCTGTTCTTTCACTGTTCATATTTTTTATCTTCTTTTTCTTAGATAAGTCCCTTTAACATTTCATGTAATAAGGTCTTGGTGATGATGAATTCCTTGAATTTTGGCTGTTGACTTCTATTTTCATCCCTAAATTACATGAATTCATTCTTTAGACCATTAAAAAAAAATTGGCTTAAGCCCTGGCTGGTGTAGCTCAGTGGATTGAGTGCGGGCCTGCGAACCACACGATTGTGGTTCGATTCCCAGTCAGGGCACATGCCTGGGTTGCAGGCCAGTTCCCTGCAGGCCAACTCCCAGCAGGGGATGCACAAAAGGCAACCATACGTTGATATTTCTCTCCTCTCTCCTTCCCTCCCCCTCTAAAGATAAATAAATAAAATATTTTTTAAAAATTGGCTTAAAAAGTTTTGGATTTCTTCTAATTTTCAATTTAATTTGAAATTATTCATGTTTCTAAATATATATACTAGACATTTACTGGAGTCCTTTCCTTCACTGTCAGGTATGTTAGTTCAAAATTTTACTATATAAGCTGTATATTATTTGTTACATCACAGATTGCATTCAACGGCAGCCAGGTAGAGGTGATTCATTAAAATCAACATAGATTCACAGAAATTTATAGATGCGTGTAATAATAAACAACTGATTTGAGAGAACGGAATGAGAGAATGTTTACAATAACTTTCTAAACTCTTAAATGTCATACATCATATAAACTATTAATAGATTTTGATATCATTCCTGAAAATATCAAATAATTACATCTTACTATTGGCTTAAAGATAGAATTAGTGTTGTGGTGTTAAATATTGTCTGGAACTGGCACTAGATTTGGGAACAAGAGAAAACTACATACAGTAAGGTAGGACAGTTTTTGAAAAACCTTTATGAGCAACCCAATATAAACTAAGGATCCTTTTTATCCCATACACTTTTAAAATTGATTTTGTAGTGGCACACTGAGTTTTATTTACTACCACATGGTTTAGTAATAATAGGGAGAAAATATTAGACCTAGTTCTTTTATACATTCTGTTGACATTTCTGGGAGAATGTTGGTACTGGCTTCTCCTTTGCTACATTTATAATACAAGGCTATAAATACACACAAAAGAAGGTAGATATAAACTGTGAGAAATACGGATTAACAAAGACAAAGAGGATTAGCGGCAGAGATGACATGTTGAACAAACACTTAGAATATTTTACTTTGCCCCAAACTTGTGTGTTACTGTGAGTACATTTTCCATTTTTATTATACCAGGCCTCAGTATTATTCCTCACAATAAAATACAGTGTAATGAACTAGTTCGGAAATGAAGGATCGTGTAAGCTGTATTAGGAAGAAGTATTTCATGTCTTCCGGTTTTTAACTCCTGTTTCCTTTCATTGATCTGCAGCATCAGTTCCCTGTGTGACCTGTGTGATCTGATCATTTTGAATTCTGAAGGATTTGAAAACAGCAAGCAACCTTGTAAGAATGATTTAAAAACCTTCAAAGTGCCTAGTTTTATTTCTCATAAATGTCAAACTCCACAAGCTGCATGTGGTCTTCACAAAGGGAGTAATCCTACATCATTATTTGGCTCTGATGGAAAACATTTCTCATCTCTGTCAGATTTGAGTGAACAGCTTTATCAGAGCACCTTGTCTGTTGTCCATAGGTACGTTTATCACTTGACATATGAATCGAATTGAAGCCAAGTTAAAGATCAGCAGTGATAATTCACATTTAGGTCCCCGAATGGCAATGGCACTGATGTCAGAATAAAAAACAGAGTAGGTACAGAAGACAGGGGGGTAATTACGCTTAACTTGAATATTGCCACGGACATAAATGAACATTAAATGAGTTTCAAATAAAAAAATTCATACCTTTGTTTCTACAAAAATTCCTAAGTTAAAGCCACAGCTCAACAGGATGTTTAAATTAGACACGGTTTCTCTTCTGATGTTGTATTTGGACCTTCAATAGTAAATAGAACATTATGCAGAAAAAACAATAGGTGAAAAAGGACAAGAGATACACTGAGATATATTATTTATTTGAGGGCAATTAAAAGTCTAAATGCCCTGGCTGGTGTAGCTCAGTGGATTGAGCGTGGGCCTGCAAAACACACGATCACAGTTCCATTCCCAGTCAGGGCACATGCCTAGGTTGCAGGCCAGTTCCCAGCAGGGGACTCATGAGAGGCAACCACACACTGATGTTTCTCTCCTTCTCTCCTTCCCTATCCCTCTAAAGATAAATGAATAAAATCTTAAAAAAATAAAAATAAAAATAAAAAAATAAAAGGCTAAAGAAACTTGAAATACATTTTATTATTGACAATTTTTTGAAAACTGTCATGTAGTGATCTAGAAAGCAAATAAGAATTTTGTTGGTTTTTTAAAATTTTTTCTTTAAAATATTTTCTTATGATAAAATTGATTATAGAAAGAAAAACAGTTCCTCAAAGTGTTTTACTTTCTCTGTAGCAAAATAAATTTTAGAGTTTCTATAATTTTACTAAAAATTATAGTTTTATACAGTTAAGCTCACAACTAAGCAATATTTAATTGGGGAATTATTTCACATCTAAAAGAATATCTGCTTATATAATTAATTTCTACAATATAACCTGAAACAGAATTATTTATTAGAATTTAGCTTTCAACTTTTAGACCTCAAATTTTATAATCACTATTGGAAAGATTGAAATATGATTAACTTACTAGTAATTCCACCCTGATACTAATATTATAGTGATATCATTAATTTTCTTAAATTGTCATATTTTGCATTCATTTAATCAGTATCTAGGTTTTAAAATGTATTTGGTTAGGGCACATATTCATTTTTTAAATCCAAAAATCCAAAGTTATTGAGATTTGGATGTCTGCCTTCCTTTCTTAGAAATGTGCATGTATGGACAAAAAAGACAACGTCCATAAAGTCTTTTTTACTTTATTTATGTTATTTATGAGGAAATAAAATTCCATTTGAAATGAGAAAGCATTAATTTATTGTTGACTAAGCTAAAGAAACTGAAAGGATATTAACACATCGTGATTTGTCAACTAATAAGACAGAAAGAGAAGAAATATTGAGAGAGGAGGCATGTGTCAGAATCTCCTGGAAAGCCTTTTAAAAACAGATTGCTGTACCTAAAGTGTGATACAATAGGGCCGGGGTTGAGGCATTTCTAACCAAGTCCTAGTGGATGGTAATGCTCTTGGTGTGGGGACCACACGCGGAGGACCACTTCCTCAGGGCTATATGCTATTATACCAGTAATTATGATTTTATACCATAAATCCATTTTTCTATATAAATTTGGGCTAAATTGTAATTTTAACTCTTGTTTTGTGTATATATATATATATATATATATATATATATATATATATATATAAATGTCTATTGACATTCAACACATTGAGATGATGTGTTATCAATTGAAGAAACTGAATTTAAAAACTACTTTAAGAGAGCTGTTTGATCAATGTTGGGAAGACACTTTGCCCAACATCTTTGAACAATTAGGGGCCCGGGCATTGACTAACAAAAGACTGATGAACTGGGGTTAAGTGTGTTCTTAGGCAGGTGAATGTGCAGGTGCACAGAAGAGGCTTTGTGTGCAACTAGAGAGAGGAGAGAGGAGAGGCTTCCTCGGGGAAAACAAATGGGCTTAACGGGGAAAGATAGATGAGCTTTTTGGGAAACAAATGTAAAGAAGTTTGTGATAACATCTGTTCATGCAATTTCTCACTCAATAGCTCTTCTTTCTGGGTTTAAAATGCACCCCAAATGGAGATTTATGACCATTTCATTCTCTATCTTTCTTTGGAGTAAATTTGCCCTGAAGAGGGAGCTTGAGTGGCCTCCCTCTCAGAAGGTTCTGCCTTCAATCAGGTAAAGGAAGCCGCCCACCCCTGCCCCCACCAAACATCTGTCTACAAGTGTTAAGTCTTGAATGTCTTCAGTTTAAAACAATCTTTATGCCAATACTGCAATCTCTTCCCAAGGCAAAATTCTATATAAACCATTAAATCCTCACACACTGGAAGACATTCTTAATTTTAAAAGCAAACTCAGTGAAAACAGTAAGTGTGAAGAATATGTATTTATAATTTACTGCTTAATTTTTCCTGTTTTTCATAGTAGGGCAAGAAAATAATAATCTACTGAAATTTAATGAAATAACTAATTTGACATAAGGAGCTTTGAATGTCAAAATTTTAGAAAAAATAATCAACACATTCTATACCCTAACTGTACTGTCTACTGTTATATAAATAACACTATTTTCAGGCACTTATTTTTAAGTATTTTTCATCCATTCAGTACAAAGATTTCTTTTCAACAATATTTTGTCAACAATCGTCTTTAATTTTTCTCTTGTGTTTATGGTAATAGACTGTAAGCTGGTGCTTTGGACATTTGATTAATGATCTATTTTCACAGATAGGAGAGAGTCTTAATGGATTGAGAAAAGTAATCATTGAATAAGGATCCCATTTACTTAAGCTGCACTTAAACATAAATTTATAATCATAGTCATATGCACTGTTTTTTGTGTACTTATCCTATTCCACTAATACATTCCATTTATTGGTTCCATATTAATTAGATTATCTGGACTGTAGCAAAAAAAAAATCCTAAATTTGGGGGCAACTTTAAAAGATCTAAATTTTATTTGTAATGTAGAACAACTTAGGGATTACTCTGTGAGAGTCTATTAAATAGAAATTTGGTCAGTAAATGTGATGAGCCATTACATGAAAAATATTGAGTTACGTAAATATTGCTCTTACACCATTGACTCTATAAAAATATGACCAAAAAATGTTTGGAACATATGGGATTTCTCTTAATACCTTGGGCAGACTACAAAACAAAGAGACAAAAGGGAGGCATTGCAATTTGTCACAGGGCTGATAGGACAGTGATAGAAAAAGAAATCAGTTTTTGAGACTTCCTGGTGTACAAGTCAATTTTCAGAAGAACAATTGACAATTTTTTTCAACTATTTCATCGCATGATAGGTGTTTTAAGGCCAAGGACCACATTATATTCCTCTGTGTGTCTGCATCATTTATAAAATTTCATTGCATCATATACTCTCGTGATGAATGAGAGATGTTGACACCACTTTAGGTCAAAAGAGACATGATGTCCCCATTCCCATCAAAACACACACACACTTCATCACAGAACCCTGTATTCCACTTACAGAGAAAAGCAGAGGGAAGTCTATGGTTGAGCTATTTTTTCCAGTAGGAATAACACTAACCAAATTATTTTTTTAGCCAATAATGGATATTTTGTAATGAGTTTATTAAATCTCTCAAAGCTACCCTGATAGGTTGGTAAGTTTTACTGACTGATATATATATATATATATATATATATATATATAAAACTCATATATATATAGAACTCATATATATATAGAACTCATATATATATAAAACTCATTTATATATATAAAACTGATTTATATATATATATAAAACTCAGTAAATTATATATATAATTTATATATATATTATATTATATATATAATATAATTTACCCAAACATGCATTTATACAAGAAATGAATACCTCCTCCCCCTAAGAATTGAAGTATGATCAGCTTTCTCTTATTCAGGAACCAGAAAAGTTCAAATCCATATTGAAAGTTTTAAAAGGCCTAGAAATTTAAAATGGTGATATGGTATAACATATATATAAAATCTGGTGTGTGTATGTGTGTGTGTATGTGTATATATATATATATATATATATATATATATAATATGTAATATATATTTTTGTCTTTTTCCCAGGACTCTGGCACAGAGCTCTGAATCCATGATATCTCCTGATAACAGTGTCTTTTGTAAGCCAATGGGTTGACTGGTAGCTCTAAGCCTTAAGGTAGCTTCAGGATAGATGCTGGTCACCAGAAAGACCCTGCCATGATTAAAATGTTGAAACTTTTGGTCCCATCCTTGGACCTCCAGAGAGAAGGGAGAGGCTTGAGAAAGAGTTCAGTCACCCACGGCCAATGATTTAATCAAGCATGCTTATGTAATGGAACTTCCAAACCCTTAAACAATTAGGTTTGGAGAGCTATCGGGTCAGTGGACACTAGAAATCCTAGGAGGTGTGGTGCCCAGAGTGGGTATGGAAGCTCCACCTCTCTCTCCATATCTTGTCTGTTGCATCTCTTCCACTTGGCTAGTCCTGGATTGCATCCTTAAAAATAAACTGGTAACAGCCCTGGCAAGTGTGGCTCAGTGGACTGAGTGCCAGCCTGCGAACCAAAGGGATGCCGGTTTGATTCCCAGTCTATGGCACATGCCTTGGTTGTAGGCTAGGTCCCCAACAGGGGGTCTGTAAGAGGCAACCACACATTGATGTTTCTCTCCCCGTCTTTTTCCATCCATTCCCCTCTCTAAAAATAAAAGTAAAATTAAAAAAATAATTCACCAATTAAAAAAATAAAATAAACCACTAATAGAAAGTAAAACACTCTCTTGTGTTTTAGGAGTGTTTCTAGTCAATCATTAAACCAAAGGAAAGCTTGTGCAGACCCCCACATTTGTAGCCCTGTCAGCCAAAGGTGCAGGTAGCCTGGACACTCCACCATAGCCGGTGTCTGAAGTGAGGCCAGTCTAGTGGGACTGAGCCTTCAGCCTGTGGAGGTGATGCTGACCCTGGGTACACAGTATCTGAATTGAACTCAAGTACTGGACACCCAGCTAGTGTCAGAGAACTGGAGAACTGGAGAACTGGTGTTGGAAAAGACAAAACGATATGTTTACTGTAAGGAGGAAAATCACACAGGGACTAAATTATCACCCCTGATCCAGGAAAGCACGATAAGGAAAGGAGGAACTCGCATGAAAGAGAAATCCAACTTGTCTAAAATGCTGCAAACAGTTATAAATAATAATCTGAAATTATACATTCGAGTTTCTATTTTAGTTATAATTTATAAAATATAGTTGAAAGATTAATTAGATTGACATAGAAAAACTCTTCAAGGGACATCTGTTATACAGTCTTCGAGGTATATATGTATATATTCTTAGAAACCTTAAAATTGCTGCAACTAAATATGAAATTATCAAACCTCTATGGATTTTAAAATACATATTGTAAAAACTTGTTAAATGATAAATTACTGTAATAATAAAAGGTCACTAGCATTATAAAGAAATTATGAGTAATTCGTGGGAAGAGAAACAGCAGGAAACTTAAACTGGGAGTCAGGCTGTACAAAAAATTCCATTTAGTTTTATGCATGTCTGTGTTAGATCTGATGAACTCCACAATTGCATCTAATTATCTCATGCTACGTTACGGTCTTGCCTTGTTTTGAGATAGTTGATCAAGTAATTTCTCAATGCACCCTTCTTTTTCTCCACAAGATTTATTTATAATAACAGCTCTTCACTTCACTAGTATTTTGATGAAGTCATTTCTAGCACCAGGCTGTCTTTAAAATGAGAAACGACACGACATAAGCAATGTGAACTGTCCTGAATAGAATACTGATGTATGTTCTAGATCAGACATGCAACTAGATGCAAAAAAGTTACTTGGCCTCTCGTCTTTAACCAGTGGTAAGTCAAAGTGAAATGTTTTGCTGTGTGTACAACGAGCCACATATTAAAATTCTCTGAAAGTGAGTAACTATTTTTTTACATCAATCATTAAATACATCTACAACCATACTGTTCCCCCCAAAATTATGCTAAATATGGTGCCACATAGCTTTTTAATAAAATGAAAAGAGAGAGAATATAATAGTTCTCTATTATTCCTGTAACAAATTACTTTAAATTTAGTGGTTTAAACAATACCAGTGTGTGTTCTTGTAGGTCTGGAAGTAAGAAGCCCTCACAAGGTTCTCACTGGGCTAAAATCAAGGTATTGCCGGCTCTGGGCTCCTTCCTGGAGACTCAGGAGGAGTTTCTAGACATCAGGCACATTCCTTGACTCTTGGCCTTCCTCCGTTTTCAGAGTCAACAATGCGATCCTTCTGAACTTCCTCCATCCATCGTCCCATCCTTCTTTTTCTGACCTTAGTCAGGAAAGTCTCAGAGTTAATGTCTCATATGACTCAATGATTTACTTAGATACAGGACAATAATCTCCCCATTTTAATATCCTTCATTGTATATTCAAGGTACTTATTACCTTATATTTGTAGTGATAGGCATAGAATCATGGACATTAAAACATGAATATCTTTTTGTGGGAGATTTTTGTGCCTAAGTAAAAGAGAGAAGGAGGGAGGGAAGGAGGGAGGGGTGAGGCAGAGAAGAGATGGAGGAGCACTAAATATGTCCTCTATTTTCAGTCTATTTATTATAGACTGAAACCAAACATTTTGAAAGACAAGTTCCCACAAGAACATACACACACAAATTCAATTTACACATTCATGTAAAATTTCTTTAGTAATAAAATTATTTATAGTATTATAGGTTAAAACAGAAGACTTTAATCTCTTTCTGTTCACAGAAGGCACATAATCACTAACTTGTTACAGGTTAATGGGGAATAATGAGAAAAACATTGATTTCAACATTTGAAAAATATCCACAATTATTTTCAGCATGCATATATTAAAATATAAAGCTAATAAGGAAAATCTAATTCAAAATAAGGTGATATGTTTTATAGCAATTAAAAGAAAATAACTTTTTAGGTGCAAAGTCCTTGGGTACAACAACTTCATGTATTTTGAAAATAAATAAAAGTATTTTTAATTATTAGTTAAGCCCTATTTGCATTTTAATGTTTCCATAAAAATAAGTGTAAGTAAAATAAAATACATGTTACTATAAAATAAATGTTTCAGATGATAGAATAAACATTAAAATGTTTAATATGCTATGACTTTGCTTTTCTTGAGACTCTTTTTACTGGCCAAAGGCATCTACAAGGGATTCAAAGTAGGTAAGTCATTATATGTTAAATTTATGAAATAATTTTTAGCTAATAATTTTAGTAACATTTTCTTGAGACACATAGATATTATAATATTTAAATATTTTATACAGATCAAATGTAAATAATTACTCAATTAAAATTACTTATTTTACTTTGAGTTTCTTACATCTCTTAAAAAACAATATTTGATTAATTTGAAACTGAACTCAAAACCTAATAAACATTTGCCAAGCAACTCCTTAGGTAAACAGTGCTATAACTGTCTTTTTTAACCTACACTGGAAAGCATGATTATTATCCTTCACAATTACAAATGATATTGCTTAGTACAGCGTAATGAATTATTAAATTATTTGGAAATAAATGTGAATTAATATAGAATATGTCTCCACTTTACTCACCTGCCAAAATATAATCTCAGATTTTCCAACATATGCTTTCCCTTTACCAAAATATGTTGTTGCTATAATATGCGATCATTAAAAATCTACATCACTCCATATGTTTAAAAATCAAGGTTTAAAGAAATCATTGCAAAGGTTACCAAATTTATTTTAATTAATTTATAATTCCTAGGTCCAATCTGTTTCTGCAATGTTGCAATCAAAAGCCTTAAAATATGTCCTCTTTACCACCACTATTAAATAAATATCTCTGCATTATATTAAAAATATTTAACCACTGGCAAAGTCAAGTATTACCTGCTACTACCACCTATAAGTCCTACTATCATTACTATATTTAAGCTGAACAGGCATTTTTTCATTGCTTACATGATAACCCACTTGCAAAATACTTTTTATATCCCGAAAGTGCTTCATCTCATGGAAAATGAAGAGCTTCCTTTTGTCAAAGTTTTACAACATGGGTGGAAAGCTGAGATAATGAGAGGCTCATACACTACTTTAAAGAGAAGTGACCTGGCTTTGCCCTGATTTGTAAAACATTGCAGGACACTCTGCTCATCATTTGAATACAATAAATTTGTTTAAATCATAGCTTAGAAAGTACCTCCAGCAGGGTTCTGCTGCTTATGTAGACAAGTAGACAATGTAACCACCCAGACAGACAGGGGTCTGTGGACAGATGTGCACTTTCTGTGCATAGTGCTAGGCTGATACTCTTAGCTTGTAAAGCTTTCTCTCTACAAATTATCTCTCAAAAATATTTTTTTTCTTTTTGGGATATAAAGGAATGCTTTTTCTCTTTCCCTTTTTTCACTCTTGATACATTTTCATTAAACACATTTTCTTTATTTCAACTAATTTTGATGGATATTTCTAATTAAGTAACACTAACAACTTTTTTCAATGATTTGCTTCTCAAATATCAAGTAACACACAAAATGTATCATATCAGAGATGGTGATTTAAATATATCATGAAGTATACCAACATAAAATTGTTGATATCTATATCTTATTTTATTGAATTCTTAGTGAAATGTTTAGTGAAACATAATTTAAATTTGCAACATATGTTTCCTGATAGTTTATCATTTTATTATTTTTTACAGATTTTTATTTTATTCTATTTATTTTTTTGTTTTTTTCCATTTTTTTATTTAATTATTTTTCAAGTACAGTTTTCTGTCTATTACTCCCATCCCATCCCACCCCTGTGCTCCCCCCCTTTATTTCCACCCTCCCATTTCCACCCTTCTCAGTTGTTGTCCATGTATCCTTTATATATGTTCCTTTAAATCCCTCCCCTATTTCCCCTGAAATTCCCTCCCCTCTCACCTCTGGTCACTGTCATCCTGTTCTCTATTTCAGTGTCTTTGGTTACATTTTATTTGTTTGTTTGTTTTGTTGTTTAGCTTCCTGTTCAAGGTGAGATCATATGCTATTTGTCCTTCAACACCTGGCTTATTTCACTCAGCATAATGCTTTCCAGTTCCATCCATGATGTTGCAAAAGGTAGGAGCTCCTTCTTTCTTTCTGCAGCATAAAATTCCATTGTGTATACGTACCATAGTTTTTTGATCGATTCATTTACTGACGGGCACCTAGGTTGCTTCCAACTCTTGGCTATTGTAAATTGTGCTGCTATGAACATTGGGGTGCATAGGTTCTTTTGGATTGGTGTTTTAGGGTTCTTAGGATACAATCCTAGCAGTGGAATTGCTGGGTCAAAAGGCAAGTCCAATTTTAGTTTTCTGAGAAAATTCCATACTATTTTCCATAATGGTTGTACCAGTCTGCAAGCCCACCAACAGTGGACCAGAGTCCCCTTTTCCCCACACCCTCTCCAACATTTGTTGCTGTTTATTGATGGGAAACTCCCAAACTCTTTTTATGAAGCCAGCATCATCCTAATTCCAAAACCAGATAGAGACACAACAAAGAAAGAAAACTTTAGGCCAATATGGCTGATGAACATAGATGTTAAAATCCTCAAGAAAATATTGGCAAATCGCATCCAACAATACATCAAAAAGATCATACACCACGACCAAGTGGGATTCATCCCAGGGATGCAAGGATGGTTCGATATCCGCAAATCAGTAAATGTAATACACCACATAAACAAAAGCAAAGACAAAAACCACATGGTCATATCAATAGGTGCAGAAAAAGCTTTTGATAAGGTACAACACACATTTATGATAAAGGTACTCAGCAAAGTGAGAATAGAGGGAGCATTCCTCAATATAATAAAGGCCATATATGAAAGACCTACAGCCAATATCATACTCAATAGGCAAAACTAAAAGCTTTTTTTCCCCACTAAGATCAGGAACAAGACAAAATTGTCCACTTTCACCACTTCTATTCAATATAGTATTGGAAGTTCTAGCCACAGTGATCAGACAAGAAAAGGAAATAAAAGGCATCCAAATTGGAAAGGAGGAAACAAAACTGTCATTGTTTGCAGATGACATGATAGTGTACATGGAAAATCCTATAGCCTCTACCAAAAAAATGCTCAAACTAATAAATGAATTGGGCAAAACAGCGGGATACAAAGTCAATATCCAGAATTCAAAGGCATTTTTGTATAGTAACAATGAATCACAGAAGCAGAAATCGAGAAAAAAAATCCCATTTGATGTAGCAAAAACAAAAATAAAATATTTGGGAATAAACCTAACCAAGGATGTAAAAGACCTGTATGCAGAAAACTACACAACACTGAAGAAAGAAATCAAGGAAGACACAAACAAATGGAGACATATACTGTGTTCATGGATTGGAAGAATTAATATCATCAAAATGTTTCCTGATATTTTAATATAAAGTCAGTAAAACATGTTTCTTAACATGGCCTTTCAAGAGCATTAGCACATGCAATCTTATTAGAAGCAATTTGAATCATGCTTAAACAAGGTCTTCATGTTAAAGAAATACATATTGTTTAAGAGCCAAATGAAGAAATTTCTTCCTTATGCGCATATGAAACACTTAGCATAGTGTCTGTTCCTTGGTGAAATCGTAATTAACTCTAGTTCTCTCTTTATGTGTTTCCTGAGAATTGAGCTCATATTCAGCAACAGGAAAGAACCAATATCCTTTAACCAGTACCCTGCAAATTGTCATCACTTTTGTGCCATTATCTCCCATTTCTCTCATAGTTGGCAGCTATCTCTGATATTGCTATACCCTGAAACTAATTTCCAGTTGCCCAGCTATTCAAACATCTAAAAATACAAGGTGTACAAATGTATATGGTATTATGCAGAGGACTTTTGTTTGGGAAATAGAAGCCATATTTCACCACATAAAATTAATGTCATTTAAAATCTTTCTTTTCTCCTGGCAGGTAGAGCTCAGTGGATTGAGCATGGGCTGCAAACCAAAAGGTTGTTGGTTGCATTCCCAGTCAGGGCACATCCCTGGGTTGCAGGCCAGGTCCACAGTGGGAGCCACATGAGAGGCAACCACACATTGATATATCTCTTCCTCTCTTTCTCCCTGTCTCTAAAAATAAATAAATAAAATAAAATAAAATCTTTCTTTTCTCTTTCAAGACTATACAAGTTAAGGAAGAAAAAAACTTAGCTCTAGTAATCAGGAGTTATGTGGCTTTGAGGAACTGGGTGATACCTTCAAATACTAGTTTTTTAATTAATAAAGGAGAAATATAAGCATATATCTAATACGACTTTTGAGAGTACATTATTACAATCATGTATATGCATAATCCTAGATTATGGATATAATTTTTGTTATAGTGATACAAAATTTAATTATCGTGAGATGTTTGCTGAACATATGATAGCTGCTCTCTGTGATTGGAAGGCAATGATTAAATACATTTCAAATCATATTTTGCTAGAGTAAGATGATTATATAGTCTTTGATGAAATATAATAATGTGTTAAAATATATAACAGAGTGTAGAAGGAGTCATTTTAGTTGATCTTAGAAAGTCAGGAAAGAAAACACCTAGAAAGTCAGCCAAGGGCAATAGATAAAAAACACCCTCAAGCTCTCCCTATTGGTGTAAGTAGCACCTTTAGAATCCTTCGTAAAGGACAGCTCACATGGCTATTTGACTAAAAATACCCACTGCTCATCTGCAGTTGCATATACACAGCCTAGACACACATGTAAAAAAAAAGAGTTTTAAGGAAAATTGTGGAATTGAGAATGTTGCATAGATGTCCATTTTCTATAGTGATATTCCTACGTACCCTGCCCAAGACAAATGGAAGTATTCTTGTTTTGTGTCCCCAAGAATATGAGGCATAGAAGGATTTTTCTTGACTCTTGCCTTAGGAGTCTAAGTGTGTGACTCTTAGAAACTCTCTCCTACACAAGAGGACCTCCAACATTATCACGCAAACAAGATTTAAAAAAAGCATTTAAGGCGTTAACAGTATTTTCACAGAACACCCTCTCTGTCAGCCTGATAAATAGGGTAACTTTTGCAGAAAGAAGTACAGGTATGGCTTTTGACCACCGAAGTAAAGTATAATTTAATACAAGGAACTATGACATTTTAAAAAGTATTGTAACACTTTCAACTAAAAGGAATGGAATCAGCACATCATAAAGAGAAGGCTTCGGATCTGTCATGTACTATAAGCAGGAGCTGACCCAAATATATTCACCAATAAATCTTGACCTTTTCATATGAGAAAATAAAAGACGACTCAAAACAGAAACAAGACCCAGAGGGCAACATCAAGATCTACAGGAAATATTTTTCTGGGAGGAGGAGTAAGTCCCAACCAAAGAATTAACAACACATGTTCAGTTGAATTTCAGCATTTCCAGCCACCAATAACTGCTATCTGCTTAGCATCACCTAGCCCCAATGCCTGGTACCTGTCTTTTACAATTATCCTTTGATTGGCTCACTATTGTGTGCTGGGTGTTTAAAAGGTAAATAATGTGTTTCTTTAAGTCACAAGTTTTTAGACTTGTGTGAGACTTGTGTGAGACTCCACATGGGTGAGACCATGAATGTGGAACTACATTGAAAAAGCTGGGATTGAAAAAGCTGGAACTACATTGAAAAATCATCTACACTGGGATTTGATTTAGATCTGATTTTCTAAAATAAAAAAGAAGATACTTAGAGGAGACTTTGTAAGTCATGGGGAGAAAATGAAACATATGAAGAATTTGTGGTCTGACACTAGGCTATGCTAGATTGAAAATAACCACGATTCTATAAGTGATGTGCTGTCTGATTCGCCTCCCATTCCTTCTGTACTGACCTGCAATTTATTTTACTTTTTAGCATTATAAGGGTATCTAAATGAGTGTGTAAGAAAAATGCCAACTTCTGCATTTGTCTTTCTTGGAGCCCTCATTTTGCATGTAGAATTGTTACCGAACAAAGGGTCCGAGGGGGAGGCAGTACTTGGCCCACCGAGGGATGCCAAAAACTGCTGCAGAAAACAGGGGCCCCTCCCAAGGACGATACTCTAATATCTATAGGGTTCTTCTGTCCGCCGCCAATTGGAAACACATCTCTCAATGCCAGAGATTTGTGAAAAGGAAACAAAATGTTTATTTAATGCTATTTAGGCCTAATGCCTTCCTTAAAATATTAAAGTCTTTAAGGATATACACCTACACACACACACACAGCGCTCCCTTCTCCCACTGTCCCAACTCCGGGTACCGTAAATCAGGAAAAGAGCACACGTCCGTTTTTCTCCCAGGCCGCTGGCACGTGAGCTGTGTCGCCTGCCTGTCCAGGCAGGATCTCCAAGTAATCCAAAGTCATGTGGCACCTTTCACCGGCAAGAGTTCTTTGTACCAAGTCCTAGTCAAAGTCTCTCCTGCTTTCCAGGCCACTCGGCCAAAGGGCGCACGCCAAAGCCGCGTGGGCCTCTTCTACCAAAGCCGCACTCCACCGAAAGCGCGTCTTTCTTCTTCACCTGGCCGCAGGGATCTTCATTCTGGCAAAGCTGCATGGTTTTCCCTTTCACCTGGCCAAGAGGGGGTCTGCACTCTGCTGAAACCGCATGGCTCTCCCTCCTAATGGCTACAGGGGTCTACATCTTTCCAAAACAGCGTGGCTCTCCCCCTCCCCTGGCCAAGAGGGGGTCCTCACTCTGCTAAAGCCACATGGCTCTCTCGCAGGCACTCTCTCCAAGAAGCAGCCCCAGTTCTCAGCCTGGTTAGCTCCTCACTTCTGCTAAAGCCACATGACTCTCCAGCAGGCCTCTCTGAGAAGCAGCTCCCAATCCTCAATTCCAGCCTGGTTAGCTGCCACTCCCTTCTCCCTGGCCCAGAACTTGGCCACAGCTATTTAACATATCTATGGAACCAGTTAAAGGTTATAGATATGTTAAATGACCATTCCGGAGGTTAGCTGCAAAGCTGTTGCTATGCAAAACAGCTCTCAATGGCCCTGCTCCATTCGTCCCTTCCCCCAACTGACACCTGGGGGGGGGCGGTGAGGACATCCTAATATTTCCTCCAATATTTCTGTACACTTTGAGTTCTGGACACCATTCCAAATCTTTTCTGGGCCCCCCCTTGGCTGCACCCTGTATCAGAATCCCAACTACCCACCCAGAGCAGCCACACTGGGTGCGAAACACTGAGGCCACATGGGGAGGGGAAAAGGTCCAGCCGCTTCTAGCCTTCTAACCATTTTGGCACATTCCATGCATATGCATGAAATCATCATGAACACTCCAAGCCAGGTCACTTTCAGCTGAATTTCATCAATTTATACCAGTCAACAGTAAATGAAATTGAAGAATTGTCCAGCTGAGCCTTGTCTGGAATCCAGCCCCACCCTATTTACTGACCCACAAAATTATGGGATACAATGGAATGTTTGCTGTTTTCAGTCACTAAATTTTGGAAAAGTTTATTATGCCACATTACGTAATTGAATGTATTCTAAATATCTTAGGTAAATATAGTTCCAATCATTTTACAGACACTCAATAAATGTTTTGAATGAATACTATTTAGCCTTTATAATGTTATATTCAATTCACACTTGCAGAATTTGAAGTGCCAAGACACAGGTCAGCAAACTAAAGCCTCTGAGCCAATGTGTCAATGCCTCAGCTAAAACATGTACTATCTTGTCTTTTACATAAAAAGATTGCTGGTACTCAAATTATTCTGCGTTTGGTGAGTAGAATCTCATAAGACTGGTTTCTGACCTGTTGTTATAAGCCAAATAATCTTTGGTAGCTTCTTTGCTTTATAGCATAACGACATATTTTGTGTTCACTTTGTCTATTATCTGTGCGAGACCTGGAATCAGCCATTTCTTCAGGAAGTGATCCTGATTCCTCTTAACAGGAACAGATTTAGAAACCACAATCTGGGTGCACAGAGCCTTCTCGTCACTAAATTAAACATTGTTTCTAGGGCATTCTACGTTAAAATGAAAAAGAAAAACAAGACATTTTTATTTATTATGGTTGACATTCTATCTTATATTAGTTTCAGGTACACAATATAGAGATTTGACGTTTATATGCCTTATCATGTCAACAGCCCAAAAAGTATAGTAACCATATGTCACCATACAAAGTCATTACAATATTACTAAGTATTTTCCCTATGTTGTATCTCACCGCCACATTTATTTTACACCTGGAAGTTTGTATCGTTTATTCCCCATCATCCCTTTCATATATGTCCTCACCTCCTCCTCTCTGGAGGCCTTCAGTTTCAATCCAAATAATAGTTAGTATACTGAACATATTAAATATATTTGTTTATGATTTAGATATTAAGATTTGGATATTTAGATAAAGATAGTGGAAAAAACTCAGTAGTCAACTTTGCAGGATACCAGGAAATCAACTCTTTATACTAGTAAAAGGGGGGGGGGGAAGTAGTAAATAAAGGGGGAAATCCTAAGCATTTTACCCTGTCTTTCCAATGTGAACCCTAATTCAGAGTAAACAAATAGCTGTTATGGGGAAGTCCCCTCAATAGAGCTGCTATTGATAAATGAAGAAGGAATGACTGAATGACAATATTGCCAATTAGCAAAAACTCTAAAGTAGTAATGGCTCTGGTAAATGATCATTGATGGCTATTAACATCACAAAAAGAGATAACTGAATATTAAGTGCCATGTGATGAAAGCATAAGATGTTACCTATGAAATCATTTTATTCGAGACAACAAATGTGAGTCAAAGCGAATCTTCCAGATCTAACAACCACTTGATGGGGAATTTGGAGAGAAAAAAAATATACTAAAACTATTAATTCACAGGCATGCAATCAGCATGATCTGGAACGTGCAACACTTCAGAGGGCAAACAACCAAGTTTCCTACAAAAAACTATAAGAAGAAAAAACATTGAAGGGAAAGTGTACAGATTAAAAGACTTAGGAGACATATCAATGGAATGGAACATGTTAACCTGGTTTAGAGACTGACACTAATTATCCGGGGGGGAAATAAAGACAATCATTGAAATGGGAATAATGAAAGGATGTTTGATGATATCATGACATTAATCTTGCTTTTAAAAGATGTGATTATAGTACTACCTATTTTAAAAACTAGTTTATATCTTTTAAACACAGAGAAAATACTGTGAATCTTCTAAAACACAACTAAGGTAATGTACTTGGATTCACATAAAGATAATTCCGTGGTAAGGGAAAAGGAACAGGCATGGGTGTAGTGAAACAACAGTGGCCGTAGGAGACAATGGTTATAGTTAGAGAATGGATACCTGAGGCCCATGATATCATTTTCTCTATTCTGTGTGCATCATGAATTTTCTGCCATAAAATGGGAAAACATAAAAATTTTTAAAAAATTTGCTGATACCTGGTCTGAGAGATTAACTGGCTGAGGGTTCCTCACTTACATGTTAAACAAACAGAATCCCCTGAAGACTGTTCTTAATAATTTAAAAACTATTAAATGAAGCAGAATTACAGACTTCTGCCCCAATTCATTTTTCCACCCTAAATTACTTTCTCTGAACTATGAATGGTTGGTTAAATCCAGTTTGATTATACGATAACTTATCAGAGGTTTGGGGGTAAAAACCATCGAAAGAGAACCTCGTTATTGAAGAGCCATGGCCGGCACAATGTCCTGCATGGCAACAGAACTTAGTTTGAAGCTTTGGAAGAGAGAAGTAAATAGAATAAGATAGAATCTAAAGAGCTGAAGACCAGGCATCAAGAAAGGCCAGAGTAGTTGCACTGATTACAAGTTCAAATACATACACAAAAAATCCTTTATGAGCCTAAAAAATCTTTCTTACAGATTTCCTAGCTTGGTAAAAAGTTATGTTATACATATTGCAATACATAAAAATTTCAATGCTAGTAGTGAATTTTTTAAAGTCTGATTAGATATGGACTTAGGTCTTTCAGATCCAATGATATGAAATATTTAGTTTTTAAAACTAAAAAAATATATAGCACCTAAAACTCTCTTTATACTCATGATTTATGCCTTAATAATTAACACTATTTCATTGAATCATTCCTTGATTTTCCCATATTCTTTCCCCAGATTCTAAACCAGATATCTTCTAACAGACAAAGTAATCCATTCTTTATAATCACTCTTTGTAAAATACTTCTGCAGTTAGTTATGACAGTAATTTATAATCTGGAATCAGCCTGCCAGAGGTACACACACACACACACACACACACACACACAATTTGACTATTAATGGCTAGTGATATAATAAGGATTTATGACCTACTACAATAGATCATATGTATGTATTTGCTGTGGAACCTATTGGTTCTGTGTGTCTGTCTTCTCTCTACACAAACACAGGCACACTATACACAGGTTTTAAGAAGAGCAGATGACCTTCCACAATGTAAGTGGGTCTCATCCAATTATTTGAATGCATTAAGAGCACAAACTGAGTTTTTCAGTAGCAGAAGGAAAATCTGCATCAAGAGCTTAATGTGAAAATCCTGCTTGAATCCAAATTGGGAAATCAAAAATAGGGCTACCCTACAAATTTTAAACTATAATGTGGTTAGATAGGACAAGGATCTCAAAGTTTGGGAAGTTCTTACTAAACTCTATTCTTGCTAAATGTCAAAATATAGGATAGAATTTTACAAATGTAGCTTCAACCAGGTAAGTGAATGAGTTTATGAGCTTGACCTTGATCAGAACCACAACTGGATAAGTTTAGCTAAGTGTAAGGAAGAAATTAATGTGTAATTAACCAAACAGTATAAATAAGAAATGCATAAATCTCCCTTTGGGGAGACAAAGTTTAGCATGTGAATCCCCTGTCTCCTTTACTTTTTGCAAGTGAATAAATTAAGCCACCTAATGGCAACTAGGTCTCATTCTTGACTTACACACCATAAATGACAAACACCTTCAGTTTGCTAGCAAATCTAGCTACTTAGATGGGACTGTCCCCATAGGGTGTTCCCTCTTTTGGGTTGGAGATCAGGCAAAGCAATGGCCAGCAGCTGATGGGGCCCCTTGAGTCTCTTTTTGACCTCAAAAGATAATGTTTCTGATTGCCACAAGGAGTCCCAGGTTACTCTGAATAGAGCAGAGGAGAAAATTAAATTTCTTTTATGTGCCAAAGGCACTTACTCTGTTCTCACTACTCTGAAGTGCCCCCTCTTCAAGAGGGAGTGCAGTATTAAAGGGGTGGTGGGAAAGCCTTATGCCATTTCTTTCTTTTTCTTTAGTTGTCTCAGTTTGCCAAGGTTGCAGGTTTGCTCTCCCATCAGGGCACGTAAAAGGATCAACCAATGTATGCATAAATGGGTAGAGCAGCAAGTTGATGCCTCTCTCTCCTGCTCTCCTTTCTCTCTTTAAAAATTAATAAGTGGGTGAGAAGAGATTAAAATAGATAAACTTATTTTTTACAAAATGAAACAAAGTAATCACAATCTTTCTTTTATTAAAAACCAGACTAAAAATAGTCACTTTGTTATTGTGTGGGTAAGAAAGAGAGGCGGAGACAGACAGACACAGAGAGAATGGATGATTCTTACAATTTGTTATAACAATTAAATTAAAAAATCAAATTATTTATAATTTTATCTTAACTGTTGGGGAAAACAGACAGATAGGTGGATATGTATCCTTATATATGTTAAATATGATATTTTATTCTGCATAATTTGTAAATATTTAAGATTAGATGAATAAATTAATTTCTTTGAATTTTGTTTTACTACCTTCTTTATTACTAAAGTTAAAATAATATAAAAATATTTTCATGGTATGTTTATGAGACATAATTTTAAAAGCAAATCCTACATGTCTTGTATTTTTTTCAATTGACCATATTAGCCTGAATGCATTTTCTAAAATAAAAATTTACAAATGTGGAAAATACACAAATATATGTGATTTTTATATAGAAATGCATATAGATGAGTAATGTACACACAATGTACAAAAGTTTTACAGTTCCTAATTTCACATCCACTCTTCATCTTTTAATAGCTCTGTTCTTTTCCCGTGATGTTATTAGTGAGTAAGAAATAAACAATGGGTGGGATACAACTTAGCAGAATATATGTCTGTTTATTGGTACAAGTGAGACAGTTTCAAGTGATTAGGACCAGCCCCTGTTCCTATTTCCATACACAATTGTATATTACCACATTTAGCTACATATTAAAAGCTAGAACATTTAATTTTTGCTTTTTAGGTACACTTTCTCAGTCCAGGAAACCTTTTTTAAAGCTCCATAATAATTACATTGTGTTTTATTATAGTATTTCCCCTGAAATCTAGCAACAAGTTTAATACAAGGGAAGAACTGATATTTTCTCAAATAAATGCCTCTAAAATGAAGTTCAAGCAAATGGAACCCTAGACACCTGTTTGCAGAATACTAGTGATCTAAAATGATTCATCAGGTAATAATACCAAAGTTTTGGTAGCTTAGATTTTGAAAAACAGTATATGTTAGCATTTTCTTCTGATTGATTTATAGTAGAAGTCTGATTTATAAAATTTCGTAATTCTCAACGCTTGTAGGCATAGAACCAGTGAGCTTAATATTTCTTTATTTTAACGTTTGCAAAGCCTCAATTCTCTAGTAGCACATGCAGCATTAAAACTTAAACAAACCATGCCTTTAAGACAGTATAATCATTATTTTCAAAGATCTGTGGAGCATGAGGGATTTGCTCATAGCCCAAACTTTTTAAAAGTGCATTTTATTGCCTATGCTATTACAGTTGTCCCAATTTTTCTCTCCCTGTCCCCCTTCTGTCCTGCACCCCACCCTTACTCTCCAGCATTCCCAACACTTAGTACAGGTCTATGGGTCCTATATGTTTGTTCTTTGGCTTCTTCACTTCCTACACTATTCTTAACCTCCCCCTGTCTATTTTCTGCCTACCAATTATGCTTCTTATTCCCTGTACATTTTCTCCCATTCTATCCCCTCCCCCTCCCAGCTGATAATCCTCCCTGTGGTCTCCATTTCTGTGATTCTGTTCCTGTTCTGATTGTTTGCTTAGTTTTTGTTTTGGGGGGTTCAGTTGTTGATAGTTGTGAGTTTGTTGTCATTTTCCTGTTCATAGTTTTTGATCCTCCTCTATTTCTTAGGTAAGTTCCTTTAACTTTTCATATAATAAGGGCACGGTGATGATGAACTCCTTTTACTTGGCCTTATCTGGAAGCACTCTATCTGCCCTTCTAGTCTAAATGAAAGCTTTGCTGGATAGAGTAATCTTAGATGTAGTTCATTGACTTTCATGACTCAAATACTTCTTTCCAGCCCCTTTATACCTGCAAGGTTTCTTTGGACAAATCAGCTAATAGTTTAATGGGAACTCCTTTGTAGGTAACTCTTTCCTTTTCTCTTATGGCTTTTAAGATTCTCTCTTTATCTTTAATCTTGGGTAATTTAATGAATGATGTCCCATGATGTGTTCCTCCTGGGTCCAACTTCTTTGGGAGACTCTGGGCTTCCTGGATTTCCTAGAAGTCTATTTCCTTTGCCAGGCTGGGAACGTTTTCCTTCATTATTTTTTCAATTAAGTTTTCAATTTCTTGTTCTTGTTCTTCTCCTTCTCACACCCCTATCATTCGGAAGTGGGGGCAATTAAATTTCTTTCAAAGGTTCCTAAGCCTCTCCTTATTTTTTGAGTTCTTATTTTTTTCCTGTTCCATTTGGATATTTATTTCTTCCTTTTCGTTCTAAATTGTTAATGTGAGTCCTGTCTTCCTTCCCTTCACTGTTGGTTCCCTGCATATTTTGCTTTATTTCATTTTGTGTACCCTTCATTTCTTCCTTCATTTTGTGACTGAGCTCAATCAATTTTATAAACATCTTAATTACCAGTGTTTTGAACTATGCATAAAATAGGCTGTCTATCTTCTTGTTACTTTGTTCTTTTTCTGGAGTTCTGATCTGTTCTTTCATTTGGGCCCTACTTCTTTGTCTCAGCACACCTGCTGTGTTGTACACTTTTTATCTCAAATAGGGATCTCCATTTTAAGTGAAAGTGTTAATTGTGAATAGTAATGCCACATCTTCACATATAGTTAAGGAACACATTTAGTTACATAAGCAGTTCATATGAGTTTCGAAAGGCAGATTCCTCTTATTATTTTATCATCTATAAGTATAACAGTAAAACTCCTTATTAACAGTTTAGCAGGAATATCATGGTTAAAATGCAGTTTTAACAGTAACAAGAAAACCAAGACTAATTGTCTGATAAAGGTAGCAGCCATATTGTGGGGTCTGGTAATTAATAACAGTTGCAGGCAGGAAACTTATAGGTCCTTAAAAGTGCCATCAGACAGCACAAAGAGAAATGAGGAACATAAAGAAACAGTCAGGTTTACGTTAGCCAGGCCGGGAATCTGACCCATCTAGGCAGTGCATTGACTAGAGCATTAGCATTCAGGCACACTGGCTGGAGAAGAATAAAGCCCACAAACCATTCATCCCCTAATAGGAGATGAACTGAAGGTCTGAAACTCCTGTGCGGTTCTGAATGGTCCACCTACTCCCCTCCTGTCAATCACTTTCTGAATAATCCCTGGAGACTGAGACTGCTGGCCTCGCCTGTGAGTCACTCCCTGTGAGCACTGTGATTACACAATGCGCATGTTTGGAAATGCCCTATTTACTCTCCTCCTATCAGCCTTAGGACAACTCTTTGGGCCTTCAGTTCAAGAGAGGAAATGAAATTGTTTGACTAACCTGGACTTTCAGCTGTTTCGCAGTGATGAAGCTAGAATTCATGTATTTTATCTGGCATTTCCCTTACAAAATTGTTATTTATGTGAAGAGAAGGATCGATATCCTTTACGTATATATTAGATATTCAGGAATACTAAAACTTCATCTAAAATGAGACACTTTATTTAATATATATTAAAATTTTAAAATCACAAAATAAAATAGCATTTAGTAGGAAAAAACAGAATTGGGTTATTAAAGTAATGCCATGGCAAAACCTAGGTGATTATTCATCAATAATAGCAGCCTCATCTTCCCTGGAACACTATTAAAGTGTATTTTTCAGCCCATTTATATCTATTGTGGGTCATGTACATTGCAGGGCTTTTCCTCTAGAGAGCACAGGTAAAACTGATGTGTGTCACCTGCTGCTTGAAATGGGTAACAGTGCCTATGGCTTCTGCAACGTCTCTCTTGCTGTCAGCCAGATGCTGAATAAGAAAATGCCCCAAAATCCCAAACATTTGAGCACTAGGCTTGATGGAATTTTTTTGTCCCTGAAATACAACTTGGAGCAAAGATCCTTATTTCCCATTCTATTTGCTCCACCTAAAATGTGACTTAAGGGAAAATTAAACTTTGTTCTGTATATTCCCCTGAGATTTCCGTATTTAGTTGTTACCATGTCTACTCTAATATAATAAATAGGATCCATATAGGTGTTGCCAAAGAAACAAACAAAAACCTCAGATCTGTGCCATTCAGATAGTTGTTGAGCAGCTAGAGAGGAAACTGACATCGGCTTTATGTTATCGAAGAGGCCGGTGGAGAACTGCCTTCCAACACCTTCACTGCTAGCAGTGTTTTTCCCCAGTCAGTAAGAAAGTGTAAGAGAGCCTGCTGGGTGATGAGACACTTTTAGCCATTTCTCTGGCTGAAGCAGAGTCAAAAGATGTACATATGAAGGTTTCTGCCCACGCCAGCCAGCCTTGCTAACCTCCAGAAAGCTGATTGAGACCACCTGAAACTGTCCAGATGCAGACGAATCTGCTCACATCATGAACTCTGCCCTGTCGCGACCCACAGCTCTGTGAGAATTAAGACATGATTCTGGTTTTAAGTCAGTGCATTTTGAGATGATTGGACACACAGCAAGAACAAACACGCCCAGAAATTGATGCTGAGAAGGAAGGTCTGCCTTAACAAGAATGTAAAACCACTTGAATTGGTGGCAACCATGCTGAGGCTGGAAACGTGGCAAGGAAGAACAGCAAAAAAGTGGGAAAATCATGCCCTAAATTTTAGTAGCGCTGGATAAAGTGGGAAACAAGTCTTTTAGTTTTTACCAGGTTGGAACAGCTACAGTTATTAAAGTAGTGGCGAAACAATGAACAACGTGGCCATCTGCAATAATGTGGAAGAGAGAAAATGTGTTTAATACCCTTGGACATCCAACTAATGCAATCAGACAAGATGTTATAAATGTCAATTGGATGTCAATTGTTATAAATGTCAATGTCAAATATCAAATTCCAAGTAGTCTGTGATCAAAGAAGAGAGAGATGACCTAATGAAGAAATTGTTTAATTTGCAAGTCAGGATTTATTGGAAATAGAGACGAACCAGGTCTTGCCAAATAATACCTTCCTCTTCAGTCTCATCTGCTGATAAAGATTCAGAAAGTAAAATGAAATCTTGTATCAAAATTCAAGTCATGGTTTTAGCTCTAAAGGTCCTTGTTAAGACATCTGAAAGATTTTAAAGAGGACCTAGCATTCATTCTTAAGTTGCCAGAAAAAGACTTTTAAGAATTTTAAGATTGAGGTGTTTGTTTCAGCCTGATGTGGCCTGATCTGAAAACCAAAGCAGAGAGATACAATATGGATGTGCCTTCTGGCACATTGAGGGAACCCACATCAGGCATATAAGAAAACTATTAACTTTTAATGAGGTTGTACTGGCCAAAGCACTACTGGCTTGGAGCAAAAAGAAGGAAATCAAAAATTAAAAACAAAAAATTTTAAAAAAAGTATTTGGGCTTCCAAGTTTACATGGTTGAGAAGCAGGCTGAGAAATAATACATGAGCAACTACTTATGAAAAAGAGTTTTTCCTCTATGAAAAACCTGGCAGCAATTGTTGCCTGAAATTCAGAATTACCATGGACCAGTGAATCTCATATCTTTTTCTTCCAAAGCTTTTGAATGGCATTGTGATTGCAATTATCCAATTCCTATTTTAATGTTGTAGACTGTGTGCCTTTGTGAGATACATTACTATGTAGTTCACTATTATCTGACATGAGAAAGCCATGGTTTGCCAAGACTGGTGAACTCTTTGAGCCATTTTCACTTCCTATGTGTACAGGGCTGCAAAATGTCCAGGCTTCTTTTGCAGCAAATGTATTGCACCATTGCTCACATCAGAAAGTAATTTAACTTTTATTTTAGTGGTTTAAAGAAAGTGAATCTGGGTCAATGGCTGGAAGAATGGTTTAGTCCTTTTTGGTTAAAATTAACAAGAAACTGTGCAATATTAGTAACTTTAGCAAAATGAATGATGCCATTTTTAACATGTTACCATAATAAGTTCTTTATTCCAGGAACTGTCCAAGCAGAATCAGGATAATATGTTCAGAGGCAAATGCGACAGAGGAAAAAGTGGACAAACACAGGATGGAAAATAGGATTCATCTTGACTCCTAAGCATGATTTATTGAGAGTTCTTGCCTGGGGAGCTGTTGGGGAACAATGGGAAGTCCAGTGCAAGTGAACTTGATGTTCACAGTGAGAGTGCTATGATCATCAGTACTTTAATAATCAATACTTTAATAACCAATAATAATCGATGATCAATAATCAATACTTTTCTTTGGAAAGCATAAAGTGTGAGTGACAGCCCATTTAAGTGACCTTTAGGTCTAATTTAAATTCTATAATTATAGTAAGCAATATTTTCACATTGACTAAAATATTAAAAATGCTGATTCATACATCATTGAATGAATTATTACAAGTTATTTTAAAAACTATTGCTCACTAAATATGTTGTCATTTAAATAGACCTGAACATAGACTTGAAGAGATGCTAGGAGTTACTGCAACACTGATTTAACTTTCTTATTGACTGTTTAATTTGATTCAAATAATATATTTCAAAAATGTGGTCTTTACATGAAGATGATGCATTTTCCTTTGAAACAAACTGATAATTTTAGTTCTAAATTCACAACATGTTTAGGTATATAAGTGTATCTGAACTGAAAGCTTACTTTAGAAGTGCTTCATTGTGCTTTACAAATACGTTTGACTTTCTTTCTTAACCAGTAAATTTCATTTGGACGGTGGGGCTTCTCAGAGAAAGTAAAAACTTGTAAATAGTAATGTTCTTCAAGCAAAAAATACCCTAAATATTTCCTTAGTGGAAAAGACTGCTGGAAAAGGAAAGCTATTGACTTTCAAGAAAACTTGGTAATCAACCCCCTGGCATTTTCCTCCAGGTGACTCTGTTCATCTCAGTACAACAATGGTGACTTAATCCTACAAACAGAAATTTAACAGGCTTTGGGCCAAGTGCCTTTGAAATAATAAACTTAACATTCCATGCTTACTAAATGTACTATAGACATGAGATTCTATTCTCATGCCCTTATATTTTATAGTAGAAAATTTCTTGCTTAAAAAATTAAAAAAACAAAGGTTTTAGTTTATATATTGAATATAGTTATAAAAATAAGAACTATTATATGGATGACATCAATGTTTTTGTAGCCTCCCTCAACAATTAAAATATTACAAATAACCTAGTATTCATTCCATAATATTAAAGCATATTAAACATGCCATTCAGTATGAACCAAAATTATAAAACAGACTGTATAGATCGTATTCAGACTACCTAATTGAGACATTATTTTGAGAAAACTATTGCACTATGAATAAAAATTATCAATATTGATCCTCAAGTTAATTCTAAAAGGTAGTAAAATATACCTGAGAGCTCAAAAATATTATTTCAATTATGCAAATAAAACAAAGCACAGAGAAATGTTGAGTAAACTTTTCAATATCGCAATTTAAAAAGAAAAAAATAGTAGAATTCAAATCTATGCCAGCTAACTCCAGAACTTATGCTATTGTTCACAGTTGGCTGTTTGTATCTGGAAAACCATATAGCATTATATTTTTTCTTGGAAGACTTCTTTACTTTTTAGTGTTAAAACATTTCCCAGGTTCATATTGTACATTTGTTATCCCAGTCCTAGTATAAGTCACATCTCCAAGAAACCCCTATGCTTTTTACTGGAGGATGACATTAGAAACCAAGACAAAGGCTCATGTGTGCTTATTGTTACTAGAGCGTTTTGCATCTGGAGTCTCTCATCTGAACAAGCAAGCGAAGGACCCTGTGTATATACACATGTCCACAAATATTTCTATGTGCAGCAATATATATTTGTATTAAGGTAACCATGACTTATTACCAAAGTTTCCAACCTGGTTTCATTCATAGATGGATCATTCTTGCTTCCTCACATTACTTATCTGTAAACTCTTATTCCAACATTAGGAAGCGTGGCTTCTACTGTCTATCATGTATTTACTTAACTGTTCAATTCTCAGATTGATGCATAGTAGCACTAGATTTGTTAACAAATCAGAAACTCTGTGAATTATAGTACAGTGCATATACATTTCTTTTGCCTTTAGTCTTATAAACTCCATTTTCAAAGTAAGTTGCATCAGAACCTTTCCCCCAGCCACTTCAGTGAGATGATGTCATACATTTATAACGCAGGCAGATTTGTTTTGTCAAATCCTGCCTAACATCCTGGTATTCTAAGAGCATCTGAGTAATTCTATTTTTATACATCAACTTTTATTATTTGTCCTTAAAGCTCTATAGAGCTTTAGGTGCCACGCAGAATTGTTTCATCACTGGAAAACACTCTCCATGTTTAATCGACTGACTTCTGCTTTCCTCCCCCAAGTCTCTTGACAAACACTGAACTTCGTAGCATCTAATAGTGTGCTGTTTTTGAGGATGTCACATAATGGGACCACCTATATAATTTTTTTAGTCTATTTATCTTCAGGTAGCAGTATGCATTGAACACTCACACAGATCTTTCCATGCTGTAAATATAGCACAGTTTTGTAAATATAGTCAGCCACTGAAGGATACTTTGGTTGCTTCAAGTTTTTGGAGATCATGTATTAATCTGTGATTAAAAAAAAAAACTCATCCAGGTTTTTGTGTGAACATACATTTTCCATTCAATTTGGGTTGTATGATAAGACTGTTTAACCTTGTACAAAATTGACAAAATATCTACCAGTTATTTGGCATTTCCACTAGGATTGAATGAGAGTTACTTTTGCTTTACATATTTGCCAATATTTGGTATTGTCATTTCATTTTGTATTTTAGCCATTCTAGTAAGTGTCTAGTAGCTGTTTTTTTATTTTTATTTTTTATTTTTTTATTTAACTCTTGTTCAAGTACAGTTTTCTTTCTTGTATTCCCAGCCCTGCCCCCCCAGTGCTCCCCACCTCCCTCCCATCTCTGCTCCCCACCTTAGTTATTGTCCATGTGTCCTTTATACTTATTCATGTGAGTCCTTCCCCTTTTCCCCTGTGATTCTCTCCCCTCTACCCTCTGGACCCTGTCAGCACGTTCTGTATTTCAGTGTCTTTGGTTACATTTTGCTTGCTTGTTTGTTTTGTTGTTTAGATTCCTGTTAAAGGTGAGATCATATGGTATTTGTCTTTCACTGCCTGGCTTATTTCACTCAGCATAATGCTTTCCAGTTCCATCCACGATGTTGCAAAGGGTAGGAGCTCCTTCTTCCTTTCTGCAGCATAGAATTCCATTGTGTAAATCTAGTAGCTGGTTTTTTACTTTACTTTGCAGTTCCCTGATTACAGAAAATTCTGGAAATCTTTTCATACGCTTATTTTTCATCTGTATATCTTGTTTTGTAATGTATCTATTCACATATTGTGTCCATTTTGTAATAGGATTTTGTTTTGTTTTTATGAATTTTTTAGCTTCTTTCAAGACTTCCTTTTTTGTTGTTTTAAATAGTTCTAATATACTATTATGAGGTGTCTTTTTTCTGACATTTATATTCCATATTACCCACTTTCCTAATGTTCTGATTAGTGTGAGTCATTTAGTTTGAAAAATTTTACTATTGTGACTCAAATATTTTTACCTATTCTCACTTTCTTCTGGTATTCCGATTATGTCAATGTTACATACTTTGAGGTAGAATCAGAGTTATTGGATATTCTGTTCTTTTCTGTTATACTTTTTTTCTCGTTGCAGTTTGGTTTAGAATTTCTTTATTGATCTATCTTAAAGTTCATTATTTTATTTTTCACACTGTGGCTATGGTCAATCTACTAATGAGCTCATCAATAGCATTCTTCACTATATGACAGTGTATTTTATTTTCATGATAACCTTTTGATTCTTTCCTAAAATAAAACAAAATTTGAATTATATTTTAGTGAATTTGGGGGCATTACATACAGCTATGATTTACAGAAGTTGTTCTTGGAATATATAGTAAAGCATAAAAAAGCAATCTACTCAGAGATTGAAAAGTTGTCCAGAACTAAACAAGATTGCAGTTGGGAAAAAGTCTCTTTTGTTTCTCTTTTACTTTAATACAATTTGTGTTCTTACATCCGTCTTTATAAATATATGTGAAAATTGTATAGAAAACAGTGGGAACTTGAAATTTTATAGTAATCCAAAGACAAAAATTGTATTATATCCAGACTATGTTATTTTTCCATACTTCCAACAAAGTTCCATTTTTAGTCATAACTGAAATATAAGTATGTTTGAGTAAAGATATACTTCTTTCCATTGCCAATACCATTTCACTTGACATTCATCTTTGGATACCACAGAATCAGTGTAAACTGATTCAGTGTAAACTGCATTAAAGATGACATTTTACACTGTCAGGTATTTCCACAGGTCTAGGAGTCAAAAATAGATTTATTTACTAGGCTTATGTCTACTTTTTTGATACCTTTCGTATATGTACTCCAAGCCTATATCTATAGCATATTTACATACAGGTTACACAATTTCATTTACATTCTTATCGAGTTCAGACAGAATATGCCGGGTATGTACTGGGTTGTATTCAGAGCTGCCTATTTTGCTGTGGGCACAAAGATTTACAAACATATCTGCTCACAAACATGCACATGCATCACTCCATGCAGTGCAATAAAAGGTGTTAGAAATGCTTAAAAACGGCCATTGTGCAAATATGATTTTCCCCTTCAATATTCTGTCATTTTCCTGCATGCAGGATATTAAAAAAAGGAAGTAATTTTCCCAAAGGGCTATGGAGTATAATAAATAAATGCTTCAACTTTGTACATCAGTTATTCGCAATCTAACCTCCATCTGTATTTTAACATACAGAGATACCTATCTAGCAATGACTTAATATAGTCATCATGATATTCACTGTTCGGGGTCAGTCAGTAGTGATAGAAAAGTTAACAGCACCCTGTCTTCCCCTAAGAGTCATATATAATCTGATTGAAAACAGATATATAAACCAATTAATATTTCATCGGCACTTTGTGGAAGCGGAAAAAAAATAACAATTAATTTTCTCAGAAGAACACCAAACAGGGATTAGGTAGGTGATTCTTAATGTGGGATTTGAAGAATACATAAAGTTAGGGAGAGAGAAGGACCATAGCAGACCAAAACACAAATCAAAGAAATAGGGGCATTAAGCTGTATAATTATAAAATTACTCTGGCCCTGGCTAGTGTAGCTCAGTGTATTGAGTGTGAGCCTGTGAACCACATGATCGCGGTTCAATTCCCAGTCAGGGCACATGCCTGGGTTGCAGGCCAGTTCCCAGCAGGGGACTCACGAGAGGCAACCATACATTGGTATTTCTCTCCTTCTTTCCTTCCCTTCCTCTCTAAAGATAAAGGAATAAAAATCTTTAAAAAATTACTCTGGATTGTCAAATGTTGCTATCTGTAAGAGGATGAGAATTTGTGCTATATCAGTGAATAGGAAAATAGAAAGACTTGAGATATCTTGTATCAAATGCATTTAATGTGAAAAGAAACCTCCTCTGATAGAAAGATGTAGCTGACTGATGCAAATAAGAAAATTATTGTCTGTCATAAAAATAAATACTCAGTTTCACTGGAAAGAAAAGAGCGAAAGGTATGAGCAGGACTTTCTGAATAGCAGAGTAGGGAACTCCAAACGAAATGCTCCTTCTTAAAAGCAATAAAAGCATTGGCAACAGATTGTCAAAGTCAAATTTTTCAGAAAGCTAAAATTAAGCAAAGTAGTAAAACAAAAAAGGGGATGTGTCTTTAAGAAAATCTATCAAACTTAGGTAGGAAGAGCAAGACGTGCGGCATAACTGCTTACGCCACCCCCATCTTCCCAACTCTGTAGCAGCCTTACGAAGCAGCAAGCTCAGAAGCGTATTTACTGAGAAAAACAGGTAGCTGTGTAGTCATGGGCGAGAGTAGGCCAGATTGTGATTCCTGAGAAAGACCCATACCTAGGAACAAGTTCATTATCTGACATGCCCTCCACCTCTCCAGAAAAGTCTCAGTTGCAGAATGGTGATGTCACTGTGACTTATCTAGGAGGTTCCATCAAGGGAGTAGCCCCAATCACCAGGATCTTTGTTGAAAATAATGAGTGAAAATAACTTTTAACATTCCAGCGGCTTTAAGTTGTGATGCATGGTGGATCAAAGAAGAGGCTGGCCAGGAAAAAAAAAAAAAGATCTAGGGACTGAGATGCCTTTGGTTGGCTTTGAAAAGCTCTGAAATATTATAGGAGAGCTAACGACTGTGTAAGTGAAAAGATGTGTTCAGACTTGAAAAGAGGGGAGACAGCCCTAAGCTCACTTCTGGCTGAGCCCGAGGTCTTGTGTGAGCAGGAGGCAAAGATTAAGGCAGAGTTGTAAATGGCATGAGCATTAAACTCATGTCCAAACAGAGGCACAAAACCTTTGGCAACGGGCAGAATACTTACAGTTCAAGGCATTTTTAAAAAATTCCTAATTAATCATTAGCAACCCTGCAAAGCTAGCTGAGCAGAGACCATGGTAACCTGTTTGTGGTCATTCTACAAAGAATGCAGACTTTTAAAGAATATTTCCTGAAAGGCAAAACTATGGAGAAAATAAATAAAAAGCTCAGTGGTTGCTGGTTGCCGGAGGTGGAAAGATAGAGAGATGAACAAGCAAAGAACAGAGGATTTTTAAGGCAGTGGGAATACTCTGCATGATATTACGGTGATGGCTTTATGCCATTCTGTATTTGTTCAGACCCTAAGAGTGAAAGCTAAAATTAATCATGAGTGTTAAGTGATTAGGATGTGTCAACATGAGTTCATCCTTGGTAAACACTATATCATTCTGGTTAAGTGAAGCTGATACCACGAAAGACTATGCATGCTGTGAGGCAGCAAGTGTGTGGGAGATCTCTGTACCTCCCTCTCAATTTAATTTGTAAACCTAAAACTGCTCTCTAAACAAAGGTTTTTAACCAAAGCAACTAGTCTTGAAAATTCCTTAAGCAAAGGAACAGCAGCCAAAATGAAAGTCAACAATAATAATGTCATTTGAAAGAGCATGCTTAAGTCTGTTAAAATACAAGCTCCGGCCTACTTGGCTAAGCCAAAAGAAGATTTTTAAAGGAGAAGGTAGCATAGTAGATGATAGAGTGACGTGAAAAGGAGTGTCCTCAGATCCTCGGACACAGCTTCCAGTCTAGTGTGAGATAGTACATTCTGTAGCGCTCAATGAAATCACATCTTTTCAATGTATCAGGAGAAAAATATCTGACTTGTCATGATCGGGACAAAATATTTGGGCACACATTGAAGGTTTTAATGTCTTTGAATTTTAATTCATTGCTGTAGGAAGAAGTGATTTTGACTACACTTTTAATTTTTAATTACAAATTTTAAGTTTTAGGCACTTGAACTTTTAAACAAATTTAACACTTAAACTTTAATACCTATTAAGAATTTTTTTAAAGATTTTATTTATTTATCTTTAGAGAGGAAGGGAAGGAGAGAAGAGAAATATCAATGTATGGTTGCCTCTCATGAGTCCCCTGCTGGGAACTGGCCTGCAACCCAGGCATGTGCCCTGACTGGGAATCGAACCATGATCAGGTGGTTCACAGGCCCGTGCTCAATCCACTGAGCTACACCAGCCAGGGCTGTTTTTTTTTTTTTCAGAATTTTAATATATGGAAAAATATATTCAAGTTTGTAGTTTTTCTATGTTATCACAGTCATATTGTTGCTGTTAGTTTACAACATTATTTGATCTTATTGTAATACTTCTAATGCGTTTTATGGGATAAAATGGTTAAGGAAAATTTCCTTTAAAATGTGAAACAGCAACTTACTTTTCTGCCTTGGATATAGAATAACAGTTACGTTAGCTTAATTAAGAAGCTATTATGGCCTATTTTGTAGTATCTTTGACACAAAAGGAAACATGACTGATAGGTTGTTCTAGAATAGGACCTAAGAAAGCTCTGAGAATTGGAGGCCAGGAGAAGAAATTTAACAAAATGGAAGCAAGAATGTCACCATAAATTGATAGTCTCCTCTTCCTACATTTAAGATTTAAATCCAAATATTATACAAGAAAAAAGGTGGACAATGGTGAAAAGGAACACAACCTCTTCACCTAAAACTGTTACCTCTAACATCTTCCTTAAAGAAATTAAAAAAAAAAAGCTTTAACATTCCTTAAGCTTCCTTAAAAAAATAGGATCTCTATCCTTTGTCACTTCTTGTCTTGGAGGAGTGACTGACCTGATTGGTCAGTCTGATTGGCAAGATGGTGAGAGTGAAGACTGGGCAATCTGATTGGTGAGACCAGCGGGAGGGGCTGAGCATATTAGTTCAGGCTTTGCCAGTGTGGTCCCCTCTGCTTAAAGATTTGTGGGAGGCTTGACTCTGTGGCCATAGGAGAAAAATGAGGTTTGGAAGCAGATAGTTTTATTCGGGGGGGTCCTATGTCCAACTTTAGAAGTTGGACATAAGGCCGCATCTTCTGAATGGCTTTATCAGAAGTAGCGTATGTGTTGATAGCACCAGCTTGATTCCCGGATCTTCGTCTCTCAGTGGCTCACTCCACTGTAACAGGAAGGCTATTATTTATTGATTTCCTAAAATCTCAACAGCTTGCGTAGGTTTTGTCTAATAAGAAACAGAATTTGATGAATGAACGAAATAGTTGTTTAGATACCACCACCATAAAACTTGAAGTGCTGACTCATGCAATCAATGCCTTAGAGCTGTGGTTTTAAAAATGTTTGGGTCATTGACACTCGTGAAAGATTCATGAATATTTTGGACTGTTCCCCAGAAAACATGTGCTTCTGAATAAAACCAGTCATACAACTCCTGTGACTCATGGGCTCTAGATTAATAACTGGTCTGTAGAAAAGATTCAACTTTAAGTTCAAGTCAAGCTATAAATTCATTTCTATAGGATATGCAGCACTCACTATGCCTTTTGCATTTAAAATGGCATTATGTCTAATGGGATAATTTATAACGGTAGAAGGTAAGTGACTAGAAAAATTAAATATTAAGCAAATGCTATAGCTGCTTGACATTGGCATAAGACCAGAAGTAAGATAATAGCTCATTTTCATGATCATTTCACATACGTTGTTTTAATTTATAAAGTGTGAAGTACTAAAAAATTACCAATGACTTAGTGTTAATGTATATTTTTCATTACTGCAAATCTATGTTTTATAAAACAATGAAGAAATGTCTACATGATGCAAAGTGCCTCAACATATTTAGTTACTTTTGAAGGCTGTGTACACCTAGACATAGTCACATATAGGGTAACTTAGCTTTAGATATTTAGTGGAAATATAATTAAAATATTTGCTACTACACTTTTTCAAATGCTAAAATAATCTTAAAAGTGTTTAAAATAAACAATTTCAAAACAGTAACAATGTAAAAACAGTAATATGTGCAATATATTTTTTAATTCAAAGTTCATGGTAACTTCATATACAACCTATTTCTGTTAGGTCTCTAGGCAGCGGTGTAAACGATGCGCACTTACCTATTTTAGGACAGCTAAGATAAGCTGTACTTTGGCCGGGCTCCCGAAACAATTGGATTTATGTTTTTTGGAAGATTTTGTATTTGTTAAATACTCTGGAAGTCAAATAATTTATCTGAGTCACTTTAATTATAAAACTGGTATTATATGCATTTAATTTTGTTATCAGCAACAGTTTTTAAGAGTTAGAATTGTTAAGATGGAAGCCTTCTTTCTTCCTTAACTTCTGTAGAAATTTATTCTCCCATGCATTTTTCACTTTGTGACTTCCCTTGTCCTACAACCTACAGAGAAGACCTTTCTGAGTGTAACTTTAAATGCCATATTTGACAGTGAAGCTGTTTGAGCATTTTTTTATGCCTTTGCCTGTTCTCCTGTTTTCTGATGTCTATTTTCTCAAAGTTACTGTATGTTTCCTGTTCCAACTTTGTAAATCCCTTCATTTATTGTGTTAAAAGGTTGAGTTCTTCACCTTTGGGGGCTTAATTTCTTTTTCAGTTTTTGTTTATGTGCTTTTGTCTGTTTTTGTTACTAAACATGGAGCCCCCATTTAATGCAACGACATCCCAAAACATTCCCAGCATGCTCCTCCTTGAGGCCTCATACCCCTGTCTCCACAGAAGGTCACACACCCTTTCATGCATACCAAGGAGGTGGGCCCTGTTGCCCATTCTGGCTCACACCAAAGCTTTAAAACTGCTTCTTGCTTTATATTCACGAGTATTCTTATTTTCAAATATCGTTATGGGAAATTCCTACTTACCAAAATCTGTATCATTACCTGTAATGATACTTAGAGCCCACCCAAGATATTCTAGGTGACATGTCATAGCTATGAATTCCAGTGCCTTTTAAACATAATGACTAGGGCAAAAGAATTCTGTTGGCTAAGCGGAAATTGGTTTTGGCCAATTGTGCTGAAGCACAGAAGCATACCAACAACCTAATAGTCGCTAGATAATGTAAAACTGCCCAATACATTTTGAATTTCAGGTAAACAGTTATGTGTTTTGGTGTATGTTCCTACTATTGCACAAGATACTCTTACACTAAAAAAGTTCTTTGTGAATCTGAAATTCTTTTTTATTTTTATTTGCATTTTAATTATTTATTTCTTATTTTTAGGGGGGGGAGAAGGGTAAGAGAGAGAGAGAAAAATCAATGTGTGGTTGCTTCTCACACACCCTCCACTGGGGACCTGGCCCAAAATCCATGCATGTGTCCTGAATGGGAATTAAACCCGTGACCCTTTGGTTCACAGGCTGACACTCAGTCCAGTGAGCCACACCAGAAAGGGCTGAATTTTTTTAATTATATTTATTGGGGTGTCATTGCTTAATAAAATTATATAAGTCTCAAGTGTATAATTCTATAATACATCATCTGTATAATGCATTATGTGAAATTCAAAATCAACTGGCTGTCCCGTGTTTTTATTTGTTAAATCTCACCGACTTGAGCTGTATAAAGAAACACTGCCCCTGGTACTATCTGACGTACAAGGTAGGACTTCCATGTGTCATNACTCAGTCCAGTGAGCCACACCAGAAAGGGCTGAATTTTTTTAATTATATTTATTGGGGTGTCATTGCTTAATAAAATTATATAAGTCTCAAGTGTATAATTCTATAATACATCATCTGTATAATGCATTATGTGAAATTCAAAGTCAACTGGCTGTCCCGTGTTTTTATTTGTTAAATCTCACCGACTCGAGCTGTATAAAGAAACACTGCCCCTGGTACTATCTGACGTACAAGGTAGGACTTCCATGTGTCATCCAAGTACTACGCTGCATCAGAGTGATACCTGGTGCCACAACGTGGTTCAGGAACATGGATTTCTCCTCAAAGGTAAGAAGATGTGCATATTTAACCCTTTCCTTAAGATCTACCAAAAGTTAAAGGATTCCATAGGTTGAATAGTATGACTTTAAGAGTCCGGTCATGTCTGGAGTTAGTGACTTAGGCTGCCCAGTCTACTACAGAATGCTCAGACTGGGGTTATTCAGAATGTTTCTTTGAGGAAAGGTCAATGGCTCAGCAAACTGCTTAGTCTACTAATAGTCCTGAGCTCAAAATATGTTAATGCTTTGCCACTGAGCACTTTCTGTGAACAAAAGAGCATCTTTTGTAAAAAACCAAAAACAAAAATAAAAAGGCTTGGATGCTCTGTTCAAGCCTTCTTCTAACATTCTCTGTCCAGAAACTCAGGCATCCTCTTCCCTCAACCTAAACCTTTTCTAGTTTTTATAATTCATGAAGGGGGACAATATTTGCTCTTAATCTTTCAAAATGCAAATATCTTGTTAATATTTTTTTAGCAATTGTGTTTAGTTTCCCTACAGCTATATCCAGGGAATCTCAAGCTATTTACTCATTCATCTTAGGAAGACTGTGTGATTCCAAGAGTCTTTTATTTCCCTTTAGTGTTTTGAAGTAGTTGGCCTTTGGAAGCCATTGCTTACAAGGGGCTGAAAAACAAAAAAATAATAGTTTGAGGCATGTCACTCATGAAACAAGGCACCATTGTGCATATACATACTGATAATTTCTTAATTTCTTCTGCTTTGAACTTTCTCACTAGATCCAATCACAACCCAAAATATTACAAAATAAATTAGTTATATTTAACATCTATCACATATATGCGGCAGGTATTGTTCTTAGTGAAAAATACGTATCTCGTCACTTAATACTCATAATACTCTATGAGTTGGTATAATTATTATTCTACTGATAAGAAAACAAAGAGATGAAATATTTTCAGCAAGATTTACCCAGTGTGCATTGGAGCTGCAATTTTTAACACAGTCTGGCTGTAATGTGTAATTCTGAAACACTGTCTCTAGCGTTTTTCTGTCTCTCAGTGCAACGGAAGTGTTCAAAGCTATTATCATATGATCTTGTATTAGATAAAGGTTTTATTCTCTGCCCAGTCATCCAAATTAGAAGCATCTAATCCACTCCCAGCTCCTTGTCACATGCGCTGGTTTTATTGGATCTTTTATTTAAAAAACAAAAAACAAAAAAAACCAAAAATCACTCCTCAAAGCATCATTATCTTTTTAAATTTTAGTTCTTGACTTTTTAAAAAAATCTCTAAATCCTTCTTGTTTGGAATCAGAGAAAAAATAGTTCTTCGCCTGACACCGATTCTCTCCTACTTCATTTCAGTATTCATGATGCCTCCAGGGTTCCGCTGCTTTGAAATTTTGTTTCTTTCCTTAGTCAGTCCATGAGCTTTCAGGAAACTGACAAACGTGTAGGATGAATGACCTGGTATTGTGAGTAAAAAATGTTTAAAAAGTTTAGAAGATGATGTTACATACTAACAAAAATTAAACACTGAAATCAACAACCAGTACATAACCTGTTTAGCTCTCTCTCAGACAGATTTTCAAGATGCTGCTATTTCAGTTTTGATCATTTCTTCTCATTGCTTCAATAACTCATAGTTGTCTATCTGTTCTTAGTTTTTCTAAGACTTTTTCTGAGAATTCTTCTTGATACACTAGACCTGAATTGTTTCACAAAAATATTACATATTACTGATAATTTTATTTATTTCCTTCCATATAAAATACAGGTTTTTATTTATTTTTTATTTTTAAAAATATAGTATTTTTAACTTTCTTTTTATTGTTGACACTATTGCAGATGTTCCCATTTCCCCCACTGACCCACCTCCACCCAGCCCTACCCCTCTTCCCTCTGGCCATTACCACACTATTGTCTGTGTTCATGGGTCATGCATGTATGTTCTTCGGCTAATCCCTTCACCCCCTTTCATCCTCTTCCCTCTGACAGCTGTCAGTCTGTTCCATGCATCAATGCCTCTGTTTCTATTTTGTCCTTCAGTTTATTTTATTCAGTAGATTGAATATTCAGGTGAAATCATATGGTGTTTGACTTTAATTGCCTTTTTTAGATTGCCTTCCATATGCTTCATTAGATTTTCTGCTAAAAAGTCCATTGTACTGAAGTGAACTTGCTTCCTCTTTACTTCATTGTCTTGCATATAATCAATTTCCACTGTGATGGATCCTGGGGGAGTAGACCAGAAGGTATGAGTTGAAATACAGCTTTACACATATCTATAAAGTGATTGGAGACTGATACCTTGTTTGGGAGAAAGTTTTTCAGGCACTAGAAACATCTACAGTGCACCACTGGGTTGTTTTTTTTGTTGTTGTTGTTGTTGTTGTTGTTTTTAAGATTTTGTTTATTTATCTTTAGAGGGGAAGGGAAGGAGAGAAGAAGAGAAATATCAATGTATCGTTGCCTCTCGTGAGTCCCCTTCTGGGAACTGGCCTGCAGCCCTGGCATGTGCCCTGACTGGGAATGGAACCGTGATCCTTTGCTTCACAGGGCTGCGCTCAATCCACCGAGCTACACCAGCCAGGTGTTTTGGGTTTTATAGAGGTCTTCTGAATTTTCCATTCCTTTCATTTTTCAAGGTTCACTGCTCTCAATAGTAATGTTATTTATACCAACATCCCTACCTTATTCTGTTACCCTACTTTCTCATGTTACTGAAAAAGATCCCTATAGCAGACTATTGCTTTCTGACTTTTGTTGCATAAACTTGAACACAAGTGTGTAAATACTTAAATATTTATGTTACTCAGGGTCAAAAATTTTACTTTCTATTTCTAAGTTTGGTTTGTTTTTTTCACTAATGTTACTGTTTACATATCTGAACAGATTGTCATAGTTACTCCACAATTTTTATCTGCGTTGGAAAACACACTGAAATGCTGCTTTGTAAAATTTTAACTCTATTTTTTATGAAAAATCATGGGATTAATATATTTTAAGATGTTCTGGTATTATAAGAACTATGGGAAAATTCATATTAACATTGGAGTTCATAATGTCAAAATATGCTATTTTTAAGTATAAAAATTAAATGAGGAATTGATTGTTTAAGTGTTCATTTTTTATTTAAGAGAATACTGAATTTAAAAGAATAAATAAAAATCACTGTTAGCATTATGACATCTTGAATTCCCTAGATACTGCTCCAGTGAATATTAGATAAAAAATAAACACTGTCTCAAAAATTATAATTGTTCATGGTTCACATGCTCATTAGCCTTCAATTGCACATACTTCATTAAATATTAGCTTTTAGTTTAGTTTATTATGTCTAATTTCTTTGTTCTTGCTTGTTTGGCATGAATTAGTTGGCTTTTTCTCTGTTTCTTCTCTAAAATCTCTCCTTAGCCTCATTAAACCCCTTTCCACCACATGCCAGATTATCTAATGATATGAGAGAGGAACCCCCAAAATGGGCTTCATTTATTAAAAATGTATATTTATTTTTACATGTTTAAACTTGAGTCACCTTCAAAGTACTGTCCATTTGATGCAGTACACCTATCATTGTCTCCACTGCTCAAAATAGTTTTTGAACTTATCAGTTTTGAAGCCTTTTACTGCTTCTCATTTTTTTGTTTCACATCTTCCACATCAGCAGAACATTTCCTTTGAGGACATTTCTTATCAGGGAAACAACAAAAGTTGTTCAGTTTGAGGTCAGGTAAATAGGGGAGGTGGGACATGGGATCATGCAGTGTCAAAAAACTGCTAAACATGCAGTGTGGTGTGCGCAGGTGCATTCTTACATCATCTATCATAAAATGGGCAAACACATTGAATGAGTCTTCAAAAAATCCACTGAGGCCAAACGCAACCTCTCACAACAACACCAGCTAGTACACGGATACAGATGGGTTCCTAGAACACTCACTCACCCATTGGGGAAACCTGTCCTGTAAGGGACCTACTTTCCAGAAGATAATTCCATTTGTTGGGGGGTCCGCCTTGTATAGTTAAAGTGCTATTTCCTTTTGAATTTCTCCTATGTGTGCTAAATAAACCACTGCCATTTGATATTGTTTGCTTTTAAAATTAAAATTGTAATCTGGAGAATTGGTATGATTAATTATATTTGGATAAATATCAAACAGTAGTCAATCAAGGTGTGTAGCAGCAATGATTATAATAGTAAAATAGTTACAATAATTGAATGCCATGAAATTTTTCCTATTTTATTCATGAGAACTCTGAGATATTACTGTGTTTTAAAATATGAGAAATACAATATGCAAATTTTGTGACTTTTTTTAGATCACACATCTAAAAGTTTAGGAATTTAACTTTTGAATTAGATCATGCATGTAAAAGTTAAGGAATTTAGCCAACATACTGAAAATATGCAAATCAATAAAATTATTTGTGAAAATGAAAAATGAGTATTGCATTTTACAGAAATAAATGGAATTTTTGGCCAACCCAATACAAAACCATACCTGCTAAGGCAAGAAAACACTTCAGGGGAAATAGCCATTAAACTGAGAGCACAGATTTTGTTTACATGGGCATTTATGTGCTCACCACCCCCCAGTCCTCAATGAGTTCTCCTCTTCTCAGACACATGTGTCAATTACTCCTTGTATTGCTCCCCAAATAGCCACACTTTCTGTTAAGAATTTCCTTCTAATTTCCAGTGTTAATTAATTTAATAATTTCTTCAGACAGATAATCAAACTGTTTGATTAAACTTTCACGGAAATCAGACAACTGGAGATGCTGCTGTGTTCCTTTAGGGAATAATCTATTTTTTTTAAAAAGGTGAATCTAGCAAATAGTTGGGAACAGGGACATTAACATTGGATACTTTGTTGAGAGAATATTTAGAAATTTTCATTAACTCACGACTTTTTAATTATTTTGATATAATGTAGTGTTTTTAGTTAAAATAACTTGTTTTTCTGTTATATTTGGAATATGAAACTGGAATATTTTGTAGTATAGATATTTATTATTTATTTTAGGCCTTATTTTTAGGGCAACACTGAGCTGAAAGTACAGAGAGTTCCCACAGAGCCTGGTCACCACACACTGCCTGCCTCCTGCAGAAGCAGTCAGAAGTCACAGATGACCTAGCTCATGTTCCAAGATGCCCTTCTGAGTTGCTACGCTGGCAAAATAGAGAAGTACTGTTTGGAGAATAACACAGCTCTCCAGGTTTTGTTTATTGTTGATAGTGTTCCAGGATATCCTCCTTTAATTGGTGATGTTCATCCCAATATCAAAGTGTCACTTCTCTTCCCAAATACCACCTCTTCGATCCAACCAATGGATCAAGGACTATAGTAGCGTCTAAGCCCTACTGCCTGAGGAGGACCTTTGTCCAGGCTATTGCTGCAACTGAAGAAGACATTGAAAACACATTGGTGCCATTCTGGAAGGATTACAAAATCCATTACTATATCAAGAACTGTGTTTGGGCTTGGGGTTATGTCATCCTGTGTGTGAGTGGCATGTGGACAAAGACACTCAATACATTTGTTTATAACTGCAAAGAGTTTGCCAAGTATGATAAAGTTACAAAAATCAAGGCTGTGGTTAGTATGGGAAAACAAAACAAACAAAAAATACTTTAGCTGGGTGTGGGTAAAGATGACAATGGGAAACTCCGAGAGGTGGTTTGTGAAGAATTGACTAGTGAGGAATTGTTGGGACAGGGATGCATAACTGAAGAAGAGGCAAGTGAAAAATAAAACTGCAGAAGAAAAGTACCTCCTAGAAAATTCATAGCAGATGGTTTAGCCCAAGCTTTTGCAGACCTCAAGAAGCTCCTTAAAACATTTAAAAACATGACAGCACCACCAAAAGATTTTCGTTAATAAACAGAAATACCCAGGGTGCATTATTGGCTTATAAGCATATATATGCTATAAAAATAAACCACAAATCAAACAAACGACTGTGGACACATTTCTGAAAAGGGTGGTGTCTCCTCAGGAAGAGCCTTGGGCAGGTCCATCAGGAGGTGTTCCAGAAGAAGTCGTTGTTGTCATAGGAGGTGACAGCTCCATGTGTGTAAACATCCCTGAAGACCTTCTAGTGGGACAAGTCGTGGGGGCGAAAGACAGTTACGTGGATGATACTGACTCTGTGTAGGCCTAGGCTAATGTGTGTGTTTGTGTCTTAGTTTTTAACAGCAAAGTTTAACAAGTAAAAATAAATAAAAATTTTAAGAAGACAAAAGCTTATAAAATAAAGACATAAAGAAAAGTATTTTGTACAGCTGTACAATGTGCTTGCATTTAAAACTTATTACAAAAGACTCAAAGAGTTAAAAAAATTAAAAGTTTAAAAAGTAAAAAGTTACTAAGTTAAACATAATTTACTATTGAAGAAAACAATTTTAAATAAATTTAGTGTAACCTAAGTGGTCAGTGTATATAAAGTCTACAGTAATGTATCGTAATGTCTTATGTCACAGTCCACCATCGCTAACCAATTCACAGCAACACCCAGTCATGCAAGTTCCTGTCATGGTGAGTGTTCTATACAGGTGTACCTTTAGTACTTTCACAGTATTTTTACTGCACCTGTTCTATGTTTGGGAATGTTTGGATACACAAATACTTGTCACTGTGTTAAATTGCCTACAGTATTCAGCACAGTAAGATACTGTGTGGATTTGTAGCCTAGAGCGGTACGGTATACAGCACAGCCTAGATGTGTAGTGGACTATATCACCTGGATTTGTGTTAGTGCACTCTGTGGTTTTCATACAACAAAATTGCCATAGGACTTACTTCTCATAACAGCCTAAAAAGAAAAATTGCATGATCCTATCAATAGATGCAGGAAAAGCATTTGATAAAAACTCAATTCTAATTTTCTCAAAAAAATCTCTCAGCAGGAATAGATATAGGACTAGATAATAACTATCTCAACTTGACAAAGAACATCTTCCAGAGACCTACAACGAATATTATACTTAAAAGTGAAAAACTGGAAGATTTTCTGTTAACAAAGAAAAAAGATAATGAATGTTGAACCTGCCTTGAAAACCTATGATAAATCCTCATTGATCATAGTGTACAATTCTGTTTAAACATTGTTGCTTTCAAATGTATTTTTGCCAATTCAATTTATTTAAACTAAAATTATGAAATTAAACAAACAAACAGTTACCTCATTTTTCCCAACTTCCTGCCCCTGTTTCTGGGTACCATCAATTGGTTCTTTGTGTCTAAGAGCTTGTTTTGTTTTTTGTTTTTCTTTGATTTTACTTTTTTTAGATTCCACATGAGAGGTCATATGATATTTGTCTTTCTTTGTTTGACATATCACTTGGCGTGATGCCCTCAATGACCATTAACATTGTTGTAAATTGTAAGGTTTCATTATTTTTATGGTTAAAAATATTCCTTTATACACACACATAACACCACATTTCCTTTATCCATGCATCTATCTATGAGCACCTAGGCTGTTCTCTTATTTTGACTATTATAAATAGTTATGAGATAAACGTGGAGGTCCATATGAGGCCTGTCCAGAAAGTATCCAGCCATTCACCATGGGAAATAAAGTCATTTATTGAAGAGAATACAAGACACAGGAAATAATGATGCCTCAGTCTCCTTCAAATAGGCGCCTTGGGACCTCACACAGTTGTCCCAATTACCATCAGATTGCCTGTCATATATCCCTGAATCTCATCGATGGTCTGAAATTTTTTCTTTTTCAAAGGTGATCTTAGTTTTGGGGAAAACCAGAAGTCACAAGGCACCAAACATGGGCAGTAGGGGGAACGAGTCACCTGGGTGATTTGACATTTTGTCCAAAAACTCTGCATGAGATGTGATGCATGAGTAGGTACATTGCTGTGATGAAGCTGCCAATCACCAGTTGCCCATAGCTGTGGCCTTCTGAATCACCCAAATAGCTTCCAGGGATGAATGTTTAAGCTTAATGTAAAATTTGGTACTGATTGGTTGCTTTCCTTGTTCAGTCACTTTGGATGCGATGGCCACACAGTACACATGCTCACTCAATGGTATCTACCGCCCCCCCCCACCGACTAGTACATTGAAGTCATCATGGTTCATGCATGAGCATTCCAGTCCACTCTCCCTGGCTGCCAGATTACACTGGTGTCACATGCCGCTGCCTACAGCAGCAAGGGTGGATCGCGAGGTGAGGCGGTGGACTAAAGAATGGAGAGGACCATAGCTCTGCTGGCATATGGCGAGTTTATTCAAGGAACTGCTGGCTTATATGCAGAACTACAGTGGCCTGAGAACAATGCTGTTTTACAAAAGTTTGTACATTCCCGAAAGCTATCAAGAGGGCAAGATGTTCTCACATCCTGAGAACATTAGCCCACAGATAGCAGTGTCCTCAAGATTATCACTTCCTTGGAACATGACGCACATGCCAAGACCTTGTTCTTTCCTTCAAGGCTGAGAAGGAGAAGGTCCGGAAGATGTCAAGATACCCGCCGGCTCCCGGGACCAGAAACCAAGTCCCGCCACCGTTTTCACAGTGGGGGCTCTGTCCTTGGTTCCCTGCGGCCTGGTGGGCTCCCACAGTCACACTCTTGTTCTCATTATATTTAACAATGTTTGTTTTTTTTTCAGACAGGCCTCATATACCTTTTTGAGTTAGTAACTTTATTCTTTTGGATAAATATTCCTAAGTGGAAGTATGGGTCACATGCCAGTTCTATTTTTATTCTACTACACGGGAATCTATGTGGGTCCCTTTCCCCAGGTAAGAAAAGACTTGATGAAACTTCAGCATTGTTGATCCTGGTGAAATACGTTAGCCTGAGGTCTGCTCTTGCTAAAAATAGGACGCTGTGGCATATTTCAAGATGGTTCCTTTGCTTTCCACTTGACGATGGTACAAGGGAACAGTATTTTTCTGAGGACCTGTAGGTAAACTCACAAATCTTCAGGAGGTAAAACTCACAGAAAATGGCGCGGGGGGGGGGGGGTGTGCTCCTNGAACATTAGCCCACAGATAGCAGTGTCCTCAAGATTATCACTTCCTTGGAACATGATGCACATGCCAAGACCTTGTTCTTTCCTTCAAGGCTGAGAAGGAGAAGGTCCGGAAGATGTCAAGATACCCGCCGGCTCCCGGGACCAGAAACCAAGTCCCGCCACCGTTTTCACAGTGGGGGCTCTGTCCTTGGTTCCCTGCGGCCTGGTGGGCTCCCACAGTCACACTCTTGTTCTCATTATATTTAACAATGTTTGTTTTTTTTTCAGACAGGCCTCATATACCTTTTTGAGTTAGTAACTTTATTCTTTTGGATAAATATTCCTAAGTGGAAGTATGGGTCACATGCCAGTTCTATTTTTATTCTACTACACGGGAATCTATGTGGGTCCCTTTCCCCAGGTAAGAAAAGACTTGATAAAACTTCAGCATTGTTGATCCTGGTGAAATATGTTAGCCTGAGGTCTGCTCTTGCTAAAAATAGGACGCTGTGGCATATTTCAAGATGGTTCCTTTGCTTTCCACTTGATGATGGTACAAGGGAACAGTATTTTTCTGAGGACCTGTAGGTAAACTCACAAATCTTCAGGAGGTAAAACTCACAGAAAATGGGGGGGGCGGCTCCTGATAAGTGGTTCCCCTGGAATTGTTAGAGCTGAATCTCCAGCCAAGCATCAGTTACTGCTCTGGTTGTCTTGTATCTCCCCGACTTTCCAATTTCTGGAGCTTTGCTCTGTGACCTCAGTTCTCTGAGGAATCTAAAAAGAGTTGATTTTTCAAGTTGTTCGGCTTTCTAATTGTTCACACCGAGTGTTGACTTCTAAGCTCCTTTCGTACTGGCCCAAGAATCATAAATCCTTGCACTATATTTAGAGCCAGCATTAAGTATATATCCTACTTGTTTAGTAAAAACGATCTTTCATGAACTTTACATTCTAAACATTTATTGCCTGTGTGTATAACAACTTTCTGACCAAATTACTGACCAAATTATAAGTAAGTTAGTATTGTTTAGATATTCTATTGTTTTGTGTATTTTGGGGCACTTTTTTCACTCTTAATTATTAATCTATATCCTCAGTAAAAACTGTTTTTAACTTAATTGTATCTAATGATATTTGTTAATAATAATACAATAGTGACCAACCTTATTAAGGAATATTGGTAAATACGTAAATAAGTTTATCAAGGTCCTTTGTTCTTTATTTTTTCTAATAACTCCCTTAAGTATTTTTTCCTCACTTTATTCAAAGAATAAGTTCATATGTACCAGAAAGTGTTTATTTCAACTTCAAGCACAATGAAAGTTATACAATTATTTCTTATTTCATATTATTACTTGTTTTCATATATGTGTATTTATATATATATATATATATGGTATTTTATATTATTAAGAATTGTGTATAATAAAGAATAAATTGTTTAATAAGTTTTAAATCTATGAATCAAAACAAAAAAGATATTTTCTATATTAGTGAACGAAATTTGACATTAAAAATAAGATTGACCTTAACAGATCCTTTATGACCCTAATAATTTCATGTTATAATTTTCTAATATTAATGTACATGTAAGAGGTTTTAATATTGCATATACTCTCTAAATGTATGTATTTCAAAGAGTAGTAATTTTTGAAATCAAATCAGTTAGATCATATTCTTTTTTTCATACTTCTATCATCATATTATCTAGGTTCCTAAATAACCTTTTTTGTTAAGAATTATGTACACCTTGGACCTTAAAGTTGTTTATATATATATCAGTATCTCTATGAAACTCTCCTTATACAAAATAGACTGCTATTAGAAAATAATTGACAAAGGACCTTGCTATCAATTAAAAAATAAAGTTAAAATAATTATGGAGGTTATTTATTTAATTAGGTAGTCAAACCATTGAAAACTATAATAAAAATATTTTCTTTTAGTAAATTTGAGAAACAGTTTCAAAAGGAAAGACAAATATGATGATTTTATGCAGTGTTTTATCTAGGCTCCACTGGATAGACATGCTTATGTTACTAAAATGACTATGCATGAAAAAGATGGTTGAAAAATGTATAATTAGAAGTTCAGAGTATTTGACACAAAGTTTGAATGTATGTCTTTACAATCAACATCATACTGAAACCTTTGCATCTACACAGTTTTAATCATTCATACATATTATTCTAATTATGACTTTTAGCTTTGAGTAGATATTTAAATATTTACATAAATCTATATCTGTATTTGTGAATATGTGTATTTGTGTGTACATATATCACAGATATATCTCACATAGACATTCTTCACTTTTTTCTTTCTCACTTTTAACTTTTAAAAATAAATGGTATTCTTTATTTAATATTTGTAAATATAAAGGTAAAACGTGTAATTCTTTTTAGTTTCTCAAAGGGTTTTATGTAATCATTTTTATAAAGTAACAAATAGCTTTAAATATTGAAAAATTTATAAATATGGGAATATTTTTGTCTTTATATAAGCTTAGAAAAATTAGATTAAGTTCATTTAACAACAAAAAAAGTCACCACAGTCTCTCAGCTGTGTATAAAAACATACCACAGAACTTTCCTACATCAGCATGAGTTTGCAGTAAACCCACACATGTCCCATAAATTTGGAATTATTGATTACATCATAATATACTCACAAGTATGAAGCTTAAAAAATCTTTTTCCAATGACATAAAACCATAAATCTTTTACCTTTACCATAAAAACTTGAAGAAAATCTTATAAAATGAAGCCTTTGTTCTCAAATCTAGCAAGGTCAAACTATATATATTTGATCCACAAAATATAATAACCTGTTTCTCTTAATGGAGGAAATATTTCAGTATTAATTGGACAAGTTTTAGGTATGTACAGGTCTCATTCTCTTGAAGCCTGTAAAATAAATAACATATCTCTTTTTTTTTTTACCTTGCAGTTTTCTATGTTATCTTCTGAATACATGTAAATATAGTTTACGTGAAGTGTAGTTTTCTGCACAATGGAGATTTGGGCAGAAAAATACACTGAAGATAAGGTTTAATGCACGAGAATTGATTCAGCTACTCTGAACTCCACTTTGACAGAAATGTCACTTTGTGTGAGTAGTGAATTTGCTGTTGGAAAAAGAAAAGATAAGCAAGAGAAAGTAGCAGAAAATGACATACTTACAGGCGATAGATTATCCATGTGCAGCACACATTTGTAAAATGGCAGGAGTTGCCTCAAGCACTTGGGTGGATTTTCTATCCTTTGGAGAAAATGACAAAACATTTAAAAGAACCAATATATTATGTATTTTAGAGAAGAACTGAGATTAATACACAGATCTCAATGAACACCCACGTGCACACTGAGCCAAAAAGAGAATCTTAGCCACTCAAAAATCACTTCAGAACAAATTCCGTCCCCTCCTCCATATTCCCTCTCCTAGGAATAGATTAAAAGGGAAAAGTATAATTTTGATTAATTATCTCATAGATAAAATGTGAAGTGAATCTCTTATAGACAAAAACCTTACTTGTGAATTTTTATTGTGAATGTTGAGCCTGAACACATATTTCATGATTTAAGATAATTATATCACACATAAAGAGAATTTAAAGTTCCTTGAAATATCTGGTACTGAGTATTTATTCAACAAATAAAAGGAGAAATATCATACTATATTATCCTTATTGGACACAAAAAGAAAAACATGGAGAGGTAAAAACATTTATATTTTTAGTATCAAAAAATAAAAAAGTTGAGTCTTGCACATCAGAGAAAAACGTAAAGCACAAAGTGTTAGGAAATTGGTTAATGCATATAAAACAAATGACAGAATTACATTGAAAACTGATAAGGAGGCTGTATCTGGCAAGGAGACCAATTGTACTCTTCCTGTTGCTTTCAAAATTTACTGGAATTGAGATTTTATTTAGTTTTATTTTTCCCAATTTATCAAGGTGTAATTGACCAATAAAATTGTACTAGATAGGGTGCAGAACATGATCAATAAATTGCCTATAAACAATTGCCATAGTCAAGTTAATTACATGTCCATCATGTTTATTTTATTGTGTGTGTTGAAAAGGCTTAAGACCTACTCTCTAAGCAAATTGGAAGTCTGAAATACTCTGTTATTAACCACAGTCATCATGCTGTACACAGATCCCAGAAGTGGTTATTTTATAAATAGAAGTACCCTTTGGCCATCTTCTGCCCACTTCCCCTTACTCCCCAGTTCCTGAAAACTACCATTTTGCTCTTTCTACATGTATCTGAATTAGATTATCATCATTAATATTAGATGCCACATATAAGTAAGATCATAAATTATTGTTCTTTATGGCTTATTTCACTCAGCATAATGTCTCCCAGTTTCGTCCACTCTGTTGCAAATGGAAGGATTTATATATGATCTTTATCCAGTCATTGCTGATGGACACTAGGGTGCTTCTATAGCTTGGTTATTAGGAATATTATGACTACTGTTACAACAAACATAGAACAACAGACTGATTTTCTTTCCTTTGGATGTATAGTTAGAAGTACAAGTTTGTCTGGGAAAAAATCAAGCCATTGTTAACATAATGAGAATGGTTTGCACAACATGGATATGACCTGGTAGCCAAGGAGAGTGGACTAGAATGTGCATATGTGAACAGCGGTGACTTCACTGTACTAGTCAGTGCAGGTGGTAGATGTTGTTGAGTGAACTTGTGTACTGTGTGGCGGTCACATTCAAAACAACTGAGCAAGGAGAAATTGCTTTAGCTGTTTTGAATCTTTCACAGTTACATCAAATTTTAGGATTGTTTCTCTCTTTCTCTGAAAAATGCCTTTACAATTTTGTTAGGGATTGTGTTGAGTCTCTAGATTACATTGAGTAGTATGCACATGTTAACAATACAAATTTTTCCATCCATGAGCACAGGTAATCTTTTCATTTATGTCTTCCTAAATTTCTGTCATCAATTTCTTAGTTTCAGCGTGTGGGTCCTTTAATACCTTGCTTAAATTTATTTCTAAGTATTCAAAAATTGTATTGTATTTACTATTGTAAATTAGATTGTTTTCCTAGTTTCTTTTTTAGATAATTTGTTGTTATTGTACAGAAAAGCAACTGCTTTTGTACATTGATTTTGTATTCTGTAATTTTACTGAATGTGTACATTATAAAGATTTTGGGTGGAATCTTTTGGATTTCCTATATCTAAGATCATGTCCTCAGCAGAGACAATGTTATCTTAATCTGAATATGATTCAATTTAAACATTTTCTTGTTGATTTTATGCCTTGATTACCTATCCACTGTTGAAACTGGAGTATAGAACTCCCCCACTATTATAGAGTCCCTGTCTGATTCTTCCTTCAAATCCGATGATATTAGCTTAATATGTCTAGGTGCTCCATTGTTGGGGACTTATCCTCTTGATGAATAACTGCCGTTCTTTGGCTTTTGTTATAGTTTTCTACTCAAACTCTAGTTTGTCTAATGTAACTATTGGCACTTTGGCTCTTTATCACTTTCTATTTGTATAGGCCACCTATACCTTTTCTATCCCCTCCCTTTCAGCCTATATGTGTCCTTAAAGCCAAAGTGAGTCTCTTGTTGGTTGCATATAGTTGAGTCTTGCTTTTCTATTCATTCCCAAGCTGGTATTTTAAATGGTCTACAGAATCCTTTGATATTTGGCTCCAACTTTTTAAACAGATGATATGATCTATTCACAATAAACAAACACATTATAGCTTATTAAGATAACTGATTTACTTTGCACAAACTTTTATAAATGAATACTCTTAATTATATTGTTTCTATAACTATGCTTTAAACTGCTGTTTCATTAAATACTTTGACCTTTTCTAATCATATGCATTTTATAGGTAAAATAAACACATTTGCAAAAATATATTAAAAGTGAAATATAAAACAATAACATCATGATATGTGAATAATTATCTATGGTCACACATTTGTGATATTAAAATTATTAACTCATTCCATAACTGTTTAGTAATCCATTATTTTTATTACTTTGCTCCAGTAATAATTCTAGACCTTGTCACTGAATTAATGGGTTAGGTAGAGTTAGCTTAAACAGTGTTACTGTAGAGCTGAAAAGACTATGATCATGTTGCTTTTGAGGTAACCCTAGACAAGTGGATAATACTAGAAAACTGTTTGTCATAAAATGACTTTTGATGGTTTGGGACACTTTACAAAATGAACAGTTTATGAAACTGTTGATACTATTCATATAAGCAAAAAAACATAAAATACTCTTTGTAAAACAAAAACAAAAAAATCTTTTATTTTCTATACCAAAAAAAGAAAGGGTATACTATGACCTTGATGAAAACTAGTGTGTGAAACATTCCATTTGTAACAATGAGACTTGATTTAATAAATCATTGAAGAGTGACCCAAAATCACCCTCATGAAAGATATATTGATAACTAAAGTAAGTGGACATGATCCCAGCAGAATTACTCTTAGTCCTTTTAATTAGAGGGCAAAGAGTAGCAATTAAAGGCACTTATGCAAACCATGCTGTAAAAAAATATTGGATTCACATGCATTTGTACAAAACTTAAGACCAATAAGAAAACATGTACTTGTCATTTAGCAGAAAGTATGTCTGGAATAGTCAGTTGTGTTGTTTGCATGCAAGGCAGTTTAAATAGCAACCAAAGTTCAGAATGTATATATTATAATAAAAGTTTGCCTATAAAAAGTGAAATAAAATACTATAAAAAATGGAGCACTAAAAGCCCAGATGATGATATACTTTTCATTCATCATATCCTTCTGGGGAAAGGGTTGGCATGAAATATTTTTTAAATGACAAAATGTGTCTAATTCCTGTGTGGTATAATACCACTAAAGGCACCTGGTTCTTCCATCATACTCTAGCATTGCACTCACACAAGCTATCTTCTGTCCCAGCATTTCACTCTTTATTTGTATATAAACTTCAACACTTCATTTTAGTCAATGTATCTTCATCAAGCTTGTTATTCAACCTCATTAAGATCCCTCAGATATAACTATTGTTTTACTTTATATGTATCTTTCAACTTTCTGTAGGCTTTACATGTATCTCCATAGTTTATTTCTATCTGTGGTCAGTAAGTTGATGTTTTCCATGGCAGCGATAGTCATCCCGGTGCTTACTTAGTGAAGTTTATTTCCAAGCATCAAACTAATTCAATTAATCTTATCTTTGCCTCTACTACTTGCTGAATGCAATTTGGCAAATTTATAGAATGGAATTACAATTCATTTGCACTTTACTTATTAGTTGCAAATCAACTTTTTTCCCAAATTAGCAGCTCTTGATCCTCTATGACTTCTTTTCTAAACCTTCTCTGTGCTCCTTAAAGCTTCCTTAGATCCTCTCCCAGGACACACCAAAAATGGAAGATAGCAGAGGGATCCTTTTTTTTCTTCATATCTAATTATCTTTAGTCTCCAACTTTTGGTGTAAGTATTTTTTAAAAATCTAGTATTTACCAGTCCTTATAAGATGTTTCCTATACCACGTCTTACTTCAGTTTCATTTTCTTTTTACTTCCTTCATATAGGGAACAGAGTGCTGTTCATTCCCTTGTCATTCCTTTCACATACTTGAAAAACAAAGAACATACACAGTAACTGGAAGATCAGGCCCTCTGCCAGTGTTATTATCTGCATATCCTGGTCAAACAGCTTAGAGGAGCTTCCGGCCATGGCAACGGTGGAAGTCGGACTGACCATACTTGCCCCTGAGCTGAATTGTGCAATGAGCCCCATATGCCAGAATAAAAATTACCCAAACTCTGTCATCTTAAAACAGAAAGATCCAAATTTGAAAAAAAATAACATGTGTGTTTCCAAGTCACTGATTTCCAGATAGAAAATCCAAATGTCAATTGACCTTTCAGTGGTAAATTTAAAAACACCGATTAATAGCTAACATTGGGCCTAGATATCTCCTGCCGCAGACGGGGCAGCTGCAGTAAGTCACCACCCCAGTTGGACTGAAACCAAGCCATTTTTCAAATGTGCTTCGAGTTGCTGGGCTTGGTTAATAAGGATACAAAAGCCCACTTAAACTTGAATTTCAGATAAATAACAAAATCACATTCAGTGTAAAAATTGCAGTTGACTGAGACCTACTTATAATAAAAGTTATTTTATCTGAATATTCACATTTAATTGAGTTTTTTAAAATTGGGAAATAACCTTGTATGTGTCTTATTTTATAAAAAAGAAAAACTCACAGAATCACATCTAACAAAGGACCAGAAAAAAATCACAGGACCAGCTTCAAACCTATATATTGGGTCTTGCAAAAATAATGTCTGCTTGAATGTGGCTGGTAGGGTAATAACATGGACATAATACTTTATAGCTTTAATTTCAGCATTTCACCTAAAGTTTCAAATGTTGTGCTTGTGTGTGATATTGTTATGTTACAGAATTACATGCTATGACTTTGTTATAAAAATGGGGCATTATTTGTGCTGGACCATGCATATACATAATGTTTTAGGTATATTTTCTGTTTTTTTATAAGGATTTTATTTATTTAGTTTTAGAGAGAGAAGAAGTGAAGAAGAAAGAGAGGGAGAGAAACATCAATGTGTGGTTGCCTCTCACATGTCCCTTACTGGGCACCTGGCCCACAACCCAGGCCTGTGCCCTGACTGGGAATCGAACCAAGTGACCCTTTGGGTCACAGGCCCGCGCTCAATCCACTGAGCTACACCAGCCAGAGCTAGATATATATTCTTGTAGCCAGAAATTGCCATCTATTTTTATTTTTCCAAATTGTATGATACACATTATGGTGTCGATAAAATTAAAATGTTATTCTAAAGACAAAATGATAAATGTTTCATAGCAACACAATTTACAGAGGCACCCACGTCAAATTTTAGACAGTTGTATTGTCATCAAGGGCTCTTGGATGTGAATTTGTTGAAGAAAGATTTAGGTAACACAATGAAAGTATTCTCAAATATTAGAACACAGTAATGTGTTAAAAATTGTATCTGAAGAGTTCAAGGGAGAGTAGTCTAAAATAAAGATTACCAGATACCAACCTAAGAGAAGCTGATTGGTTAGGACTGTAAGGGGCCCTTGTTTGTATAGTAGAGTTACTGAGGTGATTTTGGTGCAGTTTGCCCCTAGTCCTTACATTTGAAGCAGTACTTCATTTTTGAAGTTAACTTGAACAACAGGAAGGATATATTTTGGGTTGAGAACAGTGTTTTCAGATGAACTATGTGGTTTTACAGCTTTCTATTGTTCCCTTGCCTATAAACTAGGGTGGTAAAAATGTACCTACTTCACGGACTTTTTGTGAAAAATACATGAATTTTAATATTTTTTGTGAAAAATACATGAATTTTAAAAAATACATGAATATTAATACATGAATTAATATTCCTAACTCACTTTAGAACAGTGCCTAACACAGTAAACCATCAATAAATGTTAGCTATTATTACCCGATTGGTAATAATATTGTTTAATATAGCACATGTGAACTAGAAATGGTTTATTTATTGTCATCAATGCATGTAATGAGCAGAAAGTTATTTTAAAAATCTGAACAATTTTGAAGAGACTCTACTTAAAAGACCCTTATAATAATCTGTTATACATGTAGTATGATAATATAAATTTGGAAAGCATAGAATTTATTTGCACATCAAACATTTTTATAGTGTATACTAGACCCTAATGTAAGGCCTCATTTCAAGGATCCATACTAAATATAATTTATCAGATTCTAAACAATATGTTTTACTAACTCATCGTGTCTTTATATGATCTTATCATGGACTCTAATGATATAATAGTTTTCCATATGCATCCAGAAACTTTTGTTATGCAAATTAATTTGCATTTACACAAATGCCTTTTCAATTCAGAGATCTCAAGCCAAGTTACCAAAGTTAAAAAAAAAGTCCAGTAGATATTGTGTAGATAGATGACAGATGGGTTCACAGGTAGACAGATATTTTTAAAAAGCAATTAGATAATCTACATTCTTATATCCTACTTGTCAAAGCTTGCCTTTAAAAACATTGTAGTCAGCCCTGGCTGGTGTAGCTCAGTGGACTGAGCACGGGCCTGGGAACCAAACAACCACAGTTCGATTCCCAGTCAGGCAGGGCACATGCCTGGGTTGCAGGCCAGTTCCCAGCAGAAGAAGCACGAGAGGCAACCATACATTGATATTTCTCTTCCTCTCTCTTTCCCTTCCCATCTAAGGATAAATAATAAACAAAATCTTAAAAATAACATTGTAGTGAGAACAAAATAAAAGCAAAGCATCTCATATTTTCTGGATCCCTTCTGAAGTCAGTGTTGATACCTGCTTATAATATATACCTGGAATTGTATATTTGAATATCAGCAATTAGGTAAACTATCAGTATAGAACATTTTTAAATATATTTGAAGACCAAGAAATCAAAACTACTCTATTTAAAGATGAGGTTATCATGATTTACTTCTTTAAATTTTTATTGTAATTGTTCCCATTACCATTCAGCCCCCTTATACCCTCTCTCCCCGCAGTCACCACACTGTTTTCTGATCAATATACTCGTTAGAGGAGTAAACAACCACAAACATTCATACTTTAAGTGAAATGACTCACCAGATGGATCACCTTGAACAGAATTACTTTAATTTCTATGGCCAGCCTTAGTTTCTTTCTTTTTTTTTTGAGTTTCAGCTTTTAATAGTATTTTCCACTAATTCTCCTTAAACCCACTCCCCCTTCCACAACCACCACATTATTCATTGTTCATGTCCACGTGCCCTTTGTCCTCTCTGCTCCATCCCTCCACCCCCTAACCAACCCTCCTTCCTTAGCTATCATTCTGCCCTCTAACTCTGGGTCTGTCTCTTTTTTGCCTACCAGTTCAGGTTGCTTATTAAATTCCACAAGTGAGTGAAATTGTATGGTACTTGTCTTTCTCTGCCTGGCTTGTTTCACTTAAGTATAAAATTCTCCAGGTATATTCATACTGTCACAAAGGGTAAAATTTTCTCTTTTTTATGTCTGAGTAGTATTCCATAGTTGTTTTATCCACTCATTATCCTCTGATGGACACTTGGACTGCTTCCATATCTTCACAATAGTAAATAATGCTGCAATGAACATAGGGGTGCTTAGGGTCTTTCTTTCTTTTTTTGTTTTGTTTTTTTTATGTCTCTGAATTTTTTATTTGTGTTTATTTATTTATTTTTCTTTTAAAAAATTATTTATTTAATTGTTGTTCAAGTACAGTTTTGTCTTTTACTCCCATCCCAGTCCACCTCCCCAGTGCTCCCCACCTCCCTTCAATTTCCATCCCCCTTAGTTTTTGTCCATGTATTCTTTATACTAGTTCCTGTAAACTCTTTCCTTTTCCCCCTGAAATTCCCCCCCTCTCCCTTCTGCTCCATGTCAGCCTGTTCTCTATTTTAGTGTCTTTGGTTATATTTTGCTTGCTTGTTTTGTTGTTTAGATTCCTGTTAAAGGTGAGATCATATGGTATTTGTCCTTCAACACCTGGCTTATTTCACTCAGCATAATGCTTTCCAATTCTATCCATGATGTTGCAAAGGGTAGGAGCTCCTTCTTTCTTTCTGCAGCATAAAATTCCATTGTGTACATGTACCATAGTTTTTTGATCCATTCATTTACTGATGGGCACCTAGGTTACTTCCAGCACTTGGCTATTGTAAATTGTGCTGCTATGAACATCGGGGTGCATAGGTTATTTTGAATTGGTGTTTCAGGGTTCTTGGGATATACTCCTAGCAGTGGAATTGCTGGATCAAAAGGCATGTTCATTTTTAGTTTTCTGAGAAAATTCCATACTGTTTTCCACAGTGGTTGTACCAGTCTGCAATCCCACCAACAGTGAACTAGGGTCCCCTTTTCCCCACAACCTCTCCAACACTTGTTGTTTGTTGCTTTGTTTATGATGGCCATTCTGACCAGTGTAAAGTGGCATCTCACTGCGGTTTTAATTTGCATCTCTCTGATAGATAGCAATATTGAGCATCTCTTCATGTGTCTCTGGATCCTCTGTATGTCCTCCTTGGAGAAATGTCTGTTCAAGTCCTTTGCCCACTTTTTAATTGGGTTGCTTGTCTTCTTAGAGTGGAGTCGTGTAAGTTCTTTGTATATTTTGGAGATTAAACCCTTGTCTGAGGTATCATTGGCAAATATGTTCTCCCATACAGTTGGCTGTCTTTTTATTTTAACACTGTTTTCTTGAGCCATGCAGAAGCTTTTTATTTTGATGAGATCCCATTTGTTCTTCGAGTTAGTGTTTTGGGTTCCTTCAGCTATATTCCCAGAAGTAAGATCTGTGGGTCAAAAGGCAGATCCATTTTTAATTTTTGATGTGTCTCCGCACTGCTTTCCACATGGCTGCACCAGTCTGCACTCCCACCACAAGTGCCAAATGATTCCCCTTTCTCAACATCCTCACCAGTACCGGTTGTTTGTTAAGTTATTGATGACAGCGATTCTGCTGGGTGTGAAATGATATCTCATTGTGGTTTTAATTTGTATTTCTGGGATGACTAGTGACTTTGAGCATCTTTCCATGTGTCTATTAGCCATCTGTATGTCTTCTTTGGAGAAATGTCTATTCAGGTCCTTTACGCATTTTTTAATTCAATTGTTTTATTTTGGTGTTGAGTTTTGTAAGTTCTTTATAAATGTTGGATATTAACTCCTCATCAGATATGTTGTCAAATATTTTCTTCCATTCTGTGGGTTGTCTTTTTATTTTGTTGACGTTCTTTTCATTTTTTGAAAGGTACAAGAAACAATATGTATAAAAGAGAGTATTATATGGAAATCACTAATTACACTAAAGCTATTAAAGTTTTCAATTCACTTATAAAGAAGTAATATATTAGTGAAATGACAACTTTGTTGTTTAGAATATTCTTTAAATTTTCTTGTGCATCTAAAATAACAAAGGTGAAAAAGATCTCTTGAGTATAATAATAGTAACTAGTCAATGAAGAACTGCATGAAACAATACAGAAATTCCCCAAATCACGTAGTTTTAATAATGTTAACTGTGCTTAAAGTGGGTGCTTAGTCACTTAATGGGGTTAAGACCATTGTATCATAAAGTACATCTGTTGAAATGCTCAACCATAGAGATAGAATTGAAACTATTTGTAAAAATATTCAACATTATATGAAAGCTAGTGATAAAAAATAATTCCTTTAATTACAGTTCAAGTATAGGTTGATGTCTAGTGATATTATTTAATAACAATCAACTATTCAAATAAATTACAATGCTTCGCATTTGTGAGACAATTTTAGATCTTCTTGGAACAGCGTCCACAGCAGCCTTTCCATATCGAAATCCCCTATTGGGTTCAGCAGAGCACACTATGTAGTTTAAAAGGTTTGATTGCTAGTATCTTAAAAGATCTTTTAAGTTTGTTTTTATGAGAGCTTATTATTTTGTTTGTTTTATTTTAGTTTTTGCACAATGAAAATACCAGGATATGAGAAGTACGGAGTCAGGTCACGAGTCTCACCCACTGTGCATCGTGGTTCTCTAACCAGGATGCCATGCACCTTGATCCAGTGAAGGTGTTAAAAAATCTGTTCAAGTACAGGTTTAATGAGCACGACAGAGAAGTGTTATTTATGATTCTCGCTGTCTAATTCCAGAAATAATTAGTGCCACTGAAACATTATGAAACAGAAGCAGACCCTTAGTTGCATTATGAATTATAAATGAAAGTTATTAAGATACTCAAAAAGAGAATAAAACATTAATACACCCCCCAGGATATTATTACTTGTCTCCCCTTTTCCCTTTCGAACCTTCCTTGGTACCAGGTATAAACAGAACCACTGCCAGTGGCCGTGCAGGCTCACTCCTCTCGCTGCTCTTACAATCCCTTCATATCTTTAATTGTAGCAAATATCTATGTCTTCTGCTTATTAGTTTTTTGTTTGTTTGCTTATTTGCTAGTTTGTTCGTTTCTGCATTATGTTGCCACTGTGTACCTTTCCCTTGAAACTAGTAGGAAACTGTTTACATTTCCTAAGGCCAGCTATATGGGAGGAAATTTTTTTTCTCTTTTTGTTTTCTCAAGCATTTTTGTGGAGGAGAGTGGGGGAAAGATGAAAAATGTTCGTTGATGTTAAAAATAAATGTATGTATGTCCATGTTACTATCAATTGTTACAGTGGCTAATCAACAGATATCATTTCTCCCATCTCTCTAGCTTAACTATGTGCAGTGAGGAATCTCCTCAAATCCTTCATTCAACACAGAGGGAATATCCAAAGTAGTTGGAGCTGCCAACATCAAACTAGATGGAGTAAACTAATGCATTCTTCCGGATGTTATTATCGCCTACATGCCACAGAAGCTTGTTCTGGCTCTCCTTTTGTTAAACTGGATCTTAAGCTCCCTAACTTAATATTCAGTATCCGGTGAATCTATAAGAGGCAGAGTTCTTTGGAGAGACAACAATGCTGGGAAAATAGAAGACAGCTGGAGAAAAGGAAGACCAAAAATATGAGATGGGGTGACTCCCCGCAGAAAGCCTCAGGGGTGAGTGACGGAAGCTGAGCAGGGCTGCTGAGGACAGGACGTGGGAAATCATTTATTTATAGGGTCGCCAGGAGTGAGAGCTGACTCAGTGGTACATGACACAAACAGAGTTTTATAATGTATAGTTTTATCCTGTAGGAAATAATCACGAAGTATGAAATGTAAGTTAACTGTAATAATAACTATGATTATAAATGTTCAGTACATTTTCCTTCATCTGAGCAAATTAAAGTAAAAAAATCATGTTTAATAAAAGCCACCTATGTGCACTTCACAATATATCTGGTTATAATGGCTTAATTAATTTATTATGACCACATTTGATTTCTGATCCCAAGGTTAACAGTTTATGAAAAGTCTGAGACCATCAGTCTATCTGAAGGTCACCAAGAAAATGTACTGATAAAGCCAAGCTTAGTTCATTAGTTCTACAGTAGAGGGGAAATAAACCTTAACATGTGCTTAAAGTATTTCAAAATGTGGAAATTGAAGGAAAATATTTATCTGATTTAGGCTCAGTGAGTTTATTAAATACAAGCTTTACATTGATGAGCAGAATGAGAGCTTTGATGAGCAATTGTTTATTTTGATACAATAGAAATTTCAGTTAGCTCCCAGACGTACGGCCCAGGGGCAGTGACTTTGTTTGAAATCAACAAGTGGGCATTGCTCATTTTTACTTTATTTTACAGAGGGGACAGTATAAATTTTCGGCCCTAGAAGTCATGTTCTAACAAAATGACAGGAAAGTTAGTTTCTTCACATTATTTTTATCATAGAAACAGGACAAACAGCCATTTTAGGCAAAGCAAAATATTCAAATGATAATCAAAACAGAATTACCACAACCACTTAGAAAAAAAAGCAAACAAATGTATTAGTTTTAGGGTATGTGTATTTAACTCTTAAAGGTCTTTGCTTCAAAAGCAATCGTATATTTAAAATTTTTTGGCAAAATGCACATAAAGGTTTTCATTTTTCTAATGTGGTTTTTTGGTTTAATCTCCTAAACTGCCCCACATAAGGTGAAACATTTGAATAAATATTGGAAAACTAATCTTTTCTATTGTGTCTGATTCAGGAATTGTAATACATATTGTCAACCACTAGTGGACTATTTATGTATGAGAAAAGAGATAAAACTTATTCATCATTAAGTATACAGCAAATAGCAGAATGCCAGATTCATATGTAGAAATTAACATGTTTTAAATGAATAAATCCATATTTAAATATCTTGTCTCCTGGTCTTGGATTGGGACATGGCTTTCGACTCAGAAGCAATGCTTTCCCGTGGTGTGATACACTGAGTCTCACAACCCTAGGTGCAGTACGATCTGGCCAGTACATCTCTAAGGTAACGTGGGGGAATCGTCATTTCTCAAAGTCGGGTTATCCTCTCTATTTTCTATACAATTCAAGACCTTGAGGAACCTTTATAATTATCCCTAAGTTCTTTCAGTAGATGTAAGAAATTTAGAATAATACAAATTCCAGGTATAACCTGTGCCCCTTTTAATTATCTTTTAGAAGGTAGAAAGTGGGAATATCTTTAGTGTTTTCATTTGAACCACTAAACCATCACAGAATAAAGATAATTGCTGGTTAATAAATGTTTTTAAAGTCCATAACATACAGATGGACTCACGTACCACCACTACCACCATCCTCATGACACAGGGGAGGCAAGCTATGTTTATACTCCAGGTGAGTATAATTTAATAAATAAGCCAAAAATAAACAATGAAGCCTTGTAACAGCTCAGAACCAGAAGATTCCGATATGCCATACCCACATCACTGACCCACACAACCTCTAAGAAAATAATTATCTGTTGCTTTTAATTTTTTAATTTGAAAGTAATTTGGCATTCAACAGGAAAACAGAAAAGAGATATTCGGTGACTATCAAGCAATAGTTGCCAAAGATATAATGAATTTAGGACACAGGGTAATTTAAATATGTTAATATTACCACTATTCAGGACAAGCTAATATGCATATATAAGTTGATCTTGATTTTATTTATACTCTATGACCGTAAAAAAAGCACGTAAGTTTTGTAACTAAAATACAAAAATATTTTCCATATAAACATACATTTCTTGCTTTGTTCTTTTCACTTAATAATGCATTAGGTTTTGGGTTTTTTTTTTTTTTTTTTTTGCTTCTATGTTGTACATTAAAAGTGTTGCCTTGACTACTAAGATCACTTATGTATTTACCCCTAAACCACAGGTGGCAAACACGAGGCCCATGGGCCAAATCCAGCCCTCCACCTTGTTTTATCTGAAGCCACACCTTGTTTCTACCCAGCTGCAGCACTGAGCTCCTTGCCCCTTAAGGGGTAGCTAAGGCGGAGTTACATTTATAGAGTCCTAAAGTTACATTCAGCCTTTTGAAAGCAACCACCAAGCTGATGTGGCCCCTGCTGAAATGAGTTTGACACCCCTGCCCTAAATCTGACACCCCTGCCCTTAGATCTGCTACTTTTCAACCTCAAATGAATGAAATTGTACTGAATGATTTGTTTCTTCTTCTCTTCCAATAATATTATGCTTGAAAGTTGTTCATCTATTGTTGACAATTAATCCATTTAGCATCATAGGCTTTCTTTTACTATTCTACAAATAGTATACCCATTCTATTGTACTTTGATGTAAATTTAGATTGCCCCTATTTTAAAATAATGTATAATGATTATTTGAACCTTTTTGTATATATAATATACTATAATGGACATAAATACAATTTCTTTAGTGTATGTAACTAGAAATGGAATACAGACTCATAGGTATGTATGTGCATCTTCAAAATATTTGCATGAAGCTAATGTACTTTCCAAAGTGGTGAGGTCAATTTAAATTTTTACTAGTAATCTATGAAAGTTTTACTGTTCAAGATTTTCTAAACACTTGGTTAACTCTTGCTATATAACAAATCACTCTAAAACATAGTAGCTAAAAATAAGTATTTTATTATATAAGATAGTTCCTGAAGTTGGCAGATCTTAGCTGGGTATTTCTAAGGCATGTTATCCTAACAAGAGGCAGTCAGGCTGTGACTGGAGTCGTTTCGAAGGCTTCTTCCCTTAGTCTATTTATTGGGTGACTTATCATCAACATATAATTCTTTCTAAGAGCCTCGGGGGTCGGAAAGTGCAGATCAAAGTGCTGGCAGATTGAGTGTGTGCTAAGGGTCCACTTCCAGCTTCACAGATGGCGATTAACTCCACTCTGTCTTCCCATGTCAGAAGCGGTGCGGGATCTCTTTGGGTCTCTCTTAGAATCGCCATAATCTGACTCATAAGGGCTGTACCCTCATGACCTAGTCCCCTCCCAGAGGCTCCATCTTCAAGTACCATCCCGTTGGGGATTAGATTTCAACACATGAGTTTGGGGGAGTGTAGGGACACAAACACTTAGTCTATAGCACTGCCTCACTCAAATATTTGGTAGTTGATGCCGAATTTCTGCTGGGCTCACACCTGGGACTGTCAGGCATAACACCTACTAATGACCTCTAAATGTTCCTTGAACTTTCTTGCAATGTGGTGTTTGGGTCCTAAAAGGCAGTACCCCCTGAGCAGAAAACAGAACATATATCACTATATATATGTATGCTATGTGGTTTCCAAAGTTATATATGATTATATATATATATATATATATATATATATATATAAGCATCTCTAACTTACTTATTTAAAGAAAACTCTGGCCTGGAAGATGTCCTTGTGATGCACTGTGCACAGCAAAGAAAATTAGAACAATATTTTTAATTTAAATATTTGGATTCTAATTTTATAAGTGTATTCTTAATCACATTATATAAATATATGTGCATATAAAATTAAGTTATACACAAACACAAACATAGGAAAGTTCTACAGTTATAGCACATTGAGCAGATATTTTGTTCAATTTTTTTCCTATCACTCCATTGTCATAAAAAGAATATAGAGAAGGAAGATCATAGAAAATGGGAAAACACCTCATGTCAAACCAAAGGTCAAGAGAATTTTTCACAAGAACATCAGATAAGATTTTCAAATACTTTACTCAGTAATTTAGTTTCTTTGAAAAGATTTGACTTTTGAAGTGCAATTTTAATCATAATTTCAGAAATAAGAGTATTATGCCATAAAAGATCTTCAGTACAGATAATAGGAAGCTTTTCCTTTTCATTCTTCTTTAAAATGTCAATGTGAATTTAATATATTTTATATACTCTCAGATCAGAAGAGTATCTCAATATAACTTTTTGGTTCTAAGGATTCCTTCAATTTGGTAACATATTATGTCAAAAGTACCTTGTCTTCAGGAATGCACTTTAATAAGTTATAATTTACAAAGGGCCCATTGCTGTCATGGATATTACTAAATGAACTCTCTTGGTCACAAAGAATCACTGTGACACTTTATTGACCTAATTGAGAGGAAAATCTGTACTATTTATAAGGTGAAAAATTATATAAACCTTGGTTATTACAATGTAGTTAAAGAACAAAATTTAGGTGTATATATAAGTAATTTATACTCTAGATTATACTCATATTTTTGAACTTGGTATAATGTCTGTTAGGAAGTGGCAAAAGTCTTTCAAAAGACTTTATTAAAATTGTGACTTAAAAGTCTCAATAATATGATGACAGACTACTTTTCTTCTTTATATAGTAAGACCACCATAAGATTTGCCACCATCTGTGGTATATCCATTTAATTAGGGCACCTTATTTAAGCCAGTAATCAGGAATGAACTAGGTTGCAACTACATACCCATTAATGTATAGCCAGGGAATAAATTAATACTAAATCAGACATTAATCCTTCATTTTAAAAATGAATTCTAATACTATATTCAGGCATTGTAACAAATTAATTTACAAAATATTGAACCAAATCCTAAGAAAATAATATATCTAGACACTGCTTCTGAGCCACTTGGGGAACATTAAGTCTTTACTGTTGGATTTTCAAGAATTCTTGAAGGAACAATAGAAAATCAAATCCACAGATATTGTTTAATCCAGTAGTCCAAACCCATCCACGGTTTTGCTTTCCATAGTTTCAGTTACCCACTGTCAACCTTGGGTCAAAAATATGAAATGGAAAATTCCAGAACTAAAAAATTTCTGAGTTTTAAATTGCCGCCATTCTGAATAGGGTGATGAAACCTCCCACCGTCCTGCTCCACCCTGCCTGGAACTTCAATCATTTCTTTGTCTCGCTTATGCACGCTGTATGGGTTACCTGCCCCCTAGTGACTTAGCGTCTCTGTGATCAGATGAACTGTCGTGGTATCGCAGGGCTTCTGTTCAAGTAACTTTTATTTTACCTAATAACAGCCTGAAAGCACAACAGCAGTGATGCTGGCAATTTGGGTGTGCCAAAGAGGCGACGTACAAGTCTGTATGTATGGAGAAGACATAACACACGTGAGGTTCGGTGCTACCTGCAGTTTCAGGTACCCACTGCGGGTCTTGCGACTACGTTTCCAGTTTCCTAATGCTTCCAATCAGACATCACTATATCAGCCTTTCTCATCATTGCAAATTCATCTTATGCATTTTCATTTAAATATTACTTGTTCTCATTGTTTTTAATTTTTTAGAGTATAATGTTTCTTACTACTACTACTTACTCCCAAATATACCATTCTTCCGTGATCAAAGGACTCTTCAGTTTTGATGTGAATAACTCTCAGCCCTCATTGGAATTTGAATAATGATGTGCCTTGTCAATCATTATCTTTTGTGTGCCAGGTACGTTATGCAAACTCGTGGTGTGTGTTGAACAATCATTTTCCGCATGGGTAACATAAACATAACTAATAATTATTAAACATGAATAGCTCAATTAAATTAATGATTTTCCTGAGTTCCATAGGTCTTTAAATTTGACATGGAAAACAAACCTTGAAATTAAAAATATTTATAATTCCTTCAGCCCCAGCCTTCAAATGAAGATGGTTTCTTGCTAAATTACTTTAAGAGGTGTAGTTAAAAATTGTGGAAAGAGAAATGGGCCCAATTGTTTAACATAAGACATTTGATGTATATGCCCACAGCTAAATATTTGGGTTTGGGGGAGTGTAAATAAGCAGATGCTAGAGAGGGCAGAGATAGGAACCTAATAAACAGAAATGTTCTGAGACTGTTCTCAGGAGTTGTTTTATATAATATGCAATTTGGTTCCTACTTTATTGTCCTGCAAATAAATCTTCCAGTGTAGGCATCTGAGTGAAATGTCTGTATTGTGTGGTATTTATCTTGTTTGTTTAGGCAACGTGATGACCTGTGAAAAGAGCTGCACTAAACGCGTAATGATCGCGATCTGGATCACTGACAGGGAGCTTTGTTAAGTTTGCCTTAATTCCTCTAAAATATCTATCGGTATCTTACATATGGCTGGTGGGTTTGCAAAATTCTAATTGAAGTTGATAGATGTAAACATTATCACAAAAATATAGTTGACATGATTTATGTTATTTTCTAGAAAAGATACTATATGTTGAATATAGGTGGCTATTACTCCACAAAAATAAGTCAATATTAAGATCAGAGACAAACAATGGGGGAAAATTTAATTCATGTAGAAATCAGTAGAAACTAAATAACCTTTACTTCTTCTAAATGGCATTGAATAAATTAGCTGGTCTTTAGGTTTTATCAAGGACAATTGTGTAAAATATGTATCAGATGACTATGGCTTTAAATTGTCCCTGAGTTATCTTTTCTTCCCCCCAAATTCTTGGAGTTCTGATCTTACGCGATTTTCTGATTATCATGTATGCTGGTCTTTTACCCATGTTAAGTTGTTTAATAGCTCAGTTATCAGTCATTTTTGTTCATCTAGGAGCACTTAATGTGAACCTGCTATGTAATTATGGAATTCAAAGCATTAGCAAAACATTGGGGTTCTATTTGCTATAAGGAAGGAAAAGTAATGAATCCTTCTTTGTACCACTGGAGCGACAGGTTCTACCTAGGCAAAATGAACAAAAACTGCAAGTTCCAAACAACCAAACAAAACTATAGATGTAGATGTGGAGAATGCTGTATACACACTACAGCACAGACAGGTGTAATTTTATTTTACTAAAAGAAGTCACTATAGCATTCTCAAATGTAACACTTCAAAAAATTTATTTTTCCCCTTACAAACCTGTTTGGTGGCAAATCCATTTCTCAGTAAATAACATCAGCATGCCATGGTGTACAAAACATGTCACTAATATTTATTGTACCTTTCCTTTTTTCCCTTTATCTATCAGAATATACAAATGATTATAAGCCATAGTCATGTCTCAATTCTGGTTGCTTCCAAATGTATTCCAAACGATACTATATTAGTTCTGCACCACAAAAATTTGGCTTCTGTACAATTTTTAAAATGGTCTAACCCGATCCCTTGCATGGTAGTCACATCCCCCCAAGAGAACTCTATAGGCTCCTCTTGTTTTCTCCAGGGACTGGATACCTTTCAGGGTAACCCCTTGGCCCATGTGAAACAGCATACTGTCGCTAAGCTCCTCACCAGCCCACTTATCAGAAGTCCTCTCAGCCCAAATCTAGTCTTTAGAATGCTTGAGGTAGAAAGACAGTTGCTTACACTCCACGGTCACAAAGACTCCCGGACTGTGAGAAATCCGGCAGTGTCTTCAAGGATGAAACTGAAGATGGTTTACTTGTCACAGTCTTAAAAGTAAAAGGACGGTGTTATACTTATACATTCAGTAAACCACTTCAAATTAAACCAGTAACTAAATAAATAATCTGGGCAAATTGCTGAGGAGTAAAGGAGAAATGTCTTAGCGTTCCTTATTATTCCGGGACTCAGTCATTTTTCCTTTGCCTGAGTGACCATTGTCTCCATGGTGACCTCTTGGCACATCTTATATGGGAGACTCTGAAAACCTGTGCATTTGCCTTAGAACTAAAAATCAAGTTCTAAAAACACGATAGCAGGCACACTTTTATAGTATACTCAATACTAGTATAGTCTAATATCTAGCTTACTTTTGAAATCAACTAATATTGTTCAATTTCATTTAATATGAAGCAAGAATGACAGACTCCTTAAGGGATCATTTTTAATGCATGATTTTAATCAATTTCTAGAGGAAATACCTCACTCATTATGTAGGTAAGTATTAAGGTTATGGTTGTATTTTTCCCATTTTGTATCATTAGTACATATACTTTAAAAAGTAACTAATTTCAAAGCCAAGCCTGACTTAGTGTCTACTGTTTAAATGCCTACAATAATCATTTACATTCTTTTGATGTCAATATGTTTATATAGATATGAGAGGGATTAAACATATGAACACAAATACACAAACACACATTTATCATCACATAAAATATCAAATACATTATTGATCTTATTGAAGAAAACTAGAATGATCTATAAATTCTGAGTTTAGATTGTAAAACAAGTCTGTCCATTTCTGTTGGGTAACAGATGATAAAGGAGAAATCCTTGCAAGGCCAGGACTTAGTGAGAGATTTATGTGTTTAATAGCATATTTGTTTTAATTTATAATAGTAAATTAGTATTTTAACCTATTAATAGCACTTCAAAATCCATGAAGAAAATTGAAATGAAATAATCAAATTCATATTTATATTGAGAAATTTTAAAGCATTCTTTTAGAAATTGAAAGGAAAAACACACAAAAAGTTAGTGAATTTTGGATAGCATACCTAGTAAGTATGAGCTAACAGACATGTGTAGAACTCTGCTCCTAACCACTGAATGGTGTACTTTCTTTACTAGCATATAGCAAAAAATTATAACATACTTGGCCATGAAGCAAACTTCTTCAATGGAAAAAGAACTGAAACTGTGAAGGGCATGGTCTTTGAATGTAATGCAATTAAGTCTGGAATTACAAACATAAATAAATATGAACCCCCCCTTGTGTTTTGAAATTAAGAATCATATTTCAAAATAAACTATATGTTAAAAAATAGAAAGCAAATGAATATAGAAAGGAAGGACAAGGAAAACAAAAGAGCAAAGTGAAAATAGAAAAGAAGAAAATAAATTTTAAAAATATGACATAGCAGAATAGTGTTTAAAAATTGTGATCCCTGGCAATGTACAAGATTCTTTGAGATATGTGTGTTATATAAACAAGAGCTATGAATTGGGACTGCAAAAAAATATAAAAAAATCTATGCTTTTACTGTAATTTGAGCTGCCAATGTTAAAATATTCATGTCATGAGATAAAGGATGTTTGCCTTCAAATCTTATCCTACACATGGGTCACACATACAGAAAACACAGTTTGTGTTGAGGAGGAGAAAGGCCTACATGAGGATTGGAAAATGGAAGAGGGGGCAGTTGGGAGCAGTGATTGAAACCATCTAAAATATTTAGCAAAGCGTGAATATGTCGAAGATTTTAGAATGAGTAAGCAGTTGTTCAGAGCAGAACCTTGCTGGGTGAGGGGTAGAGAATCAATGGCACTTTAGGAGTTAGAGAAGTACTGATCATGATGTCTAAATTAACAAGCAGGTACAGAAAGATGTATTTGGAATATTAGTTTATGATAGATTGGTTACTAGAGAAATCAGGCTGTTTCTCCATACTCCTCACCACCATTCCTCACCATTCTGTCCATTTTTGTTGGGTAACAGATGATAAAGGCCAGGACTTAGTGAGAGGACAGGATTTTCAAGGTGTGAAGAGGACTTAGTGAGAGGACTTAGTGAGAGGACAGGATTTTCAAGGTGTGAAGCAGAAACAGGGCTCCCCATTAGGGAGAATGGATTATTTAATAATAGGCAGACAACATATTTCTAACCTACCGCGTGTTGTATAAGGGACAGTCCTTCCTCACAAAACACTCCATACTCCTCACCACCATTCCCTTAGACTGCCCCCCTCTATCTGTCAGATCATGGTGCCTCTAAATTTCTGGGGGACCAGACAGCAGGAATCCCATATTTTAAGTCTCATTTAAGACAGTCTGTAATTCCTAGTGTAAGATAGGGTAAATATATGTATTTTTAAAAAATATTTTATTTATTTATTTCTAGAAAAATGGAAGGGAGGAAGAAAGAGATGGAGAGAAACATCAATGTGTGGTTGCTTCTCCCATGCCCCCAAATGGGGGAACTGGCCTGCAAACGAGGCATGTGCCCTGACTGGGAACTGAACCAGTGACCTTTTGGTTCACAGGCCAGCACTCAATTCACTGAGCCACACCAGCCAGGGCAAATGGGGTAAAATATTTAACCATTGGTCAAAGAGATAAGACACTTAGAAGAAGTACTAAGGCCAATTGTCTAGCTGCCTCCCTTCGCCCACAGTGAAAAATTAAGTATCCCTCTGAACACAGAAGTGATGCCTGTAAGTGAGGATGTAGAGACATAAGACTGAAGTGGAGAAGCTGTGCCAAGTGCCAGACCCCTGCCCCTGTTTTGTAAGCAAAGTCTCAAAGGAGAAAAGATAACAAAGAAAAGGCTGAGATGGTCTTGCGTGAAGTTTGGGGGTGTCTCAGAGACAGACAGAACTATCTTACCATCCTCCAGTTTCCAACCGAGGCAATCCCCCACATGTCTTATACTGTTACACTTGAGGTGCATTGGCAAGTTTAGTCATGAATTTCAAACATCCGACTTCTCCTGAAACCTGTTTTGCAAAGACCAAAGTGTGACATGGAAGTAAACTCATGAAACAATAAGCACATGAATAAAGCCAAAACTACACATTCCAGGAAAAAGAATACAAACAATGGTACTAGGTTGAAATAAGGTATTTCTCCATGGATTTATCTGTGGTCATAAACTGCCTAAAAATCAAGTTATATGACTGAGTCAGTACCAGACATCATTTGTGCATTAAGCATGTATGTCTTAGGAAGGTAAGAAGCCACCCTAGCCCTGAATTGAGGAGATAGTTACTAACAAAGCTTTCTTCAGCAGGCAGCAGAAATGTTAAGTTTCTCAGTATTGATCATCGGAGTAAGTAGCCAAGAAAGTCTAATAGGCGTGTCCAACCTGCTGCCCGCAGGCCACACATGGCCCAGGATGGCTGTGAATGTGGCCCAACCCGAAATCGTAAATTTACTTAAAATATCAAGAGATTTATTTTTTGTGTGATTACATGTTGTAATGTTTTTAATGTGTGATACAAGACAACCTTTTTTTTCCCAGTGTAGTGCAGAGATGCCAAAACGTTGAACAAACCTGGAAAAGAATTTTGAACCTGTACCTGTTTTAACAGAGACAAATCAATGAAAGCATTTATTGGAATAGAAAGAGAGAAGATGATAAGGGGAAAATATTAGTTTTCTGCATTAGGTAGGGAAAGGCTCACAGAAGTGTTTGCCATACCTCTCAACTCAAACAATTGAGCCATATACAATAAATTACAATAATACAAATAAATGTTTTACTTACTCCTTTCTAAGAAAGAAAATACCTTTCAGAGATGATGCATCAGTTCCTGGGTTGTAGAACTCTTTAATATGGGTAACTGAATTATTCTTCGGTATGTATCTAATTGAGAGCTCACTGAAATGGCCAGCACAGATTGATGCAAAATGACTAGTTTTTTTTTTTTTTTAAGCAAGGAAGTGTGAAAGGGGAAAGTGGGGAGAAGAGGAAGAATCGGAAAAAGGAATTCTGCTTGCAAAAATGAGATAAACTGTCAGGTAAAGGCCAAAGAGAATACAGAGTTCAGCAAGCATAATTATTTAAAGAGAGATCTAAGGAGAATTTCATTAAAGGAGAAAAATGAGGACAGGATTTTCAAGGTGTGAAGCAGAAACAGGGCTCCCCATTAGGGAGAATGGATTATTTAATAATAGGCAGACAGCATATTTCTAACCTACCGCGTGTTGTATAAGGGACAGTCCTTCCTCACAAAACACACTAGCACTGAGGATTAGAGATGATTCGGAGGCAGTTTCCACCCACTTTGCTTCCAAAGGGTTGCACCTAGGAGCTGCTGCCCAGTTAATGTTTAGGAATCTCAGATGACTTCCGAGTCAGTCATAAAAGAAAGATAATTAATCCCCCAAATCCCAGTGATAGCTAGAACTGAGTTTTATATCACCTTATAATTTCCTCAGGAAACCCAGAAGAACAGCAGCATAACCCATACATAATTAAAAAGCCAAATTTTAAAAGTTGCAATTATGTTAAGGTGAAGTGAGGGTGATTCTAATGAAAAGCGTATTCCATCTAAATTCACAAGTGTAACAATATAATTATATACCTATTTGTTCATTATCTCTGTTTAATATGGATTCACTGTAAACAGGTGGTGGTTCATTAAAGTCTAATAAAACATACTATATTTCAAAATGTACATGCTGTACAGAGAAATACAGACCTTGTGAAGTCCTTAAATTAATCACCCAAGACATATTTTAAAGTCTCACTCCCAAATGAATACCCAAATTCCAATGAAAATGTAAGTTTGAAGTTTTGCAGTATTGAGGAAAAAACAGTTGATTGTAACATCTGTATTTAATTGTGTTATTGGATTAGCATCACTCTTTAGAATGTAGACTGCAATGATATAAAATGTGATGAGTTTGGTGATGTGGGAAAGGAAAGAAATTTAATAAATGCCTGGCACTTCCATCCGGTCAACACTTATTTAGCGAGAGCGATCTAGTTGCCAGGCGCTGTGTTAGACATTACGATGCAAACAGAACGGTGACCACATGAGAGCCTCGGAGGTGGTCAGTCCAGGTTTGGTTAGATCCCAGCACTTTTTTGTTTGATGAGGGAATGTGTTGGAACTATCTAAGTTTGATTCAGGTTTACGTCACTGAAGCGCTGCATTCCTTTGGCAGACTCAATGTATCTGAGGCGCTGTTTCTTCTACTATAAAATGAATTGATAGCATTTACCTTTCAGGGTGGATATGAGGATTAAAGAGGATAAGACTGCATACAAAGTAAAAAAAAAAAGAGTGTCTTATACATGTAATTAAACACTTACATAGTGACATGTTTTTCTCATTGTTGTTTCTTGGAGCTTTAGAAGTGGTGTGGCTAACTTAATGTTCTTTTTGGACTGCATCCAAATAACGACCTAACTTGAAGTTTTGTTCCATTTTTAATTTATGGCCGTGCTCTCCATTTGACTGTTTTATTTATGAATGATTGTGGCCTATTGTGTCTGAATGTGGAGAGTTAAGAATATGAAAAAGATAAAATGGGGATCTGAAATATTCTACATAAGTACTATGTAATTGATATCATTTCATCACATGAATTACTGTATCAGCCAACAAAGATCACAATACAATCTAATGACAGCATCTTTAGTTATTTATTTTTTGATTCAGCCACTATGTATAAATGTCAATAGGAGCTTTATTTATAATAGCTAGAAAGTGGGAAAACAACAATAACCTATACACATTTGAATAAACATCTGATATAATCTTATAGAAGAATAGTATTCAACAATAAAAAGAATGAAGTCTTTTTACCTGCCACAATACAGGTAAATATGAAAAATATTTGATCACTGGATGAAGCAAGACACCAAAGAGTATATACTGTATTTTTCCACTCATATAAATTTCTGGAAGAGACAAATCTGATCTACATAGACACATATCATTAATAGTTGCTAGGATGTTGGGGGTTAGTGGATTTACATGTCAAGGCAGTCCAGGGAATTTTTTGAGTGGAAAATTACATCTTAAATTACTACATCTTAAATGTGATGTTGGTTATATATAGTATATTTTGTCAAACTCAATGAACTATATAATCAAAGCATTTAAATTTTATCTTACAAAATTTCTAGCTCAAAAAGTAGATGGAAATATTATTTGAGCTACTTTTCTAGCTCAAAAAGTAGATGGGAATATATGGTCTAGTAAGAAAAGTCAGTTGAGTGTCAACAATTTCATGTTCATTAGCCACAAAATGCAACTTGAAAGAAGCTGGCTAGCATTTTTATAAAAAAGAAAAAAAGTGTGTAAAAGAATAAATTACATAAAATACACTTCAAAAAAGTACAACACATTAGTTGAGACAAATATGGTTACACAATTGTTTAAGTGTGTACATATGTTGTAAGAATAATCATTTTTCCTACTTGTTAATGTTTAGGTACTCAATATAAAAAGGGTTGTTTTTGATGTTGTTCTTTACTAATATGTATATATTTTTAAAAAAATTATGTTTATGCAAAAAGGGTGATTCATATGTCCATCACTGTGATAAAACCATTTTAGCTTAGTGCAATTTAGTTGTTTTAGCACTTCTCAGCATTCTAAAAGTTCCCAACTGGTACAATAACCAATGCTGTCATTCTGTCTCTGAGTAGATAACAGTAAACCCTCCTCATAGTCCACTCTGTCTTTGACTTTCTGTAACCCTGCCTTCTCAAAATCTCCTTAGAGGTTCTACAACACCAGAGCCTTTATACACATGCTTGATCAATATCAAAGGCTTCTGTTTCGCAAATCATTTTGAATCAGTACTAATAAATTTCAAAAAAATATACGTATTTCATTTCTGTGTTTTCCATATACTACTCTTATAACAAAATTCCACATCACCTCTAGTTTGAATAATTGAATAGTCTTTACAAGTATACCTGACCCTGGTCATGCACTGTAATAACTTTTTTAATGTTGGTTTGTTCCTCCTTACACTAGGAATGATATCTACTTACACTCCCATGACACGTATTTTCTTTGTTAGAGGAAATCTCTTTTGCAGTTATATAGAGGTTTGGCAATATTGCAGATGTTCTGGGACCCTGAGCTTCTTGGTAGCTATGTGATTTATTTATTTGTATCTTTCAATTACAGTTGACATATGGTATTATATTTAGTTTCAGGTGTACAATCTAGTGATTAGACATTGTATAACTTACCAAGTGATCAGTGTGATAAATCTAACACCCATGGAACACCAGACATGGTTATTATAATATCATTCCTTTTGCTCTACTTTACATCCTTGTGACTATTCTGTAAGTACAAATTTACATTTCTTAATCCACTCACCTGTTTTACCCATTACCCCTAACCCCTCCCATCTGGAAACCATGAAAATGTGTTTTGTATTTATAAGGCTATTTCTGTTCTGTTTATTCAATTATTTTTATTTTTTATTTTTAGATTCCACATGTAAGTGAAACCATATGGCATGTATCTTTCTCTGTCTGAGTTATTTCACTGAGCACAATATCCTCTAGGTCCTTCTCTGTTGTTGTAAAATAGGTGACAAGATTGTATTCTTTTTTATGGTTGAGTCCTATCCCATTGTGTATATGCACATGTCCCTTTTTATCCTTCCCCCCTCCTCCTCCTCTTCCTCCTCCTCCTCCTTCTCCTTCTTCTTCTTCTTCTTCTTCCAAAGAAAGCACCCCAACATTTATTTTAATATTTCTTTGGTTCAAATGAACTCCTTTAGTTTTTTTATTGTCTTCAGGGTTTTTTATGTGTCTTCCAATTCTACATAACTTTGCTTTGTAGACTAACCTTGCTTGTAGGTCCTTGCTTTCGATCACTGAATATTTCTTGGCAGTCTCTTCTGGACTGTAAAATTTCTGTTGGGAATCAGCTGACAGTCTTATGGTACCTCCCTTGTAGTCAAGTAACAGTTTTCCTCTTGCTGCTTTTAAAATTCTGTCTTTATGTTTTGACATTTTAATTATAATGTCTTCATGTGGGCCTCCTTGGTTTCTTTTGTTTGGGACTCTGTGCTTCCTTGAATTTTATTGTATTTCCTTCATTAGGTTAGAAAATTTTTCCATCATTATTTTTTCAAATACTTTTCAATTTTCTGCTCTTTCTTCTCCTTTCAACATCCTCATGATGTGAATGTTGTTATCGCAGAAGCTACTTAGACTATCCTCATTTTTTTAATTCTTTTTTTTTCTTTTTGTCATTCTGGTCTCTTTTTTTTGGCTCCTTATCTTCCAAATGGCTTATTTGATCATTTGCTTTTTCTACTCTACTGTTGGTTCCCTGTAATGCACTCTTCATTGCAGTTAGTGTATCCTTCATTTTTCATGGATCCTTTCATGGTTTCCATGTCCTTTTTATACTGTTGAAGTTCTAAGTTCCTTGAGCATCCTTATAACCATTGTTTTGAACTCTGTTTGCTTGCCTCCATTTTATTCAGTCCTTTTCTAGAGATTTCTCCTGTTCTTTCATTTGGGATCAGTCTCTTTGCCTACATTTTGGCTGCTTCCCTGTGATTGCTTCTATGTATTAGGTAGAGCTGCTATACCTTTTGGTCCTAATAGAGTGGCCTTATGTAGTAGTTGCCCTGTAGATACCAGAAGCACACAGCCTCCCCAGTCACTGAGTGGGATGCTCCAGGTATGCACCCCACCCAATGTGGGCTGTATGCACCCTCCTATTGAAGTTCAGTTTTGATTACTATTGGAACATCACTGGGAGGGTTTGACCCCTGGGCTGGCTGTGAGTAGCAGCTGGGACTACAGTGGAAGAGCTGTTATGAAGGAACCAGTGTCACAGAGCAGGTCTGGTTTCACTGAGCCTCTGGTGCACACCTCGTCCACTCCTTGAGTGAGTCACTCATTGAGGTGGTGAGGTTGTAATCCATTGTGATCTGAAGCTATCCTCCAGGTGCACTGGCTTTTGGCCTAATTGGGAGGCACGAGCCAAGGTCAACCACCACCTGTGCCCTGCTCAGGACCTCTTCTCATGAGTTACAGATTGACCTGCTCATTGTACTGGGCTTGGAGATGCCCAGGAGGAGCCAAGAACCAAAGCTGGATGCTGCTTGTGCCAGGCCTGGACCACTTAGCATCCAGAGATATACAGAGGCCAGCTGCTACTTACTTGTTTGAGAGATTTTAGGAAAGTTGGAAGCATGAGCCAAGATAGGCCATTTGTATTGAAAAGTCACTGGAAACAGCTTGGGTTGGCCCAACAAGTTGGGAGGGATGAGGGTCTTAGAGACTCACTAGGGTGGGCAAAACAATGTTGCAGCTATGTGGTTTTAGGTGAATTTTTAATTACCTGTTTGATTTAGGGATGTGAAAGCTGTGGGTAAGAACAGTTTGGCTGGAGTGGTCACCATAAAGGCTTCGGTGGGTTTATAGTGGTTCCGTATGTGTGTGTACCAGTACTTAACATTTTGAATATCACTGGAGATGCAGACTTGAGTGAACAAAGGATAGAATAAGTGTTGAATAAGTAGTTTATTAAAAGTAAAAAACAAAGGACTTTGTTTCAAAGATTTACTCGCATAGTGCTTTGATTTGTAAAGAGCACATGGTAAACTAAAATTTGTATCAATATTCATTACAATGCTTTCATCACTATATAAAACGTTATCGGTTTCCTTTTAAAATATTTTAACAAAAAATCTTCATAAAGACTTGATGATATCTAATCATCAAGCAATTAGATATCATCAAGCAATTGAAACTGAATTTTCTCTAAATGTACTATCTTAATTAATTAACTATTTCTACTTATAGGTCTTCCAACAGGCCTACAAAGGATCCTTATTTTTCTATTATGGGAATCTTTGTATAGAAATTAAATGATCAACCAGGCACTATATATGCAAATTTAAATTATGCCAACATTAAACATATGACTGTGTGCTATTGATACTCCTTTTTAAATTTTATTTATTGTTCCAATTAACAATATTTATATTTATTTCTGGAATATGAAGTTTTGAATATTCAAAATGTTTTTAAATTTTAGCAGTATAGTTATTTCAAGTGAATAACTTGAAATTTGAAGGTTTTTAATAATTATATTATCAGGCTATTATAAATAATATTTCCTATTTGGTATCCATAGAAACCTCAGCAATCTGGAAAAGTCTCTTTATTTAATGAAAAACAAGCATCTTGGTGAAGTGTGAAATCTCCATATAGTCACATATATGCTATTTTAATAGGACTTTAATAGCTTATTTATATTCTTTATGATATGTTAAGTTAAAAAGTGATAAAGGTTTGAGCCCAAAGCAAAGAACATTAAAGTAAAGACTTGATGTTCAGAATGGACATAGAAATCCTTGCTTGCTATTATTCTACAACTCTTTGTATTTTCAAAGTAAAGTAAAAATGCTATTAAATACAATAGCAGAAAAAATAATACTCCTGAATACACAAATGTACCAAAAACAAACAAAATAAAGAAAAACAACCAACCAAGCAAACAAAATTGAAATCATCCATAGAGACCATATAGTGTCTTAAGTACAACAATATCAGGAAAATAGTTGATGGTTAAGTACCACCTGATAGCAAAGGTACACCATGAAGCAGGAAGTACACCAGAGTATAAATTAGAACCAAAGATTTTACAGCTGGAATTATGCTTTTGCAATTTCCTGTCTAGGAGAAATTTGTTTGAGGCTTTGGTAGAACCATATCTAATTTTAGCATTCAAGTAGACCAAAGATCTTGGGTAAGATAATGAGACTATCAGCCACCTTAAAATAAGACTATAAATTCTGATATTTATGTTTACTTTAATGAGAGAAATGTTTCCAGGAAAATTAATCAGCTAAAATTCTTCAGTGACTGGTCAAGTATATTTAGTTTTGAATGCCATTATAATTTTCTTTTCTCTTGGTATAACCTCTCAATTTACTGGTAAACGGGATAGAGGCAGATAGCAGTAAAGAATTTTCTCATCACTGCTAAGGTTAATAAAATTCTTAGTAGGAATCACAATACTTAAAAAAAGTTGAGGCAATAAATTTATAACTAATGCCTGCCTGACAAGGGAAGGTGGCTTTATAAGATGTAAAATAATAATTTAGTAAATATCAGGGATTTACTTTGTGATAGGCCCATTGCTGCGTACCTAAGTAGTCCCTGCACATGCCTTATCTGGTAAATCTTTAATGTTCTATAAACTAGACACTATTTTTATCTTCATTTTATGAAAAATTAAAGGAGTTATTTAAATTACTTATTACCATCATAGCTCATACATAATAGGAACTGTGCTCTATGAGTAATTTTACTACAAGATACATGTATTAATAAGGGGAAGAATTTGCATCTATCATTACAACACTCGATATGGGGTGTTTTATTTACTTTTAACCCATTGTGATTAAGAAAGAAAAATGAACATGTGCATTTCTCCACATATAAATGTCTAGCATTGAATCAATCCTGATATAAAAATGTGATTTGGGCCTGTATTATATACTTGATATGAGTTTTTCATATCTAACTTTAAAACATTTTCTGTAACATTTAATTTATTGAGTACTGATAGTGTAGGAGGACACAAGTCTTTTTTTAGCTAAACGATGGTATTTTAAAACTTGTTACCAGAAAAATAAGCTGTAATAGTTGCAGGCTGAACTTGCAACTATTACAGGTGGTTATAGTTGTAGTGATCTGAAGCTGCGGTAGATCGGAAGTGAGTAAATAAACAGAAGAACTCAATGTTTGGGTTAAATTAGTAGAGTCTCTATACCATGAATAGGATTCACTGTCTCTCTGTCTCTCTCGTTTTCTTTCTCTCGTCGTGAACCACACACTGTTAATAAATATGCTTCTATCTTTTACTAATTTTTGTTGTTATTTTCCAGATAACAGCATTCTGACTTATTAAAGTTTAATATCACTTGATACTTCTACAATGTTCCATAAAAATGAAAGAAATTAAAATATATTAATTTTATTCATCCCTCTTGACTTATGTTACATTGACCTGTATTTTAATTCCATTATGTTGCTATTTTACACAATGTTTTCTTTTCAGTGTTCTCCTCTTTCTCTTGGACTCCTCACATTTTCATGTTGTGTGACTCTTCTGCCTGAAAAATCACCCTAACCACTTTACAAACAGACCTGCTAGAGACAAATTCTCATATATTTTATTTGTTTGGCAATATCTTTATTTTTTCTCATTTTAAAGAATATCTCTCATGGTAAAGAATGTAATGTTGAAATTATTTCCATGTAGGATTATAAATACACTATTTCATCAATTGTTTTTTTAAGTTTCAGAGAAAAGTAAGTTATCTTACTTTATCTCAACTGAGATCATTATGTATTTTTCTTTGTCCCATCATTAGAGTAATGTGGTATATTGCAATTATTGATTGATGGAGCTTTACCTATCCTTGAATTCTTGGGATAAATCCAACCTGTCCATAGTGTATTACACTTCAAGTGTGCTGTTGAATTGGGTTTGCTAGTATTTTGCTTGCATCTGTATTCATAAGATATTAGTCTATAGTTTCATGTTTCTCGTGTATTCTAGCATTGAGAACCATACTAACCACATAGAATGTACTAGGGCATGTTTTCTTCTGACAACCTGGGACAAAGCAGGTCTTATGTACCAGCATTCCCTACCCAGCATTCAATATTTTTAGACTGTAATATGACTGATAAATAAAATTTAACACCACTGCAACTGTTTTATTTGTGGGTCTCTTTGCTAAGAGGGCTTAGGCGTACCCTAAATAATTCGAGATTCATAAGATTCATTAGTATACCATTGTAATTCACAAAGTCCCAGAGTGAAGTCAAGTAAGGACACTTTGGCAAAAACAAAGGTATCAAAACAGTGCCTTTGGTTCTTCTATTATTTAGAGGTAGATAATAAGAGGAAGAATAAATATAATTTATTGAAAAATAAAAAAACGTTGATGAGAGATCAAGAAATATAAGAACAGAAAAGATTTGTGTCGATCAGTGGCTATCCAATGAAGTCCATGTCCCCAGGGCGGTTTGAATATATAAGATGCTGTTTGTTCCTTTGTTGTTTTTCTTCTTGGCCTAATAACTAGAGGTGAAGGTGATGAAAATGTAGACAATGAATTATGCATTAAATGTAGTTGTTTTCTATTAGCCTGTACTTTGAAATGGAGTTATCTCATAACTCTTCTCTTTAATAAAGTTAAAAAAATTTATGATGATTTATATTAAAAAGATTTTCTAACAGTGACTGGATCCATTTATATAAAAACACAATTTTATGTAAGTGATAAACTGTTTTCTCGAACAGCTGTAGCTAGATCTGAAACCTACTGCAACATATCTGTCACTTTTGTTACCTAGACTAATTAATCCTGTCCCTTTTTGCAGGTAAACATCTATAAAGGTTATTGACTAGAAAAGTATCTGTGTTGATTTGCATGTGCCCATACACAATAAGTTTAATTCCAAACATCTCTTAATTTTAAAAAATGACCTAAGGATCATTCATCTTTATTCTGAAATACAATAAATATTTAATTGGCTGTGCTTTAAAATTATCATCATCATCACCACCGTCATCATGATCTTGATCTTCATCTTACATAACTCATGGATTTAATCTGTAGTTATGATAATGAGAAGTTCAGGGACTAAACTGGAGACTATGCACAGCACTTGGTCTGGTCTCAATACTGTCAATCACAATATGTAAAATGTGTGACAAATTCATGTTCAATATTGAGAGCTATAATGCACTATGGGGTTTTATGGAATCATCCTTAAAAAAAAGAATAAAAAAGCAGAGATATCTAAAAAGTGCTGGTGCCATTGATTGTGGCCATTTCCTTGTGAACATGTTTTGTTATTAGTTACCATGTCATAGACCCTGAAATAAATGGAGTCTATTCTCATCACTTGGTGAATTTCTTATTTGTTTATTTGCCTACTCACTAGATTATTTATTTGTAACATAAAAGCCATTATTCATTGTGCTTTGGTGTTCATTTTCAGCCATGCAGAGAATGCAAATTTTTTTCTTTTTTTTCCCAGCCCTGCCCCACCCAGTGCTCCCCACCTCCCTGACATATCCGCCCCCCACATTAGTTATTGTCCATATGTCCTTTATACTTGTTCATGTGAGTCTTTCCCCTTTTCCCCTGTGATTCTTTCCCCTCTACCCTCTGGACCCTGTCAGCACGTTCTGTATTTCAGTGTCTTTGGTTACATTTTGCTTGCTTGTTTGTTTTGTTGTTTAGATTCCTGTTAAAGGTGAGATCATATGGTATTTGTCTTTCACCGCCTGGCTTATTTCGCTCAGCATAATGCTTTCCAGTTCCATCCATGATGTTGCAAAGGGTAGGAGCTCCTTCTTCCTATCTGCAGCATAGAATTCCATTGTGTAAATGTACCATAGTTTTTTGATCCAGTCATTTACCGATGGGCATCTAGGTTGCTTCCAATTGTTGGCTATCGTAAATTGTACTGCTATGAACATTGGGTTGAATATGTTCTTTGGGACTGGTGTTTCGAGGTTCTTAGGATATACTCCTAGCAGTGGAGTTGCTGGGTCAAAAGGCACATCCATTTTTAGTTTTCTGAGAAAATTCCATACTGTTTTCCATAGTGGTTGTACAAGTCTGCAATCCCACCAACAGTGAACTAGGGTCCCCTTTTCCCCACAACCTCTCCAACACTTGTTGTTTGTTTCTTTGTTTATGGTAGCCATTCTGACTCATGTTAAGTGGTATCTCATTGTGGTTTTGATTTGCATCTCTCTGATAGCTAGTGATATGGAGCATCTTTTCATGTGTCTCTGGATCCTGGGAATGTCCTCCTTGGTGAAGTGTGTGTTCAAGTCCTTTGCCCATTTTTTAATTGGGTTGCTCGTCTTCTTTGAGTGGAGTCATGTGAGTTCTTTGTATATTTTGGAGATTAAACCTTTGTCTGAGGTGTCATTGGCAAATATGTTTTCCCAAACTGTTGCCTCTCTTTTTATCTTGATACTGTTTTCCTTGGCCATGCAGAAGCTTTTAAGTTTGATGAGATCCCATTTGTTTATTCTTCCCTTTATGTCCCTTGCTCTGGGGGACGTATCAGTAAAAATATTGCTGCGTGGAATATCTGAGATTTTCCTGCCAATGCTCTCCTCTAGGGCTTTAATGGTTGCACGGCTTATATTTAAGTCTTTTATCCACCTTGAATTTATTTTGGTGTATGGTATAAGTTGGTGCTCAAGTTTCATGTTTTTGCATGTAGCTGTCCAGTTCTGCCAACACCATTTGTTGAAGAGGCTATCTTTACCCCATTTTATCTTACTGCCCCCTTTGTCTAATATTAATTGACTATAGAGATTTGGGTTTATTTCTCGGCTCTCTGTTCTATTCCATTGGTCTCTGTGCCTGTTTTTATGCCAGTACTAGGCTGTTTTGATTACAGTGGCCTTATACTACAGTTTGATATCAGGTATTGTAATCCCTCCTACTTTGTTCTTCTTTCTCAAAATTGCAGCTGCTATTTGGGGTCTTTTATGGTTCCATATAAATTTTTGAAGTGTTTGTTCTATGTCTGTGAAATATGCCATTGGTACTTTAATAGGTACTGCATTGAATCTGTATATTGCTTGGGGTAGTATGGACATTTCGATGATGTTAATTCTTCCAATCCATGAACACAGTATGTTTCCATTTATTTGTGTCTTCCTTGATTTCTTTCTTCAGTGTTGTGTAGTTTTCTGCATACAGGTCTTTTACCTCCTTGGCTAGGTTTATTCCCAGATATTTTATTTTTGTTTTTGCTATATCAAATGGGATTTTTTTCTTGATTTCTGCTTCTGCTGTTTCATTGTTGGTATACAAAAATGCCTTTAATTTCTGGGTATTGACTTTGTATCCCGCTGTTTTGCCAAATTCATTTATTAGTTTGAGCATTTTTTTTTGGTAGAGGCTATAGGATTTTCCATGTATACTAACTATCATGTCATCTGCAAACAATGACAGTTTTGTTTCCTCCTTTCTGATTTGGATTACTTTTATTTCCTTTTCTTGTCTGATCACTGTGGCTAGACCTTCCAATACTATATTAAATAGAAGTGGTGAAAGTGGACAAACTTGTCTTGTTCCTGATCTTAGTGGAAAAGCTTTTAGTTTTTGCCCATTGAGTATGATGTTGGCTGTAGGTTTTTCGTATATGGCCTTTATCATATTGAGGAATGCTCCCTCTATTCCCATTTTTCTGAGTACCTTTATCATAAATGGGTGTTGTACCTTATCAAAAGCTTTTTCCGCGTCTATTGATATGATCATGTGGTTTTGTGTTTGCTTTTGTTTATGTGGTGTATTACATTTACTGATTTATGAATATTGAACCATCCTTGCCTCCCTGGGATGAATCCCACTTGGTCATGGTGTATGATCTTTTTGATGTATTGTTGGATGCAATTTGCCAATATTTTATTGAGGATTTTAGCATCTGTGTTCATCAGCAACATTGGCCTGAAGTTTTCTTTCTTTGTTGTGTCTCTATCTGGTTTTGGAATTAGGATAATGCTCGCTTCATAAAAAGAGTTTGGGAGTTTCCCATCATTTTGGATTTTTTGGAATAGTCTGTGAAGAAACGGGGTTAGTTCTTCCTTAAAAGCTTTGTAGAATTCTCCTGTGAAATCATCTGGTCCAGGGCTTTTGTACGATGGGAGTTTTTTGATTACTGCTTCAATTTCATCTGCTGTTATTGGCCTGTTCAGGTTTTCTGCTTCTTTTTCATTGAGCTTTGGAAGATTATATTTTTCTAGAAATTTGTCCATTTCACCTAGGTTTTCAAATTTCTTGCCATACAGCTCTGCATAGTAATTCCTCACAATCCCTTCTATTTCTGTGGTATCAGTTGTAATCTCTCCTCTTTCATTTCTGATTGTGTTTATTTGGGTCCTTTCTCTTTTTTTCTTGATGAGCCTACTTAAAGGTTTATCTATTTTGTTTATCTTTTCAAAAAACCAACTCCTGGATTCATTGATCCTTAGAATTGTGCTTTTATTCTCTATGTCATTTAATTCTGCTCTGATCTTGGTTATTTCCTTCCTTATACTGCTCTGGGCTGTCTTTGTTGTTGTTCCTCGAGTTCTTGGAGGCATTGGGTTAGGTTGTTTGTTTGAAATGTTTCTATTTTCTTTAGGTAAGCCTGTATTGCTATGAACTTCCCTCTCAGGACTGCCTTCACTGTGTCCCATAAGTTTTGGGTTGTTGTGAGTTCATTTTCATTTGTTTCCAGAAACTTTTTTATTTCTTCCCTGATTTCTATCTTGACCCATTCATTGTTTAATAGCATACCATTCAGTCTCCATGATTTTGGGTGTTTTTGTTTTTTTCCTGTGGGGTTAGTTTCCAATTTCAGTCCCTTGTGATCAGAGAAAATGCTTGGTATGATTTCTATTTTCCTGAAGTTGTTGAGACTGGTTTTGTGTCCTATCATGTGATCTATCTTTGAAAATGTTCCATGTGCGTTTGAAAAGAAAGTGTATTTAGTTTCTTTGGGATGGATGGCTCTATATATATCAATTAGGTCCATTTCTTCTAGAGTGTCGTTTAATGCTGCTATATCTTTGTTGATATTTTGTTTGGAAGATCTGTCCATTTTTGACAGTGGGGTGTTAAAATCCCCTACTATAATTGTGTTGCTGTCAATATCTTTCTTGAGGTCCTCTAGGATTTTCTTTATATATTTGGGTGCTCCTGTGTTGGGTGCATATATATTTATGATGTTAATGTCTTCTTGGTGGATTCTTCCCTTGAGTATTATGAAGTGACCTTCTGGGTCTCTCTTTATAGCCTTTTTTTTGAAGTCTATTTTGTCTGATATGAGGATTGCTACCCCGGCTTTTTTTTCATGTCCATTTGCTTGGAAAATTTGTTTCCATCCTTTCACTTTTAGTCTGTGGTGGTCTTTTGACCTGAGGTGGGTCTCTTGTAGGCAGCATATGTGTGGGTCATGCTTTCTTATCCATTCAGCTATTCTATGTCTTTTAATTGGTGCATTTAATCCATTTACGTTTAAGGTTATTATTGAAAGGTACTTATTCATTGCCATTTATGTACCTGTGTTCCTCTCTGTCTCTCTCTTTTCCTTCCTTTCCTTAAAGCAGCCCTTTTAGTAATTCTTGTAGAGCTGGTTTGGTGGAGGCGTATTCTTTTAGACTTCTTTTGTCTTGGAAGCTCTTTATTTGGCCTTCTATCTTGATTGAGAGCCTTGCTGGGTACAGTAGCCTTGGTTGTAGGCCTCTGTTTCTCATTACTTGGAATATTTCTTGCCATTCTCTTCTTGCTTGGAATGTTTCCATTGAGAAGTCAGTAGCCAACCTTATTGGGACCCCCTTGTATGTTACTTCCTTTTTCTCCCTTGCTGCCTTTAGGATTTTCTCTTTGTCTTGGAGGTTTGCCATTTTAATGATGATGTGTCTTGCAGTAGGCCTCTTTGGGTTCCACCTGATTGGGACTCTCTGCGATTCCTGAATCCGTGTGACTTTCTCTCTCCTCAACTTAGGAAAATTTTCCGTTATTACTCTTTCAAGGAGGTTTTCTATCCCTTGTTCTTCTTCCTCTCCTTCTGGTATTCCTATTATTCGGATATTATTACGTTTCATGTTGTCTTGCATTTCTCTTAAATTCTCCTCATTTTTTCTGATTCTCTTTTCCCTTACTTGGTCCGTCTGGGAGATTCTTTCTATCCTGTCTTCAATCTCACTTATGCGATCTTCCGCCATATCGATTCTATTCTTCATACCTTCTACTGTGTTCTTCAGTTCAGAAATTGTATTCTTCATTTCCTCTTGGCCTTTACTGATGGTTTCTATTTCCTTTTTCATGTTGGTATAGTTTGCAGAGAGTTCATTGTAGCTCCCCTGTAGTTTCTGGTAGCTCGTTGTAAGCTCTTTGAATTTCCTGATAACCAGTGCTTTGAATTCCACATCTGATAGTTGACTTGCCTCTATTTCATCTAATATTCTTTCTGAGGCTTCCTCCTTTTCTTTCACTTGGGGATTGTTTCGTTGTCTTCCCATTGTTTGTGATACTCTTCTTGTTGTCCTCAGCTTCTTAGATTGATCTGTTCTGGTTCCCTGGGTTTATGGTGTGAACTTCTGTGGTAGGATACCTGTGAAATTCAGTGGTGCAATCTCCTGCAGGTATCTTGGTGTTCTCCACTTCCACCTACTCCTTTCTTTACTGTGCGTGTGTGAGCAGTTGTAGGGGGAGGCAAAATGGTTTGTGATAGCAGAAGATTATTTTATGTTATTTACAGACACAGTGGGCAGAGAAGAAATAGACAATCTTTAGGCTATGTATTGAGCTAACCGTGCTCTTCGACCCAGCTTGCCACTTTTAGGAAAGGATGGACATAAGTTACGTCTCTTGTTGGGGGGGGGGGGCTTGTGAGTTGTATCTAGAAAGCAGTGTGGTTGCGGGTGGTCAGACTTGAGGTAAGGTGAGAGTACAGGTTAGTAACTGGGTGTAGCATGTGAGTAAATAGAGTAATAGAATTCAGGCACCTGTAAGGTGGTCTAAGGTCCGAGAGATGTGCTATGAAGTATTACTGTTGTTTAGAACAGCTCTTATTTGCAATAATATTAGGGCAACACTCACATGATAGATTCTATGTGATCTGTCTAAATGGGGGTTATAGATGGGTAGTATGGCAAAGGAAAGTAAGTAAAGTATAGAAAATCAGCAATACACTGTGGAGGAAAGAGCAGTTGGAACCTGTCAGGTAGTACAATATAACCAACCAGGACTAAGAAACTTGTACAGAAAGAGGAGGGATACAAAGATATTCTTAAAATTAAAAAAAAAGGAGTAAGAGTAATGCAAAAAATAATACTACACCTAAAGGAAAACTAAGCAACACACAAACAAACAATCCAACACACACACACATACACACACACACACACACACACACACAAAAGTCGGGAGAAAAGAGGAATAAGCGGAAAATTTGGGAAGAACGGAAGGATTAAAATCGAACAAAAAGAAAAAGAAATGAGGGACAGAGTATTGAAAGATAGAGCAACAATAAAGTTTAAAAGATATAAGATTACTTACAAAAGAAGTTGAGAGAGAAAAAAAGGGGGGGGAAACAAACCCACACACACACACATTTTTTTTTTTAAAAAGCACCCTTCCTTTGTCGGTTTCAAACTGTCAAAACCAGTTTTTCTGGTTGCAGCCTCTCTGAGGGCAGGTATGCAGGCGGGCGTGAGAGCAGGCTGCCGATTGGGCTGTGGACAGGCACACCCCGGGAGGCTGCCTGTGTCCCACCCTATCACCATCCTTCTCAGTCCCGTGGCAGGACCCAGGTGTTCCCACCCCTCCGGTGGATGGCTGCTGGGTGGTTGGGCCATGAGGCAAGCTGCTGTCTCAGCGCACCTCAGTTCACTTTCCAATAGAGACTTCTCCACAAAGCCTGCCTCTCAGCCCAGCCCAATCCCAAAAGACCGGCAACGACAGTGTCCTTCTTAAATCCCCCGGGCTGGTGGGCTGGTGGGCTGGTGGGCTGGTGGGCTGGAGACCACCGAGTCCGCAGTTGGCCCCCTTTAGTTAACTTAAGCCCACAGGTCTCTGCCCGGTATTAACCTGCCTGCCTAGACAGGGAGGGGGGAGTCAGTTCTCTCCCACGGAATCTGTTGCTGGAGTCTGTCCCCGGCCCACCAGGTGCTGGCCCTCTGGAGTTCCCTCCGCCACGGGTGCCCTGACCCTGAATTCAGACGGGGCTTCTGTCCCACTGATGGTGCCCAGATTACCCGCCGCTTCTGGACCATACTCACACTCTGCCGAAGGTCGCCCACCTTGGGTGCACCGCAGGCGCAGCCCGCAGCCTAGGAGGCCTCGGGCTCACAGCCACTTTTGTCCTCGCTCGCCTTCTGGAGTCCTCGCCAACTCGCAGGTGTCTGGTTCCTCTGCCACACTCTCTGGTCTCTTATTTTCATAAATGTTGGGGAACTGTTGGTTGATTACGCTGTTCTTCGGTAGATCCACCCGGATTTTCCACCAGATGCATGGGAGCTGGGTTCCCTCCGTGCTACTCTGTCGCCATCTTCCATACATTTAGAATGCAAAAATTTTTGAATCACTTCATGCATGAGGCCAAGCTCTGCTTTCTTGTTTCAGTTGTCACATAGAGATGACCCAAAACTGGAGTTGGTAGGCAGCAGTGCAGTTTAGGACAAGACACTTGCTTTACGGCAGATGCACAAGGTTCGAAAATCAACTCTGGCAGCTCTTAGTGGGGTGATATCAAGCAAGTCACTTACTTCTGAATCTCGTTTCTCTAAAATAAAATAGACTCTACAATGAGGTGCTTTTAGGATTTTTTATTATAATTTATGTGAGATGTGCATATATCCATATATGTACCTACTTTCCAGGAGCAACTGCTCCGCATTTGCTAATTTAGTGTTCATGGTGGTTTCACAGAACGTGACTAGTAAACATAGCAAGAATCAACTGTTTAATGCATGCTTAGTGAATGAATGAGGGCCACTTACCCGGTTGGTGTCCCTTGCAGAAGCGTCATGAAATTCAGTGCAACTTGAATAAACAATGAACATTAATGTGTTGAGGTGTTAAACTTAGGGTAGAGAACAAATGCCATTGTTGAGACATGAATATAGGGAATATCAAACATAAACCTGAGCTTTGGGGACTAGTGGCAGTACATTAACTTGACTCTGGTGATAATTTTACAGTTTTATACATATGTCAAAAATATAAAATGGTACATTTAAATCACAATTCAAAAACCCTTTATAGAAGTAATTATGAGTCAAAAAGAAAAGTAGAAAACATGTGGCAAGATGGGATTTCCATTAGAAGCAAGACAAAATTAATTTCAGCTGGTTGACAAAAGCGATTCAAAGTTAAGAGCATTGATAATGATGAATCATACTACGTTGTTTTGGGTTTGCATAAAGAGCTTCTACTTCCCTACCCTGGAAGGAGAAATGTCTTAGTAATGTTTTGTTTTGCGTTGCTTTGCTTTGCCTTGCTTTGTTTTGTTTTTTTCATTTCACTCACCATCTGCTTCTTCAAAAGTTCTTCACAAAAGAGAAGTGAGAGATCTGACTCATGAAACTAATGGGAATATGATATCAACCTGTCCACATTTCTGTGTGTTTTGTTGTTGTTGTTGTTGCTGTTTAAGGTAAAAGATAGTTTGTATTCAATGCTATTTGTCTCAAACAAGCCACTAAGTTCTCTTGCCTGCTTGATTACTAATGGTACTTGTTGATAAATGTTTTACTATTCATTTTCTGCTGTCCTATTGTGGGGTGCCTTCAACAAAGTGTTCTCCTTTGTGAAAAACATTTTATCTTCTAAACTTCTCAGATATGCATGGCTAGGAGTGAATGTGATTAGACTTCCAACCCTAAGTTTGGTATGGACATAGGGAGGTATATGATTTACTCTAATCTAGAACTCAATCTATATAAAGATGTAAAGACCTGGCCCCAAATTTACAGTGCACCTCCATTACTGTTATTGGAAAGTATATCCTGGACTTTAAAGTGCAAGTTAACTGGGATAACTGCCAACTGAGTTAGGTCACATGCAACAAAATAGTGTCCTTAAGAAAAAAGAAAAACATTATTTATTTTTAATGACTCAATGTGGTTGCTTTCCTTTTCTACCCATCCATCCCCTCTCTCTTTGCTGACATCACTCCAAGTTCATCTAAAATTTCATCACCAGCAGCCCTGTGTTCAGGGAATAAAACCCCCTCTAGCTTCAGGGGTACAAAATAATTTGTTCAGGAGATCAGTGATTATCTTATCCCTTTGCTATTTTTTTTTGTTTGTCTGTTCCAATGGAAGTGACCCAATTCAGTTTGATGAGAACAGAAAAAATAATCTTCGGGAAGGTTGTGGGTAATAACATACTTCCTTGCTAATAAAAAGTATAACACACCAGGAATATCACTCTTCTTGTTTTGGTATTTTCATATTTTCACATTTTTATGTGGCAAATATACATGCCACAATACTAAAAACTGAATGCACGAATGTATCGAGGATTGCACAGAATATTGAAAACTCAGTTGCAGAGATGTCAATGTGCCTGGAAATTACTCTCCTTGAACTGACCCTATTCCCATACAACTTGTTATTTGAGATAATGACCATTTTATTGGGTAAGCTACTTTTTAGTTGGTTTTAATTAACTTTTATTTTTTACAACTGTAAATTATAGAACTGTGTGGCTGCAGACTTGAGTCTACTGATGTGCTGTTAAGTATCTGCAGCTGAATAATTGACATAATTATCATTATCTAAAAAGCAACTGATCTGTATCCAGGCCTGTGTAGCTAATGCTGGAAAATGAAAAAAGGAAATGACTACAAAGGAGCAGTGTGTAACGGAATCAGCATACAAAGCTTACAGACAAATATACAAAAATGTAGAAACATAAAAGTGGAATAACATCTTTAAAACATCTTCAATATAAATTGTTTCTAAAATATTATGGACTATTGGATAATAACTCATAAGTTAATTTCTCTAAAAATATTCAAACCTATAAAGTACATTTGGAGAAACAATAATTCAACATCTTTTTTGGAGTGACTTTAATTGGCAAAATAGTGTGAGTTATTGAAGAAAAAGCTATGTTGAACTAATAGTTGTAAATAGGGAAAAATCATATTTTCTAAATCAGATTCACTATATGTTCATTATCTTATTTATTTATTTAAAATGTATGTTGTATCTTCAATGTCTAATTCACCCTTCTTTGGAGTGTGGGGCATAAAAAATAGCATGATGAGAACAAAAATACAACTTTACACGTATATTTTTAGATTAAAATTGGGAGGGTATGGCAATTCTCGAATATGTTGTGGGCACAGGGTAAATCCTCAGAATATGAAGCTGAATATAATTCAAGTCTCTAAATTTATATTCTAAAAGGAAATAAAGGCAGAGTAATAGAAAAAGAAGACATGTTTTTTCAATAAACTTCATTTTAGAGTTATGTTCCTAGACATATTTAACTTAAGAACTCCATTTATCCTTTCATTATGTTCTAATTTATTTTTTAATCTTTGAATTTCATTCAAATTGAAAATTTTTTGCATTAAAAAAGTAAATGAACTTTCCTCCTACTTCTTATTTTTATCATATAAGTTATATGAAGGTAATAGCTAATATTTATAACCAAGATTGCATACTTCTTGTTAGAGTCATTTTGATATAAAAACATTTGACACATTATATAATTTATTCTCTGGTGATATTTCTTAATTATTTAATTGGCTTTTGTGACCTCTAATCTTAATCTGTATGCTTTTTGAATCAGATTCATAAATATTTTATCAAGTTCATTAACATTTAAGCCTTTTTGCAATTACAGCTCTTAATGATTAATTTTTCCTCTTTTCAGGTGGGATTTTTTTGTAATCTTTTCTTGCTCAGTTAATATAAGAAAAGAGATTGTCTGCTTATTAGCATTCTCTTTTAAAATTAATTAGAAAATTAAATTGGTAGAACTTTGATCTTCATATATTTCTAGTTTTATCACATTATTTGTTAGAGACCAAAAGGTTAATAATTTGTCTGAAGATCCAGAAAATTACATGTGCATCACATAGACAAACACACATGCATGCTATTTACACCATTCTCTCACAAATATTTCCAACACCCTCCACCCCTGGCCATGATCCCAATTTCACAATTTCAACTGATTACAGTGCTTCTTCTTAGAGGATAAATCCATTACTTTTGTGATGTAGAACACGTTTATTTCTGCCAACTTAAAAATCCAATTCTCTCACTATGATAGCAAATACACAGAAAATAAAAGAAGAAATAGATCAGTAGAACTACATCAAAGCTTCTGCTCAGCAAATAAAAACAATTAATGCATTGAAAAGGCAATCTATGCAATGAAAAGATATATTCAAACAGGTATATAACAAGAAGCTAAAACCCAAATATATTTGAGGAGGACCCCCAAAATACAGAATTATCATCTGGAGGGAAGGCCCCTTATAGTACAGTCTTCTCCTGCTGGATGAGTGTTCTAGGAACCTAACTTGTATCAGTGCACCAGCTGGCATTGTTGTGAGAGGCTGTATTCGGCTTCAGAGAATTTTTTAAAAACTCTTTCAACATGTTAGCATATTTCATGATGGGTGATTTACCACACTGAGTGTTCAGCAGCCTTTGACCCAAAATGGCATGACCTTGTGCCCCACCCTCTGTGTTCACCCAGTCCCACCACAAGCATCTTTTTCTTGTTTGCTCAGATGAAAAAGGTCCTCAAAGGAAATTTTTTGCCGATGTGGAAGAGGTAAAACAAAAAACAGGGCCCTACTGAAGAACATCACGCTCTATAAGGTCAGCCCCTGCACAGCTGATCTTCCACAGTGTTTGGTGGTTGCAGCCAATCTGTTCATGGTTAAATATCTCCCACTGAGGTGTGAAGAACAATCAAAGTTCAACTACAACAAGAGGATGTACACAGCCAACACAGGGGTATACCTAGACTAACCAGCTCAGGTAACTGGGGCAGATATGCTACTAGCCCCTCCTGGACACGTACTACATAAAGTCACTCTGTCTAATCTAAGAAATGTAGCAGCTCTACCTAATACAGAGAAAGAGATAGAGGTAGTCAAAATAAGGAGAAACAAGTCCCAAATGAAATAACAGAACAAAACTTCAGAGGAACTAAACAAAAGGGAGATAAGCAATCTACCAGATGCAGAGTTCAGAACACTGGTGATCAGGATATTCAATGAACTTAGGAGAAAAGTAGATGAGCTTAGTAAGAACTTCACCAAAAATATAGGAAACAGAAAAGTCATAAATGAAGAATAAATTAACTGAAGTGAAGAATATATTATAGGGAATAAACAGTGGAATAGATGGAACAGATAATCAAATCAGAGAATTGGAAAATAAGGAAGCAGAAAACACCCAAACAAAATAGCTAAAATGGAAAAATTAGGAGAGTATAAGGAGCCTCTGGTACAATTTCAAGCATACGGACATTTGCATCATAGGAGTGTCAGAAGAGAAAAGAATTAACAAGGAATTGAAAACTTATGTGAAAAACAATGATATAAAACCTCCCCAGTCTGGGGTAGGAAATAAACATACAAGCCTAGGAAGCACAGAGAGTCTGAAACAAGACAGACTCACGAAGCTCACATCAAGATACATCATAATTAAAATGTCAAATGTTAAAAAACAAAAAGAATCTTAAAAACAGCAAGAGAAAAACAGTTTGTTCCTCACAAAAGCGCTACCATAAGACTGCCAGCTGATTTCTCAACATAAACCTTGCAGCCCAGAAGGGATTGGCAAAAATAATTGAAAAGCAACCTACCACCAAAATAACCCTACCCAGCAAAGCCATCTGTTAGAATCGAAGGACTGATAGTTTCCAAAACAAAAAAAATCTAAAGGAGAGCATTACTACTGAACCAGCATTACATGAAATGGTAAAGGGTCTTCTTAAAGAAGAAGAAAAAGATAAAAATATCAATAGTAAGATGGCAACAATTACATATATATCAACAATTTTTAAATGAAAATAGAGTAAATGCTCGAATCAAAACATTGGTGGCTGAATGCATAACAAAACAAAACCCTTACATGTGCTGTCTACAAGAGGCTTACTTCAGAGCTAAACACACACAAAGATTGAAAGTACAGCAATTGAAAAATATATGTTGTTAAAATGAAAGGAAACAATTCAAAAAGCTGGGGTAGCAATACTTTAAAAGAAAGGCTATAGAATCAGAGACAAAGGAGGACTCAGCAATTCTACTGGGTATTTACTGAAGAAACCCAAAACACTAAATCAAAAAGACATATATATCCATATGTTCATTGCAGCATTATTTTTTTTCAGTTTTAATACAATTACATTTATTTTGTTTTTTTTCAATTTTTTTATTTAATTATTTTTCAAGTACAGTTTTCTGTCTATTACTCCCATCCCATCCCACCCCCCATCCTCCCCCCTCCCTCCCATTTCCACCCTTCTCAGTTGTTGTCCATGTATCCTTTATATAGGTTCCTCTAAATCCCTCCCTTATTTCCCCTGAAATTCCCTCCCCTCTCCCCTCTGGTCACTGTCAGCCTGTTCTCTATTTCAGTGTCTTTGGTTATATTTTGCTTGCTTGTTTGTTTTGTTGTTTAGCTTCCTGTTAGAGGTGAGATCATATGGTATTTGTCCTTCAACACCTGGCTTATTTCACTCAGCATAATGCTTTCCAGTTCCATCCATGTTGTTGCAAAAGGTAGGAGCTCCTTCTTTCTTTCTGCAGCATAAAATTCCATTGTGTATATGTACCATAGTTTTTTGATCCATTCATTTACTGACGGGCACCTAGGTTGCTTCCAACTCTTGGCTATTGTAAATTGTGCTGCTATGAACATTGGGGTGCATAGGTTCTTTGGGATTGGTGTTTTAGGGTTCTTAGGATACAATCCCAGCAGTGGAATTGCTGGGTCAAAAGGCAAGTCCAATTTTAGTTTTCTGAGAAAATTCCATACTGTTTTCCATAATGGTTGTACCAGTCTGCAATCCCACCAACAGTGGACCAGAGTCCCCTTTTCCCCACACCCTCTCCAACATTTGTTGTTTATTGCTTTGTTTATGATAGCCATTCTCACCGGTGTAAAGTGGTATCTCATTGTAGTTTTAATTTGCATCTCTCTGATAGCTAGTGATATTGAGCATCTTTTCATGTGTCTCTGGATCCTCTGTATGTCCTCCTTGCAGAAGTGTCTGTTCAAGTCCTTTCCCCATTTTTTAATTGGGTTAGTTGTCTTCTTAGAGTGAAGTCGTGTGAGTTCTTTGTATATTTTGGAGATTAAACCTTTGTCTGAAGTATCATTGGCAAATATGTTTTCCCATACAGTTGGTTGTCTTTTTATTTTAATGCTGTTTTCTTTAGCTGCGCAGAAGCTTTTTATTTTGATGAGATCCCATTTGTTTATTCTTTCCTTTATAGTCCTTGCTCTAGGGGACATATCAGTAAAAAATGTTGCTCATTGCAGCATTATTTATAATAGCCAAGATATGGAAGCAACTTAAGTGTCCATCAATAGGTGAATGGACACAGAAGTGGTGCATATATCCAATAGACTATGACTCAGCCATAAAAAGAATGAGATCTTGCCATCTGTACAATGTGGCTGGTTCTAGGGGGGTATGGTGCTGAATGAAATAAATTAGATAGAAAAAGACAAATGACATACTATTGCACTTATATTTGGAATCTAAAAAATAAATAAATGAGCAGAATAGAAACAGACTCATAAATACAGAGAACATTTTGAAGGTTTACAGATGCGAGAAGGGTTGGGAAAATGGGTGAAAAGGTGAAGGTATTAAGAAGTACAAATTGGTATTTTCAGAAAGTCATGAAGGTGTAAAAGCAGAGCATAAGGAATATAGTGAATAATATTGTAATAACTATATATGGTGTCAGAGGAGTACTAGGTTAATTGGGGTTATCACTTAGTCAATTATATAATGTGTACTTACTGGGTTATACAATAAAAGCTAATGAAATATTGTATGTAACCAAAAATCTAAAAAAACTATTTAAAGTTAAAAAGAGGAGAAATAAATAAAAAGTAGATTCCGTATGATCTAGCACTCAGATACCTGCGTATGTAACACAAAACAAAAACAAAACTGAAGTTAGCTTCCAAAGGAGGTAGGTGCACTCTTGTGTTCATAGCAACATTATTTGTGATAGGTAATATGTGAAAACAAACAATACGGACAAATGAATGCAGAAAAGAAATAGCGAAATGTACATAATATCATTCAGCCTCCTAAAAGAAGGAAATCCTGACATTGGCAACAGCATGGAGGAACATTAAGGACATCTAAATGAAATAATCCTATTACAAAAGGACACATACTTCATAATTCCATCTATATGAAGTATCTAAGATTGTTAAACTTATATAAGCAGAGAGTAGAATTGTGGTTTTGAGGTCTGGAGGCCAGGGAGGGAAATGGGAAGTTGTTATCCAAAGGATATAAGGATTTAGTTATGCACAACTTACATGAAGCTCTTTTATAATATTGTAAATACGGTTAACAGCAATGCATTGCATACACAAAAACAAAAACAAACAAACAAAACCCAGATTCTCCTGCCACCAACTCTTATGACCAAGATTTTCATGCTAATATTTCTGTGTAATTCCTGATCTAACAAAATTCCCTCTCTCTTAGCTCTGTATAATAACATGTATTGTTAACTGGATTGCTCTTGTCTTAAACAATTTCCCTAATAGCCACTCAACTGTCACCGTATTTCCATGAAAACTGACTCACACAGCATTGCCTCAAGCAGACCATATTTTCTTTTCTACTCCCCACAGCTTCGCTCTAACAAGTGGGACCATTTTGCTCTCTTTTGCTACATGCAGAGCGACTAGACCTCCTTCTTCCTTCAGTAGCTTGCATTCCATCAAAGGACACCACCATTTTTTCACTTTCAGTTACTGACTTTTCAATCATATCCCTTAATTTACTGAATTGTTCACTCACCGGATTAACGCCTTTGTAATGTTTCCTTGAGATGGCCTTTATCATGATGTCTATTACCATCATTTCAGATGCCCCATTCAACAGATGTGTCTGTCAAATTATTTACTCTAGTCACAACTTTTTTCTACTACTTCCTATCTGTTTTGCCCATTGGTTCTAAAACAAATTTTAACTATATGATGATTTCCAGTTTACTAATGTCATTACCCTTAATTTTCCCCCTACTTTTCAACATGCCTCTCTTTTCTCCAAATTAGATTGCATAGTCTGGCAATAATGCAACACTATAATCACTGAAAAAAAAATGCACACCTTCCTTACATAGTTCACCAGACAAGATTATTACAATCAAACATATTAAAACCAAGTTAATTTGTGATTTTACCTGAATAGCTCAATATTGTTGGAGAAAAATCACCCAAGATTAATTTACTTTACCATAAAATTATAACCTCAAGCCTCAAATGTGCATTTAACATTTCCCAGCAATTCCACACGATAGCCTTTGCAAATCATGGCCTTATTCCAGAATTTACTCTTGTATAGTTCCATATTTCTCTCAATATCATCCATACAACACCATGCTTCAACTCAAAATATTTAGCATGGCTGAAAAATATAGCAGACATCAGAGGAAACTGTTTTCACATTCCCAATTTCCAATTTTATTTACAATTTACAATTTATTTGTAATTTACACATCCCTGCATGTATTTTCACTTTCCCTCCAGTCTCTACGTGGATGAATGTCTTCCACCTTCTGGAAGAACAATCTACTCATTTTGTGCTCTGGTAATCTAGTTTCATTTCATTTTCCTACAGGTTCATGCCTTAAGCATCACTTTTATATTTTATTTTAAACAGCTCATCTAGACGACTACATATGGTTATCTACATACAAAATCCCTCTCATCTCTAATCTCTAAAAGCACCTGTCCTTTGTCTTCTCGAATCCCCTTACTTCAATTTCCACCTAATCTTTCTTCTTCCTTTCACAGAAAATCCTTCCAAAATGCTTTCCTACAGTTTTCTCTTCCAATTACTCACCTCATGACTATCTTTTCAATCTTCTGTTATCTTCAACTTAAACATATTTTTTCAAAATTCTTAATTTTTTAAGAAATTTTATTTCTTAGTTTCTAGAGAGAGGTGAAGGGAGAGAGAAAGAGGGTAAAATTCTTAATGAGAATGGACTTTTGTGGTTTTAATTTGCATCTCTCTGATAGCAAGTGATACTGAGCATCTCTTCATGTGTCTCTGTATCCTCTGTATGTCCTTGGAGAAGTGTCTGTTCAAGTCCTTTCCCCATTTTTTAATTGGGTTAGCTGTCTTCTTAGAGTGAAGTTGTGTGAGTTCTTTGTATATTTTGGAGATTAAATCTTTGTCTGAAGTATCATTGGCAAATATGTTTTCCCATACAGTTGGTTGTCTTTTTATTTTAATGCTGTTTTCTTTAGCCACACAGAAGCTTTTTATTTTGATGAGATACCATTTGTTTATTCTTTCCTTTATATTTCTTGCTCTAGGGGACATATCAGTAAAAATGTTGCTGTGTGAAATATCTGATATTTTCCTGCCAGTCTTCTCCTCTAAGACTTTAACGGTGTCACGACTTTACACCTGTGAGAATGACTATCATAAACAAAGTAATAAACAACAAATGTTGGAGAGGGTGTGGGGGAAAAGGGACTCTGGTCCACTGTTGGTGGGATTGCAGACTGATACAACCATTATGGAAAATAGTATGGAATTTTCTCAGAAAACTAAAATTGGACTTGCCTTTTGACCCAGCAATTCCACTGCCGGGATTGTATCCTAAGAACCCTAAAACACCAATCCCAAAGAACATACGCACCCCAATGTTCATAGCAGCACAATTTACAATAGCCAAGAGTTGGAAGCAATCTAGGTGCCCGTCAGTAAATGAATGGATCAAAAAACTATGGTACATATACACAATGGAATTCTATGCCGCAGAAAGAAAGAAGGAGCTCCTACCTTTTGCAACAACATGAATGGAACTGGAAAGCATTATGCTGAGTGAAATAAGCCAGGTGTTGAAGGACAAATACCATATGATCTCACCTTTAACAGGAAGCTAAACAACAAAACAAACAAGCAAGCAAAATATAACCAAAGACACTGAAATAGAGAACAGGCTGACAGTGACCAGAGGGGAGAGGGGAGGGAATTTCAGGGGAAATAAGGGAGGGATTTAGAGGAACCTATATAAAGGATACATGGACAACAACTGAGAAGAGTGGAAATGGGAGGGAGCGGGGAGCATGGGGAATGGGATGGGATGGGAGTAATAGAAAACTGTACTTGAAAAATAATTAAATAAAAAATAAATAAATAAAAACATGAGATTATAAAAAAAAGAAAGAGAGAATGGACTTTTGGTAAGCTATTTGAGAGTCCCTTTTTGAAAATACTTTTGTCTGTCTCCCTTGTGATGACATACCCTCTTAGTTAATTTATTTCTCAATTGGCTCTTAATTTGCCCCATGTTTGTCTTTTTTTCTTACCAACTTTTATAATTATGGAGTAACTTTAAGTTCTGTCCTACTAACCTCCTTTATTCATACTTTGTTTTTGAGTAATAACAAGGTGACAGGTGAACCTAGAACTTGAACAAGCATCTGTGTACACACACACACCTTCCCTGACATACAAATCAATCTTCCTGACTCTAGGGGGCATCTACTGTCATAGGTCACATGCTTTAGACAATAAGTACTATTTTATATTTTGAAGACTGAAAATTATAGAATCTGAAGATAACAATGGAAACTCACTAAATGTCAAATTCCTAGAGAGCCATTAATTTTAAGGTCTTTCTTCATAGTCAGGTTCTTGGCGTAGTTTGTTTTCCGCAGCTGGTAATTTTATTTATTTTACTGTGTATAAAGTCATACTCCTCCCACTGTTTATTAAGCTCTTTCATTCATTATAAGAGAGGTGTATTATCTTCTTCAGATACAGCCAGCGTTTCTCCTCTTCAACATTAGCACCTGTTCCTTTTTTAATTTTTTACTGAAAAACTTTCCCCTAAGAATTTCACAATCCACATATTTCAGATTAAATATATGCTTTAAAGAAAATATTACACTGAAAACTCCAACTAAAATTATTTATTTATTCTGTTTACTTCCCACATAGCATTTACTATCATGTTTATTTAAATACTTTATTTTAAATGGTTTATTGCCTATTTTCATCCTTACAACATACCTTTAATGGAATTATTTCCTATGAGACAGATTCATGAACTAGAAAAGAAATCATTTTCACATCATTTACTTTTCTTGATTGGACTATCACTTCTATTTCACATACACCCTCACCTTTTGGATCTTTTATCTAAGATGCCTCAAACTCTTTGTCCTTAGCCCTGCCCTCTCCCTGAGCTTTTTGATAACTCTCTTCAAAGACAAGATAAATTTTCCACATGCGTTTGGGCAGAGATTCTGGAATAGCACCTTCAGATCATTACATATTACATTACTACAAACTTCAAACACAATTTCCTTCCTTTGTCCCTGTCACAGAATGTGTCAGACAGAGTACCGTGAAGTTTAGTACCATGAAGTACAGAGTGCCCCTAGTACAGTGAAGCGGTCATTGTTTACACAAGTGCATTCCAGTCAACTCTCCTTGGCTGTCAGATTACATTGGTGGTTGTGCAATGGTTGTGCAAACCATTCTCATTATGTTTACCACGACTGGACTTTTTCTGAACAGACCTCAGGCGATCCAGTCTCAAGCCTCATTCTTATGTGGTTATTAAGCATAGGCCCAAAACTGTGCATGTAGGCTTGTTTTTCCCAACATAATAGAATTAACATATTACCTAAGAGTCAAATTTAATTTTTTTTCTCTGCTGCCTGAACTTGGTATAGTACTTTCCTGTTTAAACATAAAAACTTTCACTATTTCTTATTTCTTATTTCTTTTTTGACTGTAGTGAGTATATTACACAAGATCAGTTATTCACTATCATTTCACTGTGTAATTGTCATAGCATCATAATTGGTCAAATGTACCTCATTCACCTCTCCATAAATTGTACACACTTAATCAGAATGATATTTATAAAATAAAAATTTCATATTACCACTTGATCTATCATTTTTCAGTTTACTCATGAAATTATATATATATATTTCAGGCACTGTAATTCCTCCACTATCAATCCCTGTCTACCAGACACTGGGAATTGTTATTCAGTAGATATGGATTAGTGCCAGGGAATAGGTGACTCTGAAAATCATCCAAAGTTATTTTGATAATCTCAATTTTGAAAACAGCAGTTCTAGATAATATCAGTTCCTGAAACCCTTCTGAGACTTCTCCTCAGTCCCCCATTTATGATACCATTCTTACAAAAATATACTTAGTTTTCAAACTAGCTCAAACCTTAACTTATTCTAAATGCTTTTTAAAATAAAGGGGCATTTAAATTAATCTTTAATGTTTATAACTTTATAATATATTGTACTTACATCTTAGAGCTTATTAGTTTGTCAAATAATAGACACTAATTTATAGACAAATTATACTTCTACACAAATTATCACTTACATGGTAGAATATAGTTTCTCATTGTCCTCGAGAATGGGGTACTTACATCTTTCACTAATTTTTTATTGTTACTTGTTTCATTTTATGCTTAATATCAGTTTAATACATTAATTACACAATATATAAATATTTTGTTGGTCTTAATATGGTTTTCTACTTTGTACCTCATATATCGTGTATAATAAACATCACAAAGATTCATTAATATCTTTCATATTTGAGCCCTGGCTGGAGTAGCTCAGTGGGTTGAGGGCCTGTGAAGCAAAGGATCGCGGTTTGATTCCCAGTCAGGGCACATGCCTGGGTTGCAGGCCAGGTCCCAGCAGGGGATGCACTAGAGGCAACCACACATTGATATTTCTTTCCCTCTCTCTTTCCCTTCCCCTCTAAAACTAAACAAATAAAATCTTAAAAAATATATTTTATAGTTGTTCACTAATATGTTTCTGTGGAATAATCCCATTGCTTTTATTCTTTTATAATTTAATGTTAAGTGACCAACTAAAGACTATTATTATCTTGCACTTGAGTCTTTGAAGTAGGGGATCTAGATCATTTCCTTAGTCTCTTTCTCTAGAAGATCCACAAATTTTATTGTTTCAAATGACAGTACCTAAAACAAATCTAATACCATTGGGAAATACATTTACTTTTCCTTATTATGGCATTTTTATGGAATGAGAGCATTAACTCTGGTAGCTATGTAATTAAGCATATTAAAAAAAAACAACCTCAGTCAACAAATTAAGAAAACATCAAAGTAGACAAAATTGTTGTTCTGAAATAACACTACAGTTATTAGTTAAAGATAAATAATATTTACTATATTCTACCACTGGTGTTTATTAATTGAAGCCATGCTGCATCAGTAAAATGAAATACTTTAAATACTGACATAGCATTTACAGGTATTGACTAGAAATGTGATTGAAACATAACAGAAATCCAATGTTAGGGAAATTAAGATAGATCTGATTATCAGCAAAAACACATCTTATCTTGTAGGCCAGCTCAAAGCTAAATATTTTGTGTGTGTGTTTTCCATATGCCAGATACTAATCTGCTTAAATCTTATGACCAAAGCATCCAGCTTTGCTTTTCATTTTACTGTTAGGGATGGTATTCAGGGACAGAGGTGAAGATGGTAATATGTCCATTTGAAATGCTATACATTTTTGTTATGTGTAGGAGAGTTTGTTACTTAGATAAAGCCAAATAATAAAAAAAAACTAAATGAAAATAATTATTATAATAGTTAACCAGGTTTCACTTGAATGATTCTGCATTTTTACCCACTAGTCATGGGTTCTGCAGGGTTCAAATGGGTTTTCTCTACTTGAGTTCTAATCATGTAAATCAGTTGCACTGCATTGTCACTGACTTCCTTCACTTACTGAATATGGGCCATGTGTGGGTATGAAATGTAAAGCCTCTCCTGACTCTAACCTCCTTTTATAGATATATCTGTAATTCTGTGTTCCATTCTGATTAGTATTTACTCCTTACTCATTTCCAATATTTCAAACCACAGGCTTAATTCAAATGCTTTTTTATCCTGTAAAATACTTGTGTTTGCCTTTCCCATGACAGGTTGACTCATAAAATATTTGGAATCCCTTATCCAGTGATTAAGTTCTAGGCTATTTTTTAGTTGCCTGTTTTATGTCTCCCACATAACTGTATGGGCATTGGGGTTGGTTCCAATCAGTCTTCAGGTTTTATGGAAAAGATGGTGCACTTCCTTGCACAGAGGAAGACAAAAGAAAATGCAGAGAACAACTGTTCTTGAACTATTCAATGAAGTGTTGTGTGTGTCTAAACTATTCCCTCTGAAGAACTGGATCAGGATTAAAAATGTCTGATCCACTTGGTTCCTGTATCTCTTTTTACCACTGCCTGACTGTTTCTTTAATCAATTCTGACCTTAGAGGGACAGAAGTGGTATTATAAACCATAATCCCTCCTCTTTCTCCTCTCTATTTGCAAGCAATAATTTTATTATGTAAATATATGTGCTTATAGCAAAATAAAACTAATGCTTTAATGACTAGAATGCAGACCTATAATTGACTCCTATTCTCTCCTAAGATTTGTGTTAATAAGCTTTGTAAGATTTACTCTTCGTTATAGTTGGTGTACATTATATTACTTTTAGGTGCACAACATAGAATTCAACTTTTATACACATCATAGAGATCCCCACAATGTCTAGGAACCATCTATCACCATACATAGATATTACAATGCCACTGACTCTGTTCCCTGTGCAGTATATTACATATCATGACTTATTTATCTTAAAATTAATCCTTTCCCCTTTTCTGATGCTTAATTCACAAATCATCAGGACTTTGTTATACCTCTGCCTTGTTACCGATTCATGTCTTCCTTTCCTACTTTGCTTATACAATATTTTCTGCTTTCTTGTCTGGCTTTAGGATATATTTACTTGAAGTCAATTCAATTATTCTTTGGAATAACAAAGTTTATATGCTGAGTGGAGCAAGTTGTTGTCTTCACTAATGGAAGTTATTAAAGTCCAATACTTAAAGCACAGTGTAAGTCATCTTCTGTTCTTTCTAACCCGTGTATTCTACTTACACTCTAATTGTTGGACATGTTCATATTTTAAAAAAAAGACCAAAAAAGGAAAAAAGAAAAAAAAGTCTGTGCAAATCAGAACTTCTTAGGCTAAAAGCCTGTAACTGATTTTCTTTCAAGGAGAAAAATCAAATGCCCTTTACTTACGAGGGCCAAGATGTTGTATCTGTAGCTGTGGAATAAAGTAACTATTTCATAGGCTTTCATGGATTTAGAGATAAAAAGAATGTTTCTAATCAGTGTTGCCTGACTCTCTGCCCCATTTCCCAAAAGCCCTACTTTGTCGGTTGCTTTCTTTCTCTCACCTTCAAATGTCAACTCTCTGATGAGCAGTTGAGGGTAAAAAAAGTCAACTGCTTAAATACTGTGCTGCTTCCCTGTAGTAGGTGAGTGACCTAAGAGCCATTCAACTAATCATATTTGTATCTGAACATCACCCAAGTCATGTTTTTCAATCTCAGCAGACCTTTTGAAGTAAATTAATAATTTCCACTCTAAAATAACTGTTAATTCCTAACCAGTTATTTCAAGTCAAAAAACTAAAGGTCACTCAGGTCACTGACTTAATTGCAATTATTCTACTTAATCACATTATTAATCACCTGTCAATGTGTTGTTAATCCAACTCATATCCAATCCTGAAGTCTACCTCAAGTCAACTATTAAGTTACAATAATTTAGTATATTTATAGTTCACTATTTAAATAAAAAATGTGTTATAGCACATTTTCCTATTTCTGTCTAAATATTATGGGTATGGATTTCTTATAATCTGACCTTCTTTGAATTAATTAATCCAAGCTTATTATTTGTATTTTAAAATATTGCTAAACAACCAGAAGAGGCCTGAAATGTATGCAAACCTCTCAAAGCATAATAATACTCTATTCCAATAAAGTATTATTTGCATACATGGAAGTGGGTAAGGTAACCCACTTCCATGGGTGTAAATTTTGTAATAAAATCCAATTTACTAGAAATCATTCATCTTTAGTTAGAAATGTATGATGATGTCACTTTCATGGCACAATCAATAAAGACTTGATAGCTATTTAGCTTTAATTTATTTAACTGAATAGAAAATTTAATAAATTAAACATGCAGCATTTCATTATTTTGTAAAATATATAATATATTAATATAAAAAATAGATTGGCAGTCAAGCCACTTGAAATGAAAGGTGATTAATTTTGGAAGAAATATGAAAAACATCTAATTTATGGTCAAGTTGACATCTATTAAACTTGAATGTTTCTTCATTCAATGATTAGCAAATCTATGGTATCAATAATTGCAATTAAAATAACCTCTAACTACAAATTTATGTTGAAAAATGACTTATTTAAGATGTTTTACTTAAAAAATATATTTTATTTCTACTTTATTTAAAGTGAAATATTTTACTTGGTTTAGGTCTTTAAATTTGTATTTTTAATCAGTGCCCCAAACCAGAAATCGATTTATGTTATTAAGCTCATATTAAAAATTATATTTCAAACATGACTAAAAATGTTTTCTTTCAGAATTTCATAGTACACTGGAGTTACAATGAAGTTGATATTTATAGTAGCACCTTACTAAGTGACCTTGAACAGATGTCCAAGGAGCAAGAGAAATAAACTTTATTTGGGAGTAATATTTAAACAAAGTATCAGTCAAATTAGCATGAATAAGAAAATTAAAAATAAAATCTAGATATACCAGTGAAAAGGACAAAGTTATAAAAATTCAAAAGATTTTATGGGGCCTTTGAATTATTTAATGTGGCTGCAATATAGGGATGGTGTACATATATATGCGCATACATAAATATGTATATATGTGTATATTATACACAGGTGTGTATATGTGCATATGTATATTATTTAGGTTTCCAGGAATTAAACAGAAGGGATGAAGACAAACAGGGAACCTATTGTCACTGACTTTATAGACTGCTCAAAGTGGAATTGATTTTACCTGTAGTTAACAGCCATTAGAGAGTTTTGGGCAGGGAAGCATTTTGATCAGATGAGTATTTAAAAACGATCGTTCACCACACTGGAAACCAGCTTAGAGAAGAATGGCTTTAGAAAGCATAGCAGGAAAGCAGATGAGATTGTGGGAGTCTAAGTGAGAAAGGATGAGAGCATGGTGTCTTAGTTCTGAAGACAAAGTTGAATTTTACTATAGATGTTAGAGTAACTGAGTGGCAGGTAATATTCTGGTATATTAAATCGATATATCCATATGAATTGATATTTAAAATCCATGCTCAATAGATACTCTTGGACATTTAACTAGAATACCAGATGAATTAATTCAATGACCATGACCTTTCCAGTAAACTTGGCAGCAACAATTTTTGCAAAATAATAGTTTCTAATAAACAAATTTTTTACTAGTCTTTGAAGCTATTCTTTTAACACTTAGACTACAATTCAAAGTAGAAATCTAGATAACTAAAATTCTACATGAAATCGCTGGTATCTTTTCTACGTTATTCTCCTCTATCCATAGCACAAAACTAGCAGCAAATATTTCCAATAGCATTTTTGGTACATGTCTTAGTCCATCTCGGGCTGCTATAAGAAAGTCCCATAGACTAGCTTGGAAGTCTGACATCAGAGTGCCTGCCTGTTCCAGTTCTGGTGAGGGCCTGTTTTCTGGCTTGTAGACAAGGACTTTCTCACTGTATTCTCACATAGCCCATAGAGAACTCTGGTCTCTTCATCCACTTATATGGGCCCCCTTTCATCCTGGAGGCTCCACTCAGCTGATCTCACCCAAATCCAATTACCTTCTACTGGCCTTACCTCTCAACACTACCTTGGGGATTAGAGTCTCAGAACATGAATTTGAGGAGGACACAAACATTCAGTCTATAACGGTATGTGTAATTATGAGTGGAAACACATAGATTTATGACGATTATTGTTAATTTCAAATTATTGTTTACCTAGAACACAGGTGGCAAACACAAGGCCCTTGGGCCAAATCCAGCCCTCCACCTTATTTTATCCCGCCCAGCACCTTGTTTCTACCCAGCAGCAGTGCTGAGCTCTTGTTGAACTGTTAAGGAGTAGTTACTTTTATACAGTCCTAAAATTACATTCAGCCCTTTCAGGCAACCGCAAGGCTGATGTGGCCCCTGGTGAAAATGAGTTTGATGCCCCTGCCCTAAAAGATTGTGTTCTTTTTACAGTTTTTACTGGATTAGCCAAAAAGCGCATTTTTTTTGTAAAAGAAAAGACACACTTTTCATTTTTGCTAATAACTTTATTGATTTGGATATTTGGAGTATGTCAGCTATCTCCCAGGTGGTATAACACTGAGTGTTCTCAATGCCTCGAATTGATTGCTATCAACTTCATTTGGTCTTCCCAGCCACGGAGCAAGGTCCAGTGAGAAATCTCCAGAATAAAACTTCACAAACCACTTTTGATATATTTGATCAGTCACAGCACCTCAGGTGTACATGGCACAACTCATTTTTGTGCATTTCACTAGTGTTTTTACCTTTTGTGAAATAAAGTATACTATGCTGAAAATGTTGCATATTTTTTGTCCATATTCAATATGAAAGTTGCAAATCAAAAACTCACCAATTTTGATGGGTTTTAAAAAATGTATGCTGACATGACAGGTGTCACAGTGTAATCGAATAAAATTGTTTCCAGTGAAATTGCAGACACATGAGCACTACTGAAGCCATCTTGCAGAAAAACAAAAAACAAAAAAACCCCAAATTTTTGGCCAACCCAATATTTTTCTTACATTCTTTATCTGATATTCACCCTTTCTATAGCAATCCAGTTTCATCACTACAAAAGAGAAAAGGTTTGTCGGTGAAATTTAAACATTTTCATGCTGGAATCACAATAATAATGTGAAATGTTAGTTGATCAGGGCCTAGTTATACTGATTTTCTCTCTGGTCCTGAACTATATTCAGGGCCTTTATCTTTTCATAATGGCATTTTTTATACAAGCTTCCCTGTGCAGTATATTACAAACATTCTGGAGATTCTGGAGCTCATTTTGAATTTTTTACTCTTGTATATCTACTGCCTAGTCCAATGCCTGATCTTTGTTAAGTTCTCACATTTATCTTGAAATGCATGGCTGCTAAGTATTCTTCTAATGTTGATTGATTTGGATCCACACTCAGAACCTCTCACACTTTCTAAAACTAAGTTCAATCTACTAAGGTGCTCAGTTCTTGGAAATTGATGTCTCATAGGAATTTGGTTTCCTGCCCACAGGGAAGTTACACATTCAAGAAGGAATGGTTAAATAATCAGGGCATGGCCTGCAGCTATTCTGAGTTAATTTCTTGTCTTTGATCTGCCAGTCATCCCAAGTGATATATTTCTCTCCCCTTAAGCTGGCAGTGAACTATTTTTTTTTCTTTTTAAAAATGTTTACTACTGATTGCATCATCTTGCCAAAACAAAATATGTATGTCTTACTAGGGGGTCATTCAGATTTCAAGTTCAGCTATCATCCTGACTCCAGCAGTCAGGATGATTCTTACTGTAATGGGTAATAGACAGTTGAATCTTTAAACATTTATCTATTACTTTCCTCTATGAAACACTCTAAACTTTGGAAATAATGAAAGAAATACATAAGTAGTCAATGCATATTTACATTAATGCTTTGAAATAGATTTGATTTACATGCATACAGAAACACACAATGTTGTGTGAAAAGTACATATGCATATGTTAGTGAATGGATATTCATATATACACACAAGTAGAAAGAATGCATGTTTTCTACATTTATTTTTAAAATAATTTAGTTTACTGGGCATCTTTTTGGTCTATCAGAATGCAGGCAGCTTGAAATTACTTGCTTACAGCTACAGCAATATATTTCTAGCAGATAGTATTTTCTAGCATTCAAATATTTTTATTCATCCTGAAAGATGTGTTTGTAGGAAAAAAATTATTTTTTTTAATTCCACACATTTAAGCTTTTAAAATTTGTTCTTGGCAGTAGAGATTTGCTGTCAAACACATAATTTGATGCTTGATCTCAACCGGTTAATGACTTGTGTCACATTTAGGACAAACTGAGCTCAATTTATTTAAATCTCAGGACTTATGCATTGAATATTCATTAAAGGAATGGTGGTTCTGATCATTTTTAATTGTTACATTAAAGGCGGTAACACCAGTGTATTGGTACAGAATTTCATTTTAACCAACACTCATATTCACTTCAATTTACATGGGAACAGTTTTCCTGATTATTTATAATTCAGTAATAGATACTTTATAAAACAAAATTCTTCCCAAACATTAAAAATAGTTCTCATGTACATCATTATTTTAAATTATTTTAGAAAAGATAGAGTGAGTGCAATGGAATTTTTCTACTTCATCATTTTAAATTTAATCTTTATATATAAGAAAATAATTATTTTTAAAATGTATCAGTTGATATGCAACTCATCTGGGTTATCTTAAACAATAATATTAAAAGGTGAATTACTTATATTTCTTTTATTCTTGTGACGCATTAATCCAGTATTTGAGAACTTGCTAAATTATTTTACTAGGTAATTTTCATATTTTTTAAAAAGTTTTCTATTCAGGCAATTATTTTCTTTGATAATTACAATTTATTTCCATTTCAAGTCTTTTTTCTTTTATTTGTTCCATATCCACTTATTTAACTGGTTAGTATGTCAGTAGAATACCCACTAGAAAGTGTTAGTAAAGGTCCTGATACAATTTTAGCTTCAAACAGAAGACATATAAAGTTTTATCATTTCACTTCCTGTTGTGTTTTCATAATGGTAATATGGTTAATAAACTCTCTTCAAAATTTGATAAAATAGGTGTCGGTTCTATTCAAGTTTTGTCTTTAAGACTTTTCATCTTTCTAGTCAACGACCGCTAGAAAAACAAAACATCGCCTTGACCAAATTTTAGCCATGTTTCTCTGAGCACTATTCCCAACTAGGCCTCATTCTTGGGCTTTAGAGTCTGTCCTTGAAGAATCCAAGGGCATTCTTTAGCATGAATCTTGTTCTGTCAGTTCAGAGAGAAGCCTTCCACTGTTGACTGATATATGATTACTCTCCATATCTAATAAAATTCTTCATTCTCCACCCTTCCTATAGATTACTCTGGCCTGTGGTCAGCAAGAATTCTGTTTGGTCAGTCTAGCAAGAATGTCTCCTTCCCTTGATGTCTGCATGTCTCCTCCTAGTAATTTTCTACTCAAGGACCCCCAGCTCCACCCCACCCACCCACATGCTCCTTGGTTGTAAACCTCCACTTGTTCTTGTCCTAGTCAGAGTTGAACTTGGCTTCTCCCCCCTTTTGCAGTATGCCTGGGCACCTTTCCTTACAGTCCTGAATAAAGTCTTCCTCACCCTTTTGACAAGTGTCAGATATTTTGTCCTCTAAGCATTGTTCCATGACTCAGATATAACCAGATTCATCACTGGACCACTGGACTTTTCAACCAGAACCCTAAAAGCACACCTTTGAAGACTTTGTCTTAATTTCTGAATAATTGATTGGGAATCCATTAGAGAGTTGAACTCCTGAGCTGATGCTGTAGACAATTGTCCACTGACACAATGTAAGAGCAGATTTTTATTCTTAATTAAAATTAAGTCGCTGAATATATTCAAGAAATTGTATTAGAGTCCCAAGCAAACAAAGGATGGCTTGTAATCTAAATTTTGCTCTTTGTAAGGACCAGAGGCTGAGTTGAGTGTCCTGGGTTTCTCTGTTCATAAGACACAGAAGCTGGGTGAGAATTACAAGTTTCTTTTTTTAAAAAGAAGCTTTTAATTCTCATTAAAAAAATTTTTATGTATTTATTTTTAGCAAGGGAAAGGGAGGGAGAAAGAGAGGGAGAGAAACATTACTGTGTGGTTTCCTGTGAACCAAACATGCTTTGATTCACAGGCTCATGCTCAATCCACTGAGCTACACCAGCTGGGACTCCCTTAATGGTTTCTTGTGTGCTTACTAGTAGGTCAATGTTTCTTACAGTATTTTTGAGATGCTAAAATCAGTTTGGAAATAAAGGAGGAAAAGTAAATTGAATAATACCATAATAGTATACAATCACAATGTTATTGAATACTCAAGGACATAAAAGGTGAAACATTCCATAATTAACTCAATATTATAACAATAAGAAAGTTTTATTTTATAACATAGTCATAATCACTATGGAAGTTTTTTTTATTAATCAGTATAATTACACCTCTCCTCCCTAGAAAATAGTCATATACCCCAAAATAATACATGTGGCTGAAATATATGCAAATATTCACTTGTTACATTTTAGAAATTAAAATATTTTTTCAGTCACTCAATTTTTATTAATGAAGGAAACTACAACATTTTGCTCAGTTAAATGAGAATCCATTCCAAGTAGATAATACAGTAGTCATAAAAAATCAGTATAGATATGAAGTAAAATAATCATTTATCATGATGTGATTAAGCTATAAATTATTTAAGCTTTATGTTAATGTATATATTTTGCATATTTTAAAGATTGTGATTTCAAGTAAGGTAGAATTTGCTTTTCCTTCCTTTCTTTCCTTAGACTTGAGAAGAAAGTGATGGTGGCAATTAGAATTATAAGAAAGTCTAAACCCTAACACATTCTGCATCTGGTTGTTTTGCCAATATGAAAAAGCAATCACAGAATTTTTTGGCATGGTAACACCCAGTAGTTGATTAACTGAAAGAAACAAAATCTATTAAATAGAATTTAAATGCTCTTTTGCAAAAATTTGTACATTTAGTCGAGTTTGCTTTCTTAATTACTGCTCACCATTAGAGTTTAGCAATTGATTTTGATCAGAGTGCACATTCAGAAGGAAAATCTATTCGATGGTTTGTAAGAAAATTTATCAGTGTTATTGTCATGGAAATTAGTTGTTTAATATAATAATTTTAGGGAAAACGTCAAAACATTGTATAACACACACAACCACACACATATTTAAGAATTACCAGCAGAACTATACCACATTTTATTTATATTTTGGTGATTAGAAAATGAAAATCTAACAAAAATCTGTTAGAATTTACCAAACACGTAGAGGCTGCAAAGCTTGAACTGGTCATGCACTGCCTGGCCCCCCGAATAACTGGGCCTACTTGCTCCATATGATAATCATGTAACAGGGTGCAGCTAAGCAGGGTACCCCAAATAGGGACTTGTAATGGGGTCCAGAGCTCAAGGTGCCCAGCAAATATATATGACGTTCTCACCCCCACTGAAGTCTGAGTTAAGGGAAGGGACACAAGAAGCAGGGCCATTGGGAGCTGTGCTGCATAGCAACAGCTTTGCAGCTAACCTCTGGCATGGTCATTTAACATATCTATAGCCTTTAAAGGGCTTCATAGATATTTTAAACAGCTGTGGGCATGCTTTGAGCCAGGGGGATGGGAGTGACTTCAACCTAGGATGCAACTGGGAAGCAATTCCCCCTGGTTACAGCGCTTGTGTGAGAGCTTGGAGAAGATTGGCTCCATGCTATGGGACCACACCTGCCCAGACTTACTATGGCAGCCTAATAAAGCTGGAAGGATACGGGAATGCTGGCACTTGTAACCGATTGTGGGAGGAGTCAGAAATGGGGCTGCAGAGGAAGACTGGTGCTGGGATTTAAACCCAGGCATGGCAGCCGGGCAGGAGAGGCAGGACTATCCAGCCTTGGAGGAGTTGGGAATCACCACACAGCTTTGGCAGAGGTCAGGACCATGTGGCCACAGCATGTGGCTTAGGAAGCAGGAGAGACTTTGCCAGGAATAAAAGGGGTAAAAGGACTCTTGCTGGTGGGCCATGAGAAGGTGTCATATGGTTTCGGATTAACTGGAGATCGTGTTGGCAACACAGCTGATGGTGCCAGGAGCCTGAATCACAGACTTCTACCTCTTTTCCTGAGATCCTGTATCTGCCATGCCTGGGTTTAAATCCCAGCACCAGTCTTCCTGGGCAGCCCCATTTCTGACTCCTCCCACAATCAGTTACAACTGCCAGCATTCCCGTATCCTTCCAGCTTTATTAGGCTGCCATAGTAAGTCTGGGCAGGTGTGGCCCCATAGCATGGAGCCAATCTTCTCCAAGCTCTCACACAAGCGCTGTAACCAGGGGGAATTGCTTCCCAGTTGCATCCTAGGTTGAAGTCACTCCCATCCCCCTGGCTCAAAGCATGGCCACAGCTACTTAACGTATCTATGAAGCCAGTTAAAGGCTATAGATATGTTAAATGACCATGCCAGAGGTTAGCTGCAAAGCTGTTGCCATGCAACACAGCTCCCAATGGCCCTGCTCCATGAGTCCCATCCCAGATTAGGGCAGAGGGAGAAGCTTCGAAGGACTGTGTGCATCTGTGGGTATCCTAAAAGACTTTAGTATTTTAATGAAGTCATTATGTCATTATTCTAAGTCTGTATAACTTTTAAATAAATAATTCTTTTCTTTTTCACCAATCTCTGGCATTGAGAGACATCTGTCCCCTGGTGGCAAGCAAAGTGAACCCAGTAGGTGTTGGGGAACCCCCAGAGAAAAAGGGAGGTCGTTTTGGTAATAGTGTATCATTCACCCCCCCCCCCCCACCCCGGGTATGTTCTGTAACAATCACATTCAGAAAAGTTGCATGAACAAAAGTGTCTGATGATGAAATCGAAGATCCTAACTGAATCTGGGGTTAAATTGGTGTTTGTAAAGCATCAGATCAGATGTCCTGTACTTCAGACAAGAGATGAAGCCATAGTGGCATGAATTTGAGCTTATTTTAAAATCTTAACGTGAGTCAATGTTTTAAAGAGCTTTGGAGGAGTTCAGGTGCTTCGTTTTGCCCATCTGTATTTGGTCAAGTTGTAACAGGGTTCAGAGGACATTCCCCACATGTCTTGGTTGAGGGATGGAGAAATCAGAGGATGGCCATTAAGAGTTACTTTGCAATACTATGACAACCTGGCTAGCTTCGTAGTTATGCTAAGAAGCTGTTCTTGCACCTGGGGCAAAGGAGATAGATATGACTTTGATTGTGATGTACCTCATTGTGGGAGGAGTCAGAATTTAACCACAGCATCTGGGCAGCCACTGGGGCCTTGGTCGTGTGGTCTGAAAGAGAGCAGTGGGAAGGAAGAAGTGAACAAGCGGCTATGCAGTTTATAGTGAAGAAGGAGGACTTGTGGCCTGGACTAATAAGAAAGGAGGTGCTGCTGCTGCTCTGGTCATGCCTGCTCTAGCTAACTCCAGAGCTACGAAGCACTTCTTTGCACGATCCTGACCCACTGCACCTGGATTTTACCTGGACTTTTAAGACCTGCGCCTTTCTTGAGTTTCACCATTATCCAGAATAACATGGCCCATTCTTTTTTTTATTTTTTTAAAGATTTTATTTATTTATCTTTAGAGGGGAAGAGAAAGGGAGAAGGAGAGAAATATCAATGTATGGTTGCTTCCCCTGAGTCCCCTGCTGGGAACTGGCCTGCAACCCAGGCATGTGCCCTGACTGGTAATCGAACCGCGATCCTGTGGTTCGTAGGCCCGCGCTCAATCCACTGAGCTACATCAGGCAGGGCAACACAGCCCATTCTTTTCTGGACTATTATATGGAGGCTGATGACAATGTATTCCAGATCCTGCACAGATAAGGACATGGGGAACTTTGAGAGGTGTTTTTAACTTGTAGCCTGGTCGGGGCATGGGAAGTGCTGGGTCTGGTGGGAAAGGAGGGCTCTAAACTGAGGTGCTCTAAGCTCTCCCAAGCTTGGAACATTGTAAGTGTAGACCTGTTTCTACCAGCATTAATTGTGGGGTCATTCACCAAGGTACCATGTGAATGGGCCCATCTTGTAGGAGTACTCATCTTTCCTGGTCGCCTTTCAAAATTGGCTTTGGTTCAGAACAATTACAGCAGCCTTCAGCTTAGTTTTTTTATAAAATAAAAATATAATGTAAATATGAGCCCTAGCTGATGTAGCTCAGTGGATTGACCACGGGCCTGTGAAGCAAAGGGTCTCAGATTCGATTCCCAGTCAGGGCACCTGCCTGGGTTGCAGGCCAGGTCCCTAGCTGGAGACACATGGGAGGCGGCCACACATTGATGTTTCTCTCCCACTCTTTCTCTTTCCCTTCCCCTCTCTCTAAAAATAAATAAATAAAAATGTTGTAAAAATGTAATGTAAATATGAAAGATAGTTAACGACTTTACTGTTAACCCTAAACCTAGAACTTGCCCTTTATGTTTCAATGGGTGGGCGAGCACCAAAGTCCATTGCCATGACCACATAAAATCAGATCCAGTAGTTCAGCTGCCCCAGGTTTGTTAAAGATATCTCACATCTACTGTGATAATATGCTTACATTTACTTCAGAGAATTTGTATTTTAAAGGTAACAAAGTGGCTATCATTTATATACTAGTATTTGTACTATTATGTGCACATTATGTCTTCTATTGAATTTTCTAAGCTAATTTGGAAGCAATAATCTGAGAGAGAAATATTTGTAATGCAGACAAAAGTTAGCATTCAAGATTGTGGGGGCCAATGGACATGGCCCTTCCCCCTCCCATGACTGCGGGTGGGTCAGAAGGAATGTGTATGTTTTGGGAATGGATTGTAACTCCCTCCTTATCTCCTGCTGGGAGCAGCTTCTTGTCTTGTGTCTGCTTCTTGACCTTTTACACACTGAGATAACGCAGTTTAGAGTCACTCATAGGACATGTGCCTATGAGTGACTGGGAACCGTCTGAACCGTCCTCAGACTAGAGGTGGTGCAGTCTCTCTCTCACGGACACACCACCATCTGTCCACCCCTATGATGAGTAAGAAACAACGTGACCACACCTGCTGCTCCGCCAGGTGGCTTCTTCAGAATATCATGAAAACTTAAGCAGCTCCCTGGTTTGAGTTTGGTGCTTCTGTGCTACAAGCATGTGTTTTTTTTAAAGCTCTTCATAAAATATAAAATAAAAAATAAGTTGTTAATAAAAAATGAGGACTCTGCTGAGAAACACCAAGAGGCCAGTGAAAATATGTAAAAACTTTTTATTGTTAACCAAATAAGGATAAAATATTAAAATCTGTATTTATTCCTGGAGTAGGAGGGAGGAATGAGAAGTTTTCATATACTGCTGGTTGATAAGTTAGGTACATAGTTAAGTGTTACAGTTGCTTAGAAACAAAGTTGGTGATTACCTAGTGGAGTGAAAATTTCAGATATCCTGAAATCAGTAACATATGTATGTAGAGAAACAGGTTATGAGCATGTTCAACACAGCACAGTTTGTGTGTTTGTAATGTGAAAAAACAGAAAACATTGCACCATTCATTAGTAAGAAACTAATTAAAGAAAGCATGGTATGAATCCCTTTTGATGACCCTGTAGTGTTACTAATCTTTGGTGTATAGAAAAAATATGACAGATAGATTGTACTAGATACAAATATAAATAGAGCAAGATTATATCTATACAATTATTAAATTTTTAAAAAGACAAATTGTGCTAGTATCAACTTTATAAAATAGGTGCATTTTTTGAGTAAAAGACATGAAATAGTCTGTTCCTGTATATAAATGATTTAAAAGGTTCCTCAGCATTTTCATTGTAATGTGGCCGCCACAGGGGGCAGGAAAAACAGAATTGGTCTAACATGATGTTTCAAAGACATCTTAATTTCTTTTATAAAAAGACAAGATAGAAATATTTTTAAAAGCTAATTATGTGAGTGAATTATGTGGTTTTTCATTTAATATTTATTTTTTTTACATTCACAGCAATAAATGTATGAGAAATCAAAGGTGAGCTTGTTATTACAGGCAATGCAATCTTTGATGGAGTCATAAAGCGCATTATGTTATACTTCGTCATACACATGCCCTCCATCCTTTCTCTGTGTATTCCTTGGTGGGACTGATGATGACTGTATGTTCCTGATATCTGCCGAGTGTCAGGTCCAATAATGATAATAGCTGTCACTTAGTGACACTTTACTCTGTTCCAAGTGTGGTAGAGTTCACATGTCCCACATAGTTATGGTGGGATGGATGATATATCTCAATTGATTCTTCTGAACAATAAAATTTCCTTTAAGGTCCACAACAGTTGTGAAGGGGTTTGGAACAAGATACATCATTTTGGGGATTATTTTGAGGCCAAGGCAATTGAGACCCTGAAGGCTCAGGCAAAACTCCTGCACCTCCCTTAACTACCTGGAAGAACATAAATTGGAGACCTCACCTTTTTCTTTACATCCATTCAAACAGGGTTAATTATTACAATCTTATCAAGTAGAGTGGCATTCTCAGATCAAGTTCTCTCTATATACATTACACAATATTGTTAAATGTGTGTCTCAGTTCTACAAAATTGGATTTGATGTTTTATCAAATAATTAGTGATATATTTAATTGTGTCAGGTCCACTGCAAAAATTTTCCCTTAAAGACAATATTAACATCATGATTTTAACTTGAGGAGATAAATATACTAACAATAGCAGTGTATAAATGTAAGTTATAAGCCTCTTTAGAAAACTGTTCAGAGTTTATCAAAAAGATAAATAGAAAATCAACAAATGATCCAGCAATTCCCCTTGTACGTATCTGAAAGAAATGAAAATGTGTCTCCACACAAAATAATGCATGTGAACGTTCACAGCAGCGTTACTCATAACAGGTAAAAATGAGAAACAACCCAAATATCTATCAACCGGTACACAGATGTGCAAAATGTGGTACATTCATAAAATAAAGTACTATATTAAGCATTTAAAGGGGATGAAGGACTGAGATGTGCTGCATCCAGGGAGACTGGTGGCATTATGTTAAGTAAAAGAAGCCAGACACAAGAGACAGTGTATTTTGTGATTCAATTTATATTACACAATTTTAAAAAAGGCAAATTCTTATAGACAACAAGTGGATTTAGTGCGTATCTGGGTGTGGGTGAGACTGGACTTGAAACAGCACACTGGTTCTCCTCCTTAGAGCAGATTGGTGACCAGCACAGTGCCTGAGTTATTTGACAGAGAACGCCCCTCCCCCAGAGGACTCCAGAAATAGGAGCGTTCAGTCTACAGAACCCAGGTAAGGGAAGTGCGGCCACCAGAGCCCTTATGAAGTGAGAGGACCTTCAGTAAGGAAATCGAGTGCCTAGACCGAATGCAGGCAAACACAGAACTGGCCCATGAAACCCCACTCGGCTGGAATTCCTTTGTGCATTCTCTTGCCCCTGGACTCTATACCATGAGCGGCCAAGTTCCCAAACCCCTCCAGGTGAGACTTCCCCTGCCACCGCTAGCACACGCCAGCCTGCCCTCTGTGACCCTCACAACTTGTCCAGACCCCAGACCAGGAACACTGACTTGAATGGTACCTCCTGTCTCCTCTCTCAAATGCAGTTGTCTTGGTTCAGGCTCCAGTTGTCATCAGGCAGCCAGCGGGTCCCCCCTCTGTAACAGAGACGTACAGTAAATGGGCATCTTAGTAGAGCATGAAGATTGTTTTTAAATTGGTTTATGTTAAGAGTTGAACCGTTCGAGACAGTTAACTAAAAATCACTTGAAATGAGTCCCAGGGAACGAGTGTATTTTATGATATGTGAAATACTTCTCAATAAAACCGCATACTGGAAGTAAAATAAAAACACAATGAAATACAATAGAATAATTAAATGTAATCAAACAGTCAACAAACCTAGTATATTATTGAAACTTGAAGACAAACATTTGAAAAACGTAGAATTTTTTTTCCTCCAGTGAAGTTCTTCTGGATTGACTCATGCCTCCTTTCTGATGGGCAGAAAGGATACTGCTAAATATAGTGAAATGGCCTTCTGGATGAAAAGGTGAGAGAACCCAAACTGCACACTATTCCCTTGAAGGAATATTTAAATACTACTATGCCTATTAAAAAATTAAATAGCCTCATTCAGTTTTCATCTTTTCTCTTTCCACGCCAACTCTCTAATGAAAGTGCTAAAGAGCAATGAAATGGACAAAGGCAGGAAGCCAGGGAAAAGGAGAGAGTCAGAGCCAAAAAAGCAACCTTTAAATAACTGCATTGATTGATTGATTCCACCCATTTAGTCAATTAACTTAATAGCTCTGTTGGTTAAAATTTCCTGGTTATCTTGCCAGATACTACAAAATAGCTATGATTCAGAAACAATGTGAGTAGTAAGGTTTAGCTGGGGAAGATGGAAGTCAAGAGGATTTTGATGTAAAGAATGGCTCCATAAATCCCGATGTGTGCAACCTCTCCCAAGTTCAAGTCCAAGTCATACTGATGTACAGGTATAACATGTCCGCATGGGTGAAAATTTAACACAGGACCCAGTGCATTGGATTTAGAAAATAAACAATAACAAGATTAATGCATTACTCCAGAATAGTTTCATTAATATTTTCTAAAGCTCTTCAGGAATCAGTCAGAGTAGACCACACATACTGAGAGTCAATGCAATGTTAGAAAAGCAGTTAATGTAATCTATTCAATGAACTGTTCAGTTTTGTGGGGAAAAGGCTTAGCAATAGACCACTCAGACCATATAACTGACCAATACAGCCCAAACAATTAACTAGATCATTCCACAGACCTAGGTTTTTCATGATGTTTTCTGTTTAAAATAACAAGATTTGTTAAATATCTGTTTTTATAGGATTAATGAATACAGCTAAAAACTGTATTCATTATTCATTACTGAGCAATAAACTTCTTTAACAGGGAATAGAATGTGTATATATATATATTACATGTATTCCTTTGCAATGATTTTCATATCTAATAAATCAAGGCTATTCATTAAGTAATTGTTAATCTTACAAACTGGTATTATGTACCAAGTTCCATACTAAAATGCACAAATACACACCAGACTTTAGAAACAGTATAATGTCTTCTTTGTTAGAGAAGTGTATAAGTAGCAATGGCAGAAATAAAAGAGAAACAAATGGTAGCCTTAGGTGGACCAGCAAAATCTCTTAGGAGGAACTCATCAAGCTTTTTTTGATAATCGTCACATTGGGTATGTTTTAAGCTTTACGGGCCAGATAGTATCCATCAGAACTACGTGATTCTGCTGTTGTCCCACTGAAGCAGCCACAGACTTTTTGTTTCAAAGGAAAAAAAAAAAAAACAATGAAAAGAAAAAGGATGTGGCAGCCATCTGATGGATTGTTACTTTTCAAAAGCAGGCCTGATTTGGTCTTAGTGTAATTCTTTGCTGACCCTACTCAGGGGGAAGTTACTTGAAGAATAAATTAAATACGTGAAAGACAAGCAAGTTTGCAAAAATGACATAACTAAATACTTTAAACTGTGTTCACAGATGTGTTTGAATTTACTGAAAACTTAAATACACTGAAGTACAGAAGAAAATAGGCTTGCATTTTGGTTAGATCACTGTTTATCAATTGGTGGTCAGTTTTCTTTTGAAAACATGAATAAAAAAGATAGATTAACAAAACCTTAAAAGAGACTGTGATTTGGTGCATAGTGAGAATTCTGACTGCATAATTCTGTGACCGAAGGTCTGGAGTCTTCTGCAATTTCCTGCACTGTCCTTTCCACCACAAAACTTATTTTACTAGTTTACTTTGCAGACTCCAGGAAAACTGAGGTGTGGTCCCATGCTTCATGACCCCTGCTGACCCTGCCTGGTGACTCCCTTAGCCACGCCCCGTGACTTTACCTGCTGACCACGTGCCAACCAAAATGACCCATTGTTCTCAAAACTTGCTGACCAATGAGTCAGCCAACCCGTGAAACTGAAGTTGCTCCCACCGAGGAGACAATGAATTATGGAAGTTTATGGTCTTGTTCTCTTAGCAGCAACCCGTCCCTGAGATCAGCATCAGCTCTTTGCAGCTCTCACATCTAAAACCCTTGCCTTATGTTTTCTCACCTCAACACAAATCTTTGGTTAATTCTGAAGGCTGCATTGTCTGATTTGCAAATTGTATTGTATCAGAATAAAACTCTCTTTTAATTCCTCAGAAGAGTCTTGTAGAACATTTTTAATGATAAAAACTCATAACTTTCCCTTTTAGTTCTCCTAGTCGTATCCGTTGTTTCCATCAAATGCATAAATTATTTCGAGTTTTACCTAGTAAAATCATATTTCTTTTCTTGGTGGTGTTATTATTAGTTGCCTTTTTAAAGCTCAGTGAGCTTCAAAACTTCTCACATCAAATAGTATTATCAGACAGTTAATACAAAATTAAAAATTATCTAACAGTGCCAAAATTCTGATCTGGAATTTTGGGAGCCGAGTCCAGTAGGTTAAACTATTCAGTACTTCACAGTATTTGTAGTTCTTTAGAAATTCAGAATTTGAAATACCTAATGTTTATCCATTGCTTTTTACTAACATAAAAGTTTCTGGATCTGTGATTTATTTAAAACTACTTGGTTTCAAAGCAGCCAATGATCTCTGTACATGATTAATAAGTATGTACTTTTGCAGTTAGGCATTATCTAATAATGAACTCGCAAATACACCACAACTTATAAACAGGTAGAGGATGGAAGCCCAGAGACAGAATTAATTCCCCTAACACCAAGTGGACAGGTCAAATGAAGTCTTTATACCAGGTAAAGGCCTTAACAGATAAAACCAACACAAATGTGTATCTAGATTTCTGTTTATATCTAGACATCTTTATTCTGTGGTGCAAAATAAAAGTCTTGGCATATAGTAGGTGATTATAAACTAATCTAATTAAGTCTTGCCAGCTAATTGGTATCAAGAGACAATGAGCCACACCTTACACATAAGAAGACCATATTGTAAGGGGGGCACCCTCTTTAGGAAAGGTAAGTATGTGGGTTCATGTCCAGGAGAAGTATAACAGCAGACACATGAATAATTTTAAACTTTCTAGTAGCCACATTAAAAAAAAAAACAAAGAAAAAGAAACAGAAAGATACAGTATTAACAACAGTAAAATATCTCAATTATTTTCCATTGGTGATATGCTGGAAAACTATTTTGGATACATTGTGGTAAATAGAATATATTATTAAAATGAATATTGTGTTTCCTTTTACTATTTTGACTAGCCACATTTGTGTTCTCCACGTCCGTACATGGGTAATGATTACTGCATTGAACAGTAGAGACTTACAGTGTAGCCCCACGCTTGTCAGGTAAATTAACTTGAGCGAGTTTTCTAGATTCTCTGTGACTCTTTTTTAAAAGATGTTATTTATTTATTTTTAGAGAGAGAAGAAGGAAGGGAGAAAGAGAGGAATAGAATCATCTATTGGTTGTCTCTTGCAGGAGCCCAGTTCACAGCCACAACCTCGTCATGCACCCTGACTGGGAACCCAACTGGAGACCCTTCGCCTCGTGGGACAATGCCCAACCAACCTAGCCACACTGTCAGGGCTCAGATGTATTTTCCTGATATTAAACATAAACATAGAAACTATTCTGTCGTGCATGTGTGAAGATAAAACACTACCTATATAAAAATGCTTATACCAAAAAATATTACCTAATATTCTAAATATTACTGATGATAATATTTACATACTGTGATTCACACATGGAAAAAGTATAACTTCCACAGCAGCCCATCTCTGACCTTTAATTAATGTGATGGTTAATTCTACATATCAGCTTAGCTAGGCTACCGTGCACAGTTGTTTAGATGTTGCTGTGAAGGTATTATTTGAGAGGTGATTAATATTTCAATCAGTAGACATTGAAGAAAGCAGATTACCACCCCTAGTGTAGGTGGACCTCCTCTAATCAGGTGATAGCCTTGAGAAATGCCTGAGGTTCTCCAAAAACCCTGAAGTTCTTCAAAAAATAATTCTGCCTCCAGACTGCCTGAGGACTCAAAACTGTAACATCAGCTCATGCTGGAATTTCCAGTTGGCTGGAGGCTGGCTTCCCCTGCAGACTTCAAATTTGCTGGCTAACATTCATATCCAATGTTAATAGAGACTGTTCAAGGAAATCCAAGAATAATTGTTACCTTATTGTTAAATGAACTTTGCATTTTTTGGTCATATTCAAGTCTTTCAACATTTCTTTCACATAAATTTTCTTCTACTCTTTAATCTTTTGCAGCTTTACAAGGAGAGCTGCCATCCTGTGGTACTGAGTTTGAATTCTGGTAAAAAGGTGTCTTCACATTAAAGTGTTCAATTTACTCAACTCAGAAAGTCAACTGCTGTTTTTAATTATTCCAGTGCTAAGTTGCCTCTAGGCGGTAAACTTCGTGAACTCTGCTTTCGGTTTCAACAAAGCATGAGGAATATTCCTGAGTCAGATGTCCGTATCTGCCTTATAATTAGGTTTGTTACCTCCACTTTATGTGAGGTGTCAAGAAAAAAATTGCACTGGACAAGTTTAATCAGGGAAGAAGATTTGTTCAAGGCTATTGCAACAGGGAAAAAGAGAAAAGAACTCACTCTGGGCCCGACTCCACTGAAACAAAGGGCAGGGGATTTTTTTTTTTTTTTAGTGCTGGATGAGGTACTGAAGAAGTTACAAGGAGGGTGATCAACAGAATGTGTCAAGCATACTGAGTTATTCCTGAGTCTGCCAATATTGTCTCTGTAAATTATGCAATCTGTGTTCATGAATGGGTGTTCAGGTTTGTTAAACCCCCAACTTTCCACAAAGACTGGGGGATAGGAGCATCATCTTCTCTGATGTTTATATTTCAAAAAGATGGTTCCAAGGTCTTTCACAAAGACATTTCTACTTTATAAAACTGGCAAGAACTTAAAAGTGTATTTCAAAGAGGCAGAGAAAACAATTTACAATTACACATGTTCTACATAAGTACTCTAAAAAAATAACGGTAATGGACTTAAAGACTGATTGAAGCCTGTCTAAACTTTAGTCAAGCTGAACAAGTGTCAGCCTGCAAGGAACCCAAGAATCCAAGCACGTCCAGCTGCCCCAGCAGACTGTGGAATGGGGACACATGGACAAGCCTAGGAGAATTGTGACTTCTCTGTGGTCACAATTATTTCTGCTCTACAGCCCAGCTTACATCTGTGGGTGGGACAGCTTTAACAAATTAGCAGTGTAGTGAAGTGTGGAGACAAGCAAAGACAAGCTCGAAACCATTGATCAACGAGACATTTGCCTTTACCCACATTTAGTGGTGGTGATCTTTATAGATAAAAAATGTTGGACTCTTTGTGATGATGCTAACCTGGACCACTCCGCTGGTTTCTTTGATAGGTAGTCTGCAGTTAAACCAAGTTCACATGGTACAATGCAGCCCAGTCCAGATACTGTCTCAGTATCCACACACACCTCTTAGACAGTCTTCCTTTAGATGAAAAGGTGATGACAGAATCGTTCTTGCACCTAAAATGATGCAACAGTCCCTCATATAACCCAAACCATACTACTCTCCCCAGGATCAGGTATACAACATCACTTGATACCCTTTACTGTGTGGTGGGCATTGCTTTCCTGCCACAGTCAAGTCACACCCACCCTTTGGAATCATATAACTTCAATACTGAGATGCACATTTAACCACTCTCAATACATCTGATGATTGCGGTAGAAAAATGTGAGAAAAAAAGAAAGGGAGGGACTGACATACAAATTCGTAAAATCTATAGATTTACATCAAAGGAAGGAAGAAATCATAATACATACGATTTCTATAGCTGTTCACATGGTCATAGCTGTATGTATACTTGTTTTCTTCTGCTTCCCATTCCATATTTATTTTGACTTTAGCGAGTATCCCAATTAGTGCAGCTCTTTGCAAATGGGTGATGTTCCATTTTACTCCTGAAGTTTCTGCGCTATTAAAAGCCCTGCATATTTTGGGGTTTTATAGCTGCTCATTAAGTTTTAGTGAAGTATAATTTTTGTGAAGTATATGGCACTCTCAAGGGGCACCTGAATCTCAGACATAAGCTTCCTTGACCCAATTAGTAGTAACCAAATTTCCGTGTGATACTCAGCATCAATCACGCCCATTGGTAGAGTAACTCCCCCCCTTTTTTTTTTTTGCATGTTGTTTGGATGGCGTGGGATTAGCGTGGCCAGGAGACAAGCTCAGCTTTTAGTCTGTTGGCTCTATTTTCAGGGCACCTGATGACAGTGTTCCTTGCCTCCGTGTGCAGATCTCTAGAACAGCAGGACCCGGAGTGTTGGGAAGAGAAGGAACTGTTTCGCTAGTGGGTCCTTAGAGACAAGGATGGCAGGAGAGCTCCCATCTTCACCTCTTGATTCCTAGGTAATTTATTCTGGCATTTGGAGAAAGCATCTTATACCAGCCCCTGATCTTTTTTTTTTTTCCCTTAAAGATCAATACTCCAACTGCAACGTGCCACCAAGCCGGCAATGTAATTTACTGTTCAAAAGAACATTCTAACTTTTATCAGCCTCCCCACACTTCAGAGTGGTGGGGTGCAAGGTTCAACGGTGAATTCCATGAGGATGAGCCGAATGCCATGCTTTGTTACTTAGAAATTATTCCCTTGGTTAAAAGTGCTTGTGAAATACGGTGAGGGTGAACACACTTTTATGTCTACAGATGGTGATATCGGAGGAAGTATTGCAGGCAGGAAATGAAAACGCACATGCAGACTAAGCATCCTTTCCAGAAAGAATAAAATATTGTTTCTTTTTTAAGGGGAGCTTTCAAATAGATTCACTCTGACTCCGGAGAAGGAGCAGAGTGCTTGCGGTACGGTGCTGTAACAACAAGAGCTCAGTGTGTGTCTCTGTTACGGGCAGGCTGGGGAATCAGCAGTTACTCTAATCAGATAAGCCTGGATGTTTCAAGGTCCACGTTGTTAACATCATGCCTGACTCCCTTCGCCACATCCCTGCTCCACAGACACATTTTCACTACTTGCAAAATCTGTAAGAGAAACAACAGGGGTGTCCAACTGGTTATTAAAATCCTTCTCTTTTGAGGCTTTTCTTTCTTAAGTCTTTACAGGGTAAACAAATCTCTTAATTACTTAAATAATTTAAGAGATAATAACTAAATTACTTAAGCAAATTAAATTTTAGAGGCCATTCAGGGATGTCAATCCACTGACATCTTCTTCAGTTCTTTTTCTCCCTTTTCTAATTAAATTATTCTGAGGTCCGGACCATACAGCAAAACCATTAGCTTTTGTCTATCAACAGTGTAGATACACATCACATGCCTACCTGTCTTCTCATCTTCCAGGTAACATAAACAGCCAGATATTCAGCCCCAGAGGAGATTTCCCCTCTCCTGTTCTCAGGACTACCACGCATGCAAAAGCTGCCCACTGTATGGCAGTCAAATACACAGAGCTCTACGTGTATTTAAAACAATCCTGAACTACTTTCGCGCTCTGATCATAAGAATCTCTAGGGGATACCGGTATGGAATGAGATAGAAATTAAGCAGGAAATATGTATTGTTAACCTCTTGTTCAAGCAAATTAATTGTTCCCTCAGGATGTGCTTAAGGCCAATTTAATATGTAGCAGTGCCCACTGATAATGGAACACTGCTTTGTGCATCCAACCTTATGGTGTAGAGCAGCAATTTTTCAACCTGTGTATTACAAGAATTTTTAGGGAACTGGGGTTGGGGCAGGGGGCCATGAAAGCTGTGCCCTGCAGGGCCCCCGAGATGCTGGTGTTTGCAACAAGGTGGAGGCTGGGAGGGGGGCTGCACTGGTGGGGGGGTGTAGTGGCGACCATGGAGGGGCAGAGAGGCTGCTTCAAGGTCCTGGTAGGGGGATGCACACTGTGACGCCAGAGGTGTTTGCCAAGGCTGCCTACTCCCAGAGTTACGTCCCCGCTGTGTTTGAGAACTACACCCCAAACATTGAAACAGACAACCATTGAACTAAGAATATCGGACATTTCAGGTTCCCCTTGCTGTGGTAACCTGAAAACCCTGGCCTATCTCGATTCAGACACTGTTCTCGTCTGCTTGGACATTAGTGGACCAGAAACACTGGACAGTGTCTGCAAAAAGTGTCAAAGGGAGACTCAGGAGTTTAGCTCCAGTGCCAGAGTTGTGCTGGCTGGCTGTAAGCTGGGCATGCTGACCAACCTGGACACACTAGCTGTCCACACAGTGGCCCATCCCTGTTACACATGAGTGGGGCCGGTGCTGGCCAGGCAGGTGGAGGCCAAGTCCTATGCGGAGTGCTACTCTCTTCGGCCTCTTGGTTCAGTGTCAGGGACGTCTTCCACGTGGCCCTGTGGCCTCCTTTGGCCATGGCCACAAGCAGCTGCTCTGCAGACTCACACCAGGAACAGCCCAACTAGGAAGGCGGGGTACACAAGGACTGAGTCAAGAACCGAGACCTCCTGTGAGGGGCCAGGGAGGGGCGGGGGGTCAGGAGGGATACTGAAGGACACAATGGTTTCTCTGCCTGTACCTTGGCTTGCTGACCTCCTGACTCTGGCTGGGACTTTGGGGCAGGCTGAGCGAAGGATTCTCCTAGACAAGGAACCCAGAGGCAGAGGGTGCCCCCTTTCCGCAAGGAGCTGAAGGAGCCAGCACGGCAGTCATGTGGGCCAGAAGGTCCGTTAGGGCAGGGACTTTGGGAAAATTGACATGAAGAGGAGACCTGGGTGGAGCCTCAGGGGTGTCATCCCTCCCCGCCCCCAGTCCCTTATCCTGGTCCTGGCATCCTTCCCTAAGGAAAGAATCCACTCCGTGACCTTCCCTTTTCTTCTCTCTCACTTCTATAGCGGTTCTCGCTCACCCTCCCCTCCACACGACACACCCTAAATGAGAAAGCAAGCTGAGAAGCCCCTCCCCCAATATATCCACCAGTCTTGGCTCTTCCCTCTCTTACCCCATCACTTCCCAAATAAAGCCCATGTCCATGGGGAAAAAAAGCAAACATACATACTTGACTATTTAGTCAGGTTCACTGACCTCTTTTCCCTTAGACGGTTGAATTTAAAAAATAACAAGACCCAACACAATAATAGCTGTTGGTCTGAATGAATCAAAATTATAACTATTTTTTTTCAGATCTGCAAAAATTGTAACATATTTTTGGTGTACCACAGAATTTTAGTATTGGGTTATGGGTGCCATGCGGTGAAAAAGTTTGAAAATTGCTGGTGTAGAAGATAAGAGAAGTTCAAGTTCATGATGTCACCTGTGGTCCCACAGTGCGTTTCTATTATGGCTCAGTGGCAAGCCTGAAGGTGTTTCTCCAAGGGCAACTTTTCATTTGCTGTGGAAGACATATATTCACTCCAAATGCTGACGTTCTACACTGGATTCACTCGCGGTGATCTGCTGAAGACTCCATAGATCGCCCTTATCTGACTGATACATTCCCAGGACCAGTTTATCTCCTGTGTCAAGTAGCAAGTAGCTTGCCTCGTATCACCAGCCTGATTCAGATCCTTCTCCTGCTCTGCACTCCATCAGAAACTGGAACACTTTCAGGGAGGTACGTTTGAACTTCACAAACCAAAAAAAGCTCCCCAGGAGATTTGCCTCTTTCTTAGAGGTTGGGAGTGCCAGAGGCAGCAGTGTGACCCTTTTTATACAATGTTTCAACAAGTCCCTGGCCACTGCATACACAGAAAGTTTATGAGGCAGGGCTCCTGCATTTCTATGACATTTATTTGCCACCTTCCAGCACATATGTGTCTCATGAATAAATAAAATAGCTTCTAATTCTCGCTCAACCAGCTGCAGTAAATTGCATGGACTGGCATCAATCATGTCCCGTGAGGCTGAGGGGACATCAGGTTCTGATACAGTATACCATGAGTGAGGGCTAGCAAGGAAACACAGCCCTGAGGTAGAGAGTGAGGTGAATACCTGGCCTTTCCAGTTAAACTTCAACTTCCTTTGCTGGTCATTGTTCATGGGTTTAGATCAGTAGCTGCACATCAGGTGACACGTTATTCTTAAACATTATCTGTCCCAGCAAACACAGAGTAAAAAGACATGATCTCCCTGCCTTATTAAATAAATGAAAATGCACTGTGGTCATCCACTTTCCATATGTTTTTGGCTCTTTCTCACTGAAAGCATGAGAGCAGACAAAGGTTTGGAAGTGTCAGGTATATTATATTAGTTTACATTCTATTTTCTTCATTGCACCAGCCATGTGCACACAAGGAGCAGAGTCAAGAGAGTCAACAATGAACCCCTTAATCATATGGAAGTAGAAACCAGCCCACAAAGAGCTCTATATACTTTCGGTTTATATTTTGCATTAAGACTACCTAATATACCTAGGTATAGTCTGACTCTTCTTCCTGCTCAGCATCCTCATGCAGCATCAAATTATAGAAAATAAGAAAATATCGCTGAAATAAAATGACACCATTGAGATGTGTTTCCTGAACTTCAACGATAGTTATATTTAAAGTGTTACCGTTATCATTGCTGTATGTGGCACATCAAAGTAGGAATTTTAAAATAGAGAAAGAAAATAAAGAAAGAAGATGAAAGAAAGAAGATAAGACAAACTTAATGTGGATACTGTGCCTTTATGTAATCGTTTATTTTGTCGGGAAGCACATATTGGCGAGTCCTATATATCAGATCACATTCCAAAGTCAGAGAACACAGATGTTGTATGTACATTATATCATTCTATTATGGAGTAGAAAGAGAACACACACTTACCTGCAGAGATAATTGTATAAACAAGATACTTTCATGTTGTTTAGAGTGAAATGAAAAGATATCAGGCACAACAGTGTGACAGAAAGTAACTGGAACTGTATGAAATTGGCGTGAAGACATCACAGATGGCGGTATTTCAGCTGAGAACAAGGGGCCAGTTGTAGCGGAATGGCCTTAGAAGCAAGGATAAATAACAGGAGAAAATGGGCATGGAACACTAGAAACCCACACAGAAGACCCGTATGCCTTGACATTATCTGGCAGGATTGAGCCTTGTATAAGGTGAGAGGTAGGCATGAGTTATAAACATAGTGCCTTACAGGTCACCGAAGGGAGTTTGAATTTTGTTTTGTACGCAAAGGGAAGGTTTCAAACAGAAAGACAATCCGATCCAATGCTTCATAGGACATGCTTTTTCTGATTTAAAGAAAATCCATTTTTATTAAATAAAGCACTGAAATCCACTTTAAGAATTTCTTGTTATAACTTTCTACAGGTGAGGCCTGTCTCAGCAAGATCTGGCATTCACACATGAGGTTATATACCAATCAGAGAGGTGTGAAGGTTTTCCTGTGAAATTTTTATTTTTTTATCACAAGTGACTTAAGTGCATTCCTATACCTTGCACCAAGTGTTTATCTTAAATAGGAAGTACTATAATTATACTACATAATCAACTATTATTTTTGATAATTATTTCTTAAGCTCCACAGCTAAATAGAATAATAAAGCTAAAAGAATTGATTATAATTTATACTATTCAATACTTGTATTTCTAATACAGAGTAAAACAGTTTGCTAATAGAAGGGCAATTGTGTTTGGTTTCAGAGTGTACTCTGTTTACTCGGTCATGGCGACAATAAGCAGTGGTACTGGTGAAGCACCCTTCTATTTCTATACAATGAATATAGCATAACATCATATAAAATGGAGATTTTCTTTCTAGGTAGAGGTTCTGAGATGTGCAACTGAAAATATAACTCTGAAAATTGAGCAGTTTCTTAGCATGAGACCATTTGATGTAATTACTTATGCTTATTCATGCCTACCTATCTCTCATGTGATTCTATATTAATAACCTACACCCAGGATACATTTTTATTTATCAATCATGCGGATGCCATGACAGCTTTCAGATGTTACATTGAGTACGTATTTCCCCGTCAATTGAAAATTGAATCTAGCACATACACTTGGTCTCGTCTGAGTTTTAGTCATGTAAGCAGTTTTTCTTTTCAGCCAGTTCAGGTGCAAACAGATGAATAAGGTAAGCATGTGGATAGCCAAGGAGTCTAAATCAAGCCGACACTGACTGTCCAAAATACGCATCTGGAGATCTCCTCCAGTAAAGTCTTCAAAATTGCCTTTTTATACTTTTAATTATCTTGTTATGGTCATTTTCAAAAGGTTGATTAAAATGGTGGCAAGGATACAACTAGTGCTATTAAATCGCAAATATTTGAAGGACTGGTAAAGCTTGACTTACTTAGATTATTGTTCTTTGGCATGTACATTTGTGAGTGATTGAGAAATGCTGTAGTGCCCCTGAATGGTACTTTCGGTTGTGGAAATTTTAATTGAAGAAAACTTTTAACATTAGTAGCAGTAATATCTGAGTAATTCACTGTATTTTAGATGATTTACATAGTTTTAGAACCTACTTTCAACAAAGGAAAATGACAGAACAATATGTATTTTAGACCTATCAAAATAGAGTTGAATGTTAGAGAAAATATCATTCTATAATATCTATGAATTTGATAATAGCCTTTGTCGTTTTCAAGATAGTCTGTATATGCTTTTCTTTAATATGAGTATATACCATATGTTGCTCTTAGTGATTAGGTTAATCGTTCAATCAGGTTAACCCTCTGTAAACACTAGTAAATGCCATCATTCCCAGGTGCTACATTATTTATCTAAACACCGTTTTGTATCCATGCAGAATAGTGACGTTCTCTTTGCTCGTGTCAAGCAGAATAGTGTATCAGCGCTGTCCCCTACTTATAATGCCTCCTACACATTCCTTACATAGGTCTTCCCATTCCATATCTGCATGCTGTATGTTATCTCTGCCATTGGTGACACATCAGTGAACACACCGGGTAATTTATTTGTTTTTACAGTATAAAAGCTGAGATGTGCATTTCATTCCTAGGGGTAGGCATTGCAAGATGAAATAACAAAGGGAGTATCTCAGCATGCTGCAGAAATGGGAGCCCTGAGATTGTACTGATGTGGGGGGGGGTGACATCACCCCGTGGAGACAGAAGGTACGCCCACACAGAATTGAGTTCAGATGTCTAAACTGCACACCCCCCCCAGGAGGATATGAAAAACATATTCTATCATCATGTTTACATAATGACACTTCATGAAGAAAGCAGGAAGGTTCCAAAGCAGGGCTGAAAATGGCTGAGAGATTAAGGAGGGGAGATGTACTTAGGGACATAAGGGTGGTAGTTAGAGAGCGTCTACCCAGTGAGAACCCTTAATGCAATTTGAAATTCTCCCTTGGCACCAAAGGAGAAAGAAAATGGTTATTCTTAACAGCTTGTCCACATATACTCAGCAAAAGGGGAAGAGGAATGAATGAGGCTTAAAAGCTATCAGCAATCGAACATCAGAAAATGGAGATAAACTCTTTGTACATGTGGTGAGTCGGTGAATCTTCATTGATTTGCTTTTATCTCTCATGTTCTGAAATACACATATCTTTACTAACTCCCCAGTGCATTTGCTACTTCTTGTTCATCTAATGCAGTTAACAATGTATCATTTCGAACAAGGTGATGTTTATAGAATGTGCATAGGATTATCTATATCCCTCTCAACTATAACTGTGATAGAGTAGGAGATTTAACATAGCCCCAGGGTAGGACTGCACATGTAGACTCTTGTCTCTTCAACTTAAATTTTAAATTCTCTGTTCCTCACCTCTGATGTGAATAGAAAATAAACCACTTGACAGATCATGGCTGCCTGCGTGGTACCAGAGGCCCTGGTAATCTGCTTTATCAAGTATACCCAGCTGCACATTTGCACTTGAGGATTCGACTTGGTTAAATTTGTGGTAGCACACTGTCATCATCTAGCATACATATACATTTTGTAGGGGCTAGAGTGGTGAATTACATAAACAAATAAGGAGACCACCAACCCTTCATATTTTAAGTTATTGTCATAGGTACTAAAATCTGCCAGATCTCTGGAATGTGATCATTTTGATTTTCCTTGTTCTGTTTTCCTGTAATGGTTACAACGGGGGTGAATTCAGGGTTTTTCTTTTTACTCAGTTGTTCCCACTATTAACCTATTATCTATAGAAATTATGCGTGTTGTGCAGGTGGCAGTGGTAGAGAATATTCTCAACTAACAAGAATATTTATTTTAATTATATATTCAGAAGTTGGCAAATGAAACTTAACTTATTATTCAATCCCATGGTGTTCCTGCTCCTGCAGTGGTCATGAGCATACATATTTTGAGTCTAGGGATCCTTAAAATATTGGGATATTTATCCTTGTCCAGGATGTGGTTACCCAAGTAAATAACTAGGTCTTTTTCAGATAGATGTGGTGTTTCAGGGTTGTTCTTTCTGAAGTCTTGATTTTTCCTATTATCAATAGGCTCCCAATGAGAATATGGACACATGTCCAGAAATTGGTAAGGGAACATTGTACTCGGCCTTGATGGCTTTTGGTTCTCTAGGCGAAACATCCTTGATAGTTGCCAATCTACCTTGACCCCAAGGAGGTCATGTTCAATTACCTATTTCCATGACTTTGTGGTGTTTAAGTCAAGTTACTTGCTGCTCTGACTTTTGCTACCTCTTTTATAATTGCATTTGCCTTAAGCCTGACAGTTAAGCACAGCCTCCTGTCCCCCGTTATTTCAAAATCCTATTATCCACTTTGATGTAAAGGCCCTTACATTTATAAAAACAACTCCTACCATCAGCTCTGCTTTATTAAACGGTGCCACCAAGTGACACTCTCAATAGCATTAGCATCACCCTCATCACATTATTTATGGGTTTGGTAACAGTATCACTCAAGTCCTCCTAAAAAACACAATAGACAACTATTCTCTGCACGATCCAGCATGTCCAATTTCTAGGGCTTTTTGGTTCCTCTTTCTATAATTATTGTAAAATTTCTACTTTTTTAGTATAACCCATCATGCTATCCAATGTTCCAAGAGGCATCCTGGCAACAGTTAACGCCATCTCCTCAGTTTCTTGCATTCTGGAAATATGCTCATGTATAGATAAAATCTGTCCTAAAACTTTATGTTGTACCTCTCTTGATACAGTAACTCAAGACCAAGTCCCATAATTCTCTCCTGGCATATGCTAGGTATAATTCTCTGTGTTTCTTAGGAAGTATAACACTTTTTCTGCTAAGACATTTTGTGACTAATCCTAGTTATGGGTCTGGTGAGAAAAAGAGAAGGTGAATGCAGGCACAGAACAATATCTAAGTAGCCCTGTTACTTTTATAATTAAATCCTGACCTTATTCCTTGTCTTTTACTATCCTCCAGCAAAGATGAATTAGAAACTCTCTCTGTGCTCACAAAAATAATGTTTTTTCTTCCTTTATTTATTTCAGAGAGAGAGGAAGGGGTAGAGAGAGACATTGATCTGAGAGAAACATCAATGCTGCCTTCTGTGCATGCCACGCTTAGCTGGGGACACAACCCACAATGTAGGCATGTGCCCGGACCAAGAATTGAACCTGTGATCTTTGGGTTTAAGAGGTGATACTTCAACCAATTGAGCCACACAGGACAGGGGTGAAAAGAATATCTTTACTTTGTGCTTAGCCTTAAATTTTAGATGATCTCTTTATAGAATCTCCATAAAAGAAATAATAAACATTTTTAAGTGTGATGTGGGTACTCATTAGATAGAAAATATAAAAGTGGGTCTGGCTGGTGTGGTTCAATGGATTCAGTGCCGGCCTAAAAACCAAAGGGTCGGCAGTTGCTTCCCAGCCAGGGCACATGCCTGTGTGACCCTGGCCGGGTCCCCAGAAGGGGGTGCGTGAGCAGCAACCACACATTGATGTTTCTCTCCCTCCCTTTTCCTTTCTCTAAAAATAAGTAAATAAAATCTTCAAAAATATAAAATAAAATAAAATAAGTGGAAGTGTTTGGGGCAAGAAAAAAGTGATTTTTCTCAACAACAACAAAAATGTGTGCAAAGATAAACTTCAGAACACAATAAAGTAATCAGACAACCTACAAAGATTAATATCCATATGATTATATAAATGTATTATATTTATGTACAAATGTATGCATATGTCATATATAAATATATCATGCTTTTCAACAAGAGATTTCTCTTTTTGAAAGTAGCAAAAGGACCAAGCCACATTGATCCATAGAGAAAACACTAGCATATGTTATGATTTACAGTGACAATACACACATATGCATTTTGGTAAATATTTGCTAATTATTTTTTAGTGATTAAAATAATGTTATAGACAAAGCTTGAAAATAGTCAATATTATAATTAATATTACTAAACTACACTTAAAATGGTAACAGCTTGGTAATATAAAATTATAGTTAAATTTGACAGAAATTGAGAGACAAAACATACTAATAAAAAAGGTGGAAAAAGTGATAGGGTGGTTAAATATTTATTCTATTTAGCCCTGGCTGGTGTGACTCAGTGGCACCAGCCTGCAGATCAGAGAGTTGCCGGTTCGGTTCCTGGTCTAGGGCACACGCTTAGGCTGCAGGCGAGGGCCCTGGTAGAGGGAGTGCATGTGAGTAGCAAGAACACACGGATGTTCTTCTCCCTTCCTTTTCTCTCCCTCCCCCTCTCTAAAAAATAAATAAATAAAGTGTTTAAATAAATATTTATTCTATTTAGTGGGAAGCCCATGAAACAAAGTTTAAAGTAGATGAAATAAAAAATAGATATTGATGGAATTGTTATTTAAAATGTAACCCAACAAAATTAGAAGAATCACAGTATTAGGTGGATAAGTGAGGATTATATCAATAACATGTCTTCATTGATAGCAAGCAATTCATTAAGTATATAAAACAGTAAATTACAATTGAGAAATTAGCAGTATAAATGCATTATCTAGTTTAATAGAAGAAACTATCAGATCTTAAAATGCAATGTATAATAAATATTAATTTTTGGAAATGAAACTGGAGACAAAAATGCTGGGTTTTTTGGTAGTAAAGTATGTATTATATTATTTTTACATACAATACTATCTACAAAGAAAGTATTGTAATGCTTATCAAAATTATTTAAAAATGTCACAAACTTTGATACAGAATTGAGAATTTGTCTGAAGGAAATTATGCAGGATAATAAAAAAAGCTATATGCATGAAAATTTTTAGCCCTGGCTGGTGTAGCTCAGTGGATTGAGTGCGGGCCTGTGAACCACCCAATCGAGGTTCGATTCCCAGTCGGGGAACATACCTGGGTTGCAAGCCAGTTCCCAGCAGGGGACTCATGAGAGGCAACCATACATTGATGTTTCTCTCCTTCTCTCCTTCCCTTCCTCTCTAAAGATAAATAAATAAAATCTTTAAAAACATTTTATTGAAGGCTATGTACAATATTGAAGTATGGAAACAGACAACAATGAAGGAATAATATACGCGAGTATTAAAATAAAGCACTATGAAGACTAGAAAAATTGAATTTATGACTATATAGTATTTTGAAGAAAAATATAATCACATGTATTTGCTTATAATTGTGAATCTGGAAATAATTCGCCTAAAAAGAGAAATAGCTGTTATGATGAGGTAGTTGTTGGTGTTTATTGTTGTTTATCTGGTTTTTATTTATTTATTTATTTATTTATTGGCTTTCTAAAACTTTCAAGGAGTAAGGACCCTAAAGGGAAGAATCTAGTGACAGAACCAGATAGGAAAACATAGCCGAGAAACTGAATATCAAGGGCAGCAACCATGCTCGGGCAGAGAATCAGAACTATTCAGAGTGAAAACGGTGAAAAACCTGAACAACCGAAGAACTGCAGAATTTTATCATAATAAAGGACAAATCAGCCATTATGCTTCCTCAAGATTGTGTCAATCATCAAGATAAGCAATGGAGTGAACTTTCTCAGCTCTCGGATAAGAAATAATCCTATGCAAAAGTAGCTGCCCCACTAAGAAGCTAAGTGGGACCAAGATTCTTGAAAGTTACAGTAACATCTATGTCTGAAAATTAGGCAGTATTTTCTCAGAGTCTTTTTCAGCCAGGTGAAGTGCAAGTTCAGTTAACCTGCATCAATTATCCAAAGAAGCTCACCAGTCAATTGTAATCCTATCCTTACTTGCTGTTGACAATGACTTGTGATACACATATTCCTTACCTACTTTTCCAATTGAATATGCAGCAAATTACCAATAAAACATGCAATAAAATTTATAAAAACCAAACCCATAGTTGCACACACAATCCTAAAGAGATGGAGAGAGAGGAAATCATCAAAGAAGAGGGAAATGGCTAGTGGTAGAAGATAGTAAATCAAAAATTACACACTTCCTTTCTCAAAATCTTAACTAAGGGCAAGAACCTGATCTCTTTTTTACACAGGCCAGTTGCCTGCATATTCCCTGGTGAAGTCAGCCATTTCTTCCATATTGTTACTTTACAGAAATAAATAAACCTGCTCCAACCAAGAAAATAAAAGTAAAATAAAAACTTAAAAAAAATTTATTACTCTTCTCATAATATTGAATGTCTGAGTTGAAGTAAGGACTAATTCAGAATGCTGAGTTTTGGAAGTATTTCTGAGATTTTGTTAAACTTGACTCTTCTTTTTAAAAATAATATGTTATTGATTATGCAATTACAGTTGTCCCAATTTTTCCCCTTTGCTACTTTCCACCCAACAACCGCCCCATACGCATATTCCCTCAAGTAATCCTCATGCCTTTGCTCATGCCCATGGGTCACTCACCTAAGTTCTTTGGCTACTCCATTTCCTATACTGTCTTTTACATCCTCATGGATGGCTATTCTGTACCTACCAATTTGTTCTTCATAATCCCATCACCACCCATTCCATCTGGCAACCATTAAAACATTCTCCATATCTATTATTCTGTCTCTGTTCTTCCTGTTTGCTCAGTTTGTTTTTTAGATTCAATTGTTGATGGATATGTATTTATTGCCATTTTATTGTTCATAGTTTTGATCTTCTTTTCCTTAAATAAATTCCTTTAACATTTCATGTAATAATGGCTTGGTGATGACCATCTCCTTTACCTTTACCTTGTCTTATAAGCACTTTATCTGCCCTTTAATTCTAAATGCCAGCTTTGTTGGGTGGAGTAATTTTAACTGTATGTCTGCTTTTCATGACTTCAAATATTTCTAGCCAATCCCTTCTAGCCTGCAGTTTCTTTAGAGAAATTAGCTGACAGTCTTACGAGAACTCCCCTACAGATAACTATCTGCTTTTAAGATTCTCTCTTTATCTTTAATTTTTGGCATTTTAATTACAGTGTATTTTGGAGTGAGTCTTTTTGCATCCGTCTTGTTTGGGACTTTTTGTGCTTCCTGGACTTGCATGTCTATTTCCTTTGCCAAATTAGAGAAGTTTTCTTTCACTGTGTTTTCAAATAGATTTCCAATTTATTGCTTTTTCTCTTTTCCTTCTGACAACCCTATGATGTGAATGTTGGTATACTTGAAGTTGTCCCAGAAGCTCCTGGACTTCTGATCAAGATGGAGACAAAGATAAACATGGTTTGCCTCTTCATACAACCACATTGAAATTACAACTAAACCATCCATCAGAACTGCCAGAAATCTAGTTGAATGGAAATCCAGTAACTATGGAATTAAGGAGACATCCATCCAGACTGGTAGGAGGGGTGGAGACAAAGACACAAGGTGTGGCTTGTCCCACAGCCACATGTCCAGGTAAAAAAATCAGGATAGATATTTTAGAAGCAAGGGGTCCCTGCCCCATACTAAAACCCCCAGCCTATTATTCCAGTGTCAGGAAGGTAAGTGCTCATATCTTCTGGCTGTCAAAATCACCAGGGATTGAGTTAGTAGAAGAAATTGTTGGATTCCCAAGCAGTTCCTCTTAAAGGGTCTGCACAAGGACTTACTCAGACTCACTCTCTCTGAGCTCTAGCTCCAGTGGGGAGTGAGTGGGTAGCAGCTTTAAAGGCCCCAATGGCATAGAGGGAGGAACTGAAGTGTTTGGCATCAGGGCAAGAGCTTGGGGATGGTTTTCTCCCAGATAGAATGTCAGACTGAGGCCACTGTTCTTTTTCTGAGCTCTCCCAGTGCAGAGCCACAGAGCTGGGAGTCAGGTGCCACATTTGAGACCCCATCAACTTGGCTCACACTGTTTGCCCTGCTCTAGTTATTCCCTAAGGCTCCACCCCACCCAATTTACAGGCTCATCCAAGCTATTAACAGTAGCTTCTCCATATGAATGGCTTGTGCTTCAGATCTACCTAAATTCTCTCAAACAAACAATGGCTAACCTCAACTGAGCTCCCTCCATATCTCTTAATAAGTGGCCCCAGGACCAGCACTAGCAGCAGCCAGCTTTGGCTCACAGCTTAGCTTCACCTGGGAATAGCAAACCCCAGCACAAGTAACAGCCATGTGCAGATAGCTTTTTAACTCATTTTGGGTTGACCTTGGTCTGAATTACCCAGGGAACTCCAGAACCTGCATACCCAGTGAATAGCTACAGACCATGTCAGACCACCACCCTGCGTCTGCACAGGGAATCCTCCATGGATGATGGTCACAGTGAGTTGTGATAGCTGACTGGCCCGGGTAAATATATACCACTCTCCTGCCAACAGCAATCGAGGCACAACTACAAGAGAAGGGTGTGCTCAGCCTAGACAGAGAGTGCACTTTGAATACCCAGCTTAGGTGATAGGGGAGGTTGTGCCATTGGGCTCTACAGGAAACCTAGTACATTAGACCACACTACCTAAGACAAGGAGTCATAGCAGCTCTGCCTAATACATAGAAACAAACACAGGGAGTCTGCCAAAATTAAGAGATGAAAACACATGGCCCAAATAAAAGAACAGAACCAAACTCCAGAAAAAGAGTCAAACAAAATGGAGATAAGCAATCTATCAGATGTAGCATTCAAAACACTTAAGGGGTTGCTCAAGGGACTTAGTAAGTGCCTCAACAGCATAAAAACGATCCAATCAGAAATGAAAGATACCCTTATCAAAATAAAGAATAGTGTACAAGGAATCAACAATAATAGAGTGGATAAAGTTGAGAATCAAATGAATGACTTGGAACATAGTAAGCAAAAAACAACCAATCAGAACAAGAAGAAGAAAAAAAATGAATCTAACTTAATTCTTCTTAATAGCTAGGGACACGATCAAACTGAGCATTTTCCCTGATTTTGAAGAAAAGAAGGAAAATTATAGAATTGATCTGAAAACAAAGTAGCATTTTTATTAAGCCAAAAGATAATTATGACATCAATGGACAACACATTAACTCAGAAATACAAATAACCTTGAGGACAGGCGGAAAGGCATAATATTTCCATCTCTTGAAATGCCTGCATTTCAGAGATAGCTCTGGGAAGGCTTTACAACTCTCAGAGGCTTTGCTCAACCACTGGAGGCTGCCTCTGGGTCAGTGATGAAGGTGGTTCTATAAAATGAATTAACTATTTAAATTAAAACATGAAAGAGTAATTTTACTTGCTCTTTATTAGAAACTAACATTCATAGCTTATAGAAATTTTTCAAAGAAAATTTATAGCTTATAATGAATATTACTATCAATTTAAAGTTGTGACTTCTTTTCTCTAAATATTACTTTTATTAATTATCACGTACAAACTCCTCCAGGCAATTTTCGCAGATCCTGGCTCTCCATCTGTTTGGGTTTATCATCTATCTGCTGGAGAGATAATAGAAGAAAAACACCCTACTACCACACTTCTATCAATAATTAAATAATTAAAATTTTCCAGTTCTCTCAAAAAATGAAGAATCTTTCCCTCTTAAAAGCTGTTACTACATCCCTCTCTCCCAAAGGCAACTCCTGTTCTTCTTTTGCCTTTGTCAAGACAAAATGCAATTCAAATGAGAGATACTTCATTAATTTGTGTTTTTATAGTGATTGCTGTGACAACGCTTAAACAACCTTAAACCAAAGGAAATAAAAACCCCTTCTCTGTATCCAGTCTGTTTCTGCATTGTTTGTACATATTGTTCTGTGGATTCCACCTATAAATGATATCATATAATATTTGTCTTTCTCTGACTGACATTTCACTGAGCATAATACCCTCTAGGGCCATCCATGCTATCTCAAATGGCAAGATTTCATTCTCTTTTAAATAGTTGAGTAATAGTCCATTATATAAATATACTACAGTTTTTTTTTTCATCCACTCATCTACTTATAGGCATTGATAGCTGCCAGAGAGAAGGGCGGTTCAGAGCCTAGGTGAAAAAGGTGATTAGTCCTGGCTGGTGTGGCTCAGCAGATTGAGTGCTGGCCTGCCAACCAAAGGGTTATTGGTTCGATTCCCAGTCAGGGCACATGCCTGGTTTGTGGGCCAGGTCCCTAGTAGGGGGGCATGTGAGAGGCAGCCACAGATTGATGTTTCTCTCCCTCTCCTCCCCTCTGTCTAAGAATAAATAAATAAAATCTATTTTTATAAAAAAAGTAAAGCAATTAAAAATAAAAATTGCTAATTACAAAATAGTCATGGGAATATCAAGTACAGCTTAGGGAATATAGTCAATCATATTATAATAACTATGTGTAGCACCATATAAAAATATCAGATGAGTACTTTATATGTGACTGTTTAACCATTATTCTGTGACAACTCAGATATGCTGTATATCTGAAATTGATACAAAATAATATTCAATGTAAACTGTGATTTCAAAAGTAAATAACCAAATGGACAAACAAATATCTCTTTTATCATGTGAAATAGGAACAAAATAAGATATGGACTTCAAGAGGTAAACAATTTATTTACAAAAAAACCTGACAATATTGCCAATGATTATTACAAGTCACCATTTATAATAGCAAGAAGTAGAAACAGCATCAAAAAAAGACCATCTATAGAGCATGGAACTATAAGCATATCAGTATCTCACTATTTGCAGGTACACAGTCAGTTATTTACCACAAGTTGACTGAAACGTGTTAGTGGCCACATTCAGTCAGACTTTAAGAATAGATATGCTGTCAAAATAATCTCTTTTTCCCCTCAAATAGAGCGACAGATAGGAGAGATCAAAGAAGTGCAGTAGGCAGACAGAATCTATCTTAACTTCAGAAAGACTCCTGATTCTCTCCTGAAAACTATAAGATTAAACACACAGAAAAATATGACCTTGACGGAAGAAATATTGAGGAAGCTAAACAACTGTTTGTTGGCTTTTAGTGGATTGTGTCATCTGAGTAGAAGGAATAAAAGATGTCTTTAGCAACTGCTTCTTGACACAGTGATATTTATTACTGCTATCTGTAGCTTAGATCAATACTCTCAGAAAAATGTCCTTGTTACTTTCTTGGAAATCTGGGAACAGGTAATTGTCCAATCTGACATTCACCATTGTCAGATGGTGGCTTAGCCACCATCCCATACCTCATTGAAACTATACACATTTCTCTCGCTTACTTTTTATAGCCATTCTCTTTTTCCATCATTTACCTTCTTTTAGGGAGAATTTAAACCATAAGTAAAGACCATAAGAAAATTTATTTAAAGCTCTCCACTATACAGTTCACACATAATAAATGAAATATTACCACTGATTTCCAAAAATCTCTGTTCTTAAGTATCGTGTGGGCTTATGTTTACAATTTAGAATTTGAGACTCCCCCACATGAGGTACTGATTCAGAATTTGAGCTGGAACCTGGGATTCTGTACTTTCCACTAGTGCCTTATAACTAGTTGTGTTTGGAAAACAGAGACTTCAGTAATGCAATCTAACACACCCTTCAAGTTTTCAAGTTAACATGCAAATAGAGATAGAATATAAGATTAGCTATACTGATTCTTCCCACTGAAGTAGCTGAAATTCAATTTGCAACATGATCTGCATCTGGGTTGTGAGGACTAAAACAGAACATTCAAGAATGTTTACATATGAGCATTGTACCATCAAGAGTTATATTTTAAAAAATATTAATACAGCATTCAGAGAGGTGGCATTAATAACATCTTGGTATGACAGCTCAGTCATAGATGTTCGCTATCAATATATTTAGCCAAATGATTAAAAGTCTGTGTCAAAGTTACTAATAAAGTGTACGTAGAGGGAAGTTTTAATGCTGGCTAAGATATTCTTGGTTAAATTTTTAACCCTAAAGAATCCTGAAAACCTGTAATCCTGAAATCCTGTATGGGCTCTTCTACTTTAGATCAAAAAATGGGGTTTGGATAAAGTTCAAGGAATAGAGGAAAACTAGATAATAAGTATGTTTTCTATACCAAGTACGAAGAGTTGGTACAAAACAGCACCCTGGACTGACCACAGACTACAGGGTGGTGTCCAAGTTCTTGTTGCAGCAGAGACTGAGAGGCTGATTTACCGGCACAATTGTAACTTGTGCTCATTTTCAAGTTACACTCGGCTGGAATCACTTTCTACACTAGAGGACTGTTCCTCCTTTCTTCTCTTCCTCTCTTCCTTTACTTCCTACACTAACTTGCTTGCAAGGATGGGAAGTGAGAAACATAATTGTCTCTAACCTCCTCAAAATCTTCAATGGCTGAATATTGCTGACAATACAAATTCTTTTCCATTAAATGTTCTCTCATGACTTCTGCCCATATGATAAAATCCTTCTCAGTTCTTCCCTAACTCCAACTTCACGTTTGAATAACTTGAAACTGCCCGCAGGTCCCTGACGTGCCCGGCTTTCATAACCGTGTGCCCACGTGAACAAAGTCTCGGATGCTTTCTTCTTGTTGGTCCTCAAGGCACATGCTTGATCTTCACTCAAGTCTCGTCTCCATCAATTTCTAAGTTTTCTATCATGCCCAGCTCAAACATAAATACCACCAACTATATTAAATTGAATTTTCCACGTAACATTTGCAGCATTTTCTTGTATTTGTTACAAAAACAGCTGTAAATGCATATCATGATTCTCCATTCAAACAATGATATGGTTGGTAATTGAGGCCTTGGGTTTACTACAGAAAGCTATAGCAGGACATGACCTTAAATTCATTGTAACATAGTTTCCTTACCTTATACAGAGTGAGTGTAAACATGCTACCTAGGGTTGCTTTGGAACTGAACCGCAGATCTGAACTCTTCAAGGAGTTCAGATGGCTTGATTTGATTTTCCTCTAAGTTCCCTGCTGTTACCAAAATGTTAGGAAAACAGACTGATTAAACCTTAATTCAAAATCATCTGTGGGAAACCTCAGTTTAACCTTATAATCAACAACAGACAAAGTTAAAATATTCAGCTCTTATCTCTGTTTTTCTGATGTTAATGAAAGGCTAATAAATGTTTTTAAAAAAACACAACCTATTCTGATGTAAGACTTGTTTGTATATATTGTTCTTACTCTTCTTCCGTGATTGTCCTAACTGCCCAAAACAGTTAAAATAAAAAAGCCTCAAATTCAAATGGGGAAGAGAAATGCAGGTAGAATCTAATGGCACCATAGTGCACGATGTAATTAATGGCCAGAGTAAACAGAATGCATGGAAATCCATGCCTAAACGCCTGTGGCTGAAGGCCTACTGATTATCTCATACCCTGTCAGGAAAAAAGAATGCGTCTCTAGAGTTCAACATGTCAAACAAGAACCTTTCGCTTCAAGCTAAGTAAGTCTGCATAAACATTATTAATAAATGTGAAATTAGTTTATAATTTTTATTTACATATTGACTTCAGAGAGACAGAAAGAGGAAGAGAGAAAGAAAAATATTGCTTTGTTTTTCCACTTACTTACGCATTCATTGGTTGATTCTTGTATGTGCCCTGACTGGGGATCGACCTGCGACCTTGGCATATTAGGTCAAGACTCTAACAACTGAGTGGTGGTCAGGGTGAAATTGCATAACAAATATGTCATTTGTTAATAAAGCCTGCGATGAATCGTATTCATATTGAAAGATTTCAATAAATGACAAAATCTGACTCATCATCAAAGTTCTAATGATATCTTAAGTTGTTATCTTCATTCTACAAGTACATTAGCTTTTATTAAATCTGTTTGTGTGGATGTGGTGTTAGTATAATCTCTAGGATCTCTGTTTAATCATGTTTTTCACATTATATAGTATATGGTATATAGTATAATGTATTATGCAATGCATTATAAAGATATATTTATAACACATTATAAAATATAGCTTATATTATTGATTATATTAATATAATTAATTAATCATTATATTAATGCATTATTTATAATATGTAATAATACATAAAGCTATATAGCTATATCTAATACATATAGTTAATATATATATTTGATATATATAGGAGAGGTTTCTTATAAAGAACTATGAAGGATCTGTTAGGTTTGTCTTATTTAATTTTTTAATTATTACCCCATAAAGAGATTCTGAAGAAGGCTTTATTATAGGAAACTTGGGAGAACACTCCCCATCGTATCTTATTTTATAGATGCTGGAAGAATACAAGACACTCTTTGGTTAGAGGTATATAATTTTATTGCCTACAGCACGGCAACCAGGAGCTACATGGTAACATTGGTTTTGCTTCTCCTCAAGTACCAGTGAATGATGCAGAGAAGCCCTGGAGAATGTTGCACATGAAGAAAGTTGACATCATAGGTAAGAAAATGTTAAGTTTAGGGGACCACAATTATACAAAGAAGCTGCTAGCAAACTTGCCCAAACTTTGTCCAAGATGGAGGCATTATATTCATTATCCTGGATAATAATTAAGTCAGTACTCTGGCCCTGGCTGGTGTGGCTCAGTGGTCTACAAACCAAAAGGATGCTGATATGATTCTGGGTCAGGACATATGCCTAGATTATGGGCCAGGTTCCCAGTTGGGGGTGTGAGAGAGGCAACCAATTGATGTTCCTCTCATACAGTTCTCTCCTTCTCTTTCTTCCTCCATTCCCCTCTCCCTAAAAATAAAATCTTTAAAATAAATTTAAAAATCAGTATTCTGCCCTGGAGGGAGCTACTGACACTGTTGTGTAGTTGTTTACCACACAAACTTTGAAAAGATAGTCCAGTACTAATAACCTTTTAAAACATAAATCACCAGGCCCAGATGGATTTACTGGTGAATTATACCACTGAAAATGTTATTATTCCAATTCTTTACAATCAGAGTACAGAAGCAGAAATAATACTGACCAATATTTTTCATGAACATAGACATATAAATCTTCAAAAAATATTCACAAATAGAGTCCAATAATGCATACAAAAATTATATACCAAGACCAAATGGTATTTATCCCAGGCATAAAAAGCTGGATTAGTATTTGATTATCGATGAAATCAATATGCTTAAAAAGTACATGAGAATACCAATAGATGCACAAAATGCATTTGACAGAATCCAACACCTACTGATGATAAAAACTCTCAATAAACTAGAAATATAGGGGAACTTCTTCACCTTGACAATAAATACCTACACAAAGCCTATTGCTAACATCATAATGAACTGTGGAAAGTTCAAAGCTTTCCCACTAATAACAGACACCAGGGAAGAAAATTCCCTGCCATTACTCCTTTCCAACATCATAATCAGAGTTATGGCTAATGAATAAGACAAGAAAAGGATATAAAAAGGGATACAGATAGGGACAAACATATAAAACTGTTCACAAATGACATGATAATTTGTGTTGAAATGCGAAAGTATCAACAAATAAACTTTTGGAATTATTAAATGACTATAACAAAGTTGAAGGATAAAAAGGTTAATAAATACCAGTAAATCACCTTTCTATTAACTAGTAATGAACAAGGGGATTTGAAATTAAAACTCAATTCCATCTATATTAGCATCCAGAAAATTCAATACTTAAGTAGAAATCAAACAAAATATGTACAACATCAATAGGAGGAAATCTAAAAAAATATGAACAATGAAATTCTTTAAAAATGAATAAATGCGAGATGTTCTGTGTCATGGATTAGAATACTTAACATTTCCAAGATGTATATTTTCCCTAACTTGCTCTACATATAGAGTCAATGGAATACTAATTAATAACCAAGCAAGTTGTTTGTGGAGAAAAACAAACTGTTTTTAAAGTTTAGATGGGGAAGCAAAAACCCAGAATAGCCAACCCATTACTGAAGGAGAACGCAGTTACAAGACTGATACTACCCAAATTCAAGACGTACTATAGATGACAGTAATCAAGAAAATATGGTATTGGCAAAAGAACAGATGAATAGGTCAACTGTACAGAGTGTAGAGACCCAAGACAGACCTATATAAATAGAGTTAACTGATCTTTGACAAAGGAACAAAAGACATACAATGACACAAAGATAGTCACTCCAAAATGATGCTGAAACAACTAGACACCCACAAGGAAAAACCATATACCTAGGTATAGAAATTACAATGTTCAAAATAATTATCAAAATGGATCACAGACCTACATGGAAAATGCAAAACTATAAAGTTATTAAAACATAACATAAAAAACTAGATCACCTTAAGTATGGCAATGTTGTTTTACATATATAATACAAAAGTCATGATTTATGAGAGAAATGATGAGATGAACATAATTAAAATTAAAATCTTCTGCTTTATGAAAGACAATGTCAAGAGAATGAGAAAGTGAGCCACAGAATAAGAAATAATACTTGGCTCTGGATGGTGTGGCTCAGTGGACTGAGTGTGGGCCTGTGAACCAAAGGGTCATGAGGTCAATCCCCAGTCTGGGCACATGCTTGAGTTGCAGACCAGGTCCCAGGGTGGGAGGCGCACAAGAGGCAACCACACATAGATGTTTCTCTTCCTCTCTTTTTCTCTCCCTTCCCCTTTCTAGAAAAATAAGTAAATAAAATCTTTAAAAAATAATATTTGAAAAAACACAAAATGAAAACAATAAAATACCACTATATACCTATCAGAGTGGCTGAAATCCAGAAGGCAGATGAGAATGTGGAGCGACAGGAGCTCCCATTCATTCGTGGTGTAAGTGCAAAACAGCACAGCCACTCTCGAAAATAGTTCGCTTGTTTCTTACAAAACTAAACACACTCTTACTCTGTGATCCAGCAATCTTGGTCCTTGGTGTCTATCCAAAGGATGTGAACATGTTTGTCCACACAAATTGTGCACATAAATATTTATAGTAGCTTTATTCATAATTGTCAAAACTTGGAAACAACCACGATGTTTTGCAGAAGGAGAATGGATAAATAAACTGTAGCCCAATCCAAACAATGGGGCATTATTCACCACTAAAAAGAAAAGAGCGATCAAGCCATGGAAAGCCATGGAGGGATCTTAAATGTGTATGAGAAAATAAAGAAAAGCCAATTTGGAAAGAGTACACATTATACGATTCTAATGAAAGATGTTGATAATGGGAGAAGCGATACAAGCGTGGAGGTGAGGGCATATGGGAAATCTCTGTATCTTCTCTCCATTCTGCTATGAAACTAAAACTGTTAAAAAAAGTAAAGTTTTAATACAAGATACTCCGGAACAACAGTGCTTCAAGACATGCAGAAACTCGAGACTCCTCTGAAGAATGTTCTCCCAAGTGTTCTATAAACCTCATCTTTAGGGCCTCCTCGAACCACTAGGTAATCACTAAACAAAACTGTGCAAACATTGACTTCTCAAAACACCCAATTTTAGCTATAATCTCACTGCACTCAGTGGTTGCTTGCTTTTGTTTCCGGGTTCAGTTTCCCTAGAGGCATTGACAAAGAGAAGCACGTTATTGTGCAAATGATAAAGCATAATTATGCTAGTAAAAGTTTTAAGAGCGTGAGGAAAATAGATTATGTAGGAGGGAGAAAAAAAAACAGATAAAGGTTTTGAGTCTGTTGATCTCTGACCCAGCAGGGGGCATGAATGGCAAGACAAAGTCATCTGACTGGAAGGAAAGTGGCTAGTTTACTGTGCCCACATATCTGCCAGCCTTTGGCTCTGTGACTGTTCAGGGGAGCACAAAGCCGTGACATATTCCTGGTTATTTTAGGTGATTCAATTTAGCCAAGGTCGTTTCTCAGAATAAGGGTGCAGTGTCTAGCTAGACAGTAGCTACTGTCAGCCCACACCCACAATAGTTGAGAGATGGGCACTTCAGCTCAGTGAAGAGGTGTAGGCAGGGTACTAATATAGTATAATGGCTTTACATAAAGTAATAAGATGCCTTAGACATTTATTCCATAAGTAGCTTTAGCAAATGTGCAGAGGTAACGTACCCCGAATGAACATGTGTGCACATGTGCAAACATGTAGTTAGTATGAAACAAACATTTTATGAAGCATTTGGAATTAGAAGAATGGATGATTTATCTTCATTATTTGCCTAGGGATTTTAGACCTAATGCTTGATTTTTTTCTCATATATTCCCTGCAGTATGTTCCAGCAATAAAAACAGTTTCACATACAGTAGCACTGCATCCAAGGTTGTGATAATTATTACTCAGAAGAATGTTGCAGCATATAAATATTTAAACTCCATACCAAGTATTTTATTTTGGTGGCTTTTGGCAGTCTCTTTAAATTGCTGCTCTTATATATTCTTCTTTGACTTTCCTTCTATTTAAAAAACACAATGGCAAATAATTATATTCATAAATTAATTCTGCTATTTGAGTTTTCTTGAAGCATCCAGCATCCTAACAGGTATTGGTGAGTCTTTATAAAGGAAACAGAAATACAAATTTAGGAATAATAAATGACCCCCTATTTAAAGTACAAAAATTATCTTTAAAAAAAGTAACTTTCCCTTTTAAAAACTCAGCAATGTTTTGTCAAAATTAAGTACTATATTATGTATTTTTTATACTGGAGTGCCTGCCCACACACAAATTCACAAAGTCAACATACAACTGCTTTAACAACACTCATCGTGGGAAATAGTTCTTTGACGACCTACAGGATGCTGAAGATCACAAGATGCAAAATATACCAGGGGCGAAATATTTTTTAATCTCTGTGTTATTTTTACGTTTTATTCATTGCATTGTGGTGTCATCTGCTAATACCATCACATCGCTTTCAGGTGTATAATTCTACAACACATCATCTGTAGATTACGTTGTGTGCGCACCATCCATCCGAAGTCAAGTCTTCCTTCTTCTCCCTCCCGCCGGCCCCTTTCCCCCTGTAAGCCACCATACCCATGTCTGTGTCTATGAGTGTTTATTCATTCATTTGCTTGCTTGTTTATTATTTTCGGCGTTATATCCCACATATGAGTGAAGTCATGAGGTTCTTGACTGTTTCGGCCTGAGTTATCTCAGCATGATACTCTCAAGCCCCATCATGTTGTTGCAAAGAGCAGAGTTTCACCTTTCCTTACGGCTGAGTACTGTTCCATTATAAATACATACCACATCTTCTCTATCTGATCCTCTATGAATGATGTATTGCCCACTTTATCGTTACAAAATATCATTATTTGTTTCTGATATAAATATGGCTCCAAACTCTACTCTGTATGCTGTTTGCTTAAAGTCTCATTTACCATTCCTTTACTTTCAAAACTCTCTTTATTTTGTAGCTGAGATATGTCTCCCGAAGGCAGCATACAGTTGGATTTTGTTTTTTGATTCATTCTACTATTCTGTGCCTTCTTATTGGTGAATTCAGCCCATTTACATTTAGGGTGATTATTAATGTATGAGAATTTCTAATAGCCATTTTATCTTTCATTTATTTATTTATTCACTTATTTTTTATTTTATACTGGTAGCTCTGTGTCTCTGTTCTTTCCCCTTGTGTTTCTGTCTGTAGTTTAATAGTAGTCTATAATTTTTTCTTCTCTTTCCCCCTTTTTAATGTTATGTGTCTCAGTTTTGGATATATTTTTTGTGGTTACCATTAGGTTTATGCAAATGAAAGTTTCAGATGTACAGTAACCCTTTTTCTTCTGAATGCATTTTATCTCCATTCCCCTGTGCAAAGTCAGGCCTTTACCCCACAAGCTTTTATGTTTTTATTGTGATGGCTTATCCTTTTTTACATGGTGAGTTAATTTCCAAATTACAGTAGCTATTGATCCCTTCTCTCACTTTTGTAATGGTTTACCCCCTTCAGCCTTCTGCTATATTTACGTGCATGAATCCTGGTCTGAACAAGAGTTGCAATTTCCTATTTCCGTGTGTATGTTCATCATCTTACCCATGGTTTTATAACCTGTGTCTTCCTGTTATAACATCCCTCAGTATTTCCTATAATGCAGGTCTTCTGGTGGTGAATTCTCTCAGCTTATGAAGAGCCGGAAAAGTTTTTATTTCTCCTTCAAATTTAATGAATAACTTTGCTGGATATGTTACTGTTGGTTGGTGATTTCTCTCTTTTAATAATTTCATTTTTCAATTCCACTCTCTTCTAGCTTGTAGGGTTTCTGCTGAAAAATCTGATGATTATCAAATAAAGTTTCCTTTATAGTTTAATGTCTTCTTTACCCTGGTTGCCCTGAGAATTCTTACTTTGTAATTATTTTTTGACAGTTTTAATAAAATTTGCCACAGAGAAGGCCTTTTTGGACTGAGGTAATCAGTTCTGTTTGCTTCTTGGATTCAAACATCCGGGGCTTTCCCCGGGTTTGGAGAGTTCTAGATGATTACTCATTTAAATAGGCCATTTCCTTATCTCTCTCTTCTTCTGGTATACCCCTTATTTCTATATGACTCTTTCTTTTGGAGTCAGAGAGTTCTTGCTGAGTTTTCTCACTTATTTTTACTCTCAAATTTCTTTTCCACCTTTGTAATTTTAAGATTTCCATCTTTAATGTCACTAATTTCTTCTTCCATTTTTCTAAGCTCACTAGTTCATTCTTCAACATTTTTATAGAGATTTCTTTTTTGCTCTAGAATTTGTTGGTTCTTTTTTTTAGTTTCATTCTCTTCGGCTGAGTACTATTTCTTGATCATAAATTTTATTTCTGAATTTATTAAACTTTCTATGTTTTTTTGAATCTCATTGAGTTTTATTTTTTAGAACTGCAATCTTCAATTCTCTGTCACTTAAATCACATATTTATATGTCTTTGAATTTATTTTTAGAGATTTTTCATTATCTCAGCTACCGTGTTACTTTATTCATGATATTTAATGGGTTATTTCTCTGCCTAGGCATCATGGGAATGAAATCTGCTTTTCAAAGGAGGTTTTAGCACTTCTTTATTTAATAAGCTGATAAGAGGTCGTTCTTTTGTTTTCCAATAGGTGGCGATGAAGCACAATATATTCTCTTACACTTACTGGTTGGTCTTTGGGGAAGTCTCTCTGGGTTGAAGTTGCCCCAGCCATTGAAAATGCGCTGCATTTCCCAAGGCGGTGAGTGTCCCCTAGGTGATAAGGTTGGCTGGTTCTCAGGAAACCACCCCCTCGGACAGAATGTGGTGGTCTATCCCTTCCCAGGCTCTTGAGATCCCAGCAACACCTCCAGCACCCTGATGCTGCCCATAATGTTGTGCTCTCTGTAGTGTCTCAGGTGCCTCCATGGGGTCTGCTGCAATGGGTGGGGCCAGGTGGGCAAGTAGAGGCCAGTTCATGCGTTGTGGCCTTTTTTTTTTTTTTATTCCTGTGATGGCAACTGCCAGACCGCAGCAGCCACAGCTCTGTATCTCTGCCCTGGGTCACTGCGATCAGCTGCCCCGTGAACCAGCTGCTCAGGGAGTATGCTTCTGCTTCTCCCGTCCGTCCTAAGGCCTGCAGGTCCCACGTTCTGTACCCCAACCCTCACTGCTACTCTTCCGTTGGGACCTGCTGCTACCCCCGGGAGAGTGAGGGGAGGAGGCGGGCTTCTGTGCTTTTGTTTCCTGCGCGGTAATGGTGGCTGCTTGGCCACAGCTGCTGCGCCTCTGTGTTCTGTCTCTTCTCCTTTAACTGAGTTCATCTGTAGTATGTTCTGACCACCCAGAGAACGTGGATTCTACCTCTCTGCCCTTGAGTGCTGAAGAGTTTGTCCACTGGAACTTGAATCCACTCCTGCTACCGAAAACTATGTGTTGTGACTTAAATGAGGTATGTTTGAAGAATTCATCAATACCCAACTTTTAACCCAACAGGAGCTTACATATTTTCTCATGTTTTTCTGGACTTTCTTCATTATGTTCCATGACAGAGAGACATCAAATGTTACCTTCTCAGTACAAGTAATACTTTACTTTTTAAAGTGTAATTTTGTGTTATCCTCATAACAATCCCTTGAGAAAGGTTATTGTTATCCCTACTCTTTATAAGGAAAGCATTATCTAACAGGAATATATAGTACACAATAGACAGAAGACTTACTATTCTAGTTCTATGATTTGCATAAGGGGATGGGGACTACCGACTGATATGAAGTTGAATCTGACAAACTAGGTGGTAAGGGTAAGTCACCCTTTCACCATTTTAAAAGAAAGTGTGTGATGCTACTACAGGAGGTCCGAAAACAATGAAAAAATAAGAGAAAGCTGTAAGAAGAAACATAAGTTCTATTTTAAATACTATGAACTGTAAAATATGGTAAACTGTAAAACTTGAGGAAAAATGTTATAATTATTTTGATGTAATATTCCAAAGCAAAATGACAATCATTTATCTATAGAATTACAAACTCGCACATATATTTGTATCTTATAGCAGTGACTTAGAGCTACTGATAAATGTTTAGGTGCAACTAAAATCATCAATCAATTATAATAGAATGATTAGGTATTTTTCAGGTTGATCCTTTATTGCGTTTTAGTATAATGCAAATGAGTGATTCATGAAGCATCAATATGTATAACAGACAATGCATTCACAAGGAAATGGAAACATCTGGCTTCTATCCATATATTCTCATGGTCTTTGTAGATGTCAGTTTTTTCACATGTTAAATGAAAATGTCGTGTCAAATATCTGTAACTTGTTTTTTGGAAGAAGATATTAGGATTTTATGTTCAACATTCTGTTAACCAGAACATTTATTTAAACAGCTATATCAAACATTTTGTAAAGATAAAGTCAGAATATTTACAAATACATTTTACTGTTATTTAAAAATATATTTTATATTTAGGAAATCTAAGTAAGTTTTATTTCAATAAAATATGTATGTAGGTAATATAATTTTCTTGCAAAATAGAACATTTATTTGACAAATAATTAACTTTTAATTCCCAAAATACAATTAATTTAGACATTTTTTTTACATCTAAAGGACTACTGGAATTTCACACATACCAAATAAAAGTAATTTCTATGTAACTAATGTATTTTTAAAAGAATTTAGCTAACACTTATTTTAAAAATCTATGAGATAGTTGCAAAATCATTTTTAGTGGGAAAAAATTACATTACTTAAATTATGTGTATTGAGCCTTGATAAGTGTAGCTCAGTTGGTTGGGCAGCATCTCACCAAGCAGAAGGTCCGCAGTTTGATTTAGGGCACATGCCTGGGTTGCGGTCCCCGTTCTGCACCCAGGGGAGAGGCAATCAATAGATGTTTCTCTCAAACATCGATGCTTTTCTCCCTATCCTTCTTCCTCCCTTCTCTCTCTAAGAATAAATAAATAAGTAAAATTGTATTTAAGTTTTGTTTACAGTTCTAAATTATCATAATATTTTCCTTGCTAGTCACAGTGCATGCAGCTCTTTGAAAGAATGACTGAGCAAGTATGTGTGTGTGTGTATGCCTTCTTCACAATTCAAGCTTGTGCTAAGAGGTTGTAAACAATTTTAAGGTGTTGTAATAATGTTTAATGCTGCTGTAAATATGGCTTGAGTAATTTTGTAGCCTGAGCCTAGTATCAGAGTTTCACATTTCAAATTTTTAATTTCTGGGTCCTAATACATGAACCAAACTATTTGTCGCTTCCTTGCTTATGTTACTAACAGACGACATAAAGATGCACCTTTGATTAGGTAGTGTAAAAACATTTAAAACTAATATTGCATTTGATTGAAAAGGGAAATTCACAGTCATTATCAACTATCCTATTCAACAAGTCTATGAAAAATGGAAAATCTTATCTGTTATATCTTTTGAAGGCAGGTATTTTCATGTCCTAGTTGCCGCTCTGCCTTCATAACCATCAGAGTTCCCAAACCATGGGCACTCAAAAATATTTGTTGAATAACTGAATTGTTCATTATGATTATTACTATTATGATGGAAAAGAAATCACTGTGCTTCCTGTAAAATACCAGAAATTTCATATTGAATGCTAGTGGAACTACTCAGGACTCCCACTACAATTGAACAATAGTACATTAAAATCCATCTTCTCAAAGGAATTGTTCATATTCACTCAATAATTCTTAGCACTTAATTGCTTTGGTGCTTTTCAAAATCACAATACTTTACAATGATTTTCAGCTTTTAATGATGACATACAATTTTTTCAAGAACATACCATTTCCTTAAAATAAGGCATACCAATAGAGTCAGATAGATTAATCTGTGTGTCTATACTAGACTTTGAGTACCATTCATAGGCTAAGTTTGAAAGTAACAGGCAACATTTCTTAATTTTTTTTTATTTTGATTCCTTAGCTTGATTCTTGGCAAATGGATTTCTAGTGCAAGGGGACAGGATAGAATTTTTAAAATAAATGTTAAATTAATCAAATCACTAGCTACTTATACATCTTCATTTGTCACTATTAACAAATAATTTGTTACTCCTAAAGAGAGGTTCTAAAAAAATGTGAAAAAAACTGGGTAAGAAAACCTAACCTGTCACTTACTGAAATGTGAACTTGAGGACCTGTTGTGTTTTTTTTTAAATTGTCGTTGGTGGGTTTATATGTCTAATTTTTCATTCAAAGAAAGTAGAATAAAAAGGAAAACTAAGCCACAAGACCATTAATAAGTTGTATGGAGAATCATTATGGAATTATTTTAAAATTGTCAAAGAACTTGATGAATAAATAATTCAAGTCATTAAAAAATAGTTGTAGCAGATTATACTTCCTTGTTTTGTATTTCCCTGATTTGTTGGATATGTAAAAATAAAAGATCTGCCTGGAATGTAATAAGAATAACTTTGAAATTTTATCATGTTGCAGGGTGGAATACTTTATTTGAATACACATGTAACAGGATATTGTTAAAATTATCTATTTTCACTAATATTCATATTTGTAAATATGAGCAACAAATTCACTCTTCTTGAAATGACTCCTATTGGAAACCTACACACAAAATAATTGACCACTTCTCTTTATTCTTTGTTACCACCTACTGCTGATATCAGTTACTACGTCCGTGAACACAGTCAAGGTCCAAGCTCCTCAACAGTACTTCAGACTTCATACTGTATAATATCTTTGACCATAAACTATCTTGACATTTGTCAATCAAATAGATTCCAAAGTTCTGACATGAGAATGATCTATACTAATGTTCTTTAATGAAAAGTGCATATTTCCTTATAACAGGTATTTCTGGCTCGTCTCGGCAGTTCCCAGGGCACTCTTCTCACTGTGGAAGTGCCGCCATCCACAAAGACAGACCTACACCATTTGTAATTGAATGACCCTGACTCTCCCAGATATCATGAATCAGAACAGTATGGCTGCAGGCCCAATGCTGAAGCCATGAGCTCCTCTGGGACTTGGAAGGGGAACTTAGGTCAAGCGAACTCTGCTGGTATCTTGCACGGGAAAGACAGGAACCTCAAAGTTACAGAGTGACCCCTGAAGCTTACTATATGAATCAGAAAGCCCATATGATGGGATAGGTGACAGAGGCTGTGTTGACACGTTTTGTAGACTATAATACAGTGTAAGTGTTTCAAATAATTATTTTGTAATGGAACAATGCTTGGGATTTTAAAAAATACTGACTTTTATATTGGATCAGTGTGCAGTAGGACTGTGATGTTTAAAAGTCAATTCACTTGAGAAACTTAAAAAAATAACTGGATTGAAAAATATATAATCTATATTGTCTATGAAGTTTCAAATTATAAGCTAACTCTTATGCACCTGAAAACAAAATTGTTTGTTAAACCATTACCATCCCTGAGATATTCTTCTCTGTACTCACCTACCAACACCCTCACCCTCACATGTTATGTCAGCCAACAAGGAAGAGACACCTGGGTACAACGAATTTGCCACTTTTCAGTACAGCTATCTGACTGCTGACAAGTGTAGCTCAGTTGGTTGGGCAGCATCTCACCAAGTAGAAGGTCAGCAGTTTGATTTAGGGCACATGCCTGGGTTGCGGTCCCCGTTCTGCACCCATGGGAGAGGCAATCAATAGATGTTTCTCTCAAACATCGATGCTTTTCTCTCTATCCTTCTTCCTCCCTTCTGAAGTTGCTCTGTGAATCTGAGGTCACACTATGACTTTAGTCCTAAGTCTACTGAAACGCAAACAAGAAACAATCAGTTCAGGCTGATAAATTGAGCCACTCTAGCAATTAGAATCAGTTTTTCAGAATCTACCTGTAATGGATAATTAATAAAGGAAGCAGAGAGTCTAACAGTAAGTACATAAAAACATAAAGGACAATACCAGCTATCTTTTGAAGTAAACTCAAGCCCTTTGCAGGCTAGCAGTTGAGGGGCCTCGACAAAGTGGGAGGGCGGTGTTGCAGCTGAGTCCTGGGGGCCAAGGATGGTGACTGAGGACCCCAGATGCCTCTCTAGGGCATAAGCTCCCACAACTACTTTTCCAAGGCATCCTGTCAATCTTTCCATCCCAGACTGTGCCACCAGGACCAGAGTGGAAACTACCTTCAAGATGAAGACTGCATCTAAAACATATGACATCCTAAAGGTGGCATTTTAGCAATTCACACATGTCTAGCTTTAGTTGGTAATACCCATAACCTGAGCTAATCAGCACTTTATAGTTATATCCAACTAAATCCAACATAGGCATCTGTGCTAGTTTAAACCATATGTGTGGAATTACTTCTGGATTATGTTTTCTTGTGCGTGGTTTAAATCCAAAAGCTATTATACGAGTATTCTCTATACAAAAATGATTCTGATCAACTCTCAGCACTTATAAATCCCACACAGTTGGGAGAGAAAAGTGGATGTTGTATGAAAGATTCAAATGACAACAGCTGCAGAGAAGCTGCGCATCTGGTACATTCTAACTCCCGTTATAACCACACAGTGTAAGTGACAATTGCTTTCCATAATCCTGTGATTGTGTTCTGTACAGTCAGAGTCATTTCCCGTAACTTGTGGACCTCCTACAGACATCTTGGTCCCAAATTTCATCTGTCACTGCATTACATCATGGTATTGTAGCAGCAGGCTGCCACAGCCATGTAAGTTGGTATTTTATGTGCTTCCTCTGTATGCATTTAATATTGATAAAAAGAAAATCACTGCTGAGAGTAATGGGGTGAGGCAGGCAAATAAGAATTATTGGGAGGTTTAGCAGCTACATTCAGTTCTATAAGTGGCAACAATTTTCCTCATTACTTTCAATCTAACCAGTATTTATGTTGTCTACGTTGTGGAAGAAAGCAAAAAGGTTATCCCTGTATTCAAGGAGACAAAAATTACACATGAAACATTTAAATAGGATGCAGACAGTACTTTTGTGGGATTCGGTGCAAACTTTAAGTTTTCTACATGTTTTGAAGTGATGTAATTTAGGGCATTTACAAGGTAAATTCACCTGTCTTTATGGTAGCATTATATCCACCAGTCACAACAGCTACACTTGTTGGGCACCTACCATTCATCAGACACTACACATTGACTCATTTAATTGGTCTGACTATAGTGTGAGTCATTTAGTATTTATGGTGAGACCATCAGATCACAAATGAAAACACAGAATTTGGGGAGGTTAAATGTGTCTCAGTAGTTCTTGCACTAAATATGGACAGGACTCAAGCCCAACACTCTGTGACTCCAGATTTCATTTTCTTAAGCTGTTTACCATTCTGCCTACTCAGATGCTGATGTGCACAGTGTGGTATGTTTCCAACATTATTAATATATAATCGACACATTGTGCAACTGTAAAGTGTACAGCATGTTGATTTGAATCTTATATATTGCAGTAAGATGACCACCATGGCATTAGCTGACACCTCCATCATGTCACATAATTACCGTTTCTTTTTTTGTGCTGGAAACATTTAAGATCCATGGTCCCAGAAGTTTCAAGTATACAGTGCAATACTGTTATCTGTAGTTGCAATGCTGTGCATCAGAGCCCTAAGACTGACACTTGCAAGTCTCTGCCCTTTGACCCTCAGCTCTCCACTTTCCCCACCACCAGATCCTGGTAATCCCGTTTTATTCTCTGTCTCTATAAGTTCGGCCTTTTCAAATTCTGTTTTTTCTTTAATTTCTCAATATTCATGGACAAATTTTGCAACTCAGAGGACATCTGCAATGTGTGGAGAAAGTTTTGGTTTTCATGACTGGTGGAGGAGCTGTTACTGGCAAGAGACTCAGATAATCATCCTACACTGTACAGAAGAGTTCCTTACATCAAATAATCATCCTGCCCAAAATATCAACCATGCTGAGGAGACTTTGGCAAGATAATTCCTTGTTGTAGAGAGCTGTCTTGTGTGCTATAGTTTGGGCTCTGCACATCAGACTGCATTACTATTCTCCCTCCAGTTATTAACCAAATTATATAACCAAATCATCTGCAGATATTAACAAATGTCCTCTAATTGAGAACCAGATTTATATTTTTGCTTGAGATCCACTGTGCTGTAATAGTTAGCTTACAGTTAAGTGAGGAAGATAGAGAAGTAAGTAGCCTTGTCAGACAGTCAGGCTATTTCATGGAGCTAAAACAAAGAAATGAACTGGATTTCATTAGAAGACAGGAGAACAGCCAATTAATTTTACCTGGGTCGGTTCATAGAATTATTCTTATGCTGTGACTGTGAAATGGGGTTTCAGGATAATAGTAGTCAAGGAGAAAAAAGGAAGTCACTCAATTCAAAGAGAGAAGCTGGTACAAGTTATAGCAGTAGATTTAAAAGATGCTGGGAAGGCAATAAGTAAGAACATGGTCACGTGGCTCATCAGTAGGTTGAGAGAAGGTGAGATGGTTAACTCCAAGTGTCAGTTTGATTGGGTCACGAGGGACCCAGGCATTTGGCCAAACGTTATTTTAGGTGTCTGGGAGGGTGTGTCTGAGTAAGATTAACATTCAGAAGATTGGCCTCCCTAAAGTGAATGGGACTCCTCTAATCAACTGAAAACCTAAACAGAAAAAAAAAGCATTCTTCTTTTGAACAAAACATGGGCTTCCCCTGTGTTCAGCCTGAGGGCTTTTAGAATGGAGTTTTTATCATTAGGTCTCCTGGTTCACACATATGCAGATTCAGATTGGCGATACAGCTTGGCTGTCAGCCTTAATCACATACTGAGGTGAGCCAATTCCTTACCATGATAAACGCTTCCTACTTCTTTCTCTCACTCTCTCTGTCTCTCCTTTTCACTCCACACACTCACACAGGCGCGCACACACACACACAGTAGATTCTTGAACAGCACAGAGTAGGGGTTCCAATCCCTTAGCACAGTTAAAAATTTGTGTATAATTTTTCACACCCCCCAAACTTAATAATAATAGATTATTATTGATCAGAAGACTTGCTGGGAACATAAGTAGTCTCGTTACTACATATTTTTGTTATATGCATGTAGTATATTACTATAGTCTTATAATAAAGTAAGCTAAAGAGAAGTTGTTTTATTAAGAAAATTGTAAGGAAGCAAAAATACAGTTAGCAATATTTATTTAAATAAATTCACATATGAGTGGACCTATTCGGTTCAAATACATGTTGTTCAAGCATCAATTGTGTAGATGAATAGGTAGATATACATGTCTGGAAAGACAGGTATCTGTGTGTATGTACACCTGCATTCTACCAATTTCATTTCCCTGCAGAATTGTACCTAATAAAGCAAATGAGAGGTAAGGTTCGTTATTTTCCATGTGTTCTTTACCAAGTTGAGAGATTTTGATATCAGATTACACATGCTTGTTCATGAGTTTACTGTTTTAAAGAAAAGGAGTTTGTTGACAGTGTGGAGTGCAGCCAGCTTGGGATAGGCTGGTGGATAAATGAAAAGTCCTATTGCTGTGGATGGTGCAAAAATAATAAGAATTGGTCTGGGTTATTAATTATAGAACTAGGGAAGGATGGTTTAGACACAGGGAACCACACATAGGAGAACATGAAAAAGAGAAATAAAGAGTAATATTGGGAGCACAGCAACTCATCTCCATTGAACAATGCCTCTCTCTCTTCTTAAAATATTTTTAAATGTCAAATATAGTTGACATATAATATTCTATTAGTTTTGTGTATACAAACCAGTGGTTAGACATTGTATAACTTACTAAGCGATGATCCAAATAAAACTAATACCCATCAGACACCATACATATCTATTACAATATAACAGTGATAACTGATGGACACTTAGGTTGCTTCCATATCTTCCCTATTGTAAATAATTCTACAATGAACATGTGGACAGAAAAAAAGCCAGCCATTCTTAATGTAAAGAGAACAGTTTGTGCAACATCGATGTAACCTGACAGCCAAGGAGAGTGGACTGGAGTGTGCATGCATAAACAATGATGGTCTCACTGTACTAGTCAGTGGGGGTGGTAGATGCTCTTCAGTGAGCATTTGTACTGTGTAGCTGTTGCATTAAAATGACTGAGTGAGTAGAGCAACGAATCTGCATCAAATTTTGTATTAAGCTTGAGCATTCCTCTATGGAAACTACTCGGATGATTTAGAAGGCTTTAGCCAACTAGTGATTGGCAGCTTCATCATGACAACACACCTACTTGTGCCTCAAATCTTACATAGGATTTTTTTTTTTGCAAAACATCAAATCACCCAGGTGACTCAACCCCCCAACAGTCCAGATGTGGCACCCTATGATTTCTGGCTTTCTCAAAACTAAAATCACCTTTGAAAGGGAAGAGATTTCAGACCATTGATGAGATTAAGGAGGTACAATGGGGCAGCTGGTGGCAATCAGGAGAACTATGTGAGGTCCCAAGGTGCCTACTTTGAAGCAGACAGAGGTGTCATTTCCTTTGTACAATGTTTTTTGTACCTTGTATCTTCCTCAATAAAGGTTTCTATATTTTATAATACATGGCCAGGCACCTTCTGGACAAACCTTGTATGTCTTTCAACTTTTTGTTTTGGGTATTTTCAGATAAATATCCAGAAGTGGAATAGCGATGTCCTTCTTTATCTCTTGTTATATAGCCTTTGCTTTAAATTATATTTTGTCTGGTATAAATATTGCTACCCTAGCTTCTTTGTTTCTTTCTATTCTCGTGAAATATCTTTTTCCATCACTTTACTTTCAGTGTGCATGTGTCTTTTGATCTGAAATGTGTCTCCTGTAGACAACATATATAAGGGTCTTGTATATATGATTCCCATCAGAAAAAAACAAAAAGAAAAAAAAGAATCCAAAAGACGGGGGTAGTACACAGAGCCCCTAGGACAACTTCAAGTGTACTAAAATCTACATTATAGGGGTAGCAGAAGGTGAAGAGAGGGAGCAAAAAATTGAAAACCCTTTGTGAAAAAATCATGATGAAAAACTTTCCTAACCTGATGAAGGATATAGACATAGAAATCTAGAAAGCACATAGAATGCCAAACAAAATCAACCCAAAGAGGCCTATACCATGACACGTCATAATTAAAATGCCAAAAGTTAAAGATAAAGAGAAAATCTTAAAAGCAGTAAGAAAAAAAGCAGTTACCTACAAGGGAGCTCCCGTAAGACTGTCAGCTGATTTCACAACAGAAACTTTGCAGTCCAGAAGGAACCATCAAAAAATATTCAAAATAATCGAAAGCAAGGACCTATCACCGAGGTTACTCAGCAAAGCTATCATTTAAAATTAAAGAACAGATAAAGAGCTTCCCAGACAATAAAAAGTTAGAGGAGTTCATCACTACCAAACAATATTATAAGAAACGTTAAAAGGTCTTTTTTAAGAAGAAGAAGAAGTAAAATAAATTAAAAATATAAGTAATAAAATGGGCCCAGGCTGGCATAGCTCAGTGGATTGAGCGCCGTCCTGTGAAACAAACAACCGCGATTTGCTTCCCAGTCAGGGCATATGCCTGGGTTGCAGGCCAGGTCCCAGCAGGGGATGCATGAGTGGCAACCATATGTTGATATTTCTCTCCCTCTCTCCTTCCCTTCTCCTCTAAAAATAAATAAATAAAATCTTTAAAAAATCATAATACAATTGTAATAAATACATATCTGTCAACAATTACTTTTAATGCAAGCGAATTAAATGCTTCATTAAAACGCATATTGAGCACTGGCTGGTGTAGCTCAGTGGATTGAGCACCGGAATGTGAACCAAAGGGTTACAGGTTCAATTCCCAGTCAAGGCACATGCCTGGGTTGCAGGCCAGATCCCCAGTAGGGGACACATGAGAGGCAACCACACATTGATGTTTCTCTCTCACTCTTTCTCCTTCCCTTCCCCTCCCTCTAAAAATAAATAAACAAAATATTTTTAAAAACACATATTGAGACTGAATGGATCTTAGGATTTACTTTGTGTTACAATCTGGATGTTTAATTCAGGAGGACATATTTTTATTCTTTTTCATTTTCCAAGTTTAACAAAGATATATTGAAAAAGTTAACAAAGTCTACTGTATGCACTTAGATCCTTCTAGACAGTTTCTAAATCATGCAAGTAAAAGATTATGTAAATACATTAAAAATCACCCTTCCTACATTTTTCTGTCTACATAATTAGTTTAAATATGCTCTCCTACCCCCCAATTATATACACAGATTGTTTCTTACATAAAGAAACCAGCTACAGTTAATTTAAGTATTTCAAAGAACCGTTATGAGGGTGGCATATTTTTTTCCTAAAAAAAAAAGGCATTATGCAACTTTAATAACTAGAGAGATTATCAGGCCCACTTAGTCTATGTCTCTCTCCATTAACAGTATAACACATGTCTAAGCAGAAAACAGTCACAGTGAGCAAGTGAGCAATAAGGTTTTCTTTTTCTCTGTATTTTAACAGAGTTAACTGAGTGAGTCCAATAAAACCTTTGAGGCAATCATTCCTGAATTATTATATGCTCCCAAGGACACCCTGGAGACCCATACATTGACAGAAATACTGGTCACTGTGGAGCACTTAACTTAATTGGACCAATGTTATGAGCTAACAGTGAGCTTTAGTATGACGAAGATTGTTTTGGCAATTCAGAAAATCTAAGATTTTCACTAATGGGGAAGTAAATAACTTAACTACGTTCTTCATGGTCTTTCCGATGGCTCCAGGGGAAAAAATGCAAATTAAGTCTGTCTCAGCCATTGTCACCTAGCCTCCTATCAAACTCCTCTTGGTAGAAAAGACTTGAAATGCTCTATTTACAAATGTGCATAATTGGAATTCAGAGTGTTACCTCTTTAACTATAATGTTTTTAAAGCTTATTTGTAGTTGTAAAATAAAGGGTTCTGTTTAGTTTAAAAGACTCAGGTGTTTAAAAGCAGGTAAGTTAAACATGTAGCTCTCATGGAAGTCTCCTATTCTCCCCTATCATCCCAGCTTCTGGTCTGTTTCTAGGTGTACGACTAAACAGCGGTGTATCATTATAAGGCAAAGGTGGACAGTGATAGAATACTGTTAAAGAATAGAGATAGGGAAAAAAAGCAAAGGAGGTAACTAGATATCGAAGAGCTCTTGGTGCATCTAAGCAGTCAGGTCCTGCCTGCGGCCCACCTTCACTGATCACCTTCATCTTTCACTTTGCAAGTGTCACTGAAGTCGGGCTTTTGCTGTGTTTGTGGATTGATTCATTGGGCCTCCTTCACAGAGCAGCCTACTATGTTACTGAAATATGTATTTTTCATTTTATGATTTCTCCTGAATTGCAAATTCTCATAAATCACATTTAAAAAGGCAGGTTATTTATGAAAAATGAGCTAATATATGTTTTTCTTCCTGAAAGCATGTGAGGGTATAAATGTTTAATAAGTTTTATAGCAACATAATAAGTTATTCTAATAGAGAGTACAAGTGTACCTTAATAATATATGAAAGGAACATGTATTTTTGGAGGAAAATATGTTTTTATCCTTAACATAGAAATAAAAACAAAAAATGGGAAAAAAATATTGCAGAGGTTTATAGATACTTTTTACTATATTTAAATTAGTGTTATTCAGAAGACTATTTTCTTTATAACGAATAATGATAAATTTTTTCTACACTGTAGGAATACAACGTTCTCCATTAAAATATTATTGGTAGTGATAAACTGCTCAGTGAGACTATGATTTATTTTCACATAAAATTTCCTTTGAGAATTATTCTAAAACTTTGCTTCACAAATGTTCACACTGACATATAACATCTCCCTAATAATTCTAAGAATACATACTGATGGGGTATCCACAAAATTATAGCATTGAGTCTAGAATTGAGCAACCATCATTTCATTTAAATAAACTTCTGAGTAAATACTGATGCTTCAATCGTTTATTTGAATGTTTTGGCTCATTTCTTATAAAATGTAGTGCATCACCACACTTTCCCATGCAGCTATTTTATATTTGTTCTGAGGCCCCATATTTGCTGATGAATATAGGACATTTATGTCTCTTGGTAATTGGGCCATTAATATGGCACTTATCTATATGTACCTGTCTAGTAAAATCGAGGGGCTTGTTTCAAAATGTGTGTGTGTGATATACTGAAAAACTTCCTTGGCAACAACTTACCCCGAAGAAAATAACAACTAGGACACATAGTTTGATCCAGTATCAATGGCTTAGACCTCACAGATAGCATGAGTCTTCCCATAAGGTGCTGTCTGTCTCTCAGAGATACTCACAGCCTACCTCCATGAAAATGTCAAGAGACCCTAGAGAAAAAAAAGTAAAAAAATATAAATTAAATCAGAAATAACCATTTCAAGTCCATTAAAAACTGTTACAGCTAATAATTCAGTAAATTTTCAGGATACACAAAAGTCTTATGTGTGTTTATATGCTAATAATGAATTATCAGGAACAGAAATTAAGAAAAACAACCCCATATAAAAATGCATCAAAAAGAATGAAATACCTGGAAATAAATTGAATCAAGAAGATGAAAGTCCTGTCCTCTGAAGACACTGATGAAGGAAATTGAAGACAACATACCAAATAGAAAGTTATTCCATACTTATGGATCGGAAGAATCAACATTGTTAACATGTCCACACTACCAAAAGCAATCCCTATCAAATTTCCAACGACATTTTTCAAAGAAATAAAGCAAATAATCCTCAAGTTCATGTGGATCTATGAAAAAGTAGCTAAAGAAACTTGAGAAAGAGGAGCAAAGCAAGAGACATACTGCTCCATGATTTCAAACTATATTACCAAGCTATAATCATAAAAACAGTATGATAGTGGCATAAAAACAGAAGCAAAGCAAGGGGGCAGAATAGAGAGCCCAGAAATAAACCCACACATGTATGTTCAGTTAACTTAGGGCAAAAGAACCAACAAAATAATGGAGAAAGGACAAATCTCTTCAATAAATTGTATTCGGAAAACTGGGCAGCCACATATAAAAATAATAAGAAACTCAAACACTATCTCACACCATACACAAAATTAACTCTAAGTGGATTAAAGACTTTAGACCTGAAAGCATAAAACTCCCATAAAGCACAGGCAATAAACTTCTTGACATAGGACCTGGTGATGATTTTTTTGAATCTCACATCAAAAGCAAGAGGAACAAAAGCAAAAATTAATAAATGAGACATTATATTTAAAATCTTCAGATTTTAAATACAAAATATGTTTTTATCCTTAACATAGAAATAAAAACAAAAAATGGGGAAAAAAACACTGCAGAGGTTTATAGATACTTTTTACTACATTTAAATTAGTGTTAATCAGAAGACTATTTTCTTTATAATGAATAATGATAAATTTTTTCTACACTGTAGGAATACAACGTTCTCCATTAAAATACAGAAAAGAAAATCGTCAACAAAATGGAAAGGTAACCTTCAGATTGGGAGAAAATACTTGTAAATCATGTATCTGATAAAAGGTCAGAACCCAAAATATAAAAGAAAACTTATAAAAGTCAACAGGAACCCCCCCCAAAGACAATCTAATTAAAAAATGGCAACAGGTCTGAAAAGACATTTTTCCAAAGAAAAAATATCAAAGATCAGCAGTTACATAGAGAGATGCTCAATAACACTAATTATTAGGAAAATGTAAAACAAAACCACAATGACATAGCACCTCACAGCGGTTCGTATAGTTAGTATCAGAAAATTGTGGAGAAAAGGAAACCTTTGTGCACTGTCATGGGGAATGTAAATTGTGTAACCACTATTGAAAACATTATGGAGGTTCCTCCAAATTTTTTAAAAAATAGAACCTCCATGTGACCTCAATGCCACTCATAGCTATTTATCCAAAGAAAACAAAGACACTAACTTGAAAAGATACATGCACCCCCGTATTCATTGTAGCATTATTTACAATGGCCAAGGTATGGGGAGAAAAGTCGTGTCCATGGATGGATCAATTAATAAAAATGTGATATAAATGTAATTATAATTATTCAGTGATTTAAAAAGAATAAAACAATGTGGATGGACCTCAAGGACATTATGCTAAGTGAAATTGGGTCAAAGACAAATACCATGTGATCTTCCTTATATGTCAAATCAAAAAAACATATATGGTTTTCTTTAGAAAGCTATATTTGAGGCAAATATGAGAAAATATTAAGAAGTTTGTGGAGGCACAACAGTAATGTTGCATTATTACAGTATTTTGTTTGTATTTGCTGTATAGGAAGGGATCAAAGGATGGTCTGAAGGCTGTACTGATAATTATGGGAGGAGAGAGAATGGTCAGGACAGATCCTCAAACATTCCTCAGAATGAGAAGACAGAGTTCTCAATAATTTGAAAACATACATCAGAAAACATTTTAGGTTCTTTGAGAGGTAAGGAAACCAGGCAATCACGGTGCATGGTAAAACATTCAGAAGAAGGAAATTTGTATTTATCCCGTGGTTATTATGTGGTTGTTACTCTCTCATATAGTATCTTATTCAATACTCAAAGCATCCCAGTGAGGTACATAATGTACAGCTTTGGGAAAATTACACAGGGGAGCAAATCAGAGCTCAGAGAGGGGCCCATGGTAAGGACATGAAGGAATCAGAATCTGAGTCCACGTCTTCATTACCCAAACTAGCGAGCTGTGCCCTGGGGGCTTCCAAGGAGGGGGGAGCACAGAGTGAAGGGGCTGGAGGCCACAGAACTTCTCTCTAACAACACTTTGTATTTACCATATACGACTGAGGGATTCACAGAATTCTAGCAGTGCCATGAATCAATTCTCGTAAATTATTCTGACTGTAAATCGGAAATCTGAAGAAGCAGGAAGTCATACAAGGGTTAAGTAAATCTCCCTTGATTATAGCAGTAGTTACAATATTTGGAATATAATTGTGCCATTTTATTTTTTAAAGACAAAATAAGTGTACTGCTCACATCAACATTTCAAGGGAATCTTGATATATTTTTTATTATTAGTATATTATTATTTTATAATAATTCTCTTCATTTTAATATTTTTTAAAGAAACATCTGTTTTACTACCGCTCTCTCTAAGACACTGTTAGATGAGGACTTGCTTTGATATTTCCTTAAAGAATATTAGGCAAAGAGCCAGAAAATATTCATTCCTGGCAAACATGAAGACTCTTCCTATTGATGATGGTAGGCAGGGATGACGATGGAAAGCAGCAATACCGGCTTATGTGAGAGCAAGGCCCTTGGAAAATAGGGAAAATACAGCAGGGGTATCTGGAGTGCACAACATGGTAGCTGGTAATCTATGATTTAGGTTTTATATAAAACACATATGAGGGATGTCTTAAAATATTGGGAGACTATTTTCTTTAAAATCAGAGGAAGTCTTTATTTCAGAAGTGTATCACTCAGTGCATTATGTTGTGTATCTTCAAGCAGATAAGGAAAAAGGGGGAAAAGTGCATATACAGGTAGGGTAATAAATGATGATTGTGTTTTGAACCAGAAACATCTAATACTTTATGATATAAGGCAGCTGATTTTGTAGGCTGTTAACATGAAAGAGTTAATTTGTGATTAAACACACATCTTCCTTTTCACAACTTACGATTTCAAGCATGACGAACTTACGATTTCAAGCACGAGAGAAGGGTGCAGAGTTATGTACCTTTCAACACATTTCATATTTTCCGCCGAAGTTTGTTTGTTTCCCTACTTCGTTTACACACACTGAGTTAAAGACTGTTTACTCTGTGGTCAGTTCAATCGAATAAAGATCAAATCAGCAGCAGTGTCCACTAGTCTGAGTTGCCCCATTGTGCCTTTAACTCAGAATGGTCTACAGCAGAGATTCCCCACCTTTGCATTTCACTCACACACAAACTAATCACTAAAATCCTGTTGCACACCAAAAATACATGTTTTTGCCAATATTACAAAATAGGGATGGTTTTGATTCACTCACATCAGACACATATGGTTATGTTGGCTGTTGTCATCTTATAAAATTGTATCAGTTTATTTGAGCCAAACTGAGGACTTTTGGGAAACAAAATCTCAACAGTTGAGAATATGTTCTGGCTGATGGCATTTTTTTCATTTGACAGCCTAAGGGAAAAGAGGTCAGTACCCTTGGACTAAACAGTTAGATGTTACATGTTTTAAGAATTCTTGTTCCACACTAGTTGAAAATCTCTGGTGTAAAGGGATAAAATATATTCCACTGTCTCTGAAAAACTAACTTTTCTGTCGGAGCCTTACAAAGGCAATGGAATCACGGACATCACCCGTTCTGCCTCAACCAGATGCAACAAGGCTTTACATAGTGTTCTCACTTTTCTCTCTTATTTTGCATGATTTGAACTTTTTGATTCTCCATTCGTTTTCCACTTGGGAAGGAGGAAAAATAAATATTGCTGAACCCTGGGTTTATTTCCATTTTCACTGGAGGCATTTTCAGTGAGATCTCTGCCCTGCTCTTTGTTTTGTTTACTGCCATGGATCCTTCCAAACTCCAGCTTACCTTTTTCGTGAAGGGTGTGTAAAGGAGCTAGTGTCTGTTCCCTGTCCATGGGAAGATGAGTATACGACCAGTAGATCAAGAGCAGAATGATACAGACCCATTTTTGCAGGTGATTAACACAAAACAACTAACGGTTGAGAGTCTATAAGAAACAGATCCCAAAATGAACATGATTTCAGTAGCTACCCCATCAACCCAAGATCTTACAAATCTAGGAGGAAGACAGGATTGCTTTTCAAGATATTGTCATCTCTGAGTTCCCTGACAGAATGTGTAAAGAATCTGTCATATAATTTTTTAATTTTTTTTGAAGTTAGAAGGTTACACACAAGACTACAAAGTTTTTATTATGTTTTATTATTTGCCTGCTTACTGTTTTTTTAATTACTGTTGTTCAGTTACAGTTGCCCCACCTTTCCCAGTTCCTCTCCCCTGTTCTGCCACCCCCACAGTTGTCCCACCCCCACAGTTGTCCCACCCCATTGTCCTCGTTCCGTGAGTCCTCTACTCAAGCCCCTGGACTTGCATATTGTTTCTTTAATGAGGGGTTTGTGTTGCTCTATCACAATTTTTACAGTCTGCGGCTTGAAGGAGACGTACTGTCAGCACGGTCTGCCATTTCTGAAGTTTTCCAGTTTGATTCAACAACCATACAGTTTAGCAGATTTGTCCTACTTTTATCTGTAGGGGCTTATGCATTGGACAAAAGGTAATGCTTTGTTCAGCAGGAAAGCGTTCTTTATTTAGAGTTTGTGAAAGACAACTGAAAATCATGCACTTTTTCAGTAAATATTCTTTCTGAAACACACTTTAGGGAGGAGATACGATTCATTATTTTATTTAGGTCCACAACCAAATTAAATATGTCCATTTTTTTAATTATTCATTAATTTCCATAATATAGGAACATCTAGTCAGATTAATTTACAGTGAAAAATAACTAAATAACCTAGCAGACTACTTATGAAATGTATAATATTGATTTAATGACACTCATCAGTTTTACTCAGCATCGTGTGTTTCACTGGTGTTTACTTATAAATATTAGGACCTTTACAACACTGCCAGCAAGATGGATTATTTTACCTGTTTTGTGTTTTTTAAATTAATGTTGAATAAAATATCTGTTTAGAAAAGTTGGGATTAAAAAATTACACTCTTAAATATTTTTTACTTTATTGTTTCCCGGGATTAGAAATTTATTCTAGAACTAAGTCTCAAATAGGCATGTTTTATCTTTAACATTTGTTTTATTTTTCACCCTTTTACTTCAAGTGAATGAAAACTCCAAAACTATTATGCTGTGACAAGTAATTTTAAGCCACCAAAGACATGACTTATATCTTTGTCATTTCATGGTGTCCCATTTTTCTTGATTTACTATCTTTTTAATTACCAATTCTCTACTGCAGTAAATTTCATGTTAATTTGGGGTAAGTAGGATTAAATATGAAGCACTATTTACCATTAAGTTTTCCTCAAAAATATTTACCTACGTGGAAGTGACTACTCATTAATCTATATGTGTTTCTGATGTTATAAATTTTACAAACTAAAAAAGCAAGATGTGGTGAAATTTTTAAGCAGTTGTCATTATTTCAGAAATAGAAAATGAGAAGTATTAGATGCTAAGTTAGATAATTTTGTGACAGGAGACAGTTGTATACTTTGAGAAATTTTTGCAGATTTTTATGCAGTAAGTCTCTTTTGAGTCAAATTTTCTACTATACAACAACTAAAATGTTTCTATAAAAGACAAATATTTTTGTCTGAGCTGTTAAATACTACACCTACTCTGTGGGAGAATGATAATCACAATTAACTGTAGCTCTTCTTAAAATATACTTCATTCATAAGACATCATTGAAGCAAATCCAGGACAGATAACATGAATGTCATAACCACAGAGAGTCATGTTTTTAAACCGATTCAGTAATCATGCTTAATTTTCATTCTATGACAAAATAAAGTCCAATTCCATATGTGCAATAACCACAATTACAAATAATTTAATAAAGGCAGGAAAATATTTGCTATTTGTAATAGCCAAAGTGAATTTTGCTTTCACCTAGCATGATAAAAGCAGGAAAATGCTGTCCTAACATAACAATGAGAAAATAATAAGATAAATTCCACAAGCAAAAATTTTTAAAGAATGATCAGAGAGCCGAGGTGTCAGGGCAACTAGGAAGCCTGAAACTCAACATAGGACAGGTGCTCTCAAGAAGAGACTGAATGTGGTAAAACACAGAAGGAAAAAAGGGCTGTCAAATAATCATGTTTAAAAAATAACAGGGACAATATGCATGAGCAGGTGGAGGATTTCAGCATAGAATATCTATGTGTATGTGTATGTATATATATACCCCGTGTGTGTATATTTTATACATACATAATCAAATTTAATTATATATACACATACAATTCTTTCAGTGAATTCACCAGTTGAAGACCACATGTCCAAGAAGAGAATTTGTGAATAAAAATCAATAAAAAATACCTAAATAAAATTCCTCCCTCAAAAGCAAGCCAAATAAAAACCATACACCTAATGGTTGCAGACCAAAATTAAAATATCTAGTATACATGTAATTAAAGTTCCAAACTAAGTAAAGAAAAATACATAGAGTGCATTTGAGGAGATGCTGGGTAGTCGATTAATTTCTGATAATACAGAAAGGTACTAACCACAAATTTTTAAATTTTAGAGAATTCCAAATAAGACCAAACAAAATGCAAAAACAAAATACACATTTATGTACATAACACACATGTGGGAAAAATCATTTTCAAATCATCATATCAAAACTAGTGAAAAATAAACATAATCAGAACATTTCCAAGATAGTCCTGAGTAAAATAACATAACACATGCAGAGAAAGAACAGGAATTATAGTATAAACTATGCAAGACAGAAGATTATAGTTATACTTTTAAGGAACTGAAAGAAATTAAGTGGAAGCTACACTCACTTCCTCCCAGCATCAAACTGAAATTACAACAAAATTTTAGAAAAATCGCCCTGAATAAGCAACTGAAGACTAGCTGGAGAGAAGCCTTATAATCGAGGACCAACAGAAGCAGTCACATCAAGACTGGTAGAAAGTGCAGAGGCATGAGCTTGTTGGCTGGACTCCCACAGGCAGCTGCTGACATTCTGGAGGGTATTTCAGCTGTGGGGTCAGTGGCAGGATCCTCCTAAAAAGTGTGGGGTCGAAGCCCCAAGCATCCAAACCCTCACCTTTGTTAAGACCTCCCATCCCCCATCCCTGGTCTGTGGAGTTCAGGGCCGCCCAGGTGAGCGGCTCAAATCCTGCCTCACTGTGAGGAGGGATGGGTGCCCCAGCAGGAAGGAGCTGTCCCCTCTGTAGAGGGGAAGGAACTCTTGTTCTCTGGTGATTCTGGGGAAAAGGCTCACCCTTCTGTAGTCACTCTCAGGTCAAGACTAACAAAATTTGCTTAAATAAAGGCTGGAACCCAAGATGGGGAGGAATGCTTTGCTTCTAAGGAGCACATGCATGACATGGCTGCCAATTTGACTCGGCTATGAAGTGTTTGGCTCCCACTCAGCATACAGTACTGGTGCCCCACTTGCCTGGGTGGCTCATTGTGCTGAGAACTTTGACATGTCGGGCCCCACAGCTCCTTTCAGATGACAGCCGTGTGGCTGCTGGTTCAGGTAACTCAACCTCCGGAGTTGGCCCCAGACCCTGTCTCGCCGACCCCATCCCCCCAGGGCTCACCGAGACCTGGTCTTCAGATCAGCAAACCCTTCACTTGAGTCTTAATAAATCTCTGAAGCCTTTGAACCTTTGTTATTCCAACAGGAAGACTTGGCTCTACCTATAGAGGCCTCTGGAGAAACAGAACTTTTACCAACCCCTCAGGAGTCCCCAGCTCATCAACCAGAACCCCTTGAAACTAGAGAACCATCTTCAACCCAGGGGAGGACTCAGCTCAGTCTGCTGTGTCCCCTGAGTTGCTGAAATCTTTTTCAGTTTACCAAGGACTTTAGATCAGCATCCAACTCTCCCTGAAAATGTTGAATCTTCAGTCCAGCGGAAGAGATCAGCTCAGCGCAATTGGCTCCCGCCGGTGTAGACCCTCTTCCAGTCCAGCAGAAAGGTCCGACTCAGCCTCCAAATTCCTCTACGGATGTTGTAGCTCACCCTTCAGTACATCATGAGGTGACAGTCTCACCTCTAGGTTCAGGTAAAACTCAGCATCCAGTGCTGCCTAATATGCTGTGGATCTTGGGGTTTTAATAATGCCAGAGGACCTTAAGGAGATTAAGGCATCTGCAACTATGAAGGACATTTCAGCTAATCCTGCAAAAGCCACTGAAGTGGTCACACCTCCAACGCAGCAATGTGTCCCTCCAAAGTTCCTTGAGAAGTTAGAATCATGTCCATCTCAGCAGGAGACCCCAGCTCGGCCTGCTCTGGAGGCTGAAGACACTACAGCCTTGTAGCAGACTACAGCTCCTCTGAAGCACCGTGAGGGGACACTTCCAGACCCAGAGCCTACTCAGGCTCAGAAGCCAACCTTGACTGAAGTCACAGTTCAATTTTTGGACCTAGAAGTTATCATACCTCAGCAACCATAGTCATCTGAAACAGGTCCTCCAACAACTGAACAGAACACCACCATGGATGTACATGAGCTGTGTACCTGCAGTAATGAGAGGCTGTCATGTATTGGTCACAGCCCGAAGCAAAGGCTCAGTAGAATACCTGTACCAGAGCCCAACACCTACAACGGCACCTACACCACCATACATTCCCAAGGAAACTCTAGTATTACATCGATGAAGATATATGGAAGTCATGACATGGGGCTGAGAAACTAATCCTCTGTGAAAATAACTAGAGAATTAATCATGATTTTTTGAAGGCCAGCTCTCCCTCCAGTATTTAATTCTAAATCATCATCGTCTGACCACTGTAAAGATTCACACCTTTCTAAATCACCAGCATTAAAGTACTCAGACATAGGAGCAACATGAATGTCAGGACAATTGTGAGCATCCCCACGATGACCCCCAAACTGGAAAAACTGATCCTACCCAGCTGTTTGGCTTGCTGCCTCCGACAATTTAAAAGTAATATCGAGGCTGTCAGCAAGACGGCGCAATACTGCATTGTGACACCGAATGTCTGACAAACACAGGTTGTGACGAAGAACTGTATTAGGAAATGTGGAATGCTCTCTCATGAAAACATCCCAAGGTTGGAATAAGAACGCTGGCCCTGAGCTGACTCCTGAGCCAGAGAGGGCGTCCTAGGGCCAAAAGGGCCACAGCTTGTCAGCTTTCATGAACCCCCCGATGAAGCTTCTCAGTGAGCAGCAAGATGTAAAGGTTTCCAAATCAGAGCAGGATACAGAGTAATAGAAAAGGAGATTTCAGAAGCCCAGGTGAACAGGAAAAGCGGGAGTCATGTGAGCTCACCCAACAAGTGCCAGAATATGGGTTTAAGGACACATCCATCATGGCAGTACCTGTAATTATGTAGCAGTGATATTTTAATTTTAATTACCTGTCTCTTCGTGATCTATCACAGAACAGCAACAAAGGAAGGCAAGGAAGGAAGCTCCAGAACACCTGTGACATCACCAGGCCCTCAATAATATGCGTATCCTAATAACCACCAGGCATCTGAAGGACGTCACTTTACAGAAGCACTGTGTGCCACTCCATCATTGCATTGCTGGAGTTGGACTCTCCCTCCATTCTGCAGCCTAAGAGGTGCTCACTGGGATGTGAGATGGAGCGGGGTGGGTCCTCTGCCAGGAGAAGGTGATCCTTTGCGTTTGGGATATGCAATGGCCTGTCAATGCCACACACAAGAAGAATGTGGCACAGAAGCTACACGACGATAATTCGTTTGGTGAGGGTGGGCTTTTGAACACAATGGAGAAGGGTGAAGCCTCCCCCTGCACAGCTGGGATTGCTACGTCAGACCCCACAGCTGAAGAGGCCAGTGAAGAAACGGAAGCAGGGCACCACCACCCAGTGAACCCCAAACTCACGCTGCATGAAAATTGTATTTGGAAGTGTTGGCTCAGCATTGCTGACAAAATGAATATTTTCTTTCTACTATAAATAAAAACAAATGATGAGGTCTGACTATAATGAAAGTTAGTTAAATAGAATAGCAGCTTACCATATTCACTGATATTAACCGAGTAAAACTCATTATTGGCCAACATGATTAAAAGGGTGAACATAAATTATCACACTAAGATCTGCTGGCCATGAGTAACTGAATTATATCAGTGAGATTTATTTTACATGATACATCTAATTTTATTCCTGTGTTTCCTAAACATGTTTTTTTAAATTATTGTAGGTTTATGTAGACTTTTTCAAAAGGTTAGACTGATATATATATGTGTGTGTATATATATATACACACACATATATACATATATATGTATATATATATGTATGTTTCTATATTACAGTTCAATTTCAGAATATTCAAAAACCAACATTTTATTCAAGATAAGATTAGAAATGTGTCTAATCTTAGTCAGAAAGCTTCAAGTTAGTCATCAGTAAATATGATGTTAGATTTTGTATATATCCATTACCACATGGAGGAATTCGCTCTCCATTGCTAGTTTCCTGGGAGTTTCATCACAATTGCAAAATGTTCTGTTCTGCATTTGTTGATATGATCGTATTATTTTTTCATGTGATGCTTCACATTTATTGATTTTCAAATATTGATCCAGCCTTGCATACATGGGATAACTGTCACTTTCATGGTGAGCAATTATTTTTATACATTGTGGGTTTCTTCTTACTAATATTTTATTGAAATTTTTTGCATATATTTTTACGTGAGACATATGTAAAAGTCTGTGGCTTTCTTAAAATATCTGTCTGGTTTTGGTATCGGGGCAAACAGGGCTCGGAGGATAGGTTAGTGAGTGTTCCCTCTGCTTCTATTCTCTGAAAGAGATTGAAGAAAATTGGCATAACCTTTTGAACAGTTTGGTAGATTTACCAGTGAACCCATCTAGACCTGGCTTACATCTCTATTTTTATTTGCATTTTGAATGCGAAATAACCACTGTAGCTATGAACTTCCAAAAGGTCGAATGAAACACTGAAGAAAACAGGGCCAAATGAAGAATGCACCTTCCCGAGTCCCTCTTACTCCAAGCCCCTCTTCCCGAGCCCTTCCCGAAGAATGCACCTTCCCGAGCCCCTCTCCCCGAGCCCCCTCTTCCCCCGTTCACTACCCACAAGTCTTTTTTTTTTAAGATTTTATTTATTTATCTTTGAAGGGGAAGGGAAGGAGAGAAGGAGAGAAACATCAATGTATGGTTGCCTCTCGTGAGTCCCCTGCTGGGAACTGGCCCACAACCCAGGCATGTGCCCTGACTGGGAATCGAACCTTGATCGTGTGGTTCGCAGGCTCACGCTCAGTCCACTGAGGTACCCCAGCCAGGGCTGAGCTACCCCAGCCAGGGCTAAGTCTTAATTTCCTTTTGTGGGGCTCAATAACAAATTGTTTCTTATATATTTTTCATTTTTAAATATTTTTCTATAATAATTGGGTATTTGTGGTAAGGATGAAATGCACTGTTTTAAATAATTTATTGATATTCACTTAGGAGCAGGGTTATCCAGCAGAAAATGAGATTCAAATTGATACTAATATATGACTGATAATAATAACTGGGAAAGAGTTTAANTTTATCTTTGAAGGGGAAGGGAAGGAGAGAAGGAGAGAAACATCAATGTATGGTTGCCTCTCGTGAGTCCCCTGCTGGGAACTGGCCCGCAACCCAGGCATGTGCCCTGACTGGGAATCGAACCTTGATCGTGTGGTTCGCAGGCTCACGCTCAGTCCACTGAGCTACCCCAGCCAGGGCTGAGCTACCCCAGCCAGGGCTAAGTCTTAATTTCCTTTTGTGGGGCTCAATAACAAATTGTTTCTTTATATATTTTTCATTTTTAAATATTTTTCTATAATAATTGGGTATTTGTGGTAAGGATGAAATGCACTGTTTTAAATAATTTATTGATGTTCACTTAGGAGCAGGGTTATCCAGCAGAAAATGAGATTCAAATTGATACTAATATATGACTGATAATAATAACTGGGAAAGAGTTTAATGGTTTAAATAATCAAACATTGAAAACAAAAATAGTAAAAATTATCTTATATCATCATATTTTCAAATAATTCAAAAGACATTTTTAACTTTTTTCTCTAACTTTGAGAATCAAGAATCTGCGGTAACACCTACATGAAATAAAACATATATTCCATGAAATTATGGAGAGTGAAATATCTAGCAACCACTTCTAAAAAAGTAGTAAAATCAGAGTTATCCAGCATATCATACATTCTTACGCTTCTCAGAACAGTAATCTCCTAACATTTTTGATAATACGTGTCTCCAGTAAATTATTGGAACATGCACCTGAGATGTCCATTTATTTACTTATATTGACATTCTACTACCTTAATACAATATTAAAAATAACAATTACCGGTAGGAGAAATCACATTTTAACTTGAATATCCTCTTGCACTCCTAATTAGGTGAGTTGCACTGCGTACTCCCAGCATGCCCCGAGGCCACTTTATAGACCACTTCTCCAGGAAACATTATTACCTGTAAGATTATGTGAATAATTTGTGCATAAAGGAAATAAAATCTTGTAACCTCCTGGAACATTATTTAATTTCTCATGGAGCACTTCTTTTGCAAGCAGTTTCATTTTTTAATAATAAATAAGTGCAGTGCTTATAAACTTGTTCATTAAAAGTAAGGAACTCTATCGTCTTTGTTTTTGAATATAATATTAAACAAAAGTGAAAGTGATAACAGTTTAAGCAGGACTTTATTTTTTAATATTTTATTTATTTATTTTTAAAGGAGGGGTAAGGGAGGGATAAAGAGAGGGAGAGAAACATCAACATGTCATTGTTTCTCATGTGCCCCCTACTGGGGACCTGGCCCACAGCACAGGCATGTGCCCTGATTGGGAACTGAACTGGTAAGCCTTTGGTTTACATGTTGTGTACATATATCAAACATTTACATATAAATCTTTGAGCTATAAGAAATACCCAATTGAAATTTAAAGTAGATTATCCTTTGGCCTAGATTAATTTATTATTTTAATCATGAATTTACTGAATTACAAAGCTCCATATTTTAAGATTTTCTGTTTTTTCAATAAAAATATAATATGGAGAATTTTCTTTGAAATAAAAAAATGTTGTTTTGTTGGTAGGGAAGAAAATTTGTTTTATTTCTAACGTACTATAACATCATCTTTTCAGCAAATATGATACAACTTTTAAAAGCTTTGTGAATCCCTAAAGTACTCTTTAATGATTTCATTTTTATAACATATATTGTAATAGTACATAAACAATAGATTTGTTCTGAGTATTGAGAAACAAATATATGTATTTTCACAAACTGTTTCAAATGGACATGGATATATAAGTATTGCACTGTTTTAAGTGATTGAGTTTGACTGTTTTTGAAATTGTTTGACATTTCGCGATTCTATTACAGTTGATATACCTATCTCCTGTTTCTATTCTAGCCAGTCTTGACTCGCTCCTATTCGGAATCTCTCCCTATCATTTCCCATCCATAATGGGATTTCAAAGCTCTATCTTCTCCTTTCTCAACTGGCATCTACCTTCAACATGCTGGTTTAAATCATTCTATTCAATATTCTTCTCCATTAAGTCTTTGAATTCAAACATTCTTTCCTATTTTAAAATTCTGAGGTTCTCATTATGGGCATTTAGGACAATACTTTCATATATTACAGCCTAAACTTCAAGCATAAAGTAAATTCAGGAATTTCATAGACTGGCCTACTTAACAACAACAAAACACGTGGGAAGGGATGGTAATAGGGTTGGGGTGGCCTAGCAAATTTCACCTCTCAGCTCAGTTTTGGGAACTAATGTAGTAGGTCTGTTTTTTGCTTAAATTGAAGATGAATGAGAGAAAGTAGAGTGGTCTCCTTATTTTTAGTGTTGGGCACTGGAATTTGATTCATTAGGAGATATCCCATAATGTATTTGATGTTTTATAATCCATGAAGCAGAAAAAAGTCCAGACATCAGAATGTGTTCATATTTATGGGCATTCAGTCCCGACTATTATATGATAATAAAACTCTGACATATATACATAAAAAAAATAGAAGGGCTCTGTGGGACATGTGGAAATGTGAGAATTGTGGATTTTTTTACAATTTAAATTAGTCATGAACTTAATTTTGAAGACTATCTGAGTCAGGTTAGACTCTGCTATTTGACCAAATATTACATGTGTCAAGGTACTTTTAAATGTCTATTTTATAATATGCTTTAGATTGGATTTAAAATATTTTAACATTATCAATAAAATATTTTAAAGAACACATGCTTATCATGCATGCTTATTCAAGTAAAGAGTAAAATTTATGCCATCACATACAGAATTTATTATGAGTAGGATATGTGAAAGCAGAAATGCATAAACTATCAGACTGATTTTAATGCCAAAGCTTGACTTTCTTCAGGCATATTTCAACTTTTAGGTTTTAGAAGTGATTACTCCTTATTTTGTGCATGAAGAATACTCTTCCTTCAAAAAACACTTAGAATATAGGTAATAGTTGAGAAGAATAAACACATAATAGGGAGTAAAATGCTTCCTGTTTTTTTTTTACTGGTTTTACAGCAATTAAGTTATAATTGGGGTATGAGGATTGCAATGGCTAGATGAATTAATTAATAGTTAAAAAATAGCAACTAACCTCAAGGTAAGGCAATGTGTATGCACCTCACTAACAAATCTTATTGAAGCTCATTTATCTTTTTAATTGAAAGGAAAGCCTACTATAAATAAGGCCCCTCCAACGTAAGACCGGAATCTGGCCCCAGTGGAAGGCAACGATCACTCTGGTTTGGGCCACACCTTCCTTCAAATCCCCTTCACTGTGGTTACTGTAGAACCCTTAGCGATGACCTTGAAAATCTGCTGGGGACTCTGGATAACACCTGATGGCCAGAAGTTGTCCATACAGTGTGGAGCAAGAAGCTGTCCTCCCGGGTCCCATGCTCTGTGCCATTGGAATGGTAATGACTCTTACAGAGCTCTTTGTTCCTAGTGCCTGCTTTTCCTCCTGTGCAAAACGTGTGAGCCACTGTTCTGGCTGTGGGAGTGGAGACAGAGGCCTATTTCTTTTGCAGTGATGTTTCTGGGATAAAAGTGAGATAGTGGAAAAGGTCGGTAGTCTCTTGTCTTCTTGGTTTACTCCCCTGAATGGGAACCTTTGCCCCATGAATGAGCAAGCTGGTGTGGTGGCAACCAGGCACTTGATCTATTAGCCTGCCAAAACCTGAAGACCCTTAGCTCCTCAAGTGGGTACTGGGCAGAAGGAATCCTATAAGCTCTTGTGTACACTCACCTATAATTTACTTTCTGCAACACATACAGCAGTGTGCGATGAGAAATGCTAGCAGCTCGACACTTCCATAAAGATACTATTGCTTTAAACTGTAAGCTGGGCGGAGAAGGGGCCCTGTGATCTTGGCTGCACCCACCCAGAATGGCGTTTCCATCATGCTTGCTTAGGGGAGGTAAGAGCTGGAGCATGCTGTGGTTAAAATGCCTGTCTTCTTACTGAGTTTTAGTAGACGTTTTTAAAATATAGGTTTTTCTTTAACTTTCTGCATGTTTTTGATAAATTTTCAGAGATTTTCTATGGTTGCGTTTTCAAAATACTTTGTAATAATCATGTTTGTTTCATTGGGGAGCAGGTCCCTTTAGCTCTTCATAAAACTATTTAGAGAGTATAGCTCCCCCGTGAAAACGTTTCTCCATGACAAAGTTATAATAAATATATGAAAGCTGTATTATACTTCTTTGATAAAAAATACACATGCAAAAATGTTAGGTACCTTTTAAAATATTTTGCATAAACTGGTTTACATAAAATTAAACTTTTTATTAGTCTCTAAAAATTAAAAATATTTATTTCATAGTCTATTTTAATTTTAATTCTTATTATTTTGCTCCTTAACATATTTCAATTTCTTTTTCCTGGATAATTCCAGAAAAATAGAAAGAATCCCCAAGTTCATACAGCATGGAGCGACAAAGCCAATATTCAGTCCCCAAGGTGAAGAAAATGGAATAAATTATTCTTCATCGTTATGTTCTAATAATCTAAATCAAAGTATGTTGTTAATAAGAAGTAGCCAAATTAATCAAATGTTTTTTACCAGATTCTGGTAGAAAGCATCTTATTTTCTGAAGAACTTTGCGACTATATCACCTGTGATGGGACCAATTTGGATTCACTGATGTGAAATTTAAAGAAAAAATAAGCTGAAAGTATTAGAACAAACAGACACTGCTAAAAGGGAAGAACAAAGAAAAACAAAAACAAAAAAATGCCATCATCCAAACTTCTTTTGCTGACAAGCAAAGCCTTCCAAAACTAAAGACACCATAATTATTCTTTCCTGGAGGTTTACAGGCAGAAAGAAAAGGGACCACTCACACTCACCTGGATGAGATCTTACATAAACAAAAGATTATTGAAATTCTCCTTATCTCCCACTTATCTCCCCACTTGTTTCTCATTCGTTTCCCAACATCTACTTTTTCTGAGGTCTTACCTCGCCTTCTTATTACAATCATACATAAACACTTCAGATGTATGGGAAGCTTTCTTTTTTTTTATGGTCTCCCATGTACACAAAAAAACGCTAGCTTTTTTCCTGTTAATTTGTCTTTTATCAATTTATTTGCAGGCCCCAAGTCACTAAACCTAAGTTGGCAGAGGAAAAAGTGAGTTTTCCTTCCAACACCTGCTTTGGAAACCATATTACTAGATCATGATAATCATATTTCAGTTTGGGCCCTCCAGGTATGTATAATCAAAGTCACAGTTAAAGTAGGAGAAATATGAGAAAGTAATTTGATCTGGAACTGAACATCTGTCACTGATAAAATAGGATACTGATTCTCTCACAGTTACATGCACTTAGTAATGGCTCAAGGTGTTTTTTAAAAAGAGTACAATTAAAAAGTAAATCAATTTTTTTGCACATAGCTGTCCAGTTCTCCCAACACCATTTGTTGAAGAGGCTATCTTTACCCTGGTTTATGTTACTGCCCCCTTTGTCAAATATCAATTGACTGTAGAGAGTTGGGTTTATTTCTGGGTTCTCTATTCTGTTCCATTGGTCTATGTGCCTGTTTTTATGCCAGTATCAGGCTGTTTTGATTACGGTGGCCTTGTCATACAGTTTGATATCAGGTATTGTGATCCCTCCTACTTTGTTCTTCTTTCTCAAAATTGCAGCTGCTATTCGGGGTCTTTTATGGTTCCATATAAATTTTTGAAGTGTTTGTTCTATGTCTGTGAAATATGCCATTGGCATTTTAATAGGTAGTGCATTGAATCTGTAAATTGCTTTGGGTAGTATGGACATTTTGATGATGTTAATTCTTCCAGTCCATGAACACGGTATATGTTCCCATTCGTTTATGTCTTCCTTGATTTCTTTCTTCAGTGTTGTGTAGTTTTCTACATACAGATCTTCTGCCTCCTTGATTAGATTTATTCTCAGATATGTAATTTTTGTTTGTGCTATATCGAATGGAATTTTTTTCTTGATTTCTGCTTCTGCTAATTCATTGTTAGTATACAAAAATGCCTTTGATTTCTGGATATTGACTTTGTAACCCACTATTTTGCCAAATTCACTTATTAGTTCAAACAAGCAAGCAAAATATAACCAAAGACACTGAGATAGAGATCAGGGGAACAGGGACAAGAAGGGAGGGGGGAGGGAATTTCAGGGAAATAGGGGAGGGATTTAGAGGAACCTATATAAAGGATAGATGGACAACAACTGAGAAGGGTTGAAATGGGAGGGAGGGGGGAGCACGGGGAGTGGGATGGGATGGGAGTAATAGAAAACTGTACCTGAAAAATAATTAAATAAATTTTTAAAAAAGTAAATCAAGTGCTAAAGGACAAACTAATGATTTAAAGTGAAATATGTAGAAAGATCAACTTGTGCTTCAAATTAAAGCCAAGTTAATCTAATAACATAAAACAAAACCCCTCACTGAAATTTTATCATCCAAAATATGATGCAATTTTAAAAGTTTGGTAAAAACGTTGGAAAAACATTGGAAATTTTAGGGAATTTTGATGCCTTCCCCAGATTTCTGTGAATTTCTAGGGTCATGTTTTCATGATAAATATTTACTCTAAGTCCTTCCATTGAATTAGTGCAGTTTACTGTATATCATGCAATTCTTTCTACATTGCCCCAGTACTGTAACATAATCTGGCAAAGGACTGGATCGTTTGGCCTAATTTTTAAAACCACCACGAAATGGACTCATGAGTGAAGCCACATGTGAGACATAAATAAAATTTTGGAGTGACAAAAGTTTACATCACATCATTTCAAACAGCTTAGAAATACACTATGATTACACGTGTGCCTAAAAGTTACCTAAAGGTCCCCACTATTTCCCATTTCCACATCCCGTGCTCTCTGTATTGTGCTCCAGTCTTTCACGAACTAGCTTCCTCTTCCCTCTTCACAACAGCCGACATTCCCCAGTGGAAATAATACACACCTTGACCTTCATAACATGAAAAGAATTTCAGTGCTTTTTGTCATTATGCCCTTTGTTACTTAATTCCTACGGCCCATCGATGCATTTTTCTAAACCAAAGTAAATTCTGTATGATAAGAATTCTGTCATCAAGGGCCAAATATATGTAGGTGTGTATATTTGTGTGCATGTACATATAGGTTTGTGCTTTGCTAATATTTACAAATTAAGGCTTTAAAGTAATGTTACAAATATTACATTGGTAGTATTTTAAATTAAGATTTCAAAGTAACTCTGCATATATAACCTTTAAAGGTCTTCTAATGTGACCAATATCTAGTCTATAGTGTTGTGTCCAAGTTTGTCTCTGCATTCCTCTGTGCTCAGCCTTCTTTGGCATCCTACCAATTTACTGAAAGTAGTTTGTCGTCTAAAATGCTTTATCAAGGATCATGCTATTTCCTGAGTTATGTCTTCTACCCAGTTTCATGCTTATAAAAACTCAACTTGTCATCCTGGCTGGTGTAGCTCAGTGGATTGAGACCGGGCTTGCGAACCAAAGAGTTACTGGTTCAATTCCCAGTCAGGGCACATGCCTGGGTTGTGGACCAGGTCCCCAGTAGATGTGCAAGAAACAACCACATATTGATGTTTCTCTCCCTCTCTCCTTCCCTTCTACTCTCTATAAAAATAAAAATAAATAAAATAAAAAACTTAACTTGTCTTTGAAACAATATCAAAATATACCAATATTTATGAATGAATCTGTTTTATGTAATAAAATCCTTTTTAATTTTAAGTCAAAAACAAAATATTTGAGACATAAAAGTATTTCAGAGAGGAATAGCTTCACTGGACCTAAAGATATGATGTGGTATAAATGGCCTCACTTTTGCTGAAAAGAAAGTAGAAATTAAACAAGTATCTTTGGCATTTTAATCATTCAGACTTAAGATAATCCATAAGACTAGTGTGTGTGTGTGTGTGTGTGTGTGTGTGTGTGTGTGTGTGTTTACTATATTCTTGATACATAGGGCAAGGGGCAGACTTCTGTGATTTACTCCTGTTCGATTAAAGAAATGGGAATTATTAAAACACTAAATTATTTTTCATGGGCTGTCATCAATTACTTACAATGAAACCTGTGAAATATAGACCTGAGAAATTGCTATATTCATTAATTTAGGTAATTCCCCCCTTTGGGGGCAAGAAATAATAACACTGTTTCATCTCACATTCTTCCTTTCTATCACCACCTATGTACTTTGAATATTTTGAGAAGAGAGAAATCAGTTCCATTCACTTTTATCCAAAATAAGTGGTTGTTCCAACAAAAAGAAGTAATTGCTTTTGTTCTGTTCAAAACATAAGTTTAGCCTCCCTACAGTATTGATTGCCTAGTATGCTTTTCTCTGCCTCTTCCTCTGGATCACAGCAAATCTTGATACCAATGCTGTTGTAGTCAGTTTTTACACCTCAGCATGTGTCATGTTCAACCGAAGCAATATGAAATGGGGAAGAAGATCTCATGGGGAAACATGAGGAAAATTTAAAATTTGGGGGATGTGATTTTAGAAAATGTTCCCTTCTGGGTGTAATGAGGCTCCCTCAAAATGTTAATTTCAGCTCAGTTTAATCTTCCATGTGTGTCATAGAGATGTCAGAGATGAGTTGTTTGATTCTTAACAACGAAATTTCGCCTGAAGTTCTGATTAGCTTACAAAGCTACCTATACATTTGATACAGTTCAATGCATTTTATCTTTCTTCATTTGTAACAACTGAAATAATATTTTCACAAAATAACGTACTCTTTGTATTTAATATTTTACACTTGAAGGGGATAGTGAATTTCAACACCATTTTACTCCACCTTGTGACCCATGTGACAGGTATGAAAACTGAAATCATCTGCCTTGATGTCACCATAACATCAGTGAGTACATTTTGCAGCTCAAATTACCTTGGAACTGCTTTAGGCATGAAAAAGGTAACCAATATCCTAAGGCAAGTTTTGGTTCATCGTAGGAGGTCCACAGTGGGCATAAGATAAGTAGTGTTTTNAGTGAATTTCAACACCATTTTACTCCACCTTGTGACCCATGTGACATGTATGAAAACTGAAATCATCTGCCTTGATGTCACCATAACATCAGTGAGTACATTTTGCAGCTCAAATTACCTTGGAACTGCTTTAGGCATGAAAAAGGTAACCAATATCCTAAGGCAAGTTTTGGTTCATCGTAGGAGGTCCACAGTGGGCACCCAGAGGGGGCTTGAGACATACTCTGGTGCTCATGCTTGCTTGCATTACCCTGAGTAAGTAGTGTTTTCCTATGGTCACAATGCAGTAGCATCCTCATTTCCTTGATAGATGCATGCACGGGTGTGTGTAATCTGCCCATTTTACTATTCATAGGTTTGTACAGAATAACTCGTACTTCTGTCATATTTTGATAGTTCTCCTTAACTTTTAGTGTAACCTAAATTGCCCCCCTTATAATCTCTCATTCAATTTTACTACTATTTATGTTTTCTTTACAGTTTGAATTTTTCCTCAGATTTAAATAATTTTAGAATGTTTTTACCAGTATAGTTTATGTTTCATGAAGAAGAGATTATTTATATAATGTCTTCATGTTATAGAATCTCAGACTTTTTTGTTACATAAATAAATATCTAAATAACTGTATCAATCATTTGCTCTCATTTATAATGTAATAGTCATGCATTTAGGAGTTCAGGGTTTAATGTTTTTCTCTTAAAACAATTCAAGATGTCATGAAATAAATTTTACATTTATTTTATTTAGCATATTTATTTTTTTGTACTTGTTTTCTCAGGTTACGTGTTACAGATCTGTTTTTGTGTGGCAACCAATTGATTAGTATAAAATTTCTATTTTAACCAATCCATATGTTACAATAAAAATTACAACTAATTTGTATTTGTTGATAAACTTAAAAAAACATTAGTTATGAATAAAGTGAAAATGGGTTTACCTGATTAGTACACAAAGAAAAAATGTTTGACCATTTGAAGTTGCTTTGTAATTGTAAAAATTGATTTAATGAAGATGTGTTCTTTTCTTTTTTAATTTTAAAAATATGCTATGCCTGGCCCTGGCTGGTGTAGCTCAGTGCATTGAGCACAGGCCTGCGAACCAGAGGATCGAGGTTTGATTTCCAGTCAGGGCACATGCCTGGGTTGCAGGCCGGTCCCCTGCAGGCCAACTCCCGGTAGGAGACGCACAAAAGGCAACCATACATTGATGTTTCTCTCCCTCTCCCCTTCCCCTCTAAAGGTAAATAAATAAATAAAATCTTTTAAAAAGATCCCATCTTTATAAAAAATATGCTAAGCCTAATTTTTCTCAAAAATTCTTTATTTATAACCATGTGGATCCTCTTCTAAAAATACAAGATCTGGGTACTCTGCTAAGCCTACTGAATATAATTCTCACAGGAATGGCAGGGGAATATGACCACTTGTAGAAATTTGTATAAGGCAAATGTGATACAAATTCTAACACATGACACTTTAAGTGCTCCACTTCCCCCACGCACACTCACAAAGAAATACGCATATGACAAAAATAAAGTCTGAAAGAAAAATTAGAGTAATTGTATAGTGTAGAAATCGGGACCATTTATTCATTGTATCTGAACATACGCTTTAACGCTATTTTAGTCTTTTCTTTGTGAAGTCTATTAAAGCCAAATTTAGAGAGAAAAGATCAGAGCATGAACAAAGGTGAAAGGGAGAAGAAAAAAATTAATGAATTAAAAGAAGGAAAAAAACAATAGAAGAATAAATGAATAAAAGAAGGAAGCAGTAGAGAGGGAGCAAGGGGGGGCAAGGAGAGAAAGGTAGGCAGAGAGAGAGACAAGACAGACAGACAAAAAGTAGGGAAAGCTGATAAGCCAATACTCAGAGACAATACTTTATGGGTCCTTGAGGTTTCCTGACATTTTTTAAACAGAGACATGGGTTGCCTTTGTTTCAGACTGTGTTTCAAAGGATGTGTTTGTTTGTTTGTAACATTCGTATTAAGAAGATAGGAAGTGTCTCCCTTTGAAGCAGTCATGTTTAATGGCCTTCATGAAAGATTTGAGTTTTGTCAACTATGGATGCTTTTCACATAATGCAAACTATTGCATTTGCAGCAATCCATTTGGAACCACCTACATTACTCCTAGGGGCCTCAGTGCCAGAGGGGGCTTGAGACATACTCTGGTGCTCATGCTTGCTTGCATTACCCTGAGTAATGAAGTTCCGTGTCTCTGAGCCTTGTCTTGTGTTCTGCCAGCATCTAAGAAACTGGGGCAAACACCTTGAGATCTTGTAAGTATAGCAGAATCACAGATTTTCATAATTCTTGACAATTCTAGAAATAGTCGTGGAATGCTGACATTGGCATGGATTTCTGAAAAAAAAAAGAATGTAGCTTTTTGTAGGTTGATTAATGAGATTTAAAAAAAACGCATGAGAACTGATAGTGACCATGTTCAAAAGATTATTATCTACCTGGCAATAAACATTCTATTTTCTGTTAACGTGGGGGAATTTGGGCTGAGACCACAAGCAAGCTGTGTACAGAATTGCAGTGATGGTGGGTTCAAAGACATGAGAACAAATGGTAACCTAATTATTATTTCTCAGAAATTAGTTTTTGCTAATCTCTCAGTCAGTATCAGGTTCACCCCACAGTAACAATTAACATTGAATTCCATTCTAAGTAGAGAGAGTTTCTAATACATTTCAAGCGATTATACATTGTTGCACATCATGGAATCACTGAGTAATAACTCTGGGTATGGGTGTGGCATATCTGGACATTCACAGGTGATTTCCATGACAGGTGCAAGAGCTCAGGTGATATCCTAGTGTTTTTAATGGAATTATCATTAAATCTATAGAAAATGAAAATCCAACCATGGTCTAAACTATCTCATGGTGTATGAAGGACTCTACATTTATATTTGATGTTCATGCAACATTTTTGTAGAAAATTGACAGCATTCTGATTTGAGAGGAAGGAAATAGGAGCAGGTCCCTAAGACAAAGTTTTGTTACTGCCTTCCCTTTCCAGAACCTACTGGAGTCCAGTGGAATTCTTCATCAGAGGTCAGCGCTGTTCCCTGCCCTCCATTACTAAAAAAAAAAAAAAAAAAAAAGGCAAATCATTAAAAAAATACAACTATACATACACATTTTTGAAGGTGATAATAATGCTAACATTGTAAATTTTAGTGGAAGAAAATTACACACGATCAATTATAGAGAAATTCAGTGCCTGCATTCAAATGTATTTAAGTGCACATGACCCCCCAAAATCAAAGAAAATATATTTTTAATTTTTTGTTTACCTCTGAGCTATGGCATTATATGTAAAATGTATTTTATTCATTTAAAATTTAATCATACTCCTTGAATTCTTTGTTTTCTTAATTTAAATATTTGATATTTTTAAAAAATTTACCATTTAGGTATATTAAAGTTATATTAAGCTCTTTCTTATATTCAGGCAAAATGTTAAGTCTTAATATATCTGGGGCTAGGTATCACAATGTGCTAAATTTTTATATGTATTACCAGACAACTTCAATCCATTCAATTTTGTCAAATGAAATATAGTATCATATCAATCATTCCCTTGCATCATTCCCAATGTCTCACCAAAAGATGTGCTCCACAGCTCCTCTGAATGTAAGAAGCCTGTCTGGTCTTTATTGTTTTTTTTTGTTTGTTTATTTTTTAAAAGAAAATAAAACTGGGTGGTTTAAGAACTTTCCATTTAAATACATACAAAATTATCATCTCAATATTTTGTCATCATTAAGGAAAACGCAAAATGGAAGAATAGAAGAAAAAGCACACTGAAATCTCCAACTTTATCACAGCTTAATGTAGTGTATTAATGTGTTTAAAAATCATGTATCTAATGACAATAAATGTAGAAAACATTATACAAATATTATAAATGGCATATATTGATATTTTGTGTTTAATTTTCAAGTCATATTTCTCCTTTTTGATCTGAATATAACCTTATTTTTTAATATTTGATAGCAGTAACTGACTCTATTAAGAATTAAGTTCATGCAATTATTTTTGTGATTTTTGAATACTATATGAATATATGTGGTTCATTTTTATGGAATTTAATTTAATTTGTCCATATTTTGTGAGTACAGCTTTGTTTAAGGATAAAACATATTGTGTAATTTATAGCTTATTCACATTAATTCTTCCTTCACTTGCCCTCTTGTTCTCTTTCCAAGGTCCAAGAGAAAAGAAACACTCTTTCCTTATCTCTTTTTGTCTGTGTAGGACTCCAATTAGAATTACATTCTACATGAATATGTGGTTTCCAGTCTTCCGAAACCCTATTAGACAAATGAGTTTCCAGTCAAGAAAACATATTTATTTAAGCTTGGGTAATGTGTCCTGTCCATTCAAAAAAGAGAAGGCGAAGTGCGTGTTTTAAGATGTGTTTTCTCGTTAGGCAATGAGCTGCTTGTCACACTTCAGTTGTAATTCCAAAGCCCAGAGGTTACAGAGGTCTTTAGCCACAAATGATCATATATCAACAGAACTGATATGCAAAAAACTGCAAATATTTAATGTATCTAATTTGATGAGTTTGGACATAAGCATACATGCATGATACTGTCACCATAGTTGAGGTAAAAATCATATCCATAGCCTCCAAAAGTTTGACAGTTTTGCTGAGGTATAACTGATAGGCAGAGAACTACAAATACTTAAAGCACCTCATCTGATGAGTTTAAGCATAGTAAACACCCATGATACCATCACCACAATTGAAGTTATAATCATATCCATCCCTTCCAAAGTTTTCCTTTCATTCTTTTTTTGGTTTGTTTCATTTTTCATTTTCATTTTTGGTGGTAAGAACACAACATGAGATCTACCCTCTTAACACATTTTTAAGTGCACAACAATCATATTCTTACCTGCAGACAATGTTGTGATGTGGCTCATTTGGATTTATTTGTCCTGTATAATTATAATTTTATATTGAAAATATAATCTATAGAATGAGAGAAAATATATGCAAACCATATATCTGGTAGGTATTTAATTTCCAACATAAGGAATTTCTACCACTCAACAATAAAATAAAGGAATAAAACAATTTTAAAAAACAATTTTAAAAACAATTTTTTCAAAACAATTTTAAAAAATGGTAAAGGACTTGAACAGATATTTCTCCAAAAAAGACATGCAAATGACCAAGATGTATAGGAAAAGGCACTCAACTTCTACACCAGGAAGATGCTAATCCAAACTGGAGTGAAATATCACCTCACAGTTGTTAGAATGGCTATTACCCAAAACACAAAAGATAACAAGTATTGGTGACTATGTGGAGAAATTGGAATCCTTGTACACTGTTGAAAAGTTTTCAGTGCTATGTGTTTTTGATTGAATTATAGTTAATACAGTTGCCACCATCATGGTACAAAAACATTAGCTATTTCTGTATTCAGTCTTCTCCTATTATTTGTGGTAGTTCTTAAAGGGCTTCCTTACCCTTGAGAACAAAACAGTCCATTAGCAGCAGATGACGGGCAACGTCACCCCTCTCTCTACGACCACCTCTCTATCACCACCTCTCTCTCTCTCTGTAGCCCACTGTCTGCTAAACGGCTGATGAACATTGCAGTCACTTTCCACACCTGAAGATGCAGACAGTCCTCTAAAAAGACACAAACATACAACAAACAAACGCGCCTTAAATCTGTATTCTCTCATCATGTAGAGTAGTAATTTCCAGGTTAATTTTGGAAGCAAAGAGGATTACCGCTTTAATGCATAAACTCTGAATTAGTAACGCTCACATCACAGTTTCAGATCTCAAACACCTCCTTATAACATTGTTAGAAAATTCTAAACCCTCTCGTCTACTAATTTGGACAGTGAACTAAGCTGCGAGACTTTGCACTGATAGATGTCATTTTATAGACACCTTTCTCCTCTATTCACACCATGCCGTCTGTTTTATTACTTAACATTATTTTATTATAAGGGAAAAATAAACATAGCTTGGACATTAATTGTTAAGGACTGAGGCCTAGTGCAAACCTGTAACAGGAGCAAAAGAAGTATATATCATTGATTATTTCTTTCAAATAATATGCTTCACTTCTCGTATGTTAGTGGAAAGCTTACAGAGAAACCAAGTAGAATTCGATTATGATCATACTTTAATTCAATGAACAAATGTTAAGAAGAACAGGAAAGGAGAAAGGAGAATGATCACTCTGCAATAAAAGCCTTGTTGTTATCGTAGCCAGCGACAGTGCTTCTTAACAGTAAGTGATGTGTGAGATGTGGCCTGAAATGGCTTTTTTGTTTGTTTGTTTTGTCAAAAGCCATTCCCTTTTACCTTTCATTTAGATTCAATCACAATCTCTATGTGTACCGGTATATGTTATATTTACAATGTAGTCTATAAAAGCAAATTAACTACTTCATGCAGTAATGAAGTCCAAAAAAGTGATGTATTTCAGCAATGAATTCAAAACTCACTGCTTAAAAACATTTTAAAGATTTTTACAGTATTTTTTTCTGAGTGTTCTCAAGGAAAATGAAGAGTATAAATGACTTTCACTGTTGGTACTGATTTTGCTTTTCACCACATGACAACTTAACTGCATGAAATCAACAGATGAGGCATAAACATAGCTAAAGAGGTGAAAGACTTGAATGCTGAGAAGTGTACATTGTGGTGAAAGAAATTAAACAAGAAACACACAAAAATGAAATGGAAAGATACACATGTTCATGGAATGAAAGACCCCGTATTGTTAAAAGCGTTCACACTGCCCAAAGTAATACAGAGTTAATGGTGGAAGATTCATGTCCCCTAACTGCAAAATATGTTACAAAGCTTCAGTAAGCAGAATGATTAGAAAGGAGTCTAAGGACAACCATGAAGAACAATGAAACAGTCTGGCACCCAACATAAAGGCACACATATGCAGTCATCTGAATTTTGACCGAGATGCCAAGAACACACGATGGGAAAAGAATAGTCACTTCAACAAATGCTGTTAGGAAAATTGGATACCCACTTGCAAAATAGTGTAATTGGATCCTTACGCCTCACACAAAAATCAATTCAAAACGCATTAAAAACTTAAAATGTAGACCTGAAACTATAAAACTACTAGGAAAAAGAAAACAGGAAAATGTTTATGACATTGGTCTAGGCAATGATTTCACGGCTGTGCTATCAAATACAGAAACGACAAAACACCGATAAACAGGTGGGACTACAGGAAACACAAAGAGAAAGCTTCTTCACAGCAAGTGAAACCATCACCAGAATGAAAAGCAAACCTGCTGAATGAGAGGAAATATCTGCAAACAATGTGTCTAAAGGTCAAGGTGAAAAATATTTTTAAAAATGTATCTCAAAAAACTAATCCATAGCCAACACAAAAACAAACAAACAAAATGAATGCTAAAATCCTGATTTTAGACATGAGCTAAGGACTTGAATAGTCACTTCTCCAAAGAAGACAAGCAAATGGCCAACACGTATCTAAAAAAGGTGCTCAGCATCACTAATCATTAAGAAGTCCCCTGCCCCCACCCCAAAACCACAGTGATTCTTAATATCACATTGGCCAGTGAATGAATCTCAGGAGAATTTTTTTTAAATTTGAGCTAAATGAAAATAAAGACACCACTTATCAGAATTAGTGGGAAGCAGTAAAAGCAATACCGAAAACAAATTTTAAAGCACTGAATGTAATGCTTAGAAAAAATTAAATCCATAATCTATGTTTGTGACATCATAAAACTGGAAAAATAAGAATAAATTAAATCCAAAGTAAGCAAAAGAAAATAATAATTAGAGCAGAAATCAATAAAATTGAAAATAGGAAACTACTAGAGAGACCCAATCAAATCAAAAGTTGGTGATGTGAAAAGATCAATACAGTATTTCAATAAGCTACTGTGACTACCTAAGTAATAAAGCAAAAATACACAACTTACTAACGCCAGAAAGCAATAAAGGGGCATCACTACAGACCCTAAGAACATTAGAAGGATAATCAAAATACTAAGAGTGACTCTATGACCACACATTTTATACTACCTAGATAAAATAGATCGATTTCATCAAAGACACTATTTGCCAAAATTTACACAATAAAAATTAGAAAATACGAATAGACCTCTAGTTATTAATAATTATCAATAGTTATTATTAATTGTCGATAATTAATAAACTTCCAAAACAGAACACACTGAGATGGGTTCACATTTATGAAAGAAATCATACCAATTTTTTATAATCTCTTTCAGAGGATACATGCAGAGGGAATATTGCCTAACTCATTATATGGGCTCAGAATTAGCCTAACAACAAAGCCACACAAAGACATTACAAAGAAGAAAACCACAAAGTAAGTCTCATGAATATAAATGCAAGAAAACTTCTTACTCATTGTGCCTTTTAGTTGGATGTGTGAAGCCTCATGTAATCCTTATCAATTGTTTTCTCTGTGGATGGCTAGAAATAACCACTTATTTATTCTTCCTACAGAAATATAGTAAGAGATTATGACTGCAGAAGGATAGTGTTAACAGAATAGCTCTCTTTTAACTTCTCAATTAAACACTGATGAACACTTAGAAGGGGTGTCCATTGCAGACAAATGTGGGCACTTGTGAATGTGATCAGAAACACAAAGGGATTTCCTCCTTTCTTATATTACAGCAAGTTCACGGGCAGAACATTGGGACCACAGTGGGCAAGAAGAAAAAAAAAAGAATAGATGACATAGAATAGAAAAAAAGAATAGAAAAAAAAGATGTTTTACATTTCCCTGATTTAGGGTATCTTCTACACTTAGAAGAATTTTTTTTCTTTTTTCCCTCTTTTTTTAAGTGTTTTTTAAAATTTATTTAATTATTTTTCAAGTACAGTTTTCTGTCTATTACTCCCATCCCATCCCACCCCCCGTGTTCCCCCCTCCCTCCCATTTCCACCCTTCTCAGTTGTTGTCCATGTATCATTTATATATGTTCCTCTAAATCCCTAGAAGAATTTAAACAATTGTTTTGCAATATATTTACTTGCCCCTCTACTTTTAACTTACTGCTCTTCTGAATTGAGTACTCATAACCAGGGACTTTGACAGAATGCTTTTCTTCAAAAAGAGACCTATTTGTCACATATCATGAACCTAGAAGGCAAAAGAGGAAGTTCTTGAAGCACAACTGGTCCCCTACCCTGTAGCAGAATACACTGACAATCTGAGATTTTCTCCTCAGAGTGGGTTTGGCTAGAGAAAATGGCAGTGACCAATTTTGTTAATAATTGTTGTTTGCTCTATTTTAATTTTTTTCTCCTTAGTTCTGTAGTTACTGTAATGAAATTGGACCACCAAAGACCTACATGATATAAATATGCATTTTTCTAACATTTTTATCTACTTGCCAAAGTTGAGTCATTTCCATATCGACTGATATCATGCAAACTATATTACTGAATAATCTCTTCTATGTGCTAAACTCAAACATACTTACTATTTGTACTGTCGCTCAGATTAATATTTGAGAAGTATTCATTATAATGAAGAAGTATTCATTAATAATCTCTAGGATAGTTTCTATTTATGTGTGATTGCTATTTTTCTTTATCCCTAAAGTGGTGGTGATTATAAGCAGAATTCACACACAATGGACCATAGTTATAAACTATTCACCTCTGACAAATGTAAGGGAAGTTCTCCACTTCACTATGACTCTACCTCCATGCTTTTAATACTGAACTTCTTCCTAAAGAACCCAGACTCGTGTCGTCCCCATCTTTACGTGAGAGCTGTCTCCTACTGGATTTTCCTTACAGACTATTACTGATTATGCCATGAATGGTGGGCAACAAAAATGGAAAGCAATGGTTCTTTAAAACTGAGTATATGCATATATTACAAGAAAGTAAACTCAGTATATTCTAAAGGTTGTATTATGCTCATTCTCAGGAAAGAGAAAATTAGAAATATTAGAATATTTAAAACAAACTACCTGCTTCCACGTAGGAAGATCAAGCACTAGGATCAAAGAACCGTACAAAGATGGGAATAGCTACAATAGATGTGTAGTTGTAAATATTCAAATTCAGGGTAAAGTTTTGTTATACATCAACCTGTCCTAAAGCTTTGCGTTTAAAAAGAGATATTAATATTAATTAATTAAATCCAAGAGAAATATTTTTCAAAAATCTCCACTACAGACTGAGACTCAATAACAAACTGAACATGTGCCCCTGTGTAAAGCCAATTTTAATTGTCCTATGTGATTTAAAAAAAAAAAAAAACAGCGAAAAATTCTTAACCACATCCACATTACAGAGACATTTATCATTCATATGTGGGATAATTTGAGAACAAATTTAAGGTACAAGCCAGGGAAGATGAAAATTAAAACAACCTAACAAAACCAGGAAAAAAAAACTGAATGACAGAAAAATGCTCAAAGGTTAGTAAAGGCAGAAAAGGCATGAATGGCCCCCCTGAAGATAAATGAATGTGGGCTAGAAGAAAAGACAGGTTCTTTGGCAGTTGATAAAACATCTCGATTCTACTGCTAGTGCAACAGAGTTAATAAAAATGAGTAACTAACCATTGTTTGTCTCATAGTATGCTGTAGTAATAAACAATGTTAAAGTCTTATAGCTTGGAAAAACAGAGATGGACCCATAGGTAGAGAGCAGATGACAGCTAGTGGGGGGTTGGTTAAGGGATGGAGGGATTGAGCAAAAAAGGAAAAAGGACTCACGGACATGGACAACATTGGGGTGATTGCTGGGGGAGGTGGGTATAAGGGGACAAAATGGTAGTGGAAAAATACCACAGAGGTTAAATTAAAAATATTGAAAAATCTTATGGCTTGAGATGATGAAAGTTTATTTCTTTCTCATGCTGAGTTTATCCTTTGGGCCACGTGTTTTGCTCATTTAATTATTCTGGGATCCCAATTGATAGTAGCTTTGTTTTAACACTTGCTTCAAATATCACCTTGGTAAAAAAAAAAAGACAGAGAGAGAGAAAAGAAAATGTGATCAATTATTTTCAGGCTTTGCATAAGTCGAATTGAAATGTTACATTCCACTTCTCACATTTCATTGACCAAAGTGAGTCTTACTATTGTACTCTAACTTATTGGCTACAATACTCCATTTTTCTGCATTATACCTTAATGTGGAATTCTGTTTCCAAATAAACTTGCAGAACAGACACTAGCAGAAGTTTGTTGTGCCTAAGAATTGTCTCAGGCTATTTTAAGACATATTTTAGGGCCTATTTTAGTAAGTCTGAGTATTGTCTGATGGCCACATTTCTAAAAAGCATGGCAAATGACGTTTATGCTGTAGGTGGTCTGGGTACCACATTTTGAAGAAAAGAGTGTCTAACCTTTAATGCTATCTCAGAGATTCCATTCTCTTTCCCGCTCTCCACTTGTTCCACTCAGGGAAAAAGCCAGATACGAAACAAGATAGAAAAGTTCTACATGGCAACGTTAACTGAAGCTTTAACAGGAAGGGGCTAAGAGGTGAAAACCTTTTGTCATTAGATGAAATTTAAGGAGTTCATCATCTCCAAGCCCTTATAACATGAAATGTTAAAGGGACTTATCTAAGAAAAAGAAGATAAAAAATATGAACAGTGAAAGGACAGCAAACTCACAGTTATTAACAACCACACCTTAAACAAAAGCAAACTAAAAGGACAGCTAGATCAGGAGCGGAACCATAGAAATGAAGATCACACGGAGGGTTAGCAACAGGGAAGTGGGAGGAAGAGAAGTGGAAGAAGGTACAGAAACTAAGTAGATTAGATGGTAGGTACAAAATAGACAGGGGGGAGGGCAGGAATCCTATGGGAACTACAGAATCTAAAGAACTTGTGACACATGGACATGAACAAAAGGGAGGAATGGGGGGAGGGGGTGTGCAGGGTGGAGGGGAATGAAGGAGGGAATAGAACAACTGCAATGGCATAATCAATAAAATATCATTTAAAAAATAAAATAAAATAAATAAATAAAAATTTAAAAAAGACTCCTAAAGCCTCTGTGTGTTTTACTGCATGAGCGTCTCCCTTTGTAATTTATGTCTGTCCTTTGCCTTGAAATGTTTTCAATAAATGGGATCTTACCAACCAAAAGTAGCTTCCTCTTCCACTTGTCGTGGCTGCATGTTAACAGGATGAAACATGGGATGAAGGAACTATTAGAAAGGCTACTTAGAATGATTCAAGTATGGGCATACGGTCTTTCACAAACTTATTAATTTTCTATATCTTAACGGGGTTAGGATCTAATTGCACATTCTTTGTAAATACTTCCCATTCACTGATTTATTTATTTCTCAGGAACAAACAAACAAACAAATAAGTTCAGGAGCCAAACTTTGTGCGCTAATCTTTTAGGCTGCTGTAATAAAGCACTACAGACTGGTTGGCTCACAAAGAACAAAAAATTGTTTATCACAGTTCCATAGACCAGGAAGTTCAGGATCGAGACAGAGGCACATTCATTGTCTGCTAAGAGCTTGCTTCCTGCTTTCTTGGGTAGCAATCTTGTCTCTATATGCTCACTTTGACATAGTGAAAGTCCCTTGTCCCTTTGGGCAAGGGACATCCCAGGATCTTTTCTGTAAGAGACAGGTTGTATTCTTAAGGGCTCTCCCCTCATACACCATTACTTCTGAAGGCCTCCTTGCCTGATACCATCACGCTGGATTTAGGAATTAACATAAAAAATTGGGAGGGAACAGAAATATTCTGTCTATAACAACTGGTAAGCCTATAATGATGCCAAATTTGTAAATAAGAATTCCAGGCCTTGAAATTTTAGCCATGTTCATCTTTAATATACCCCTTATTGATCTTTAATTTAATGGACTCTACTATATTTATTCTACTTCTGTCTCTTTGGTTCTAAAAAATCTATTTTAATTTCTTCAATAAAAGAATGTTTTTTTCTATCCATTTCCTAGCTATTTAGATTTTTACCACATTATTAAATCAATAGTTTTTACATGTTTTCCATACCTTCCTATGCAGCCTATGGTTCTATGTCTTCTAGGCTTCTATCAAGCTTTTCTTCCAAAGTCAATTATTTTTTTCTACTTCATGTTTTACTTCTTTCTGTTTAGATGTTTAAATGATTCTAATAATATTATATCTATCATAGTGAGTGCTTTAAAAATTTTACATGGCTGTATTTTACACTAAACTGATATGAAATTATATTTACATGAATACTGCATTCTATACTGAATAAATTCTAAGATGCATAGTTTACTTTGAAATATTGGAAGATATTTGTTATTTACAAATATCAACTATGAATTTTTATGCAATTAAATGAAAATAAATATTTGGTCTACTTGCTCCTTCATCCATTCTTCTTTAACACACAGCTTTCATATATTTACTTATCTTTCAATTTAGAATAGTTTCACTTAACTTAATATGTCACTTATAATGAGCCAAGTATAATTTATCTTCAAGTATAATGGTTAATGAGTTTATGAGTCTCTTTTACTTCCTCAATAAGAATAGAAAATTCTTAATATTTGAAATAGCGATTTCTTCCTTTTCCCAATAGTGTCAGGCTTCCTCCTCTACATTTAAAAAATACTTTCAGCCATGGCTGGTGTGGCTCAGTGGATTGAGTGTGGGCCTGAGAATCAAAGGTCATTGGTTGGATTCCCAGTCAGGGCACGTGCCTGGGTTGTGGGCCAGGTGCCCAGAAGAGGACACGTGAGTGGCAACCACACATTGATGTTTCTCTCCCACTCTTTCAACCTCCCTTCCCCTCTGTCTAAAAATAAATAAATAAAAATTTTAAAAATGCTTTCATAAAATCAAAATTCTTCATGGCAGGAAACAATATTTACAGATAGTTCACATTATGGGGATTTTTAAAAAAATTCCATAGTAACTAGTAGCTATATTTTTTAAAATCCAAATATAATAAATTAGATTGACTACAAGGTAAATTCACATTTTTGAGAAATCAGTAAATACATTTTTCTTTTAAGCCTAAAAGAACAAATGATAAGAAAATGGAATATCATCATGAGTATAAACTTTTACAATAAAAAAAATTCTTCCCATCTAACTTGTATATCTGAAAGCATCAAAAAAGAGACTACTAACTAAATAATGCCCCTAGCTCTTTTTATTAGAAAATGCAAAAGACAGACATATTTCACCTGAGTGATGTGATATTTAAATAATTTCTATAAGGTAAGCTCTACAAAGCAATTGTCAGAATTTTTTAAATGTTCTTAAATATTTACATCTTTTCTTCCAACAGGTGTACTTGCCTTAGTAAATCAAATAATTTGAAATATGAAAATCCAAAATCACAGAATTTCTCTTCAAGATTTTAATGCAGTCATAAACATAAACATGAAACCCCTTTTTACCAACTAGCTTTATAGGTATAGGTTGTTGGGAAAGCCGGAAAGAACGGGCCTTTTCAAGGGGCTATCGGAAAAGTTGCTCTACCGGCAGTTGAGGCGTCCATTCGGTTTAGCAGATGTTCTTTGTTGACTGAGCCACAGGGGACTACAGTCCTAGTATTGCTGAACATCTTTCTTTCAGTCACTCTTTTCACAGCCTGAATTTCTCTAGTAATAGATGCTCCAGAAAAAGTAAATAAGTACAAGATAAATGATTAATATTTAAAAATAAGAATGCTTTGGTCTCTCATTATTTTATGCATAAAGTAAAATATTAGCAAACATATATCAAATAAAAGGTATAGCAGAACCATTTTATGATAATGGTTTAAAATGAATCAAATCAAATCATTTTCGTTACTCAGAAATTAGAGACTTCAATTATATGATGTTTATGATACAAACTCATAACCAAGTGTTAAGCCATTTTCCCGGGGACAGAGTTATATAAATTTCCAATTTTCAAAACAAAGAATGAAGAAGCAGTAACATTAAATGTAAACTATACATAGAATAAATATTCAGTAAGGGCCAATACATTACTACTTAAATAGCACCTACTAAATAATGACTACTGTTAACTGAATTGTGTCTTCCCAAATCAATATGTTGAAGTTCTAACCTCAGTATGACTGTATCTGGAGTAAGGTGTTTAGGAGAGAATTGGGATTAAATGAGGCCACAAGTGTCAGCCCCTAATCTGATGTGCGGTCTTATTTAAAAAAAAAAAAGGACAACAGAGAGCTCTCTTTCTCCCTACCTCACTGCCACTGCCGTGGGAGGGGCAGTGAGAAGTTGGCTGTCTGTGAACGAAAAAGAGCTCCTCTCAGAGCCTGACTGTACTGACACCCCTATCTAAGGCTTATAGCCTCCATAATGGAAAGAAAAGTACATAGCCATTGTTGAAGCCACCTGGTCTACCCAACTTGTTATAGCAGTTTGGGCTGACTAATGTGACCAATGAATTATTTAGATGTTCTTCAAATATACAGTATGTATTAAAATCTTATGTAATATAAATGCTACTTTATTTAGGCCAAGAATACTATGTTGTGTGAAAAAATACTATCCTTTCTATAATTCCTGCATATTGTCTTCAAAATTTTATTTATATAATGGTTATNTTCCCCTGGAATTCCCTCCTTTCTCCCCTCTGGTCCCTGTCAGCCTGTTCTGAATTTCAGTGTCTTTGGTTATATTTTGCTTGCTTGTTTGTTTTGTTGTTTAGATTCCTGTTGAAGGTGAGATCATATGGTATTTGTCTTTCACCTCCTGGCTTATTTCGCTCAGCATAATGCTTTCCAGTTCCATCCATGATGTTGCAAAGGGTAGGAGCTCCTTCTTCCTTTCTGCTGCATAGAATTCCATTGTGTAAATGTACCATAGCTTTTTGATCCAGTCATTGACCGATGGGCATCTAGGTTGCTTCCAACTCTTGGCTATCGTGAATTGTGCTGCTATGAACATTGGGGTGCATAGGTTCTTTTGGATTGGTGTTTTAGGGTCCTTAGAATATAATCCCAGCAGTGGAATTGCTGGGTCAAAAGGCAGGTCCATTTTTAGTTTTCTGAGAAAATTCCATACTGTTTTCCATAGTGGTTGTAGCAGTCTGCAATCCCACCAACAGTGAACTGGAGTCCCCTTTTCCCCACAACCTCTCCAGCACTTGTTGTTTGTTTCTTTGTTTATGATAGCCATTCTGACTGGTGTAAAGTGGTATCTCATTGTGGTTTTAATTTGCATCTCTGAAAGCTACCGATATTGAGCATCTTTTCATGTGTCTCTGGATCCTCTGTAAGTATAAAGGACACATGGACACTAACTAAGGTGGGGGGTGGAAATGGGAGGGAGGTGGGGAGCACTGGGGGGGGAGAGGCTGTGAATATAAGACAGAAAACTGTACTTGAACAAGAATTAAATTTAAAAAAATAAAAAATAAAAGTTACCATGATATAACTTTGAGTTGAAAAATAAATATTCTACAAAATAAAAAATAAAATAAATAAATAAATGTGGATTATCCATGAAATATTCAAAATAGATTATTTAATCTATTAAATAGATTAAATTTATAGATATTTATATAGATATAGATATAGATATTTATATCTATTAATCTATTTCTAGATTAATCTATAGATTAATCTATAAATCTTAATAGATTTATTTTGTACATACTGAAACATTTTTCCTCATCGTTAAATATATAAAGAGTTATGCCCACCTACACACACAGAAAACTAAGATTTTGACTTACCCACTGTTCCTGTAGTCTCAACAGTGTCTTGAATAATTTACAGAGCCAAAAAGTGTCAGAGAAATCACCTAAACAAATAAATGCTATGCCACTTTTCTACATTGGCGAAAAATTTGGTAGAAGTTTAATACAGTGGCCGTGGTAGCTCATGTCTGTCAGTAAGCAGGAAATTCTCATCTGAATACCATCTCCATTAACTCTCAATTACTAAATCGCCAGAAGAAAGCACTAGAAAGAAGTCATGGGAGTATGCTGGGAGGCTAGGATTCAATTAGGAAATATTAAACACTTGTACAACAACTAAATCATCAATACATATGTTCTGTAAGCCTTAAATTAATTAGAGAAAAACTTAATCACAGTGCCTTACAGCTAACATTATAATGAATTACTTAACAGAAGTTAAATGCAGAACACTCATTTCAATACATAATTAATACTAAAATTACAGACTTTGTATACGGGTTACATACATATATAAATATATTTACATGAACATATGTACTACATATAATATATAATAATATGTATGACAATATATTTAGGAAACATCTATCAAGTAGAAGGAATGTTATAATAAGATAAAGAGCAGAAATCAACAAAACAGAACAGGCACAAACAGAGAACATAGAAACAACTGTCGTATATAATTCAGAACACACGGTTAAATCTGGCTTTTACATAAAGTACGTTTTTTAGTATGTCACAAATAGTATCTAGATGCAAAATTACAAAAGTACAAAAATGCAAAATACATATCCATGCATAAAAAATGATCTTTTGTTTATTTGAATCCAAATTTAATTGGGTGCTTGTATTATTATTTGTTAAATCTGGCAATTCTAAGGTAAAATAAATAACACCAATAGTTTGTTCTTTGAAGAACAATAGAATCAATAAACCTTATGCTGTATCAATCAAGAAATAAAATAGACATGATAAATTATTATTAGCTATTATTGAAGGACATCACTCAAGATATTTCAGATAATTAAATGATAGACATGGAACATTATAAATAACTCAGTGTCCATTATGGAGATAAAGGAATCACTTGGGAGTCACAAATTTCCAAAATCAGCAGAAAATATAGAAAATACAATGTTATAAGAAGACGCTAATTCTCTTTCTGCCATGTGGACGCACAGAGAGAAACCTTGCTGGCGTCCTGATCTTGGTTGGACCTCTACCATCTAAAACTGGGAGAATTAAATATTTCTTGTGGAAGCCACTAGTTCCTAATAATTTGTCATAGCAGTTTGTACTAAGGTCCTTTCCTTTGATTGTCTACATTTGTGGCTTCCTGGGCTTAGAATGTGAAGAACTGAACAACACATTCCTGTTTTTCCTGTCCCTCCTTCTGCCTAAATGTAAATTCTGCACAGATATTGTTGACATACTGGGGAGCAGTGTGGATCCTTCACGGACTCTTCTGTGGCCTCTGTGTTTCCAGGCTCCAGGAAGTGAGAATTTACTTCTGCCTCAAATTCTTCCATAATTGCTAGAGTTTTCTTTAAATCTGGAAGAGCTCTTTGATAGAGTAGCTACGAAACAATTTAGGTCTTAATAGCATTTTCTACTTGATCTAAAATAAACTCACAAAAAATATGTCCCAGGCCAGAAAATAGAAATGTAGGCAGCTTCATTTTTAGCTGTTCAAATCAGTCAATCGATTTCCCCCTTCCTTTTCCCCTGTCCCTAAATTAAGTTAAACTCATCAATTATTTAAGTTAGTTAATCTTAAAAATAATTAATTTGTAAACAATACCTATGATAAGGGCTAATATCCAAAATATATAAAATCTCACCCAACTCAACAGCAAAGAAGCAAATAATTCAATTAAAAACTGGGCAGAGGACCTGAACAAATACTTCTCCCAAGAAAACATACAGAAGGCCAACAGATATAGGGAAAGATGCACAATTTCACTATCTAGTAAAATGTAAATCAAACCCACAAAAATATAATTATAATAATATTTTACTTATTTTCACACTCCAAATGGATACAAATAATATGAGGTTTGTCTGGAAAATATCCAGGCATTGTTAACATAACAAGAATGGTTTTAACATCAATATAACCTGGCAGCCAAGGAGAGCAGACTCAAATGCTCATACATGAACTATGATGACTTCACTGTACTAGTCAGTGAGGGCGACAGACTCAACTGAGTGAGCATGTGTACTGTGTGGCTGTCACGTTCAAAATGACTGAGCCCAGAAAGCAACAAATCTTCATCAAATTTTGCATTAAGCTTCATCACTCCCTGTGAAAATGTCAGATAATTCAGAAGCTACAGCTCTAGGCAACTTGTGATTGGCAGCTTCATCAACACAACATGGCTGCTTATGCATCATCCCTTCTACAGAGTTTTTTGGTGAAACATCAAATCACCCAGGTGACTCAGCCTTTAGTGTGCAGCCAAAAATTTGAGTGATTAAGTTGCATCATAAATTAAGCTTCAAAATTGACTTGCCCATATTAAGTAAACATAGTTCTCATGAGTTGTAACAATAACAAAGTCCTGTGTCCACAACCTGCCTTACACATTTCTTTTTTAATTGATTTTATTGGGATGACATCGATTAATAAATTTGTATAGGTTTCGGGTGTGCAGTTCTATAATACATCATCTGTATATTGTATTGTGTGTTCACCCCCCCAAATTAGTCTCATTCCATCCCCATATCCCCCTATACTGTCTCCTATTTCCCCTACCTTTCCCACCTCCCTTCCCCTCTGTTAATCACCATACTGTTGCCTGTGTTTTTTGAAGGGCTTTTTTGTTGCTTTGTTTTGTTTTGTTTTTCACATGATTTCTAAAGTAGCTCTAGAAATTTTATTTGTGTGTCTAAGCTTTTCTGGCTCTGTTGTAAATTGCCTTTTTCTATTTTATTATTTATGTTGAAAATACTGTTGATTTAGTTCATAATCTCCCTGCAAAAGATAAATTGTATATCTGGGCTTTTTCATACATTATACATAACAATAAGCAACATTTACAGCAGTGTAAGCAAAAGAGTAGTTAGCTTTCCTGCAATACACAAAATTCAGCCAATTCAGCAAGGCCTTGAAACTCTAGTAGAAACATTTTCACAGGCTGCATATGTGTGAAAATTGCCCCTTCAAATATGTGTGCATATACATTTTTTTCTTCAGAGAAAACAGAGCGGTTTAGCAAATTAAAAGTGGCACGTAGACACACACCGTGCGCCTGTTTTTCAGTAACGGCGTTTAATAGGGTAGCCCCAAACCTACACTCTTCCACAGAATTTGTTAGAGAAGAACAGTAGTAATTAGACTGAGTACACAGCCGTCACACGAGGAAAGTACTGAACAATCGAACCTCATGACCAAGACAGTGTTCTGTTCCCCTCAGCTTCGTTCAGGTTTCTTCCTGACTCTTGGCCCTCATCTTCCTTTTCTTAGAGCACCTACTGTAGAAAACACAATTGTAAATTCTTTCCTGCTCCTTTGAGATGTTAAACTGCCCTTTGCCAGTTTCACCACTCCAAAAATGTCTTTCTCAAGGATCTGAAAGCCATCCCTTTGAAATATAATCAACAAGAAAGATGGAGACTCCAACTCCCACTGAGTGAGGGTAGGAGCCACACTCAAAGAGTATCAGTGAGTGAACACAGATGTCCTACATGCACTTAACCAACCTCCCTCTCTGCTTAGTGCCCTTTAGTTCATCTCAGTGTGTGAAAGTCCTCCTGCCTTTGATGTCAGTGGGGTGGAGTTCAATCTCTCATTTAAATATCATGAACCCTTACTGCAGTGGTCTTGATTAAAGTCTTGCCTGTTTGACTCCATCTAATGCCATATTTCATCAACCAGTCTTTGAGTAAAATCACTGTGTGCATTAATCTCTAGGGAGCCCATTTTCATAAAATCGTAACTTCAGGAATGGCCTAATCAGACTGTATTTTGGTGTGATACCTCAGATCTTTCCTAATTCCTAAGCAATTATTAATTATTGCATTTAAATATTTTATATTCAACTGCTATAGACAATCATTTTTTTTCACTTTTATTTTCTGACTCAGAACCACAGCAACACAAGGCATCTATATAAGGCATCTTTAGAAGACCTTGTATTCTAACCATCATTCTGCACGTATCAATTGACCTGGGTTTCCCGCTTGGCAAATACGTATGATAAGGGATAAATGTCTGTCAATCTGAAGCACATAAGCTGCATTCAGGTGTTCTTGGTCCTTTCTGCTCTTCAAAGAAGCATTCTCGAAAAATATAATTTAGTTTCAATTGGCTTTCTATAGGGACATTTTTCAGAGACCGATTTTTACACCTTCTATACAATTGTCTTTGAGATATACAACCCAAAATAAATATAAGACACAGTGTCTTATAGTTTTCCATATATAGGTCTTTAGATCCTTGGTTAGATTTATTCATAGTTATTTTATTCTTTCTGAAGCAATTGTGGATGGGCTTGTTCAAATTTCAGAGGGTTGATGGACCCCCTGGGCTGGGACACGCGTATCCCCCAACAGAACTATGCTTTCAGCAGCAAATCTTCTCCATTGGAGATGAATGGAATGGTGAGTGCAGCTGTTCTCTGCACTAACATTGCTTCCTGCTCCCATTGCTGTTACTGCTTCACAGTCCTCAACTCATTATGTAACTGAATATGATATTTCCATACTAATCTGGTTCTGCTGCTTACACCACCTCCCATAAATTGTATTTCCCAAGCAATAAACTTTTCAACCAAAAGTTGGTTGAAGTGCACTTGCAGTTATAACTTGATTCTTGGTTTTGGTCACTTCAATGAGAGTCCCTATTGGAACTGTGGCTCTACAAAGTATTCCCAGTCTTTATCTCTTTGTAGCTGAGCTCAGTCTTAACTGGTTCCTAAGTATCTTCTAATAGCTTTTCTATGATTATGTTCTTTATTGTGCCATTTTGACTCATATTCACTATCTCTTAAGTAGTCTGCATAGAGTTGTTTTACTCATACAGTTCGAATTCTGTTATCCCATCAATAACTACTATTTTGTTTTAATCTTCTCCATTTGGCAAAATATTATCAGCAAATAAAAAATATCTCCACCAAAGTCTGCCAGATTGTGTGACCCAAAAGTCTTTTTTTTCCCTATAATCAAAACTGCTATGGAGTTTACATAGCTCTTACCTGTTATAGTTCAGCCTAGTTAATGTTGGTCCAAATGTTCACCTTTTCATCGATAGCTTCCTTTATTGGAAATTTGTGACAGATTGCTGGAGAACTGACTGACAAAATTGATTGTCAGTATGGTGGCAATGGTTTTATCTCATCTGGAAACTCAGAGAATCACAGGTATGTTCAGTGACTCCATTGGTTCAGAACTGACATTCACTTTTGCTTCTTTGTTCTAGTTTTATGTTCGTTCACATCATTGCAGTTGAAAAAATGTCTCTCATATGATATTTCCTGAAAAATATTTTTTAAATTCCATAGCCCAGTTGATGCGAGTGGGCAATTTTATTGGGTTTCTTGCCTGTATCACACTGAGAAAAATCAATTTATGTTATTTCAAAGTAGAAAAATGGATATAAACTTCTGTTTTCTCTTATATACCAGGACTTCAGTAGAAAGTTATCAACATGATGTTTAAATATTAAATACTCACAAATCATACTGCATTTTCTACTACCTTCTTGACAAAAACACAGGAAAGATTCACAAATTCAACAAATCCAAAACAACTTTTGTTTTTTCTACTTTGTCTGAGAAGGATAGACTTTTGGACGGCCCTCATAATCCCTGCCTCCTGGTGTTTACACTCTCGTACAACCCTTCCCTTGAGTGTGGAAAGACACGTGACTTGCTTTGACCAGTGAAATATGGCAACGGCCATGGGTTGCATGAGATATACTTACATTATAGAAAATTGCTAAAACTGCGATGTCAATCTGGCTAGTAGCTCCCTGCTCTTGCTCCTGCTCCCACTCTCTGACACTCACTATGTCAACTGCTTCCTGACTTCCTCTCCCTGTCTCTTTGCATTACTGGTTTTAAAGCATTAGTAGCAAACTGCCATGTGTCTTAAAGGGAAATACATTCTGCCAACAGCCTGAGAGAACTTAGAAATAGATTTTCACAAGGCAAGGCACCAAATGAGAATACAACCTGGCTAATGCTTTCATTGCAGCCTTCTGAGTACTGAAAGGGGTAAGCCAGCTAAGTTTTGCCCAGATTCCAGGACTACAGAAACTGTGAAATAATAAATGTCTGTTGCCTTAAGTGGCTAAATTTATGGTAATTTATTACAAAGCAATAGATAATGAATACACTCAAAAGTGCTACTTTTTTGTTGTAGTTATTCTATTTCACCTGCTGATATCATCATACATTCATTTGCATAGGCTAAAACATGTCACCCCAATTTTTCCTTTTCCATCACCACCAGCACTCAGTCATTCAATAAACCATATCTATTGCATCTCAGTGAGATTACTCCCTTGACCATGCAATTAAGTTATATAACATTTCCATAAACCAGAAATTTTCCTTATGCATTTTTCTATTCACTTACTCCATGATAATTCTAGAAAAACAATGGTATGATTTCAATTACCATAGATTCATGTTAATTCTAGAACTTCAAAACATGCAATTCTATGTCATGTACTCTTCTGATTTCTTTCACTCAGTATTTTTTGAGATACACTCATATTTATACATGTAGTTCATTTTTCCCTCATTCACTCACTGATGGAGTTTTTGTTATTTGCTGTTTTAGACTTGTATAAATTTCTTTGAACATATATGCATTTGTCTTTTTGTTGTCATGCATTATCATTAATCTTGGTACTGTATCCAAGAATAAAATGGATGAATCATAGGCTACACGTATATTTAGAATTATAGAAAACTGACAAAGTGTTTTAAAAATCGTGTCATATTTTACACAATAACTGGAAACAGTAAGAGTTCCACTTATAACTGGTTATTGTCAGAACTTTATACTGTTGTTTGATTTGATTTCAACCATTCTGGTTGGGTACACTGTCTTGTTACACACACACTTTATTTGGGTAGTCATACATAAACTTTTAGTAAATCTACATTGCATATATTTCTAGGCCTCTTTCCCACTTGTCAAATATATTCACACATGGTCTAACCACACAGTCCAACCACATATTCAATATGACTTGAATATTCTGTTTTCTTTATGGCTTTGGTTTAATCACTTTTCATGTAATTGTCTAATTTCTCATCTTCCTGTCAAATTCAATAAATGAATTATCAAACAATTATTTATATCTCTTGAGACTTCTTCCTTTTTCAACCAAGTAAAAATCATCTCTCTGTCATAGTCTTAAAGTAGTAACTTTTAAAGTATCAGTCCAATATCAATCATATAAGACTTGAGGCCATGTTAGAAATTCCGGTTGTCTAGGTCCCACAATGTACCTATCAAATCAGAAACTCTGAGGATAGAGCGGATCTGTCTATATTTTAACAATTCCTCCAGCTATTCTGATTCTTGTTAAAGTTTGAGAGCATTGTTCCTTTTTTAAATAAAGTTATTATTTGATTTTGTATGGCAATTTATAAATCTATTTTATTCAATAGATTATGGGCTCACTGAAGCTAGGGACTGCAGTTTACTTGTTTTTGTATCTCTCATAACACAAAGGACCAAATCAAACTTAGACATCATAGAAAATCATTCATTGATGAATTAAATATATCGAAAGGAGACAATTACTTTTAATTTTATCAACAGAGTACCAAATAAATGATGTTTGTTTTAAAATGTCTGTCCCTCATTTCAATTTTACTTTTAGTCCCTCACAATAAACAAAATCATGAATATCAAAAGACATGCTGTTAACTTTTAATGTTTAACCAGTTCATTTTAAATACAGAAAAACAGGAAATTTTCTCTTCCTCCTCCTTACTCCTTAAGTCTTTCTTGGTCCAGATAGCATCTATATTCAGAAAAAAGAGGGATCATTTAAAACAAGTTTACTTTCTGAAGAACAATTGTATGTGCTTTTATTTTGTAGTTGCTATCTCTTTTTTCCTCAGAAAAAAGAGATATTTGAGCCTTTTATATCAACCTTGGTATGTACCAAACCCTGAAAAAGTTAGTCAAGGACACTGCCTTTAAATGTTTCCATGGCTGCAGGTGTGACTCATTTGGCTGGGCATGGTCTGGCAAAATGAAGGTCGTTGGTTAAATTCCTGGTCAGGGCATATGCCTGGACCAGGGGTTGGTCCTGGTGGGAGTTGTGTGGGAGAAGCAACTCACGCATGTTTCTGTCACTCTGTACCTTTCCCCTTTCCCTTCTCTCTAAAAATAAATAAATAAAGTTAAATGCTCCCATAAGAGTTGAAAAAATAGTAACTAAGCAGATGATTACATGAAGTGTATCAGTTTTATAATAGGGTGGGTACGCTCTAAGAGTTCTGATGAGAGTCATATAGTACAGGCCAAAAATGCCAAGATAGTGAGATAATATTTGAATTTTTTTCTTACTTACTGATTTTTAGAGTGAGAGGAAGTTGGAGGAGAGAAACATTAATTTGTCGTTCCACTTATTTATGCATCCACTGGTTCTCGTATGTGTCCTGATCCAGATGCAGCCTTGGCCACTGGGACCACACTCAACTCACAGAGCAACCTGGCCAGGGCTCAGACACAGCACTTTGATCTCTCCTTTCCTTACACCATTACAATCCATTTTTCCTAAAAGTATCCTCACACTGGCTGTTCTGCCCTGTTGAAACTGATCCCCTGAATAAGAGAGTATAGTTTACTCCCTTTGTTCATGGAAGTCTCTGCTCAGATACCCATCTCCTCCCAGTCGTTTTACTAGCCACTTTATCTCCCCATAATTAGTCATCTTATCTAATTTATATTTCACCATAAAACATGATATCACTTACTGCTTTGTATGCTTTTGTGTGAGACCCATGAGAATGGGAACTCTATCTGTATTCACTGATTGTGTATTTATTCTCAGTATCTACAATAAATCTTGAGACAGAATTGGCACTCCAATCAAGTTTGTTAAACAGATGAATGAGTATCTATATAACCAAAATTTTGAAATATGAGTGTAAATCAACCCGAGTTGGAGAAGGGGAGAAGTGAATTTTAGGCAGACAAAGAGCCTGAGCCCATATCTTTGCATTTTAGAAAATGTGGTACATTTGTCGTGTTGAGTAGTGAGTGTGAAGCTAGGGAGGGCAAGGGGAGAGGAGAAATAATAACCAGGTATTAGATCCGTCAGAATGGATTGGAAGAGAAAAGACCACGTTAGAAAGGCCAGTTGGGGGATGTGTGATAATCTTGATGACATGCCACGGTAGCTTCCACGCAGAGAGATGTGGTAAGACAGAAATTGCACATATAACAGTGCTTAGGAGACAGAATTACATACTTTTAACTGGCTTTGATGTTGAGGTGAGGAAAAGAAGCAGGTCAATAATAAAATTTACCTTTCTTGTTTGGCAAATGGTATTATACAAAGGAGAAGCAGCAGCGTAGGTGGTGTGGATTATGAGCAATGACTGGGGCTACTTTGATTTGAGACACCCATAGATTGTCTACTTGGACATACCCAGTAAGAAATACACATCTGAGGACTGGGTGAGACCTAGGGACTGGAGATGGATGTTTGAAAACCTGTAAGGGATAATCAATTTCATAGAAATTGATGACATTAATCAGAGAGAATGTGTGGAATAAAGTGGCACTTCAGATAGGCCCTGCAGTATGAGTGAAGATCACCCTTGTCACTAAGTGAGGAATGGCCCATTATCTATGGGAACTGAGGGTGTTTTTCTCTGATGATTTCCATTTGTCTAATATTGGTGCTAGTCTTAGAGTTATGTGATATGCTCTACTCTTGCTTGTCACACTTTTTCTTTCACTATAATACCTCTATGTGCAACCCATAGGTGTTTCATATAGACTCATTGTTGAAAGTTATGTGACTGAGGACAGGCATACTTATTTATGAGAAGAAAAGGTGTGAAGGTAATTTATTTGGGAGGTGCGAGGGACGCATCAGTGTGGGAGTGAGAGGTTAGTAAGGAGAATATCTACAGTTTATAAGGAGCGCACTAACCATCCTGTTACAATTACGAGGGCCTAGAAGTTAATTTCAAGGGGAAACTTCTGGAAAATGGTGTAAAGCACATCACAACGATCTTATCTTAAGGGAACTATTGTATGTGCATAAAAAAGCGATGCTTTGGAGTTGTTCATTTTTAACACTACCACCCACCTCCCCTGCCTCTGGGCAGAGGACTTACCTAAGTCTTTGGAGAAAACCTCTAGTAGAAGAGACACAGATGGTGGCACAGCCCAGACAGGTGATAACACCTGAGCTGTGTGGATGGGGCATTGAAGGGCTGCAGATTGTTCTAAATTGGTCCAGCATTTTATTATTCATGAGTAAAACCATTGTATATTCTATCACAAATAACTTGTATATAATTGATACAATTCTTGTAAAATAAATTTTTATTTATAATAGTATTTATTAAGGACAATTTTGTGCTTTTGTGTGTGTTCTTCAAGCAGCCAGGAATGACTGTATTATGTAACCAAAACACTCTTCAGAATGTATAACACCCTTTAACACATCCTTTAAATATTCCTGAATAATTTTCATGTAAAATCTTAATTTATTTATTCTAAATAATACTTGTTTTTAAAACAATAACCACATGGAGTCATTTTATCAAATATATCACCCCAGACAAGAAAAACAAAACAAAAAATAAACAAATGGAACTTCAAAAAATGACAATTTTTTGCACAACAAAGGAAATCATCAACAAAATAAAAAGGCAGCCCACAGAATGGAAGGACATACATGCCAATACATCTGATAAGGGGGTAATAATCAAAATTTATGAAGAACTTAAAAAATTCACCACCAAACAAACAAAAAACAACTAAACATGGGCGAAGGACTTGAATAGACACTTCTCAAGAGGAAGGCATACAGATGGCAGGCAGATAGACTTATGAAAAGTTGCTCAACATCCCTAATCACTAGAGAATACAAATTAAAACCACAATGATATACCAACTCACAGCTGCCAGAATGGCTACCATCAATAAGTTGACAAACAACAAGTCCTGGTGAGGATTTGGAAAAAAAGGAACTCTTTTGCACTGTTGGTGGGACTGCAGAGTGGAGCAACCACTGTAGAAAGAAGTATGGAGATACCTCTAAAAATTAGAAATCCATCTGCTTTTTGACTCAGTGATTCCACTTCTAGGAATATATAAGACGAAACACAAAATACTAATTCTAAAGAACATAAGCACCCCCTATGTTCATCCCAGTGTTGTTTACAATTGTCAAGATATGGAAGCACCCCAAGTGTCCATCGGTAGATGAGTATATAAAACAACTATGGGACATGGGCACAAAGGAATACTACTTGGCTGTAAAAAAAAAAGAAGAAAAGTTTACCCATTGTGACAGTATGGACGAACATTATGCAAAGAGAAATACCATATGATTGCACTCCTACGTGGAATCTAATGAAGAAACTGAACTCACACGCGAAATAGAGACAGACTCATAGAGAGCAGGATGAGAGCTGAGGCAAGGAGAAGGAGCTGGAGAGATGGAGCAAAAGGTAAAGGACTCACGGACATGGACAATAGTTTGATAATTGTTGGAGGGAAGGGCTTTTACGGGGACTAAATGGTAATGAAAGATGCAATAAAGATTAAATCAAGAATTAAATTAAATTTAAAAGTTCCAATTTCTTTACATCTTTGCCAATACCTCTTATCATTTGTCTTTTTGAAAATAGCCATCCTGCTAGGGATGAGTGACAGTTCATTGTGGTTTTGATTTACATTTCTTTGACGATAGTGATGTTAAGTAATTTGTCATATTCTATCGCCCATTTCTCTCTGGTCTTTGGTGCGATATCTGTTCAGGTCTTTTGTCATTGTTTTTCAATTAGGTTATTATTATCATATTGCTATTGAATTGCCATAGTTCATATATTTTGCATTTAACTTCTTTTCAGATAGTATGGCTTATAAATACTCCCATTCCATGGTTTCTTTTTCAGTCTGTTGATTGCTTCCCGTGTGCTGCAGAAGCTTTTCAGTTGATATCGTCCCAATTACTGAATTTTGCTTTTGTTGCCTGTGATTTCAGTGTCACGTCCAAAGAATCACCGTCAAAAACAATGTCAAGAAGCTTTTCCCCTTCTAGGAGTTTTAGAGTTTTTGTCTCACATGCATGTCTTTAATCCAAATTGAACCGATTTGGGGTATGGTGTAAGAAACAGCCACTTTCATTCTTCTGTGTGGGGACCTCCAATTCTCCCACCACTGTTTGTGGAAGAAACTACCTTTTTATCCTTCAGTAGTCCTGGAACCCTTGATGCAGATCAGCTGACCATGCGCCATTTAAGCTCATTTCTGGTATCTGTATTCTATGCCATTGGTCTATATGTCTGATTTTATGTCTGTAACATATTTTAAGTTACTGTAGCATTGTGATACATTTTGCAATCGAGGAATATGATGCTTCCAGCTTTATTAGTTTTTCACAAGATTTATTTGGCAATTTGAGGTCTTTTGTGGTTCCAAATGAATTTCAGGCTTGCTTTTCTATTTATGTAAAAAATGTCATTGTGGTTTTCAAGGGCATAGCATTGAATCTGTAGATCACTTTGGTTAAGATGAACATTATACAATATTAAGTTTTCCAATCCATTAATACAAGTTGTCTGTCAATTTCTTTGTGTTATCTTTTTTTAAAAATATTTTATTTATTTATCTTTAGAGGGGAAGGGAAGGAGAGAGGAAGAGAAACATCAATGTATGGTTGCTTCTTGTGCATCCCCTGCTGGGAACTGGCCCCTGCTGGGATCTGGCCTGCAACCCAGGCATGTGCCCTGACTGGGAATCAAACCTTGATTGTCTGGTGCACAGGCCCATGCTCAATCCACTGAGCTACACCAGCCAGGGCTTTTTGTGTCATCTTTAATTTATTCTGTCAATGCTTTATATTGTTAAGTATACAACTATTTTTTCATTCTTTAGTTAGCTGTACTTCTAAGATTACATTCTTTTGAGTTCTATTTCAAATGGGATTCTTAACAGACTAATGGCAAGTCAGGAGATTGAATATGAAATCAAAATTCTGCCAAAAACAACAACAACAAAACAAACAAACAAAACACCCAACGGCTTCACCCAATGGCTGCTGAATTCTACAAAACATTGAAAGAAGAATTAATACCATACGTTCCCAAACTTTTCTACAATATTGAAGAGAAAAGAAAAGTTCCAAAGTAACTTTACGAGGTCGGCACTACCCTGAAATCAAAGCCAGACAAGGACACTACAAGGAAATCAAAACAAAACAACAACTACAGGTCAATAACCCTTATTGCATATAGAGGCAAAAATTTTCAACAAAATGCTTGCAAACTGTATTAAACAGAACATTAGATGGAGCATGCACCATGAACAAGTGGGTCTTATTTTTGTGATGCAAGGGTAGTTTAATGTATGCAACTCATTTAAATGTGATATCCACATTAATAGAATGAAGATTACAAACTCCATGATCATCTCAACAGATGCAGGAAAACCATCTGATTAATTTCCGTGATGAAAATCCTGAACAAATTAGGTATAGAAGGAATTTGTCCCAACACGATGACAGCCATACATGGCAAGCCCACAACTAATGGGGAATTCTGCAGCATCTCATTGATGCATGCTCTAGCAGCTTCTGATTGACACGGCACTGGGCGTCCCAGCTAGAACAGTTAGGCAAGGAATAAAAAAGAAAAGGCGTCTAAATTAGAAAGGGAGAAGTAAAATCGTGCATGTTTGCACATGACATGATCTCATAGGTAAAATCCTAGAGGCCCCACAAATCAACTGTTAGAACTGTTAAATGAATTCAGTAAAGTGGCAAGATGAAAAACATCAAAATACAAATATCTTTTGTGTTTTAACAACTATAACAATAAACTACAAAGACAGTTAAGAGATCATTTGAAAACATGATTCCACAAAGAGTGAGAAGTCAACAAGCTTTTAAACTCTAGGTTGAATTATTTAAAATATACTCAAGAATTATTTATTAATTAGTGTCACTCTGGGCACATTTTGCTATGATTACACTATATTATGACAAATACTATTGTCTTCAGGCCATTAAGTCACAATCAAAGAGTAAACTGTGAGGACTGAATGAGTCACACAAATCAGCTTACATACTTCTTATTAACTGTTGGTTTTTGAGTTCAGTCTGTGATCTTAGCTTATAGTTCTTGTGTAGATTTCACATGGTCTGGTCATCTGGAAATGCCTTGTGATTTATATATTTCTGGATTTATTAATCTGTACTTGCAGTATATTTTTAGATTGATAGAGAAACATAAAAATATAGAGAGTTTTCAGCATATATAACTACAGTTCTATATAGTATTAATATTTCAGAATAATTAAAATATCAAATTTTATTCAAACTATTTAACTGGAGAAGAGATAGAAATGATTAGTTTAATAGTAATCATCAGAAATATAATAAATTTTATGAGTTGCAGAGTGGTATTTTCCATCTTGGACTTTAATTGTATGTATGCAAATGGTAGCATTATCCATAAATAGGTTAATAAATAGAGGCTTCTGCTGAATATCAGACTCTGAAATGAGATGTGAATAGAGGACATGAAATCCCCAATTTAGGTAATAGTCAAAAACATTAACAATTTTCATATATCTGGGATAATTTAAATAAATATGAAGTTAAATAATGCTACACCATTTCTTAAATATTTATTTAGCTCTGTCCCTAATAATTTTAAACTCACAGCATTAAAGGTGTGTCTCAAGGTTGCCATGAGTCTCCTCCTTTTGTTCCTTCCCAATCTTCTGGGCTGTGTCGGGCAGCTTGTCACTCCCGATGGCCCACCTCTTACTGGTTACGCTCTTGTGTAAGCCCAAAAAATTACACAAAAGCTGCACCTGGCGACTAATGAATAGAATATAAAAATCCCTGGCTTTCCGTATCTTCTCTGTGAGCCTGTAAGTAAGAGTGATGTTCAACTTGCCCGTGCTCTCACTTGCTGGCACTCTTTCTTGTTCTCTTGTTTGATCAGAGCAAGCTGCCATGTTGTGAGATACTGTTTGTAAGGGAAAATGTGTCAAGAAACTGAGAGACACACACAGCCAACATGTCCTGAAGCCAGAGTCCAGCAGCCAGAGTGTGGGTACGTGAATGCTGCCAGCGACCTCATGACTGAGTGGGGAAGTGAATTCTTCCCAGTGGAGACTTAAGATGGATGAACATTTGTGAGACAGTGAGAGCCAAATGCATCAGCTAAGCCGCATCAGATTCCTAACTCACAGAAATTGTGAAATAATGTATGTTTTAAGCCACTAAGCGTGAGGGTAATTTGTTTTTTAGCAAACGATAACTAATATACGGGCTCTAGGCTGTGGGCTCACTTATTTATCATTATGGATTCATTTCTCACTAACATGTTGATAAAATAAAATTCAAGTTGTACATCTCTGAAACCCATGCGTACTTCAAAATTCTCATTTTATAGCTACATATGATACTTCTTAGGAACCACAATACAACTGTAAACAGAATTGGACTTCTTATTTTTCCACAAAATTCACTTTCTCCCTTAAACCTTAGTTCATGAGATGACACCTTAATCAAATCAGTTTTCCCTAATAGTGTTACTGATTTAGAGTTCACACTTAGCTTCTTCTACTCTCTTATGAACCTATCACCCGTTAATATATATATATATATATATATATATATATATATATATATACACACAGTTTATTTTATTTTAGTCTTAAATACCTTTAGGTTTTCCTTTTATAAATGTAGCCTATACCTGAGGTTAAAACGCTGTCGATTTTAATTGCTATATGAGCTCCCTGAGAAGTATCCACTTTTGACATGGCCGTGATGATGACATTTTGAAAATAAACACCCGCTCACCTCTTTTCTTAACACTTTTGAAACCCCTGAAAGTACTTACAGGTAAAAGTCAAATATTTAACCTGACTGAAAGGATCAAACAGAAATGCCCTTTTAAACTGTCGTGTATCAACTTTTTATTTGTCTCAGACTTAAGCACATTGAAGGCAGTCACATTTTTTATGTTATCTGTTTCTTCATCCTCAGGCCTTATTCGTGTCTTTTCAATACATTCCTAAATAAAATAAGCAAAGGAATGATTGAACATAGTCTTTTAAATTATAGCTTTTTTATATTGGGATTATGTTAAGCGACACTTTGTTAAACATGTAGACTTCTGAAGTGTGGATTTTGGTCTCAACTTTGTTATTAACCTCTTATGTCTTACCTTCTGAAAGATATTAAACCAAAAATTACATTGAATCTAGGGAGCTAGAAGAATAAACATTTCAGATGCATGAATAAGATATGGTAATGCAAGAGGGTGGAGACACATAAATGAAACAGTTACAAAAAGGGAATCAGAAACAAAAGGGGACATAGTAAGAAAGTCTAATCTATTCACACTGAGGTTGTGCCAATAACTGACCATTTGCCTCAGGAAAAAGGCCATAGGTCAAATTCTATATTTGAATATCGAACAGTCTCTCCAAGTAAAGCTTTGTTTTATGAGCTGAATGACAAACGACCTCCACTGCTAAGAGAAAAGCCTGAGGTCTCTATACTCCTCTGTTATTTGTAAACAATATTGCTCAGGAGAGGAAAAAAATCAGTAATTCACTTATGAGATGAACCACCATCAACCCAAATTCAGGTGTGGGCCGAAGTTCTGCTACATTCTTCTCCATCTACTTTTATGATGCACTGCACAGTTTAAAAGAGCCCAAAATAGATCTTTATGTTTCCATTTATTATGAATGACAATTAATGTATGAATTCAACTAGAAATAATTTTGATGACTTTTGGAATATGAATAGAAAATAAACATTTACTGTGAATTTAGACAATATAAAAGGCACACCAAGATACAGAAATATGGCCCAAATGAAAGAACAGATCAAAGTTCCAGAAAAAGAACTAAATGAAGAAGAGATAGCCAACCTATCAGATGCAGAGTTCAAAGCACTGGTAATCAGGATGCTCACAGAAATGATTGAGTATAAAAGCAAAATAGAGGAACAAGTGAAGGCTATACAATATAGGAAATCAACAGTGAAAAAAAGGAAACTGGGATTCAGATCAACAACTTGGAACAGAAGGAAGAAATAAATATTCAACTGGAACAGAATAAAGAAATAAGAATTGTCTTTAATTTTATTTATTTATCTTTAGAGGGGAAGGGAAGGAGAGAAAGATTGATGTATGATTGCCTCTCGTGAGTCCCCTGCTAGGAACTGGCCCGCAACCCAGATATGTGCCCTGACTGGGAATTAAACCGTGATCGTGTGGTTCACAGGCCCGCACTCAATTCACTGAACTACACCAGCCAGGGCATAAATAAGAATTTTTTAAAAATGAGGAGTGGCTTGGGAACCTCTGGAGCAACTTTTAACATTCTAACATCTGAATCATAGGGGTGCCAGAATGATAAAAGGAAGAGCTAGAAGTTGAAAACTTATTTGAAAAGTTACTGAAAGGAGAACTTCCCTAATCTGGTAAAGGAAACAGACTTTCAGGAATTCTGGGAAGTTCAGAGAGTCCCAAAGAAATTGGAGCCAAGGGGGAACACACCAAAACACATCATAATTAAATTATCCAAGATTAAAGATAAGGAGAGAATTTTAAAAGCAGCAAAAGGATAGAGTTAACTGCAAAGGAGTTCCATAGGACTATCGGCTTATTTCTTAAAAGAAACCTTGCAGTCAAGAAGGAGCTGGAAAGAAGTATTCCAGGTCATGAAAGGCTAGGACATACATCCAAGATTACTCTATCCAGTGAAGTTATCATGTAGAATGGAAGGGCAGATAAAGTGCTTCCCTGATAATGTAAAGTTAAAGAAGTTCATCATCACCAAGCCCTTATTATATGAAACATTAAAGGGTCTTATCTAAAAAAAGAAGATAAAAACCATGAACAGTATAATAACAACAAACTCATAATTATCAACATCTGAACTTAAAAAAAAAAAAAAACAGAAGCAAACTAAGCAAACAACTAGAACAAGAACGGAATGGCAGAAATGGAGATCACATGGAGGGTTATCGGTGGGGTAGGGGTGGAGAATGGAGGAAAGGGTACAGGGAATAAGAAGCCTAACTGGTAGGTACAAAATAGACAGGGGAAGTTAAGAATAATATAGGAAATGGAGAAGCTCAATAATTTATTTGTATGACGCATCGACATGAACTAATGGGGGAGGATGCTGGTGGGAGGCAAGTGTAGGTTGGAGGGGGATAAAGAGGATTAAAAAATGGGACAACTGTAATGGTATAATCAATAAAATATACTTAAAAATAAAAAGTATAAAAATTATGGTGAATTTATCTTTCATTTTTTAAATAAAGGTAAATAATATATAGGTGAAGATTAATTTGTCTCCTCTGCTCTGCTTAGATGTACACTTTGTCCACTATACCTGAAAGTATCAGCGAGATGCCCTGGCAAATATAGATCATTTGAAAATTATTAATCAAAGTTATACTAATTTAGTTGACAAATCCTTGTATTCAAAATGAAAAGAAATATGCATGTTGTGCATTATCAACTTCTCAGTTTAAATTTGGCAATGTTTTCTTTAAATGTATGAATTATCAACTCCCTTCATTTTCTACCACTGCTAGTGAAATTTATTTTCAAATGTAACAGAAAAAAAGCAGCCAACTTTATATGCTCGTTGGAGTTTTACATACACAGAACAGTGGTGTAGAGGAAAGGCACAGAGAACCTGCAGGTGTAGCCATTCTCCCAGGCTTGCTCTGGGATAATCATGGGGTACACCTACCAACCCGGTGGTGTCAAGAGTGGTAAAAAGTGTGAGATTCGCCCAAGTTGAAAACTAGCTGGTGAGCATGCCACAGTGTCATGTTTGTTGACAGAAAATATGAGATGCCCAGATAACAGAAAAAGGACTTTATTATTCAGGAAAGGTATGAAGCATGAGCGTTAGGTCGTATCAGTTCCTCCAAACCATGTGATGATGGGTAGGTAGAGCTGGATGCCGTACTTGCAGTGGGTTTGTGCCACAGATGGGGAATCCTCAAATTAAGAAACCTCATTCTTTTGTAATGAACTGCAAGCAAACCCACCCAATCTATTCTCTGGGGGAACAGAGCTTGTCATTATTAAACTGAATGGCAAACAATTCTACCCTCAGCTCTGGAAGGAAACATTTCCTCTGTCTTCCAAGACTGTGCATCATATAGCATCCTTAAAAACTAATCCAGGAAAAACTAAAAAGGCTATCAGGATCTCCACTAGTCAGTGTCTCTTCTTACCAGTGTTGGTGAAATGTGAGCCAACATAAACAGAAAAGGCAGTTAAGTACATTGAGTGAGTGAATGGTGAGAGGTGAGCATGTAGACAGAGCTTCGTTCTTTCTTTAGAACAAAAGGCTGGTAGTAAGTGACTAATCACATATATGAGAAAAATTAGAACAGGTCGGATAAGAGATCTAAAATTGAGAATCGCTGAAGAAAATTAGTTAATGTAAATTTCAGATACGCTGAAAGTTCCAAGTGAATGTCTTTCTTAATTATTAATTTTTGCCCAAATGGTAAGCATGTGTAGTTGATTGAATGTCCAAATTTCCTTTGACAAGTCAGTCAGTAAATATTCATGTAATTCACTTTGTAGATATTGCATATAAAAGAAAACAAAGAGGAGTGGAGTTCAAAGACAAAGAAGCCATTCTCTCTGGTCTCCTAATTTTGTCACCACCCCACTCTGGGTGTGTATGTGTGTGTTATTTATATCTATGTTATATCTCTCTTTATCTACATAAGGAACAATTTTGATGTATCTCACTCTATAGAAAATCTGATAAATTCAAGCATTTAATTTTTAATGTGTAGAATTGAAATGAAGAAAATTGGTGGGATTATTTCAGCTGCAAAGCCTTGTTGTATTCAGTGATACAGCTTACTGCTGTGGAACTGGTTATGGAAAAGTTCTCAAGTAGTTTTTTGAGAAGCAATTTTTGCTCTGTATGCTATTTTAACACAAGAAGGGAAAGAGAGCAATTGAAAACCTTTTAAATGATGCATCTATTGCAACGTGTAGGTGGCATCATACTGTTAAAAGTAGCATCAAATCCTATCTTAGGTCAACTATTACCTTTTCATTTAGTTGAAAATGACCTCACAGAATGGGCCACCATACTGTGCAGTCACATACAGTAATCTAGCTTTTAAAATGCTATTTATATATTGTATTTTACTTTGCCATGGGGAAATGTCAACTGTATACCATTTAGATGACAACTAAATCTGATTGCTGCCAAAAATATTAATTGGAATTTTATCTTTATATATTACTGAGAAGGAGAATATGTTATAATTGTGTTCTGGATGAACAAACTTTTTGTGACTACGCCGTATATCTCTCATGTTCTCTCAGCACTTGCTTTATACACGGTGTATTTGTAAATATCAGGTCACCTTGGTTTCTAAAAATGACTGCTAAGAAAACACTTTAAAGTTCTTTAAAATTTGGAATCTTTTGGGGGATACTATATGGTGATATCATTTAATTTCTCAGGGGAGAAACATAATATAATTTCAGAGGGAAATTGTTATACAGCATGTAAATACCCTTCGCTGTAGTTCTTTATAAAAATTTAAATTTAATGCATTCTCTTATTCTCTTGTATGTGTGTGCTTTAATACAGTAACTATGGCAACAGGATATTAAATGCTGTATTTAATAAAAGTAAAAGGAAAATGGAGAACATAAAACTCTAAAAGAATATAGCAATACTCTCACTGCTGTGGACAGTCACAAACATGATTTTCAGAAATGTGCTGTCACTTATGGAGGTAATGTATCTTGCATGTCACAAGGAAAATTGTGATTTTTACTATATTTAATATTTTTGTTTAGAATAATCTACACGTCTTACTAGCCTTTGTGTTTTGTGTTATACTTTTGTGTGATAGCTGGTGTTAATTATATACACAATCAGATACCATTTTTCTGAATAGTAATAGGAGTTCTTTGGAATCATGTCCTAGTAGAACAAAAAGAAATGAAAATTTCATATTAAAATTAAAACAATCAAAAATTTCCTTAAGGGCACAAAGCAAATGAATAAATATTCATTCAAGAAAATCTAAATATCCAGAAGAAAAAGAAGATACTAAAATATTAAGGGGAAATTTTCAGGACAAAAATAATAAACACAGGGAAAGTCAAATCTTCACCAAATAATGAACACCAGTAAAGGTAATTATGTAACTGAAGATACAATGTGCGTGCGTAATGTTTTTTATTCTCTTTTTTGGCTGATTTATAAAACAATTATGTACACCAATTTGTATATTATTATATTGTTGGATGTACAGAAATGTAATATATTTGACAATAATAGTACAAAGGCAGTAGGTAGAAGTAAAGATGTATAAGAAGAAAATGATACTAAATGGTAACTCAGATCCATAGAAATAGATTTTATAAGTAATGCATACATAGGTTAAAATAAACTATAAATATGTATTTGCTATCAATATTCTATATGAGGGTTTGTAAATGACATAATTATATAAAATAATAACTATTATAATGTATGGTAGACAAGTACAACTATATTAATAATAATATTATTCTGAATGGAGCAAATACTTATCAAGAAAATCGAATAAATATTAGAAAGAAAAAGTAGAGACTGTAGGACTTCAGTCATGATCCACTCTGGGCTGCTCAACTTGAAAAGGGAGGAACCTTCCTCCCACCCTGCTCCCAGTTAAGGGCTACACTCCCTAATTAAAGGTAAATTGTCGGACAGGATAGAAAACAAACAAGATCCTACTCGAGGCTTTTTATAGGAGACATACTTTAGACTCAAATACAAAATTAGGTTGAAAATAAAAGAATCCAAAAAGATACCACACAAACATTAGCCATAAGAAAGCTCCAGTGGCTATAGGAATATCAGAGAACGGAGACTTTAAAAATAAATATCCCATTTCTGTGCAGAACATTCACTTTTAAAAAATGAAGATGAAAATTACACTACATTGGAAAGAATATTGAAGCAAAAGTTTCATTCTGAGGATTATTTAAACACCAAACATCCATTGCATGGAGTTTTTGTCCCCCCCTGACTCAGTACAGGCTATCATTTAACTTCTCTCTCTTTTTTTTCTTATGTTACATATTGGTAACATAACAGATCAGTCTGACAAAGAAACCATCCAGTAGTGTTTTTAGCAAAGCACATTTTAATCAAGAGCAAAAAACTGAAGCAATGTTTAGTTGGCACAAATCTTACGCACTTCAATAAAGCATTTTTTACAGATCATAAAGCACAAAATGGAAAATGAAAATTTAGGTGTGGTCTGTCGCTCCTTCTTTCTTGTTTCCCCTTTTTTCCTTCTCTGGTAAATGTTCACCCTTAAGCCTGTGTGTCTAAAGTTCAAAATTCTGTACCTCGCTTTTACAAAAATAATGTATATTATCATGTGTATAAAGATTTTAATAAATTATTTTGACATCATTATTTTATAAATTTGGACATCAAACATGCATTTAAATTCTTTTCATACAGAAGTCTACTATAGTAATTTCTATAGTAACTACATATGTGTAGTTAATCAATAGATGTGATTTATTTTGTTCAAAATACCGTGAGAAAATATTTTATGCATATTTGTTAAGTGGGTGCAAAGAAAGAAGATATCTACTAAGAAGGGCTCCCAGTGGCTTAATTAGGCTTAGGTTTAAAAAAAAGGTGTTTTTTTTGAATCCTTATTTGAATTTTAAACATTTTCTAAATTTACCCAAGAGACTCACGAGAGGCAACCATACATTGATATTTCTCTCCTTCTCTCCTTCCCTTCCCCTCTAAAGAAGCCAGCGTTTCTCAAAAGGGGCCTCTCACACAAACCACAGGACGTAAAGAAACCTATAGTCGCCTGTCTCCTGTACTGAACTACTTGCCTGCGATGTTTCTACTGCCTGAGCCAGCCCTTGAAGAGGACTTTCTGGAATTCTGTTTCAACCAATAGGGCTGAGTCTCCCCATCCAATTGGAGCTGCTCAGCTATATCATCATCAACATCTTCACTGACCAATCAAAGCAACTCTATTCTAATCGATCAGAACAGCATTTTTTTAATCAACGGAACTGTAAGGATTTGGAGTTCTCATTTACATGACTATGGCCCAATCAAGGGTCGGAAATGGAGACTTACATCTCTGTAAGTGAGCTCCTCTTGGGCTTGGGAGTTCCCCTTCCCTTCTACTTAAGACTGAAGTTTTTCATTTCCCTGACAAGGAGGAGCAGACAGAACAGGTGGAGGAGAACTACGTAGCTAGAGAAGAACCTCACTCCTGGGCCTCTTTGCCTCAGGGTCTATTTACTACCTTTCGCTTTCACAGGTATGCTGTCTTATCATTGAGTTATACTACTGAGACGGCCCCCGCTGTGCTATATCACCATGCAGCTATTCTGCACTGAATGAAGTCTCCTTCTTTACTGCACCCCAAATTGGGAATTCATGTTGGTGTTGAATTGGTGCCAACCGTCAGTTGACAGTTATTTTGAAGAAAAAAAAAAAACAAGAATACTTTTAATCTTACTATGTTTCGAGCTTTGTCATGGTGCTTTAATATTAATACTTTAATCTTTACAACAATCTCATGTGTTCGTAGTTGTGCAAATGAGGCACCTGAAGTATAGTGGAGCTCCAATACACTCATGGCCTCAAATTAGCAGCTGGTAGAACTAAATTTGAATTCAGAAGATCTGGTTTCAAAATCTGAGGTCTGATTAAACAGTCCTTGTTTCCTCGATGAGTAGTCACATTATTTTAAAATGTCATTACATTTCTCAGAGGTGTTGCTGGTCTATTAGAGGGAAAGATTGTATCATGTACATAAATACATTTTAGGCAGATGGCTTCTTTCTCACCATATCAAACTAGTTGATCTAAGTGTCTCTTTACAAGCATTCCATTGCATTAAACTGCATCATTTCATTTAATTCTCCAACATAATTTTGACTGACCGGATATACTATTCTCGAGACATGAATATGTTTTTGAAACAAAAGGTAACACATTTTGCCAGGAAATTAAACTCATTATGTCCTAACAAAGCCATGGATTTATTTAGAAATAAAAGATTTGGGAAGTATTGCATGTCAATATCAAGGAGGTTATTTCTGAATTAGTTATCAAAGAAAATATGAATTTAAATTGTACCTTTTTTTCACTAGTTAGAAATAAATACCTGATTCCATAAAACCAGTATCTAAGCTCCACAAAAAAACTTATGAGAAAAAAATGCATTGTCATTTTTGGATAAGACTGAGTTATGCAGTGCCTTTTGCATAAAATAATTCATTCATGAAATAGTATTGCTACTTCTTATTCTAGCATTAAATACCTTCCTTTGATGGATGTCAGAACCAACTTAGAAGAAAATATTAGACTTCTAGAAGATGAGACAATTACATCAATATAATGATTTTACAGTATCTCATTTCTTCATACTGTCCTTTTGTCATTACATATATAGCAAGACATATTATAAAATACGTAGAATGAGATGTTGGAGGCCCTGGCTGGTGTAGCTCAGTGGATTGAGCTCGGGCCTGTGAACCACACGATCACGGTTCCATTCCCAGTCAGGGTGTTACTGAACAAGGGTCCGAGGCGGGGGGCAATACTTGGCCCACCGAGGGATGCCAAAAACTGCTTCAGAAAACAGAGGCCCCTCCCAAGGACAGTATACTAATATCTATTAGGCTCTTCTGTCCGCCGACAATTGAAAAGACATCTCTTAATGCCAGAGATTTGTGGAAAGGAAACAAAATGTTTATTTAATGCTATTCAGGCCTAATGCCTTCCTTAAAATATTAAAGTCTTTAAGGGTATACACCTACACACACACACACACAGTGCTCCCTTCTCTCACTGTCCCAACTCTGGGTACCGTAAATCAGGAAAAGAGCACACGTCCATTTTTTTAGGTCACTGGCACGTGGGCTGTGTCGCCTGTCCAGGCAAGATCTCCAATTAATCCAAAGTCATGGGGCACCTTTCACTGGCTAGAGTTCTTTGTACCAAGTTCCAGTCAAAGTCTCTCCTGCTTTCCAGGCCACTCGGCCAAAGGGAGCACCTAGGAGCCGCGTGGGCCTCTTCTACCAATGCCGCACTCCACCAAAAGCGCGTCTTTCTTCTTCACCTGGCTGCAGGGATCTCCATTCTGGCAAAGCTGCGTGGTTTTCCCTTTCACCTGGCCAAGAGGGGGTCCTCACTCTGCTAAAGCCACATGGCTCTCTCGAAGGCACTCTCTCAGAGAAGCAGCCCCCAATGACATCCTGGGTAGCCACCATTCACTTCTCCCTGCCCCAAAACTTGGCCACAGCTCTTTAACATATCTATGAAACCAGTTAAAGTTTATAGATATGTTAAATGACCATTTCAGAGGTTAGCTGCAAAACTGTTGCTATGCAAAATAGCTCTCAATGGCCCTGCTCCATTCGTCCCTTCCCCCAACTGACACCTGGGGGGGTGGTGTGAGGACATCTTAATATTTCCTCCAATATTCCTGTACACTTTGAGTTCTGGACACCATTCCAAATCTTTTCTGCCCCCCCCCCCCGGCTGCACCCTGTATCAAGGGCACATGCCTGGGTTGCAGGCCAGTTCCCAGCAGGGGACTCATGAGAGGCAACCATACATTGATACTTCTCTCCTTCTCTCCCTCCCTTCCCCTCTAAAGATATATAAGTAAAATTTTAAAAAGGGAAAATGTGTGTAATCTCTTAACACAGAACTTGCATGTAATGGAGGCTCAAGCTGTGTCCTATGGAGTTACATTTCATATGTTTAATTAAAAGTAAAAAAAAAGATGTTGGATTTTAGGTTAATAAAAATTAATATGTAAATTTGCAAAAGTCATATTTGAATTTTAGACATTTTCTAAATTTACCCATTTGATAAAGGAGGCATTTATTTGTTAAAATAAATTCTCTGAATTTATTTAAAAGTGATGTTTTATTTTGGGGATTATAGTGTTAACAAGTTTTATAAGATAAATTTCACTTTACTAGGAACATAATATTATGAAACGCCTACATTAATTGATGTGAATTAATTTTTGAATAGCTAAATTTTCCAGTTCTTAACAAAGACTGATAAATTAAAAAGTCTGAACTGTGAAAAAAATCTTTCAAGTTTACTAAGAATAACAACAACCAAAACAAATAAAACAACTGATGAAAAACTATATTTGTTCTATGGCTAAGGAAGTATAGTTAATATATCAAACTTCTATAAAATATATGAATAAAGTAGTCTTTAAATAGTCATAGGTATTCAGAAGTGGGATATGCCATTGTGTAGTGATACAAGTTTAAATCGAATCTAAGGGGGTATAATGTTATAAAAAAGCAGATTGTGTTAAGTTAAAGATGCTTGCTGTAAACTGTAAGCAATCACTCACTCACACACCCATGCACACAACAGTGGAATTCGATTAAATAAAACACTGTCAAATACCCCCAGATTAAGAAATAATAATATCAAGGAAATTTAAAGTGTTAAAACAGTATCTTTAAAAACGTTTGGAGAATTGCAGCTGAAACAATGTGTAGAGTGAAATATATTTTCAAGTGTTGTTGTTGGTTTAGAAAAAAGTAAGGTCTAAAATTTATGACCTAAATTTCCACCCAAAGATGCTAGTAAAGTAGCACAAGTCAAATTTAAATGATGTAAGGAGAAGAATGTGAAAAGGTAAAAATGGCAAAAAAATAAGATAAAAATGGACAAGATAACATCAATTAATCAAAATTAGTTTTCTGCACCATTCCGTAAAATTAATGAACATCTACCTACAGTGATTATTAAACAAAGAAGACATACTCATACCCAATATTGTGAATGAAGTTGGGCACAGTATTGCAGAAACAACTGACTTTAGGAGAGAAAGAGAATAAGCACAATTTTGTGTAACGCATTCAACTCAGAAATAAAACATATTGTTTTTTGAAAAATACAAAATACTATAACTGACTTTAAAAGAAATAAAATAGCTCAACAGACTATGTGTATTAAATAAAATAAATTCATATTAAAAAACTTGCCAAACAAGTATACTCTTGACTCAAACGATTTTTCTGGTAAACCTTTCTAAAAGTTTAGAGAAAAAAAGAATTTCATCCTATGAAAACTCTTTTATTTTTTTTATATATTTTTAAAGATTTTATTTATTTATTTATCTTTAGAGGAGAAGGAGAGAGGGAGAGAAACATCAATGTATGGTTGCCTTTCATGCGTCCCCTGCTGGGAACTGGCCTGCAGGGGACCAGCCTGCAACCAAGGCATGTGCCCTGACTGGGAATCGAACCACGATCCTCTGGTTCTCAGGCCTGTGCTCAATCCCCTGAGCTGCACCAACCAGGGCCTGGAAACTCTTTTAGAAATAAAGGATGAAAGAAGGCATGTTGGGAAGTTAGCATTATCCTGATAATAAAACTAGACAAAGGCAATGTGGGAAAAACAAAACAAAACAATACACTATTATGAGACATGGACCTAAACAGGAAATAAAAAATAAAAATATATACACACACAGTTATATAATTATATATATACACATGTATATATACTTATATATCTATAGCCTTTTTAAACATGTAAGCATATATTTATTATATATTTTAAAAATGAATCTAAAGTATATTTAAAATATAATTTAAATAAAATATATTTAAAACACTTTATAGCATCATTGTTTCAGCACCTAAAATTCTATCAATATAATTAAAAAATTAATAGGACAAAAGAGAAAAATAAAATTACCAGACACAGAACCATTTGACTACATTTGCTGCCTATTTATGACGAAAAGTCTTACACAACCTAAATCAGAAATAAGTTTCTCAATCTGTTAATGAATATCACAAAAAGAACCAAAGGTAGCAAGGGCATAAGGGTGGAGGGAAGGGAGGTCTGTGGGGAGGAAGGAAGGAAGGAGGGGCGGGAGGGATTGGGTACCTGGCGAGAACATGTTATCTCTCGCCATTCCTACTCCACATTGTGCTAGAGGTTCTGCCTAAAACAGCAGGCAATCAAATAAATAAAATACACAATTTAAACAAGCAAGAAGCAAACATCTTATTATCCATATATGGTATCATTGTGTAAAAAGAGAATTCTGATTAAAATTTTATATAATTAATAACAGATTAGGGAAGTCAGTTATAAATTATTTATAAACTCTATACTAGCAAATAATGATTGGAAAATGGAATAAGAATAATACATTTAAAACAGCAGCCCAAAATATTAAAAACTTAGGGATGAGTTTTAACAAATGCATTTGCCTTTGCGCTGATAGCCAATCATGGCTACAAGATAGTCAAAAAGTCCTAAATTAATATTTGGAAAGTTATAGTTATTCATAGTTTGCCCAACTTAATATTGTCAAGATGTCAATTAAAATCAAATTGCTGAATGAATTCAAAATAACCCCAATTAAAATTCCATTAGACTTTTTACATTTTTTGTGGAAATGTTCAAGGTGATTCTAAAATACTCATGAAATTTTAAAGAGCTTGGAACAGCTAAAATGATTTAGAAAAAAATAATATGAAGAATGTACAGTATGCAGTTAAAACCTATAGTAAAGCTGCAGTAATTAAGGCATTGTGATATGGCTTGAGGATATACATGTAGATCAATAGGATAGATCAGTGTGTCCACAGATGGACTCAACATGTATCAATGAAATTCAACCATGTTGACATGGTAATTCAGAGAAAGGAGTGTTTAATTTTTTCAAACAACCAGATAGTACAGCTTGATACCCACATGGGCAGTGGGGGGAACTTTGTTACCAAACATTATGAACAATTTAATTGTACTGGTTATAGACCTGAAAATTGAAAGTTAAATCTGTAATATTTCTTCATTAAAACATAGAAGAAAATCTTTGTGAACCTGGAATAGGCATAACACATGACTGGTTGGTTAAAAAAAGGATAAAATGGGTTTCAGCAAAGTTAAAATTCTCTGCTTTTTGTTAATGACTTCAAAAATGAAAAGCAAAGTATAGACTCGACGGAATATTTACAATACTGATATCTAGCTAATGACTTGTATCTGTAATATATAAAGAACTCTTATAACTCTATAATAAAAAGACAAACCACCCAATTAAAATTTGGCAACAAATTTGTACACCAAAGAACATATGTTAATGGCAAGTCAGCACTGGAATACTGCCTACCATAATTAGTCATTAGGGAAATGCAAATTAAAACTACAATTAGATACTGCTAGACACTGCCAGAATAGCTAAAATTGTAAATGAAAGAAAACCAATGTTGGTAAGCATATAGATTAATTAAACTCTCATACATTGCTGATGAAAATCTAAAAATGCTGCCTTTTGAAAAACATTTTGGCCATTTTTAAATAATATTAAACATACCATAAGTTTAGCAGTTCTACTCTTGAATATTTAACCAGGATAAACAAATATATTCTTACAAATACCTCTACAAAAGTTTTATTCCAGGTTTATTAATAATAGACAAAAACTAGATACAACAAAAATGTCCATCAACAAAGGAATGGCAAAGCAAATTTTGACTTATCCATACGATATAACAATACTATAAAAAGAATGATCTATTGATGTATGACATAATTATGATTTTCAAAATCCTTATGCTAATTGACAGAAGACAAATACAAAAGGGCATGTACCATATCTTTCTATTTATATGGAACACTTAAAAAGGAAAATCTTATTTATTTGGACACAGAGCTAGTTTTGACGTGGGTGGTCGAGATAATCACCAAGGGTAACAGATAACTATGATCTTTATTTTGATTGTGGATATAGTTTCTTAGTAATATATGTATTTACTTAAGTATATATATATATATCTTTAAATTCATTGATCTGCACCTTCTACATGGATGCATTTAATTATATTATAATTCACAGTAATATTTATTTTAATAAACAAATATTAGGCAAGTGAGAAGGAAAATTTTGTGAAGTTTTTAAATCTACTTTTCTACTTTTTTTTCCCTGAAGTACACCAACAGTATTTCTTCACATAATCACTAAGTACAATGCCTTGCAGATGACCTAAAGGATCTACTTTTCCAAATAGTGAAGTTTTTATTTCCAGGTCGCAGCAAGAGTAGGCGTGTTGCTTTACTTTTCTTCCATGTGTATCTCTTTTGTCCTGCTTCCTTATTTCTCTGCAGGAGTCAGAAGATAAACTAACAAGCAAATAAAACAAAGTTAGAAACATTTCAGAGAAAAAGAAAGAATTCACAACACAGGGACCTAAATGGAAGTATAACCAATTTGTTGAAGAGTCTCTGTATTGTCACATAAAGAATACAAATCTGCTTTAAATTCACTCCCTGAGCCAGTTTTTTCTTGCCACTAGATGGAGTTCCACAGTCTTGTCTACCCTCATCAGTAATGGAATGACTTCCCTCTATTTGCGCTCCAATCGTAATATTAGTTAAGCAGTTACAATGACCGCTGCATTGTCCTAATCACAGCCAATCCACAGTTTTTCTCCTCTCAGCTCAAACTGGGAAGCCTGCCCTGAACAATGGAGTGAAAAGAAAGAAACTGGACTTTAGAGAATTTCACTCTATTTTTCTCCAACTTAATGAGTTTTTCTCCTCTCTTGCCCTTGGTCTCCCCAGATATATAAAAAGAAAAAAAAAGAAGAGCAGAGATACATATATAGAAAATGTCTTTGTACAAACACATATGGGATTATTCTTTTTGAGTTGCATCTCAATTATTTCTACCCCCCATAGAAAACGTCTGTGAATTTCTCAGTCATTTCACCCTAAGGCTTCCCAGCCCCAAGCTCATATGGGCAATGCCTCTCATCCTGTTGAGAGCTTATGATTCCTCACTCAGCTTCTGGACATCCAGGGGTCCACTTTCTGTTGGGGCCACAGACCCGCTTTTGTCTGATGTTCTAATATGGCCCAGAGAAAATTCAGGGTATTCTTTTATAGGGGTCTTAGTTTTGCCTAGCTCAAGGTGAGGGGACAGGTTAAGTCTTACCTACTAAGCTTCCCTGGTTCACTTCATTCAGCCTTCCATCTGTAGATTTTTAAAGCAATGTTCACTAGAACTCCAGGGCTCATGCACGTTTTCCAATGGGCCCCTGAAAGTTCTCTCATTTAGCTGACAGGAAGGAGAAAGCAGCTGTATTAATGAGGGTCCTACAGAGAAAAGGAACCAACAGTTTGTGGATATAAATACCTATGTATGTAAATATACATCTATCTTTCAATCACTGAAGCTCTGCATGTGAGCATATTATTACACATGCCATGAATGTCCTAATCATTAAACTTATAATTGGGGTAGTTCTTCCATAACCTTTATTGGATGTCTTACTATTTGACACTGGAAAGTGCAAAAGGAAATAGTAGAAGAAGAGATAGGAAACGTATTTTTTCCACTGCAGGCATACTACGTGGTATATGAAATATTAACTTTGAAAAATGTCTAATGTTGACATGCTGAAAAAAGATATTTTACTAGGTTAAAGAGTTAGTCAATATTCACAATTTCTCTTAGAAAATTAAAATGGTTTCATAAATTACACATTTATAACTTTTATGTGACTGTAAATTATTATTATAGATGTATGTAGAAGTGCATCCAGTCCAAACTGCAGTCAAAATCCTCAAAAGCAAACTATGTAGAAAAGTAAGACAAAGGATTCTTGAATTTTAAGTTTCTTCTAGCAAGTTGATAACATGCATGATTTTCTATTAGAATATTGAACAAAATCTAAAATTTTTTAGACTCTACATTATTTGCACCATGAGAGTTAAATTTAGAGTAAAAAAGACAATATACATAAATCAATTATAGACCATTGTTTTGTCCTATAGAACAGTAAGAGAAATAACAAAAAACAGGTCAATAAACTCTTCAAAAGCCCTTAGAAAAATGCTGATCCTAGGAAAACATCAACACCAGCATAGCAAAATAAAATCCATGAAGGAATTTCAGAAGACTATTAGAAGAAAGTGATTCATCTCCATGGCTATGAAATTTGATTTCATAGCTATTCTGAAGGGGATGAGAAGGTTCATTGTAATTCATTTTATGGAACTTGGTGATTTTTCAAATTTATTTTTCTTAACATAAACTTACTTTAAGAAAATAGTTTCAATTACAGTCTGCCATTTAAACAGAGGTTATCATGTAGAAGTCATAGTCATTAACAAATATGTTTTATTAAAGAAAACCAGTATCTTTAATCTTGAGTAAGATTGTTATTTTTAAAAGCATTGTTTCAATTAAACTATGAAAAAGCCATTTTTAAATTGCAAACATTTAAATGTGTTAAATTTATTGGGGTGAAATTGGATAGGTTTCAAGCACACAATTCTACAACTCTTCATCTGTATATTGCAGTGTGTTTACCACCTGAAGCAAAATTTCCTTCGATCACCATATATGTGACCCACTCTACCCATTTTACCTCCTCCCCAGCCCCCTTTCACTCTGGGTAAGACCCCAGATTGTTGTCTGTGTCTACGAGTTTTTGTTTGTATGTTTGTTTGTTTAGTTTTCAGATTGTATTTATTTTTTCTTTTTATTTTTTTAAAATTTAATTATTATTCAAGTACAGTTTATATACTTATTTACTTTCAGAGAGAGGGGAAGGGAGGGAGAAAGAGAGGGAGAGAAGCATCAATGTGCTGTTGCCTCTCACATGCCCTCAACCAGGGACCTGGCCTGCAACCCAGGCTTGTGCCTTGATTGGAAATCCAACCGGCGACCCTTTGGTTCTCAGGCCAGCAGTCAATCCACTGAGCTATGACAGCCAGGGCTGTTTGTTCATTTATTGATTCGAGTTTTATATACCATGTGCCAATGAAATCATATAGTTCTTGACTTTTTCTGTCTGACTTATTCTGCTTAGCACGGTGGTCTGGTGAGTCATCCCTGGTGTCCCAAACAGCAGTATTTCATCTTTTCTCATGGCTAAGTAGCACTGCATTGTGTAGATGCCCAACTTCCTATTCCAACCACCTTCCAAAGGACACTTCACTTCTTCCCCAGAAAGAGGGGTGTCTGGGTTATATAATAACTCTATTCTCAAGTTTTTGAGAGACCACCATACCGTTTTTTAGAGTGGCTGTACAGGTTATGTTCCTATCAACAGTGAAAGAGGGTTCCTTTTTCACCACAACCTCTCCATTACTTTTTTTAAATTTAATTATTGTTCAAGTCCAGTTTTCTGTCTTTTACCCCCATCCCAGCCCACCCCCCCAGTGCTCCCCACCTCCCTCCCATTTCCACCCCCCTTAGTTGTTGTCCATGTGTGCTTTATACTAGTTCCTGTAAATCCTCCCCCCCTTTTCCCCTGATTACTTTTTTAAGTAATCTTATTGATACTAGCCATTCTAACAGGTACAAGGTTGTATCATGTTGTTTAGATTTGCCATTTTCTAATAATTAGTGAAGTTTAATATTTTTATGTATCTGTTGGCCATTTGTACGTCTTCTTGGGAAAAGTGACTGGGTCTTCTTCCTGTTGTTTAATTAGACTGTCTGTCTGCTGTTGTGGTGTAAGAGTTCTTCACATGTTTTGGATATTAACCCCTTTTCAGAGCTGCTGTTTGCAAGTATTTTCTCCCACTTGCTTGGTGGCCTTTTTGTTTGTTGATTTTTTTTCCATACAGATTTTAAAAAAAGATTCCATTTATTTATTTTAGACGGGGGTGGGGAGAAAGAGAAAGAGAGAAAGAGAGAGAGAAACATTAAACTTTAGTTGTCTCTTGTATGCCCCACACCAGGGAATCTGGACTTCAAACCAAGCATGTGCCCCAACTGGGAATTGAACCAGAGACCCTTTGATTTGCAGACTGGAGCTCAATCCACTGAGCCACACCAGCCAGGGCTCAACAGAAGAGATTTTTAATTTGATATAATTTCATTCATTTATTTTGCTTATAATTCTCTTTAGAGTGAAATGCTATTTCTTTGAAAATGATTTTGGAATTTGATGGAGATTGCATTATATTTATATATTGCTTGTATTTATATATTTATATATATAAATTGATTTGTGGATATTTTAATTATGTTGATTCTTCTAATCTATGAAGGTGGAACATCTTTTCATTTCTTTGTCTTCTTCAGTTTCTTTTAATAATAATGTCTTGCAGTTTTCAGTGTGTAGGTCTTTCACATCCTTTGTTAAGCTCAATTATTTGTATTTTTTGTTGCAATTGCAAAATGATTGCATTCTTTAATTTCTTTTTCTGAAATTTCATTTTGAGTATGCAAAAATGCAATGGATTTTTGTATATTGATTTTACATTATGAAACTTTACTATATTTGTTGCCCTTTATTTCTTTCTCTTGTCTGATATCTCTGGCTAGAACTTTTAGTACTATGTTGAATAACAATGATGAGAGTGGGCATTCATGCCTTGTTCCTAATCTTAGAGGAAAGACTTTTACTACTGAGTTGAAATTGAAACTCAGATATTTTATGCGACCGTGTTGGAAAAAGTATATATTTTAGCATTGATGGGACTGAGATTGGTAAAACATTAATTCTCAGATTTTTGAGTGCCAAATAAGAATGACATGTAAATTCATATTTTGCTCCAAATGATGAAGTGCTAGTGATGCACTAAATAACAAATACTAGTTTAATATTATTAGCCCATATATTAACTTTCATTGGAGTCATTCATTCATGCATTATATGTACATATGTTTGAATCAATAATATATTTTAATAAATTTATATTTATATATAATACATGTACCATCTAATTAAATATATGTCCCTAGAAATTTAAGTCAAATATAAAAATTAATGATTATAATGCCTATATATGCACATATTTATATATAACACATTTATTTTTATATTATTCTGATTTTCAATTAAATTTTAGTTTCTTAAAATTTAATTTTCAACTACATTGAATTTTCTCCATTGTTATTCTTTGGCAACAATGGCAAGTAGTCTGTCTGAGATTTAGCAACAAACTAATATAGACATGATGTTAATAGGTGAATGAAGTAGTTTCATAGGAATAATTGTTCAAGTGCTTACTAAATTATATGTTGAAGATTCTGCCAGCATATCAATGTAAGTTTCTCTTCAGGTGAGACAATACAGTGTGGACAATGTCCATACAGAATTATTTGAGATATGCCAATGGTCTACACAGTAAATTTGACACTACAGTATTTGACTTAGGAAACTAAAGAGAGAGTAGGAAAATTGTTAGATTTAAATGTCCTGGAAAGCAGAGATTCAATTAGAGTGATTACTGAGTCTTATTTGTCTGGTATTTGCTCTCTATTGGCATTTAACGATTTAACAATGTTTTCCTGAATGAAATGGAAGAGACAGAGTGACAGATAGATGATAGACAGATAGATAGATAGATAAGAAGAAAGAAATAGAGGTATATGAGCTATTACAACTAAATCGTTGGAATAAAACAAGTATCAATATTTTCAGCTTATTATTAATTTTGTTAGTTAAATACATTCCAAAATATTTTGCTATGGAGTGAATGTTACACAGTGTTCAATCATAGTATATGAAAATTTTGTTTTCATTTTGGAATTTTTCTAAAATATATGTTCTTTTGAAACAGTATGTCATTTTGATTAAAAAACAAAAAATTAATTAAGTGTTATATATATAACACTTCACAATTAAACATATATATATGTAATATATAGTATATATTATATAATATATATGGGGATATATGTGTGTGTATGTATATATTTGATGAACCATATCAGACTTTGTAATTTATCCCCAGTTGTTTTTTATTTCTTTCATTGATTTATGTCATTCATTTTTTCTGTTTTTGAGGTGTTTATTCTACTAATATTCTGGAGTTAAATCTTTTTAACTCAGTTAATCTTTTGGACTTAAGTACTGAAATTCAGTTTTCAACATTTTTTATTTATAAAAACCATCTTCCATGTTAAATTTTTAAAAATATATTTTATTGATTATGTTATTACAGTTGTCCCATTTCCCCCCTTCACTCCCTCCACCTGAACCTGTCCTCCCCCCACATTCCCCCCCTTTAGTTCATGTCCATGTGTCATACTTATAAGTTCTTTAGCTTTTACATTTCCCATACTGTTCTTGCCCTCCCCCTGTCTATTTTCTACCTACCATCAATGCTACTTATTCTCCATACCTTCCCCCCTCTCTCTTCCTCTGTTGCTAACCCTCCATGCGATCTCCATTTCTGTGTTTCTGTTCCTATTCTAGTTGTTTGCTTAGCTTGTTTTTGTTTTTGTTATAGGTGTGGTTGCTGATAATTGTGAGTTTGCTGTCATTTTACTGTATATGTTTTTTATCTTCCTTTCTTAGATAAGTCCCTTTAACATTTCATATAATAAGGGCTTAGTGATGATGTACTCCTTTAACTTGACCTCATCTGGGAAGAACTTTATCTGCCCTTCCATTCTAAATGAAAGCTTTGCTGGATAGAGCAATCTTGGATGTAGGTCTTTGGATTTCATGACTTGGAATATCTCTTTCCAGCCCCTTCTTGCCTGTAAGGTCTCTTTTGAGAAATCAGCTGACAGTCTTATGGGCACTCCTTTGTAGGTAACCGTCTCCTTTCTCTTTCTGCTCTTAAGATTCTCTCCTTATCTTTCATCTTGGGTAATGTTATTTTGATGTACCTTGGTGTGTTCCTCCTTGGATCCACCTTCTTTGGGACTTTCTGAGATTCCTGAACTTCCTGGAAGTCTATTTCTTTTGCCAGATTGCGGAAGTTCTCCTCCATTATTTGTTCAAATAACTTTTCCACTTATTGCTCTTCCTCTTCTCCTTCTGGTATCCCTATAATTCAGATGTTGGAACATTTAAAGATGTCCTGGAGGTTCCTAAGCCTTTTCTCATTTTTTTGAATTCTTGTTTCTTCATTATTTTCTGATTGGATGTTTCTTTCTTCCTTCCAGCCTACTCCATTGATCTGAGCTCCAGTTTCCTTCCCATCCAATTGGTTCTCCGTACATTTTCCTTTATTTCATTTAGTGTAGCCTTCATTTTTTCATCTAATTTGTGACCAAATTCAATCAGTTCTGTGAGCATCCTGACCACCAGTGTATTGAACTGTGCATCTGATAGGTTGGCTATGCCTTCATTGCTTAGTTGTATTTGTTCTGAAGCTTTAATCTGTTCTGTGGATTAAAATGGATTTAGGCCATTTTTTGTCATGTTATGCCTCCTATATATATGAGGGGTGGAGCCTTAGGTGATCACCAGGGCGGGGCAATCCAGTCATTGGATTGTGACACTGTATGTGGGGAAGGGGTGAAAGGGGGAACAATGGCACTTACTCTGCTCTCTGCCAGATTTCAGTCCCTTCTCCTGCTTCCCCCAAGCAAATTTAGCCCTTCTGGTGCTACTTCCTGGGTGGGTGGGTTTGTGTACATTCTAGGACCCTGTGGGTCTCTCCAACGAACTCTCATGTGAGGCTGGGAGTCTCTCCCAGCGCCCCAACCTCCACAGGTGTTTTCAGTAGATGATTTGAGGCTTTATTTCCCAGCACTGGGGCCTTGGGTTGCAAGGTATGTCTCCCTCCCCAGTTTCTCCTGGTCTATCTGTGCGCAAATGTGGGACTGCCTGGTCCACAAACTGCCTTGCACTCTGGGCCCCTCCACAATCCGCTGTCTCACTGGGTCCGCCCGCCCAGGGTCCACCAATTACTGCTTTGCCCTGACCCCTCTCCACCTGGCCGCCCAACTCAGCCCCGCCTACCGGTTTGGATGGATGTTTCTTCTTTAACTCCTTGGTTGTCAGACTTCCATACAGTTCGGGGTTTTTGTCGGTACCGGTTATTTTTTGTTTCTAAACTACTGTTATCATTAGTTTGGCTGTGTGAGGAGGCAGTGTGTCTGCCTATGCCTCCATCTTGGCTGGAAGCTCCATATTAAATTTTTTACTTTAGCTATTTCCTATAGGTTCTGGTATAGTAATTCAGTTTTAAGTAATCCACAATCTTTCCTAAGTTCTTTTCTTTTGCCTGCGGAATATTTATGACTCTTTTCATAAATATATTTTTAATGTCTCCAATTGTTTGTAAGTTGCAATGTTATATTATTATAAATAAGTAATATAGTCCAACTCATGTGCATTGTTTAATAGTTTGAGGATTTTTTGGCCAAGTTTTGTGTTCATTTTATAGTGTCTATTCTATATCAAAAATAATTAATTATTTACCTTCTAAAAGTGGTAAATATTAATTCACTGGTTTTATGCCTCCAGTGGTGCTCACAGGAAGGCCAATTCTTAATTTTTAATATATCCATTTTTATTTCTAGAAGTCTTCAGTGCTGTCTCTTGATGCTTTAAAATTTTACTATACCATGTCTGTATTTGGATTTTCTTCTTATGTATTCTATTTGACATTCTACATGTCCTTTCAAGCTGATGATTTATATTTTTTTAAAATTAATTTTGGGGGTATCTATGTTTTAATTTTTCAAGTATTTCTGTCAGCATATCAATCAAGTATGTAAATGACATAAATATCTATTTTTATATTTGTTGAGATTTGCTTGAGTATCATTTTCTGCTTCCTCTTGGCAAGTTTCTTTAGGACTCCATGACTTTTTTTTTTAATAATCAAAGTATTGGAAAATCTAGCTCCAAAAAACAGGTGAACAGATCCCAGGGGGCCAGGAAATGAAATGTGAGAGAGTAAAAGCTAATCCTCAGTCCTGAAAAATAAAAGAACAAATCAAAGTAGGAATCCATAGAACCTCAACGAGGAGAATAAAGTTTTCAAGGAGACAATGCATCCTATAGACTAATAATACTGTAAAGAATGTGGGCTACATAAGTTCAGATCTTAATTTATTACCATTATTATTCTTTCTTTTTCCCAGGCAATATCTTTTTACTTCCCAAAAAGAAAACAAAAGTTTTCTGTTTTGCCTAGTGGATTTAGAAAAGAAAACTAACATAAAACTTAGAATTAAAACCTACATCTTCCTTTGAGTTAACACAATCCCTTGTCCTTCACATGAGAATAAAAATAAATTTCAAAATATTTATTTTTAAATAAATAAATAAGCATTCCGCATACACATTAAGTACTCAAACATTTTAATGGCTAGCTAAGGAAATTATTTACATAAATGATTTTTAGTGTTTTCAGTGTAGATCATTTATGCATAGTAGTAATATATATTTTATATAATATATGTACATACTCATACACATAATTACTGAAATTTTGCAGGCCACAGTTTTTAAGATATGATATTATATAGTGTGTTTTATATTGAATAAACATATGTGAGTACGTAAATAATTATCAGCTGCTATTTCAGAGAATTATACTCAATAATATTTAGTATAAGTATTGGGCTTTTATTTCACAGAATTATAATCTCTGTAACCTCAACTTTTTTATAAGTCAAAAAAAGTCAAGAATGTAGACTATTGACTTTTAGTAGATAATTATTTCTCTCATATACAATTGAAAGCAAGTCTTTTAGAAATTGTCCAACTTCTTTTTACTTCCAGTTTGGTGCTGTTTGAAATTTTTTGCACTTTATTCTTAAGGCCATAATTGGGGTGAAAAGTTAAGATCTGAAAAAAAATTTGGTGGTGTCTTTTTATTTCTGACATTTTGTAGTTAACAGAAAAGTAAAGGATGTGAAGTTCAGGGGAGGATGTCTTTGTCACAGTTCCAAGGCTTTGGAACTCTTTCCTGTATTTCTTTCTAGGGTTTAATATAAGAGCATTTAGGAAGATGTTCAAAAGATAGTTCTTCATTGCTATTCTGCATCTACCAAGCCAAGCTAATTCTTATTTTGTCTTAACTATGCCTTTCTGAAAACATAGGATTGGAAAATCCAATTAATGTGGAAATAAAATCTATCCTTTTACAATAATACCCGTATTTTTATACATTCCTACTATAACACATGCAAATATGTGAGATGTGATGCTCTTTTAACACAGAATAATAGATTCTAGACTTTTAAAATGATTTTTATTGTATTACCATTTAGTCCCCTTATACACCCTGGCCCCCACAATCACCACACTGTTGTCCACATTCATAAGTCCTTTTTCCTTTCTGCTCAATCCCTTCATCCCCTAACCTCCCCCACCCTTAGTTACCATCCTGCTCTGTATGAGTCTCTGTTTATTTTGCTTGTTGGTTCAATTTGTTCATTAGATTCCACACACAAGTGAAATCATATGGTATTTGTCTTTCTCTGACTGCCTATTTTACTTCGCATAATATTCTCCAGGTCCACCCATACTAGATTTTAAAATTTGAAGAATGTATACTTTTCTCTTAGCTGTTCATGTTAGTATCAGTTGATCCATCTATGAACCATATTGAGACTAAGTAGCAAACGACTCAGTTAAGAAAATAAAATTTAAAATTATTTTTCACTTTTGATTTTGCAATCAGGCTATATTTTTCACATTTTCTTTTATTTGGGGGCAAATAAATAGCAAAAATATTCTCATGTACTTTTTTATTTTTGCTTGAACTCGAAATGATCACAATAATCAAACAAATACAATGGAAAAAACACTTCTTACTCAGACTTAGGAGACAAAGTGGGTCAATAAAATGAAGGGACATGGGTTCTGGAGACAAATATCTATGTACAAATCCCAACTTCGCTACTTACCAGATTTGACTTCACCCACCTAAGTAATTTTTCTATGCCTCAGTATCCTCCATAGTAGAGCAGTATACCTTAGAGGAATAAGGCTAGGAAAGTAAGTTCATTTTTACCAAACATGTTGCAAAGAGCTTCCCCCAAAATAAGGACTTAACAAACTTAACTTTTTTCGCATTGTTCATCTTTAAGGAGGCAGCTTATTCATTCATTTATACAGCCCACAAATGTAAATTATGCTTCAATAACATAAGCATATTTCTTGGTCTTGAGTATATAAAAAACATTTCAGTCAAGCTTATTTTTCCTAGGTACAATTTACTAAATTAACTATAGAAATACATGTGTATATGTAAGTAGATCAAAATAGTTGAAGGCACATGGAATGACAAATATTTTAGGAAGTGGAATAAGAGTTTAGACTTGGGGAATGCATTGCAGCTGAAATTACTGCTACTGTAACCTGCTCCTGGGGCTACTTTATTAGAAGCCAGGGCTGGTCTAGTGTCAGCACATCCACCTCTGGGGGACTTATAACAACACAAACCCTGAATAGTTTCTCTGACTATCCAGTTTTAATTCCATCGCATTTCACAGTTTCAGAATGGACCATCTCATTTGCTGAGGTAATAGCTTAAGATTTAAAAGCCAGGATATTGAGAAACATAATATTCTTCTTTTTTTTGTTTAACTGAAAGAGATTAAAAGCTAAAACTAGAGGTATAAATATAAAAGTCTAGATTTATTTTGAGGCATCAAGAACAAAGAAGATAATGCAAACTGGGGAAAGAATAGGTCTAGAGCTGATTAGCTTATTACATTTACAGTTGTTTAGAAAAATTGGGTTGGAAACATATTCTATGCAAGAGAGAGGGTAATTAAAGCAAGCAATAGGTGCAAAATATCCTGTCTTTGCATACATTTGAATATAAATACTTTCACTGACCAAATATAAATACTGTATTGAATATAAATACTTAACATGACCAAAACCTTAACCCACACATATATGTATATCCACAATAGGACATACATATATGTGTGGGTTAAGGTTGGTATGTGTATATGACTAGAGTTGAGCATGAAATGTGAATAAGAATATAACATAATATTTTATATGCAAAGAAAAAAAATGTCTTCAGTTCAGAAAATATTCTACATATGCCACCCATCAAAATAATTGAATTTTAATAGGACCTTAGTTCAAAAGTTGGAGAACAGATTTAGGTACAAAGGGCTATAAGAATGTTCTAGAAAAGGAATGGCATGTATCTATACAAAGGCAGTAATGCGACATGTAAAGAAAAAATCAGTGACCTATTCTGAGATTTTATCAATATGACTTTAATAAACAATATATGCCTGTCAGAATATTAAACACATTCATAGGTTTGAGATTCAGGAATGTATAGAATAGTAGTGTGACTCAAAAAGAGACAAATAGGAAAGAAAGCATGAATCCAGGGAAAGTTCAACTTGGAACATTTTGAGTTTAGTTATCTATTTGGATACACAAATTACATACATTGGCCCAGAAAGAACATATATACACACACATACACACACACACATACACACACACATATACACACACACACATATAGTATTTAGGAGATCATCGTAATCCTCCCAATAACTGAGCACAATGATTTGTCCCTTGGTAGGTGAGCCCAGCGGATGCTGTCCTCATAGATCAGCTTCCCTCCTGAGTCCAGCTACCTCTGGCTCAATGCAGAGAAAAGAAGTGTTGAAAATGGTCTGTGGTTGATGGCAGGAGAACGGGGGTTTGTCCAACTGCCCATGTGACATCTAGATGAATTACTGTTTGTACAATCACCAATTACCTACTATCTAAACATAAAATTCAGAGTAATCCAAGATTTGTCTTCACTTATTATCTCCTGTATCCGCATATCAACTATTTTACTCCATGACCAAAACACATCAGAAGCTTGACACTTCTTGATGTCTTCTCTACAAACATTGCTTTCGCAGAATCATAGTCCTTCATCTGTGTTACTAATGTAACACCCTAAATAGTAAGCTTACAAACACTCTTGCCATTTGTTCCTTCCTCCTCTGGCAAGGCAAGTCAGATCATGTTTCCCTCATTTAAAAAAATTCCTCAATAGTTTTCAATCACATTTAAACTAGAAGCTGATCTCCCTATCAAGTCTTGCATCCATCTATCTATCTATCTATCTATCTATCTATCTATCTATTATCATTTCTCTATTTATTTGGGTATTTTGGTACTCTACCTACTGTCTACTTCTATAGCATCATCCAATACCACTCTCTCCCTTCTTAATTACAGTTTAGCTATATTCTCCTTTCTGTCCTTCAAGTGTGCTGATCCTTACCTACATCAGTGTCTCTAACCTTGCTGACTCTTTCTTCCTTGAATTATTCCCCCACGTATTTATATGGGTCATTATTTCTCATCCAGCTGGTCTGTAATCAAAGGTCTCTTTCTTGAGATGCCTCTTCACCTTTTCTTTCAAATAATCCCACCTCATTAAATTTGTTTACTTCCTAGTTTCTTTACACTGATTGCTTTCTTTATTGTAAATCACTACATTAAATATTATGTGTGTATATATTTACTAGCTTAATATGTGTATTTCTCACTGGTGAATCACCAAAATATATAAAGATTAGCACATAACGGGGACTTATTTAGCAGTTATTCAGTTAATGCATGAAAATCATCACAGATGCTTTGCTGGCAACTAAGTAGAAGCTCAAGCGATGACATGGAGCTGCATGTTCTCTGATATTAAACAGATATAGAACATCTGAGCATTTTTGTAATGTATTTGAAACAGTATTTAGAGAGTGACAAGTGCAGAGGGTGTACTTATTCTGTCTTTGTTCTCTTCCAGACCTGATTCCTTGGTTACTCACTCTTCCCTCTGGGATAGCTTAGTATTTTGTGCATTCTGTCTTACAGCAGGCATTCTGCCTGCTTACATTGGAAGTTCCCTGAACTAAGGTATATATATATATACATATATATATATATACATATACATATATATATATATCCCATACATATACATACACACATATCTATTCCATCCATCCATATTTTCTCTCTCTAGAAATCCTAGTAATATAGAATGCATTATAATAAGTAATAATTACAGAGAGAATTACATAAATAATGAATTAAAATCAATAAATAAAATCACATTTGATGAAATCATACAAATATTGCCTACATTTATATCTCACAAGTAATTCTAATTTAATTTCTTAAATTACATTAAGAAATGGAGAGGGAAGAAAAATTTACCTAAATCACTTTCACACTATAATTGGAACAACTATTTTGAGGTCTATTAATATATACTTTAAAAGGAATGCTGGGATTAGGAACATACAATGGAACAAGTTTAAGACTATAAAATGATGGATCACAGAGAAAAAAAATCAAGAGTCTTAGATTTTTCCTGTACTTACTGCCTAAGGTAGATTTTCTCCACAAGTCAATACTTACACTCAAGAAGTTTCTTCTGTTATATTTCCCAGGCAGCCACTGCATGGCTCTCAGGAGAGGAATGAAATGGTCTAAACTTGATATGTGGACCTTCTGAGGAAGCAAATGTGTTTGTTTGATGTCCAATATTCAAGAATAGAGTCAGTTCAAAGTATCGACACACATGTTGCCAAATGACAAAAATACACATTTTGATTGCAGAAAACTTTGGAAACTATGTTCTTGCAGAAGGAAGAAAATAAAAACAATTAACAAGGAGCCATGACATTTTCAATGTGCTTTTCAAAGTACTTTGGATTTCAGATTGGGAGAATTCTGTAAGAGTGCAAATGTTGAGATAAAAAACCTAGGAGAAGTAATCTGAAGGTGTACAGGACACTCGGTAGAGCTGTGAAGTGAAGAGCTAAAAGGGGGTTGATACTTTTGCCTTCCCCTGTGAAACAGAGTATTCTCACAACAAATTCTATTCTCTTATCTCATTTTGATTTTGGAGAAGGTGCCTTCTAACTGACTGGCCATTGGACGATCTGTCCCTTCATAAGTAACTATGTTAAAGATCAAGTAGACACTTTGCTATTTTCCCTTCCGCTTTCTGGTAGATGCCATTAAAGTAGAGAGTTGGTCATCTCGCTCCATCTTGTTTCCTGTACAAATCGTACCCCATCTGGTGAGAGAACTGGGGCACATGGAGGTTGTGTAATATCGGCCACCTTAGTGCTAGCGTTGGCGAGCTGCCATGCTGCTTCTGCTGCTTCTCTGAGTCTATTCTTCAGCTATTTTCTCTTTTTTTTAGTTTATTTTTCAAGTACAGTTGACGTACAGTATTATATTAATTTCAGGTGTACAGTATAGTGGTTAGATACTTATATGCTTTATAAAGTGATTACCCCAATAAACTAGTACCCACCAGGCAACATACATAATTATTACAATAGTATTGACTATATTTACTGTGCTAGACTTTATATCTCGTGACTATTTTTGTAACTACCCATTTGTACTTCTTAATATTTTGTATTATTGTTCAACTACGGTTATCTCCATTTTCCCCCTACCACTGTCTCCCACCCCACCTAATTACTTGTTCTTCTACTAATTTATGTGCATAGTCTCTGAGAATCAAGGGAAAAGAAATAAGAAAGAAAAACTATTTGGATTTCCTGGCTTGAGATATTTGTCAATAATGGTATAAGTAGCTCTGATATCTTTTCATAGATTTTTTTCCCTTCCTCCAAGTTTTTATAGGTACTTTGTTGACAAGAGCTAGATTCAGGATAAAGAGTCTCTGAAATCACCCTGGCTGGTGTAGCTCAGTGGATTGAGTGTGGGCCTGTGAAGCAAAGGGTCGCCGGTTTGATTCCCAGTTGGGGCGCATGCCTGGGGGACACATGAGAAGCAACTGTACATTGATGTTTCTCTCCCACTCTTTCTCCTTCCTGTCCCCAATCTCTAAAAATAAATAAATAACATATTTTTTAAAAGAGTTTCTGAAATCTGGCTTCAGCTAAAGAACATTGTACAGATATTTTGGATACCACCTGAACTAATAATAATGACTACTCTTCATTTTAGGTTTTCTTCATTCAGCAAAGGAGCCCAAAATACACAACACATTTGTGGAACTATGATCCTGTGAAATATGAGATCTATTCAGATGATATACAGCCACTTAATACAAACAATAGAGATGTTTACTGAAGAAGATAAAGGATACAAGAAACATTGTACACAGGACAATGATGCCTCAGATCCCTTGAAGCAGGCACCTTAGAACCTCACAGAGTTCTTCCAGTCACCATCAGCTGCCCCATCAAATTTTCCCGAATTTTATCAATGGTCTGAAATCTTTTCCCTTTCAAAAGTGATTGCAGTGGTGAGAAAAGCCAGAAGTCACAGGATGCCAAATCTGGGATATAGGGGGCTTGAGTTACCTGGGTGATTTGATGTTCCACAAAAAACTCCGCATGAGACATGATACATGAGAGAGCACATGGTTGTGATGAAGCTGCCATTCATAAGTTGCCCATAGCTAAGGCCTTCTTGAATCATCTGAATAGGTTCCATGGAGGAATGTTCAAGCATAACACAAAATTTGATGCAGGTTCATTGCTCTACTTGTTCAGTCATTTTGAATGTGACAGCCACACAATATATATGCTCACTGAATGGTGTCTACAGCCCCCATTGACTAGTACAGTGAAGGCATCATTATTCACAAATGCACATTCTAGTCCACTCCCCTTGGCTGCCAGGCTACATCAATGTTGTGTAAACTGTTCTCAGTATATTAACAATGCCTGGACTTTTTTCAGACAGACCTTGTTATATGCCTCTCAAATTAAACAACCATTCAGATTTCATTATCTATATTTTACTTGTAAAGTGTGGCAAAATCTATCACTCTGAAATATGCTGCTCAGGCATGTCTTTAACTCTCTATTATGAATGAAAGGCATTTGAGAAACAGAAAATGCAAAAAAACTCTTTGAACTTCCTCCTTTTCCTTGAAAGTAGGAGATAAGGTTCCCAAATGAAGGATATTCTCCCTACAGCAAAAGGACGGTGACATTCTTATCATCAAGGACAAGAACATTCTGTACAAACAGATCTTCTTACTGTAATTCTTGTTTTCCCAAATAATACAGTTACTTTTCCAGAATTTACTTAAATTTGCACAACCTGGTATAAAACCTTATAGAACTTACTGTGTATTCATTCTCTGTGAAGGCTTCTGTGCTATGTAATGTTTTAAAAAATTGTAAGCTTTCTTCCTCCTAATCTGTCTGATGTTAGTTTATTTCTCAGGTTCAGTGAAAAACATTAGAGTGGTAGAGCTAAAAGATTTTCCTCCCTCGCCAGGCACTGTTCTTCTTCTCAGTGGGACACAAGAAGTACAAGACATGGTGTAGCAGGAAACCTGCCTAGACAAGTCAGAATGACGTGGTCCGTTTGCTGAGCCACTAAGATAAGGAAGGGTGAGCAACTAAGTAACTAGGAAGTAAGAACAAAAGAACATTGTGTGACCCTATCAGCAGCCCTGCTTTCTTGCTTCTGTAAACCTGCTTCTGCCACGTAGGCTTAATGCCACACTATATAAACAAGTCCCTGCCTGAGCTCGGGGCCCAGAATTTGGAGACTGTCTCCTCTGGGTCTGCGCACGTAAACAAAGTTCCACTCCGTACACCTGAAAGCCACTGAGTTGTTTCCTGTAACAATGGAAGGGAGGGGAGAAATGGGACAACTGTGATAACATAATCAATAAAATATATTTAAAATATTAAAAATAAAAAAGGAAAAAAAGAAGTGCATGACTTGACAGTTTTCAATGAACAGACTGAACCCACAAGGAAAACAGGGACAGGCATACAGGATGACAGCAGGATGACAGCTAGTGGGGGGAGGCGAGGAGGTGGAGGGATGAAGAAAAAGAACTCATAGACATGGACAACAGTGTGGTGATGGCTTGAGGGGAGGGGCGTATAAGGCATCAGCCCCCCACCTTTTCGGCACCAGGGACCAATGCCATGGAAGACAATTTTTCCATGGACCAGGGGTGGGGGAGATGGTTTCATGATGTTTCACATGCATTACATTCAAGGTCACCTCTTGCTGTGCAGCCTGGTTCCTCAGAGTCCCCTGGTATAAGAGGACAAAATGGTAATGGGAAAAAATACAATAGAGATTAAATTTTTAAAAAGAACTTTATATGATATTTGAGGAAGGCAAAGCAAAATGTGATATGCTACTAACTATACTGCGTATCAGTGTGTTGTTAAGGGCAATGCAACATAATAGGACATGTTGATTATGGTAAGATATTATAATGTTTTGTACACTTTCAAACAAAACATGATATTAGAAGGACAGAAAATAGAAACAATAAATGAGTCCAAAAGAGGGAGACAGTGTAAAAAATGCCATAAGTATGAGTTGAAAACTCCTGTGAAGGAAGCAGTTTTTTATTCCCTAATAAACATCAGTGCTCGATTGATTAAACAGCTGCCTAAAGGGATTTTTAAGAGAAGGGCATAGTATTTAAGTAGCGGTACACCATAAGTCTAGGAGTGGCTTAAGAAAATTGTTTGGTAAAACTGGGAAAGTTTGAGAGCTATTAGGAAGAGTTTGTATAGGGAGATCTTAGCAAATATCTTCCATAAATAATATTTATTATGTGTGCCAGGCACTGTGCTAAACCACATTTAGCCCTAATTAATCATTAGACACACCATGCAGAATTTAATATTACTATTTAAATATTAATAGTAGAACACTAAGGCTGTGAGACATTAATTAAACTATCAACTCGTGTAGTAAATGATAAACCTAGGATTCGATTTTACATTTTCTGACTCAAGAGTTAATAATCATTTTGATTGAAGTATTTTAATAATGAAATATTAGGCCCCCTTAAAATCTTTATCATTTAGTCTATGTAATCCTTAATAATTTATTATAAAAAATTACACCCTGGCTGGTGTAGCTCAGTGGTTTGAGCATGGGCTTGCAAACCACACAATCATGGTTCGATTCCCAGGCAGGGCACATGCCTAGGTTGCAGGCCAGATCCCAGCAGGGGACTCATGAGAGGCAACCATACATTGATATTCCTCTCCTCTCCCCTTCTCCTCTAAGGATAAATAAATAGAATCTTTAAAAAATAATTTATTATAAAAATTAAAATATATATTTAACATATTGATCATTCAGTCTGTGTGATCTTAGCAAAGTAGTATCTAAATCCCTAAAACGGTTAGGTCGAAGGAACCTTATAAGCAACTGCACACTTAATGCATCTCATTTGTCTCAAATGTGGTTAGTCAGCATCCTGACCTTCTCTTCACGGGGTGGGTAATTGACTAAGTGAGTTGAGAAAACCATTTGTTTGACCTCTGTGGGAAGGAGTTCCATTGGTCTCCTGGCACCAGAAGGAACAAAGTTATGATTAAATAACCCCAACCTCCAACAGCTCTGAACACATTTCTCTCCCTTCGCATGCTGCAGTTTTGTTCCAATGTGTCTGCCCCTGGCCAGCACATCCTGTTCTTCCCTCCAGCCACAACTCAATTCCCTAACAGCTACTGCCACCCTCACAGCCCGATCTGGCTCAGAGCCCACTATCTGCTTTCCTTCTGGCACAAAACTCTCCTTTCCATTCCAGCCTCATTCCCTTTCCATGCCTGGCCTCTGCTTTTACCTTGGTATCCTTCCAGATGTCCATTTCCCTCCTTTTTCCTACTTGGACTTAATTTGTCCCTCATATCTTTTCTGTGTCCGAGGTCATGATCCTCTCTTCCTCTTGTCTTTTTCTGCCTCAGTTTTTTTCTTTCCTCTAATTATCTGTTACTACCTATTTTGTGCTTATTTATTTTTTAGCTTAGATCCCGATGTTTAACATTATTAAAGAATAAACCCCAGTGAAACATTTGCTGATAAAGTATTTGCAAGTCATAAAAATACCCACTTTTAAATATTTTTATATGATGTGCATTAGCAGATTACTTCTGCTCACCATAGAAACTGAAAAAGGAAAACACATTAGATTCTATGAAAGTGGCTACATAAGTTTAACATACCAAAGAAAGCATACTATAACGTAATCAGTTATATCTTGGGTCAGAGTTTAACATACAAAAAAAAAAAGCACGTTATAATGCAATCACTTACATCCCGAGTCAGAGTTTTTGAAATATGTAGAATTTAAGGTACAAAAATAAAAAAAAAAAAAACATTTAAAATGGAGCTAGGGTGTGGCAATTGCTGGGGCAGAGGTGGAGAAGTAGAGGAAGATATGGGGGGTAACAGGTAACAGAATGAGACTTGACTTGGGGTGGTGAACACACAATACAGGGCACAGATAACGACTTGTGGAATTATACACCTGAAACCTGCATAACTTTGTTAACCAGTGTCACCCCACTAAATTTTATAAAAAGGAGACACAGTAAAAATTAAAACATACATAAAATTAATGAATGAATGAAATGGTGTCATGAATCTCTGAAAGGGGAGTTTTCACACAGGTACCACGGCTTGCAGCCCACATAGTCAGTAGGAGAATGGAAGGCAAGAGTTACCTTTCCATAGGGCAAGAGTAGGCTTCCCATATCTGCAGGTCCCATTTCCACACCCATGGATTAAAACAACCTCAGATCAAAACTATTTAAAACATCCTTTGTTGTTGATGTGCACTATGTTGCCTAGTGCAAATGTAGCCTAGTATGGATCCATTTGAACTGAACAGGTACAGACATTTTTCTTGTCATTATTCTCTGGACAATACAAGAATCACCTAACATTTGCATTGTGTTGGATATTATAAGCACTCCAGAAACAATTTAAAGTACAGAGAGGATATGTGTAGGTTATGCATGATCTCTATGCCATTTTATATAAGGGACTTATGCATCTGCAGACTTTGGTATCGTGGGGACCGTGAAACCAATACCCACGGGCGCCGGGAGACAATGGTTTTTTGAAAAGGGAGAACATTTTTCCCATAGGAATTTTACCTGCTGCTTTAAGGAGAGGCAGAAAGGTCTTTCCCTGTCCTTTCAATAATGCGCTAACCACTGCTTGCAGCCAAGCAGTTGAGGAACTGCCACAACCTTGAATTCTTGTTCTTGTCTAATGAACTTTTGTTCAAAACAAACTTCCCTAGTTTCCTCTTAAAATCTAAGAAAAGTTACCCTTCCCTATGTCTCTTTGGACTTGCCCAGGATTTCCATAGTTTACTTGTCCCAAATGGCAATGACCTACTACTATCTTTTTTGCTGGTAAAATAACCGACTATTTTATTTTTGAGTTTGACAAAGCCAACTTAAAGAGCTTCACATGGACCTCCAATAAATAGAGATTAATTAGAAGTACATATTAGTTTAATGAAAGTATTTTATAAGTGGATTAATGCTGGAATTTCTGATGTGCATTTCCAAATTATAATTACACACTCTGACACTAAACCTTAATTGCATTATTACACACACGTACACACACAGAGAACATACATACTGTTTATTCTCATTTCTCCCTATAGCCCTTAATCACCTGTGCACATTAGACTTAGTCTTACTGACTTACTATAACCCAGTTGTCTGATCTCTTTTGCACTTTTGCAGTATATACATTTTAATTCTTCTTTTCCTTCAAATGGTTCTGAGAATATTTTTTCTTTTTTCAATATATTCTTGCTTTCAGAATTGTAGAATATTTTACAGCTATGGTTTTATTTTTCAATGTGAATATAGGTAAAGGATTAAAATGATATATTTTAGATATAATATACTTTATAAAAAATCCTGAATACTACATATAAACACATATGAATATGGGTAGGTTGACATAGTCATTTAGTGGAGGGAACTACAAAGGGAAAAAAATAAAAATTAGACATTAAATGGAAAAAGTAATAGCAATGGAGATTACAAGAAAAATAAAGCTTTTTTTCCCCAAAAGTACTCTTTCATTAACTTTACATTTTAAAATTTATTTGACACTTTTAAAAAATTATTTTACCAATCCCTACAAGGGAGATGAGAATTTATGGCTTTGCCATAAAGTGCCTCTGTGTGTATCTTTCATGAATAATCTGCTGGAACATTAATCTACTTTGCATCCATGCAAAGTAGACTTGGATCTCTTTTGGCCTAGGAATAGGTGTCTCGTATTCAGTAAATCATTGTTTCTTTACTACAAATTTTCTTCCTGAACTTTAGTATTAATGATTAATTTCCCATGTCTGATCTCTGAGTTTCTTATATTTTTCTCATAATTGTCTTATTTATTTCACTGTTCTTTCTTTTTATTCCATTTATGTTTTAGGATATTTTCTTGGTCTATGCTTTTCAGCTCAATTATAACTACTCTTTCCTTTATATTATTTTTGTTTTAAACTAGAAAGCAAACTTTTTAGTTAAAGAAATTTACTTTGATGTCCTGTTTAATAACTTCATTACAAACATAATTTTATTCCCCCAAATTTTTTATGTTGCATTGGGTACACTTAAATGTTATTACTATTAGTCATATATACATAATTATAATTTTTTTCAGAATTTTTCTAATCTTTCGAGCAGATAAATCATGTTGGGCTCTTCATCTTTTTGTTTTAAATTTTATTTTTATTCTTTGTTGTTTTTTAAAAATCTTTTTTTCAATTACAGTTTATATTTACTATTATGTCGTGTTACTTTCAGGTGAGTAGTATAGCAGTTAGACAATCATATACTTTTAAAAATATTTTTTCTTTTTTATCAATAAATCATTTTATTGTTATTTTATGACAGTTTACCCAGTCTTTTCTCTGCTCTCCTCTGTCTATCCCACCCCCAAATTTTAATATATCCTCTTGCATTGCAATAAAAGTATAAATATCAAAGTTTCTTGGGAAACATTTGAATTTAAATATTGAAGAGATGTGATACAATATATGCTTGACTTTCATATGCATAAGATCCAGCAGCAAATTCCCTGCTATGTCCATGCCCATAAGTCCTCTATTCATGTTCTTTTGCTTACTCCTTCTTCTTTCCTCTGTCACTACCCTCTTTCTGAGTGCATAGCACAGTTTAAGTGCATTGTTTTGTTTTTGTCATTTCGCATCTCTCTGTGATCATCACTGTAGCCTAAACCAGGGGCTGGCAAACTGTTGTTAGCTGGCCAACTCTAGTCTGCCTCTTATTTTTTAGGTCCTGCCAAAAATAGTTTTCACATTCCGAAATAGGTTTTAATTAATGGAAAAGTTTAAAAATTGAAAGAAAATCAATTTTCTATCTTTTGAGAGAGAGGAAAACATCAATTTGCTGTTCCACTTTTTAATGCATAACTAGTTGATGATTGTATGTGCCCTGACTGTGGGTTGAACCCCCAACCTTAGCATGTGAGGACAACACTCCAACCAGCTGAACTACGTGATCAGGGCCTTCATATTCTTGAATAAAGTTCTATTGGACCATAGTCACATGTATTTACATATTTTTTATGCCTGCCTTCATGCTACACTGTAAGTTTGAGTTGTTGAGAATGAAATTAAATGGCCCACAAAGCCTGAAATGTTTAGTATTTGGAAATTATGGAAGCAGTTTGCTGACTCCTGTCCTAAGTCATGGCAGCCCCTTACTTAAGACATGAGATAGAATGTATTGTTGTCCTGCGTGTGGGGAAGAGGAGTCTCGAAACCACCAGACCATTGTCAGCAGGACCATGCTGGCCCTCTGCGAGCTTTCAGGTCTCACTACAGTGTGGGAGACTGGTTTGTTTAGGTCTGCCGAATGTGACTCAGCTCCTATAGAAAACCCACAGAAGTGAAGTGGTGGGCAGGAGCCAGACCTTCAAACTGGGTTTTCCCATGGGAATCGGGCCTAGAAAATGCTTACAGATTGTTATGGCTTGCTCTTGCTAAAACTCCATCACCCTGGTCTGAAACAACAAATGCGGGATTGTCTATCTTCAAGGTAATATCAAAAGCCTGTATGAGCTCTCCCAAGGACAGAGCTAATCAGCTGATGGTCATGACCCTCTGCATGTTGTTTTCATTTCCTCGATTGTACCTAAAATGTAGATAGTAATATTCTAGGTAATAGATAATAAATCTTTCTTTGATGTAAGACCCCAGGAAAGCAATAAAAGCCTGTCTAGGCAATCCCCTCTTGAGGGAGTGGCCGAGGCACCATAGACACTCTCCCCTTGAGAGAGTAGTCATGCCTGTTCCCTTTTTCCACACAGGATTGTTGTCACCTGCGCATTCACTCTCCCCGTAAGCCACAGCAGGCAGACTTTGCTGGCCAGGGTCTGCCACACTACAGGATTACAGTTTTTCTATAAATTCTTAGTGCATTTGTGGTCTGGGAGAAAAGTAGCCTTTATGTGGATCCAAGTGCAACATTAGAAGAAATGGAAAGGAATTAAGTTAAAGTAAAATCCTCAGTTTCCTTTTCTCCCAATATGTGAAATGTATTGCCTAATCTCCACTATCCATAGTAATATCATGATTTCTGTATTCCTCCAAGAATTCAATTATTTTGATTCTTGAACAAAGAATCATCCCATTGACGTTCTGCTCTGTCCCCAATACAGCACTTACTAAAAATTATCTAAGGAGAGTCACTGCATATTGAAGGACTTTTATGTGGTATGCACTTTTCTAAGGACTTTAAATAGTATTTTATTTAACCCTCAAATTGATCATGTATCACAGTTTTGTCAGTCTACACTGGAGTTAACTGAAACTTAAGGACTTGAAGTAAATTAATGAAGTAAATTTTGTGAGTAGTAGCTTTAAACCTCCAACTGTATAGCATTATAATTATTAACTCTTGATTGCTGACTTAGTTTTCAACTTTATTTGATAAACTTTATTTTTGTGTATCATGGGTAATAAACTGACTAATGAACATGATATTACAAGTTATGAATGCTCTCATCCTATTATGCTACTTAGGGACATATCCAAACATTTTTCAAAAGTATCTCTTTAAATATTTCTGTAAATTAAAATATATGAATGCAATTTGTATTTAATAATTATTAAAAATCCAATGTAATAGTTCCTGGTGACCTTTAAAATATTAAAGTATTATTTGCTACATTAGGTGAAGTTTTTCTTAACAAATCAGACATGTTCCTACAATTAGAGACTTTTTCTTATTTCTTTCTTTATAAATATGTTCTGTCTAAATTATTAAGTCAAGCTTTTTTATTTTTTCTAAATTTACCTTAGGGTTATCTTGGTTTATCTTATTATTCTGTGATTTTTTAAGTGCTATAATTTGAGAAATAACTACTTGTTTTAAGATACTTATAAATATTTATTCTAGCTTTATGAGACATATCAAAATATTTCCCACTTCCTGTTATATTTCAATAACTCATACTCTGTCAATTTATTAAATTATTTAATAAGATACATGTTTATAATCTTTCATAGTCAGCCTGGGGTTTTAATAGCAAACGGAAATCCCTAAACAAATCTCTCACAAATAAAGAGCGTGTTTCACTCTATATTCATGAAAACAACCAAATGAAACTTGAATCTGATTACAAAAAATGCATTAAGAGAAAATTAGCCTGGAGAGTCTTGTAAAAGCTAGGAAAATAAACAGAATAGTTACATACACACAGAGGAATTTAAATTGTCTCTATTCAAAGCGAGATTTTTCCTAACCATAATAATGTTAGGCCATGTTGATATTTTTATTTTCATTTTTAATTAATTAGTTAATTTATTTTTGGAGAATGGAAGGGAGAGATAAAGGGAGGGAAGGAAACATCAGTGTGAGATTATCTCTCACAAGCACCCCCACTAGGGACCTGGCCCACAACCCAGGCATGTGCCTTGACTGGGAATTGCAGCAGTGACCCTTCGGTTCTCAGGCTGGCACTCAATCCACTGAGCCACACTGGCCAGGGTCGTGTTGATATATATATTTTTAAAATCAGAACTCTCAGAAAAGGGGAAAAATTATGTCAAAGGGAGTGTTGTGATCAAGATCAAACTATATCATTGGGAATTTTATTATTCTAGCCATCGTTTAATGAGGACTTATTTTGTGACAGATACAAAGCTATAGAATTCACATAAAATTTTCAGCAGCTAATATTTTCCCAAAGCAAGAATAGTGGTGTTGTGCACATTTTCTTCCTCCTTTGAGAAAACCAAGCATCAGATCTAACATTACAAGTTTATAAATTAAATATTTGGAAGGACCTGGTACCTAGTTCTATTTGACACCACATTTTATATGCTTTTCCACATTGACAATATTTCTTTCCTAGGTCTTTTGTTAAAAGTGATAGGTAAATATTGTTGTAAACTGCTGTGAGAAAAAGTCACTAATTAACAATGCAATACTGTGAAAACTGTGGGACTTTGCAGTTTTTAATACTTAAAAAGAACTTGTTTTATCTTTATTAAGCAAACTGCCTGTATCTTCACATTTTGTAAAAAAAATTAAATGTGGAAAAACCATCAGATTAATCAAATGAAAAGTGAATCATATTTTTTGCCAAGAAATCAAATGAGGTAATAGAACATGTTTTAGTGGTCAAAAATGCTCTGTGGCTTCTAAGAAGCAAGAAAAACAGATTATTTTTTCTTTTACATTTATGAACAGAATAATAAGCATAATTCAGGTGATTTATTTTACCTATAAGTAAGTACAATTTTCATACATTAGAACATTCAGTACCCAGCAGTCCTACCACTGACCATCTGAGAATGCTTTCCAGTTTCTTAGGTGTTTAGTATTATAAAAGCTTCATTAAATATTTGTAAAACTAGTGTGGCTATATTAAAAATATTTTTAGTCAACCTTATAACATAGAGAGTTAATCCCATGGTTTGGATGTTAAACAATCTATTTTTCTCATTATGTTATAATAGTGACCTCTAAACATATAATTGTTACTTTCTTTCTTCTTTCCAAATAAATTAAGACTTTGACAGCCTTGACTGGGTGACTCTCTCATGTCTTACCATTTACTGTAATCCAGTATTCTACTTATGTTTTTGCTTGAAATTGTATTATTACTACTTTTATTCTTTTTGTCATTTATGTTTTGTTTCGATTTAAAAAAATAATTGTTATTATATTTTCTAACTGTTCCTATTCACAGCTCAGTATTCTATGTTCAAAGTCTTTTTCTTGAAATACAAACTTTATAGTCTCCCAAATTGAGGGCATATATGTTTTAAATTGTCTCATCTTTTGAAATCTAAAATTTCAATTACTTTTGTATTTTTTGGAACAAGGAAATTTCTGTGAAAGTCTTGGAATTTCATCTTTATAATAAAGAATATGTTTATTTATCATTGCAATGTGGTTTTTAAAAGAGAGTTTTCATAAAAGCTATACAATTTTTATAAAGGAGGTTGTTTAATTTCACCATTTTAATAACCATTTATTCAGTTATTCATGAATATGTGATCCTCTCTTTGGAGTTAGTGCTGTAATAAACTCCAGAAACACAGTGTGTGGTTAAAAGATGGGTAGCCAAATGTCCAAGCCACATAATGACTCGCAGTATCTGACTCAATGGCTAAGATTATTATTCTTTCTCTTCATATGTGTGAAGAGAAATCTATATACTTATGTTCATATAAATATATATCAATACATCTTGAGTATATATATGGTACTTATCCATATATTTGAAATTTCATTTTATACACACACACAAAGACAGGAGATACTAATAAATGGATAGCATTCTCTGTGGCTAAAATTAATTGTGATAAAGCCCACTCTATACTGTCCATTGTTTTAGTTATTACTGCTTTAAAAATATGTTACCTAGCATATATTTTGTTTTACATTATAAAAAACTTATTAAATATATTTAAGGTAGATATTAAATTCAAACTAATCTATAGTTTAAGTTTAAAATTTTTAAATACTTCAAAGATACTAAGAGAGTACATTTTAAAGGTTGTATAGTTTAAATTTTATTGAAAAAGTAAAATGTAAAAATTACGAGTAATAGTGGTGAAAGTTTATATTGATTGATGATGTCAGATTTTAGCACAGGAGCACTTATAAAATTTTCAGGGAATATGCCACTTTAACTTCTGGTTATTTGGTGACTGTAATTGTCACAATAAATTGGTCTGGCATCAGAATCACCTTTGGGTGAAGGACACACTAAAGTGACTCACTCAGAGTGACAGGACAGCGTGGCTCTTTGTGGGTTTCAGCCCCCTGGTGAGCAGATAATCATTTCTCTCCCACCCTAGATACTGTTATAATGTCAAAGCCCAGCAACTCACTTGGATATCCTATTGCCTTATCGGAACACATTACACCAGTTTAATAATTTTGCCCATGGGCTGGGTTGTACTTCTAACTGTGCAATTAAAAAATGAATTTTATACACATGATAACATGAGTAACATTAGAAAGTGATATTTTAGTAAGAGGAATCAGGCGTTAGTACCATTAACTTATTTTTGTCTCAAAATTCACAAATATGCTTATAATACATGCTATTGTGTACTTTTCTTTGAAGTATATTCATTAAGGAGGTGGAACCCAGACTTATATAGGGAGAAGCAAGAGGAGTTAAATGGGGCATGTGAGAGCAGGATACTCACTAGAGACCAGTGGGAGGTGAAAATGGGTATGGGTCCCAGACTGACCCTCTGACAAAATAATAATAATAAAATGATTTACACATAATAATAATGGTAATACCTAGCAAAAATAATTTCTTCTTCAACTTAAGAAAATAATTTGAGAGTTTCAAGCTGTTGGAATCCTATACCAATGAGTTAAACATCATTTTGTGTGAAAATGGCAAATCTGGGAGAGGTAGGAGAAAGTTAGCATGAACTTCAAGAACGTGTAGAATCAAAAATGTCCCCTGAAGAGTTTATCAAAGCATTGTAAGGGAAATCATGAATATTCATACATCTTAAAATAAAATATTATATTAGTCATTAGAAGCTTGGCAGATTAGGATTACAAATTGACAATAAACAGAAAAATAAATGATTTCTGGAATACTACAAAAAGTTATCTATCATTTATGAGATAATACCAGCAAGATTATTAACAGACAAGTTAGTTAATTGTGTACAAAGAGTCAGATTACATGAGGAAATTAATGTAAATATTAAATGTCATAGATGATATCTATTACTGCTGTTGATTTATAAACTTTAAGAAATAGACGAATCATTTGCCATGTTACTCAATTACCCCATCGCACACAAATATGAACTGAAACGTGAGACATAAAATCACATAGCTTACTTGGAAAATAAGCAACGACAAAGCATAGAATATTGTATTCATACTCACAATGTACTGTAGCTTGCTGAGTGATTGTGCAGCCCTTACTTTGTCAGCCCTTACTTTGTCAGAATGTTTTTATAACTTTTTATTGTTCCTATGTGTCCGTGAACCCTTGGAAGTGCTTGATCTGGGATTATCTTGAAAAGATAAAACATAAAGCTTTTATTTCATCTCATTCCTAAAGCTAATAAATTACAAGCTCTATTTCAGAAATCATAATACATTAGTAATGTTATCATTTGAAAATATAAACAAAATAGTCAAACCTTTAGTCTATCAAGAAAAAATTAGGGAGGGCTCAAATAAATAAAATCATAGTAAAATGTAAACATTACAACTGCTACCGTATAAATAGAATCACAAGAACCTATAACAATTATATGCCAAAATTCTACAACCTAAAAGAAATAAATAAAATTTTAGAAACATCTGACCTACTTATCAAATCATGAAGAAGTAGAAAATATTAATGGACTGCTTACTAGAAAGAAGATTAAATCAGTAATCAAAACTCCCAATAAATAAAGGTCCAGGACAAAATGGCTTAGCTGGTGATTTTCACCAAACATATAAAGAAGAATTAATATCAATTCTTCTTAAACTAGCTCCAAAAATTGGAACGGGAACACTTCTAAGCTCCTTTTGCAGGGCCAGAATTATCCCTACGCCAAAAGCAGGCCAGGACACTATAGAACAGAAAATTGCAGACCAATATCCTCGAAGGATATTGGAGAATTTGGGGCAAAATATCTGAATATTCACTGCAAAATAAATTAGGCCCCACATGTTTATCACAATCATCGTATAAAGCTGGCTCTAATTATTTTGATCAAGAGGAACATATCAGCAACCACACTTGACATGGAAGGTGACTGTATTTGTACTTGAACCATAAGACCACCTATAACAAACAATGCTTGTGATATTTTAACCAATTAAAGTGTGTTCATACAAAACATGAAAAGCTGGTGAGAAGCTGACTAGTGCTGTCATTTATAAAACACGGTTTTCAATATTAAAGGGCCAAAATTAAATGTTTACTAATGTATTTGTTATCAAGAATATGGATGCCAAACCCCTCCACAAAATATTAGCAAACAAATTGCACAGGGCATGAAAAGATCTCACCCCACGATCAAATGACAGTTATTGCAGAGATGCAAGATACGATGCCCACAAATCAACCTCTGTGCTACACCACATTCACAAATGAAGGACACAATTATTGTGCAGCAAGAGATGCATACAAATACGCTGACAAAATTTAATATCCATTTATCGTAAAAACTGTCAATGACCTGGGTATAGAAAGGTCACAAACCTAAATGCAGGGAAGGCCATAGGTGACAAGCCCACAGCTCACATAGTACTCGATGGTAAAATGCTGAAATCTTTTCCTCTGGGATAAGGAGAATATTACAACCTCCATTTCAGAAATTATAGCATAGTAATAACATTAGAATTGAAAAATAGAAACAAAATAGAAATACTTGGGTTACTTTGTCTGCAAGGATGGCCACACTCACCACTTTTATTCAACAGAGCGCTGAACCTTCCACAGAGGACTGAACCTCAAATATCCTGTTATTATCTTTTTAGATATGTTTTATTTAAGGCCATTAAGAAATGCATGGTGTCAGGATTTTTGAAAACCTTAAGAAGGATTAAATATAATGAGATAATAGATAAAGCAATAAAGTTTTGCCAAAGATAATTTCCTGAAGTTTATATGACTCCATAACCCTTTGAAATAACAGTCAGTTCTGAATTAATGGACTTTCTGGTTATTCCTATTCCAGTTAGAGGTAAGTCAACATTCGTCGAAGTCTTGAGTAACATCTCACTAAATTTTTGTCGGTAATTTGTCAGAAGTTACTTAACATGCTACTACATGTTTAGCAAACTTTCGACATATTTTGAATAGTTTTAGGGAATTTAGATAGTTCTCACTTAGAGAAAAATTTTTGGCATCAATTTCACAAATGGAGCAAACATTTGGTACCCAAAAAATAGTATCTCCTCTTTCTCTGAAAAAGCCTTTAAGCTTTTAGTTGCCATGCCATTGTTGCTGTCAGAGAATGACAAACCAGGAAAACTGAAACAAACAAACCAAAAATATTTTGGCAGACAATGAATACGGTGCTTTACATAATATAGATGCTATTCCATCATAACAAAATGGCTTCTCTGCTGGGTCTCTCCGTGTACATTTACCATGTGCTCAGTTATACATAAATACCATTACAATTGCTTGTATCCACCTGGGTTTTTCTTATTACCAGAAATAGCCTTGCGGAAACAATCTCCTAAATCCAATGCACATGGCTATTTATGTATACACCATTTGTGTGAATTCAAATAATCTTTAATGAATCCTGGTTAATTATAGTTTCTAGCTAATTGAGGTTTTATAGTAATAGTTATTTTTCTTCTGCAAATGTTGTTGCCTCAACTCACTTCAAGGTTCTATGATTTAAGAGTTTCTGTACAAGTGTGCTGCCTGGGAATAAGAGAGAACCATAGTGTTACATATTTTTACGTGAGTATATTTCAACTTCATTTGAAATGGCTTACAAAAAGTACACATTATGGCAAAAATAAATAAAAATAAAACTTCTTATGTCAATAAATGAGGGTAAAAGGAAAATAAATGTGTAAAATAAGCTAAACTTTGCCAAGACTTTAACACACAAAACACACATTTGGTGAATTTTCTCCATGTGGTGGATAATTCACTTTTTCAGAAGCCTCGTATAGGAGAAATGATTCACACAAAGCTACACACGTGGCAAATAGTTAGTAAGTGAAATTAACATAAATTAATTATTTGTAATATTTTCCTATTTATTTACACACGTATAAGGTAGGTTGAACTTTATATAGAAAAAGGCAATAACAAGCTTTAAAAAATAACTTTTTAAAGATAGGAACGAATTCTAATTGAAACTGGGCAGTGTGGTGTCTAGCCACCTGTAACTGTGTTTACCCATTACACAAAGATTTGTGTGGAAGGGTATAGGTTTTTATCAACAGGGTGTCTGATGTGGGGGGCTGGGGGCACTCCTGCTCTGAACGCTTCTCTTCTGCAAGACACAGAACGTCCCTTATTCTCAAAAAATCGCAAACAAAAGCCATGCCAGGAAGTTCCACATTATTGCTTATCTGTCCTTTTGTAGCTTAAGGCAGTCATGTGAATGGGACTCCGTCCTCTAGGGTATGCTCTGCTCCCAGAGGTTTCAGTCACCATCATCTCACAGCCTCTTCCTCTCTCTCTCTCTCTCTCTCTGTCAGGTTGGGGGGGCGCTGCCAGATCACTCCAGAGGCGTGTGCTAAAGAAGCTCATGCCCTAGGAACTGCCAGGCTCATCCTCCGTGCGCTGCTCTCAGTCTCCGTGCGCCTCTTTCAGGGAATGACGAGAGGAAGCTGTGCAGGACCCACATGCCCTGCTGCACTGGGTCATAGTGTCCCAAAGGCTGGAGCCTATTCAAGCCCCGACCCTGCCTCCAGGGAAGCTGGCTTCCAACGGTGCCAGGTCTAAACACCAAGTGGTCTGAGCATATGCCTCTCCTCAGGTTCTGGGGCAAAAGCAAGTGCACATGGAGACAAAAGGCCAAACAGCCAAGAGACTAAGAGCCAAGAGAGTGAGCTTCTGCCTGCCTTCTATCTGAAGTTCTCTCCAAGAACCCATGCACTCTGGAAGTCAGCAGGAATGTCCAGGTTTTCAAACAATGATGGCCAGTATTGTGCATGTTTACCTTTGTCCCTCTCCCAGCTTTAAAATGTCATCCTAAATTTTTGCCCTGGCTGATGTGGCCCAGTGGATTTAGCACTGTCCTCCAAATCAAAAGGCTGCTGGTTCAATTCCCAGTCGGGGCACATGCCTTGAGTTGCAGGCTAGGTCCCCAGTAGTGGGTGGGTAAGTGCAACCACTCACTAATATTTCCCTCCCTTTCTCCCCTTTCCCTTCTGTATAAAAATAAATAAAATAAAATCTTTTTTAAAAGAAAGAAAACATAAATCTAGTCTCTTTTTGCAACACACATTTTCTTAACAATTAGAAATAAGTATTTGGACATTAAGGTCAGAAGTGAATTTGTCCTGTAAAGAAAAAGCCAGGCAGAACTAAGTGATGACAATAAGGAGAAAATTATCCACCCTAGGAATATAAATGCATCCTCAATGCATAATTTTGGACACTTATTATAGCTCAATCTCTACATTTTAACCAGACAGACATCTTTGCCCAAGAAATATTGCTACTTTTATTTGTCTTCAAACCAGCTGGCCAGATTTGAGCACTTTCTTCGGTTAATTTATTTATAGTTTTGGAATGTCGAAAACCAAAGGCAAGTAATTCATTAATTGCTTGGCTTTTAGCAAAATATGACTTTGCCAGACATCAGGAGAGCTAAATATTGCTAATAATGCTTCTGAGAGAGAATTCTGATATCCATCATTAATGTAGGATTAGCTTTTTCCATCTGTTGAGATAGTCTTTATTATAGGGAAATATTTTTCTATAAATCTCTTTTTATTTTATGCAGATGAAATCTACTTTGCTTTTTCTTCAGGTTATCCTTGATAATATTTTAGGTATTTCAAGTGTTAACCTCAACAAAATAATGTAGTTAACCAACAGACAATATAGATGAAACTATTTTCACTGAGTGGTTTACAGAAACTTCGACATTTACTTAAGGAGCAATATAGTTCATATCTAACAAATATCTCAAAAATTAAAAGTTATGGGTAAATGTATAATAGCCTATTTTAAAATACTATAATGTATTTGATATAAATACAAGGTTATTTAAAGTATTTACATGTTAGCTTAACAAAACTATTTTATGAGACATGATGTAACTAGTTCTCTCTGGAATCAAAGCCTGTTTAAACATTTTACAGGTAAATTATTTGAGGTGTTGAACTGAAACAGTTGTGGGAAATTGACTTTGAGGCTATCAATTCTATGTAATCTATTTGTATTATTTTTGTTTTAGTATATCATGTAATTATATGAATAGTTGATCTAGCAATACATTAAGTGATTGTATCAAATCAGAAAATATCACACATAGTGCAAAAACAGAACTAGTATGTTAGTTCTTATGTATATGTCAAGGATTCAGATTACTAAGTAGAACATATTCAGTGCTCCAACAGCCTTTCTGTGCCTCCTCACATCTCTCAACTCCCAAAAGAAATCTCTATTTTTTTTTTTATAGCATGAGTTAGTTTTTCTCAGTTTCCCCTGTCTACACAGAAATGTCAGAAAAAATATCACTAGGAGAAATGCCCAAGATTTTACTGTCCGTATTTTCTTCTAGCATTTTTATGGTTTCAGGTCTTTAATTATTTAAGTTAAGCCTTTAGTCTATTTTGAGTTTATCTTTATATGGGGTGTAAGGAAGTGGTCAGTTTATTGTTTTCATTTAGTGGTTCAATTTTACCAACACCACTTACAGAAGAGAATGTCTTTTTCCCATTGTATTCCCTGGCCTCCTCTAATGTAGACTAGTCGTCTATATGGGTGAGGACTTATTTCTGGCTCCTTTTTTTATATTCCATTGAGCTACATATCACTTTTTAAACTCAGAACTATATTGTTTTGGTTATTATAGCCTTGTAGTGTAGTTTGATATACAGAGCTTCCTTCATCTCATTTTGTTTGTTCTCAAGACTTCTTCATTTTGGGGACATTCTCTTGTTCCGTATAAATTTTAGGATTATTTTTTCTAATTCTCAAACAGCTGTCATTGGTATTGTAATAGGTATTGCATTGATCTGTGTGTTACTTTACGTTGTAAGGACACTTGGACAATTAGTCCTGAATTGGTATATAAAATGTTATAATTTTATGTCTGTTGTGTGCTTGGGTATAAATTACAAATGGTACATTTTCTTTTTCAGTGACATGAATAAACATGTATTTTAACTGTATTATACAATGACTTTCTTCTGCTAACAATGCAATTTTATCCAGGTTTCTAGCATTGATCTTAATCTAACAAATGATGTACATGTCTCTTGTTTGCTTAACATTAAACATGAAAGTGAAGATTTTCTTTTTACCTATTTTGTCAGACAAAAATTACACTGAATGTATTTTAGCTTACAGACATTGATATGAGCTTAATAATTCCAAAATATAATTTTAAGAGAACTTTGCCAAACATTTCAAGTTATCACATATTTAAATAGGAAAATTATTGTCTTCTGTGTTTGAAGAAAAACATTTTTTTCTTTAAAATAATGATGGAACACTATAATGTACTGTAGTTTCCTCTGTAATTTGTGTTTGTGTTAGTTATCTTCAAAATTAAATAATAATGCAAAAAACTATAACAAGAACAAAAATTAGTTTTCTTCCATTTTAGTCAAGGTTGAAATGTGAATCCAATGTGTAAATGACTAGGTTTAGCAATATAAAAATATGATATTTTTATAGTAATAGCAAAAATAAAACATCCTTGCTCCATATGCCATAAAGCTAGTATGAGGGACATAAAGAGTAAGAAAATAAGTGTAACTAGCATTTATATTAAATTTTATAATAAGAATCAGATATCTTTGTGAAAAATGCTTTTCAGTTCCTTAACTCAAAGCCTCTAAAAATATAATCTTCTTCCATTATCTTTAAACCTTATAAAAAGTACAATGCAGAAGACTTGCAGAATTTATTTCACACTGGCATGCTGATACACCTGGCAGCATGATTTTGTTTAGCTAACCTATAATTAATCAGGTCTGACTCAAGAGCACCTATGTATGGGTAAAAAAAGAAAAAGTAACTTTCTGTTCTATAAAGTTCAAAAATATATGAGACATCATTTTTTATAGTCCTTGTAAATAGTGTTCAGGATCTGTTAGATAAAACTGAATAATTCTTCAGCATCCATTGCCTCCCACTAATTCTATGATTTCAGTGTCAAAACCCTTGGGTAATATCCACTATCTATGATGGCCATTTGATTCATTGTAAATAGTATCTTATCTGGTATAACACAAATCCCCTCGTTTGAGCTGAATACTATGCAGGGAGAAAAATGGAACTCACATCCAGATCTCTTTCATTCTCTCTCACCCTCATTTTCACTTTTCTTCCCACTCCTCAATATCACAGCCTAGAAAAGAGCTCACTCTCATTCCACCAAAAAGTCCAACGTGTAAAATGTGTAGATGACCACTGTTTCTACACCCTATGAGAGAACATTCTTATATAATTTCTCTAGGTTGCTTGTTATCACATTCATTGGAATGGCAGTAGAAAGTCAGAAAACTCTCTCATAACAACTCGATTGGCATGGTATTCTCCCCACAATGCAATTTTTTGTATTACAAGATGAATATTCACTCTTTATTCTATATCCACCTTTCTTTAATACATCTTGATCTCCACATTTTAAAAGTAATGTATCAATCTCCTCTCACAAAGTGAACATCGTAGGCAGATTTTGCCAAAGGTACAACAAATTTATCATAAATAACCTTGTATTAATAAGAATATATAAATTTTGAACATTTGCAGGAAATAAACAAGAAAGCTAATTTAACTTAGAGGTAAAATACTGTATTTATCTCATGGTACATGTTCAAAGAAAATATAATTTCCATATTTCCATAACAATCCCAAAATTTGCATAATTTTACAAAATACTTTCCATGTTAATAAGTTTTCTTAACATGTAAAATGAATATAACTTGCTAATATGAAATATTTTGCAGCATCTAATTTAGTGCATAAAAGGAATATAAATTCCAGAACTTTACAAGTTACTGTTCTTCACTGCATGATTTTAAGGAATCCACATTCCAGTTAAATCTATTTAAAAAAAATAAGACTCAATATTGTACTGGCCACTCTAGTTTGCAGTCTTGCCAAGCAATTTTGTCATTGGTGATGTTTGGAAGCTTAAATGACATTTAAGGAGTTTTTAAGGCTATTGCTTTTCAAATTAATCGTTTTTGAAAGGAGCAAATTATATTTTGGTTGATCCACTTTCCACAGAAACATTCAGTGTTACCAGCAGCAACAATTATCACCAGTAGTAGAAGATCGAAATATTTAAAATATTTATACATCTTCAACATTTTAAGCCTTCCTGAGTAAATAAAAAATTTCTATAATTNTTGGAAGCTTAAATGACATTTAAGGAGTTTTTAAGGCTATTGCTTTTCAAATTAATCGTTTTTGAAAGGAGCAAATTATATTTTGGTTGGTTGATCCACTTTCCACAGAAACATTCAGTGTTACCAGCAGCAACAATTATCACCAGTAGTAGAAGATCGAAATATTTAAAATATTTATACATCTTCAACATTTTAAGCCTTTCTGAGTAAATAAAACTTTTCTATAATTATATAACAAATAATACTCTTGATAATGTTGAAAATTAACATTCTGCATATTTATTTTGTTTAAAGTGTCATTTAAAAGTAAGAATATTGAGAACAAGGCTCTTAAATATCAGTATAATGTATTTCCACTAAGGCCAAGCATATGATTAAAATTTGAAGACAAAGTTATTCTCATTATTATAGCAAAAATAACAGTTCTTTTGATATGCACAGAATCAAACAAAAAAGTAGAAAAATTAGATAATATGACTTTTAAAAATATTTCAGGTAGTCAACTCTTACTAAATCCTCCCAATAAAAGACACCATGAGGTTACAGATGCTTTTAAGTTATTTTATCCAAATATATGATAGAAATTAAGACACAACCAATATTTGAAGATTAACAATTCAATAATAATAAGCCACTAGAAAAGCATATTATGTCTTTAGGTGCATGTTAATGTGTTCGATTAGTTAATATTTGCAATAGAGAATACTTAAAATTATAATATTAAGCACATTAGGAAATTGTCTAAAAATGCATATGTAAGTTTTATTATAAAAATGAATTATCACCCTGCCACTGTGTCTCAGTGTTTTGCGTGTTGTCCCTAGAACCAAAGGGTTGCCAGTTCGATTCTCCATCAGGGCACATGCCAGGATTGCAAGCCAGGTCCCCAGTAGGTGACCTGTGAGAGGCAACCACACACTGGTATTTCTCTCCCTCTCTCCCTCCCTTCACTTTTCTCTAAAAATAAATAAATGAAATCTTAAATATATATATCCAAGAAAGAAAGAAAGAAAAGCTGTAAATCAGTTTGCATAGAAGTTGGGGTATTTTATAGTAATAAGAATATGTGTTCAGGTATTTAGTATTTAGATGAAGATTCTGCTTATATTTAGGAAAATAAGATGAGTATATTTATATCTATATCCATATCTACAAATTTGTATCTATTCATAAATATATATATACATATATCCTTACATGTACTTATAAACATACATCTTACTTTTTCAGTTGTCTTTCTTTTAAATTGCCTGAGTCAAAATTATTATTACAGCACAGAAACAAAGCATACCTCCAAATTGACATATACTTCCAGAATCATGGATAATTTGATTATTCAGAAAATAGAGTCTATATAACATTTTCACAGAAACTAGAGTCTGTACATTTTACAACCATTTTTATATAGTTGATAGAATGATTCTTCCTTTGAGCTCAGTAATTTACCTTCTCATGCCAATATAATGTAAGTAAAGAAACAATATTTTGGTAGTTGTTGTTGACCAGTAGCTTCTGGACTTTTATCTCTTTTTCTTAACCACAAAAAATGATGTTTTCTATTAATAGAACAAAATAGGTTAAAAAATAAAGAATGGAATTGCTTTATAATTTTCTGTCACCATAATGCAAATATTACTTCTTATTTTATGTTTTTATTTAAGAAAATCTTCAGGATGGCTATTAATCCCTTTGAAATTATTGAAATATATATGCTTGGAGCAATAGTTCTAAATTACATTTGTTAATAAACTTCTTATACAAAATTGTATATATATATTCATTTATACTTATTGAAATTCAGTCACTTTTTGTGATCAGCAATGATGTCTTTTAAAATATGAATAGCATTTGCTCCATCATTTAATAAAATCAAAGATAATTTGTATTTTATGGGTGAATACATGCAGAGCAAAAGTGGGTCACAATTACTTGTACTGAAAATAATACAGTAACTAATAACAATACAACACTAAACTGTGTTTCGTGTGCTCTGTAAACATGCAATTATAATCCCTCTTGATAGGTTAGAAAATTGATGCAAACAAAACCACCTAAAATACAAATAATTGACATACTTAAATACAATGAAGAAATAAACAATAATGTCTATGTGTGCTTTTATAGGTATCCTGTGATACCAGATAGAGCTGGGACCTTCAGATTGTCTTGTTGCAATTTTTTAAAAAATAGGTCTTGCAGATTTTCAAGTAAGGAAAAATCTCTGGAAAGATCCTATACTTAAAAGTCAAATCTGTAACTTGTTTCCAGAGTAGGAGCTATGAAGGATAAGATAGAAGCTTTTGTGATTTTGCAGACAAAAAGTTGCTTTTTTAAACACTATATTGAAATTTTGGCTGTGTTAAAATATTTGAGGAATTTTGTGAGAAAAAGAAATTTGAGTTTGCTTATTCACATGGGATGTAGAAGAAAGACTTGAGACTAGCCAGGGAGATAAAAGAAGAAACAGTTGTCTTACAAGTGATGAAGAATTTCCAATAATTAGAAGTAAGCAGAGACCTTATGCTCATTATTCCCGAGGCTATAATTTTTCTGTCACATATGACAGTTTGTACCGGAGATTTGAAGAAGGCCTGCTCATTTGATTCTGTTCACGGCATCAGAAACACTAAGGCAGCCGGCCCAAATAGGGAACTCCAGGGGTGTGGTGCACTTTGAACACGGTGCAGATTTATTTGGTCACTGTGATGCTCTGGCTTAAGAAAACTGACTGATTATAGCAATAAAGTTGCCAAATTTAACACTCAGTCTAGACAGGGACATGTTTCCTTGCATTCTCTTTGAAGGCAAATTAATATAGCCATAATTATGCTGAAGTGGAAGTACAAAATAATACTGTGAGGATGAATGCACTAATTGGGGCTATTATAATTATTATTAGGCTTGAAATATGCTTCTACTTTGACACCTGACCACACAAAGAAAGAGTACAGCAAAGAGAACCATATATATATATGTGTGTGTGTGTGTGTGTATGTGTGTGTGTGTGTGTGTAGATTATTTATTTATTTTTAGAGAGAGGGGAAGGGAGGGAGAAAGACAAGGAGAGAAACATCAGTGTATGATTGCCTCTCACACCCCCCCTGCTGTGTACCTGGCCCGTAACCCAGGCATGTGCCCTGACTGGGAATTGAACCAGCAACACTTCGGTTCACAGGCCGGCGGCATTCAATCCACTGAGCCACACCTGCCAGGGTTATGACCACTTATATAGTTTTGAATAAACATCTCTGATAGCTCCATTTCAAACTGGACTTGAGGAATGTCCTAGAAATCGTAGTCAAGATTCTTTGAGGTCAGAAAGGAAACTTTCGTTTGGAGATTCTAACTGGGGAAACAGATTCTCTTTTAGCCGAGGTGACTGTGTCAAATTAAGTACTTTATTTTGTGAGAGAAGCAGATGGAATGGTGACTGCAGAAGAGGCACTGAGCCAACCAGATCAGCTGAAGCAGCGTAACAGATGTCTCAGCCAACTTGTCCTCGGATCACATATGTCAATGGGTATCTTCATAATTTTAGCTGTTGGACTCACCACTGCTTCTGGCAAATTAAACCAAATGCTTTCACTCTCTCAGCGTATTTGTTTTGAACCAACATAACAATTAACAGAGATAACAGGGTTAGGTTCCACAGGGTTCCAGTATAAAGTAACATTAAACGAAAATAATTAAATGCTTCCAGTGTCACGCTACTCTCTTTCTTGACTGCTGGTGTATTAGAAACCGAGGGGTAGGGTCATTGTAATCATATTTCAAATGAAGTGGCTTATTTGGAGCCACAAACTAATTCAATTGAAAAAGTTCATTTCAAATATATGTTTTCATTGCACAGGCCCATTTGTCATCTTGCACTGGGATTTCGTAAAAGCAAGGCTACAAATATCTTGAATCCCAAGGACTACTACACCATTGAATGTACTTGGTTTCTTCCTTTCTGCCTATAGGTCCAAAGCATGCATCTTAAAGTGTGAGTTGTAATAATGCCAATATAATTAAAATTACTTACAATCCTGATATTTACAGAAATATCCAATGTTTTTCAAATTATTATACCAAGCAGGAACATAAATGGGAGACTACTATTGGAAAACAAGTGAGCATATAAATATATATTTATAAATACATATATGCACATCACGTATATATAATATTCACACATACTACATTTTTGTAATGGGAGCTTCATCAAATTTAAGTGTTTATCAAGTGATGATATTGATGTCAGTGATATTAACCATTATTGTTACTTCAATACAAGTTTAGATAAGAAAATGAATTTAAGACTTGTCTAGTGAACAAGCAGGTGAGAAAAAATTAAAGAGGAAAAATTTAATTAAGCTTATTAAGAAAAAAAGCTAATTGCAGTCATATGCAACATAATGGTATTTAGGTTAACAATGAACCCCATACCTCATTGGTTTTGTAAGATTACAATGGAGCTCAGTTCCCTATAAGAAATGGAAAGATAGAATTGGAAGGACTTTTTTTACCCTCTGATGGGAGCAGTCTCTGTGGGGCTTGGAAATAATAGATCTTTTACTCACAACACCTCAATTTTGAGAGCGCAGATTGTGTTCCAGTCAGCCACTCACCTGTTTCGGCACAGAGGATTCGTGCCCCACCCTCTGAATATAGCACCTATATTCAGAGGGTGCTACAGCCCCCATGGATCTAGCTGGGTGGTCTACAAAGAATAATATGTAAATTATTTATAAATTCATTTTAGTGAAATCATTCTCTGGTAGTGTGGAGCCAGCTTGTCCCTGTACTTTGGAAATATTTTTCTGGTTGTAACTATGTAAAGCCCTGAAAAGTTTTATTTCTTCCATCAATCAAATGCCAAAGAGAGCCCTTTGGACCATGGAGAGTCAATGGAACGAAAATCAAATTATCAAAGGTCAAACACTGTGTCCTCAGCTCTACACGATCTCCCTGTCACGTACCCTCTTTTTTGCAAATACCACAAAGTTCCTTAATCTAACTGCTGCTCCAACATGCAGTGGCCAGAACGCATCACCCCGACAGCTCCTGTATTTCTTCATCTCCCCATCTTGACTTTTATTTCTATGGGTTTTCCGACCACCGTCTACTCCCTCCTGGCAGTGACTGCTGTGATAATCAAGCCTTACACGGCCAGCGCCTCCTTGGTGTTTCCAATCAGCAGCCCACACCCTTTTTCACGGAGCTGCACTGAAAGCCCTGATGTTCTGTGTGTGACCCTGGCAGAAGGAATCAGAGGAAGGACTGGTGGGACAGCGCTTACTAACACTACAGGGCAGTGGTGTCCCCGGTCTTTATTTGCACTCACAACCCCCTCACCCACTCACCCAGAGCAAGCGGCTGCCAGTCCTGCATACTTTATTTGTGGCAAATGTCTTAAATAGGTATATACTTTTCATTTTTGTACCGTATTTTTAGCGCATATTTCCTATGCTTAGCTATGTTTAAGTGCACAAATACCATTGTGTTGGAATTACCTACAGTACTCAGTACGTAACATTCTGTAAAAGTTTGGATCCCAGGAGAAATGGGGCATATTGTATAGCCTAGGGGTGTAGTAGGCTAGGCCTTCTCAGCTTGTGTAAGTGCGGTCAATGATGACCACAAATGACAAATCACCTAAAGACACATTTTGCAGAATGGATCCCTGTGATCAGGTGATGCATGACTCTAATGATGCTTAGACAAAACATAGACCTTGTGGTGCTGATCTCTGTTTCCCACTCTGCTGCACCACGTACATTTTAAGTGCATCCTACAGATTACTTATGAATTCCCTCACCATACATCATAGGTTTCCTCTAGTTGTACTAAACATATTTTGTGACCTTGAATTTCCTCAATCACAGGCCTCAGGATTAGATGTGAATATGTGCTAAATGTACATCCGTGACAGGCACTGCTCTGCGTTGCCTTATTTTCATGATCCAAGTCTTTGGGTATTATTCCACCAATATTTTTCAGGATGATATTCAGCCCAAACATAAAAAGTCTGACATTTATTCCAGGGTTGCTTTTTTTCTCCTCTTTTTTTTTCACCCTGTTGTGGGGACAAGAGTATAACATCAGGGAAAGACCAAGGAGAATGAGAGAGCTGCAATAGGAGAGAAAGGGAGATGAGGACAACAATGAGGTTGATATGAGCAATATGATCTTATGCCCTGGACAGACATCTGCTTAGGCAATGGCTTGATGATTTACCTCTGTGCCTGCATTAGGAGCATAAACAACAACTATTACTACCACCTCCAAAAATAGGGAGAGACGGCAGGACTGAGACAGAGGTCAGAAATAAGCATCCCACATTGCCATGCTTTATGTTCAGGAAGATGCTATCAGCGTTTGCCAGATTTGAGCTAACCTACTCATCCTTCCTGAAAAGAACCCCTTGCTATCTGAAGACATAAGAAGAGCAAGTGAGTTTCAGACAGGGCCTGAGAAGAAGTAGATGAATGAGTATAAAAGGACACAAAGAGAGTGCAGGGAACTAAGTACAGGGACCTTAGTGAGGGGTTGCCTAAAGGATAAATGATCTTCTCGTGGGAGGATCAGCACTTGAGCCCCAAACCACACCAAGTACATTAATCATCTATCACTCTTGGCCTAAGAAAAACAACACAGCAAAAAAAATATCATTACATGACACATTAGGCAAAGGGCCACATATTATTTTGCTGTTTACACTCAGAAAACTGTTTTGGAGGAGTGAAGAAGTAGTAATCTGGAACTAGACAATAGCACTGTGGTTCCCAATGCCAGCCTTCATGGTGAAGTCTTCACAGAGAAGGAAAGAAGGATGTAATATTCCAGATGGAAACTGAACATTAGTTGGGACTGAGTTTGACACAAACAGCGTGGTTAGCAAGATACAGAATTTGCTCAAGGTACCAGGGGTTAGACAGGGAGGTTCAGCCTGATACATGTAGAAACAATGATAAAAGAAAAATGATATTTTCTAGGCAATAATCCACTTACATGAAACTGATGAAATGAAACAGATATAAACACCTAATTTGAAGTTAATTAAGCATCAGGAAATTGGTCTCACAGTATCCCACTTCCTCATAGAGACATTCAAGTAAACCTCACGGTTAAAAACCTACCTAACGATTCATTTGACTTAAACACCTTGGGAAATAACATTAAGTAAAAAACAATAGACAAAAAACAAGAACAAAACTAAGGAACTGTCATAACCCAGAGGACACATGCTGAGTAAATGCAATGTGGTATATGGGATTGAATACTTGAAGGAAAAAAAAAAAGACAGTGGGCAATGTGGTTGAAATCTGGGTAAAGTCTGGAGTGCCCTGCCGTGAATCAGAGAAGATCCACTCATTGAAAACAAAGGACTGCCGGTAACAACTCACCAATGTGAAATACGTACTTCTTCAGGAAAAAATACTAGAGCAGTATTAGCCCAGAAACAAAGCATCATGTCCAGTTTCCAGGAAGCTTGAAGTCATACCTATTCATCACCCTCTTAATTAGATTAAAAAATTGGGGGCAGTTGGGTCTGGGTAGACTCTGGGAGGAAGAATTACTAAATAGAAAGAAATAAAAGGAAGGAAAAATAAAGGGAGAAAGGGGGACAAAAGGGAAATAGGCAGGAAAAGAGGAAGAGAAAGAGGGAGGGAGAGAGGAAAGAAGGAGGGAATCAAGGAAGGAAAACAGAAACAAAATGTCAGCAGTTACACTGGTGCTCTGAGGGGCTTGCCCCTCCCTCCCTGGATGCAAAACTGTCAAAGTGTGACCCATAGAGCATGGGTGTGCTCCTGCCACCTCATGGGGGAATCTTGTCTCTGAATCATCTCCCAAAGTCTTCAAATACCCGAGTCACACTGCTCAAAACACATTTATTTGTTCACCTTACGCTGCTCTCATTCCCTGCAGATCAGTAACAAGTTCTCTATGATTAGCTAGTATGTGGTGATGACAGTATGTGTGCCAGTGTGGAAGTATCTCTTAAAGGTGCTAATCAAGAGATGACAAGATGCTGGGGAGAAAAGAATTTATTGACCAGGGAGCTTTCTTTTATACGTTTGGACTTAACATCAGTGTACAGTGTCTCACCCTGATCCCAAGTTCATTCTATGGCCCCTTGGTGTTGAACATGACTGCTTGGAGTCAGTGAGGCAGCAACATTATACATGCTTTGGCAGAGTATTAAGGAAGAATCAAGAAAGATCACAAAAGTTGACATTTTGAAATGGATTTATTTTGAGATCAGAGATCCCACTGTATCTGTTTTCTGGAGGCCACAAAAGACCATAATGTCATCAACGTAATGAGAAATGTACTGGTAAAGTCGGCACCTGCTTCTCTGAAAAGTTGAAGGTCAGTGTCCTATGCAGACAGAGATGCTATTGTGGAACTGTTGTCCCTGGTCTCAGTGGTTATGCGATGCATGAAGGTGAATATTTGCTGGTGTTGCTTAGACACAGAGGAACAGTCAAAATTATGTTGGGAAATAAGGTCCGAAAGGAAACCAAGTTATCTTTGACTTCAGGTATTTGTGAAAATTAGTAACGGATTGTGATGTTCCTTAAAGAAAGATAGATGAAGAGCTAACCACAGTGAAAGTATTATTTAAATAGTACAACAAGAAAAAGAAAAAAAACAAAAAGCCATAGAAAATGTTGACAAGAGACACCTAATGCAAAAAATATTAATCTAAGCCAGTTTACAAGTACAAACCTTACCAACTGAAGTGAATAATGTGTAGATACGTATTTATGATTGTAATAGTTTATTGAGGAAATGACCTATTTATCACTATGATTTTGGGTAGTGTTCTCTCTTGATATCTAATTAGATATCTTATCTAATACTAATGGAACCACTCCAGGTTTTTTAATTTACTGTATGCACAGATATATTTTTTCCCATTTTAAACCATCTGTCTCTTTATTTATCTCTTTAAATAGCATTAAACTGGATCTTGGTTTTGTATCAGTCTTTAAAAATGTTGAACTGTATTGTCCAATACAGTTTTTTTTACAGACCATGTTGCCTAGTTTAGTGTTGGGCACATACATGGTGCAAGAATGTTTTTGCATGAATGGATACATGAGATCTACCCTTTTACGGAGTTTGAATTGTCCAGTACAGTATTGCTGACATAGGTGTAATATTGGACAGCAAATTTCAATCTTATCAACAGTATATGAGAGTCCCCCTTATTCCACATTCTACACAATATTAGATATACTTAATAATTCATAACCCAGCCCTTTCAGTAAGTACATGGTGATCTCTCACTGTTGTTTTAAATGAGTATCCCTTAGAATTCATGATGAGTAATTTTTCTTCAGACTTTTTTATCCTCTATATTTTTGGTAAAACATCTGCTCATATCTTGTGCCCACTCTCATGAATTTTGGCAATTTCTTTTTCTTTACCAAACAGAACAGTGAAACAACAAATGTGTATGTTGCAGTTTTGCTCATTCTCGCCCATTCTTGAATACATGAGTAACTTCTTTGTTTCATGGAATAAACTGTTTTCAATACTGAAAGAATATTTTCTATTTTTAAAATTTTTGTGCTATGCCCAGCATAATAGACAGAGACACAATCCACTTTTAAGATTAATCTACATTATTAACATATTCTCCATCTGTTTCTTAGGTTCAGGCATAGCTCACAGAAACAGGACAACCAATTTGTTATCAGTTAGTACCATCAAGTGTTGCCCTGTAGTGTTAACAGAGACTCAGAGGCAGAGACACAGTCCCCTTACCTACATTGTCAAGTAAGAAAGACCGATGTGGAAATGATTCCAAAAGAGATAGGAGTCGTGAGGTTGGAGGGATAGTAACTGTCAGAAGGCGAGAGGAAGGAACCATCATCCTGCCTTGCCCTAAATTATTTTAAATTTCTTAATATTATTTAGATTGACTATGACAAAGCAAGCGTGAAACATGAGGTCTCTCCCACCGTCTGTGTGAGCCTATGCATCTTGTTTATTGAAACGTGATAGTCATTCATTAGTTTATCACCTAAATTCTCCCCCACCTCCAGCCCCTGGCAGTGCCAGTAGGAATTATGCCTATATTCTCAGGCATAATTGCAATATGTAGTCCATTAATGATTAATATAGTTATAATTTGCATAGATTTATGTCTATCTGTTTATCATTTATTTTGTTTTTCTCCCATGTGTTGTTTGTTCCACTATTTTCCTTTTCCAATTTCCTTTGAGTCATTTAAGTATTTTCAGAAATCCACTTTACTACCTGTTGAACTTTTTCTAGACCTATTCATATTAGTTTAAATGTTTGTTTCAGATATTTCCATATGCTTAATTAAGTTCTGCAGTGCACTTAGAATTGATACTTTCTCACTTAAATATAGACAGCTTGTAATCACATGGGTCTACATGATAACTCTCTGATTTTCTCTCTGCGAAAGTAGTCAAATACCACAAGACAGTATTACAATATATGCTCACAAACTCATATTTTAAAGACATTAGGAAAGGAAGTCAATTTTATATTTTCCTGGGTATTTGTTAGTAGGAAAGTATTCCCACATTTCTTGTGCACAGTGCAGCAGACTGCCTTTTTTCAGACTGTCCTTTCAAGGTTTTTTTGCTTAGAGAAAAGCCTTGGGTGGTTAACCTGTATGTATATATTTTCTAAATTTTAATTGCAGTAAAAATTAAATTTGAGATACAAAAATGTTAATATTCTATGGATTTTTTATTACCAAGTAGTTATTTTGTTGATTAAAGCATTTGTGAATTCTAATTGATTCAAATATAGGCAAATTACATTTCTGTTTTTGGTCAATAATGGACATTTCAAAGTTTAACAAGCTTTCAATATATTCAAATATGTTGTTTTTTATACTATCTCAGCCAAATAAGTAATGGCAAAATTTTCACTTAATCCTGTACCATGAAATTTTTATGTAAAACATTTTAATAAGGTATCAATAAATCATAAGAATTCCTACAGTTTAGCAGTTTTTGATAAAGACCACATTTATCAAGTAAAGGACATCAGCTCTTTCTGTTGCCATCTATGGCAAGTAGTGGGCTGAATCTGATAAAAGTTAGTAGTCCTATTTCTGTGAGCTTCTTGCAGCTTGTTCTCAGTATTGGATACTTATAGTGCTGACATTTCGGAGAACAGATGGTGCAGAGGAAGTCCTCAGACGTCACCAGAGGGCGGTTTTCAAATCTTTGTCACAGGTTTAGAGAGCTACAACTTGAACGAGACCAAACTTTTTCACTAAGCCTTCTATTTGCAACTCAAAGTTAGTTACCTTCCAACGCACTTAAATAACAAAGTTACGACTCAAATTATTATAATAGTCACACCTTATCGCACTATGATTTGGGGAAAATACCACATCTTTCAATCTTTGTATCTCTACTGGGGATATTTACTAGATTTTCTACCATGGAAAGATACTGTTTTAACTGCCTATAATGAGCTTGACGCTGAAACAATACTTTTTACTTAGGGTGTTAATACATCTAGTGTGTTTTCTTATAATATTTGGATTATGCATATCTAGTATGTTTTATTAAAATTATTGGATTATGTATATGCCTCAGAATTTAAAATATTTGGTTTTTCTGTTTTTTTACAGACCATGTTGGGCACAAGCATGGTGCAAGAATGTTTTTGCATGAATGGATACTTGATCAATTATGAGACTAAAATTATATGTTAAGGAGAAAGTGTCATTGTAAAAAAATATTTTATTTATTTATTTTTAGAGAGAGGGGAAGGGGAGGAGAAAGAGAGGGAAAAGAACACCACTGTGTGGTTGCTCTCACGTGCCCCATACCCACGGAACCCGGCCACAACCCAGGCCTGCGCCCTGACCAGGAACCGACCCAGAGACCCTCTGCTTAGCAGGTTGGCACTCAGTCCTCTGAGCCACACCAAATGGGGCAAGAAAGTGTCATTTGTATAGCAAAATTTTAATGCTTAGTTTGAAGAACAGTATTTCCATAGCATTAGACCTGCGCAAAACAACTACATATAAAAATAGACGAGTAAGTGATTCTTGGGTTATTCACCAGTGTGAGTAGCAAGAGCTCCTGTGTCCTTTTATTGGCACTAATTACAGTTTTATGCCATTGTTAAAATACAGTACATATTTTTCCATTGGTTAGTACCTTGTTGTTAAAATTTATAACATCATCTTGAATCTTAAAGGCATGCATATAAAATATGTTTTAAATTCCACTGCCGAATGCAATGAGTGGGGTTTTTAAATATTTCATATTGTGTTTATGGGAAAAGCATTGCGAAATCATAAATCTGATGTTACTCACTCATGGGAGATGCTGCACAATATATATTTTCCCCTTCAACATGGCTTTTTAAAGGAAGGAGGAAAATCTTGATGGCTGTAACAAGAAGATGCGAGTCTCCTTATAAGGAAGTGGAATGCAAGTGGACAGAAGTTTTTCAATATCTTCAAGAGTCCTTCGTTTAAAAGCTTCTTTTGCTGAGAAGTAGTAGAGTTTCAATGACTGTCGCTTCTTGTATTCTGCAGCTTTGCCTTGCAATGAGTGAGCAAATTCTCCCATGCTGCACAATTCATCTTGATCCTCATGAACAAATAAAGGAGGAATAGCAAAGATTATTGAAATCTATTATAAAATCTACAGGGTATGAAAGCTTGAGGAATATAACCCATCCAATGATAAAACTCGATGCTACGGAAGTTCCTTGAAGGAATCTCATAAAGTGGAAATAAGGTAGGCTTGGGCATCAGCAGCCCAGTCATTTAATTCTAATCTGCCAATTATCTGTGACATGAACTTGGGAAAGACGCTCGACATTTTCCTGCTACCATTACATAAGGGTTCACACAAAGGGATTTGCATTAAATCAGGTGTCATTGCATTAAATATTCTTTTAGTGTTTTTCTTTCGTGCATTGTTAGAAAATTTGTATATTTTAGTTTATAAGGAAAAGATCACACTTTTATTTTATGCAGTTCAATAAAGGATATTTATAAAGATGAAGACAGTCTAAAACAATTCTAGAGAATTAGGGTATTTTTTCCTATATGTCTTCTGGACTCTTTATGAATGTATTTAAGAAAATAAGGAGTGAAGATCAAGAAGAAAATCAGTGTTGTTCAGTTACACAATATATTTTAACATCAAATAATTATTTAATGTTTGAAAATATTTTTCCAGCCAAGATTTTTGACGATCATGGAATGTTATTAAATTTATCTATTTCCAGAAAAATAACTCCTTTTATGCTCATTAGTGTTCTTCATTCCATTCTGGGCCAACTCTTAGCCCTTCAGCCACAGGCTCTTCTAATTGTTTTGTAATTGCAGGAAAGCATCTCTGAGGTTTTATCTCTACTGATGCTTGTGAGTAGTATGTGGCCTTTTCTTAAATCCTTCAGGATCACAACTCTTCTTTGAACTCTTAGCTGCTTGTTGCTACTGTTCTTGATGTTTATTTATAACTCGGGTGCAATTTATCACTCCTAAAAGCTTTCCTCTTAATAACAGGAACAAGACAACGGTGTTCGCTTTCACTACTGTTATTCAACATAGTATCAGAGGTTTCAGCAATCAGATGAGAAAAAGAGATAAAAGGCATCTACGTTGGAAAGGAGGAAGCCAAAGTGTCATTGTTTGCAGATCCCATGATAATGTACATAGAAAACCGTATAGGCTCTACCAAGAAAATATTCAACCTAATAAGTGAATTTGGCAAAACAGTGGGATACAAAATCAATGGAAGGTATTTTTGTACACCAACAATGAAATATCTGACACAGAAACTAGGGGGAAAATCCTATTTACTATAGCAACAAGAAAAATAAAATATCTAGGAGTAAACTTCACCAAGGAGGTGAAAGACCTGTACTCGGAAAACTACACAAAACTGAAGAAATTAAGGAAGATACAATCAAATGGAAGAATATACTGTGTTCATGGATTGGAAGAATTAGCATGGATAAAATGTCCGTACTCCTCAAAGCAATCTACAGATTGAACACAATCCCTGTTAAAACACTAATGACATATTTCACAGACTTAGAACAAAATTTCAAAAATTTATATCAAACTAAAAGTGATACTGAATAGCTTCAGCAAACTTGAGAAAGAAGAACAAAATAGGAGGGATCACAATACATAATATCAAACTGTATTACAAGGCCCCTATAATCAAAATAGTTTGGTACTGACATAAGAACAGACACATGGATCAATAGAAGAGATTGCCATTTGTATAAGGTACACACCAAACTAAAACAAACAAACAAACAAAAAAACCTAGGAAGCAGGGGAATAATTCAAATATGTTTCTGATCATGTCATTAGACTCTCAATAATAAAAAAATAGAAACTTAGTTTATAATTAAAGGAAAGAACATGTCCAGGTAATATGAATATTTTATATTATTTTATTATATAGCTTTATATTAAAGAGGTATTTCTATTTTTTCAAAAGTTATATATATCTGTAATGAATGTCATTTCCAAATCAAGATTTTTGTTAAAGACAGAGAAAACATAGTTAAAAGTCAACTTTTTACACATCTTCACAGTAGCATTTAGTTTTTCCCATACTTTTGGGGAAAACTTCCCATATAATATATGATTCATGTGTATCCTTTACAGAAGTATACATTCTATAAATATTCTATTAAATAGTAATAGATTACAAAAATATCTTCTATTTAAGATATTAGCATTAAAGTTATATGATACTGCATTGTTAGGGTAATTATTTATGTGCAATGAAAACAGTCAAACTAAGCAAAAATATATTTCAGCTGCAATTTAATATTTACATTTTAATAATAAAAGATAACTTTGAAAATGTTAGATGCATAACATCTACAGATTAAATCATACAGGAAGAACATGGAAGACTCATTATGTGATATTCAACCTTTCAAATCTAATCATGCGTGACATTTTTATGAGCATTACTCCGGATCTCACTAAATGCATATATTTACATAATATATTTTTACATTTTCAGTTTTTAAAAGCTAGGATAATATTATGAATGTTTATCTCTATATAAGTATATTTTACTTATATGTGCATAAACAAACATTTTAAGGATTATCCAATCATAGTATATATTAACTGAGGGAATGGTCTGTATATATTATAATTTACATGGCTAGTATTCTCTTGTTAAATATTCAAGATGTTTTGAAATTTTTACTATTACAGACTTGGCCAGGTGTTTTGGCTGTACACCAAAAGTTTGCAAATTTGATTCCCTGTCAGGACACACACCTAAGTTGCAGGTTTGATTCCCAGCGGGCTGTACATGGGAGGCAACTAATCAATGTTCTACTCTTACATTAATGTCTTTCTTTTTCTCTCTCTCTCCCCCTTCCTCTCTCTCTAATATAAAAAAATCATAAAGGATAGTGTTTTTAATAACAAAATATTTGGAGAAATTATTTTCACTTATTTTTTATGTTCTAACCATATCTGTAGGGCAAATCCTTATAAGAAGAATTGCTGGATAACAGATAGAGATATTTTATATATAATAATTAAAACTAACATTAAAAGAAACTGCATAATGCTATGCTGTAATAAGAGTAGTGAGATTCGGCAGACTACTGACTTTCATTCTGTAAGCAAAATGGTAAATTTCATTTACAAAGTCAATTTGTTAAAGCTGTTGTTTTGTAGTAAATTTTTTCTAGTATAGTTTTTGCATATCTCTTACTTTATTTACTCTGATGTATTTTACATTGTTGTCCATTTTTAAAGTATTTCTTCTACTTGTATTGTTGTTGTAGAAATCCCATTTTATGTATAATTACCATTAATTATCTTTCCATTTGTATGGTGTTTTTTAATGTTTTTAAAATAATTTAATTGTTTATTCTGGGCTTTCAAGTACAAGATTTCAAGTATATGATTTGTAGACAATCATAATTGTGTCTTTTCTTCCTTCTATTTAAGTATGAATACTTATGTGATTCACTGTTTAAATGCACTGGACTGATCTGTAAAAATGTTAAAAGGCCAAAGGTCATCTATTGCCCCTACAGTTCTTATAACCTTAACACTTTAATTAATCTTATAGGAAAAGGCTCACTTTTTTTATTTTTTAAAAACATATTTTAGGACAGGAATTAGGCACTTATTTGTAAGGTTATTTTCCCCAAAGCAAATTCTCTTCTAAATTTCAGAATTCTTGGATTAGAAATCATTAAATAATATTTGAATACAAAATTATAATATAATCCACAGGCTAGCACTTTAAGATAACACCAGCTTGGTATACCAAAAATAGTATAAACAGAAATCTTACAAAGAAAGAAGGGAGAGAACATCCTTGTTATTAGAATAATGTCTCATCACATTTATTATTAATACTGAGCATGATTAATAGCGAGTGTAAATTGTACTTTGCTTTCAGACTATACTTATAAGATCAATTTCACCTTTCTATAACAGAACCTTCATAAATTGAGCATGTTGAAATATATTTAATTTGCTATGTTTCAGGTAAAATAGTGATGCCTGTTGAAAATATGCGTAATGAGATGGGTGACATATAAAAGAGTTAGTGAGGATGCTGAGATTAAAATGTATCAGTAAATATCTAGATACTTTGTAAATTCTCTCTTGGCATAACAAAGGTTTAAACTCAGATGTAAAAGTACAAGATAGACAACCTAAGTAATTTCCTTGTGAAACTTACTTCCATCCTAGATAATGGTCTGGAAAATATAATAGGATAATTGATCTTTTGAAAGAAGGCACTAAGGAATTGACTGAAAATTTGTCAGCACCCATTTCTGATACACAACTGCAAACTAATGTCATGAATCAATGTTGATGGAGTAAATGGTAAGGTTGACAAGGACAATGTGCCATGCGTAATGTAACAAGGTTAATATCATAAACATGATGTTTTATCACCTGCTTCTTTTAACAAACAGTGCATCACGCGCATCATTGAAAATGGCTTAGTATGAATGATGATGGTAAAATGATCTTACTCAAAATTTACTAGTTTCACCATAAGTTCCCTTGCCTATATATTTATCCTCTGCATAATTTTATTTATATTTTCTTATCAGCTTTTTGAAAGTCTTAAACCCTGGTCTCTGCACTTCATAGTACTCTTAATAAAGCTTCCTATTACCACACCAAATAATTTTGCAAAATGCAAGCAATTATGCATTTTATTACCCCACTACAGAACAGATAGTTATGTTTTTATCTTTCTGTCTATGGGGGACCTTGATCAGAATTTGCTGCTAACCACGAAAGAGTTTCAGTTCACTGATGGGATAGATAGGTTGTGATTCATTCCACCTCTTTTAGTTTACATTAGAACAGCTCTTTTAAAATAGATAAGCAAACAAAAACATCTAATTATAAATTTCAAGCCATATACTTGTCCAGAAAGTGAGTCCTTAAAGCAAAATATTAAGATACTAGCAATAAATTACAAATGAGCTGTTATCTTTCTAAATTGTATTCATTACAGTTAATTATGATGCAAGCTTTTTTCTCTCCATTCATGACCTTACAGTTATCTCATAGCTCCTTAAATAATGAGCCTTCTAGAGAAGAATACCCTCAACTCTGCAGTCACCAGTCCACTAGAAAAATAATGAAAGAAAAAAATCTTCTATGTGCCAAGCATTGTTCTTTGGGGACAGAGCAGATAGGAGCATGAAATCCTTGCCATTGTGGAGCTTACATTCTAGTCGGAAAAGATAGTTGATAAACAAACATAACATATTTTCAGGAAGTAGTAATATGACTGGGAAAGAACATAAAGAATGATAGGTTATGTGCCATTTTTATAAGAATAGTCCAGGAATGCAGCGGCATTTGAGCAGACACTAAACGGAGTGGTACTAAGTAAGGGAACAGTTTGTTCCTGGCATAGAGACGTAGCAAGAAATAAATGACTGCTATGGCAACCAATTTGCTACTAATGAGGAAGGAAAAAGAAGTCTTTCTCAATCAGGTAAGCTAGAGTAATACGGTAGGAAATGACGTAGAGGAAAACCTTGAGCTAGTTAGTGAATGTTTACTCTTGTTTTTCTCTGGCTTTATTTTTTTTAAATGAGAACAATAATTCTGAATTTTACTTTCATGTGATTAGAGGGCAGTGTGATAATGATATGTTTATTATATGGCCTTACAAGTTCAACTGTGATACTATCAACATCATGTGGCCAGTAGGCAGTGCAGTAAGTAATAATGAAGGGTGACGCCCACTTAGGATTCAATGGCCAGAGGCCAGGTGAAGTCATTTTGGATACCTCGTGAAGACACGTCCAAGAAGATACGCTGATGTGATGTGCAGCAGAAGGATGAAGGGCAAGCTCAAAAGTCACAGCAAAATTTGATTGGTGCAATGGTGTCCACGCACGTGATTTCCACGAGGATGATACCATTCTGACAAGAGTCGGTGGGGGGGTGGGGGGTGGATAATCAACAAATATTTATTTACATAAAGCTTGGGACTTGTTTTAGACCAGCAATAGATGATTTGGAGTAAGTTTCTAAAGATAAATTTAGATACAGATGCACATATATAGCTATCATTATTGATGTTAGTGAAGTGGTAATCCCTGAAGATGAACGATTTAAGCCATATGCATATAGAAATCATAGAAATATCATTGGTACAGAATCCACTAACTGCTAAATGAATAATTATCTGTGTTTTTATGGAATATAATATCTCTAACACTTCTATAGCTAGAAAATAAATACTTGTACTGTTCATGTGGTATCTCTGTTCTGTGGGAAATTCTGTGATCGCTACATGTAAACAGGCTAACATTGGTCAATACTTTTGAACATGCCTAGCTGTTTTACCGGTCAGGGGATTATCAGAGGCTGGAAATTATGCTCTGCAGTCTGATTTTGAACATGAAATATGATTTAAATAAACAATTATTTCAACTGCAGGTATACTGAAGTAATTTTTACTCCCGTATAATATTTCACTGTGGCTTGAATGAATTTTAACCACTAAAAAATACTTCTGTGGACACTGAGCATTCCTTCCACTGAAATAGTCTCCGCATTCGTATGCTCTGCTTTTTGATCTTTGGTAGTTTCCATTTCGAGCCCAGTGATCTTCCTGGAAAAGCACAGTAGACCTGCTGATGGGGCTTCAAATGCCTTGTATTTTAGACCTGCACCTTAGTGGTCATAGTTTTTCTTGTCTCATCCTATGGGGTGCATCTCTCCCCATTAAGCACTGTAAACATCTCTCTTTAAATCTTTGTCATAAGCTAATGAAAACATAAGCTAATGAAAATTTAATATATGTTATATTGATATTTGAATGTCTATTTCCCATTCATATTTAAAATATGTGTCTGACTTTATTTTATATTGTGTCTGTAAGAAGTCACAGACACAGTATAATTTGTTTATATTGTTGTTTATAATTTAAGTTGTTTACTAACCTTAAGGATAATGAGTTAAGGACATGTAGAATTTATTCTAATTTCTAACTGCTGTAGCTTGAACATAAATGAGACATAATTTATGTTTTTAAAGAACCCCTTCATTATTTCTTTCATTGTGAAATAAGGTTCAGCATTCTAACTAGTCTTTTCTACAAGTGACAACTATGTCACACTAATAGAATAAATAAAATTTGTTACAAAGCTGTGAAGCAAGTCTTGGTTAGAATTTGGTTTTAAGTAATGTAGCAGATAAATATGTTTTTCAAGTGGTCTAAATGTAAATACTGAATTATTTTGGTTTTTGTGATATTTTTCAGGACCCACGGGTCAGGTTCTGAAGCTCTCATGAATATACAGTATTATTTAATATGACCCCTAAAATAAAGAAACGTATTTTATCTTTATTAAAGTAATTACACATAGTGACAATAATCAAATAGCTGAAATTTTTATAGCATTTTTGTTACACACAAAATAATTAATTTAAACATTGTCAAATAGAAAATATATTTCATAGGACATTTATTAAAAGATATACATTTAGCATTTTATAAGCTATTTTTATTTTGGGAGAAGAAAATACATTCATATTTTTAAGAGCACAATGATGTTCCTCCATTTATTCTGTGACAGAAGTTGATAAATTAAACTCATTTCTATCTGGAGATAAATGCTTAGCAAGTAAAATTTTAGTGTGACTTGCCTCCTTGTTTTATGTCTTGTCAACATGGTGTTGTAAATCCAAAAGGATTTCGTTTTTCTAACATGGCTTCTAGGATATGCTATTTTCGTCTACCTTGATTCTAACCATATGGACTTACTATGGCAAATCCTCTTAACATTTTCTAACAATAACTTAAATTGTGGAGCATAACAAAAATTTGATGCTAGGGAAATGCTAACTTTCTGGCATGAGTATATAATACGGATTTTCTTTTCTGTGGCTTGTTCAAACATTTTTAGTGTGGTTATAATGGTTCAGTTCATTTGAATGATGGCAGACTTGAAAGCCAGTAAAACTTCTTTCTTTTCAGAGAAATCCTTAAAAGTTCTCTTTCTAAGACTTGTTGCTTATGTAATGCTGGCTTTTTAATTAATTAAATAAATACATGATTATAATTTGTTTTTAAATGGATCTATTTTTCTTTCGGTGTTTTGCAGTGTTTCCCTTCCCTGACTTTGTTGAGTCAAACACAGCCCGCATGATTGCCCCAATCCTGTTTTAAGAAATTTCATCGAATTTGTTGAGCGATGGTAGTCAATAGCAGTATCTAAGTTTCAGGCGTGCAATTCTATAATACATAATCTGTGTATTGTTCTATGTTTTCAACATCCTGAGTAAAGTCTCTGTCCATTACCATTTGTCCTTCCTTTATCCTTTTCTACCTCCCTCATTCCCCCTTTTTTCTGGCAATCACAGTACTGTTGTCTGTGCTAAGATTTTTTGCTTGGCTTAATTCAGTCCTTAGGCCCCCTTTCCCTGACACCTGTCAGATTGTTCTCTAAAATCATAAAAGTCTGTTTCCTTTTTGTTTGTTAATTTTGTTCATTAGATTCCACAAATGAGTGAAATCATACGGTATGTGTTTTTCCTTTTCTTTAAAGATATTAGATATTTATTTTAGAGAGAGGGGGAGGGACGGAGAAAGAGAGAGAGAAACATCAATGTATGGTTGCTTCTCATGTGCCCCCTTACTTGGGACCTGACCCGCAACCCAGGCATGTGCCCTGACTGGAAATCGAACCAGCAACCTTTTGGTTTGCCACTCAGTCCACTGAGCAATATCAGCCAAGGCAGTATTTGCCTTTTTCTGACTTGTTTATTTTACCTAACCTAATGTTCTTCAGGTCTATCTATGCAGTCACAAAGGGTGAAATTTTCTTATCTTGTATGCTGAGTAGTATTACATTGTGTAAATGTCCCATAGTTGTTTTATCTGCTCATCTACTGTGGACACTTGGGCTGTTTACAAATCTTGGCCATTGTAAATAACACTGCAATGAACATAGGTGTGCATATATTAGGTCTATCCAGAAGTTATCCAGCCATGTGTTATGAAAAACAGAGACATTTATTGAAGAAGATACAAGATACAAGAAACATTGTACAAAGGACCATGACAGCCCAGTCCCCTTCGAAGTAGGCCCTCAACAGTTCTCCCAGTCGATATCAGGGGTCCCTTCATATTTTCCTGAATCTCTTCCCTTTCAAAGGTGATTTCAGTTTGGGGAAAAACAAGAAGTCACAGGGCACAAAATCTAGGCTGTAGTGGGACTGAGTCACCTGGGTAATTTGATGTTTCACAAAAAAACTCTGCATGAGCCCTGGCTAATGTAGCTCAGTGGATTGAGCACAGGCCTGCAAACCAAAGGATCACAGTTCGATTCCCAGTCAGGGCACATGCCTGGGTTGCAGGCCAGTTCCCAGCAAGGGACACACAAGAGGCAACCATACATTGATATTTCTCTCCCTCTCTCCTTCCCTTCCCCTCTAAAGATAAATAAATAAAATCTTTAAAAAAACAAACTCTGTAGGAGACCTGATACATGACTAGGCATATCGTTATTGTGAAACTACCAATCACTAGTTGCTGATAGCTACAGCCTTCTGAATCATCTAAATAGTTTCCGGAGTGTTCAAGCTAAATACAAAAATTGAGGTGGATTTCTTGCTCTATTCACTCTGTCATTGTGAATGCAATGACCACACAGTACACCTGCTCACTCAATAGTGTCTACTTCCCCCAGTGACAAGTACATTGAAGTCATCACTGTTCACACATGCGCATTGCAGAGCACTCTCCTTAGCTGCCATGTCACATAGATGTTGCACAAACCTTTCTTGTTATTACACTAACAGTGGCTGAGCTTTTTGGGGATAGACCTCATATTCTTTCAAATGAGTGTTTTGGGTTTCTTCAGATAAATTCCCCAAATGGGACTTCCGGACCATAATGTAGTTCCATTTTTAATTTTTTCAGGTTATCTCCATACCACTTTCCATTGTGGTTGCACAAATTTGCATTCCTACCAAGAGTGCATGAGGTTTGTCCTCTCTCAACATCCTCACCAGCACTTGATGTCTGTTGATTTATTAATGGTAAATCAACAGATGATAAATCCGACAGATGTAAGGTGATATCTCATTGTGGTTTTAACTTGCATTTCTCTAATGATTAGTTACCTTCAGCATCTTTTCATAGGTCTACTTGCTACCTGTATGTTCTCTTTGGAGAAGTGTCTATTCAGGTCTTTGCCATTTTTAATTGGATTTTTTTGATGCTGAGTTTTATAGGTTCCTTGTAAATTTTGAATGTTAACCCCTTATCAGATGTATCATTGATCTTAAGCTAAATACTCTGAGGTTTTTCCCATTGATTATGATGTTGGCTATGGGTTTGTTATAAATGATCTTTATTACTTTGATGCATGTTCCCTCTATTCCCTCTTTGCTGAAAGCAATGCCTTATATGATGCCAAAAATAACATGTTTAGCTCATGTTTATAGTGGAGTTAACTCAATATTAAAGAACTAAAAACTGTTAATATTATAAGGATTTAGCTTATAGAGGAATTAGAGAACTACAGATAACAATAACTTATGCTCAAAATAAATAGTTTATAAGAATATTTTAATTGAATTTGGATTATCTTATGACTCCTATAGACTACAAATCAGTACTTGTAAAGCAGTATTTTACCATATGTTTGACTTTAATATAGGGATGGTCTACTCAAAATATATGAGCAATTGAGACATATCCTACATAATCAATAGCTTGAGTGATTTTAAATCTTCATTGTACATTATACCGACTTCTCCTTTGGCTCTCATATCTTGTATTAACATTATAAATTCAAATGATCTCATAGATGATCTCATTTTGCAAGAATTTACTTGCAAAAACTTTCAATAGAGTAAATGAATTCCAAATAGTAAATATCTATTTGAATATTGATTATTATTAGGTCATTATGAAACATTGAATTATATTTATCTAACTTCAAGTAACACTAATTCTTGAATATTAAGAAAGCAGTTGATGGCACATTAATGCCTTTTACCTTACATAATCAAAGTGAACTCATTTGCATATTCAGGTAGCTGTCATAGAAAGTGTTTTAATTTCTTAAAATAACACTCAATAAAATTATGAAATCCTTAAAATACCCATAAGGTACTCAAATATCTAATAATGGTATGGTAAGTTGCTTGGGTCAATAAAAACAAAATAAATGTTGTAATAAATCTAAAATAGTAGATGCTTGATATCATTAATACTCATAAAAGGACAGAAAGGCAGGGTCAATTTTTACACAAAATCTAGAGTAAGAGAAGGAAGGGAGAAAAATGATTACTAAAGCCTCTTTTGCTCCATGGTGTTTACCCACATTGGAGTCCACTCTATTTTGCTTTCCTGGTTGAAGGAAACCGCAAAAGACACTGATCACAGCCCCAAGACTTGCCACTGTCTCCTGCACGAACTGGGATCCCAATAACTAAATTCATCAATTTAAAGTGAACAAATGCCAAGAAACCTTATAGGGCACAAAGTGGAAGATAAAAATGAAATGTATAAAAAAAAGCCATCTTAGACAGTTTATGGTCATAGACTTGACCTTCTATTGTGTATTTGTTTTGAGTACATTTAGGCTGGGTGAGTTGGGGACCTTCACGCCTTGAATTCAGTTTGGAACATTCTCAAATCTATGTTACCAGAAAGGAAAGAAAGGATATCTAAGAGGAAAGGGACAACCCTCTTAGACTTCAGAATACACTAATTATTTTTCAAAGATAATGACCTACTGAGGGGAATATTACAACACACAGAAGGGCATACGAAATGCTGAACCCGAGTGAGAATCAACAGAGACTGCGTTTAGCAGGTATGCATACTCTACGGACAATAGATTTATGTAGCATGTTTAAAATAATCTGTACTCAAGCTGTTTAAATAAATATTTTTAAATATTAGAAGCCATAAAAAAGCAACAGATTTTTCAAAAATAACCAGACAGGTTATTTTTAACTATAAACTTAAATTTCCAACCTTGTTGGAGTACTGGTCCCAGGCTTTCATCTCAGGTTTAAAGATAAAGGAAATTGAAAATATACTAGAACAAGAGGTTTAGATATCGGGAAGCTTGCAGCCTAGACCATAACCTCTGCACGAAGGGTAGCAAATGAGGTGAGCCCTAATACAGCCTGAAGTGTGTTTGCGAAAAGGTTTTTCCAAAGACCTTATAAAGGTGGGTGAGCAAGCAAAGAAGACTCACTGAAGAACAAGAAATTACAGCTCATGACATTTGAGGCAGCTGTGATGTGCAGGAAGAACTATGAAAAGGAAGATATGCCAAGGATTTTAAAAAATATTTTCATGCCATGCCTTTAGACTGTTGATGGATACCAATATTCACACGCATATGGTGAAAACACAAAAGACCGATGAACAATTTTGGAGAGTAGGTGGAACTGAAAGACATGAATTTCCACCACCCAAATTGAGAGATATAGTTTAATGTGATGTATATTTAGTAGATCAAACTGAAGGTTCAGGAATCAGTAGTGAGTCTTAAATTATTCTTTTTTATCCTTTTTTCACTACCCTTCTGCCTATAATCACCACCCTGTTAAGAAAAGGCTACTGTAGAGTCATCAAACAAAATTTTTTAAAAAGTCTCTGAAGATTCAAGTTTCATCTTTTCCAAACAATAATTTTATGCTTGTGCCCTGGCTGGTGTAACTCAGTGGATTGAGCACGTGCCTGCGAACCAAACAGCTGCGGTTCGATTCCCAGTCAAGGCACATGCTTGGTTTGCAGGGCAGTTCCCAGTCGGGGACTCACCAGAAGCAACCATACCCTGATAGTTCTCTCCCCCTGTCCTTCCCTTCCCCTCCAAAGATACATAAATAAAATATTTTAAAATAAAAATAAAAACAATAATATGCTTGGAATGAAGAAAAATATATACATTTTTTAACCCTACAAACTATAAAATATTGAACATTCAATAAATAGTTCCTTGTAATAATTAGAAGAAACAGGGGAAATAAGAGGGAGCAAAGAGGGCATAGGGCAGGGGAGAACAATGGGGAAAAACTGTACCTGAACCACAATAAAAATAAAGTATATAATATGAAAATTAAAAATAATACTTGTGATTTCTTACATTTAAAATAGTCATCTATCTGTTCTCAGCTGCCTTTAGGGAAAGAAGGGAGTACAGTAAAGAATTACTTAAACTTAATTTAAATTAATTATTTCTTAGTTTAAATATTAATTTTATAATATTAAATTATTAAAATATAAATTGATTTAAGAAATGTTTACATAAATTAGTTATGCTTATTTCTGTATTTGTTCTATTTTATCATAAGCATACTTCTTCAGATAGTTTACAAGAGTATGTGGTTACAAAAAATTGTTTGATAATTTGTTGGGTGGGTCAAGAATAGAATTTTTCACCTGAATACACCAACATTGCATAGTATGTCTAGCTTTTACAGCACGCATTTTTATGGTAAAATGCCTTTCCTGTTGTCATTTGTCTACTGTATTTAAACATCTACATAATCAATTCAATAGCAAAAGCTACTGTCAATGTGGATGACGAAATCAGGTTTTTGTTATCCGATAATGTATAAACTAATGTAAGTAAACATGGCTTGCCCCTGAGTTATGATCACATTGCTATTTATATTAAAAATATTTTTTTGGCATTGCAAAGTAGTTTTTTTAATAGACTGAGTAAAGGAAAAAGCATTTTTATTTTTGAGTGTCATCTTCAAGAAACTACTGAAATTTTTCATTTTTATACACTTTTAGTCTTTCACAGAAGGTTATGATATGACATAAACCTCTTTGACTACAATCTAATTCAAGTTTACATTTAGTTTATACTCACATACAAAGCATGGTAGAGTAGGTGATAACTTTTCTTATGTAAATATGATTTTGTCAAATGTTGACACAAGATACAGATGTAAATTTATTTGAAGTCAATAGGTACTTCAATACTCCTGTGGTAGGTACTCCTGTGCTTCAGGATACAGTTATTTTTATTCTTCTTTGTGTTTTTTTTTTAAAAAAGCTTCATAGTTCTGTGATTATTACTCACAGAATTGAGGAAATAATGTGAGCTCAGATATCTGGGCTCAAAGCTTTGTGTGTGATTGAACGTCATTTTTCTATTTTATAATTTTTAATGTTGGTACTGAAATCTAACGAGCATACAGAAAGTTGACATATAATCAATCACTGTTCAGCTCACAAATGTACACAAACTGAAACTCCAGTGCAGCTAGTGAGTAAACAGAAGATTGTCAACAAGGCCTTGCTTGCCTCCTACTCTCCCTCAGCCATCTAACACTCCCTAAAGGGGATCATTACTGACATGTAACATCATGGAAGAGTCTTGACTGATTTTATATTTTATATAAACAATCATATTACTAATCATTCCCATGGCTTCTTTAATTCAAATCAACACTACGTTTGGGAGATTTATCCATATTGAATGTGGATTAAATCATTCATTCTCACTCCTATATATTTTATTGTGTGAATAGATGACAACTTTGTTTCTTATTACAATATTGATGGATATTAAAATGTTTTTCAGCTTTTGACTTTTATTCTAATGCTCTGAACATTTCTGTACATGTTACTGTTGAGTATTTGAACACTCTTCTGTAGGTTTTCTGCTGAGGACAGGACCTCGTGGGTTATAGAAAAAGTATGTATTCAGTGTTAGTATCCACTACCAAACAATTTCCAAAGTGTTTACACCAATTTACACTCCTCGTGGTAGTGTATAAGAGTTCTGGTAGGTTCACATATTGGCAAATGCTTGGTATTTTCAGGCCTAATTTTTATTCTGGGTGGAAGAGTAATGGTATTTCATTGTGCTTATATCTACAGTTCCCTGATGACTGGCTCTGAACATATTTCCAGCTGTTTAATATCCATTGAGATATTGTCTTTTTTGAAGTGTGTATTAATGTCTTCTGTGATCTTTATTATGCAGTTCTGTGTGTGAGCATGTGTGTGTATCTGTGTATGTGATATCATAGATGTGATATTGTGGGTGTCTTCTCACACTGTGCAGAATGACATTCCCCTCTATTAGTCATGTATTTTAATAAACAGAGATGCTGATTATCATATAGAACAAGGCATGACATTTTTACGGTTGTATTAATTATAATATGATACAAAGTATTAATATTTTATCTTATGATGAGTGTGTTTATATCCTGCTTAAGTAATCTTCCAGAAGTTCTCAAAAATGTTTCCATACCTTTTCCTCTACAATCTTCATTTTTTTAAATAAATTATTTTTAATTATAGTCAACATGCGATATTATGTTAGTTTCAGCAGCACGACATAATGATTCAACATTTATGTGTATTACAAAGTGATTTACCACAATAAATATAGCTACCATCTGTCACCGTATACAGTTATTATGATATTATTGACATCATTCTCTATGCCATACATTATATCCCCATGATTTATTTTGTACATATAGGTTTGTAGTTCTTAATCCTGTACCCCTTTCCACCCATACCCTCCCTCCTATACTTCTGGCAGCCACCTGTTTGCTATCTCTATCTGTGAGTTCATATCTGTTTTGTTTTGTTATTAGATGTTATATACCAGTGAAATAATATGACATTTTTCCTTGTTGTCCAACTTATTTCACCCAGCATAGTACCCTCTAAGTCTAAAAATCTTCATATTTTATCTTTTGTCATGTTTATTTTTTACATAAAGACCTGCAGTTCATCTGGAATTTAAGTATGTTACGGTGTGAGGTAGGGATCATTTTATTTCCATTCAGATTTCCAATTAATTCAGAATCATGTTTTGAATAGACATTTTCTCCCATACAACTGTGTTATGATTCAGGGGATTGTAGATATGCAGGCTAGGTTTTGGACTCTGTTTTATTCTGTGATCCTTTTGACAAAATCATCTTTAATTAATATAATATTATAATAGGTTTTAGCACTTAGTATTCTATAACTTTGATCTTCATTAAAATTATCTTAGCTATGGCTAACAGTTTGTTTTTTCATATAAATTTTAGAATTACTTTAGTGATTTCTATAGAAGTGCTGAAATTTTGATTTAAATTGTATTAAATATATAGGTTAATTTATGAAGAAATTACATCTCACTTTCTTTTAATGTTTCACTTAATTGACATGACATAACTTTATGTTTAGTATGTATTTTTATAAATTTTTAGGTGTATTATGGCATCTGTGAAAAAATACTTTTATTCTGTCTTAAAAATTGCTATGCTTATTCAGTTTTTTGCATTGTTCTCTTGCTAACACTTCCTGTAAAATGCTTAATAAATGTTATAATAGCACATATCTTCCCGGCCTTATTCACAATAAGAGGAAGAATTTTGATGGTTCAACATTTACTACTTTGTTTACTAAAATTGTCACCTAGTTTAAGTGCTTTCACCATGATTGTCTCTGTCTGTTTAGATAATCATATTATTTTTACACCTTAATTTTCAAATGTTAAACTGACATTAGAAACTAGCATGGAACTCACATTGTATTCATGATTTATCCTCTTTTCTGTATCACTGGATTTATTTTATAAACACTTAAGTCTTTGTTGCACTTATTTCTGAAAATTAAGCAATAATTTTCCTATTACTTTAAAAATATTTTATTCATTTATTTTTAGAGAAAGGAGAGGGGAGTAAGAAAGAGAGGGAGAGAAATATCAATGTGTGGTTGCCTCTCATGCACCCCCTACTGGGGTCCTGGCCTGCAACCCAGGCATATGGCCTGAGTGGGAATAGAACTGGTGACACTTTGGTCTCAGGCCAGCACTCAATTCACTGAGCCACACCAACCAGGGCTAATTTTCCCATTACTTTAAAAAATTAACAGTCACAACACTGTTTGAAATATATATTTCTATAAAATCACTTTCTATACTAGAAAAGGCAAACATATAAAATTTATAGTTTTTAGGGTTATGGTACACTTTGCAATGACATAAACATACATGTGTATATATACACACATTTTAATAAATGCTTAGCTATATTTCTGTGTCAGTCTGATACGACTGGGCTTATTGAACATTAGCAAAAAATACCTTAGTCTTACTGCCTGGAACCGTAAAACTTTAATGTTTACTCATTTTAAGGATCACTTGGGTTGGCCGGTGCCTCCATTCCAGGAGCTGTACTTGATGAGGGAGCATCACCTGGAGAGTGGGTTGCAGGACACTGCGTCAGAAGGAAAGGACCTTTAACTCGTCATGCACTGGTTCTACAGCGTCTGCCCAAACACTCATATCTACTCTGCACCCCACAGAAAGAATACACACACACACACACACACACACACACACACACACCATTTCCTTTCTTTATTGCTTGAATATATTATTTTGGGGGAGAGAATCACAGGGGAAGAGGGGAGGGACTCACATGAATAAGTATAAAGGACACATGGACAATAATTTAGGTGGGTGGAAATGGGAGGGAGGTGGGGAGCACTGCGGGGGGCAGTGCAGGGAATATAAAACAGAAAACTGTACTTGAATAAGAATTTAATTTAAAAAATAAATAAAAATTTAAAAATATTTAAAAAAGAAAAAACAATAATTGTATTCATTTACTCCCTATCAAAACCCTAATTGTTCTCTTACCTCATATAGAATCTATATTCTACTTCAATTTTCTATTAGAATAGTAATAAGACTACTAATTATTTAACTGCTAAATTGAATGCATACATTTCAATGCTATCTTAATCCCTTCTTTGTACTGGATAATAGTGAGCATCCCCTTCTTTATTATTGTTTTTATTTTTGGAAAGAAAATGCTATTACTTATTCCAACTTTTGCTGCATTTTTAGCTTTTCTTTATGATTCTTGAATTATTTTGTCCAACCCTTTCTTCTTTGTCTTATGTTTTTCTCTTGTTATATGTGGTTGATTTGATGCAGATTCAACTATAATATGAATGTTATTGGGTAAATACATTTCTAGCCCAGATCACAATTTAAAGGCACAGGATTTATATCTAGAAGCATTCTGAATCATTCAATGACAGCTCCTTAGGTTTGTAATAGTTTTTCGTATGTTAATTGTTGACTAGTCTAAAAATCATAATTTTATCATGTAGTGTATTCTCTTACATCTTCAAAATACAATACACAACGTATTTCCCTCTTAACTATAAAAACCTACTATTTTGTTGCCAAAGTTTCTGCCTTTGCCTTGATTCAAAGTTTATAATCTCTTATCCTGTTTCTTTCATTGAATGTTTACTTTTTCTTTAAATTCAAATCCATTACTAGCAACTCCCAACGTTTCATCTAAATGTGTCTCTTAATATGCATTGCTCATAGTGTTATCCTGGGCGTTGTCTTCTTACACTAAAAGTCCAAGTTCCGTAGCTTGACAAGCAAGCAATTTTGTGCTCAAACCAAAGTATTGCAGGCTCTTTTCTGCTGAGGCAGCACTGAACTGTAGAAAGCACAAGTGTTTTCTTTTCTTTTTCTGGCTTTTTGGTGTTTTTTTTTAATATATCATAATTCAAACTTATTTGAAAAACAATGAAGTCAATGACATCTTTGAATTTGGTTGTTATACTTTCTGGAATATTTTTACATCTATCTCAGAATAAAGTTGAGTAAAGATTAAACTAAGTGAGGTATTACAGGAAACACCTAAATATTCTAATTTATAACAGGCTCCTAAAATATGCAGTTAGCTCCTGATACTTCTTCAAGCATGCTCTTACCCCTTGCCATGTCAGGTTACTTTCAGAACACTGAGATGATGATATTTTCAATTTCTTTATATCTTTGTTCATGTTATACTATCTTCCTAATGTGTAATCCTTAATATTTGGGGGATTTAAAGAGCGGCTAAATTCTTAATTTTGAATCAAAGAATGGTTCAATGTCTTATTACAATTTTTTACAGACAGTCTTAGTTCATGTATTTTTTCTCATATTGTGTGTTCTGCATAACAAGCATCTTCTAGTTCATGATTATGTTTAAATTAAAACACAAAGTTAATAATTATACTAGCTTATTGGTTCATCATGTAGAGAAACATTATTTTATTTAACTCTAGTAGAGAAATGCTTACAAATATATCTGTTATTTTTTGTGTTCAATATAGATGTATATTTCTCTAATGATTGACAACACTTTAAAGATTGGCCCAAGGAATGGATGAGGGGGTGGCTCACTAAAGTATACATTAATTGGACAGTTAGAAAAATGATTTAGAAATGTATTACATTATCATATTTGTTTATCATTTACCTATAAATCATAAAACTTTCTTCTTATGCCCATAATAATTTGTACTGTTTATGTGCTCAGTAGGAATAACAATTCCATTCTTAAATACTGAATTGTAATTGAAAGTTAATTTAATTTTGTAGATTGATTTATGGGATAAGAATTGAATGAGCAATCATATACTCATTACAGTATCAAGCAATAAGGAACACATTGGTTTTGGTCATAGTAACCCATATACCTTTATGTTTTATTAAAATAATAAATTGGGTTCCAGAATGTTGAACATACAGAATATATAGTTCACTGGAACATATTTTTTTTTACTGAAGATTTTATTCTTTTTTTTTCCATTTTTTTTTTGAGAGAGGAGAAAGGAGGGGGAAGAGAGAGAAGAGAGAAGGGAGAGAAGAGAGAGGGGTGAAAGGAGGCATGAAAAGACAGAAAGCTCAGTGTGTGAGAGAAACAGCCACCGGCTGCCTCTCCCACACCCAAAACAGGGGACCTGGCCCTCAACTCAGGCATGTGCCTTGACTGGTGGAATCAATCCTGCAACTTTTTGGTTTGGGGAATAATCAAAGTCACAAAAACTGCATTTAAGTTTATAATAGCTATATTTTTCATATCACTTTGGGATGTGTATATGTAAAAATAGTTTAAAACAATCTCAACTATAATTTCACTTTTTACTTATAGCCTAACCAGAAACAGGTATAATTATATTCAAGTACCCTCAGATTTGCTTTTTTAGAAATTGTTTTCTATATGCCAAAATAGATAGTTAATGGTAGTGGTTTATTGCTTTAGTTTATTATTGTTCACTTTTTCTGCAATTGTTAATGGATTTGTAGGAATGAGACATATATGTATTGTTCTTACAGGATTAAATATTTTAAATTATTATGTTTAATATTGTACAACTTGTATTCTATTAGACATTACTATTGCTTATTTTAAACAATTACTAATAAAAATATTTGATATTTCATGCCATGTACTATAAAATATATTCACGTGTTTTTAATAATAGTTCATAGTTTTCAGCACAGAATACATAGTTTTCTGGGTCAAAAGGCAGCAATTCCACTGCTAGGATTGTATCCTAAGAACCCTAAAACACCAATCCCAAAGAGCATATGCACCCCAATGTTCATAGCAGCACAATTTACAATAGCCAAGAGTTGGAAGCAACCTAGGTGCCCATCAGTAAATGAATGGATCAAAAAACTATGGTACATATACACAATGGAATTCTGTGCTGCAGAAAAAAAGAAGGAGCTCCTACCTTTTGCAACAGCATGGATGGAACTGGAAAGCATTATGCTGAGTGAAATAAGCCAGGTGTTGAAGGACAAATACCATATGATCTCACCTTTAACAGGAAGCTAAACAACAAAACAAACAAACAAGCAAATATAACCAAAGACACTGAAATAGAGAACAGGCTGACAGTGACCAAAGGGGAGAGGGGAGGAAATTTCAGGGGAAATAGGGGAGGGATTTAGAGGAACATATATAAAGGATACAGGGAGGAAGTTTCAGGGGAAATAGGGGAGGGATTTAGAGGAACATATATAAAGGATACGTGGACAATAACTGAGAAGGGTAGAAATGGGAGGGAGGGGGAAGCACGGGGAATGGATGGGATGGGAATAATAGACAGAAAACTGTACTTGAAAAATAATTAAATAAATTTTTTAAAAAACTAAAAAAAAGAATACATAGTTTTCTAGTCTAATTATTTTTCTCCTTCAATAACCATTTCCTTTGTAAGAATAAATGTCTTCCATCTTATTTAAAGAATTCTGAACTAAATACTTTGGTTGTTTATTAGTGTATCAAATTCAGTTTTAGATCATATTTGTGGTTTGATAATCCCCAGAAACATCATATTTCTTGTGTGTTTTGTATTCATCTAAATTTAATTTTAAAAAACCCAAACTTTTTAAAAGAAAAAACTCAGTAAGAAAAATGACAATAATTAACTTTGATTCTTTTGGAGAATATAAGTATTTATATATTTCTGGTTAATTATCAGCAAGCATCAGGTTGAACATAAAATTTTGTTATTATTGCATATACTTAAAATGGTCATCGTGTATCACTCTGCTTTATATGTCTACTGATTTATTTTTGTTTTCTAATAAATTATTTCTAATATAAAGTAACCTATTTTTTTCAAGAGATTATAAATGAAGTCCCATCCTTCAGAATCAACAGAAAAATCTGCTTTGTTGCTATGCAACCACAGTGCATGTTTGAACATTTTAATACCTAGTTTGGTCTGGAAACTGAATAAATATTTTTAAAGTCTTTATGCAATTAAAATGTTTCAAAATGGCAATTATGCAACTTTTTGCCTAATGTTGTTATCATTACAAGAAATAAATAATTTTCCAGTGATTAAAGGAGATTTTAAGAAAGTTAGTATTTGTGCTACATACTCTGAGCTATTGGCAAAGATACCAAATTCCAAAGCAAATAATAATCTCTGTGTACATCCGGAAATCCAAATGAGTAACAAAGGCTGAAATTGTTTAAAAATTGACATTAGGTTTTATCAGAGACTTAGGGAATGGATGATGCTACAGCATTAATAGGAATTTCTATATTTAGTGGACCTGGTCTTTTTGATAAGACACAAAATAAGACCGTAAATGTATGACAATTAGCCTTAATGCAGTTATAGAAGAATAAAACTATTTTGGTGGCACGGAGTTGCCAAAAATACATATTTGAGAAACAATGAAGGAATCCAGGTTCCATTCCTCCAGAGCCAAAGAAATCAGATGTGCTATCCAGAACAAGAGGAAAGGACAGGATTTCCCATAATATGTTATATTCTCAACAGTAAAGGACCAGTTTAAGTAAGGAATAGCTGCTTTCACCTACACATCTTCCTCATTCAAGTAGTGCATTTCCTTTTGATAATAAATATTTGTTTTCTAATACATTTTTTCCTGTAAGAAAATATGAGGATATACTAAAATTAACCTCCCGCTTTCCACCAAAGATAATGTTTCTTATTCTGCTATCGTCTTAAAATTTATCTTAGCAATGCAAGTAGTACTGGTTTATTGCTTTAGTTTAGTATTTGTTTATTACTTCTTTAATTTTAATGGGTTTGGAAGAATAAGACTTCTTTGTCTTGTTTTTATATCTAGGATTAAATATTCTAAAATCACTACTCTTAGTATTATAAAAGTTGCATTATATTAGATATTTATTACTGTTGCTGTTTATTTTAAGTTACCAATAAAGATCATCAACATTTCATGTATGTATTGAAAATATTGTATGCTGTCTTTGAGGTTAGTAAATGCTCTCAGCCCCAAATGGTTCTCTAGTCTAAACTTTTTTCTTCTTTGTCATTTCCTTTGAAAAAATAAATGTCTGCGCCTTATTTAGAAAGTTCTGGATCACTTATTGTTTTGGTTATTTATTGCTGTATTAAAGACTACACCAAAACTTCTGGCATACCCCCAAATTTCATTTTGTTTATTGTTGTGTGTGTGTGTGTGTGCTTGTGTGTGTTTGTCAGAAATTCAAGGACTTCACTTGACACTTCATCTGTGCCCCCGTGTGCTGCCAGCTAGGGAGCCTGACTGGAGCTGGAGGGTGGACTGTGGAGATGGCTCACTCTCCTGACTGGCAAGTTTGTCATTGGCCATAGCTTAGCGCACAGCTGAAAAGCTCAAGGACCTTTTCCCTGGGACGCATATGCTTTCTCAGAGTGGGTTTCAGCACACAGAAAGTTTAAATTGTCATTCTCTTAAGTCGTGGGCCTCAAAACTGGCAATACTATAACTTTTTCTATGTTCTATTAGTCAAAGCAGCTTTTGAACACTCAGATTTGAAGGGAGAGGGCACAGACCCTGTAGCTGATGAGAAGATTGTTAGTAATCTGCCCAGGGTCTCACGGATCACACATGGATGAAAACAAAATAAATTCTCTCCACAGTTTGATTTTCAAACAAGCAGTTGTGCTTCCACTTATCAGAATGATTGCCAGATCAACAGAAAATAATTGTGCAGCTACACCTTCTCACTGTGGCTTTCCGACTGATACCAACCACTGGTGGCATTCATGATGAAATGTACCCTTTTTTTCCCTTTTGGTGATTTTTAAAGCACATCTAAGACATGAAAACGTGAAGCTGTAGACATATGGGCCAAGAAACCATGCATGCGAAGGGAAAATGGTGAATCTTGGAGACTACAATTCTTTTTTCTTTATTATATTGAACGTTAAGAACTGAATTCTGAGGCAGATTACATCACACTTTGATCCAAGCCTGAGAAAACCACGTAACTAAATGATTCCCTGACTTCTGACCCATGAAGATAATACATACATATTGTAGTAAGTCACTAGTTTGTGAGAATTTATTATAGAACATTAGAAAACTAATATAATGGTAAATTTCAAAAAGAGGGGCTCATTTCAATTCAATATATCTATATTTACTTTATTGTTCATGTTATATGTCCTGTTAAGGACGTTACTGGCTTTTCTAAGATTCTAGAGATTTTATTCTACCCTATTATTTGAAAAAATGTATTCTTTTACCTACTGAATTTGAATGTATAATTGAATAAAGTCAGTTTGGTGTATGGTAGATGATAGAACTCACAGTTTGTTGTCTTCCACATAACTATTTAGTTAATGCAATACCTTGATTTTAAAGACTACCTTTTGCCCTGCTCGGCAGGGCGATTCTTTCCAATGCATGTCAATGCATGTGTATCTAGGTCTTTTGGGGACCCTGAATCATTTCACTGCTATAATTGTCTATTCTTGTGCCTACATTGCACTGGTTAATCATAATAACTTCATGTTAATTATAAAGTTATATACAATGTGCTCCGTTTTTTCAAAATGATTTTGGTTATTTTTCTACCTTTTCTGTTCATACAAGTTGTAATGTCATTTTGTACATTTTCTTATTTATATACATATAGTTTGTACACAATTGGTATATATATATATATAATATGTGAGTGTACAAACACATACATAAAGGGTGGGCAAAATTAGGTTTAGAGTTATAAGTACCTGAAATATGTTCATTTTACATTATTATTTATTCTTGTAGTATGTACTTTTCCATATGAAGAATTGTAAACCTGCTTCTTCCTACCCCACATACATAATTGTTATGCACACAATATTATGCACACACACACATACTCACATTGATTATAGCCGGGCTGCTGACACATCTGGAAGTTGGAACCATTCACTTCCAGGCACACTCAGGTTGTTGTGAAAAGTCCTTCCTTTGTATCTGCGTGACTGAGGGTTCTGGCACTGAGAGTTCTGGCATTGAGTGTTCTGGCGTTTTGCTTGCTGTCTCCTGAAAGCTTTTCTCAAGCCTCTAGAGACCTATTGCAGTTTCTTGTCCTGTTGGCTTCCTAAATATGGCTCTCTCTCCATCAAGCTAGCAAGAATTATTTACTCCACCCTGGTAAGACTGTGTTTTACATAACATAACATAATTACCTTGTATTATAAATATGCACTGACTGAATGAATCCTCATGACAACTCTGTGAATTAGGTGTTTTGTCCACATTAGGTGAAGAAACCGAAGCTTAAATAACTTGACCCAAGTTACAAAAATTGGGAATAGAACTGTTCTCTGAACAGAGGCAGCCTTAATCAATCAACAGCTTCCTCAGACGGTAAACATCTTGATTGTATCTTCTTCACATCCTGTTTTTCTAGACTTGTGAGAGGTTCTGACGCAAGAATATTCTTAAAATAAAATTTGCTGTTCTTAACTATTGCATATCAATTAATGACTCTAATACAAAAGGAATTATACACAAAATTAGTCATATACCTGGCTATATAAAAACAGCCTAATTTCATTTGACTGGTTTATGTGAATCCAAATATTAAAATAAATCCTAAGCCCTCTAATTGCGTTTGTCAACATTAGATGAAGTAAAGGGAATTGCAACTGTTTAAGATTTGGCTTGGGAAGGTAGCTATCTAAAAGAGATAAACACTTGTTAGTATTTTTGACATAGTAATTATGAGAACATGGTAACATTATTAGTTGATTCATAAAAGTGTGTAGTAGACCGAATCATGCCCTCTTCTCTGGCTACCGAATGATGCCCATTCCCGAACTCCCAGAACCTATGCATGTGTTGCTTTACATGGCCAAAGGGACTATAGATGTGGTCAAGGTTATGGGTTTTGAGAAAAGGACATTGTCTTGAATTATCTGGGAGTGGGCCGGTATAATTACCTGAGTCCTCAAAAGTAGAGAATATTGTCCAGCTCTAGCCTAGAGATGTAATGATGGAAAAAGGGTCCAAAAGGTGGCAATATGAGAAAGATTTGACACCTCATTGTTGGTTCTGAATTACAGATATTTTGTAAAAAGAATACAGAGAGGTTTATAGGGAAAACCGGTAATCGCACCTGAGAGCCTGCAAGGAAACAGAGATCTCGTTCTACAACCACATAAAACTGGATTCTGTCAACACATGAATGAGCTTGAAGTTTGTTTTTCTTCTAGAGCCCGTTGAAATCCATGTCAGATGTCTGATCTCCAGAACTATAAGATAACTCATTTGTGTTGTTTCATGGCTCTGCGCTTGTGCCAATTTGTTATCACAACAGAAAACGAATACATCGGACACTATAGTTTTCTAGTTATTGAGACCAATGTACACAGTAGTTCTGTTGCAGAAAACCAGGCGCCGGAATGACTCCGCGAGGGAGACAGTGACGAAGGGAGGTGCATTATGCATGCGGACCCAGAGGAATGCCCCCCCAAAGTTTGGGTGGCCAACTTCTATTTCATTTCCTTCTTGAACAGCAGGACCGGTGGGAGTGCGTGGCGAGTGGGCTAGCGGTCTTCAGCTCGCTCCGCAGCCCATTTTGCCGAGTTTCCTGTCTAAGGCTCCTGGAGCAGGTGGATGTCTGCGGTTCTGATGCGCCTCGCAGGCTTACGGAAGCGGAAGTAGAGGTTATTGCTTCAGCTTTAAGAAAATGGCATTTGGCTTTTTCCCTTACACTTCAAGTTTCTACGAACAACTAAATAACTGTAATGATGATTTTTTTCATCATTCAAAATAATGTCTAGTACTTTTTACTAAAAATATATTAATATATTACACCACCAAATGATACATATTGAGGTTTACAATTTGCCCTTGAACACAAATACGGATTTGTGGTTATATTAATTAACCACGTTAATGAAAAAGAACTTGAAGTTTAGAAAATATTACAAATATTACTAACTTCTCATATCTTACTCAGAAATATTGAGGAATACTTTTTTTTTCCCAAACAGCTTGCTAGTTTATTTACCACTCACCAATGTTAGACATTACTGAGATAATAGTCTGGACTAATATAAGATGTCAAAATAACAGGGGTTTCCCAATTTATGTGAAAATAAGTCATGAGAGAAATACTTCTAAGGTTTAGATAATTAGATTGTGTTCTTCAGTAATCACTCTTTCTCAATGCTATGAGAACACCTATGTAAGCCCTGGCATGGTGGCTGAATTCGTTGGAATGTCCCCCCCATAAGCCTAAAGGCTGCAGGTTCCATCCATGGTCAAGGCACATGCCTACCTTATGGGTTCAAACCTTGGTTGGAGCTCATATAGAACTGATCGATTGATGTTTCTCTCTTACATTAATGTCTCTCTCTCTCAAATTAATAAACATATCCTCAAATGAGGATGGAAGAAAGGAAGAAATTTAAGAAGGAAACCTACATGAAAGAAAATTTATATTGCAAGACTGTTCCTTCCTCTTCAATCATTTCTTCACTTCAACTCCATATTTCTGTAGTCTAAATGCTTCAGGAATTAATTTGTCCCTCTATTCCATAAATCTGAATTAAGGAAGTACTCTCTAAGGGTAAAAACCATGTGTTATAAATTTAGAGAGCAATTGATTTTGGTGTTCTTCTATTTGGAGTATGACCTTTAGTAACTAGTTAGAGAAAACAAGTTGAGATTGATTTGGAAAGAGTTTCATTGTTGTAACTGATTTATTGATTCAATTTATTGATTCAATGCCTCTATGTAATTGTCATAAATAGCAGTCATTACCATTAATTTGAGATTATTCTTGGGTTCATGTAAATTATTCAAGAGAGAAATCTAGTGTAGGGTTTAGAACATATAAAACACTGTAATTTTAGATCTTGTTTGTAATGTGATTTATGAAAACAAACACTGAACTTGGTACATAGAGTGAAAACCCAAATGTTAATTAATATGAAAATAATGTGATATACCCCCAAAGATTCTTCTATTAAAAATAAAGAGTTGAGCCCTGGCTGGTGTAGCTCAGTGGATTGAACACAGGCCTGCAAACCACACGATCGTGATTCGATTCCTAGTCAGGGCGCATGCCTGGGTTGCAGGCCAGTTCCCAGCAGGGGACTCACGAGAAGCAACCATACATTGATATTTCTCTCCTTCTCTCCTTCCTTTCCCCTCTAAAGATAAATAAATAAAATCTTTAAAAAATAAATAAAAAAATAAAGAGTTGAGATAGCATGGGTGGACCTGGAAAGCATTATGCTAAGTTAAATATGCCAGGTAGTAAAAGACAAATACCACATGATCTCACTTTTAACAGGGACCTAATCAATAAAACAATCAAACAAGCAAAATAGAACCACAGACACTGACATACAGAACAGGCTGACAGTGACCAGAGGAGAGAGGAGAAGGAATTTCAGGGGAAAAGAGGAAGGGTTTACAGAAACAAGCATAAAAGACACATGGACAAAAACTGGGGCGGGGCGGGGGGGTGGAAATGGGAGGAAGGAAAGGGATGGGTGGGTAGGCTTCAATGGGAGTAAAAGACAGAAAACTGTACTTGAACAACAATTAAAATACAAACAAAACGAAACAATTAAATGCAAAAATAGAGTTAAAAAAAGTAAAGATTTGAATCTAAAATCAGAATAAAACAAGCATATGCATTGTCTCCGTAAGATTCTTACCACGGATCGGGGGAAGAAAGTTTTTAGGTATATCTTCAGTAGTGGTGTGACCATGCTATCAAATTAGTAGATGCTGAAGATACTTTATATGTTCATAAACTGTTCATGGACTTATATAGGGTTTTTTTTTTTGCAGAAAGGTTTTAATAATACAAGTAACAGGCGTGTTTATACCAGAATGAGATGTCATCAATCCGTGACATATTAATGAGAAAGGGGTGAAAAGACAGTAGAGTCAAAAGTATGGACCAATCATTTTGAATACATAGAATCTTGGAAACTGTCGATTCAAAAAGTACTTCAAATTTGCTCATTTGGAACATCAGAGAATGTATATTATTGCTGTTTATGTGAAAATGTTTTGTGTACATTATATAGTGAAGACTTGAAAGTCTCTATGTCAAGAATCAATTTAATAAAGTAAAAATTGAGACACACTATAGATTATGAGAAAAATCAATATATAAACAAACAATAATATACTGAGATTATTTATTCCATGTGTTTTGTCTTAATTAGAAATCATTATGGTTTAAGAACTAAAAATAATTTTACTCTATTTCCCCAGAAGTCCTTGGTTTCCATTAAGTCTATTCCCTAATGAAATTTCTTTAGATTAATTATTGGTCTATTATTCTGAAAACTGAGGGACAATCACAAATGCTATTTTTCCTATAAATTCCCTAAATAAGTAAATTAGAGATCATATTTTTGTTTCTCATTTAATATGTTATCAGCACTTCAGTTCAGGATCTTTTCATTTGGACATAATTTTTCAGTTTAAGGAGGTAAATTGCCTTAGGATGATGAAAGAACTTTTTAAATTGATTATTTTCAAGCTATCTTGCTGAGGAATGGACAGAGAAATGAATAAAATATCAATTCAAAGTAAATAACTCCTTCAACTATATAAATGTGTCATGATATCGTGGTGATTTTTATAACAAAATTACCGCTAACGGTTTTGAGATGATTCTCCCGTTTTCTTTTCATCTAATTGTGTAGCCCTATTCAATTCATTCTGTCAGCAAGTTCAGAAAAATTAAGTGAGCTCGATAACTTAATGTTCTGAAAAAAGCATTTAGAAAGAGACTAGAGGTTTTGCTGCCTCAGCTTAGAGGCGTGGCTTCACCCTTTTCCCGTGATCTGTTACTGCATTTGGAATGTCAGGACAGTGGGAGAAGCCCGGATATCATTACCAGCTGCATCTGGCATCTGTTCCATAGAGGGAAGGGAGAAAGAGCTTCTTTTATTTAGTACACGCCTCAGGGCCACATTTCCTACTTTTCAACACTCCATGAGGTTACATTACAGGTGATTTGAGAGCAGAGTAGTGGACCAGATGAAAATACGATGACTGTGCAAAATTTAGCCGCTCTCCATGTTCGAGGAAAGATTTGCTCTCTGTATACTTCTAGACATAATCCATTTGCTAACCTTTAGAGGTTTACCTAAGTCTTACACTGTGGCTTGACAAAAATGCTCTCTTCTGAAATGCCACCAATACATATCCGCAGGTAAAGGAGTTTAAAGCCTGATTCAGACCAAAATAAATCTCAGATGTTCTGAATTCAACAATTTACATGTTGGGTAGTGAATGGGAGGGCTTAATTTCACAATATCATTTTCTTTTATTTGATAATGCTGTAGTGTACTACCAGGTTGTATGTGGAAATAGCAAACAAAAGAAAAAATGTAGGTCAACATTAAGGTAAAGGAGAACATACAACATAAAAGTATACAAACAGAAAAACCTGCTATCAAAATTTTATTTTTTCAGTTAGAATGTATGCATATGTATTCATATGTTAATATTCACTGTGTTCATGGCCTTTCTGCCTGATGTTACAACTGACTCAAATGCTCATTTTAAACTCCAACCAGTCCATGAATTCTGTGGTTACAGCATCCTTTGGTATGAAATTATGACTGAAACATAATCCATGCTTCTTTTGCACCCAGTGATTTCTGATTAAATATTTTTGAATGAATGCACATCAATCAATAACTTCTTAAATACCTCACAACATTTTAAATGAGGTACATATAAAATAGGCTTGAGTAACATAAGAAACTTTAAAAAAATATTAACAAACATCACAAAAGCTTTATATTATGTTTTCAAAAGATCAATTTTCTGTATTAGAGGAAAAAAGGAAAAAACAGTGGGTTATAGTGGAGAGCATGTTGTGTGCCAAAGGAATCAGAAACCTAAGTAATAGTAAGTAGTTGGATTTGACTGATGCATGACATACAGTTGGGGGGATAGTAGAAGAGCAGGAAATAACATGGGGAACAGCGGATAGAATTTTATACATTGTCTTGAGTATCTGGCTTAAGAATTGTTTATAATTAGTTTATAATTAGACAAGAAAAGAAAGACTGTTAATTCAATACATTAAGCAAAGAAGTAAAGTATATAAGAAGCACTGTGAGAAGAGTGAGCCACATGTACTATGTATATGGAAGGTAAATTGAGACAAGATACTCATGCAGGGAGACCAATTACCAGAGTCAATGAGAGCAATGGCATTGAGGGCTTGCACTGAGGAGTTGGCTCTGGAAATAGGATGGATTCAGGAGAAATTCGGTTTTGCAAGTAGAATAATACTCAGTACTCTTGAAGTCTGTCTTTGCCTACCAGTATCTCTAAACACGTAATACCAAAATCTGATTTTTTTTTTGAATTGACAGAGCAGAAGAAAACAGAAGAAACTAGTTTTAAATTCTCTTTAAGCCTCTCATTTTCTCTCTCATGTTTCACTGCACATAGTTCTTCTCTGATCTCTCTTAACTTTCTGGTATTGTCAGATCAGCTTTTCCAAGAGAAAGAATAAATATTTACCTGGAACATAAAGCAAATAGTTTCAAAGGTAGGTAACTTTTGGGAAATAGTGCTTTTACAACTCTCACTCTTCTGTCTCAGGGAAAGAAACTTCTTTCTCCAATTCCTGACTCTGAAATTGTGTTGAATCCACTCCTGTATTGACAAATAGGGAGAGGCAAGTCAAGTCTGGTGAATACATATAGGAAATCAGTGACAGCAGGAAATAGGTGTAACAATTTGACAGCCTGTATTACTCCACTCCAGTATGTAATGAATGAGCTACCAAGCTTATTGTGACACCGATTTTTTTATTAGCTGTATCTTATGATTCACAGACAGTCATTGACAGAGTTTAGGCTGTTATTAAAGGTGATGCTGAATCCAAATGCAAAACAACAAAAGAAAAATACAGAGAGAGAAAAAGGAGAGGAAGAAGAGACAGGGACGGGTAGAGAAAAAAAGAGGGCACTTTAATAATTAATGCTACAAGTCACAGACCTTTTAAAAATCTTTAATATAAAAAAGTATTACTGTCAACAAGCACATTCCATTTTCTTTTTCTTTGTCCATTTTTCACATGGATGTTATTTATTTATTTGAAAAAGATCTAAAGTAACTCAGCATCTCAAATGATCCATGAGTTATCCAGAAGGACTTTGCCACTTAAGTTCTCAGAGGGTAGAAGGTTGATAATGGGTTGGGGACAATGTTATAACAGATCTCCGCAGGTTACTGGTCTGCAGCTGCACCTCTATGTAACTGACATTTCTCTTTCCCGAACATAATTTCACTTAACTATTTTAGAGCTAACCGGGGTTTACGTCTTTGGTCTTGACTAGCTCCGAATCTTCTCTCCTTTAAGTGGAAAAAGAGCTAATTTTAAAATTCAGTGATTACTATATAATTTACCATGGAGGGTCAAGTGAGAGATGATTAATTAAAAAGCAAACTAAAATTACGACATATACAGAAACTTATTTCTGAAATGAAGGGACCAAAGGGGGAAGAAGAAAGTAGCCACCCTACCAAAAGCTGAAATGAAAACAAATCGCTTTGGTTCCTGATGTGGTTCCGTGAACATAAATGGAAAAATGTATTCAGTAAGTCATAATCACATAAATGATAATATATTTATTTTATTCTCTTCTGTTAATAACAAAATCTTTAGTGTGTGAGCTCTGGAATTTTGCATTAACAACAGTCCAGAAGTATGCATAACGATGAATTGACCCCACGCCTATAGTTTTCTCCATGGACCAGCATAAAAACTGATAATGCAGAGTACATCACAATCATTATCTTGAGCAAATGCAGCTGCTTTTTGTCACATGCAAGTATTTGTATTAATGTCCTTCACCCAGACCAACTGAAACATGCAGAAACTTACAGAGTTTTCTTTGATCCTCAACTTCTATATGTGCAGTGCCAGTAAATACTAATTTAATGTATAGATAGACATATGGATCTCATTTTGAACTCTGAAGCCTTAAAAAAATTGAGCAGTACCTTTTGTCAACTAAGATCAAAAGATAAGATACATTAAGTGTTTTGTGCAAAGATGCATTACCATGTGTGTATCCAGGGCTGGGTAAGTAATAAATTGTTATCCAAACACCTGCTAAGGCCTTCTAATTAATTAATTGACTTAATTAGTGTCCAATAAAGATTTTGATATTTCTATAGTAACTTATTTAGTTTTATTTTATTTTAATTTTTTAATAATTTTTTTATTTAATTCTTGTTCAAGTACAGCTTTCTCTCTTATATTCCCAGCCCTACCCCCCACCCCATGCTCCCCACCTCCCTCCCATCTCCACCCCTACCCTTAGTTATTGTCCATGTGTCCTTTATACTTGTTCATGTGAGTCCATCCTCTTCTCCCCTGTGATTCTCTCCCCTCTCCCCTCTGGACCCTGTCAGCCTGTTCCGTAATTGAGTGTCATTGGTCATATTTTGCTTGCTTGTTTGTTTTGTTTAGATCCCTGTTAACGGTGATATCATATGGCACTTGTCTTTCACCGCCTGGCTTATTTCGCTCAGCATAATGCTTTCCAGTTCCATCCATGATGTTGCAAAGGGTAGTAGTTCCTTCTTCCTTTCTGCAGCATAGAATTACATTGTGTAAATGTACCATAGTTTTTGATCCAGTCATTGACCGATGGGCATCTAGGTTGCTTCCAACTCTTGGCTATCGTGAATTGTGCTGCTATGAACATTGGGGTGCATAGGTTCTTTTGGATTGGTGTTTCAGGGTTCTTAGGATATACCCCTAAGAGTGGAATTGCTGGGTCAAAAGGCACGTTCATTTTTAGTTTTCTTAGAAAATTCCATAGTGTTTTCTATAGTGGTTGTACCAGTCTGCAATCCCACCAACAGTGAACTAGGGTCCCCGTTTCCCCACAACCTCTCCAGCACTTGTTGTTTGTTTCTTTGTTTATGATAGCCATTCTGACTGGTGTTAAGTGGTATCTCATTGTGGTTTTAATTTGCATCTCTCTGATAGCTAGCGATATAGTAATTTATTTTTATAATTTTAGCTTCTGCTGTATATTTTATAATTTATATTTATTTATGTTTAGAGCGGAAGGAAGGAGAGAGGAAGAAAAATATCAATGTATGGTTGCCTCCTGTGCGTCCCCTGCTGGGAACTGGCCTGCAACCCAGGCATGTGCCTTGACTGGGAATCGCACCACGATCCTCTGGTTCGAAGACCCATGCTCAGTCCACTGAGCTATACCAGCCAGGGCTCCACTGTATATTTTATAAAATTATTTAAATATTTTAACATCTTGGGAATGGCTCTACATACAATAGTACACATATTTTTAACGAATAATGCCATAAATAAATTTTCTAATATTTTTCCTGATGTCAGATCCCTCCTCAAAATCTGTTTATCTAAAACTACAAATGTATTAGATAAAAAATATCTTAAACTCACTAAAAGATAAATAGTCCATGGCCAAATTACTAAATCTTTAACTCCAGAGTTTTCTTTCATTTCCCAGTACTTTCAATTTTCAATTAGACATAAAAATGTTTGTATCAGGAGGCATTTCAATTTATTATGTACAGTGTTTTATTAAATTATCCATTTAACAACAAATACAAATTATATAAAAACCTTGACTTCTATACATCCTTTGCTTTTCAAAATTCTCATTAGCTACACAAAAATGTACCAGTTACAAAAGTTGCTTGTATATTATTTTTATTAAATCTCATTCAACCAATTACTTGTCAAGGGGTTGAATAAAATCTCACAATGTTTACTCAAATGTCTTAATGCCCCAGTTGTACTTGTAATCCACGGATCTTTAATGATGGTGACTATATTTTCTTCATTTTTGTGTCTTCATTATCTGTAACTGTAACATCCCCAGTGTTAGGAATTTAAAAATGTTTGTGGAATGAAAAAAATGAGAAGGTTTTGAAAAAAGGAAGTGTTATTTCAGTTCATTAATTCATTCAGCAAGTGACTTACTGTCTACTACATACTAGGTCCGGACAACCTGCTCTGTGTGTGTTGGACAAACATGAAGGATCTGCCTTTCAGAGTGTTGAGTGTGGTAGAGGAGAAAAAATATAACAGCATAGCATATGTTCTAATGTGGCAAATTTAAAATAGTAAATGGTACAGGTAAGGACAATAGTAAACATATAATGAAATTTAAATGAACATAGACTACATAGAAAATGAAAAAAAAAGAACTTCAATAAACTCTAATCTAGAAAGGAATTAGTAATTTGACATCTACGTTCCTGCAAAGAGGATGCATTTGTGAAGAGATAACTCCTATTGCAAAGGATTCAGGATAAAGCAGAACGCTGCTCATTAAAGGAATTTTAAGTAGCTTCTTGGGGTTGGAGTGAAGGTCGCAAAGATGACTGTCATAGGTTGGCACTTGAGAGGTATTAGCAGAAAAAAATTCCTGGTGCAATTAAAGGGTTGTCGTAGTCCATGTTCTGTGAACTGCCCGTTGTCTGTCTCTGATTATTTAATTCTCACAGTAGCCATACAGGACAGAAGAATTTGGGAGAAAACAAATTTCATAAAAAGAGGTAGAGCAGAGGTGTTGTAAAAAGGAGACATTAAAAATATGAAGCGAGATTACGAAAAGGAAAATTACTCAAAATTATTAATAAATGCATGTAAATATTTGGGGAACTTGATTATTTTCAAAATACTATGCTAATATCTATGTTCGTTCAGGCCTCCAAATAAAATACTATGAACTAGGTGATTCAAGCAGGCAAAGTGTATTTTCTCACAGCTTTAGAGCCAGGAAAGTTGATTTAGCCTTTAGGGTGGGTGGCTTGTGAGGATATTCTTCCTGGTTTGCTGAAAGCTGCCTTCTCATTGTGCTTGCACGTGACCTTTCCAGGGTGTGTGACTCTGGAAGGGAAAAGACAGATCTCTCTCTCACTCTTAGGAAATCACCAGTTCTAACAGATTAGGACCCTACCTTTATGACCTCATTTAACCTTAATTACATTCTCCAAGCCCAGTCACATCGAGGGGTTAGGACTTCAGCATATAAATTTTGGAGAGACACAATTCAGTCCATAGCCTCTGTCCCTGGCTCTTCAATATTTATGTTCTTCTTGCATGCAAAATATATTCATTCCATTCCAATTGCCTTAAAGCTTTAACTCATTCTAGCATTAACTCTGAAGTGTATGCCCTGGCTGGTGTAGCTCATTGAGTGCCAGCCTGCAAACCAAAGGATCTCTCATTGGATTCCCAGTCTAGACAGCACAGGCTTGGGTTATGGGCCATGTACCCAGTGCGAGGCACATGAGAAGCAACCATACACTAATGCTTCTCCTCCTTTCTTGCTCCCTCCCTTCCCCTCTCTCTAAAAATAAGTAAGTAAAGTGTTTAAAAAACAACAACAACAATAAAATCCCTCTAAAGTGGAAAGTTCAGAGCCTCATCAAAGTATGTAAATCTGATTATGGGTAAGACTTGAGGTACAACTTGTCTGGAGGCAAAATTCGTCTTCAGCGATGAACCTGTGAAATAAGACTGGTTCTGTCCTTTTAAAATACTTTGCCTTTGCCTGTGAGGTGGCACAGGCAAAGAATAGATGCTCCCATTACCAAAGGAAGAAATAAGGAAGAAGAAAGCAGTATGGGCTCAAGTGAGCCCAAAATTTAGCAAGGCAGATTTTACTAGATGTTAAGGTTTGAGAATAATCCCCTTTGGTCCAATGCTCTTTTGTTCAGGCCCACATCCACAGGCAGTGCTCGGGCCCTGGCTCTGCTCAGCAAAGCTTCAGCCTCTGCAGATCTACCTTGCCAGTGCCTTGCCCCCAAGGCTTTGGCAGTCCTCCTGCCTTGGCTCTGAAGGGCAGTCCAGTCTCCAAGGTGTGGAGCAAAGGATATCTGGCTTGTCGAAACCAAGTTGTTGGCCCTGAGGATCTCTGAATCAACTCCGGGTCATTTTTTATCTCCATGAATAGCACAGGTTCATAGCTGAACAGCTCTATCACTCGGGTCTGCCAAATCCAAGGAGTCTGACAGCCTTCCTTTCATCTCATCTCGATCCCCTTCAGTTCAAACTAGCAGCGTTTCTTTCGCATAATCCCATGAGATCTTTATCAATTGATATTACAGCAACAACTTCGATATTCTCTTCAGAATATGCTTGCTCGTTTTTTTCCTACATCTTGAGATTCTGGTTCCATTTTACTTAGCAATTCCTTTTTCAAATCATCTATCTCCTCTCACAGTTCACTGTGAGCAGTCAGGAGAAACAAAAATGCTCTTTCAGCACTGCTTGGGAATCTCATTGATCACTAGTTCTATGTTCCAGAAAAAATAGGTCATGGATATGTTTCAACAGTCAACTTCTTTGCCACTTTATAAACACTGTTACCTTCCCTTCAGTTGCCAATGCGTGTTTCTCATTTCTGTCTTAAACTTCATCAGAATCACCTCTACTGTCCATATTTTTATGAATATTCTGTTTCTGATTATGAACATCTTCTCCAGGAAGATGGAAGATTTCTCATCACCTCTTTTTTCTTACAGAGCTATTACCAGAATTGCTCTTAAACTTCCTATTTCTAGTATTTCCCTCAAAAGCACTTTCAGCCAATAATCAATCTGTCCTAAGTTCATTTTTATATCATTTCCTGCCATAGCACCCAGCTCTTTGTACTACATTCTGGGTCGGTCTGCTAGGACTGCCATAATAAAATGTCGACAAAAGAGACTGAGCTGCCTAAACCATTGCAATTTTATTTTTCACGGTTCTGGAGACTGAACATTCCATGCTGAAAGGCCAGCAGACTGGGGTTCTCTTCCTGGCTTGCAGCCAGCCACCTCTTCCTCTGCCCTCACGTGGCATCCCCTCTCAGTGTGCCGAGAAATGGCAGAGAGAGATTTCTTCTCCTTATAAGGTTATAAAGTCTATTAGGACCCCACCATCACGACCTCATTTAATTTTTATTACCTCGTGGAGACCTGTGTCTCCAAATATAGTCACTTTGGGTTTCAGGGGACAAAATTCAGGCTATAATATAATATATTGGTGTCTCATACCGTATTAAATGTATTTACATATCTAACTGAGTCTCTACTTATCCTGGATTAGAATTGTATTCATCTCAATAGGTCATAGCAAATTATCTCATTTGTGATGCTCCTCATTATAGCACCACTGAAATGATCCTATTTGATTCTATGAGTCACGTATTGTTATATTATCTCCATTTGGTAGCTTTACATATTGAAACGCAGAAAAACTTTATAATTTCCTGACAGTTACAAAGAAGGTATATGCTGAAGCAACACGTTAACTCACATATGTCTGACACTAAAGTCTGTCTCTTAAAACGTACCTCATATTTGAAAACAGAATGAGTATTATTTGTATGACTCACATAAATATAGTTTATCTCTGACCATGTTCAAATCCATGAGTCAAATTTGCAAAGAATATTAACATAGATGTGAAGCATTTACAGTAATGCCTAGCAAATACTGAGAGCTTTTAAAATGTCTGTAGTAATCATTGTTTGTGATTGTGCTCCTATTCTTTTTTGTTTCTGGGTCAAGTTGAGTAATAGAACAAATTTTTATTTTGTTTAATATGTTATGAGTCAAATGAAGTTTTATCTAACTGTAAACCATAATAATAAAGTGTGCCAAAATCTCAGTGGAAGTGTTTTATTTTTTGTTGTGTTTTTTTTTACTTTATTTAGAAATTAGAACATCATTTTACTTTAACATACTCTTTATGAGAGGAACTAAATGTCTTTGAGAGGCATAGGTTATTTCAACTTAAGAAATAACTACTCTACAAAGCCACGACTTAGAGATTTACGAGTTTAAACAATGAAAAAAAATAAGCTACTTAAATTACTCATTGGAGAAAATGCCTTTAAAATTTATGAACATATCACCTGTAAGGCACAGTGTTACCTTTAAACTACTTTACAGTCCCACCATTGTGCTCAATGAGTTATAATCAAGGAGCGATTAAACTCCCAGTCTGTTGATAACACGTTGCTGAATAAATGAATCGTGGATAATTCCCTGCAAGGTAATAGAAGATGATTCCGATTTCCATACAGGGAAACATTTCTTAGAATGTGTAGCCTTTTATGCTGCCATGATTAATTGCCTGAATAATTTGTATTTAATGAAATTTCAAATTTACTTATAATGTTTATCAATATTAATTATATTTGGGGCATTGAAGAGGAGATATTTAAAGATATCTTAAGTTAGATATAAATCTACTATCTATTGCTGCAATAAGCAATCACTCTGAAATGAAATGGCTTAGAGGAACAACATTTATTTTACTCATGAATATGCAAGTTGGGGAAAACCCAGCAGGTGTGGCTCATCATTTCTCCATTCTGCAAAAGCTGGTTGCCCCAAAGGCCAAGAACTGGAATCAGGAAAGTGTGTGTGTAGAGTTGATGCCTTGTCAGTAGGGGCATTAGTGGAGGATGTTGGCCAGAACACCTGAATGTGGGCATTCCCACAATGTGTTGTTGCCCGTGTTTCAAGCTGAACCATTGGAGAAATAAAGGTAAGTTACTAATAGAACTAGGAAATATAAAGGTGCCAGACATTGCTAGGATAGGAAAGTGAATGCTTTCCCATTTCCATCCTGTCCAAAAGACAAATAATGTTAAAATTAAGACATGACTTCTGGACAAAATTAAATCCAGCCTATCATTCACTCTTAATTTAGGTGGTATAAATATGAAGCCTAGGTAATCGCTCTAAAACCTTTAGTCAAGAAACCAGATTTGAGGCAGTGCTTCACAGACTATTTTAAATAGACCAAAGCTATTCATGAGTCCGAAGCCTGTGTTTTGTGGATCCTGTCTCTTTAAATAATAGAGCTCATTTGAATGGCAAGGACCTTGTCCTACAGGGCAGCTTTACAGGTATATAGGCAAGAGGCATCTCATTTCAAAGAAATCAGTGGATGTGGCTTTTTATCTATTTTATAGGATTAGGGGGTGACTCCGCCAGAAACTAGTCCTACAATTCAAGTGGGGCCCACTGAATATTTTTGTGAGTAAAGCTTTGTAGTCACTTCGCCACGCTCATTCGCTTAAATACTGGCCATGCTGTGTTCGTGTGACAGCCAGAGTAAGGAGTAGTGACACAGAACTGTATGACTGCAAAAACAGAATTTGTTTTCATTTTTTGTCCCTTTACAGATAAATTTGATAATCTTTAGTGCAGATTATTTGTTATTTCATGAGCAACCCAAATAACTTTCTAAGGAATTGGGTCGACCTGGATTTAAAGAATCAGGGATAGTACAAAATAGTCTTTGGACCCCTAGGCTTTTGTGGATAAGAAGACTGAAGAAACTAACAAATTACAAAAAGGGATATGTTTTATATAAAAGAGTGTTATTCAGAGGTTAAATAAATAGTCCAGAGGGTTGAGCCAAGAATTATGGAAATTCATTCATCAGTATAATTCCCAGGACTTCAGAGACTACTTTAAATAGACCAAAGCTCTTCAAGAATCTTAAGCCTGTGCTTTGCAGATCCTCTCTTTAAATAACAGAACTCATTTGAATTGTAAGGACATTGTCCTACACAGCTTCACAGGGACTTAAGCAAGAGATGCTTCAGCAAGAAGGCTGGTGCCCTAATTAAATAGAGTACAGCGTGTCTGGTGGGATTGCAAAACTGGTCCGGGTCACAGATCGTTGTGTTGTCTCCTTTTCTGGAGGGAGTATCTACAGCAGTTTTCTTACATTGGTGCCACCAGTGTGTGTTGATTGCCTCTGTGTAAAAATACATAAGTCTTTAAATCCTACATCTTCCAAGTGAAAAAATGGTACCCGAGGAGGATAGCCAAAGCATTGTGCTGGGCCGATTCTTCCACACCTGGATCTGACTTAAATAACAAGGTTCTTCAACCTCTCAGCTAATCCTAATGTCACCAGATGTGACAAAATCCAAATCCACTTGAATGGATTTGGAAAGAGTGTATTTTGCAAGGATGCAGAATGTGAAATTTCTTTTTTGTATGTGTATTGAGAGAGGGTACCGTGACGAGTTCAAATTTCAGAAATGACGGCAACAACTCATTCGGTAGAATAGTGGGGGTTAAATACAGACAGCTGTACTTGAACAACAATAAAATAACTTTTTAAAATTAATACAGTCAAGAGCATATGCTGTTCCTGGTCCTGCCACATTGTTGTAAAGAGATGGAATTTACGCCCTTGGTTTTTGAACTTGGTTGAGCCATTGTAACTTCTTTAATGAATAGAATGTAGCAGAAATACTAGGTCAGAAAAAGTGGCACCTGGCTCCATGCTTAATCCAGATACAAGGGCAGAGACGTCTGTAAGATGACTAAGTGCATTTACCATTGGCAAACTCACCCACAGTTTTTTTACGCAGCTAACTAATGAGCCAGCACAGAAAATGGTTTTCTGACTTAATTAGACACAGAGCAAGGAACTAGGAATACCTCACATTTGACAGAAATGAAGAAGCTTGGATCATAAAATAGAAGGACCAAGAAGGAAGTGTTTCTGTGTATGCTGATACAGAGGATAACTGCATGAAAGAATACACTGTACTTCAACTTGGACATGTCAGTTTTGGACAGAACATTGTTGCAAGACCACTCCCTCCCCTACCTTCAAATAACAAATTTGGTCTACCAGGTGATCTAATATGGCATAAAAAAAACACATACAATAAAAAGGTAAAAATCAGAAGCATAGTTAAGGGTTGAAAGATTGCATGGTCAAGAAAACAAACAGAAACATATCAGTAAAAATTCCACAGCCCACATTTATTTATAATATTTACAATTGAGGTAATGATTTTAAATTTACAACCTGGTTACTAAAACAAAGAAAAATTATCAAGTGATAAAATTTCCAATATTCATGTTAAAACTAACAGAAAAAACCTCTATAAAGAGTCATAAATCTCTCAGTAGTTAAAAAATCTGTCCCTATTCTTTTCTTCCACACATAACTCAAATGATTTTGTGATAGACCCAAAATTCATGTAATATATTGGATAGAATAAAAATTACGAAGCCTAGGCAATTTTGACAGAGTATTTAAAATTATTTAAAACACAAAGTTTTCAGAATGTATTATCTTCTCACCTTTTCAAGATGGGAAGTTTCATAAAAAAATGCCATGGCAAGATGGTTCTACAAGGACATTACTACTTAGTGATAATGCATAGCCATGTGATAATTTTTTTCATTTTTTCACTATTAATTGTGAATATAAACTATTCAGAGATTTATGCTGGAAATGAACGTATATAACCATAAGTTAGAAATGTGTCATCTTTCAAAGATGGTCCTTGGAATATGGGAAACAAGTAGAAAAATTACAATACTTTGTCATGTGTGTTAGGATGAAAACAGGAAAAGATTGTTATAGGACCTGAGACTAAGTGTTAAGTCTGAACTGAAGGAAAGGGATTTGGTAGAGGGATCACTACATTACTACATTCTATGTGTTTTACTCAGGACTTTTGCAGTTTCAATCACTCACAATTATACCAGTCATTTGTGTTGCTTTTATTGGATATTAGTGTTTTGCTCACATTCCTTTTACCTGTTTTAAAAATTTGCTGGTTTTTAATTTTACTCTCCTTATGGAAGATTCCACATACAATAAGAAAATATTATAAAACAAAACAGACATTATCCTATTCATCTCTTTGGTGAACTCATAACTGCTTTCATGCAGTACCTCAATGACCTGGAGGTACAAGGTCATTGGTACAGGTCTCCATTTGTATAGGGGGCGTGGAAAGAGCCACTTGGTATAATTGTGAAAGGTTTTACACTGTTTGTGAAAGATGTATTGACCTTTAAAAATGAGTAAACATTTACCAGATGACAATTGTGGAGAGAGTGTTCTAGGTAATTAAAGCTGTACAACAACATGGAAATTTATGTTTTCGGCGTAATTGCATTTTTCTTATTTATGACAATGTTTTGACAAAGCTTTTTATTCAATACTTCATGATACTCCAGGACACAGATGCACCTATTAGCAAAGCTATCACTTTTATTTGTCTATATTGTGGTATGTTAACACTTTTCTATTTAAAAAAATGTAATTAATTGATTTCAAAAATATTAAATAATAAACTTTCAAAACAGTATATCCATTTTATTGCTGCAAAGTAGATTGGTGGCTTCCTGTAATGATAAGAGAATAAACCATATCTAGTCTATTGGATACAGGACATTAAAGAAGGTGTTTAAAGATCTGTGGGCTGGCATTACTTATAGCAGTTGTCCAGATGTCACTCACATAACCCCCTTGGGTTCTGTTATTTTAAATGCAGCATTAAATAGAAAATCATGCATAATGAAAACTAATGGAAGCCCAGACTTAAAAAAATATGCAATAAAATAAAACAATGATAAATGCATGATGACAGATGGAGGAGGGCACCAAAACACATATTCAGTATAAGATACTACTTTAAAAAGTAGAATAAGTTATAGAAATATTTCTTAGCTATTTTATTGATTCAGTTGGGCAAAGAACATTTCAAGATCAATTGTTAGAATTAACAGAGAATATTTTCTACATATATTTCATAGATTCCAAAACCAACTAAGTATTATTGACATACTGAATGCTATGTGTTTAAATGTAGAAGAAAATGCTGCACATCCAAAACTAATAATAGCTTTCTATTGTTTAAGTATTTTCCTGTGCTGCCCATTATGGGAAATAGTTTTCTTCTGCTTTGTTATTAAAAACCAGTATTATATCATTCAATAACATTTTTCCAAATGGGTTTTATGTTATTTGCTTTTTATATTTTTTATTGTTAATTTGATTACAGTTGTTTCAGTTTTTCCCTCTTTGCCCTCCTCTACCCAGCCCACCCTCTACTCCCACCATCAGTCTCCACACTGTTGTGCATACTCATAGGTCATTCATACATGTTCTTTGACTAGACCCTTCCCCTTCCTTCCACCATTATCCCCCTCCTCCTTCCCCTCTGGTTGTTTTCAATCTGTTCCGTGTTTCCATGCCTCTGGTCCTATTTTGCTCGTTAGTGTACTTTTACTCACTAGTTTCCTCTTACATGTGAGCTCATATGGTATTTGTCTTTCACTGCCCTGCTTATTTCACTTAGGACAATACCCTCTAGTTCCATCCATGCTGTGGTGAAAGGTAGGAGTTCCTTCTTTCTTTCTCCAGCATAGTATTTCATTGTGGAAATGTACCACAAGTTTTTGATCCTCTCATTTACTGATGGGAACTTAGACTGTTTCTAATGATTCTAGGAACATAAGGGTACATAAGTTCTTTTGAATAGGTCATTTGGGCTTCTTAGGCTATATTCCCAGCAGTGCAATCACCAGGTCAAAAGGCAGTTGCAGTTTTAGTTGTCTGAGGAAATTCCGTATTGTTTCCTACTGTGACTGCACCAGTCTGAATTCCCAACAACAGAGCACGAGGGTTTGGTTTTCTCCACATCCTCATCAGCACTTCTTGTTTGCTCATTTATTAATGATAGTGATTCTGACTGGTATGAGATGATATCTCATTGTGGTTTCAATTTGCATCTCTGTTACGGCTAGTAATGTTGAGCATTTATTCATATGTCTATGGGCCATTTATATGTCCTCCTTGGAGAAGTGTCTGTTCAGGCCCTTTGCCCATTTTTTAATTGGATTGTTTGTCTTCCTAATATTGAGTCATATGAGTTATTTACCTATTTTTTATGTCAAACCCTTGTCTGATGGATCATTGGCAAATACGTTCTCCCATGCAGTCAGCTCCCTTTTCATTTTGGCAATTTCCTTTCAGCTGTGCAGAAGCTTTCCAATTTGATTCATGGCCACACTTGTCCCTAAATAAGAGTTATATGCGATGAGTCGAACAGATGTGGTACCAGACAGTGTGGATTATATTAATCAGAGTGGTAGACAGAGTGGTATATACTTGGGAAAATTTGCCAGGGCTCAGAACCATGCAACAGTAAAGAGTGAATATTTTGGGAGAAATTTGTGTGTGTGTTTCCAGGTGTTCCTGAATGCTCTATACAGTCTGGGCAAAGGAACTTGACAAGCTATGATAAAAATAGGAAATGTCTCCCCACCTACCCTTTGGAACGAACCATTTGTTTACCATTCAGTTTGTAAAAACCTAGGGACCACCCCCACTACTCCCCAGTGATAACTTGTTTACAGTATAGAAATAGAGCATTTTTCTCTATATGCAGAGGTGAGAGAGGTAGATATGCCAGCAGCCCTTAAGAAAGTTTGAATCTCAAAATTTGGGGGTTCCACTTCACACGGGAACCCACAATCCTTTAGCCCTCACTGTGTCGCTTTGTGGAAAGCTGGAATGCAGGAAACAAATGCAAAATCCTCTTCTGTGTGCTTTATTTACTTTATGTAATAAATGCCGGCTTTTTGACACAAATCCCAGACAATATATGAAAAAGAACATTTATTACTCACAGCTAAAAGTAGCTAATGTGTGTATATAAATCTGTGAATATGGGCACTGTGTCTGTGTATGTAAATGTGTGTGTACACATATATTTGTGAATATTAATGGCAATTAGGCCAATATTAAAATGAATATCAGTATATATTGTTATCTTTGGGTTCCTTGAAATTATATCCTAAAACTAAGTGCTACATAATGCATCTCCAGATAAATATGCTTATATTACCTGAAAATATTATTTTTAAAAACATTTCCAAAGAATGATATTGTTATATATTGCTGTATCATTTAACTATCATTTATTTAGTTACAGATCCCATTTCAAATTTAAATAAACTTTGTTGCATGGACTAATTTATTATTACTACAGAACCATACAGTAAAAGTTGGAAACATTACTAAGTAATTTACAAATAAAATCAAGTTAATTCTTTGATGTCATGTTAATTTAATATGTATAATGCCTTCATACTTAAACTTGTATTTTTCTATTCTTCTTGATGTGACATTAGCTTGTACAGAATTTTTAATATTCTTGTAAAAATTAAATGTAGCACCATTTATTTTCTTGAACTTATCCCAATTACAATTAAAGCTTTAATATATTATTTGCATATGATTACTTTTTGAATCTTATAAATTGTTTTACCTCTCTTCACTTGTCAAAGTCAACCTGATTATTACAGAGACTATTTTTGTTGTTTTTTTTAATAGAAGTCATTAAAAATAAGGAAATAATGATAACGTTCTTGACTAAGCTTCAAGAACCCATTTTGTTTGGCGTATAAAGACTTTATTGTATGGCATAATTATTTCTTAGCAAAATATTTTTTAAATAATGCAGCAAAAAGTTTATTTAAAAAGTCAAAAGAGCTTCAAGAATTCTCATTACATTCATCTACAAATTCAATTTTTGACACACAAAAAAACAGTTTTCACATCCAATTTTTCAAGAATAATTTAATATAAAAACCTGCTGCTAAAAATAATTTAGCAGTTGCTTTTAAAATGTAAGCACATAACTACCACATACCATGGCAATTGCACTCAGGGTTATACCCAAACCATAAAAACTTACGTTCACAAAATATCCATACATGAATACTCACAGAATTTTTATTCAGTTAAACCAAAAACTATAATTTTCCAAGTTGCCTTTAATGGATCACTAAACAAACCGTGGTGCATCCATGTAATAGAATACTACTGAGTAATAAGAAGGAACTATGAATAGGCACACTAATACACATGACTCTTCAGAGAATTATGCTGAATAAAAATAGTCAACCCCAGAAGATGCATACTGTGTAATATTATTCTCATGAAATTCTCAAAATCATAGTATATATAGGGACCTAAGAAATTATTGTGGAAGTATTAGAAATGTATCATATATTGTTTAGAATTTTCCTAATCTGTTCATGCGCTCATGTACATCTACAGTAGTTGAAGTGTAAGCAATGACATACAGGGTAAGTAGTTCTGAGAGTAATAATTTTTATTCCAATAAATCAATATCAGAAAATATTGTAATTGTGATTTTAAAATGCCTCTTCTGCTGTTCTGGTGATTAGGGCATCTTTACGAGAGACTTTCCCTGAATGTTTTCAAAGAACAGATGGGAAACATGTTGCTCTTCTTGCTTACACCATTTCCCATCGAGTATGAAATTAGTAGGAACATCGCAAATTGTTATGCATGATTGTCAGTGGAACTTCATCACAAACAACCATTTATGATGCTAGGGAATTACCAGTTTCAGGGAGTCCCAGAATAGTTGTATCTCTTCTCATTTAATTTTAACAGCCTTAAATTCCTGATATCAAAAGTGCAGTCCTGATTTTAATTTTTTTTCTGATCGGTATATATGTTTGAAGATGAAACAGATATGTTTATTACTCCTAAATCTGGATGCAAACACACCAACTTAAAAACTTAGAAGTTCTCACCCTGGCTGGTGTAGCTCAGTGGATTGAGCACAGGTCTGTGAACCAAAGGACTGCGGTTTGATTCCCAGTCAGGGCACATGCCTGGGTTGCAAGCCAGTCCCCAGCAGGGGCCATTTCCCAGCAGAGGACACATGAGAAGCAACCATACATTGATATTTCTCTCCTTCTCTCTTTCCCTTCCCTTCTAAAGATAAATAAAATCTAAAAAAATAATAAATTATTTTAAAAAACTTAGAAGTTCTTGAAGAAACATTCGAACAAGAAAATTAATGCTGAGTGTTGACAATCAGATTTGATTTGGGGACGGTCCTGAGTGACTCAGTAGTCTTTGGAATTAGATTTGATTAAGGAGGACTTAGAAATTAAAGATGGAAACAAATTATTTGCCATTTCCCCATCAAGAAGCAGAATATATAGTTTCACTCCCTGTGAGTCTGGCCTTTCTTTAATTTGCTTGGATTAAGACAATTTGGCAAGAGCGATACTACTTAGCCTCTGAGACTGGGGCTTAAGAAATTAGCAGCTGCGTGGAGAGACCACAGGGAGAACAAAGATTCCTGGTCAACAGCTCTCAGTTCCACGCTAATGGCTAACATCTCCAGCCACCCATGTGCAGAAGTCATTTTGAACATTCCTGCACAGTTGAACCTTCAGATGACTGCAGCCTCATTAGACATCACATGAAGCTAAAGAACTGCCCAGCTGTGCCCATTAACCGACAGAATCATTCACAAATAATGAATGGGTCTTGTTTTAAACCAGTTTCAGGTTGTGCAGCAAAAGGTAATGGAAACCGAGGAAAATCGGTTTTCTAAATTCCAATGGCTCCTTTTGCATAATTGAAGATACACTTGGTCAGTTCGGATCATAGATTTTCAAAGTATGCAAATGGTAGGAAAAGCCTAGAGTATGAAATAAGAGGTATTTTCCTTTGAAATCAGTGAACCCCTCTTTCTGGTGATACAAGAACAAAGGACAGCCAGAGAGAGGAGGAGGCAGTAAAAAGGGCACTTTTGGAAATACCCGGACTAGTTTAGCGGCTGGTGCTTCTTTTCCTCCCACGCCCTGGTTAAGGGAAATAGAATGGCACTAACGAAAAGAGGTTTCTCACAACATGGAAACGATGTTGTTATTCGGCACAAGAGCAACATGTTTCGGCATGCCTCCAGGGGAGTGTGAGAGCAGCTACGGAGGCAGAACAACGCTGGCTGAGAGAGCTGCAGATGCTACCACGCTCGCAAATTGTATCAAGATGTAGATCTCTAAAAGACTGCTCATGAGATTCTCAAACAGACGGAACTGCACACATGGGATGAGCAAAATCAGAAAAATCACTGAAGAAAATTAATACTGTGGAATACAGCTTAGGGAAGACCCAGATTCTTAGCAGAGTGACACTAAAATGAAAATAGTGAAAGATTATAAAGTAATATATGGAGCATGGTGAAAACGAGAGATGTACCAACCACACATTGTACATGTACTTTCAATACTCATGGACACGTGACCCTGGCACCCTTGGCCAGATTAGTTCAAAGCAGTGCCGGGAATTTCTTTTCCCAGGTAAAATCCCATGCTTTGGGAAACCAGGCAGCTGCAGCCGGAGCATCCACCCAGGCGGCTTTGGCTGATTCCTGGTCGCAGACCAGTCCAGGCACTTTTTGGAGTCTGCATGCTTGCTCACTGGAGTCCACCTGCTGCACGCTTCTCTTTCCTCTGTTCCTGCCCACTGGCCCAGCACCTTTGCCCTGTGCCTCTGGCCACAGGCTGGCCAGTGCACCCTTGCTACCAGGCAAGCAGGAGCACGCAGCAACGCAGTGCCAGTCTCTCATGCCTCCACTGCTTCTCAGGCCAGGAGTGGGGGTCCGGTAACACTGCCAGACCACCTGGTCTCTAGGGCCCACTGGTCCGGGAATGACTGAGCCTCCAACTGGACGAGCGAAGGAAACCAGAAGAGAAACGGGGCTAAGTCCCTGTCTTCTCTGTGTTCAAAAATCTGGGCCCAAAATCCAATGCACTCCAGAAGCATCCTGCTTTTCTAGCCAATCCCGGGCTAGGCCATCAGGTCAGGTCCTCCCCCTGCCAGCATGTCCCAGAAGGAGGCACAGCGTTTTCTAGCCAAGCACATTGTCTCTGCCTGGGGTGGGACGTAGTGCACGGGTTTGTTTACACTTTGCCCGGGGGTATGGAAACCTATTATGCTCTGGCTGCAGCTTCCATCCCACCCCCTCTAGCCCTTCCTGACCACTCCCTTTTCCGGGGCTCGGGCAGGCTCTCTCTCCTCCTGCTTCAGCTGTCCCTCCCCCTTCACCAGATCCCCCGTAGCAATGATGCTGCAGAAAGGTGGCAGCTTTGTACCTTATTTTATACATTGCAATCAAAAGAGAAGACATACGTGGGCTACATGAAATCCACTGGTGTTACGCGAGGGAGGCAGGAGGAAGCAAAGGCAGGGGAGAGCAACCTCGGGGACTGGATGAAAAGTAAAATGAAAGACACATGCTCATACTTCTTTACAGGTGGGTACAGGGTGGTTAACAGTCAACAATGAACGTGAGGACAATAACAATGAGGGGATTTGTGGTCTCTGCTCTGGTGGGTGCTGAGGCTTTCAGGGGTCTGTAAAAGAGATGTTTATCATTTCAAAGGTATGTTATTGTAGCTCAAAAAGTCAATAGACAGGCTCAATTAAGGTAAAGATTGACTTTTGTCAGGAAAGATTCCAGCCCAGGTATTGACTGCTCACCACAACCTGCTTTTAGTTAGAAAGTTTTAATTTCAGACCATACTATGTGGTTACTTTAGGTCTCTGAGTTTGCAAGGCTGCCCTCCAGGCCTCCCCTGAGCTTGTCAGGTTTAGTATATGGCCCCTTTTCTTCCACAGAATCCCAGAAATCTCTTTTTCATCTGTTGCCTTCTGTGCTTGTTTATGTTATGCTTCTTCATGATCTTTGGTTTAGCTCCCCTCATGTGGTCACAACCTTCTTTCAATTCATTAACAAAACCTCTATTGTTTTCAACAGCACCATGAGGTGAAAATTTCTCCATTATCTATTCGGAATAAAGTCAATTCCAATAAAGGCAATTTAAGGGCTCAGGGTTCTTATATCCTGGGCAAAACCTCTGTGTCACTAATCCAGAGCTGAGCATGAGGACAGTAGCTTCCTTTTCTTAGAGCGGCGTTCTTAGTTTATGTGAAGAGGGCTGAATGGGGGGGGGGGGGTAAACTCTGATCTTCTTGGCTTTTCTCTTCTGGCATGAGACTCCCATTCCACGACTGCGACGAGGTGAGAAGGCAGTTCGCGCTTCTTTATTACTGCAAATCCTGGGTTAGAGCTTCTGCTTGAAAAGTGGGGGCTGGCAGAACAAAGGGAGCCCCAGTTCCCTGTTCTTGACTGTTCTGTTAACAGTTCTTGACTGTTCTGTTCTCGACTGTTACTACAGGGGACAGAGGCTCTGAAACTCAAAGCTGGTGACTGATGAAAAATGGGGTGGCCTGGCTCTCTTAGGGAAGTTGTGTATAGTATAGAGTGAAACCTGGATGGAGGGTGAGCCTTTTTTTTTCTTGCATCGACTGTTGAGTAAAGGTTTATCATACAGCTCTGTGAAGGAAGGGTCAGGTCTTGGCAAGAAGGACACAGACACTCATTGATTTCAGGCAAAGAGTAGATTTTCCCGATTAAACATTTCTTCATTTCCTGTATGACCATCCACAGAGCATTTCTCAGGCTTTAATTTGTTTCTATGATATTCATATTTAGGTATGGTTGTTTCAGTGGGGGAGGTTCCATGCAGCTATCAAGCCAATGACCAGAAGTTATTCTCTAAAATGAAATATTTTTTAAGATTGAGAAACTGATTATGAATTTTATGTGTAAAATGTATACAAAAGAAAAAAATTAGAAATAAAAAACAAATCAAAGTGATGACACGACTCCATTTCAAAACTTGCAATGAAATTCCTGTACTCGAGGCAGTATGTTTTATATCCATAATCATGGACATAAATAAACAGAAGCGGGTAAAGTGTCAGAAGCAGACCCATAATAAAGGGTCAATTGAAGATTCAGAGGCATGTGAAGGTAAGTATTTTCAACAAGGTCACTAGAACAAATGACTATCCATACAGAAAAAGAAATATCAAGTATTACCTTACCCATAAAATAAAATAATTTTAAATTGTACACAGATATAAATATAAATGCTAAAATTATATAATGTCTAGAATACTATATAGGAGAAGATATTAGGTACATTGATATAAGCAAACACATACACACACAACAAACTTCTGGTCTTTGAAAAGCACTAAAAACTATAATGGTACATTATGCATTTGGTTTATTGGCTTCTTCTTATTGAGTTAGAAGGAGCTCCTATTGTGGAGGGAGAAAAAACTTTCCTATGCCTTTAAGGTTTTTTTGGCTGATCTAATCAAGTAAACGTGAAAGATAAGCAAGAGAAAAATAACTACATTTTATACATGTAAAGGGTTCACACATATACTCTGTTCATATATATATATATATATACCCTGTACATGTTCATATATATATGCATTAACCCTGCATGTTCATATGTTGGGAACTGCCCTGCCTGGTTGCAGGAGTTGTAACTGCCCCCCATGGCTAAGGCTGAGTGAGTGACCTCAAGACTGTGAGCCACTAAGGAGACAAAGCTTATCTCTGGCAGCAGTGCTGTTTCTGCTTCATCCCCTGCCCCTGTTGGTTAGTCCATGATGGGTAAGACCCCTCAGAGGGTGGCAACCTAAGCCAGACATGATCACTTGGGAGGCCCTCAAGGAAGGACTCTGGGGGCTGCAACAAAGAAGGGGTGATGGACCCTCTGACATATTCTGACATAGCCCGAGTCCCCATTTCCATCTGGGAGAAGTGCTTCCTGGCTCTAATCCACTTAAGCCTGAAAACCTATGATGGGAAAGGCAGTGCAGCCCGGGATCCGGAGTGATCAGGCATAAGAAAGAGTTCCTAAAGTCCTGTGAAGCCTGCTTTGATAAGAGTGCTTTTATTCATATGATAAGGGTCCAAGCAGGAAATGAGTATGTCTCCCAAAGTTTTTGCAACCCCCTTTCCTGACAGACACTGACTCAGACTAAACCCTCAGATTTCTTTGAAATGATATCTCCTGATTGATCCTTGACATCTGACATTGATTGATGAGCTTCACCTGTATTCCTGTGTATTACAAGCTAATAAAAGCCATTGAAGGAGAGGTTCTTGGTCTTTCTCCTCTGAGAGATTGGCCACCTCTCCTCCCCAAGCAGATCATGTCTTGGTAGTTTCACATTCATCCATGGTGGACAGGGGGCACTTTGCTGGCAAAGTTGCCCCCACCATTCATATATATATATATATATATATATATATATATATATATATATATACCCTGTACATGTGAGAGAGAGAGACCTTAATGTGCAAGAAGTTCAAAGATAGACAAGAGAATGGGTATATATGACATTCTGAACTAAGGATGAGGTAATGTCCCCTGGGGCTTCAGAAGTTCATTTCAGGGAGAGAACACACTTAGTAATTAATAATTTGCCCTTTGGATGGGGGTAGAAGGAGTTTCTCTTGAACTCAGAGCTAAAGTTGCCTTTAGCTCAAAACAATAGGCTGCCACAGAGGCACAGCTTAGGGTGACTCATTCTGAACCCCAATATTGTATGATCTGAGATCAAGTATTTTTCAGTTATATGTATTATCAATATTTTATCACAGTGTGTATGATAAATCACTCAAAATGGTACATGTACTTCCAAAATTAGAATCTGTTCTTCTAAAGGTGCTCTGAAATGTGCTTGGATCCAGAATAACTTGGAACAGACAAAAGGAAATACTAAAATAGGCACTCTTCATCTTGAATGTAGACATTTATAATTAATAGCCCCAAAGTGGGGATGTAAAACCAAATGTCCATCAACTAATGAATGAGGAAACAAATTTCCATATATTTATAATATGTGATATTACTAAGCAATGAAAGAAAACGAGCAATGGATTCATTCAACAATATGGATGAATGTTAGTTGCATTAAACTGGGTCAAAGAATTCATGTATAAATTCATTCATTCTGCTTTATTCCATTTATGTGACATTTTAGAATAATTAAAGTTATTCTACATTGACAGAGAACAGAGGTGTGGTTGTTTGGGACAGAAGATGTGAGAGATTAATTGCAAAAGGAACTTTCTGTTGTGATGGAAATATCTGTATCTTCATTGTTATGACAGCGTTAACCTGAACAAACAGGGTCAAAATGAGAGACAACAAGCATTTGTTTTTTGAGATCATAAAGAATAGCTATGCTTTTCAACTTTTTATGTCAACTTTTCACAATGGTTAAGTGGTATTTATCAAATGCATTTGTCAGAACAGTTTACACTTTACAGTTAAAATGAGTGCATTTAACATTGAATTATATTGAATTATATATTGATAATAATGATTTACACACTGAAGTAAAAAAGTGAAAATAACAAAAAAAGTTGCTTATAGGATCAGTCAGTGAGAAACAACAATTATTGAATGCCTAACCTTGTCAACATAAAAAGTTATTCATTTTACTGAAGAGGACAAAAATATTAAAGAACAAAATGGAACAGGGTAAATTTGAAGACCTAATTGGCTTTATGAAGCCATTCATGATCTAGCCTGTAAAAAGCCTCTCGAGAGGTCATACGAACTAAAAGGTTTTTATGGGAAAAAGGATGTGGCAGGGGAGTTTTTAGTAAAAGAAATAGAAAAAAAAATTTTAGGCCAGGTCATCTAATACTAATCAGGAGATTCCAGACTATTTGGTTGAAAACTCCTCTCCTGGGAGAAGCTGAAACTATACTTAATAATGCTATTAAGTTTTGATTTGGTGATGTGGCTTAGCAAAGTGACTCCATTTGCCCTATTTCTCTTTCTCTCTCTTTTTTAAGCAGGAAAGAAACGATAATACTCTAATTGAACAAGAATGATTTTGGAACTGAATCCCAATTATAGTTATTGACAATACCAGTCTCCTTTTTATTTCTGAAATTCATCCTGGTAATTCATTCAGTCAACTGTTCTCATGATAAAAAGGTGTGATGGCGGGGGGGAACTTTGTCCTCAAAGTGCCCCCCATCCCCCACGGATGAAAATGAAACTACCAAGACATAATCTGCTTGAGGAGAAGTGATCATTCTCTCAGAGGAGAAAGGCCAAGAGCCCTTTCCTCAATGGGCTTTTACTGGGTTCATTTGCACAAGAATACAGGTAAGGACTAAACAATAGATAGCATTCAAAAAACTATGAGGGCTTATTCTCAGTCAGGGTCAGATAGCTAATGAGGCATAAAACTTTGAGGAACAAACTTCTTGGTTGGACCCTTATTATTTAAATGAGAGCATTCTAAACAAAGCAGGTTTCACAGGATTTTACATATTCTTTCTTAGGCCTGATCACCCCAGATCCTGCTCTAGCCCACGAAGGGCTGCACCACCTTCCCCATCGTAGGCTTTTAGGCTTAGGTGGATTAGAGCCTGGAAGCGCTGCTCCCAGATGGAAATGGGACTCGGGCTGTGTCAGCATAGCCCAGAGGGTAAGGGTCCATCACTACCTCTTTGTTATTGCCCCCAGAGTCCTTCCTTGAGGGCCTCCCAAATGATCGTGTCTAGCTTAGGTTGCCCCCCTCTGAGGGGTCATACTGTCATAGATTAAACGACCAAGCATTAGGGGCAGGGGGCAAGCTTTGTCTCCTTAGTGGCTCGAATTCCGGAGATCGCTCACTCAGCCTTAGCCATGGTTGGGGGGGGGGGGGGGGGGGAGTNGGGGGGGTGGGGGGGAGTTACAACTCCTGAAGCCAAGCAGAGCGGTTCCCAACAGTGTGATTGGTGTGTGTGTGTAATGATCTTTTGAAATATAAAATGTAACAGAACTTAGGTACATTTCTTTCTGTATTCAAAATTTATTTAAAAAGTAAATTTTAAACCTACTTAAGCCTTGGGAATAATTCACTTGCCTTAAATGGAAACACTAACTTCAATGGAAAAGACAGTTTCCACAGCTGTCTCCCCTGCACGGAATGCGTAAGCATCATTGTGGCAGTGTGGCACACATAGAGCAGCATGGATGTACTGCTTCCTGACTAGCAATATTATTCATGATCTTTTGCAATTAGTTGTGCTTAAAATGAAGACAGCTGCTAAAGTGGAATCTTTTATCATATGCATATATTGTTAAAGTCACTTTAAAATGGCAATAAAAGTAGGAGGGATTTTAGAACGAGAGGAACTTTTTAAGAAAACAGAGAGACAAAAAACCAAGCACACCTTGAGCCCTTTCTTTCAGCTGCGATTTTGCTAACTATATTACAATAAATTACCTGTAATCTTAATAATATGTTAAATCAGATGGCTTCTGCATTTTAGAGAGGAGATAACTGAAGTGTTGAAAGGGTGTTTTCAGTTTTAAACAGTTCATAGTCAGCAAGTCAGGACATTATCCTTGGGTCAGTCTGACTCCAAAATGTGTGAAATACCCTCCATCATATCATCCTCACTGCTCTTTTATTCCATGAATCTCTGAGTGTTTAAGACTAGAAACTGTGAAAAGAAAAAGAAACATGCAACTAAGTTGAGGATGTTGCATTATTGGGGGAAAATTAAAGTATTTATAAGACTCTGAAGTCTACCAAAGTCTATTATTAACTTCTACTACCCCTTTAGAAAAGAAATAAAATAATAAGATTAAAATTGTTATTTTTTATTTTCAATTGCAGTTAACATGTAATATTGTATTAGTCTCGGATGTACACCATTTTGATTAGACATTTGTGCAACTTAACAGAATGATCACCCTGATGAGTCTAGTGCACATGTGACACCACACATACTTGGTACAACATTATTGACTCTGTATCCCTGTGCTGCGTTTCACGTGCCTGTGATATTTTATAATCGGCGTGCTGCACACCTTAATCCCTTCCCCTTTCCACTCTTGCTCCCAAACCCCCATCTGGTAACAATCAAAATATTCTCTGTATCTATGAGCTTGGTTCTGTTTGTTTATTTTGATTGTCTAGATTCCACATATAATGCATTTTGAAGGTATTTTTTAAATAATTCAAGAATCTTTTCTCTGTCTTGTGGTTTCGTATGACGACATAAGGATTAATTGGTTCAAGTGGTGACCCCCTCTAATGATGGTAGTTAAGTTTCTGAATGTCCTGAGGCTGCATCCTGTCTGAAGGACTTAGATTGTCATGAATATGTGTGTTTATAATAACAGCTTCCACTCATCTGTATTTGTGCTATAACCCACAGAATTCTAGATGCAAGGATAATTATTTTCCTGCTTTTTTCCAGTTGTGCTCTTTGGCCAGTAGTGATGTTTAACAACATTTTGATGAAAATTAAAGTAACATTAAATTTAATTCAAGTGAACACTGAGTGATTGCTAAGAGTCAGACGCACTGGGCTTAATGAGAAATGAAAATACCAAGAAGCAAAAATCACAATTGAACATAAGCCTTTAAATGACTTGATTGGTATGGAGATAAGTAAGGGAGAAGAATTAGTTTGAAGAGAAAATATAATGATTTATTAACTCCTAGAGATTAGTGAAGGGCAATGAGAAGTGATTCTCCATCAGTGTCCTCGCCAGCCACACAGTCCCTGCTACCTGAACTCCAAGATTACTTCAAACTCAACCATTCTTCAAAATCACCAAAACCACCCTCCCCAGTTCCAAGCTATTGTCATTTCACAGTTAGACATAGCAGGTAGCCCCTTACCTTATCTATCTGCACCCATTCGGTCTTTCCCTCCACAACACATTCTCTAGGCTGTCAAGAGAGCTGCCTTTCTTCTTCATCTAGATTGACATACACACATCTGCGTTATTTGTCGTGTGGCCTCAGCTTTCCAGGGAAGTCTTTCCTGTCCTCCCGGACTTGGTCAATTTTCCTTAGAATAGGTTTCATTGTACTATGAGCTTTTCTGACATAGTAACTTGTTACATTTGCTTCTGCTTTACATTTACTCTCTCCCACTAGACAATAACATCAATAAAGATAAGGGTCATTTTTAAGCTCAACTTTGAGCAAGTGGCCATATTTTCTACTCTTTGAGTTTATTGTCAGGAGACAGAGTAACTAGATCAGAGCTCTCTCTGTCTTTCTGTCTGTCTTTCTGTCTCTCTCTGTCTCTCTGTCTCTCTTTGTGTCTCTGTCTGTCTGTCTGTCTCCATATATATATATATATTAAATGAAAAATTAAATATATATGTTAATTATCCTCAAACTGACACAGCCCCATTTATATATGACTTAAATATTTTAATTCTTACAGAGGGAAAGCCGATGGAAAAAGATTAGTTCAAAAACCATTAGCTTTGATGTATTGGCTTGAGATGTGGTAGCAAGTCCTACTAAATATTCTAGTAGCCACAACATAAAGGAGTAAATTGCCAGCTGGCAAGTGGCAGTGAATGCAGTTTGTGGAACACATTACTGATTCTAGAGTCGTTGGGAGAAAAAAGTACTTCAGGAATAACAATGCTGACCACGTAATGTTATGACTGTGGAAGAAACAGAAGCCAAAATATCAAGGAAAGAAAGCGCTGACATGGGCATCAGTGTTGCCCATGTCAGACCATTACTTTGCTTTATGACAGCTAAGGAGTGTGACAACTAAGGACAACTAAGGCTGTACTCTTTGTCAAACACACTCTAAAGCCGATAAATGAGCAGCAATAATCAGAATTTACCAGGATGACGGTACTCATCAATTCCTTTAGAGAGAAAGGAAGAAAAGTTGAACTAGAATCCAACAGCATATGTGTATCGGGTAACCATGGGCAAAGAATGGGTTATTCACACCTTTTCAACTGCATTTCTTCAAATTAAGAATCTCAAACAATACAAAGGTAAAGTCTTCCTTATGGAGGTTAAATTTCACATAAATGTATATCTAAAATTCAAAATGTACATCTAAATATAGTATGTATATAATCTCTCCCACAGGAAATTCAAAGACCCAGCAAACATCACACTGCATTTATTTTCTCCATATCAGCCACTAAAGATCTCAAAACCTAAAATGGCCACCAAATGGAGAAACAACAGAGTGAATGCAACAGAGAAAATGTAGGCACTCTTAGAAAGATAAACTTAGCAAAATGTGGCTAATATTTTGCATACAGGCCAAGAGAAATGAAATACAAAAATGACCTCAAGTGTTTCCCCATTTGACAAGAGAATAGGATCCTATTAAATAATATCAAGCAGGTTATTACATGAGATTTGGGAATATAAAACTAGAATTTAGGAAGTATTCTAAGGATGGTGATTAATATTAGGATGTGAAAACATTAGGAAAATATGCTCTCACATGAAATCAACAATGTGGGAATTAGTGATATTGACTTAAGATTTAGCAATAGAATGGTCATAGGACACAGCCATACACAGAAATTAAATAATTTGGGTTAGAAGAAAACAGAAAGAAAAGTCTAGAGGTTTGTTAGCCAACTAACAGAGAGGTAAAGAAAGGGGAGAGAAAGAGAGAGGACAGTTACTAGCTGGAAGTGGAAATTAGTAGCTGGAAGGAATATTCTACAGAGTTTAAAAAGATTAAAACAGATGGGCGCTCCATGAGTTTCTTAACCAGAAAATGGGAAGCAAGCAAATTTATACCATGTAATTAAGTACAAGCTTTCTGAGGACAATTTATTATCTATCTTATAAAAATCATCTTCATGGTAAATATGGTAGACACTGGAAGATAGTGTTAAGTAATATGCATATGGGTGATGTGTACACATTAAGTAGTTTATTATTCATGTCTGTTTTAAACCAACCCTTAATGGCTTTTGGATTTACAGTCTAGCACAGAAGTCTGTCAGCCACAGAAGGCAACCCTTCTGTGGGAGAAGGATAACCTCACAGAAGGTTATCCCAGCCACTATTTACAAGCCTATGATCTAAACAAATGTGGATCTAGTCTAATAAGAGCATATTTTGAAAGCTCTGCTGAACTAGCAAAGCTGTCTTACAGTAATGGCTTCAGAAGTTGGAGTTCTCAGTTGTCATTTATAGGGTTGTTCCCAGAAGCAATAACATTTTCCAGCATTATATCGGCAGTGACACCCATATGATTAAAAAACCACTAGCAACAATATACACAGATTAAATGATGATTTCATCCTGTATAGCTCAGCTTTTTGGATTCCTAACATAAACTGCTTTAAAACATAATCGGTTCATTCGGGGCCTAGGCTACACATTGCTTTAACAAAGAATTGTGTCTTTAACCAACATTAAATGAGACCAAAATTTGCTAGGAAAAATAGGAAGTGTTTTATACTGAGGCTCATCAGCTTTCTTTTTCATCCAGCAAACTAGATGAGAGTTGTTCATTGAATAATTGGAGAGGATTATAAATTTGTTCACAAGAGGAGACTTGGAAGGAAGAGGGCAAAAAAAAAGACAAAGGTTTAGACAGATGTGATAATGTTAAAAGTTCAATTCTAAATTGTGCAAAGTAATAAAAATATTGAAAGTGGACAGAAAAATTAGGTGAGCATAATGTTCCAGGCAGATAATGGCATAATGCTTCATGTTCTCTAGGGACCTAATTATGAGCTATTCTGAATAGTGCACCTCAAATATTGACAGGCAGGCTGTTTATATTTGGTTCTTAATTAAAGACTCCCCCTTCACACCTCTAAAAGGGTTTATCAAAGACATCTTTCTACACTAACGAGCATACTGTGAAGCCACATGCAGGAAAGCAAAAAATACATGGCTAAAGAAAATGGAGTTTAAAGATCTTCATAGACTGTAAAAGAGAAACTTTTCTATAACTTCCAAGGAAAAATATTTTGTCGGTCTATACTTTCAGTCATGTTTTTGTGTTTCCCATACCGTGCATCCAAATCAGTCACATGATTTTAAACTCCCAGGACTGCATATAGAGCATGAATTTCTATGAAAAGCTGCAATCTGGGGATAAACCTTATGAAAGCAGTTTCACTCTTCCGTTTCCTTGATGAATGCTTTTAATTCAATTTCCATGCGGAAACTTCTATTTTAATTGATGTGGCACATGAACGTAAACAAGAAATGGGCAACAGTCTAATGGTATCTAGTTCATTCTGGTGAGAATGCAATATCTCAAGTGTGTTCTGTGAAAGAAAGGGAGTGACATTAACAACCTGGGTGGCTTACTGTACAGGACCTTGACTTCAAGAAGGATTAGGTGGGGAACAGGCATACCGGCAATGGGAATAAACTGCGGCATGTTTGAGCCTGGGACAAGTTGCCACTTTCTGTGAGCAGCTTTCTTATGGACATTTTTGGTGTGCCATTTAACTTTCATTTAAGCAACAAATAATACATTGGTCTCTCGATTTTATATACGCCAGAATTTGAACCAGCTGTTCCACTGCTCTACTATTTTGAGCTAGCCCTTACTGGAGAAAACTCTTTCATAAAACTATGATTCAGCAAAACAGTCATTCCTCTTGGTGTCCTCTAAATGTACAGAGTTGGAAGAACTCTGATTGTTTTCATGGCTGCTATTAATTCATTTAGACCACCGTAACTAGGACGTGATTGTTAGGAAGTATTTTTTTTTTAGCCTTGCACCTGTATTCTTTATTATGCTACTTTTCTTTGTAGCTCTCTTGCTTTAGAATATTAAATTATTAAAGTGCTCATATAAATTTGTATCACTTCAAAATATCTGTTTTCTCCTTGACCAAATCTTAGCAGGGCTACTTTATTCTTTTAAACATCACAGATATTCTAAAATTATAAAACTATAATAATATTTGATAGCATGAAACATTCATGGTTTCTCAGGATATGGAATAAATATTGATAAGGATTCTCAACATATAAATTATTTCGACCTAGAAATAGAAAAAAATGTCTTTTTCTTAGTGGGAAAGTGGCATATTTTAGCCATATGTTATGCTATATGGAGGTCACAAGAAAGACTCAAGAAAACTCAAGACCATTGAGTGCCCAATGGTCTCCATCCTCTCCCTAAAGGAACGTGCCTGCTTGTGGACAGCTCTTGTTCTTGCTCACCCTGCCCATTATTCAATTCGACCTACAGTCTCTGCCAATGGTGTGGCTGCCCTTGCTTCAGCTCGCTGAGATTGGCTCCATGGATTGTCTTGGATAGTGAGTAGATTGACCAGGTGGCATTCCTCCCATCCTTCTGTCCATATGCTTTAAGATACAAAGGTGACTGTCTCTTTCTCTGGGGAAGCTCCTGGGGACACTTCACTTAGCATCTTATCTTAATCAAGTCAACTCTCTTTTGCCACAGTTAGGGTAAGAAGAACCCTGACACTGTGTTTCAAGGAGCAGAATGGGAAGGTGGTGGCTTCTTCCTTCCCACTGTCTTCTCTGCACCCTCAGGTCCTGGGCAGCTGGGCCTGAACCTTGACAGATTCCTAACACCACCTGCTCTGTGTTTCTGCACCAACTAGAGGCTGCCTCTGTCCTCCTCTCTTTCCTGAATCTCGACCTACCCTTTCATTTTAACACCTGCTTTATTTTCTACTGCTTATGGACTGTTTATGTGAACAGAAGAGTTGAAACTATGTCTGTCAATCTATATTTTCAAACTAAAAGAAAAATGGAATAGTGTTACCACTTTTTGTGAAAATTATTAAAAAATCTTAAAGCTTTTCTTTATGTAATTAATTTTTGTAATTGTTTCCTAAGGTCAGTCTGCTATTATCTTGCTCCATTTGCCCTTTTCATTCACAAAGACTTGCAGTATTTTTGCCTTTTCTTAAATCTTTTAATGTCTAGTTTAAAACCAACTATTTTCACGCTGCTTCAGCCTACATTAATCTCTCTTTTTTTTTAGTCTCATAGACCTCATTGATTGATTTTGTGTTATTGTCTTTCAAGGTATGTTGTAGCTAGCTAAGCAAAGGCAAGCATCATTGAAAACTAAGTGAATCTAAAATGTAATAAAATTGTATTTTACATTTTTTTTGCTTGATCTTTTTTCTTCTATCACTATTATTATCAATTGCTAAATGTTAAGGCTTATTATCATGAGCTTTTAATTAGGAAATTCCCCCCAAAGCTAATATTAGTTAACATTAGAACACGTACATGGTGCTCCCCAAACTTTGGCAGACAGAGAAATGAATACATTGCCCTGAACGACATCTCTAATCTTTATCAGGCAGGAAATTTCTAGTTTGATTGCCCTCTGTGTGAATTGTGACAATGAATTACTAAATCATGGTCACCTCAGGTTATATATCTTTTTTTTCTATAGAACAACATATTAAGCAACTCATTTTAAATTGTGTGTCATTCTAATTGGAAGTGGAGAGCAATTAACTTTCATGTAGCAACATGTCAAGTACTATTTTTTAACCCTTCAAATGGAATTTGTCAAGAGAAGTCTATAACTTCATATAAATGACAATTGTTGTTCTTAATTGGTCTTTATTTCTAAGTAAGCTTATGAACTACTTTAACTATGGCTAAGGGTAACAACTAGGAAATCCAAGAAGCAACAATGGTGTTTTGCCACTGGACAGGACATCACTTCTTAAAAGTTGAGACCAGTGCAAGTTCCAGTACAAATAAATAGATTTTCCCTATTTTATTTTTTAAAGAGTATAAAATATCCAAGTTGTAGCTTTCTCACATTAGCATCAGTCTCCCCAGATTTATATTAATGAAAACTATTATGTTTATGAATGAATATTTTTAAAGAAAAAATGAGTAAATTCAATGATCTAATTGGATTCATTTACTGACTCTTGAATGGGGGAACATCTGATCTAGCAGACAGACACTCTGAAGAGCTGTACAGATGGAAAACTTTTACAGGTGTAAGAGAATGAGACAAGGAAGTTACCAGCCAAGAATGAATTGTTTCAGGAGAAGCCACCTTTCCTTTCAGAGAAGGCAGGGGTCTATCAAGCAGATTACTAGTGCTGAGCAGTGCACTCCAGATTAACTGGTTAAAAGTCACACTCCTGAGAGAGGCTGAAACTGCAATTAGGTTACATATTAAAAAGGCTTGGTTTGCTGATGTAGGGATGCACACAGGAGGCTACATTTGGAGACTGTTGTTTCTTTTTAAAAACTATATATTTTTATTTATTATAATTATAAATATTATATCATAAACATGAGAGTTCATAAACAGCATTATACATATAAAATCTCAGAACTAAATGACCATCAAGAAATTGCTTAACCAGAATGTATATTATGCTCCTCCAGACACAAAATTAGATAATTTCCTAGCTCTATGTACACTGTAAATCCAAGTAATTTTTAAAGAAATTATATGTCTCACTTCTCTTCCTCCCTTCCTTTCTGTCTTTCTTTCTCTTGCTGTTCATTTTCCTTTCACAATATAATATGAAATTTGTTTGAATTATGGATTTTTAGTAACATTTTAGATAAGTACCCAAGAGTAAATTGAAGGAAGTTCTCTAAAATAAAGCATGAAATAAGATAGGGGAGAAATGTAATATAAAAGAAACACCAGACAAATTCTAGATCTATTTGATAATCTTAAAATGTTCAACTTAGCCCTGGCTGGCGTAGCTCAGTGGATTGAGCGCGGGCCTGCGAACCAGACGATCGCGGTTCGATTCCCAGTCAGGGCACATGCCTGGGTTGCACACCGGTTCCTTGCAGGCTAACTACCAGCAGGGAATGCACAAAAAGGCAACCATACATTGATGTTTCTCTCCCTCTCTCCTTCCCCTCTAAAAAATAAATAAATAAATAAAATCTTTAAAAAAAAATTAAAAAAAAAAAGTTCAACTTAATATTGAATATGCACACGTGAAGAAGAGCATATGTGACTTCGTTATGCTGATATACATATAAGCACAACTGCAGATGACTTACTAGAGAGTAATTCTATGTATATATTATAGAGAGGCCAGAGTTAGAAAATGCTTCAATTCTGTGTTCAATGTTCTTCCATGTTTCTAAGGAAATGCTTTACGTTGTGATTTTACTACGTTATGTAACTTAGTTGATTTAATTTATATTTAATTATAATTGTAATTATTTTTAAATATAATAGTAAATAGTTAAACATTTTGAGGCATATACTTCATCCATTTATTTTAAAAATACATAGAAAAATAGTCCATTCATTCATACAGTGCATATATGTTGATCACTGCCTTTGGGCAAATGATCTGCACAGGTTAAGGGGTAACAAAAAGTTTAGGTGCCTCACCCATAGCAGAATAAAAAGATATTTAAGAATAAATTAAACGGTGAGTTGATTGATTGCAAGTGTGGTGTGGTATTTAATAGAGCAGTTCGGGTTTATAAAAACAGTATAATAGGTCTCTGAAGTTGTCTTAGAGGTCAGTGCCAATTTCCCTGAAGAAGAGATGTTTTAATTGAGAGATAGAGAATATGTGAGCATTAATTTTTAAACAATAATGATGAATTTGGGCAGGGAAGGGGCTACCTGCAGAATTGTTCAGGAAGAAATGTGAGGAGCGACATACCCGTGGGTGGCGATACTCCATTTATTAAAGGAGGTGGTAGAGAGTGAAGATGGGGTTTGTGTGCTGATAAATCGCTGTTAAATTGATGCAGAAATACACTAAAGAGCCAGAAACCAGTTATGCTTGGCATTGTAGGTCATGTCCATAATTCATCTTGTTATGTTACAAAAATGGGTGGAAAATATCTGAAGGTTTCTTATTTGCCAGAATTCTTCTTTAGGCAAATGACTTTCATACACCTCCAGCTAGAATAAGCATGAAGGGGAATGTATTGATTCACAATATTAACAAATATGATTCCCATGTGACTGTGAAAGACTGAATACAGAAATGGGCAATAGCCAGACCATAGATAAAAACAGAATTCTGACCCCAAACATGCAGTGACCTTCCCAGGGAACCATCCCAGTATCAATAGCAACCAACCCAGGAAGCCGGCCTGCTATACATCAGACTTGCAGAACACCAGGTTGTTATCTGTATTGACAGTCCAGGAAACCAAATAACAACTCCTATAACAACTAGTTCCAAATGGCCCATGCTTATGAATCAGTGGCAGCTTCCCTATTTTTCTCCACTTCCAATTTTGAACCAACCCAAGAGCTAATTGCATAGGATGCTTCACTTCTACTTAGCCAGTCTATAGCTCCCCCATGCCAACAACCTCCAATCAGGAGGCACTTGAAGCCTTCCCATTTGTCTGTTGTAAAGCTTTCTCACTCGCTGCCTTGGAGTCTCTGCCAAAACGCTAGTGATGGTGGCTGACTTCCTTGTGTAGTAAATCTGAACAGATTGCCTTTGCCTGTTCTCATTTGGTTGGTCTCTGTTTATTTAGTTCATCTTTATTTCCACAACTGGATTCAGGGATTCACATCAATAATCTGGCTCTCTTCTTGTTTTCTACATATTTCCATCTCTCAACTTTCATTTTATTTTATTTCATAAGACAAAGATGTTCATCAGCAAGTTAAGAATAACATTAGAAATAGAAATAGAAATACAAATAGAAATCACAAACAAAAACTAAGCACTTCTATATAGACAGACCCAGGAAAATGTCCAAGGTGATCATAGTCCCATTGTAGTCAAACTTCTGAATGAATAATGGTTTCCAAGAGTGTGATTTGTTACTGGGATTCATAAGTTCACCTGTGTATAAGATAACCATATCCAGGGGGAATAAAAATACTTAGTTTTAGGTATACAATAAGTGCTTTTTAAAAAATATATAAATGGTGTTCCTAAAATAATATGTGATGTATATTTTATGTCTCTAAAATATTTTCTTCTTTCCCTTTTATTCCCCTCCTCCCTGCACCCTACCACTCCCCAGCATTCCCCCCAGCACTTGGTTCATATGAACTAAGTATAGCATATACTATACTATACTATATCATACTATAATTATAGTATATTATAAGCTATCTTATATTACAATATACTATATCACATACTATGTACCATGATATAATTAATATATCATATTATGCTATATAATTATAATGTGCATAATATAATATACCATTAAACACTATATGTTAGTATATATCATNGCTTTTTAAAAAATATATAAATGGTGTTCCTAAAATAATATGTGATGTATATTTTATGTCTCTAAAATATTTTCTTCTTTCCCCTTTATTCCCCTCCTCCCTGCACCCTACCACTCCCCAGCATTCCCCCTAGCACTTGGTTCATATGAACTAAGTATAGCATATACTATACTATACTATATCATACTATAATTATAGTATATTATAAGCTATCTTATATTACAATATACTATATCACATACTATGTACCATGATGTAATTAATATATCATATTATGCTATATAATATTATAATGCGCATAATATAATATACTATTAAACACTATAATATATGTTAGTATATATCATGATATATACACTATATAGCATATATCATGCTATATAATACACTATAATATATATTCTAGTATAGTATATATACACTATATACACACTATACTATAACACATCATATTATACTATATAATAATGTGTTATGCTACAGTATATATTATACTATATATACTACATATACTATAGTATATGCAATACTATAGTATATTATATAGCATATACATTAGCATACTACTTGTGCATTATGCATTATATGTGTATATAATATATGCATGTTATATTCACAGTACACATTATATATTGTATATGCTATATAATGGTGTGTAGTGTGTGTTGTATATGTAATGTATAACTATATATTGGATATAAAATGCACTATAGATTATATGCATATATTTTCATATATGTATGTATGTATGTGTGTGTGTGTGTGTGTATATATATATATATATATATATATATATATATATATATAATGTTACCTGAAACTCAATTTTAACTGGGCATTCTGTATGTATAATGGTAACCCTACACATACACCATGAAAGACAAAGCTGTCATAATGCCTTTAACAGGCTTCACGGTTCTGCAGGGACAAATTCAGAAAACAATATGTTGGGCTAAAAAAAAGTGATAGGTGCCATTAACATTTTTAAACAAGGAAATATGTTCCAATTTGAAATTTGAAAGAATTAGCCTTGTTGCAGGGAAACTAGAGGGGATAGGAGAGAATGTAAAATATTAATAGGGAGAGTATTGCAGCAATTGAAATGAAATATAGGTGCTTTCAACTGCAGTGATGGTACAAAGATGAAGACAAATACATCAGACGAGAGGCAAAAGAATCAAGAGATCTGTGATTGGTACTTCTCAATTAAAATGAATAACTTCAGTAAGATTGCAACTGAATTGTTAGAATCTAAGGCAACCAGCACATATATTGGGTACAACAATGTACCCAATATATTTCATTTTTGAAAGAGGAACTATAAAAATTCAAAGGTGAAATTTAAAAATACAACATTTAGAGTGTTATCATCACCATGTGACTAAACATGAAATCAGTTAAGATTTCTCCCACAGGAAGATATAAAACTTTTCAGAGTAAATTGATACCTTAATAACAGAAGAATGCAGCCTATTCATTGATTAGCAACATCAATATTACACAGTTCATATGTCTCCCCAAATTATATATAGTTATGATGCAACAACCATAATCAAAATCTCAAGTTGATTTTGTGATAATATTATACTTGGTTCTAAAAAGAATATGGAAATTTAATAGGCAAATAGAGCCAAGGCTGTCTTGAAAAAAGGCACAGAGGGTGAAAATACTCTGCGGTACACTAAGGCATCCACTAAAGTGGTTCAGAAAATTGGCATAGACACAGGGCAAATGAATAGGTCAGTGAAACAGAAAAGAGTCCTGAAGCAATACCAAGTGCCTATAGCTATATTATTTAAAACGAGGTGGCCTTACAGAACACAGCTAGGGTCCTTCTGCCCATTAAAGAGTTTTGGATCAATAACAGTTTAACAAAGGACTGGATATTCATATGAAAAGCATGAAAAAATTGACCTTTGCTTCACTACAAAATGAAGAGCAATAAGCTCGTCTATAGATTTAAATGTGAATGTGAAACAAAAATAATAAGATGTATGGATAATACATGTTATATATGAGGATATAACAATTCCATTAGTGTTAAGAAAGATACTCACATGGAACACAAAAGTACTAAACATGAAAAATTGAAAATGTCTGATATTAAAATGAAGAAAATATTTACATCAAAAGATGCTATCAGAAGCATAAAATATAAGTTATAGAGTGAGAGAAGATATTTGAGTCACATATAACCAATGGACTTATGTCTAATGTATGTTTTAAAAATTCATATAGAGAAGATTTTCTAAATCAAAGGCAGAGAATCAAAGGAAAATGGACAAGAGACTTAAACAATTACACAATCACTTACAGGACATAATATCCAAGTGGCCAATAAGACATGGAAAGGTAACCACTCTCATTTGTTATCAGTGAAAAACAATGTAGTCACACTGAGATATCCACAGGAATAGATTTGATTAAAAGTTAATAACCCTCAATTTGGCAAGCATTTGGAGCAACTGACATTTCAAACACTGGTAGCGGGGGTGTACATTGGCACATCTCTATACTTGTTGCTTCCTAGAATTGAAAATCTAGGTAAATTTCTTAAGACTTAATGATTTTATTCTTATTGATAATAAACTAAAACCCATGTGAGGTTGCAATAAAACATTTATAAACATTTAGAGAAGTCTTATTCATAATAATCCAAATTGTGGAATAACTGGAATGTTCATCATAGGAAAATTGATACTAAGTTTTGTATATTCCTACAACGCGTATATGTGTATACATAAAAATGTATTTCATTGTACACAAGGAAAAAGAAGAAAGAACCACACACACACAGACAAACACACATATACATCTTATAGCTGAACTGAGTTAAACAAACCATACCAATAAACATGTTTGTATACTTCAATTACATAACATTTTTTTTTAAGGACCAGATTAAGCCATGATGTTAGAATTCTGGGTTGTGAGAAATAAGGACTAAGTAGCATACAAGTTATTTGTTATCTCACTCCAGTGACCTGTTGCTACCTAGTAAACAAGATGGCTCAGAGAAGTTTCTTATTTTTCTGCTAAATTTTGGGCTCAGGGGCTTCCTGGCAACCTGACCACGTGGTTCACATATTCTGTACTATATTCCTTCAGCAGGGTTGGCTAGGTTTGGAAAACCTACTTGCCAGCTGTTTCCTTCACTCAGTTTTCCTTGCTCATCCTCATTGCCACCGTCTCTCATTCTTCAGGGTCTTTTACATGCCTTTGTCTCTTCATAGCCTGCTTGTCTCACACATAGCACACAGACTTTTTACATTGTAGGTGGTTCCCAAGTATAAGTCTTCCAAAAGCTAAGAAGCGTAAGCTGCAGTGGTCATGCTCCAGGCCCAGAAGTTGACACGGGCTGTATCTCTGCCTTGTTATAGTGGTGACAGTAATAAGAAAGATTCCCCAAAATAGAAGAGACACAATGTGTAATGAGAGTAGGAAACAAGGAAATGGAATTTTGCTTTAATCTGCCCGAGGTAGAAGCAATTTGGAATAGGCATGAAAGATGGGTTTAAATGCAGTTAAAGTTTAATTTTTTCATTGGAGTAATCGTTGTATGCTTGTTTAATTTGTTATAAATCATCAGTTTATATCTTAAACTATGTGTTTTCTCTGCTATCTTTTACGTTGAAAAAGAAATCAGGTAGTAGATTCAGTTAAAATTTTAATGAAAATATTTAATGGGAAAATTTAGCAGCTTGAAAACTAATTTTAAATATGAAATAGTAGGAAGGGTTAAACTATTCACTGAATATATAATACCCTTAATATTTCAGGCACTTTTCATGGACCTAGACATTTTTAAAAGACAGGAGAAAAAGAGAAAGAGAGCTAACATAATATAAAAGTTTCAAGAAACCTGGGGAGCACCAAATTTCAGAGGTGATGAGAATTAATCCTACTTTCAGGTCTGGTGGCCAGATCTTGAATGAATTATAACATTTATTTCTTCTAACAATTAGAAAATAAGATTTAAAATCATGGCTAAAATTTCAAAATATGTTGAATTGTGTAACCGTATGGATTTGAGAAGCCCAGTGACCTGCACATAAGACAGATTCAGTGAGAATTAATTCTAGACATCACATAGACAAATCTTTGAAAAACAGGGATTAAGGGAAAATCTTGAAAGCAGACAAAGAGTAATACATGACATTATCTCAGAAGAAAAATCTCTAATGACTGCAGTTCCTAATAAAAACCACACAGGCCAGAAAACGGTCCAAAAATACCTTTAAAGTGGTAAAATAAAAAAATAACTTACCCCCAAATTCTACATCCAGTAACAACCTTTGATGATGAAAATTCAATAAACACATTTTCAGATAAATTAAGTCTAAGAATAGTTTTGGTCACCACATACACACTTAGAGTGATGAAAGTCCTGCCGAAATGGCACCAGGAGAAAACTCATTTTTAAAAAATGAATGAAGAGTGTCACAAATGTAAATAGCCAGATACATATGAAAGGCTAGGCTTTCTTTTATTTTCTTTAAAATCTATATAGTTGCTAATGCAAAAATTATGTTTGGTGGGGCTTACAATGTTTATAGATGTAATGTCTATGATAACTATAGCATTAAAAATACCATACAAGGATCTGTATGATTGAAGTTTTTCATATGTTGTGTGAAGTGGTATAAAATTACTTCTAAATAGCCCTGGCTAGTGTAGCTCAGTGGATTGAGCACGGGCCTATGAACCAAAGGATCACAGTTCAATTCCCAGTCAGGGCACATACCTGGGTTGCAGGCCAGTTCCCAGCAAGAGACACATGGGAAGCAACCATACATTGATATTTCTCTCCCTTTCTCCTTCCTTTCTCAAGATAAATAAATAAATTCTTTACAAATATTACTTCTAAATAGATTAAAAATTTATTAAAATATCATACATATCATGATATCTAGAATATCACAAAAATATGAAAAATAAGTCAATAAGTAAGATTCTATAACTAAAAACAATAGATTCTTAAATTTAATTCTATAAAATCCATGTAGTGTTTTACAAAGATATGGAGAAACAGAAAAACATAAACTAATAAATTATAAAAACTTACTAACATGGCTAAATTTAGAACAAAACATAGCTTTGAATACCGTGTTAAATAACATATTAACTAGACTACCAGTGTAACAGTACTAGGACTATGGATTATATAGGCAGTTTAGAAACCCATTGGCAGTAACTAGTAAAGACCAACATGTGTATACCTTATGGCTCAGAATTCTTTTACAAACATATATGAAGGAGAAATATATAAATATTTGCTCCAATATACTTGTGTAAGAATGTTTAAAGCAATATTCATACAGCTTTAAAATTGAAACTTTCAAATCCCTATTGTCGAAATTCAGAAATAACAAAATTAAAACCATTAGATCAGTAAGTACTTAATAAGAGTTTATTCGGCATGTAAGAACAGTTTGTGAAGTGGGAGTCTTCAAACTGAAACCTCATACGAAACTCAGAGTCACCACATTATCTGATGGCTTATGATAGAGTAAAATGAGGAAATTGTTTAACCTTTACAGTAATTGGACATTACATTGGGGGATTCTAGACAAGAAGGGATTAGTTAGAAGTGATTATCTTAAATAATACCACTGTTGAGGACAATGACTTAAGTTTCTTTTATGATTATCAGAGACATTTGTGAAATGACCTAAGTTTCATAAGTCAGGTAAGTCAGGTAAGATTGAAAGTTGTTCTAAAAATCACAAAGAGCATAACAGTGCAGGAGGAAAGCCTTTGGAGTACTGTGGGTATTGTCTATGTAATAAGTTAGATTTAGCTTTGCTTATGTGTCTAAATTATTTCATCTGCTCAGGGAATCCTCAATTCTGGTCTCCATTTTGTATTTAACACTTTCAATGGCAGAATAAATTAAAACAATACCTGAGGTTTATTCCTATAACTGAATGTGAATCTGAAATATAAAAAAAAATCATAGATGAATTTCACAACATAATATTGCCTGAGTAAAGTCAGACATACAGAAGAACGTATTGAGATTACTACATTCATAAAATATTCCAAATAGAATGGCAGTTAGTACCGAGGTGAGGTAATGACAGAAAAATAACAAGTGGACATGCATAGGGTGAATAAAAGTAGGTACATGTGTGGTTTAAGTTTCTAAAAATTCTTTGAACACTATACTTAATATATGTGCACTTTATAACCTTTATGCTGTACTTAAATAAAAACAGCTTTTGAAAAATATGATTTCCCTACCAGGTATGCAAACATCTTAAAATGTAGTTTCTCATTATTTTTGATATAGCAGTGCAACAACTTTGTGAGATATTTTACAGGGAGACGATTCTATAGAAGGAGGGGAAAAGCAGGAAGATTAGCTAGTAGTAAAACATGTTGAGGAATAAAACCAGCAGAAAGTATCATTTAAGTTGACATATGGTTATGTAATAATGAAACAATTATGCAGATTAAACATAGCCAATAATGCAACCCCATAGATAATTAGTAAACTACACATTCAGGGAAGAACAGGCGGAAAAGTAGGAGAGTGGTTATGTCCCACACATCACTTAAAAAGAGCCTCCTATTACCTTACAGGTATTCTGGATGCTAGACAGACCATGAGGTTCCTGGACATCATGAGGGTCATAACTTGGACAAGGAAATACTTTTATAACTCCTATCCTTTTAAGAATTTTTCCTCCTTTGATAAAATACTTTCTCCTCTAATAACATGATACTCCTCCTCTATAGTTTCTTCAGGGAAAATAATGTCTCCCATTTCTAAAACATTCCTGAAATAAATTAATAAGATGTGGATCTGGGTGTAGAATCTCCAATGCAACCACATCGCAGGTAAGCTTGCTGGACTCTGACAGAGTCTATCTCTATTCCCATCAGCACAGGATGGCTTTCAGTCTGTAAGCACTGGGTAACCATCAGTGTGTCCACTGTTCCAAGCTGTGGACTCATTTTGTCCTCTCTATGAGCAGACCCAGGCCTTCAAAGTAAAGATGAGAGCAGAGAAGACCTTCTGAGTCAAAGGCTGCTTAGATTACTCTGCACTCCGCACTGACTATTGGGACAGGAAGCACCATGTCTTCCCAACACTGTGTCTAATATTTAAGGTTTTACTTATGAAAAACAATGTATGAAAAGCATCAGTGAGAAAATTCGGTCACACAATACACTATGGGTAGATTTAACATTACACTGAATAAGCTTTCCCGTGCAAGAGAGCAAGAGGACCATACTTGGAAGAATTCCCCTGGCCCACAGGTTCCAGTCAACATATTTAGAAACATAAGTCATATTTCCCCTCTAGAGGGTGGCACCTTTTTACATGGAAAACTCTAACCAACCTTTTTCTTTATTCTTTCTCAGAAGGTGCAACTAAACAGGCCGTATATAGACTTGCTCACATTCCAGCTTTATTGACATTGGTTTTCCCCTTGTAATGTCATTGCCACCAAGTGGGGTTCCTATTACCAAGACAATGAGCCATGGGATATGGCAGCTTGGGCCCAGGGGCTCTCAGACGGAAAAACGCTAGGACCTTAGCAACGTACACTCCTGTAGTCGCAACAATGCACATAACCTCACCCCACCGCCTGTTTTCTTCCTTCAGAGTCTCCTTCTCCTTCTCTGATCTCTTCCACCCCTGTCTCTTTCAGTCTTGTTATCTACAACAATTTCTCCAAAAAGTGTTCCTTTAAATCTTTGTTTGTATTGGGTAAACAGGATGCCTTTCTGTCTTCCTGCTACCTCTATTTCTCACTTACAAATAGTTCAACCTCAGCAATGATAATTTTACATCATACTCTACTTCTAAATTACACATATTTAAGATGCAATTTATATTTGAAACATAGAATAAGTAAAAATAAATTTTTCCTTTAAAATAAATGTTTTTTAAAGTGATTATGTATTTAGTCATTCGGTGGTTAAGAGAATTTGTTCAAGTTGAATAAAAATATATTAAGTTGTATAAAACAGATTCTGTAAAACTAGATACAAAGTTCTAGCTGATAGTCATTTTGGGTTTATGTCTATCTATAATTGTGATTTTAAAAAAAATAATAGGTTTAATCACCATTTTAAGTACACAGCAGAGGAAAGTACTTTGATTAAATGTACATTATGCCAGTGATGCTGGCAAGGTTAAAAGTGACTCATAATGTTGATAGCTATAAAAACCAGTTTGTACAAGACAAGACAATGAGAGAAATAAGCATGCCCTTTGAAACAAATTCTTCAATTAAAAAAAGTTCACAGTGGTTTTAATCAATAGTATGCATTTTATGACAATAATCTGCACAGATTGAATACCCTAAGGTGCCTTTTATATGCTAAAAGAAACAAGCATTTATATTTTTCCTGTGTTATAATGAATTTAAAAAAAGAAGTAAATTGCACACTTACCTCTCAGACAGGATAACCTGTCCTGGGATGTACAGCTTTAACAATGTCTTTAAACTTGTTTGCAAGAGGAAGAGAGAATTTCAAAACAAAACTTTTTCCCCCTTAGGAGTGAAGTTTTTTATTTGCTGGTGTAACTAGCAAATGTCATTCACTAACTCAAAAAGTGAAAGAGAAGGTACCACAAACACACAATTTGATTAAGCTGAGCAATACACATTATGTTTTTAAAATGAAGATTATATGTTACAATTCCCAACTAGGCAGTGTGAAAAGGACATTTTTTTTACTTGCTTTGTGACCATACCCTTTGGAGGTGTTAAAGGGTCTTAAGACATTCAGCTTCTTTTTCTCTGCAAGTTTTAAAGCCTGAAAAGGACCCATCAGTGTTTTCTCCACATTCATCATGGCACCTGCATTGTCAAACTCTCTACAACAACTGGGTGGAGGAAACAGAGTGACCAAATGCCTCTTTGCAAAAAAAAAAAAAAAAAAAAAAAAGGGATCCATCTTCAACCACGTATAAGGTTCCAATCGTGCTTGTGGAGAAATTTTGCAACCACTTCTGCACTGAATGTGAAGGACACTCCTGTGTCATTTTCACTGAAGCCTAAGGCATATTTATTGGGCTCAGACCACAATGTCACAAATCATATCTTGATCTGGGACATCTGTTGGTTGCATAAATTGCTGAATCTGCTCCATAAATTGAAAATCTGGGGATAAACCTTAGTGACAGCAAAATATTGTCTTACCCATAATGGCTGCTATTGGAAAATAGTGCAAGCACTCTGTGAAAGTTTTCCATGTTCTATCTTGTTTTACATTCTTCATAAAACCCACAAATTCTATTGATGCTGGAACATTTGTGGTCTCCTCTGAGAAAAAAGAAATTCTCAGGATATTTGATTTTGAATGCCTTTAAGAGGGAAGTAGTCTCTGGTGACTGTTTCTCACTATCCACACAGTCTCCAAGAAACAGGTAGTTGCTTCGTGGTGGAAAACCACCATGTACAAAAAGTCAAAACAATTCATAGTGCTATTATTGCCTTCAGGCAGAACAGATAGAAAGCCAAGGCAGGGAGGAGAAGAGAGACACGTCTCACCCATTAAGTCCGTTGTCCTCAGCCCAGTCAGGTAAGATTGAAAGTTGTTGTAAAAATCACAAAGAGAGCATAACAGTGCAGGAGGAAAGCCTTTGGAGTACTGTGGGTATTGTTTTCACCATCTGGTAAAGCAAGACTTCGAAACTGTGTGTTTATGCTAAGGTCCAGAGAAGGGAGGTGGAGGGGGATCCCAGAAGCTGGCTGCAAGCATAAAACCCCCAAAACCCCAATAGGCAGTGCACTCAGACTAGCCTGGTGCCCACTTGCAGCTTCATGCTCAAGTGTATTTCACGAATAATCATGCTAACTCATGTCTAGTATACACGTTGTCTCTCGCTTAATTCATTTCTCACCAAGACAAGGACGGAGAAGGAGGGAGCCCCCTAACTCAGGTCTCCCCAGTAACGTTGTTCATGAATATTACCGCATACTTTGAACGGTGCTTCAAATTCTAGCAGATCTTTCCTGCTGAGAAAGATCTGCTGGGATTTTAATCACAGCCCTCTGATTCATTCCTAAGCATTGTCCTCGGGCTTGGACCCTCTCACTTCCAGCAGCTGTTGGATGATGCAATCCTTGTTGAGTTTGTATCACCATTGCCTCCCCCCATTTACACTCCTGCAGTGCTGGCTGCTATCGCCCGGAGACTCATGCCTCATTTCTTACACCAGGAACACGGAAGCTCCCTGCTCTCCCCTCCCCTCCCAAGTGGAATCACCTAATCGTGATTCACTGTGTGCATTTGGATATCATGCAGTTGGGGATGACCAGCTGCACTGACGTCTCAGGAACCACTATTTTCTTAGATAAAACTTATCTTCCATATTCCTACTGTAATTAAGCACATTTCATGTGTATTAGAGGACATTTTCATGTCACTCAGGCTTAGATTGAGTTAGAGGCCACCATTCTAGAAACCACAGAACTACCTGCAGCTTTCATAACTGTTGAGATGGTGAAATAACCAATGGCTTCCGAGGAAATTGTAGCTGAATGTACGATTGGAACTGTTTCGTCATCAAGCATGTAGGACTAACGTTAAATGCTTTAACACATGAACGAGGATTCAGAAAATATATAAGCCAACTCTAATTTTCTTCTTTGCTAAAGGACTTCATAACATTATTTTTAAACCTTCCAAAATAATATTTTATTGAAAGATATTTCAATATCTATAACTTATAATAACACCATGCATCTTCATTTAGCCTGTAATCTGGGCAAAACACCCAAACCAGTTTATTAAATAGCCCTAAATAATAAGGAATAGTGAAGGTAAATATATAACATTTACAAAACTTTAAAAATATTTTATTTTTGAAAATTTTTTTATTTGTTTTCGGAGAGGAAAATGGAGGGAGAAAACGAGGGAGAGAAACAACAATGTGTGATTGCCTCTCACACACCCCCTACTGGGGACTTTGCCTGCAACCCAGGCATGTGCTCTGACTGGGAATCAAACAGGTGACCCTTCAGTTGGTAGTCCCGTGCTCAATCAGTTGAATCACACCAGCCAGGGTTAAAAATATTTTATTTTGAATCTTAGAGTAGACTTGAGTATGTTTTCAAATTAAATGCTAAAAACAAATTAGAGAATAATAGAATAAATAAGACAGTTGACACATTTTAATTAAAAATGTTATGTTCTCTTAGTGCTTTTTACAATGTAGCCTAATAATATTTGAAATTCATTGTCAAGTAAATAATTATCTGGAAATTTTGTTTATTCCCTATATGATGTAGTACATTTTTTCTGCTATTCAAAATAAAAAAAAAGCTCAATGAACATTTTTCCTCTGATTTTCACAGAAAAATATTTTCTTTGTTGTTAAAAGTACTTAGAGAGTCTTATATTCTAACACTTAAAAATATAAAATAATAAAATCATAGTCAGATGTAGAAATTAAGTCTTATTATCCAATTCCATAAATTGCTAAGTTACTATAAAATAATTTGTTTTATTACTGAGAAATTAGAAAACTAAATGCAAGAACAAAATTAATATCACAAGAATTATGAACATCACCTTTTTACTATTTTTCATATACCCCACAAAATTTAAATATATAAATTTAATTGAAATGAATCTCCTCTGAAGAAATTAATTGTGCTGTCACCAGATTTCTCTGTACTCTGAAAAAAAACAAGAGTCTATGTCTTCTGCAACATAAAGAGGAGTGATTATCTATGTCCATAATTTTTAATGAAGTAATACTTTCACAGATTTTTATTTTTTGAAATCTGGTTGTTACAATACCATTCAAGTGGTAGTACCTGGCTTTGCACTCAATGGCTATTTTAATTTTCTGCAAAGTCAGTCAGGAAAATAGAATACAGTGAAGAGATTTTGTTAACTATTGTCTTGTATTGATAGTTGCTGTTAAATCTTCCCGACTGGTAGCAAGGATCCTGTTTTGAGCAATCTACTGTGATTCCAAAGATGTCTAATTTCCTTTAAGCGTCCAAGAGAAGGAGACTGTCTTTACTTTGTTTGGTCCCAAAGAACCTCCTAACTGAAGAGAAGGAATTTCTATTTATACTCATTTTGTATTCTCTGTGAAACATATTGTGACACTGAAATGCAATCCTCTTCTTAATACAAAATATTTTGTGCCGATGAAGCTAAACTTGTCACAACTGTCTGCGCAAGAGTTGTGTAGGTGTTTTGTCCCCAAATGCAGTTTTTTTTTTCTTGGTTACTTAGTCACCTCTTCTTGAAACAAATCCTAAAATGGTAGGGATTTCTCACAGGCCCATAATTAGTTCCCTCTAAAAAGATCAGATTTTCAGAACTCAGCACTGCACTGAGCATGCATGTTTATCGAAGACAAACTCACTGGTGTCAGAGAAAAGAACTATTCAATTAACAAGAATGAGCAAATGTGCCTCTGCTAGCTCTCCTCTACTTAGCGTTAGCTATCTAGCCTTCATCCATGCTTGACACCAGGGTCATGCGATTATATAGACAAAGATAGATCACAGAAGTGATGGCCAACCGACCTCCCAAACAGAGCCAAAGGAAAATTTCAAAAAATTCTATCTTCACTTTTTTGAAACTTTTTTAAACTTTGTTTTTATGTTTTACAGTATTACGTTTGTCCCATTCAACTCCCCTTTGCCCATCTCCCCTCCACTGTATCCCTGCTTCCCTCCAGCCGTCACCATGCTGCTGTGTGTGTCTGTGGGTTATGCACATATTTCCATCGGTTAATCTCCCCAACCTCCTTTCCAGCAAAAGAATTTTTTAAAATGGAGAAGATACAGAAGTTACTCTCAGTGGTCAGACTCTGTAGAAGTCTGCTTATTGTATTAGTTTAGATGTATTCTCTCTCTCAAATATATTAGTAAATGTGGAGCCAAGCTCAGTCCATTAGCTGTTTTCCTCATATGCTTATAAGTTGGAAAAGGCAGATACTATTGATGGAAGGACAGAAGACAAAAAGAATGTTAAGCCTTTTCAAAACACACTACTCTTTTGTTTTTGTTTTCAAAATAATATTAGTTTGAAAACAGTCCACAAGGCATAATTCTTACATAAGTTTATTTCTTCTACTCCAGAGCCACAAAAATATAAGAAATAGTTAAAAGCAGCAATCAAAGCTCCTAGCAACACCAAGGTTTGATATTTGAGAAAGACTCACTGAGGGCAATAGTAAGGGCAAGGAGAGAAACAAAAGCATCTCAAAAAAGTCTAGACCATGTCCTTTACACTGTAATGTGCATGCCCGAGAGTATACAGTCACCTATGGCACTACCAGCAATTATTGATTACGGGGAAAAAATCAAGTCTGTGTCTCTGGCTGAGATTGTGGTGGAGGTTGGGTTAGAGGAGAATTATGGAATATGCCTAACAGAATAATCCATGATCAGCTGTCATAAGTTATGGCGTAAAAAAACCAAATGTAATGTTAACAATGAATGAGACTGCCATTTCTGTTTTATTTACTAGTCATTCTTACTTTTTGCAAAGAGTTTGGTGATCAAATAGTCCAAGTAAGGAATGGAGTAAATTTTGTTATAGTAAACATGAAAAAAAAAAAAAAGAATGTAGACACTGGAGCATCCCAGTAAGACCTGGGAAACAAACTAGTTACTTTGTAATTTTCCGGATCAGATATGATATGAGATCATATCAGAGTTCTCAGCCTCTCCAAAAAGTCACTTTGCATTTTCACTTCCATCCTCATCCTAATGCTGTCTAAGCACTTGATTTTGTCTCAGGTAAATTCTAGAGGTCTATCCTTAAGTCTTCTGGTTCTTCTCTTCCACTCATTTTAAAAGGTGGGTATTTGAGAATGTTAATCCCAGAGAGTCGGAGGGGTTCATAAATGAAAGATATTTTCTCCCAAAGGGATGTATTTTAGAAGCAATGTGTGCACAAGAAGATGTATTCTTTGGATATCTTACCTGTGTTTTCTAGATCAGATATTTTAATGTAGGTATATTACAGAAAATTTCCTAGACAGTTGCCAGAGGGAAAACAACTATTATAGAACCTAGATGTATACAATAAATACTATAATAATGCAATGCCATAATTTTATTTGGTACTTTCAACAAATAAATTAATCATTTATATATGTAAATGTATACACTGTGTAGTGGGTTTTATAAGTAATTTAATAAGTCATTTATTCCACATGAAGGAGATTCCTAGAATTGGAAGGGGGATATGGATTTAATGGACTCAACACTTGGGCATTATCAATAGCTAAATTCATGTGCTGTGATAAGAAGTTTTTATCTTTGTGATGCTGGAGATTTTGGAGAGAGAACAAAAACCTGTATGTGGACTTAAAAATGTCTGCTGGGTCAGAATGAAGAAAAAATAACTGGCAGCTTTAGCCCTGGCTGGTGCAGCTCAGTGGATTGAGCACGGGCCTGTGAACCACATGATTGCGGTTCGATTCCCAGTCAGGGCACATGCCTGGGTTGCAGGCCAGTTCCTGGTTCCTGGTTCCCGGTTTCCGGCAGCTGACGCATGAGAGGCAACCATACATTGATATTTCTCTCCCTCTCTCCTTCCGTTCCCCTCTAAAGATAAATAAATAAAATCTTTAAAAAAAAGAAAAAAAATTAAAAAAAAGAAAAAATAACTGGCAGCTTTAATATAAATAGTCACTTATCTTGTTAGAGACATATCACCAATGAAAAGTAGTGTTCTAATACCAGACTCTTCTGTAGAGCACGATGGATGTGTGTCTGATTTTTTTAAAAAGTTTGGAATGAGAGAAATAAAATTACATTTAAGATTGTCAAGTTCCATTTCAGTGACTTGACATTCTTATATCCATTTTTCACTAAGTTCTTGTGGTTTGGGCCAAAGAAGAAAGCTAGAATGTTTCAGGTGGGCAGGAGACTTGAACTTCTTCTCTTGGGTCTTACAAGCTGTATGAGCTTGGAAAGATATTTCAACTCTCTGAGCCATGGATGCCTCATCTGTTCAAATAAAGATCAATAAACTATATCAATGTGGGCTATATTGAACTGTGGTATATTGGGCTGTGGTAAATGGACACGCACACACAGAACACAAGGGCAGTGATGCCTATGTACTAAATTTTGGTGTGCATAATCTCTGAGTCCATGACTAGTATGTGTATATTTACCCAGTCTTGATTTTCAGATGCTTATGGGCACTAAAAAATGAGTTTGATATACATGAAATAGAAAAGCATTTCTATTTAGTGGAAAATATATCTTTGTATTGAAAGCTGCACATCGAGTACAAATTTTTAATTGTCATTGCCAGGGACCTGAGTATCTGGACTTAATGTCAATATGGAGAATTTACCTTGCACAGGATTTGGTTGACCAGCACAGGCATTCAGTATCTTCACAGTCTATTTGACTCCCAGGTTCTCTGCTTGGTTTCGGTCCAAAAATATAAGAAAGAAGTTCCTTTGGGGGGTTATTAAATATTCTGTTTTGTATATTTTTAAATAAAAGTTGCAGATTTTTTGACAAAGTAAAATAATAATCCAAATTGTGCCTACTTGATATCATAAACTTATAAAATAACTAATTATGAAGCAGGTTAAATTTTCATTTCTGTAGCTATTCAGTAATTAGAAAAATATTGAACGTAATTTTATCTTATACCATCTCTTTGAAAATGAGTATGTCCTGAAGCTTTATAAGACAATTATTAGTCACTTATTACAAATTTCCTCAAGTGAAGATTTATTTTAAATCTTAGTTATTTAGGTATCTGAATGTATTTCTGTTATTTTATTGTTCAATAAGAATTATTTTTCATTTTTTCTTTGGAATTTATTAGGGTGACACTGGTTAACAAAATTATGCAGGTCTCAGGTGCACGGATCCACAACACATCATCTGTGCTCTGTGCAGTGTGTGGACCCCACTGCCAGTCAAGTCTCCGTCCACCAACATTTACACCCCCATCCCACACTCCACCCCTCTCTACTTCCCAGCCCTCTGGCAATCACCACACTGCTATCACTAAAACAATTTAATCATTTTAATTGATTCACATATGTTAATTTTCATCACTATCTTGTCAGATTAGAAATGAACTTTTTATACCTTAGAAAGATGCCATGTATACTCATGCCTGAAAGTAATAACCACTGGGTGACTTTTTGCCTTTTATTAACACTTAGCACATTAATGAGACAGAGGACATGGTTGGTTTAAATCTTAAAGTACTCTTTACATCCAATTTTTACTTTCTTTCGATATTACTACATTTATGCAATGTCATCAAACAATATATTATTATATATATTATAAAAACATGCATTAGCCCTGGCTGGTGTAGCTCAGTAGATTGAGCACAGGCCTGTGAACCACAAGATCACAGTTTGATTCCCAGTCAGGGCACATGCCTGGGTTGCAGGCCAGTTCCCAGCAGGGGACCCACAAGAGGCAACCATACATTGATATTTCTCTCCCTCTCTCCTTCCCTTCCTCTCTAAAGATAAATAAATAAAATCTTTTAAAAATGCATTAGATGTCTAAATATTATACAGATTAACATATAAAACAAAATATGCATGTATTAGATGTGTATATATATATGTTAAATATTACATATAAGTAATCTGTATATAAATGAAAGAATTCAACCATTTTTCCTTCCTACCCTCAATATCACTTTTCTCTTGAACAAGGCAAATAACACATCCTGTTTAAAAACATTTTTATAGTTTAAGAGCCCTAGCTGGCATAGCTCAGTGGATTGAGAGCGGGACTGCGAACCACACGATCAAGGTTCGATTCCCAGTCAGGGCACATGCCTGGGTTGCGGGCCAGTTCCCAGCAGGGGACACACCAGAGGTGATATTTCTCTCTCTCTCTCCTTCCTTTCCCCTCTAAACATAAATAAAATATAGAAAAAAATTATTAAAAAAATAAAAAACATTGTTATAGTTTAAGATTATTATTTACTTAGATTCAATATTTATAAATCTAATGTAATTAACATATTTTATAACACTTCTCAGTTTATATTTGGGTAGGGCACTGTGTATGACAATATAAATTTTTCATGTACAATTCTATCTCAGATATTGCCCTAGTTTGGGGATTGTGTTAATTAACACATTATACACTTTTACATTGTGCCTGTTTATTAAAACACAATTAAGTAATTTCAGGTATGTTTTCCCAAAAAATAATCTGCAGAGATTTATGAAAACCAGGTCTAAAAATCTGAATTTTGTTATGCAGCTATAAAAACTAAATAGCTAAATGTTATTAACATGGGTATTTCTGTGAGAGATGATGATCATGTATATTCTTTCAAATGCATGTTTGTAGATACTGAGAAAGTCATTTAAACATACTCTCAAAATTTTTACGTTAATTGTTCTTTTGTGAATATATTTCTACCATCTTCGGAATCTTTCAACTGACCTTTTGAGAAGAAAGAAGCAGATTGACTAAGGAGACCTGGATTTTATGGGCTAGTATGAGACTCTTGGAGCAACTGCCTAGGTTCAGGGTACAGTAATATCAGATGACAGGACATTTTTGTGATTGATGGAAAGAACAGTAATCAGAGGTACATTTAAAATATTATTTTTCTTATCTCTGATGGAGAAAATGACCTAATCTATCTAATGACAAGTTCAATTAGAGTCAACATCTGTTTGACCTTCACATATATTCCTAAAGTCAACCTCATAGGATATGCGGTAAGTATTATTCCTTGGCATAAAATGGCCTTGGAAAAACAGATGTTTTCTCTAATATTTTCAAGATATGTAAAGCCAGTGCGAGTATGAAAGAGTTTTTATATGAATTAGGATAACTATAAAAAAGTAAGATATGTAATATAAAACTCAATGTGCACATAAAAAGTCAAGAGAAAATGTTAAAGTATTGTTGTAATAAATATGACCACACTTTGACATTTACACTGCACAAATAGCACATATATATTGACAAGAAGAAAATAACTAAATCCAAAGAGAATTGGACAAGATATATGCAAAGGACTTTTACTGTAAGCCAAGGCCAAATAATCAACACAAACATGGAGTCATATCAAGTTTACTGATAATTAGGGATACAAATTAGAGCAACAATACTATATTACTATTAATGAAACTAGCATGTTATAATATAATTAATAATAATTAATACTTATAAGATTAACATGTTACAATATATTTCTATATAATACCTGCATTTTTTTGGCAAGAGTGAGGAAAAAATAATGCCCTATACATTGCTGAGTGAAGTGTGATGAATTTGTAGCTGTTTTAGTTGAAATTTATTATATTTAAAAATAGGGTGTACATTTAAGAAAATGTAATATATATCAATTTTTACCAGAACACATATATAACTGAACTTATTGAAATATTTTTTCATAAAAGTAAAAATATAATTAATATGGGAAAAGCTGATAAATATGCTACATATATTTTAGGGACTATCATGTGATTATTAAGCAGACAGATTCATTATTAATCATTATTAATAGGGCATAAGGGCTTTTTTACATTGTATTGATGATGATGGACAAAAAGCAAGCTTTAGAAAATTGTGTGTGGCATCTTATTTTTGGAAAACTTAAGTAATGTCTGAGAAGTGCATCTTCGTAATTACCTAAGAACACAGCAAAACTTGTATGACCATTGAATGATTTCAAGATTGTAGCTAAGCTTACAACATTATTTTATTCCTAATGACATGAAAGGGGAGAGGCAAAGAGAGAAAGTTTCTGTGGATCGATTCTAGTCTTTGTTGTGCTCCTTTCTAAAAATTGTATATACCATACGAGTCTTATTTCCTCCTGCAAGTTGTTACTACAATTCAGAAGTAGCATTCACTGGGTCTTTTGGAAGCCTGATACTTACTGTATTCCTGAATAGGTTAATAAAAGAAATTATTATGGTCCCATACCTTACTCATGTCAGAACTTTTATATAATAGGAAATTAAATTAACCTTGAAGTTGCTTATGTAGATTTTCAGAGTGCATATTTAAATATTTTTTTATTTTTGTACGATTACAGTTGTCTCCATTTCCCCCATTACTCTCACTTGCCCTGCCCACTGCCCACATCTAATCTCCCTGTTTACTTTGTCCATGGGTTCTTCATACACAGTCCTTGAATTGACCCTTCCCCCTTCTTTTCCAGTATTTTAATTGAAATCATTTGTGTATTCTAGCTTAGGCTCTTTACAAATGCTGTCAACAAAATAAGTGACTGTATTATTTTAAACTAAGTGACCAGTTAGATGGTAGTTGCTAATATTTAGACTGATCTTAAGTGGACTCATCAATTGACTTTGACAAGTGGTTAAAATATGTTTAATTGTTGGAAATAGTATCGCTGATTTGAGCTAAAGGTTAGTAGAGAGAAAAATGATAGTAATGTATAGCACCAAGGCTAAAGTGAAGTTTGCAGACAGAGTAAAATTTCCTTGATGTATAATATTAAAACTATTTCAGCCCTGGCTGGTGTAGCTCAGTGGATTGAGTGCAGGCCTGTGAAGCAAGGAGTCACTGGTTCAATTCCCTGTCAGGGCACATGCCTGGGTTGTAGGCCAAGTCCCCAGTAGGGGACTCATGAGAGGCAGCCACACATTGATGTTTCTCTCCCACTCTTTCTCCTTCCCTCCCCCTCTCTCTAAAAATAAATAAATATTTTTAAAAAACTATTTCAGTGTAGGATGTATTAAAAACAAGAATTGAATATGAAAAATTATGGGACAATATTCATATCAATATTCCTATGATTAGACACTAGCAAATAATTGATCACATTATATCTCTTAGCTATGGAATGGAAATAATTGTTTTGACTCCCACTTATTTGACAATAAATATTAATATAATTATGTATTTATGATCCTTCTAGTTTCTTAGAATATAAAATATTTTATATAACATAATTATTAGAAATTGTGAACAGAAACAGAAATATAAATATCTTATGGTAAAAGGCAAACTTAAACTGGTGTTACATATATTACAGAAAGGACATTATTTTACTTCAAATTATGTTTTATTTTTTTATTTTATGAAGGAGTAAGGATACAAAACATCATAAATATGTGATTGCAAAAGAAACACACATTCACTTTGTTAAAATAACATTTTAAAATGTTACCATCTAATAAAATGAATTTTAATTTGCATAATATCAGACTGCAAAAAAATGAGTATTTTTCTACCGTAATTTATTTCTACCACATTCTTATTCAGTCTGCAAATGTTCATTTCAAATCTTCATAACTATAGTCTGATTTAACAGATCATTAGTTTAATCAATACAGTGGTGCAGCCAGAGAAGCCAGCATGCAAGTGACATGGCTTAAGTGTTTGTGCCTAACAAGAAGATGCAACTTTGAGTCACTAATTCCCAATGTGAATAATCAACACCATTTTCTGAACCATGCTATTAACAGAAGCCAAATTTCCAACTGTGCTAGATAATGCAACTTTGCCTGTAGAGATCTTATACAATATCATACATTTTATTTTGGACCAATAAATATCTTCATATTAATCTTTAAATGGAGTACATAGATTCATTGTACTATGCTGATGCAGTCACATTAAACAATTTAATAGTAAGGTCATAAGATATAAAACATAGATAGAATATGACTTCAGAAATTGTATTCTAGCTTAGTTGTAGTTTACCAAAGGTGCCAGACACAGTGAGGGAACTCAGTGAATTACTACTTATTGGAATAATGTATCAGTTCCAATGTGAAAATTGATATATGACCTAACATGAGTTCTTAGTCCTTTATTATACTTTTGGTTTTAAACTGGGCTATTTTTAAATTTAATCTTTTCAGCTTACCTGTTTCTTTGGAAAACATCTGATTACTTTGTACTTAAAAGAACATTTGAAAATACTACTGTAAATATACATCATTTTAGAATTACTTTTAGTATCTACTGAGTTTAATTTTTTACTCATCTTTTGTTTTTGTTCCCTATGGGTTAAGCCAAGCAATACTTCCAATTTAGTGCTTCTATATTGTATTCTCAGAACACTGAAGAAAAAAAATAACCAGAGGATGGACAGAGAAAAAAATCCACTACATTTTGTATTTCCATTAAAGTACCACTTTTTCTGAAACTAAAATAATAACTGGAGAGACTATTCTTTCTTTATGAAGATTTTGAGTTAAGATATCCTTAAATATAGATGGAAACATTAGCAATGCCCATTTGAGCCTTACCTATGAATATTCCCCAGACATTTACATGTTATTCAAGTCCCTCTGTCTTAAAATGTTGAAAACATATTAAGGTATTAATTCTAGGTTTAAAAGACACTTAGATGAAATTGCCCTGGCTGGTGTAGCTCAGTGGATTGAGCGCGGACCTGCGAACCACAGGATAGCAGTTCGATTCCCAGTCAGGGCACATGCCTGGGTTGCAGTTCCCAGCAGGGGACTTACAAGAGGCAACCATACATTGATATTTCTCTCCTCTCTTTCCCTTCCTCTCTATAGATAAATAAATAAAATCTTTAAAAAAATAAAAAATAAATAAAAGACACTTAGGTGAAATAAAAGCTATCTTTTTTAAATGTATTTTGTGGAACAGGTAGAGTGTCTACATAAAGATATGTATTTACAAGTTTGTTGAATGGAGGTAATTATTGGCGTTTAAAAAATTATCACTATAACAGATAAAGCTTTTGTGCACTATAGACAGGTAAATAAAAGATACATGTCAGAAAATAATAAAGGGAGCATGTGTGAGAGAGATCATAGCTGCTATATGAAAGATGGAATTAATCACATAAAAATAACAGAGATGGGATACCAATGGAAAGTACTTACATTCTGAACACATGCAGGATGACAAAGATACAAATACATCCTGCTAAAAACATGGACATAACTGTGATACTAAGGTAGGTAAGGTAGCTATAGTAATGCACATAATATTGTAGTCACTTAGGGCACTGGATGGAACAGCATACTGATAGTTCAGAAACTTGTGTCCTTGCATGAGCAAGGACATTCACTATGTGACTTTTTTCTTGCATGAGTGAGGACACAAACATGTGAGTTACACATGTGACTGTGTGTAACATGGTCATATAGTTCCCATAAAACAAAATGACTTAATCATTTATATTTTAGAAGTCCATATGGGCCCTCTTAACTGCCACCTATAGCATTTTATACATTTTTCAAAATATGCTAAAACTTTAATTAAGATCTAAAAGGAGAGGACCAATTTTTTCTGTTGTCAAATTTCTATTTTAATGCTAAAGAATATAAATGTATGCAATGACCTAGAAACAATTATGCAAAGATTAGACAATAATCATGCAAGCAAACTTTTGACAATCATTACTGGTCTTTGATAGATCAAGCAATGGAAGAAAAATCACAATATTTATTTTCCTTTTGTCTGTGTAAAGATCATGGGTGTGCAGTTACCTTGAAAGTCAAGAGAATTCATAACTCTTAACATTTGTGACAGAAACTTGAAAAACTCAGGCTCAGAGGAAGCAAAATATTGAGAAAATATTCTTTGTTTTCTATAAATTACCTTAAGAATAGTGTGATATGGAGGTATTAAAAGTTTGTGATTTTTGTTGTGTAGTTGCAATGTATAATATTTTATTATTATTTTTAAGAGTAAGGCTTTGGTTGTTTTCATGTTTTGGCTACCATGAATAATGCTACAATGAACATATGAATGCATATAATTTTATAAATAAAATGTTTTCAAATTTTTGGGTAGATACACAGAAAAGGGGTTGCTGAGTCATTTGGGTATTCTTAATTTTTTGGAGAGAATTTTTTTTGTTTTTTTTTTAAGATTCTATTTATTTATCCTTAGAGGAGAAGAGAAGGAGAGTGGGAGAGAAATAACAGTGTATGGTTGCCTCTCATGGGTCTCCTCCTGGGAACTGGCCTGCAACCCAGGCATGTGGCTTGACTGGGACTCACACTGTGATCCTTTGGTTTGCAGGCCCACACTCAATCCACTGAGCTACACCAGCCAGGGCTGTATTCTTAATTTTTGAAAAACCTCAGTAATATTTTCCATAGTGTCTGTGCCAGTTTACATTCCCACCAGCAGTGAGTGGGAGATCCTTTTTCTCCACAACCTCTCCAACGCTTGTTATCACTTGTGGTGATAATAGCCATTGTAATGGGTGAGAGGTGGTAGCTCACTGTAGTTTGACATGGCACATATATACAATAGAATGCTATTCAGACATAAGAAAAGATGAAATACTGTCATTTGTGACAATAGGGTTGGACCTAGAGACTATCATGCTATGCAAAATAAATCGAACAAAAAGTCAAGAACCGTATGATTTCCTCCATCTGTGGAATATAAAGCTGAAAGCAACAGATGAAGAAATAAAACAAACAAAAAGTCGTAGAAAGAGACAATAGCATTGTGGTACCAGAGAGAAGGGGGGGATAATAAAGGGGAAAGAGGGTCAAATACATGGTGACTGAAGATTTGACTGTGTGGTGGGCACACAATGCAAAATAAGATGATGGATCACAGAACTGTATACTTGAAACCTATATCATCTTAGTCAACAATGTCACCTCAATAAATGTATTTTTAAAGAGAAAAGTATTAAAAATAAAATGTTTTGAGCAAGAAAAAAGTAAGCTATGTTATGTGTAAGATATTACCATCTAACTTCTTATGGGGAAAAATTTGTCAAATCATTCCATACATATCACCTACATGTCAATGACTCATTTTCTTTATATGAAACATAAAGGGTTCATTGACATATATTCATAATAATACAGTAGGCAAGAGGGTATCCCAGTGTTTAGAAGGCATACGTAGGATGAGTCCTTTTCTCTTTTATCCTCTCTCTTGTCCGTCTTTCCTCCTTCCCTTCATTTCCTTCCTTCCTTCCATACTTCTTTCTTTCTTTCCTTCTTTTTTTAATCCCCAGCCCTTTAGACACATAAAGACCAAAAGATACTCAGTAAAAAATTGAGTAAGCCAATTCTAATATATCTGTTATTAAGCTTTCTGTTTAATAATAATATGACAGAAGTGAATGGAATGAATATTAAAGCATCTTTTAACATTCTTGAAGGTGGAATTCAAATATAAAGTAAATGTACACTTATACAATTCAAGCTCAAGCTTTCACACTGTGACATCAATGATATTGTTTGTGGTTGTTTTTTAAATTCTCACCTAAGGACTTTTTTTAAAAAATCAAGCTTAAGGGGGTGATCTCTACACTGAAGCATACTTAGTTTCCTTTTGAAGTGATGGCAAATTTCTAGAATTGTGTTGGTGGTTCTGCAAATATTTTTAAATACTTAAGTCTATTCAATCGCATATTTCAAAGGGTTACTTTTATAGTGGGTAATTATACCTCAAATGTAAAAAACACAATTCATTTCTATTGCAAATACACAAGACTGAAAATTTATAATAACTTCTAACATCATCTCTCATGGAAATGCCAAAAAATTGAGATCTCTTATTCATTGTAGTCTGTAGTATACACCTTTTCACCCAATTTGGGGAACGTTAGAATATATGCACATTTTATGGCTGAGCAAGTCCTTACTTTATCTGGAGAACCCATGCTGAGTACATATATTTGAAATTTTAGAATAGATTCATTCAAGAAACTGATATCAGAAAGTTTCATAATTCTAAAAAGGAGACACAACCCAAATGTTCAACCGTTGAAATAAATGAATCTGTGTTTTATTTCTTGACTTGGGAGGAGAGTCCATGGGTGTATGATTTATAATTACACTTTAGTGATGTTGTATTTAGTATATTTAATAACTTATATTAATATATTATATTAATATTAAATATTAAATATTTAATTGTATGAATAAGTGAATGTGACCCTTTTTACAATCCATAAAACAAAGATTGAGAAAAAAGAAGTCATTGCAGGTATAAGGACAATAATTTCCTAATATAAAAAGTGACAAAACACTGATATGGAATGGAGAATAGGATTTGATGTGATCTCAGCAGGAGGTAAATGTGAGAGAGAAGAGTGTGAAATGGGTTGTGACAAGAAATGAGTTGAGCCACAGGTGCCTTGTGAAGCCCTTTAAAACTTGATGTGAGCAATTTAGTTACTGGATGCTTTCAAAGTAAGTGGAGAGAGACATTCATATCAAACTTGTGTTTTTATTTACTTTGACTAAAAGTCTGACAAACAAAAACAGTGAGAAGGGAGGAAGGAAGGCATATCAGGATGCTCTTGCAAAACCTCAAAACCTGTCTTAGGCAGTAAAGCCAGAGAAGAAAGAAGGATTTGTACACACAATCTAGAGGGAGTGGAGAATACTTGTTATACTGGGATTCAGGTACCAGTGTCAATGAGCATAATCAAGAATGTGGGGGATGAGAGTATAAGTTTTCTCTTCCTAGAAGAGGAAAACTTTTTGGCTGGTCTGAGCCACCCTTAGCATCTTATCCAGAAACAAAAGCACCAAATTCTGTGCTTCTTTCATGTCTCGTTTCCCCGCTAGCCAGGTTCTTCCAATGCCCATTTAATATGTTTTGTTTTCTTTTACTTCATAGTTATTACCAGTTTATACCATCTTATACGACACCAACTTCTTGTTTCAATGTATTGTTTTTATTTCTTTATGATACTATAACGTCATTTAGGACAAGGATATATATCTGCTCACTGATGCATGTCGATATCCTAAAATGTTACTGGAACATACACAGCAACAGTCTTTTTTCCCCTGTGAAGGAGGAATCTGATAACATCAGATGTCTCCCATCTTTTCCTCCTGTTCCCTGAATTTCCTTAAATTAGGGAAGAAACTGTGTCATGGGAAACAGGAATAATAGCCCCACATTACAGGAAATTTCTCAGGTCTGCAATGGTTAAAAATATGTTATTTTAGACATTAATGAGTCTCTTATTAATAGTGATTTTGTGGTACTATCTTTCCACACACATCATATACAGACACTGGATAGAAGTGAGGGAGTTATTAGTACGGTCATATCTTGGTACATCTTGGCTTCAGACCTCTTCAAACCCAGTACTTGTCACATTGACAAGAAAAAATTGTTTCAGCACTTGGCACTTGCTAGGGACTACTCACACTTGGTGGAGCTTATATGGGTTACCACACCACTCCACAAGAAAAAATGTTTCAGCACTCCTCACTTGCTCACCACTGGTTGGTCTGGGCACTCATCGTCATGAGTTCTGGAACAAAGTAATGATGAGTACCGAGGTACCACTGAATTCGATTTTAGTTTGTATGCTGAGACTAAATTTACATAGATTATATTCATCATTTTAACCATTTAAAATATACAGTTCATCGCTTTAGCAAATTCATAATCATATGCATTTATAACTACTATTAATTCTAGAACAATTTTACTTACACCTCCAAATTTTTCCTGAACTTCTCAACTCTCCCCTCAGCTNCTACTCACACTTGGTGGAGCTTATATGGGTTACCACACCACCCCACAAGAAAAAATGTTTCAGCACTCCTCACTTGCTCACCACTGGTTGGTCTGGGCACTCATCGTCATGAGTTCTGGAACAAAGTAATGATGAGTACCGAGGTACCACTGAATTCGATTTTAGTTTGTATGCTGAGACTAAATTTACATAGATTACATTCATCATTTTAACCATTTAAAATATACAGTTCATCGCTTTAGCAAATTCATAATCATATGCATTTATAACTACTATTAATTCTAGAACAATTTTCCTTACACCTCCAAATTTTTCCTGAACTTCTCAATTCTCCCCTCAGCTGATACTCTGAAAATCACTAATAGTTTTTTTGTTCCTATGGATTTGCTTATTTCAGAAAACTTTTTAAAGGTAGGTTGATTTTTCTCTGCTAATGTCCAGGGGAAGACAGACAAGACTGAGATTAAAGCTATGCTCAGGGGCCAGTTTACTTTGTGAGCACCAGGCACCACCCCTAGATCATGGCCTTGTCTTTGGGTCCAGTCTGATATTTACTTTGAAGGCAGCAAGATGGAGAAAAGCCAAAGTTGTGGGTTTGATCCCTGTGCAGGACACATACAAGAATTAACCAATGGATGAATAATGAGTGAACAACAAATCGATGTTTCTCTTTTTCTCTCTCGTTCTCCATCACCCTCTCAAAATAATATAAATAAATAATATTTATTTTCATCTCAATACACATAGCTCAAATCTATATATATCAAATATAATATCTCAAAAAATAAATATATATGTATATATTTTTTAAGAATGAGAAAACAGAAGAAGCCAAAAGCATATTTCAAGGAATGTTCCTGGGAGCCGCCACTTAATTTTTATCTTTATATCTAGCGTGGCCACACCTAACTGTAAAGGAACCTAGGGCGTATAGTATTTCTTCTTTGCACCTGTGTGTCCAACTAAAATTTTTAGTATTATTTAAAATGAAGAGAATGAATAGCGGTAGTAATTAAGAGCCTTTTCAACTTCCGGCCAAGATGGAAGCAGAAGTATACACACTGTGCCTCTTCACACAACCAAAATTAAGGACCACAAAGACTTACAAACAAAAACACAACCAGAACAGACAGAAAATTGAACTGTACGGAAGTCAGTTCAACCATTCAACCGGACGGGTAAGAGGGGCAGAGTCAGAGGCCGGCGGAGAGGAGTCGTGGCAGGAAAAGGCAGTGGCCGCCAGACTAGGGAGCACAGGTAGCACGGGGCTAGCAGACCCGAAGCACAGGGAGGAAACTAGCAGAGCACACAAGGTGGTTGGCTGATGGTGGTCACACACTCGTGAGCAGATAAAACAGACAAAAATGGGCAGTGAGACAGACCGTGCAACCCAGGGCCCCAGTGCTGGGAAATAAAGCCTAAAAAAGCCTAAAAGCACCAATTGAAAAGGTGCTAGGAGAGACTCCCAGACTCACAGAAGAATTTGCTGGAGAGACCCACAGGGTCCTAGAATGTACATAAGCCCACCCACCTGGGAACCAGCACAAGAAGGGCCCAATTTGCTTGTGGAAAACAGCAGAGGGGACTGAAATTCTGACCCTGATCCCACATACTGTGTCACAACCCAGCAACTGGGTAGCCCTGCCCTGGTGAATACCTAAGTCTCCGCCCTTCATACATGACAGGTGTGACCTGACCAAAAAATTATGGCTCAAACAGGAGAACAAATCAAAGCCCCAGAGCTGATATTTTTAAGTGGCCAAGAGATAGCCAACTTATCAGATGCACAGTTCAAAATACTGGTGATTAGGATATTCATAGAACTGGTTGATTTTGGTCACAAATAAGATGAAAAAATAAAGGTTACACTAAGTGAAATAAAGGAAAATGTACAGGGAACCAGTAGTGATGGAAAGAAAACTAAAACTCAAATCAATGGAGTGGACCAGAAAGAAGAAAGAAACAACCAAACAGAAAATAATGGAGAAACAAGAATTAAAAAAAAACTGAGGAGAGACTTAGGAACCTCCAGGATATCTTTAAATGTTCCAACATCCAAATTATTGGGGTACCAGAAGGGGAAGAGAAAGAGAAACAAGTGGAAAACTTATTTGAACAAATAATAAAGGAGAACTTCCCCAAGTTGGCAAAGGAAACAGACTTCTAGGAATTCCAGGAAGCTCAGAGAGTCCCAAAGAAGGTGGACCCAAGGAGGAACACACCAAGGCACACCATAATTACATTACCCAAGATTAAAACAAAGGAGAAAATTTTAGAAACAGCAAGAGATAAGAGGACAGTCACCTACAAAGGAATTCCCATCAGACTGTCAGCTGATTTTTCCAAAAAGACTTTACAGGTAAGAAGGGGCTGGAAAGAAGTATTCCAAGTCATGAAATGCAAGGACCTACATCTAAGATTGATCTAACCGGCAAGGCTTTCATTTAGAATGGAAGGGCAGATGAAGAGCTTCTCAGATAAGGTCAAGTTCAAGGTGTTCATCATCACTAAGCCCTTATTATATGAAATGTTAAAGGGATTTATCTAAGAAAAATAATATAAAAAATATGAACAATGAAAGGACAACAAACTCAGTTACTAACAACCACACCTAAAACAAAAGCAAAATAAGCAGACAGCTAGATCAGGAGTGGAGCCACAGAAATGGAGATCATATGGAGGGTTAGCAAAGGAGAGTGGGAGGAGGAGCCGGGGGGTGGGGAGAAGGTACTGAGAATATGTAGCATAGACAGTGGGGAGAAAAGAGACAGGGGAAGGGTAAGAGTAGTGTGGGAAATGTAAAAGCTAAAGAACTTATGACACATGGACATAAACTAAAGGGGGGAGATGTGGGTGGGAGGGGTATTCAGGGGGGAGAGGAATGAAAGGGGGGAATGGAACAACTATAGTGGCATAATCAATAAACTGTATTATACAAAAAAGAAAAAAAGAGTGTTTTCCACAAACATGTATTTTTCAATATCTCTAGAACTATATCAATAAATTAACTGCTGTGGTTACCTGGGTAGTGAAACAGTTTAGAACCATAATCTAAAGGGTAATGGTGGCTGGGAAAGTTTTCATTATATATTTTGTTCCATTGATTTTTGCCCCATAATTATGTATTACTCATTTACAAACTTAAATTAATTATTTTTTTAAAAATTCCCTTCCTAAAGATAAAAAGGTTGAAGAAGAAGAAAAAATTTCCAAGAAGTTTCAGCTTTAGTAGGAACCAAGGAGTGACTTTTGTCCATGCCTGGGTCAGATCGTCACATAAGGAACATCATGTCTCTTCTGCAACCACCTGCAGAAAAAGACTATGTTCTTAATGAGCTCACATGAGTAGGATAATCTTTCTTTATTAAAGTCACTTGTACCATGCATTGTACCATATTTTGCAACCTATCAAAGGAGTGGTATGGTGTTCACAAACCCATCCACACTAAAGAGGGTGAGATTACCTCATGCATTGTTAAAGAAAAATTTCAAGAGAACGGTATTGGTGTACAGTGTTTGTTTTCATTTGTTGTTGTTGTTTTCCTGCACATTAAATATTATAACCCAGTGCCTACTGGCCTGCTTGGCTTCTGATGAGAAATTAGCTGTTAGTCTTACCATGAGAAACTTACGTGTCACAAGACACTGGTTGTTTTCCAGGCTCTGTCTTTAACATTCTACAGTTTGCCTATGATATGTCTGTACATAGCTTTCTAAGTTTTTGTATTTAGAGTTATTTGAGTTTCTTAAATTTGTATATTTATGTTTTTCATTAAATTTGGGGTGTTTACATGAATCATCTCTTCAAATATTTTTTATATGTTGATATGTTTTAGACTATTTTATAGTTGCCTTCAATTCTGTTCCTTTTTCTTAATTTTGGTAAATCTCAAATTTGACCATCTCAATTGACTTATTTTCAAGTTCACTGATTCTTCTCCCCTAATCTGCTAAACTCTGTAATTGAGTTTCTCTATTTTTTTCTAATTTCAGTTCTTATACATTCTATATTCTAAATTTATATTTTTATCATTTTATTTCTTTGTTGATACTCTCTATTTGTTGGCATAATTAATTATTAATAATTCATAATTTATTTGGTAAGACATGCAGTGTCTTACTTTTTTACATGTGGTATCCTTCAGCTCTTTGAACACATTCCAAGTAGATGATTTTAAGTTTTTTCAAAGTAAGTCCAACATTTACAAATCATCAGGAACAATTTAGTTTCTCTTGATTTTTCTACAGCCTAGATCATACATTTTTATCTTTCTCATATCTTGTACTTTTTTGAGAACATGACATCTTGATTACTATTATGTAGAGCTCTCAAAATCAGATTCTCCCTCTCCCTGTCATAGCTATTGTTCATTTGTTTAGTGATTTTTGAACTAACTTTGTGAAGTCTATATTTTTATTGCATGTGGCTAGAGAAATCTTGCTTCCATTTGTTTAAAGCCATGTAATGACTGGACAGAAGATACCTTAAATGACTGGGGCAAAAATTAACTCCCAGTTTCCGCAGAATGACTCTGCATATGTGTTGAGCATGCGTGCAACACTTAGCCAGACAGATTAGAGCCCTGCCTTATTCTTTGATTCCTGCTTTCACGTATCCTCAGGGCCAACCAGAGGGAAGGCATTAGGACTTCCTTAGGTCTGTCCGGAGGAGGCACCCAATCCTAGGCACACACCAGGCTTTAAAACTTCCCAAGAATTTATCAACACTTTTTGAAATCTTTATTTCCCCAACATCTCATTTCCCAGGGGTTCCTCCCAATCTTTTTGTTTGATCTGCTTTTTGCTTCAACTTTCATCTACTACCTCGCATAGAGCTAACTATTTGGTAAAACATTTGCTTATACAGCATGTCCTCAAATAGCATTGTTTCATTCATCTTAATATGACTTTGATGAGATGTTCTTGGAATTTAACATTTGTTTTTATCAGTTAACTTATAGTATAATGGGTTTTGTTAAAAGTCATTTTGCTTGTTGTTGTAGAACCTATTGATGATGTCAAGTGAAAATTTTCATGGGAGTCCAATCTTTTGGCATCTCTGGGCCACAATGGAAGAAGAAGAGTTCTCTTGGACCGCACATTAAATACACAAACAGTAATGAAAAATGAGAGAGAAAAAGTTTTAAGTAAATTTACGATTTTGCAGTGGGCCTCATTCATAGCCATCCTGGGCACTTGCTACAGATTTCTTCAAACATTTCCTGAGTAGCAGCTTTAGGGCCCAGCTTACTTGAGTCAGACAACATAAAGGCAACCCATCGGAGCTAGTCTTTCGGGGATCTGCCAAATTTTTAAAAAATGACAATTCTTTGAAAACAAGGTTCACTGTGTCTCTTCAGTTATTGTTGCCAGAAATACAAGCTGTTACTTTCATGGTCACCACTAAGCTGGGGAGAACGGAACAGGACTCCAGGAAGTTAAAAATACTGTAACATTTCTTTTTTTTTTCCTCTCAAGATTTGTTTCCAAAGTTGCAAATCTTGATTCTTCTTTTTAAATGTGTTTATTGAATTTAGAGAGAGAAGAAGGGAGGAAGATAAAGAAGGAAGAATCAACATGGGAGACAAACATTGATTGGCTGATTTCCGTACATGGTCCAACCAGGGGTCAAACTGCAACCTAGGTATGTGCCCTGATTGGGAATTGAACCCCCAATCTTTTTATGTACAGGAAGTATTTGAACTCCATTTCTAAGTATTTCTAATAAGGTAAAAACATAAAAGAGGTTTTACACTGTGTACTAACAGTAACTGAAGCAAAAATCAAACATTTTATTTCTAAAAATGTTAGGGTTGAAGCTAAATTAGTGAAAGTTACTTAGTGTTAAAATTCAGTTTGTCAGCATGTGGTTGATCCACTGAATTAAACCAAATTTTCCACCTAAGCAGGTTAATTAGTGCTCATTAGTGAACTCATCCATTTTGCTCTTCTCTGTCAGGCTGTATGGCTTTTCTGAGTAGTAGACAGATGCTGTCTTCTAGCACTTGCTGCACGCTCCCTACAGAAGCATCTCCTCTCAGTCTCTCTTCAGTGTATCTCCTGCCACCTTTGGGATGAGTTCCTGGCCATACCTTTTAAAGCATATGAAATGATAAGACTATAGTAAGAAGTAATTGTAGATTCATTGGCATTTTAGAAACCACTTTTCCCATTATCTTCTTTTATTATTCTCAACTACCTTCTTATATGCCTTATTGTATTATTTTATTGTTAAGACCGAGAATCATTATCATTCATCCAAGGTCATATACAATTACGAGATGAGTAGGGTTGTAGCTTCAACTCAGGACTTCTGAATGCAATTGTATATCATTTACACACACATACACTGACTCAAGTCTTATGAATGCAACCGTGTACTATTTACATTTGTGAAAACACTACAGTGTGTATTTGAGAGGCATTTTCAATGTATAGCTGTGATTTGAGTGCATAAGGAATAGGTACCAAGTACCATTCAAAATTCTGTGATTACCATAGCTGAATTAAAACATTTCTACTCTCATGTAGTATATAAGCCCTTGGATGAAAATGTAAGAATTTATTCATTATACATGTTGCTATATACAGATTTTCTTTTGTTTTCTTGAGACTGTATTATATTTTTAAACTTATTTTGTTGAATTTTGTAGAGAGAGTGAGGAAGAAAGAGAGAGAGCCAATGATTTGTTGTTCCACTTATTTATGCATTCATTGGTTGATTCTTGTATGTGCTCTGACAGGGGATCAAATCCATGACCTTGGCATATCTGGACAGCGTATTGGGTTGATATATAAAGCACTTAGTGTAGTGTTTCCCACAGTAAGTGCTGAATACATATTTGCTGCTAAGTTATCTCAATCAAGAGACTGAATTTAAGTCCCTGTTCAGCAATTTCTTGGTACCATTTAAGTAAATGTAATGTCCTGAGGATACTCTATGAAACCCTCAGAAATATCAATGTTACAAATGGAAAAACCTAAATAAAACAATGAAAGTTCCACTATTAGAGTGAGAAACAATTAGAAGGTAATTCTCCCACTTTGATTTTTAAAGTAAACACAAAAGGAAAAAAGTTTCAATATTGCTGCTCAGGTATACTTTGTTCATATCCTGACATTTATTTATTGCTTATCAAAATGAATTAGTGTACACAACTGTCTGGTAAAAACTTTTATATATTTAATATGCATTTCTCCCTAGATGAATGATTAAGGTCAAGTAAATCAATGGAATCCACAGCATTCATTGACACATAGATATTTCATATAGAATGAGGCAATTAGCCTACCACGATGTTTAGCACAGTGTTGTTAAACTAGAATAATCAGAATTATAGCATAATCCTAGAAGTATGTATGAAAAAATTAACAAGGCATTATAAGAAATTATATGTAAAACTTATAAATATCTTTAATACAGATGAGAAGTGAATACATTGATATCTAAATTTTTCTTAATGGGGGAACACTCAAAATATAAAGATACCAATTCTTCCCAAGTAAATTGGTAAGTATCTTAAGTCCTGCCTAAGCTAGGCAACAGCTATTTTCAACCCTTTTTCATCTCGAGGCATACATAAACTAACTACTAAAATTCCGTGGCACAACGAAATATATATTTCATTTTTCTGTTGTTCTCACCAAAAAGGTATGTATAGCTTTGATTCATTCACACTGGGTGGCAATTGTTGGGTTGCTTGTTGTCACTTTTTAATTGACAATCTAAGAGGAAAAAGGTTCGTGCCCCTGACTCAATAGTCAGGTATTGCACACTTTGTAAATTTTTGCAGCACACCAGTGTGTCTTATGCTATATGTATCTGGTTGTCATTGATATAATAATTAATATTAGAAATATCCCAGGAAACATTGAATCTGTTTGTATTGGGGTGCTCAAAATAATCAAGGCAAACACATTGAAGCCATAATAATAGTGGCACAAACAGGATTAATCCATAACATAAGAGGTCCCAGAATTGCTGGAATTATCATCAGTGGTATCTTGGGGTGAATTATAGGTAGAAAGCAGAATGTTTATAGAACAAGTGGTTGTGGAATTTAGTTACTGTGACAACTAAAGTGATTGTAAGGATAGAATCACCTGATCTTTCCTTACTGTTCTAGAAAGTACGCACTGAGAAAAGAAACTTGAGTTATCAATAGACAATTAAGAATATGTGTACAAACCAAAGCAATTCACAGAAACTTTGAAGGATCCTCTAAGCTTAAATAATAACAAGGAAAATCCCTTAATTTGAAGAAAACAAGTTTGAAAACCTAGCTCAGTTGCTGCACCAATTATATGCACTATCCCTCCAGGCATTTTGTACTAAAGTTTTTACTCTGCTGGGGAAGAAGTTGGACTCCAAAAGAAGAGATAGGAATTTGGGGGAAGATAGGGATGAATTTAAGAATCTTGAAGCTCAATAGGTTCCTGAAATTCTTTTGCCTCCTACCCTTCCTTCCCAAGCATCTAATCTCTGCATATAAGCATTTCAATGGCTACATGCAAGGAGGGCAGTTTCCTCACAAACTGAAGCCAGTTACATGCACACACACTCCCTTTCATTGTAATCAGTTTTCTACTGATAATAAAACCCAGTAAAGCCTTGATGAAGAAGTACAAGTCCTGACCCAGAGAAAATTACTTTGACATTGAAAGAACTATAAGATTTCTGCAATCTATATTAACATCAGTCTAGGAGCATTTGTGGAGACCATTCTAGTGTGATAGATCAAAGGTGACATAATGAAGTTTTGATTTGGAAAAATATATTGTAAAGGGGGACTCAGCTATTGAGCTTCAATGTGTAGCTCTGATTAACAGGAAGTATTATTAGTCTACTGAATGGGCTATTCAAAGCCGGATTCAATGATGACATTGATCAATAACATAAAAAAATGCTGGAATTCTCTTGTGATATTGGAAAGAATCGGATATGAAGAATTGGGAGTTGGGGAACATCACATGTATCTCCTGAGTGCCCATTGCTCAGCTGCCCTTAAGAATACCTCCCAGCAGTACCTTCCATTACCAGACATCAAGACTCGAATTTTGGAAGGGTGGAGCCATAGTCCTTGAAAAGCTCCGTGTGTCAGAGATTCCTGAGCAAGATAAGACAGCAGCTACAGGTAGTGTGATATCATGAGAGAAACAAGATCTAGAGATGTGAAGGTCAGTTGGTAATATTCAACCATTAGGGACAGCAGATGAGTGCAATTACCACAATTAAACTAATTCATATAATGTTAATCAGGTGTTTTAAGCTTAAGGCTTTGTGACAGTGGTTAAATAACTTTAGTGTTCCTAGAAATTAAACAGAAGTTTCACTTTGAAATGTACCATTTGACATTTGTAGCAAGTTCTGTGTCTTCCGAGGTGTGCTGAGCAGAAAACTAACTTGCCCACAGTCATGGTTATTCCAAAAACCTTTCAGGGGTTGTTATAGATTCTCAGTGTCAGCTGACCTTTTGCCACTCTAAAAGCCATCATAGCTTTTCCCTCGAAATAAAGATGTGTGGCAATTACCTGACAAATGGATTCTTAATCTTAGCCCAAGTAGTATCAGTGGAATTAGAGCTTTCCTCCTCGAATTATTTCCCTAATTCTGAAAGGAATAGTCAAAACTGTTATGCTTTCTACGTGGCAGAATTTCCATTTGGTTTCTTAAGCTATGGAGTGAGAGCCATTGTGTCAAAAATGCCGTACCGGGAGCCACAGTGCTTGGGCCTCTCTTTCCTGCTGTAAAGGGCGTAAGTCAAAAGTGATGATCACATTTTGGGGGGAATTGAAGAGGCCACTATGACAATTGAAGTCTTTAGGGATGCATGGTGATTTTTTTTGTGCGACTTCTAATGCATCTGCTTTTAACTTACATATTTTGTTAGGGTGACACGAGATGTGAAAAAATTCACAAAGAGAAGAAAGTGCAGAGAGTCAAGTGAAATTTACTTTCCCAAGTGAGGGAAAGGGCTAGGCACAGAGAAATGCACCAGCTCCCAGGGGTTAGGGCTTTGGGCTTTTATCAGTTAATGGACTAATCGTAGAGCAGGATGTTTCAGTTGGACTGCAACTTCTGGTTGCCTGGTAGATCCTGTTCTATAAGTTCTTGGAACCTCTGTGCCTTCAGGGCACTGCCAGTAATTTTCTAGTCTTGAGGATAAAGGCTCATAAAACAATTAGGGTCAGTCATGCTTTATGGGGTCCAGCCAGCTCTGAGAAAGAGGGCCCGAGCAAGTGGCTTTTGTCCTATCATTCCCCACTCTGGTTTCTGAGATGGCTTTATTTTTAATGACCTGGATCTGTTCTGGTTCTGGGGAACAGGGACAGAGGTCTCTTCTTTTGGAGGTTCCTGTGGATCATGGACATACAGGTCCCCCTGCCTGTGGGTCCAGGTATGGGCCATTAAGAAGGAGAGAGTGGAACTGGATAGCCTGAAAGGCCAGAGCTATAACTTGCAGTCATGGGCAAAATGAGTCTCCCAGAACTAGGATACTTTGTTCAGTGAAGGATATGAGCTATTTGAGGATACAGGACCCAAAGGCAAGAATAAAAGCCTGCTATAGGTCCTAGGAAGGGAGTTAGCCAGGAAAAATTAGAACTAGATATTGGCCTTAAAATCCCCAAAAGGGAAAGACTGAGTAGTAGGTAAAATCTATATGGCTGACACTGCATCAGCACCTCTTAATAATTCTAAGTCGAGAGATAAAAGGAGCCACTAGATTGGAATAAAACTAGAACAAATTAGGATTTAATTCAGTATGAGGATGACAATTGGACATTGTGATTTCCAGTGAAACACAATTTTCTCCCTAAAATCACTCTCATTTTATCAAAGAGACTGCATTAAGTCCAGTTTCGATTTAGCCTGATTATTTGCATGGACATGACAAGAATAGTAATTGGGTCATATAGGCTCTTCAAATCCACTTTGCTGGCCTTGGCTGGTGTGGCTCAGTGGGTTGAATGCCTGCCTGCAATCTTAAAGGTAGCAGGTTCAATTCCTGGTCAGGCCATAGGCCTGGGTTACAGGCCAGGTCCCCAACTGGGGGCATGCAACAGGCAACTAACTGATGTTTCTCTTTCACATCTATGTTTCTCTCCCTCTGTTTCTCCCTCCCTTCCTCCTCTCTAAAGAATAAAGAAAATCTTTAACAAAAACAAAAACAAACAAAACAAATCCATTTTGCTGGAATTTTACAAGGAACCTCCACATTGAACTTTAGTCAGCCTTTCAGGGCAAAGAAGCCAAGCCAGCTTCCATCTTGCTTTCCCTGAAATACCTGTAAGTTTGGGTGGATTCCTCAAGTTCTTGAGGTCCCTAAAATGTCTTGAGGTTCTTTCATTGCCATCCTTAAGGAAAGGAAACTGTGTTCTGTACCTGGAAAGATAGCCATGAACCATGAGACCAAGCAATTTACCAGGTCATTTTCCCGAGGTGCTTGTATTGGCATGAAAGTCAGTCTTAATTTCTTAAGGCTTTCCTGTGACATCCAGAGTGTAGGAGCCAGCTACGATAAGAGCCAGCTGCAAGTAGAAATTCCAACAGGATATAGTTAGGCCCCCACCCCAGAATGTAGTCAGTGTACAAGGCCAGTCAGGCATGAAGCTAGATAAGGAGAATGTGGAAGGCCAGTAGGAGGGAAAAAAAAAGAAAAATATGTTCTGCCTTCCAACAAGAGGGTCCCACCAATGAGTAAGGAGGCTATTGTTCAATGGCACCAATCGCTAACAGCCACATCTGCTTCTGTATATTGCTTGCTTGCAGTATTCTATAAAAACCCTTTAGTCTGTAAGCCAGGCGCGACTTCCATATTGTAGCTCTGAGGAGCTACGGTGACTCCGGTCACAGTTGGGGAAGTTCGCCCCTGCGCAGGTTAAAAGTTTGGCCAATAAATAACATCTAAATGCTCTAAGTGCCTGGACATTTGGTTACTCGCTCTTCGAATGTAACACAGAGTCCAGGTGTGACTCTTTCCATCATGACATTCCAAACCCTTGGTTAACAAAACCACACTGGGAAACTGGTGCTATTGTAAACAGAACAGATTCTTACTGAGTTTATGCAAACAAACATATTACCGTGAAAATAAGACCCACTCATTAAGAGTTGCCAAATTCTGGAGGGATTAGATAGGGAGAAAAATATAGATGATTCAATATTGCTTATGAGGGTATGCTTTACGAATTGTTCTAGAGACAAAATAAAACAAAAACAACTTTGCTCCTACCTGGAAAACACAAAGATTTTAAATTAGCAATATTTTGAATCAAATTTTGTTTGTTTTGACTATCTGTCTTTACTTTCTTATATCCAGTTATTCCTTAGGGTTCAATAAATCTTCATTTCCTTCAAAGATAGGATCTGCCTAAATATCTGTAATTTAAAATAAGTCAAAGTTCTTTTCCTGAACCTTTATAAAGATACATTGGCAAATGCATTCGAGTAAAAGAATGACTATTTATAAATGACAAAATTTAAAATGACATGGTTATACATTTGATTATAATGCAATTTATTAAGAACATTGCTTCTTTATAAGATCTAACATTTCCAAGATAACAATTTCTTGGTAATAATTACTATGAAATGACATAAAATAGTATAAAGCCCACATTTTTAGATTTCACTCACAATCTCAATATATATAAAGGCAAACAGTATGAAAGATTTCAAAATGCTGTACAGGACTTATCAGAAGTGTGCATTGGGCATTGGAAGCAGTTAAACATTCCCAATGTGTGGGTTACAAATACCCAGAGTTCCACTGCTTAATGTCCCTATAGGGACCAATCACTCTTGGCTTACCCAGTGTCACTGGCAGGACCCCTGTTACCCCTGAGAGCTTCCTGCTTGAACTTGGCTTTAACTTTTTACAAGTTTCTTCTTAGGGCAGTTTGAAATTTCTAGAACATCTATTTTGATAAAAAACAAATAGAACATTATTATTATTCCATTTGGCATTTTTCCATGCAATTTTTAGTACATTAAATAGGCCCAATTAGTTCAAAAATTTTCCTTTTACAAGGAGAAAGAATAGATCCTTGAGGAATTCCAGGTGCCCATTGGAATAGCTTTAAGTCATTTCTAAGTTTTTAAACTTGACCTTTGGGCAGGCTGTCAAACAAGCTTAACTGAAAGATTATAACATAACCTTGTTGTAAAACACGCACACACACATATGTGCACACATGCACACACACTAAAAGACATGAATCAAAATTAAAACCAGTTTTGATAACAAATAATTTGTCCAAAACACATAATTCTATTTAATTTATATCAGTATTTAATATTTTAGGCCAACAAAATATTACCTCCTGGCTGTGCCATCCAGAAGTAGAAAACTCACCACATGTAACACATAATCACATGCAGGTCATACACATGAAGACTGAACACATAAAGACCATAGAGATCATTTAAATTACCATTTTTTGTAGAAAAAGCACAAGATTTTTTTCATTTGCTTCTGCCAACTGTCAAGAAAAGTGGGAACGAGGATGGAAGTTTCTAAATACCAAGCAGGAAGACCTGTTGAGACTCTCAGCGAAACCTTAAAGCACTGTTAATGAGTGGGGGGAAAGTGTCTGGGCTCCAAGGAGTCTGGCAGCAGGGAAGAGCCTGGGGGCCGGGGCTGCTTTGGCCTTTGAAAGGTCAGGAACCTGATAACAGAAGATACATGTGCAAGTGGAAGACTAGGAGTTACAGTCGGCACCAGCAGAGAAATACAGAGAGTTCACCCTGTGCCTGAGGGTGACCTTACCAATGAAGAGAACGCCAGCCAGATGCCCTGGGAATGGATCGAATGCACCCGGAGAGACTGATGTGTAGCCAGCTGAGAGTCAGAGGCATCCCTGTAAGTCTCTGTGCTATTTTAGTCCATTGTGAGTAAGCAGAGTGGGTACCCTCTTCAGCTGACCCTGAAGCTTTCGTGGAAATTAATAATGAGGGAAAGATGGTTAGCAAACACTGTCAGTCTCCACATTAGTTTTCTCTTTGGAGCTCCCTGAAGGACATGGCAGAAATGGGAGCGGCAGGGAGAAACCCAATGGGAAAGGGAGGCAGGGGCCAGAGGTCTGAGGAGAAGTGGGAAGAAGAGATGGAGAGGGTGTTAATGAGTCAGGTGAAGAGGCAGAAAAGCGGCTTGAGCTTAAATGCCCCTTTTTCCTCTGCATTGAGAGGCAGGCCCAATTTTTCCTAGGACTGACCAGCTTCCAGGTCCTCAGGAAGAGAATTTAGGGTGCTATACGGTCTGCGAGGAGGTGGTAGAGTGAGGCAAATTTGAACAAAAAGGCATAGTTAGGAGAAAGAGGCCTGGAATCCCTGTAGAAGGTTAAAATATCATCTCCTCCTGAAAACTAAACCTAAGGAGGGGATCCAGACACTGACAGTAGAGGTCAAGTTGGAGGACAGCATTAGAGTTAAGAGACCCCTAGTCACTCAGTTTGCATTGAGGCCAGGCTGTGTTGAAACAGAAAACCCAGAGCTTGGGATGGAGATTGGTAAAACCCAGAGCTTTCAAGTTCCTCAGTAGGCAACCCAGTGGGGAGGAGTCCTTGGGCTGGGCCAATTGAATAGTGCCCGAGGTGAGAACTATGAAGAAGAAAGGGGAAGGATATCTCAGGGACAAGAAAAACTGAGGAGTGGGGAAGGCTCAAGAACTCAAACGACCTAGAGGTCTGCAGCCAGAACTTGGTATCCTGGAACCTGAGAGCCAATGGAAGGCGAGGATTTGCCTCAGAGCCAGGCGTCCCTGGGCCACGAGAGCAGACTGAGCCAGCAGGGAGATGGAGATGGGTGAAGAGGAGGCTGTCTACAGATTTCTGAGAAATGGAAAAGTATCAGAATCTCTCCAAAACACAGAGACAGGACTAGGGGGCTAGCCTGGGCTGAGCTTCTGCTGCCCACTGCTGCCGTAAGTCGCAAGACTCGGGATGCCAGAGGAGAGGTAGAGATAGAGACTGTCCTGTAAGGGCCAGCAAAATAATAGGGTGGTCAGCGACACCGGCTGTGAAAGAATTCACAGAGAATAAATTATAGAGAGTAAAGTTTTATTTTACTTTCCCAAGAGAGGGAAAGAGCTAGGAGTGGAGAAATGTATCAGCCGCAAGAGATTAGGGCTTTGGGCTTTTTATCTGGTAAAGGGGTGTTGGTAGAGTTAAGGTGTTTTAGTTGGGTTGCAACTTGTTTTGATTTTATCTTTGGGTGCAGGGTCCAGCCCAGGTCATTGTGATCTGATATGTCCTATTTCATATGTTCCCAGAGACTCTGCACCTTCAGGAGGCTTCCAGTAGTTTTCTAGTCCTGAGGATAAAGGCTCATAAAACAATTAGGGTCAGTCATGCTTTACACGGTCCAACTAGCTCTGGGAAAGATGGCTTGAGAATGTGGTTTTTGTCCCATTATATTCACCTAATGCAAACTACATTGCCTAAAGTAAATATCAGTAGATTTTTAGAGACGTAATCGTGTAGTGATAGCATTCATAGTTGTAGTACCAGATCCAGAGTAACTTTGATTTCAGTTGTCTTGGCACGCTACCCGTGAAAGTTCAAAAGCCTGCAAAACTGGTGGAATTTAGTAGTGTGTGGCACCAATTTTAAAACTGAAAGCAAGTCACTTTAACTTTGTACCATTCATCATGGAGAGAGAGAAACACCATTTGAATTTGGGAAGAAATATGTACCGTATTTGGGCACGCTTCTCTTATTCATTTACTGAAGGATCTCTGAAACTACTACCTACAAATGGTCAAATAATAGTAATGTCTCTTGAGCAGTTACCTGCACAGTCCCCTGCTATTTATGGGCTCCGAAATTTGTAAATTTGGGGGAAATATTTTATAACACCTCTAGCAAACATATAGCTGAAATATAACAGACCCCTAACATTTTGGAGTAAGATTGCGCTCTTGTCTACCAAGAGTTCCTGTGAGTGCTAATTGACTCTAGTAGAGACTACAAAGCCAGATTACCATTTATAACAAGGGACTATGACACTAGCATCCTGTGTAATGATTTTAATAGTATCCCTTTCGGTGAACTACGTAATTTGATGGGTCCATAAATATCTCATTATAAAGTCGAAGTGGTGTGTAATAGATCAGTTGTGAGCAATTTTGAGCAAGTTAAACTTCAGTTCAACTGAAATCACAGTTACACTCTCCTAGCAGTGAGTAAGTTGACCAGAATTTTATGGTATCTGCTGCTCCTACTTCACTGCTTTCCCTACAACCCACACCTACAGTCATGCATGACGACAGTGCATGGGCTTTCATCCCAGATCTTATCTAGTCCTACATGCACTGGCCATCGTTTTGCTTAATATGGCACCATCTCAGAGGGGCGCCTGCTGGCTACCAGGTGGAAATCAATTGCATTGGACCCCAAACATCATACCAAAAAAAGTCATCTGTTCTCACAAGTGTTGAACCGTATTCTGCATATGGATCTGCCTTCACTGCCCCAAAGGCTCTCTGATACCTCTGCACATGAAACTCTACCATACTTTGTCCATCAACATAATATCTTCCACACGTCACACCTGACCATAGAACTGTGGCTGCAGGCTCATGGCATGAGGTTCACCTGTCTTATTTTGTGCTCTCTTACCCGTAAGAAGCTGGATTAATAGTATGGTTGACTAGTATGCTGAAGGACTAGTTATGGTGCTAGCTGGAGACATGTGCCTGAGAACATCAGAGTATGGTGCAACATACTGAGTATGCCTTAAATCAAGGATCAATAAATATATTGTTCTGCTTCCCTCATGGCCAGGGTGCATAGATAAGGAATCTGCCAAATACTATACCAAATATCCCAAGAAATAAACCTTACTTCCTGCCCCCAGGGCCTTTGGGGTTTCTCAATCAGCCTATCAAATCTGAAATGCTTCCCCTCGGGGGTTAGCTGATGGCTGTCACCATTTTTGGCTTCTTATAGCAGTAGACCAGGAGACAGAGATCATGGTCGCTCTCTTCACCAACGTGACTGATTTCCCCTATCTGGGAAGATCTGAACTGATGCTATAAAATAAGAGAAAAGGAGACAGTATCATAGAGATATTAATTCAGAAGGATAAAAATCTAATTTTAAACTCATGTTTAAGATTACCAGCAATTTACTTTCAGCTGGGACATTCTTCTGGCCTAAGCTGAGCTCACTCATGAATCTTTAGACATCAGCTTCAATATGGACTCATCAGCAAGAAGCTTTGCCTCTGTTGGGTTGACTGGCTTTGGCTGGGCTGTCTTGTTTCTTCAAGTAGGCTGTCATCCTCTAGCAGGTTAATGAAGGCTTGTTCAAATGACATTGCAACAAAACTCCTGGGAAGGGGCAGAGCCTGCCAGGTATTCTAAGGATCCAGACCTCACACAATGGTAATTATGATGCCTGTATTCCCAAACAAATCTAAAAGCTAGCTCATATTCAAGGGATGGAGAAGACTTGTTTTACTGATGAAATTATATAGATATAGATATGTATCATCACAACACATAGACACTCAAATATGGGGAAAAGTGGAGGTTCGTGAACATTTTTCACGTTAACAGGGAACACACAATATTTGTAACCAAAGGAGATGAATTAAGGTGCATCTTATTACTCTCTTGCTCAATAGTATTGGTCAAAAGAAAACTTTGGAAATCTAATAAAGTCCAGGCCACAAGGAATTTGATGCTGAATAAAAGTGATGGTCACATGATTAAGTAAAGTAGATATCATAGTAAAAATGTTAGAAGATGCTAAGGGGAAATTTGAAAGTGTAGGCAAAGAAGTAGCAATGGTTAATAATTAGGCCAGCATGAGGGGTAGAAAAAATGCAGGAACTATATTGTACATCACTCAGTACTTTCATCCCTGTTGTGTTGCACGATCTCGTACAAAACTTTTGTGCATGCTAACATTTAATTTTCAGGTAAAGATTTGACTGAGTTAATATTATCCATAAACATTAACATGGTTGTGGTTGGAATTCAGTGCCTCCTCTGCGTTAGAAACAACTTTTAATCTAGAAAAATCCAAGAGTGGATCTTGGATATTTATGTACCGGAGGGGACTGAAGACTTTCCTAGTGTCTCGGAAGATCCATCCTGCACTTATTCCACCTGGCTTTTTGTTCAGGGTTCTAAGAAGGGTGGACTCTGTTGAATTCCTCATTTCTTATTCATTTTAGTCACAAGGAGCCTTGGTAGTAGATTAGAGAGAAGGAGGAAAATGAACTCATTTTTCTTAAGGCATCCTGCTACACAAATCACTTCTTCTAGGCCCATGGAGACATTTATTATCCACTATTCAGCACTGGGTAGGGCATACCAGTGCATTGACTAAATATACAACCAAACTAGAGATGATATATTCACCCTTGAACCATCGACAGATTTTTGCACAAGATCAGAATGGTAGAGATATTTTTCAACATGTATTTTGAGTATGACTTCCAAAATGCCTGCATTATTGTAGATATTTTATTTCAAAATTCTCAGAATAGACATTTTTAAATCAATGGAATGAAACAGTTAAAGTAGGGAAAAATAGAATGCAAAATGTCATGACCACAGCCATGTCCGCTCTTTCCTTGGTTTTCGAGAGCATGCTGCACAGATGTTTTGTGATTGTTGTGAAGTACTGACGTTAGTAGACGCTTATCTAGTTTCTTGCTTTGGCCTCATACCGTTTAAAGGTTGATTTGAGGACCACCCTCTTTCTTAGCTCTGGCACATGCTCAGAGTTGTATCCTCTTTAATTTCTTTCTGTTTAGTTACAAGGAACGCAGTTCCCCCCCGTCTCAATTTATTTCTACAAAAAAAGAAGAGTTCCACCCTCAGAGGGCTCCTCCCAAGAGGTTCATGGTCAGCATTCAGAGGGAGAGTCATGGGTGATAAAGGCTTATGTGCATTGGTGGGTATGTTTTCAGGTGACGAGTGATGAAGAGATCCTGGGGGCTGGTGGTGAACAGTTAGCCACCTTCAAAGGTTGGTAAGAGGAAGCAAAAACACGTAGCAGAAGAACAGCTACTAAAGCAGAAATGGTTTTGTGCCCCCAATTCTATTATTTAAATATTAAAGACAGCATGATAGCATGGTAGAACATAAAAGCTGAGCAACTGTAATCCCAATTTGTAGAATAAAGAATATTAATATTTCATTATGCAATAATGGAAGTTCCACTATAGTATGTTTAAAGGTTGAAAGATTTTTGGAAATATTCAGTTTTACATCTCCTTTCTTGGTAGGTCACAATTTACGTTAGTATGCCAAAAGGCTTGGTGAAAAATTTGAAGGAAAAAAAGTTTAAAACATGGAAATCTTTCTGAAACAGAAAATGTAAACATTTATTTTATCGGCATAGAATTGTGAAGAACACCTTTTTTTGCAAGTGTATTTAATATATGATCATCTGAGATAATACTACATGTAGTAGTATAATAAGAGAAACACTGTGGGTGACATTATGCCATTGACAGATAAATGAAGAGAAAGTAAGATTTGCTCGAGTCAGATGGGAGGACATGGAAAGAAACAATACTTTGAGTTCTGGACCCCATTCCAAATCCCTATTTGGGGCACCTGTCTTGGCTGCACCCTGTTACATTAGTAATATTATATTGAATACCAAAACACTTAATTTTAAAATATATTGTCTTTGTGACTTATTCTTTGACCAATGGATTCTTATTAAAGGTTTATCTAATTTCAAACTATTTGGTGTTTTCCTCAATAACTGATTATAATAGATTTGTAATTTAATATGTTATAGTTAGAGTACATACGTGTATATTTATAATTTTTATTTTGTCTTGTATTTTTAAATAATTTGTTTATTTATTTTTAGAGAGAGGATAAGGGAAGGAGAAGGAGAAGGAGAAGGAGAGAAACACCAATGTGTGCTTGCCTCTTACATGCCCCCCAGTGGGTACCTGTCCTGCAACCCAGGCATGTGCTCTGACTGGGAGTCAAAGCGGTGACCCTTGTGTTCCCAGGCTGGCGCTCAAGCCACTAAGCCACATCAGCCAGGGCAATATATTTATAATGTTTTAAAAAAATGGAAGAGTATTGATCTAGTATATTGTCTTTCTTTGTGAATTTTACATGTGCAATTGAATCGCCTTAAATAGATGTTATAGTGTTTTTAAGCTTTTGTAACAATTTCTTCTTTAAACCATCACTGTGGAGAAACATTTTGTTTTAATATCCAAAGTTATGGTATATTTGTTTTCTAGCACTGCCATAACAAATTATCATAAACTGAGTGGCTTACAAAGCAACAGGAAAGATTCTCTTACAGCTCTGGAAATTAGCAGTCCAAAATCCACGTATCAGCAGGGTTTGATCACTTTGGAGGGTCTGAGGGAGAATTTGCCCCGTTCCTCGCTCCAAACATCTGGTAGTTGCTGGAAATCCGTGGTGTTGTCTTGGCTTCTAAATGCATCATTCTATTCTCTGCCACTATCTTACATGCTGTTCCCCACTGTGTTTCTGTGTCTTCACATGGTCTTACTTTTGTGCCTGTTCTCTCTAAACATCCTTTTTCTTATGAGAACACTAGTCATTGGATTAGGTTTTATTCAGATCCCTGATAACCTGTTTAAGCTTGTTTATATCTGCCAGGATCTTATTTCCAAATAAGGTCACACCTGTGGGTACTAGAATTCAACATTTTTTTTTGAGAATGCAATTCAAATCACAAAATATGGTTATTATTTATACTGGCTTGGAAATGAATTCTAACAAGTACAGTGCTTTAAAAACACCTGCGTGATAACAGGTCTTTAAAATGTTTTGTGCTTTGCTGTGTAGCCTACAATGCTGTGATTTTTGTAAATATCATATTCAAAAGAAAATAGAATAGAAAATTAAAAGTTGCTTTCTAATTGTTAACTTCAGGGTTAAATGAAGTCTACTATTTATTATGATGTTGAAATCTTCTCTATTATGACTATATTTATGTTTGGTTGATCTATCAAAAAGGAGAAAGACATATTTAAAGCTTTCAATATGATGAAAATTGGCCCATTGCTAAGTGGAGTTATATCTGTCTTTGCCACAGGTTATGTCTGCATATGAATACAGGCACGTAAATACCACCTTTACATCCACATATGTGAGTGTATATCCTAAAAATTATACACTTCAGCATGTTGTAGTGACTTTCTCCATTTTACTAAAGCCTTTTTTTACCATTATGTCTGATATTAAATCCAGATATACTTGGAATAGTTGAAGTTAACAAAAATATCAAATCAATGCCCTACTATTTTATTCTGAAGCTTTTTATAAACTTATGTTTTGGTAGCTCTCCTTCTAAATATTGTTGAATATTCCCTTTATATTCTTTCTAATTAATTAGTCCTTATAATTTTCTTAGAATTTATTTTATCTTGTATCTTATAACCATCCCATCTTTTGTATGCTACTTTTCTTTTTCTTTTTCAAAATTTAATATTTTTTCTTTCAGCTGGTTTGGATATTAATTTGACATCCTGATATTTATTTAAAGGTTTCCTTTAAAATGTTACCATGACATTTAACAAAATGCACACTCATTATCTTAATCTTCATCCTCAAAAAATGCATTTCATATCAATTATTATCAACTCACCTGCATGTTGTCCTCAGTATATTACACTTTTCCCTAATATCTAGTACACAGTGTCTTCCTCCTCCTCCTCTTCATCATTATCATCATTGTCCTAATCATATCATGTAGAAACAGGCTTTCATTTATTTAAATTTACCCACATATTCAAAGATTATTTCTTTGCATATTTGTTTTGCTTTTTTAATTTTAGCTTTTACATCTGATGCATTTCTTTCAGGATTGTTTTCTGTCTGAAGTACATCTTATGGAATTGTACTGGTTAATTGTATTTTTATGGCAGTATTTTTTTTCCAAAATCATGTTATAAGAATGTAGTTGCTGGTGTAGATTGTGTTGTTCATTTATTCTCTATTCTTCCTGCTATGCTGTCTAGTGGTTCTATTAATTACTGAAAGGATCATGCTGACGTTCACAAGTATGTGTGTGGATTTGCCTGCCTATCTCTTTAAGCTGTATCTTTTTTTATTTAATATATGTTGAGGCTTTGTTGTTGAAAGTGTACACATTTAGGATCATTAGGTTGTACTGATGAACTGATAATTTTCTCAATCTGTAATGTCTCTTTTTATCTCTAATATATATATATTTATTTTGAAATCTACTTTATTTAATATCTGTAGTTATCTTATTTTAAGTGGCACCTGGATAATGTATTATTTTTAATATTTTTGTTTTTGATATAATTATACCATTGTATTTGAAATGTGTTTTTAGTAGATAAGCCATAGCTGGGTCATATTTTTACATCCACTTTGCTCTACTCTATTATTTAACTGCTGTATATATCCCATTTACATTCAGTGCAATTATCAATGTGCTTGGACATAAATCTATCATTTTATTAATTGTTTTCATTTTTTTCTTGTGGTTCTCATCTCTGTTTCCCTTTTATTACCTTCCTATAAGTTACTTGAATTTTTATTGTAGAATCCATCTTGATTTCTTATAGTATTTTTGACTATATAGTTTTCTTAGTGATTCCTCCAGTTATTAAAATAAACAAATGTAACTTATCACAATCTACTGATATAAACATTTTACCACTTAGAGTGAAGTGTAGAAACCTAATTTACATTGAGTTTCCTTTACTATTCTTGCTTTCAAAATGTAATCACCTGAATTAAGTATTTCCTTATCCCTGATATAGTCTTACTTTGTAATGGTGAGTTCATCCATTGAGGTGTAAGGTGAGGGCCTTTTCAGCCCTCTGTAAGTGAGCCTTTTCAGCTCCCTATTCGTTCCGGTGACTTCACCACCCTCCCCTGTACTGACTCACATCACTTGGCTGCACATGGGTAGCGTGAAAGTTCTTTGGTCTTGCTGACACCTTTCCAAAAGAAGGAAGAATGAGCTACTGACATGCACCGAACAGGGCGTCTTCAAATGGACAGGGTATCAGCTTGCCACGGATCTCACTGACACCAGCGCGGGGAAGACAAAGATGACTCAGAACTGGCAGCTTCGGTGCTGGGCACCGCAGGGGAACCTGTAGCTACAGAAATGGAGAGGAGGGGAGTTGTCATTGAGCCCTAACTCCTTTTCTGTGTTCAGTTTCACTGGTGTAGAATATAAAACAATGAATGTTTCAAGAGAAAACCTCAGAGACAGTCTTTAAGTCTTACAGCGTACTGATAATAAATAGTTCTTTTACTTGACACTATAAGAATAGTAGATAACAAGAAAATCGGAAAATTTTACTTCATTAAAATTTAAAACTTTTTACCTGTAAAACACCCTGTGAAGAGGATGGAAAGACATTTATAGGCTAGGAGAAAACATTTGCAATCCATATAGCCAATGAAATATTTCTATTTAAAACACATAAAAGCATGTCGAAACTCAGCAAGAGAAGAAATAAAAGCACAACAAATATAATCCAATTAAAAACAGTCAAAAGACAAGAATAACATTTCACCTAAAAGGAGATATAAATGACAAATGAGCATGTGTAAAGATATTCAATATCATTAGCCAGTATGGAAATGAAAATTAAAACCACACAGCTACCATTACACACCTATCTGAATGAGTGAAATAAGAAATAAAATAGCACCAAATGCTGATAAGGATGTAAAGAAACTGGGTAACTCCTACATTGCTTGTCAGAATGTAACATTGATAAAGGGTGCAGCCAAGGAGGGGGGCGGGCAAAAAAGATTTGGAATGGTGTCCAGAACTCAAAGTGTATAGGAATATTGGAGAGACATATAAGATGTCCTCACCCCTTCCCCCACAGGTGTGAGTTGGGGGAAGGGACACATGGAGCAGGAACATGCAGGGCTGTTTTGTACAGCCACAGCCTTGCAGTTAATCCATGGCGTGGTCATTTAATATATCTACAGCCTTTGGCAGTTCACTTGGATATGTTAAATGGCTGTGGCCAGGCTTGGGGGATGAAGTCACTTCCCCCTAAGATGTAACTGGGGGGCAGGTCCCCCAAGTTACAGCACCTGTGTGGGAGCTTGGAGAAGATTTGCTCTAGGACATGGGGCCATACCTGCCCAGACTAATGATGGCAGCCCAGTAAACTTGTAATAATACAGAAATACTGGCCGGTGTAACTGGTTGTGGGAGGAGTCGGAAATAGGGATACAGAGGAAGACTGGCTCAGGGATTTAAACCTGGACATGGAAGCCATTTGGGGCAGAGCCGTGGGGTTTGGGGCAGAGTGAGGACCCCCTCTTTCCCAGGTGGAAGGGAAAACCACACAGTTTTTCCAGAATGGAGATCCCTAGAGCCAGGTGAAGAAGAAAGACACGTGTTTTGGTGGAGTGCGGACCCCTGCAGCTTTGGTAGAAGAGGCGCATTCAGCTTTGGGGCACTCTCTTTGGCCCCGTGGCCTGGGAAGCAGGAGAGACTTTGACTGCAAAAATGAGTACAAAGAATTCTTGCCAGTGGACCGTGAGAAGGTGCCACATGACTTTGGATTTTAATTGGAGATCCTGCCTGGATGGCAACACAGCTGACGGTGCCAGCAGCCTGAAACACAGACATGTGCTACTTTTCCTGAGATACGGTACCCTGAATTAGGGCAGGGGGAGAAGGAAGCACTGTGGGAATCTGTGGTTATCCTAAAGGACTTTGATATTTTATAAGGACATCAGGTCACTACTTTAAGTCTGTACAGCTTTAAATAAACCTTTCCTTCTCACAAATCTCTGGAATTGAGAGATGTCTTTCCTCTGGCAGTGGACAGATGAGCCCAGTATCAGCATACCGTTCTTGGGAGGGGCCCCCGTTTTCTGTAACAGTTTTTGGCATCCCTCCGTGGGTCAAGTATCGCCCCCCCCTTGGACCTCTGCTCTGTAACAATATGTAGCCATGGCAGCAAATAACCACCAAAAAAAAATATAAAAGTTACAAGGGTTTTATGGAATTTTGTTTTGATGACCTTCATGTTCAAAAATGAACAAGCTGAATGACACAAAACAGTCAGTGAGACTGCAGAGATACTGGGATGGTGTCATTTCAGAAAGAAAGAAAAAGAAAGGGTCTTAGGGATGCATGTGCAACTTTTAAATGGTTAATATATACAAGAAATTAAAGTTTAAAAGTATGTGATATGAATTGGTTATATCATCGTATAAGACATTAATAATAAGAAAGATTTTGTTATAATGATGAGGGTGGATTGAAGAATCATTGAAAGCTGATTAAATTCAGAAATCAGATTATTCACACTTTTAAAATAATTATCTGTATGAAGGTGTATTCTATGTGTGATGATTGTGTCTAGAATGAAAAGTACAGTAAAGACATGTTTGACTCTTAATCATTTTGAGGTAATGCCTTTTGTTTTAAATGACTAAAGAGTCATTAAAATATGACAAAGTTTTTGAGAAAGAACAGGACGGAGAAATAAATACAGAAAAGGGAGTGTATCTTACATTTGAATACAATGGAAAAGACAGACAAGGAAAGGAGAAAGGTGTGTTTGCACATGTAGCGGTGGGATGAAAAGTGCATCGTTCTCTTAATGGTATATATATATATATATATATATATATATACATACATACATACATATATTTAAAACTAAATGGCGAGGCTATTTGCTGAGACTAAACATGAAGAAAAAAAATTGTGATGGGTTGAGAGGGTAGCACCTTAGAGCTACTAACTATCATAACTAGCATTGCATTGACATTTTAAGTGAATAATTAAGAACAACCTTGATATATAGAGGCACTTACAGTTGTCAGAAATAGTGAGGTGTATGAGATTTCTACTCTGATTTCTCACTGAGAGTTTAGCCTGCCACATTTTCAGAAATGACAGTAGAAATCTGTAAACTTGGGTCAGAGACAAGGCAGTTTATTAATCACTGTTCAGCAGTAGTCAGAATTTCTGTATTGGTGCCTGTTCTTATAGGTTTCAGTTCCACATGGTAAGGCAAAGAGGATCACCTGGGGCCTGAACACTCAGTGGTTTGAATTAAAGGAGAGGCCATGTGCTTTGGGAAAATAACTCTTTTATAATAGGTAGTGAATCAGCCCCACCTTTTTGCAAAATGTGGCCATATTTATTATACTGGATCACCAAAACCCAGCTCTGGTCGGAGTGAGACTTGATCTCTAGTCTAATACTGTTTGCTCTAATGATCATTTTAGAAACAGTGTGGTACAAAGTCACTACCTCAACTCAAAAGGCGTGCAGAAGCTTGAGAGAAAATGCCTGCAACCTGGTCAGATGAACTTCTGTGCTTTTAGCCTACCCACTGCTCTGCATGGTCAAAGTTCATCTACATTTACAGCTAAAACGAATGTGTTTCTCTGTGTGTAAATTATACTGCAATGAAATGAATGTTGAAAGTATTTGACAAAGATTAGTTTTGAGGACTAGGTGCAGAGAATTTTAGAGCCATTTCCTAAAGTTTAGGCTCAAGACATAGAATGAAAAAATATGTATGCATATATATATTAAATATACTATATATCTTTTTCACATGTTTTGTGGCGATGTTGGAGTAAACAAGCCAATTGCTCATATGACTATTCAGAGGCCATGACAAATGATTGATCTAGAAATAGGCTTAGGGCTTGTTTCATTTCAACAATTCAAAATACAAAAATTGGTTTTGTAGCAAGGCTGAGATAGTTTATTTGCATTACATTTTGACTGAGATATCTTTTATTTCACTGAGTACAACTTTATAGTTAAGTACATGAATGCATGGTTATGTATTTCATTATTCAGTTTAATAATAAAATATATTATCATTGAATGAGAACATTCAATGATATGAATGTTCAGAGAACTTCTTCGAAGAACTTCTTTTTCCAAATATATGATTTGAAGTTCTTTATTTCACAATATGTGTAAGTTGAAGTTCTTTATTCTAAAATTTACATTTGTTTTTAAATTCAATTTGTACTTACATCTCCACAGTGGTTTTTTTCTTTTTAATTTTATGTACTAGAAAGAAAATTACATACCCTTGAAATTAAAGAGTTTGGAAAAAATTTGAGAAAACCTGGGAAAGCATCTTCAGAACTTAATTTTTATTTCAGGACACAAATCCTATTTATTGCATGATCTTAGCCATCTAGAACATGCATATTCACAGAACTTATGAGGGAAAGAAATACACGTCAATTCAAACAATGGGGATTTATGGTGATGGGATAATATCTGACTATCCCCCTTTTTGTTTCCATAAACTATTATTATGTGATTTTGCTTTATTTTTTGTTTTGCTATTTTTATTGTTGTTCAAGTACAGTTGTCTCCACCCAACATGCCCCCCACCCCTCCACCCTTACCTCCCACCCTTGATCCTCCCCTCTTTGGCTTTGTCTGTGTGTCCTTTATACGTGTTCCTTCCCCTATTTCCCCCCATTACCCCCTCCTCTCTGATAACTGTCAGTTTGTTCTTTATGTCATTGACATATTATTTCATTTACACATACATTAAAATATACATTATATAATATATGAAATATATTTCCTATTTTTAATATTGGATATGGGTAGAATTAAACACTATATCCTTTGTAGATCTATGTCTCAGTAACATTAAACAAATATTTGAAGGGAGTAAAACCCATGTAGCATTTAATTTTGTGACTGTATGAACTGCATGCAGAGATTTGATAAAAACTTATTGTAATCGAAATATTTGCATATATAATGTCAATGTTTTGACTACTTTGAGGTTTGACTAAATATGATGACATTTATTGACATTTTTCACACAAAATATTCTCAAGACTATATTTGTGTATACTATTATGTGTAATATATTTAATGTGTAAATTTAAAATAAGACATTTAGAATATAAATGTATGTGGTTAATTATTTTCACACAATTCTAGACAATATTATTTTAAAAATTTGACTGGCACACCTTTTTAGGAGAGTCTTAAAAGCTAAGATATTCAGTTAAGAGTAATGCACATAACTAATTTAATAAAAATGCACATTTAATAATATGCTGACAAAAATTAAATCATAAAAAAAAACAGTTGGCAGAAAAACAGCTTTGGTAGAAAATTTCACTCTAAGAAAACATTCCCATATGTTTCACTAAAGTTGCTGCAGTTAACATTTCTCTGCTTCCATAATTTAACTATAAAATGGCATGTAGGCATATGCGCCTAAACTGCACCGAGGGTGGTCATTGCCTGTACTCTGCTTGCATCAGATTTAGTGTTGTGAGCATGTGGATACATGCAGTGTAATCCATGAGATCAAACGTTTTTAATACAATGATATAAAATAATACAAAAGTTACTGTATTATGGGAAAATAAACATGTTTATCTACAACTAAAATGAAATCACTCAAGGATCACTAGAAATCAGCAGAATAGGGTGTTTTTTCTAGTTGTTGTATTTGAAGTAGGACCATAAAACAAGCTTGCTTGATAAAGGATTGCCAGTTGAGGTTTTCCACAAAGATGCATCCCATTTTTCCAGATTCTACCCACCAGTGAAACTTTGCTTATAAGCATGTAGTTCTTGTGCAGACAAATCTAATATACATCATGAATGAAAAACATGAAGACACCTGTGGCTGTTAACATTAAAGCTTTAATCTGGCTTTTATATTTCAGTAAGGTTAATAACTATTATCACTTATAATTATCATGATTCATTTGGATTAGAGAAGATCACTAGGTGAAAGGGACCAATTGTTGTCATTTAATCCCTACAATTACAGTGGATAGAGTTACTGCAATGGGTAAATGATTCAAAGGAGTGAAAAAAAATCCTCTGATTCACAGAGATGCCCAGCGCTGGCTAATTGATCATGGTGTCTGAGCAACTGAAGTAGACTCTAGCCTATGGAAGCCCTGTCTGATACTCATAAGGAGATAATCTCTAGGCCTAATGAGCACAAGACTCACTTGATTTAACAGAGCAGAGAGTCACAGTGCTCCATTACTGGACGAATCGGTTCACAGACCCAAAGTCTCTTAATTAAAGGGAAGGCTGTGGCTCCTTGAGACAAGAACCTTCTACCCCACCAATAATTTATCCTATCTTCTTTCAGGATTTCAGAAACATCCTTGCAGCCGTCTTCTAAGGTGGCATCTTACTCTATATGTTGGGGAAGGAAAAACAGTGAACCCTTTGGAGACTTCTGAACTGACACTGGTTATGGAGATCCAGATGGTTCATGGTCCACATGTGGGCATAGCATCTTCTAGAGAACAGACGATTGAGACAGTTTTCACTCAGATCTCTCTCATACTGGAATTACTGGACCTTAGCACCCACTGCGGTATTTCTGCAGGTGCAAAATGACTACTTGGAGTAAATATCCTTCACAGCTGGCAGAATCCATACATTGGTCTTCTGGGCTACAGGAGGAAGGTCCAGAAAGATGGGCCAAGAACGGGGCCAAGGCCAAAGTAAGGCAAATAAGAGGCCTAAGGCATAGTATTTTAGGGGAAATAGGCATCACTCAGAGTGGGTGTCTCCTTAGTTTGTCTTTAAGCATCTTGTTTGCCTCACTCTAGTCCCAGGAATGGCTAAATGACAGCCACTAGAACTACTTCTACTTAGGAAAGAGGTAAACCAAAAGCAATATAAATTTATTAGAAGGACTATGGAGGTAAATATCACCATCAAGAATTTGTTAGAGGCAGAAGTGCTGAGTCCTATCACATTCAACTCACCCATTTCGGCCTCTGAAGAGGGCACCTAGAAAACCACAGGGACTTACTGTGAACTTCATCAGGTGTGATTCCAGCTGAAGTTGCTGTTGCAGGTATGGTTTCATTATTGGAGCCAATCGGTGTACGTAATGGCCGTTGCTCACTGACCTGGAGAATGCTTTTTCTCTATCCCTCTTTGAAAAGGCCACCAGAATCGGTTCACGTTCAACTGGCAAGGCCAGCAGTATGTGTTCACCGTCCTGCCTAAGTAGAATGTCAGTTCTCCAGCTCTAGGTTGTAATCTGGTCCTCTGATCTCAAACACCTTTCCTTCAGCAGGATAATATCCTGGTTCATTACTTTTATGATACTAACATGATTTGACCTGGTGGGCAGGAACCAGATAGCTTTTTATATACGTTATTAAATCAGTTCCGTGCCATAGGGTGGGAAATAAGTTCCAGAAAAAGAAATGATTACATATTTGTTTTCTATAATCAAATTCTGTTTCTTCTTGTGACAGTTTTATTAAATTGTTTCACAAGTATTTTTTTCACGAATTTTAAATTTTCAGAACTACTTATACAAAGTAGTTCATAATATAATCTTTGATCTCTTAATACATATAGAATTCTCATTTTTGTTGCTCTTAAATCTTCCTGCACATAGTTAAATTTTCAATCAGAACGAAAATTTTCAATGTATATAGAATTTGAGGTGGATGGTAATATGTTTTAATATTTCAATAACATAATTTACTAGATTTTAATTCCATGATTACTTTTGAAAAGTTAAATGTCAGTCTTATTGTTGTTCCTTTGTAAGCAATGAATCTTTTTCTCAGGCACTTTTCAGCATTTTATCTTGGCTTTGATTTTCAGTAGTTATATTGAACATTAAGATAAATTTTCTTTGTATTTATTTCACTTGTGGTGCTGTCATAGCACTTTTTTTAAATCTCTTAAAATATCTTAAGAGATATTTTAATCTCTTAAAATGTCTTAAGATATCTCATCAGTTTTTATTACACTGCAGTTATTTCCTCAAAAACTCTTTTATCTCTTCTTCTGGGACTCCAATGGACACATAATAGAGTTTTCTCCATGTTTTAAAAAGTCCTTTTAAGAACTTTTCCCTTGCTTTTTCCTCCTTCCTTTAGTCCACCTACCTATTTTCCTGTCAATTAATTAGCCATTTAAAATATTTTGTTCATACATTTCTTAAGTTATTTTTTTAATTTCTAAGATTTACAAGATTTTTATTTGATTTATTTTTAACCTTTAACTCCCTATTTCTGGAATTTTTTCTTCTATTTAGAAAACTGTACTTGAACAAGAATTAAATAAAAAAAAGAAAAAAAATATTTGTCATCATTATTTTAAAGTCCATATCTGATAACTCTTAGATCTAGTTCCTATATGACTCTGGTTATATTGTCTACTTGGTAGATATTTATCCCTGGAAACTTTTAATGAGATAGCACATATTTCTCATGAGAAATGACAGAAGCTTGAGATTTTTCTTCCTTATAGTAACAACTGACTCTATGCTCTAATAGCCATACATAATAATGTCAGATATTCTCAATTCAGAGGTTAGCCCTTAGTGTGTTTCAATGTTTTTAAGACCAGTGCTTTTTTGGATTGTTATAATAATAACAATCAAATATGTTAAAATCCACTGATATATTATATCCTCTAGGAGTCTCAATAGATAATTTATGGTTTTTAGTCACTGTCCTATCTTTTAGAGATTCCTATGTTCCAATTTTCTTTCTGCAGGGTGTCAGAGTTCCAATAACTCCTCTAAATTTTCCTGTAAGTTTCTTAGCCATGTTCCTTGGAAGATGATAGATACAGAAGTGTATGCATATGAGAGAGGCAGAGAATGGACAGTTCACTACTAGGCACTGGCTTTTCTCTCTCTAGAACACCAGGTCATGAGGCCTTTGCTGCCTTTGCTGGAACAGAGTCCATTTCATTAAACTTTATTATCTCCTGAGTCTTCTCTGTCATTCTGGGATAAAATGGCCCTGAATTTACACCATAATAGTATCACATAATTATGAATCAATGTAATGGAATGGGGAAGAAGTTGCAAGATGAAACTAAGTGAAAATGTTAAAATTGTGTGGCAGACCCCGTGCCAGCAGAGTCCACCTGTTGTGGCTGATGGCGAGAATGAATGCACAGGTGACAACAATTCTGTGGAGAAAAAGAGAAGGACACGATGACTCTCTCAAGGGTAGAGCGCCTATGGATGCCGCGGCCACTCCCTCAAGAGGGGAGCACCTTGACCCTCCCCTAGACAGGCTTTTATTGTTTTCCTAGGGTCTGACATCAGAGAAAGATTTATTATCTATCACATAGAATATTATTGTCTATATTTTAGGTACAATCAAGAAAATGAAAATAACATGCAGAGGGTAATGGCAATGAGCTGATTAGCTCTGTCCTTGGGAAAACTTACACAGGCTTTAGGAATTACCTTGAAGACAGACAGTACACATTTGTTGTTTTAGACCAGGGTGATGGAGTTTTAGCAAGAGCAAGCCATAACAATTTATATGCATTTTCTAGGCTTGATTCCCACGGGAAAACTCGGTTTGAAGATCTGGCTCCTGCCCACCACTTCGCATCTGTAGGTTTTCCATACAGAGCTGTGTCACATCTGCCAGACTAAGACAAACTGGTCCCCTACAGAATTGTTTGAGAGACCCTTAATTAACTGTGTGTCCTATTTACAACAGCATCTGGAAACAACTCAGCTAGGCAATGTATTTGTTGACTAGTCACTTAAACTTAAATTTTGAAGAGGCCAAAATTCTCTTTTTATTTACAATACCTTTGCAATGAGGTCTACTTCTCATTGAATGGTTCTTTTCAGCTTTTAGGACATAGATATCATTAAATTATTTTACTGACCATGTTTTTAAAGCAAAAATATTTTCTACCACCAATATCATATTAGTGATTAGCAGTACAATTTACATTTCAAGTTTGAAATCTAATTAAAAGGCTAAAACATAAAAAACATTTTTATTACGTAGATATGATTGAGTCTTACGAGTATTAACTCAGTTAGGTAACCTAAAGCTGATTTTGGAAACTTTTCAGTATTTTGTTGTCTTGACATATTTTTTACCTTATTCTTGAAACTCAGAAATCAGCTTTAAAATGTATAGAAAGAAGCAGGCAGAAATGCTGAACTTTGTACTGAAGATGTTTTTGATATCCAAGTCATATCCTGGTTCCAAAAACGGTGCCATTTGTAATTAAAGGAATGATGCCCCTTACTCTCTCTGACCTAAAAAGACTTCAGTATTAAATTCAGAAAGACTCATTAAAAATGATCTGCAATGGCCCTGGCTGGTGTAGCTCAGTGGATTGAGCGCGGGCCTGTGAACCAGACAATCGTGGTTCGATTCCCAGTCAGGGCACATGCCTGGGTTGCAGGCCAGTTTCCAGCAGGAGGCAGTTCACCTTCAGGGGACGCACGAGAAGCAACCATACATTGATGTTTCCTTCCTCTCTCCTTCCTTTCCCCTCCAAAGATAAATAAATAAAATATTTTAAAAAAAATGATCTGCAATGTTCTGTGAGTACCTAACACCACTGTACTGGTGAAACCGTTCACCACTGGGTCTGGTGCACCAAATGCAGCTACATTGAGGCCCAGCATTGTGTTCACCCTTAAAAACACAAAACAAAACAAAAACCCCAAAACTTCATTCACCTCACAGGTGCTCTCCAGTCCAACGTGCCGAAGTGACAAGTCATTATATTTTGTGTAGAGAACCCGTGTGTATCCCCTTCATGGTAGAAAAATGAAAAATTGAAAAAAGGTGAAACAACCAAAAAAAAAAATTCCCATAAAACCTGTTTGTAGTAGGGCTTTGTTTTTCTTGCTCGGCTTAGTAAGTTATCTGTAAAAAGAAAAGAGGCAGGGAACATATTTTATATGTGGAAGTTAGTATACATATCTCTACTGATATTTATTTGAATGTTGGTGACATAAGCACTTTATTATCCAACATATTTATGTAGTGCCTATTGTATATAACTTCATAGCACTATGGATTTTTATTTATCAGAAGAGCTACTCAAATTATTGTTACTACATCATTGTTATTGTATTACTATAATTTCTGCCATAATTGCCCATGCTGCAAGAAGACAGTAAGCTTCTTGGAAGTCAAGGTTTTGTTTTATCTTATTTTGATCAGTAAATGGCACAGTTTTTGTAACACAGAGAACTCAGTACCTTTTCTTGAATTGAATAGTAAGCAGTCAGGATTTATTTAAAACCTGCCTAAGCAATTTACATACATATTATCAGATTATAAAAGTATACAACAAGAGATGGTGAGGCAGAATATGTGTGTTGCTCTGACATTAGAATTCATCATTATATTAAGTGTTATTTAAATTAAAAAATGAGAATAATTGAAGGTTTACTTTAAAAATTTTTGTAACTATTCCATTTATATACTTTTTTACTTAAAATTATAACTGATTTTTTCACTTAAATAATATTTTGTCATGGTTCAGTCCTAGAATAACACAAAATGTCCTCATAAACAAGATGAAATATTATTTATATATTTATTTTTTTACTTAATTGAGTTATAGTTAGATAGCATATGATCTCACCTTTAACTGGAACCTAATCACAAAACAAGCAAGCAAGCAAAATGTAACCAGAGACATTGAAATCAAGAACAAACTGACAGTTGCCAGAGGGAAGGTGGGAGGGAATAATGGGGGGAAAGAGGGAAGGGTTTTCAGGAACAACGATAAAGGACACATGGACAGAACCAAGGAGGTGTAGAAGCAGGGGAGGTAGGTGGCAAGGAGGAGTATGGGGGGTAAATGCAGACAACTGTACTTGAACAACAATAAAATCATTTTGAAAAGATAATGTCTGTAGGATATACTTAGGCAAATAATGTAAAGTCTGCATTAGGGCTCAATATCAGGTGAACACTGCATGTGCTCCATGTGTATTTTAAAAATTGTTCATTTTCTAATTGATTGGTGTAAGTTTGATATTTGTACTTTAGACCAGACGTGCTTAAAATTGCCCTCAAATTTTTTCTACAAAAATACTGATCCTGGTACTTATTTATTTTTATTAAAGATTTTATTTATTTATTTTTTGTTTTCACTAATAACCAGTTCACAGGAATGTCACTGGCCAAAGTAGACACACTCAGACTCAGGATACAGTCAATTAATGTACGGTTTTTAAACATTTAGGTGAGTACAAGTAAAAGAGACAAATTCCTGACTTTAATGTCAAGGGAATACTTTTTGTATTTGCTGTTCTTACTAGTTTCTTGTGCTATAAATTTTACACAATAAAATATATGGGATTTACTCCAGGTCAATTTTTCCTTAATACTGAAGTATAAAAGAAATAAAATACTTTTGTCCAGTTAGAACAGTTTTACCATTCTTTCACGTGATGCATAGTACTTCACATATCTCATTTTGCTATGGTTTTCTGAGATCCAACTCCCAAACTTTCATAAAACCAAAGCCTTTTCCCCATTCCTGAAAAGTTCATGCAAATCATTTATCTTGGTTACCTGATCTGATAAATTCCAGGTTGCAGCTACTTCTTCACTTTTGGAATCTAGGATTTCCCGTTTGTTGCTGTGATGTGAGCCATGCACATCTATAGATGTTTTAAAGATGTGATATTAAATGCCATTATGTTCTGATAGTTACAGGTACAATCTGGGCACAAGTTATATAGAAAAGAAATAAATATAAGAAGTCTCTCATCCTATGAAGAGCTTAATTATTGTGGAGTTTTCATTGTGGGAAAATAAATATATAATTTTAGATGGAAATAGTGCCTTTAATTTAAAATAAGGCTGAATGTGAGAAAAGACAATGACTGTGATGGACTATATGTTAGATAGTATTATCAAGAAACCCGACACTTTCCTGAGGAGGTAATATTTAGAACCCAGAATAAAAAACAGGGGGTGGGTCAACTACAACTTTCACATTTGATGTGTTTGTTTCTCAGATTCTCCTGCAAGGCTGGGGTAAACGCTTACTCCTCTAATTCAATGCTTCCGGAAAACTTCAGGTCCAATTTCTCTGTGGCTCTTCATTCTCACAGCTTCCCCCATTGTTTTGCAGGGTTTAATTTGCATAATTCCTTGCTTCCACAGATTGTCTCTGCTCCCCTACCTGATTTCTGACTGATACATTGTTGACAGCTTAGGAAAAAGTGGAATTTTGTGGAGGTACGCATATTGAAATGGAGTAGTAGGGTTGTTTTTTGCAAGCTGAACTAAAAATCTATCTCAACTCCAGTGACACACGTCTTTATTTCTTCCAATCCCCCTTTTTTTTTATCTGAAGTTGCTAATGAAAGTTGAATACCTTGGCAGTTGTCAGAAGGACATCCTAGACTCATATATAAAATAATTAAAGGTAAGCATTCATAACTTGAGTGTGGCATGTATATAAGTGAATAAAATGAGAAATAGGTGAGAGTAAACTTTTCAGAAATGAAGACCACTCAGATCTTAAACAATCTATTACTGCTTTAGGCAATGTCACTAAACAAACATCAAAAAATAAGAGGAAATGCATACTAGGTGAGTTTATTGGGAGTTATAAATGTTAGATGATTGGAGAGGAAGACACTTGGAACACTGTTTGAGTGAACCTTTTTATCTCGGCTTCTTTTAAACTTTCAAACAAATATGAGAATGGAAAAGACACTAGAATAAATTATGTACCTAGTGTGATTTCAGTGCAATTTAGTTTCTTATATAATACTTTATTTAATCCATACCCCCAATCAAGAAACATAGTATGCTTATCATTATGTATAGATGAAGAATCCATGTCTAAAATTAGTACAACTAAATTATAGAGGATCTAATCTTAATAAAGGAACTTATCAAGACAAGCACAGCAGACAGGCCCTGTAAACTAATCACCGTATTAAATAAATAATCCCCAACAGGATAAACAGAGGACTTAATTGTTGGTGTATTTTCCAAAGTTTCTATCTAACAGTATTTTAGGCTTATGTTTAATAATCCATTTTTAATATCAAGGGGGAATAATTTTGCTTTGTTTGTTTCATAAATAAGCTTTACTCAAACATCAACTTTTCCAGAGTATGTCTTGATAAAATGCATTAACAGAAAATTATTTTAAAAACTTGAAAATGAGATGAACAAGAAATATATATAGGGTAACATTTGAGACCCAGATGGCGTATGATAAATTGTTCTGTGCATTTATTTAATATTCACATGTAAGGGATACACAAACATCATTTTGGTGTCAAAAGAATAATGCATGGGTTCATAATAGCTGTAGTTACACAATAGTTTCTTTGTGACGATAATTTCAGAACTTCATGATTCATTGATTTTGTTAAAGGTTAATAGAATAAAGCTTAGGACTCACAGTAAAATAGATACATTCCGGGGCTTTGAAAGAGCAATGCCACCCATTAAGATGAAGGCACCGAGCGTGCTGAGATCAATCTCAACTCCTCTGGCACAAAATCAACAACACGCCACCAGCTCTCTCAGCGCAAGTGCCCTTTCATGCCACAAAAGTGAAATTCTGAAGGTTAATGGTCCTCTTATTCAGAACCTTCATATGGAAGCACAACCCAAATCGAATATGTCTGTTTCAATATTGTGATGTTCTCTAATCTCTCAGTAACAGTGAAATCAAAGCTAACATCATTCCATTGTACATCCTGTGCTGAGACAAGGTCTCTGCCAGGCAGAGGGCCCCATAGGACTTACGAAGGAGATATGATACCCACAACTGTGATACCCCACGGATACGGGGTGTTGGGCAATGTTTGGTACCTGTCTGTTCGAGCCCCTCACCCTCTCTCTCACTCCATTCTTTTCTATGTCCCTTGTGTTTAATCATTAAAAGATTTTATTTATTTATTTTGAGAGAGAGAGAGAGGAGGGGAGGGAAATAGAGAGAGGAAGAAACATGGATGTGCAAAAAGAAATACGGAGTAGTTGCCTCTTGCCACGCCAGGTACCTGACCTGCAACCCAGGCATATGCCCTGAGCGGGAATAAAAGGGATGATTTTCTGGTCTGCTGGGGATGCCCATCTCACTGAGACTCATCAGTCGGGGCCCGTTTCTCTTTTCTTTTTTGTTCATTTCTCCATGCACGCCAGATACTCAGTTACAAAGAAGTCTTAGTTAGTTCCAAGTGAACAGAGTGAAAGGTAAAGGGAAGTAATTTGGTTCTTTGGTAAATTTTACTTCACCTAATACAAGGAAATGCGTGTGCATAATACCATAATTAGAAAAAGACTGCAGTTTTTCATACGGACTCACTGCTGACATTCATAAGCAGATACCTTCCTCTGTAGGCTAATTAAAGAATGCATGCTCCAGAGTTGGTAAATATTGACCATGATATATCAATATCTTCTCACACTTAAAACTTAAGGAAGCTTTATAAAATGATCGGCTTCCCTTCACTGTTTGGGGGAAACAAGTCATTACAAAATTGAATGTATAAAAAAGTTAGAATGGCAGTGTTAAATTAACTAAGGAGCATAGATAAATTGTCTCACCATTAGATGTGTCACTGGTTTGATGCAGGGCCCCACTCAGTGTTCATAACTAATTTGGAATTCTATTTCCTCAAATGTAAAATGGAGACAGGTAATTTCTCTACTCCAAAATTGAATTTCACTGATGATTAAATGAAAATAATGTTATTGGGAGATCATTTAAATGTGTGATATTAGTAAGTTTAAATCACTTATGACCATATACCAAACGGTCGGGCCCGGAACTGAAATCAATGGTCTCAGAACCAGGCTTATTCCATTGGGTCATACTTGCTACCTAAGAAGTCACAGAAAACTCTGTCATGACGTTAAAAGAGTGGAGTGTGAGTGTGTGTGTTCTTTCAAATTACTGTTAATGGCAGAGTTTGGAGAGTTTAGGCTTGTTTTTCTCTGTTATTTACTTCTCTTTTCATATGCCCTGCACCTCCAACACATCCCCATAGCACTGTTCTGAATGTGGAACTTAGCCCTAGGAATCTTTGATTATGTAAATAAAACACCCCATCTAAGCAGCTCCATGTAGAGAGAAAACAGCCAAGGACTAATTCCTGACATGAATTCAGCTAATAAAACCTATAGGGAGTTCTGCTTATAGTTTGCCCTCACATGGAGCTGAGAAATCCTTTATGTGATGTGGAACATTATGGTTTTGCTGTGAGTAAGTTTTACTCAATTTCATACATAGCTGACATGTGTGTGTGCATGCATACATGTATACACTTTGTGTGCATGTGACACTGCTTATATAGCTGTATTTTTCTTTTTTTGTAATCATATAAAACAAGAAAAAAGAGAATTTACAGGGAGTCTCATTGAACATTTTTCTTTAATGAGATATATGGGTCTTATAGTCTGGAAATCCTTATCAGTTAGTGCACATTTTATAACACATTACAGCAGTATATATTTCTACTCCTTAAGAGTTCTTGGTAATGCAACATAATGGCTAATGCAGTCACATGTTTTTGTCTAGGATAAATATATGTAAAATGCCTCAAATTTTGGGTAGTAATACTACAATCATAGGAATTGTTACATGCATTGATTTTTGTTCACATTGAAAGTCTAATCAGTAGGTAATAACGAAAGCTAAATTTAATGCAGAATATGACTAACATAGCTTAAATGTTTCAGATGCATTATCATTTATAACAGTTATTCCAAATGGTAGCAAAAAAAGGTAACACCTATGTGTGTCATAATGATCTTTTTTGCCAGGTAAACCATAGTAATGAATAAAAGTATCCTGAAAGTTCGTCAGTTTCACTTCAGTTTTTAATATCACTGTGTAAAATCACTGGCAGGTGGTGCATTAAAAATAGAATCATGAAGGGAATGTGACCTGTATTCTGCTTTCATTCCATTTTGTGGCTATTGGCCATTTATTACCGCCTTGGTGTTTTCAGTCTCCTCCTTTCTTCTATTTCCTTTAAAATTAAATTTTATTAAGTTTTAGACTTGCTGATGCCTGTGTCATCCTTGCCTGTTTCTCCAGTCTGCTGTGTCACAAAATATTTCAAGCCATGGTGCACCTTGTAGAGAAGAAAAACCGCACACCTGCTTACCATATTCTATTACATCTAACCACTATTAATCTACCGTGAACACAAACATTCCTTCTAGAATTTCTGGGGAGGCAGCTGTTCTTTTCATGCTTCCTTTACCGCACGAGACGATATGAAATACCGTGAAACCAAGTAGTTTCCTGGATGTTGCTTTTCATTTAAGTCCTAATGCTTTGATTGCAGGGCTTATGTAACACCTGTAAACCGTTATACAATTTTAATAGTCACCGTGTTCTTCCACTGTAAAAAAAAGTTAACAAAATGGGTATAAAAAGTAAAAGTAAAACACAATCAAGTGTTTACCTGAGGGTGAATATATCTTGATTTCCCTTCTCTCCCCAAAGGGCTTTATTCACAGAGGAGGAAGCTCAATGAAATTGTTTTTTTCTTTTATTTTTTTAATGCTCTTCTGTATTTGGGCCTGACAATGTGTCCTTTGACTTCAAAGGAGCCATAACCTTACACTTCACTACAGAAAACAAATGTGTATACATTACTGCATTTTCTGCAGTGACAATTTCCTTGGGAGATTAGAAGAAACTGAATAAGCACAACTTCTGAGAAAATTCTTGAAAATGATATATGGTTAAATTTTAAACGAAGGTAAATAAAAGTGCTAGAGCTCAAACCAATATAAAATGGTATATATAGAAAAGGAATGGCTTTTTTATTCTGGCTGTCCCAAAAGGTGAAGAGAGTTTTGTTTTGTTCTGTTTTGTTTCTCCCCAGGACAAATTGATAACAGCATTTAAAGTAAGCACATGCAAATAATCTTTGTTGGGAACTTGGATACTCTCGCAGTTTTTCACAATACGAACAACCATATTGGTCCCTCACTTCATGCTGTAGTAGTTTACACAAAGCTTTTTTTTTCTCTAAGATAAAAAGATCCAAAATTTACTTACTTTGATGTTAGACTCACCCATATTCTTGGTGACCACATCGTCCATATATTTCAGATGTCTCACGCCTTTCCCTGTCTTTCTCTGGCTCTGTGCTCCCTGGGCAGTCCCTATGACTGCACTGGTCCAGAATTCGTCCCCATTAAAATAATGCAACTAAACACCTTTATCTAGCTTTGTTACTAAGTTGCCATTGAAACATAAAATCGAACAAGCTTTTACTTGTATACGCACTATACTTCTACATAACAGAGTGCATTTAATTTTGTCTGTGAGAGAATACAATTCGCCAGACATATACATATGCAGTATCTTGCTATTGGTATTAACTAAAGTATCTGTGAATCAAAGAGACCCATCTCTTTTCAATGCAGTGCTCTAGACATTTTATCAACATAAAGCCTAATCCACTCCTTCCGGATGGGGAGAGAGAGACCTCCCCTGCCTGAGTTCTTGTTTAGCCTGCAAGAGAATAATTCATGCGCGAGACGAATATGTGGAGTGGAAATGAGATAGGAAGTTTATTTACGAAATACATACAAGCACAAAGCTGCAAGCAAACACTCAGCTAGTCTAGATGCCCCACCTGTAGGGGAAAGAAAGTTGTTAGTAAGTCTGTTCTATACACTTGAGCCCAGGCTACAAGTGGGTACCTAGCTAATCTCAGTAGGCCGACCGGCTATTGAGATTCAGAGGCTATACACCTCAGTGGGCTTTTAGAGGTACCCCTCCTACTTCCCCTCTAAATCTTGGGAATAATACACCGTTACAAAGGCTTTCTTTCTCAGTTAATAAAAGCTCTTTGTCTTAGTGAAATTGTTACAGAGGTCTCCTTTCTCAGCACAGGCCCACCTTTTCTTCCCGTGTAATTCCGTCTTGTGATGTTCGGAACATCCTGTAATCTTAGTAATAGTGTTACCGAAGCCCCTTTTCTCAGCACGATCTCAAGGACGTCCTCCCTTCCTGCGCCATTTTGCTTGTAATGCTCCAGACACCGGCAATCTTATCAAGTCGACCTCAGGATTGCTGAGTGCACAGGTGAGACATGTCTGCCTTTTGCTTCTAGCTCCCTGTATTAAGTACTTCATTAGATTGTGATGGCCAGGGACCTGCTTTTATCTCCCCTCAGCTAGGTCATTCCTAGCTGCTACCTAACACATTCACTTTATACAATGTTACCATTTCTCAGCTGTACAGGGATTTTAATTTCGCTGTTTTAACAGCGAAGTATTTGTTTTTGTGCACAAAAAAACAAAAAGCAGCATCTCACATCCTAGAGATAAACACCTTGGTTCATTGACACAATTACTGTGGCAGTAAGATTTTACTTCTACCCACTGTCTCAATATACCAAGAAATATGCCCCTTATGGAATCCATCAAGAGACTAAGATGAGCATCCTTTTGTGCACTTAAAAGCTGAATATGTTTAACAGGACATAAAATTCTTTATTTTCCCCTCAACTATAAAATAAAAAAGTTGCCAATATGGTTACTTACTATAGCAATGTGTGGAGATGTCTCACGTAAATCTGCTTTTGATAATATTAGATACATTGCCTCCCTCTGTCTAATAAGGAGTTTAAGCCTTACGCGTTTTTAACCAAACAAAAAAGTCCATCCCTTTACACACAGAGACACGCTATTATTTACTCAACTTCCTTTTATTTTTTTTCAATCATGCTCCTAAATAGTCCGTACCTGCTGTGTCTTCTCTCCAATGCAGTATTCATCCCTCAAACCATCGCAATATTCTCTCTGTCCCGGAACCCCAAACGGTTCCTCTGCTGGAGATCTATAATGAAGTTTTTTGATCAAATGAGTGATTTTATTAGCATTATCTTACCTGAATTTACTATCTTTAAACTGATTGACTATTACTTTCTCAGAACCATTTCTACTCTTTGTGTAAAAATAAATCTTTGTCTATTTCTCTTGTATCAGTGCCACATCCTGTGCAATCTTTACCAAAGTTTATGTTTCTGTTTAGTTTTTTTTATTGTCCCATAAAATTCTCTAGTGTAAATTGTTAATTCTTGGCTACCTCTTTTCTCTCACAGTTTTTTCACATTACTACTCATGTGGCATGAATTCCTTAGTTTATATCTGCCCAGGGATTCAAATTCTGTAAGTGTACTAAGTCAGCTACTTATCTGTTACTTCTTTTGTCTATTGCTGTCAAATTCCTCTGTAAGTTACATTTTAGTAGTATTTCCACCCCAAAATTGCACAGCTGCTGCCATTTTTCCGCTACTTTCACCCAACTATACCAACTAGAAACCAGTGATCATAGTGAATTGCTTTTATTGTTCTATGACCTTTATTTTTTACAAAACTTTAGAAAACTATCTTACTGTCAGTTATAAATGTATAGGGAAATGAAATCAATGAATAATATTGAATTCTTTATTCTCGGTTTTCCATAAAGTGAAATTTTCTCTTCGTAACACCATTAATTTAGATGCTGTTTCTTGCTTCGAGTATTGGAGTAGCCTCTTACATTTCTCTCCATTTCTTTTCATCTAGAAGGCTTCCTCCACAAAGCTTTACAAATGACAGTCTGCTCAAGCCATTACCTTGGTTAAATGCAAATTCTGCTGCTCAGAGCTTGTCCAGTAAACACTGAACTCTGCCACACTATACCAGAAGATTTATCATTTGGCACTGAGTAAAGGTCATCATTCTGCCACTCACCTCTAGTAATTCTGATCTAGGCATATTTCCATGATATAGCTATGCTGAGTCATGCTTTCCATATCGGCCCACTACCTGAATCTTCCATACTTTCTTCTCCTCATAAGGCAGATCAAGAGTAATCTTCTCTTCCCTTGTACCTCCCCACCCCTCTACAATTGCCAGGGCAGGGTTCCTTCCTTTACAACTATGAGGTCAAGAAGCAAATAATACATGTCGCAATTTTATATATTATAACCAAGTTTAAAATATATATATTGGGCCCTGGCTGGTGTAGCTCAGTGGATTGAGTGCGGGCCTGCAAACCAGAGGATTGCGGTTCAGTTCCAGTCAGGGCACATGCCTGGGTTGCAGGCCAGTTCCCCGCAGGGGACCCACGAGAGGCAACCATACATTGATATTCTCTCCCTCTCTCCTTTCCTTCCTCTCTAAAGATAAATACATAAAATCTTTAAAAATTATTGGAAAATTATTAATGTAATAAAACATCAAAATTTATAAAATAATAAAGGTGTGTATATGCACACACATACGTTACATCACACCCATCCACATAGAGGGTCACTCTCTGTGTTCGCCCCCATGAAGGTTTTCTCTTTTCACGATGCTATTAGGGCTGAGATATGATTGAGGCATCGTGAAGAGTTTCTTTGGTCTCAGAAAGGCCAGATCAGACCACCCAAGTACGTCTTTGCAGTATTGCAGTTCTTGCCAATACAATGTAAGCGGTATCTATTAGACTTTTTGAGAAACTTTTACATTGTGAAAAGAGCACAGAAGATCAGTTGGAGTACTCCCACTCTCACTGGGACCACTCTCGCTGTTAAATGCTGAAAAAATAGGTAGGATTTAGAGTTGCTGCAGCCATACAGTCCTTACGTGATGCTAAGGGAAAAGGCAAGAGACCCACAGAGCCGCACACCTTGGAGTCCTCACCTCCCTGACCTTTCAGAATAATGCTCAGAATTGCCTGCTGTCATCTTGTCACATGAGGATAAAATCTGTTACTTGCACATCGTTTCTACATGTATTTAGTCACTCACTAAGCAATGTGTCTTTGATGTTAATCAGTTCATTGACTATGATGTAAGTGATATTGAATTTCTCCGTAGCTTCGCTTACCCACCATAAATAGCAAGATTTCACATCTACTCGAATATATCAATATTACCCACATAGATTTCCAATGAGAAGATTCATTGCTCAATTCTGAAACAAGTAAGCGACTTAATTTTTAAATCCGTTAAGAAGGTTATTCTTCATGTGTTTGTCATTTGGTTGAACTGCTCTAGTAATTAAATCAAATTTCTTTTTCACTTCAGAGGTCAGCTAAATTAAAGCTCACTGAAATAATGTGCAATGCATGTGGGTAATTAAAGATATAATTTGAATTTATTTTTAAAAAGCCTCAAAGATCCTGGTGTTTTGTGAGTAAAGTCTTATAAAATAATATGCCTTAAAATACAGCAATGGATCAATGATAGGATCAATATATTTTTAAAATCTTAAGTATTTAAAAAATGATGTTCCCTGTTTCTTGTTTCTCCTTCTTTTTATATAAATAAATATATGCATGCTACATTATGCAAAGTCTGAACCAATCCAAAACCAAATGACATGGAAAATTTTGAAATTTGTGTGATGATGTCTAACTTGAATAACTGAATGTGAAAAAATTAAGATAAAGTTGAAGGGCTTAATTTTAGTACTGTGCATTTTTCTCCCTCTCAACATTATCAGTACTAGAAAGCCACTGATCATCTGATTAGTTAAAACCATAAGCAAAAATCACCATCTGCTTCTTAATTAATCTCCTTTGTGTGTAATTGTTTGTATTCAAATATATAAGCAGACATGCTTTTGAATTCAGTCATATGTTTTAAAATAAGTTTGTAAAAACTTATATATTTTCTTTTGAAACCATATACATTTCAAGATATATATATATGTGTGTGTGTGTGTGTATAATGCATATATGATTTTAGTAACAGAAAGAGATCAGTTACTTTAGATACCAACACTAAAATAACAAAATTGAGGGTTAAGAGAAAAATTCTAGCAACTTACATTTATAATTGTCTAATGAAGATTCTTATCAGTGCTTTCTTAATTTATACCAAGATTTCTTAATTTCGTATAGAAAGTTATACATAATTTCATATAGTCTCATCATAGCTTTGTTTCTGTCTATTCCTCAATGTTTCCACTGAATTTAATATCACAGTTTTCTCAAAAATGTAATTAGTATAAATAAGTAGATAGTTTATTTTTTGCCTTTTTAAATGAAATTTTGTTAGGATGGCATTGGTTAATAAGATCACATAGATTTCAAGTGTGCATTTCTTTTTTTAAAGATTTTACTTATTTATTTTTTTAGGGAGAGGACAAGGGAGGGTGAAGGAGAGGGAGACCTGGCCCACAACCCAGGCATGTGCCCTGACTGGGAATCAAACCGGCAACCCTTTGTTTTGCAGGTCAGCACTCAATCGACTTGAGCCACACCAGCCAGGGTCAAGTGTGCATTTCTATATATATATATATAAGATCTGTACATATCATTGTGTGCTCACCACTTATAGTCAAATTATCTTTTGTCACCATGTAGTAAATAGACAATTTAAGTACACCCAATACATATAATAAAGCTTTAATGTTCACTTTATCCTGAAAGTTCTTTGGATTTTGAGAATACATGCACGATTAAAATTATGGGCTTTTATATGTAACAGATAGACAATTCCAAGAAATCATTTTGCTAAGAAATTTTACATTTATATGTTAATCATTAAGACTAAAGTTATTGTTGTAAGGTGTGTTAAATAAGTATTATATAATGCTTATTGATAATTATTAGAAATAATAAATGAATTACTATAGAGCACTATGTGACTTCACCCACAACTGTATTTGTGGCTAAAGGTTTAAAAATGCATGTACCTCCAGTGACGTTTAGAGTATTAGATGAATATACAGAAGAAAACATGGATCCATAATAACAGATTGAGTCAAAGTAATGAGCATTTTATTATTAGTTTTTGCATGCAAGAGTACATCCCCCCAACTGACAGACTGTCAATACACTTAGAGCTGTTCACTTATTCACAGGTGCACTTGAGTAGAAATAGCCACAGGGGGAAACATTAGGAGATGACAATATGCTCAGGACACAAATAATCATACCATTGAGTGCTCATCATTGTGTTGGGTCTCTTGATTAGATTTGACTACATAGCTAGGCTAATAACCAAATGTATTTTCCAACTACTAAATGTCGACTCTTTTAAAGCTGTTAATATTATTTAGTTTTATTTTGTACCATTCATTGTTGTTGTCTTCATACATACAGAAAACAGGCATTTCATGTGTTGAGAAAAAAATTAGCAAACCACAGCAAAATAATATTGCAAACATAGTCACTATGAATGGCCAAGTGCCTGAAAAGAGAGCTCATATTCATGTCATTCCATCCTTTCACAAGCAGGGACTAAAGAGAATTTCAGAAACGCCCAATATACTGTGCTCAACTGAAAACGACTGCACTATTTTGCAAGAGTTTAAATCTTGTCTTTATAGATGCCAAGCTAAACACTATGTTTTCACCAATTTTATGTGTTAAGAATTATTTTTGATCTGATAGCAATTCAACTTAGAAAATGAAAGCACCAAATACATGGACATTTTTCTTCAAGATTCATATAAAAATATTAAAAAGTGCACAAAAATTATTAAAGGTGCCCAAGAATTTTAGATATACAGGACTTACAGATCTTTGGCCTTTGTGTTTTATAGAGGACAAAAATCACGATTTAAAAGCATTTTGTTACTTTTTATTTATGAAAAACCAAGGTATGTTATAAGGGTTCAGTTCAGCCACTGAATGGAGTCAACATTTCCTGGTTAACAAATGTGATGCTAATGAGATAACACGTCTTCTTGGGTTGATTAAGTGGCTCTGTGCGACTGACATCCAATGAACAGACCCAGATTTCTGGGTTTAGTATTTTAGGCAGAGCTCCAAAGAGAAAAGCTACAGGTCTTGATGGACAATTGTTATTTACTAATTATTTTTTCATATTAAAAATAATGACATTTATTGAAGGAGATACAAGCAACATTGTACATAGGACAATGATGTCTCAGTCCCCTTCTAAGTTATGACCTGCTTGAGGAAATCTGGCTCATTGTTAGCGGTTTGAATCAAGTCATTGACAACTGTAGCATGATGTCCCTTCTGCCCCGGGAGCAGCAGCCTTGGGACTTTTAAGAAAAAGAGATGAACCTTGGTAAAGTAATACTACAATAGGGTTAAAAACCACCAGTGGAATTTCCATCGTCCTATGCATCTTAAAAAACAATTTTTGTCTTCAAGCTACTTTATAAAAAGAACAAAATATCCCAGCAATTGCCCTTGATATCACAACAATAAGAACTTAAAAGTGTTCAGAAATGTAATACTGTAATATTGTCTGAGCTGATATCTACATTCCAATGAGCATACAGCTTGTTTCTTCCAAGAAAAATTGCCAGTGGCTTTGCTGGTTTATTCTGACTCTTGTTGGGGAAGATTCTCGGAGAATATTCCCATACATGTTACATGTCAGAACAGATCTTCCTGCAGTTTTCTCTGAACACATCTGTCCTACTTTCCATCAAATTGCTGTGCACAAATAAGTAGAGACAATGCCTATTACACGACTTTGTCTCTGATGCCTTCCTTCCAATGAAACCCTGGAAGTGGGGCTGCGGTCACGGGAATTACAACTGATTCGAGAACTATGGAGCCCTGCGCTCCTGAAAATATTTAGCTCCCATTTCCAGTCTAGGGAAATATATGCAATGTTTAGAGTCCAGAAAATTTGTCACTGATCATTCAGACTTCAAAGCGCCAGCTGTAGTTTGAATCAAGAGAAATGAAAGAAAAGAAAAAAATCTGAAAAATGAGAATCTTTAGTTCAGATTTTTGAGAAGTTTTTATTACTCATGTTTTATAATTATTAGCTGACTAATAAATAAAACTAATCCACACGACTAATGTAACTATGTTTTTCCACCATGTTAACATTTGTAGAAATAGCAACCCAAAGAATATATCTAAATAGTGATATAGATATTTCTCTGAAAAAGTTGAAAATTTGCCCTCTGAAATCCTGCCAAGTGAGAGTTAGAAGTTCTCTGATTCCATCACAATTTCTCAGAATTTTCCTCCTTGGTCCTGTACACCTTATTCTGCCCTCTTGTTTTTTTGGAATAATCCTTCTTTTTTTTGTTTATGAAAGGTAGCACTTTCGGAGCGGAGTCATTTTCTCATGCTTTTTGCAACCGTGAATATTTCTAATCGCACTGCTTCTTTCACTGTCACTGTAAGTGAACAACCTGTTTACTAAGAGAATACCTTCGAAAACTTCAAAGGCAGACTGTGACTCTCATTGTAGTTGACTCCATTAACAGTGACATAACCCCAGATATGTTTGAGATACACCCTTGTCTGCCTTGGGCTGTTTCTGAGATGGCTGAAGTACAACATTCTTAAACATGTTAGAAGCTCTCTTATTTAATTAAGAGATCTTTGAGGCTCACTCAATCTTTTTAAATGCCTCTTTTTGTAACTGAATGTTATTCAGAAGGAAAATAGTTGATGTTTCTCAGAAATGAACAGAAAGTTTTGTGGTAACACGCTTGGCTTCAGTGTAGACCTCTTTCTCTTGAGCATGTCCCAGGCTTGAGTTTAGAAACAATGTATTACTGTTAGCATCTTTTTCCTATTGCGGAGGATGAAAATTTTTAGAACCACATGCTGCAGGTTAACTTTTTAAAATTATTTTCCTTAATGTATCTCATCATACTTTACTCTAAGAAGCAAGATTAAATCAGATGACACCTTCAACACTTGACTTAGAAATTTCCTTGGGTACGTAAATCAGTTTATTAAATGTATATACTTCTTTCAGTGTTATCAAAGGCAATAGTATTGCTTCAGTCTCTATCATTCCATAAAACGATCCATTCTCTGTTTTTTAATAACATACTCCTTTTCAGTTCTCATTGGCAGTGTCCTCAAAGTCCAGATTTCAAATTTCAACTAACAGTGCTTCAGGCAGATTAGAATTTGCCCTTATTGACTAGTCTAAAAACCACTCACAACTTTTAAGTATTTGTTATTTGAATTTGCAAAGGCAATGAAAAAAAGAAAGAAGAGACACTTACAATGTATATCTGTTACAAAGTAACCTGTAATCAGAATGTACAAAAAGTCTTCCAAATCAATGATGAAACAATGTCCAATTAAAAAATAGCTAAAAGGTTGACTAGATAGTTCAATGAAAAGTCATATGGCCTATCAGCCCATGAAAATGTGTTTTACCTAGATTATTAGAGAACTGACTAGCTTCCCATTAAAATGACTAAAATCACTAGTAGTATCAAGTGTTTGACAAGAGATATACAAACTAGAACTATCATGGACTGATGGTGGAAAAATAAGTTTTGGCAGTTTCTTTAACAGTTAAACTACATCTATAATCAGATTTAGCCTCAGGTATTGACCCAGGAAAAACTGAAATGTGTCTATACAATGAGATCTAAAATGTTGTTCAGAACACCTTTACTTAAATAGTCAAAAGTGGAAATAACCCCGAAGTTCATCACAAATAAATGGATAAACATAGTTTGGTATATGATACATTAAAATACTACACAGCAATAAAAAGTAGCTGATAGAAAAAAAACAAAATATCTCAAAAGCATTAATTTTATATAAACAAATGGATATTAAAGAATTTGTGCCTGGGATAAGAAACATTTTTGAATGTGGTGGAAATGTACTGAGTTTTGAATGTGTTTGTGGATTCAAAATGCATAGAATTTTACACTCAAATGGATGCAGTTTTGTAGGCAAATTATACTTCATTAAATTATACTTCATCAGATACCTCTAATAACATTGATAAAATGTTACTAGAATAGTGAGTTATTAATAAAGAATATACAGAAATAATGTTAAAGCATTAACAAATAATATTAAAAGGGCTAAATATTTGCAAAATAATCATGTAACGACATACAGGGTACACTAAACTTTAACCGGAAACTTAGATTACAGAGTTTAAAATAAAAGTTCACAAATATTCAAGCTTGAGTGAAATTAGTTAGAATGTTAATTGCTTCTAAATTGAGAGCAGTATTTCTGAACACAATACAAGAAAAGAAAAAATAGCCTGGCTGGTGTAGCTCAGTGGATTGAGCGCGGGCCTGCGAACCAACGATTGCCGGTTTGATTCCCACTCAAGGCACATGCCTGGGTTGCAGGCCAGTTCCCAGCAGGGGACTCACAAGAAGCAAACATACATTGATATTTCTCTCCTTCTCTCCTTCCCTTCCTCTCTAAAGACAAATAAATAAAATCTTTAAAAAATTAAAAATTAAAAAGCGAAAGAAAAGAAAAAATAAAACATAAGAATGTAAACTTGATACTAAAATTCCAAATCACAAAAGAATAATAATAAAAAAATACCACCCATATGCAGGCAAAACTTGAGGAAAAAAACTTACAGAAGTACATATAGAACCAATAAAGTTAAAACATACTTTATTTTAAAAGTAATAAAAATTAAAATATGGATTCTTAAAAATATGTTTTTTTAAATCAGGAATGCAAGAATTATTTTCTCACAACAGACCTAATTATTAATTTATGTGTTTGAGTAGTCAGCTGCAAAAATGGTATTTTTTTTTAAAGATCTTATTTGTTTATCATTAGAGGGCAAAGGAAGGAGAGAGGGAGAGAAACAGCAATGTATGGTTGCCTTTCATGAGTCTCCCACTGGGAACTGACCTGCAACCTAGGCATGTGCCCTGACTGGGAATCAAACCGCAGTCTCTGGTTTGCAGGCCTGCGCTCAATCCACTGAGCTACACCGGTCAGGGCCAAAAATGATATCTTAAACATATTTTTCAAAGCCAAAATGCATGCTTAGATTAGAGAAAAAAATGGATGTATTGCTTATTGCCCATGTTTTGATAATTGCTTGTTTGTATGTTTATTATGAAATCAATTGTACATAAAATAAGAAAAATAGCATAATAGTTAAACTAAACAGTTTATATATAGAATTTTGTAAATTACCCAAATTTTGAAATTAAATCTTTTAAATGGTGATTTAAAAATTCTGAAGACTCAGAGACAAGCAGGACCAAAATTTGATGGCTATTCAAATGTACAGCTATAATAATTGTTTATATCCTGCATTAGTTCAGTTGGTCAATTTCAAAATTCATCCAATGCTAAGTTATTATTTCATTACCTCTGGAGACTATTACAAATTACCATAATAGCATGTCTGCCTTCCCCCAAATTATTTTTTTATTCTGAAAGCAGGATTCAAAAAATTGAATATTAATATACTGCTATTATATTCCAAGAATTATTTATTATTATCATGTTGTCTGAGTTCAGGCTATTGTAATGAATACTACAAATGAGGAGCTTAAGCAGTGAGAACCAGTTTCTCACAGTTCTGGAGGCTGGCGGGCTGAGAACAGATAAGGTTTTGATGAAGTTCTGCTGAGGGCCCTCTTAATGATGTACAGGCAGTAGTTCTCTCTGTCTGCTCCCGTGGTGGAGAGCAGAGAGGGAAGCCAGCTCTCTACTGCCTCTTCTTATAAGAGCCCTCCCACTTATGAGGGCTCCACCTGCATGTCCTCCGTACCTCTTAGAGGCACCACCTCAAAAATACCATCGTTTGGGGAGATTAGGCTGCAAGTACAAATGAGAGGGGGTACACAAACAGTCCACAAGACGTGTCCAGTTTATAACACATGTTCAGTTTATATACATGTCTGGAAAACGATATTACAGATTGTCCTGAATTCATTCACAGGACATTAAGTACATCAACTGTGCTAGGCTCCGGGGCCAGCACTCTGAATTCACAGGTGTCCTGTCATTGTGGGGGTATGTGTGTCACAGAGGTGTGGCCTTTATGGTATTCTTTTTATTTTTTATGACCTTTCAGAAAAAAAAATTAAAAAGAGGGAAGATGTGTCATTTGATATACTCAGAAAGATTTCTGAGTACTTACATTTGTTGTACATGTACATATTAAAATTATTTAACTCAGCCATGAATCTGGGTTTCTAAAAAAATTATATTAGAAAAAAGGAATTAAGATGCCAGAAAAAGTGACATGTATACGCTACAAAAGCTATCATTGTATGCCAATATCTTGCTTGAGAAGCATTGGAAGTAATTTCACTCATGATTCTTAAGTAATGGGTAAAAATAAGTCTTAAAATGATAGAAAAAGTGATGTAGTTTGTCTTAGAAAGAACATCAATTCTAAGCAGTGTTTTATTTTTTTACGGGAATCTGGCAATGAGTATCCTTAGTATATATAATGTGAAGAAGTTTAAATCTTTAAATTTAAAGTTCAACCAGTTATGATAGTTTTGCGGTAAATATTTAAATATATTTTATGTTTAGATTTACCCAAGAAATTTACAAGAAAAATAAATAGAAAATTTTATGCCTTTAAATTTAAGAAATAAGTCAGGGGGGCTATTTCCCACTCTGGATATATTTTGTTCTTCTAAACTTTTTCTCTTCCCCTTTATTTATAGGTAATATTCTAGCTTTAATTAATAAAATACTCCTCAAGTATAACCATATTTATTTTTCAAAACTATATATCAGAAAAGTGTATTCTCTAAATTAGACATTTTACATAATTAAAAATAAATATGAATTTAGACAGAATGAAAAACTGCTTTCTCAATTTTGATCAATATTAAGTCGGGATTTAACAGCTGCGTGACATCGTACAGGTTTTCAAACCTGGTGTTATCTGAATTTATAAATCAATCCAGGATTTCTTGTAGCTGACAAGGCTTTAATTAGGTTTGGTTTCATGGCCATGTGCCTATTACTCGAATGTGTTGTGTTTAAAAAATTATACCAGTAAGATACTGGCACAGCTTCAAGTTCATTTCCCTGCAGTCATTGGAGAGATACAACCCAGAAACAACCAGAGTGCTTATCTCAAATAAAAGTGCGTGATAGCATAGGTTGAATATCCACATCAAAATGATGATTTAGATTTTATTTTGCATGGAAAAGATGGACTAAGAAAAGTGCACATTCAGCAAATGTCCAAAGAGCTTTGACTTCAGCAAATATGAAAAGAAACACTAAAAACCTATGAATGCTACTAGATGCTCTAAGCACCAATAAAGGAAATATCTAGTTATTTGAATGTAAATGAACACATTAGCCTTTATTGATCAACATTATAATCATTGTAATGGTTGTGGTAATTCTAAAATATTTTAAAATTGGTTAAAAAATGGACTTAACATATTTGGAAATACACGATTGAAATGCCCACATAGATCAAAGCACCAAAGTGGTCTGACTGTGAAAATATTCCAGTGAAAAGAAGTAGAAAAGGCAACTGGTTTAAAATAGGGGCACAGGGGCAGGCTCCATGCTTTAGTTTAGTTCAGTTGTGTTCATTGCATTGCATCTTGCTTTTAGCACGTATTTTAAACGGGCGTCACCTCACCTCCGAGATAGAACCACACCCTGCACCTTCTCTGAGGGGGGTCGTTCCAGCTGGGTTGAACTCCTTCTTGCTCATTCAATATCACAAGCACAATGCCACTCCTGTTACAATGTTTAATTTTTAGATAGTATCAGTCCCATACTGTTCTCTGAGGTTCCAGCACTCTGGCCACATTCCCCTACATAAACTAGTATTTATTTACTGGAAGTGTATTGTTAAATACCTACTTAGATGGCTTATATGTACTTCACTATTTATAACACTCCCTTGGCTGTGTATTATTAGAATTTCCATTTTTACAGAAAAGGAAATCAAGACACAGAGGAGACACTTGTCCATGGCACAGAACTAATAAGCAGCTGACCTGAGATTTTAAACCCAGGCAGGCAGTTTCCAGCATCTATGCACTCATAATTTAAATATCATGTGTTTTTATTTAGTTGTATGTCCCTATGGCCTGGGTAAATATTGAATCTTATAAATATTGAGTACTAATAAATTTTAAATCTTATATAGAAATGAAAAGTGAAGGTCAAGGTATTAATTAATTATTATCATGATAATTTCTCAGATAAAATAATTGAAAGAAGATTCATTGTATAGATATCAGTAATTTATTTTTTCTGATATTTAGGCACCATTAGATCGTTTAAACTCAAATGCAGTTGTTGGTGTAGATCTCACTTTTTAAATAAACATAGAATTTATCATTTTAAAATTTTAAAATGATAAATTATATATATATGCTTAATATATATATTTAAGTATTAAGTATATATATGTATACATATATATATGTATACTTAATATATGTCATTAAAATGTTTAAAAATTTTTCATGTATCATTTTTCTTCCCAAATAAGCTAAATGAAAATGAAATATGAGCAAATTAGTGTGGGGTAGTATCACTAAATATCCCCATGTACATAAAAATCAGACAAGCCACAGGCTGAAGTCATGCTAAAAACCAGACTGAGGAGGAAACCCATAGGTGGATTGAACGCCACAGATGGCAGGGATGGTCTTGACTGCCTTCCAGCCAGTGCCTGTTCTGGAATGCGTGAACCCACAGCTCCAGAATACCTTCACTTACTATATTAAGTGTTTGCTGGTGGCTGCCAAAAATCTGTGGATTTCCTCTTAAAAGAAAATGACACCAAATACCTCCAGAGTTTGAAGTGGTAATTGAACAATACAGTGAAAGTACAGAGACCTGTTTTGTTAGAATCAAATAGACTAATATTGGTGTAAAGCTAAAATTCCAAAATCAAAATGAGCTGAAGGAGTCAATGTTTCCTGTGAATGGCCAATAGCCCAGAATAGGGAGCAGCCTGGCAAGAGGAGATTCTCTCCCCACTGTTAATTGTAACCTCTGCGCTGGTCCTCTTTGGTTCAAGGTACAGACACTCAGTCGGTGCTGCGTTGGTTCCAGATGGTTGGGTGATTGGCTCCCATTTTTGTGCCAGGTTGGCTCATCCACCTACTGTTTCATCCAGGTCTACTTGAACTGGTAGATAGTATATGAGGAAAAAGACTATATCACAACATAAAAAAATAGCATATTTGAATATCCAAAGAGGATTATGTTAAAAATTGGGGAATAGCTCTTTAATCTAAATAATTAATAAATTTTATTCCTATATATTTTCAATCATTGGAGATTATAAAAAACACTAATATGTTTATATTTTAAGCTAAGTTGCAATGATTAATCTATACAAGTCTCAAAATTCTTTATTTAAACAAATTCCGGGACATTAATTCTTATTTTAATTGAGCAGAGTATTCCTTTCCTGAAGCACAAGAAAATATTATTGAAATAGATGAAATATTGTTAGAAAAGGTAAGATGTATATAGATTTCAATTGATTATGTTAATATATGATATTTCTCACTTATAACTTTTTCACATAACTTCATAAATCTGAAGATGACATGCTAACAAATGATACCAACATAATATGTTATTACTGCTCTAATACTTACTATTTAGAGTAGAATATATTTTATTTGTAATAAAATGTATTTCTATAATTGTATATGATGAATCAGATTTGAAAACCACTTAATATAACCTGAATAATGTAATAAACAGAACACTTAAATGCAAGTCTATACACCCTTATTTTTGTGTCATTTATTTCATTATGTGATTGAGGTAAAACTATTGATCAAAAACGATAGTGATTTTAAAAACAGATTGACTTTTATCAGCAGACAATGAAATATATGACTCTCATTTTCTAATAATAATAGTGTAGCAATCATTTCGTGTCCAAAGGTTTTTCTATTTCTGACTCTATTATTTATGAGAAGCATGACCACAGATGGAGGAGTGATTTTATGTAACCCCTGACTTATGTAATATACTGGCCCTGGCTAGTGTAGCTCAGTGGATTGAGTGCAGGCCTGCAAAGCAAAGGATCAAGGTTCAATTCCCAGTCAGGGCACATGCCTGGGTTGTGGGCCAGTTCCCAGCAGGAGGCACATGAGAGGCAACCACATATTGATGTTTCTCTCCCTCTCTTCTTCCCTACCCCTCTGAAGATAAATAAATAAAATCTCTAAAATAAAATAAAATACTTACTAGGTTGATTTATATTGATATGTTACTTTGTAGGGCATCATATGTTAGACATTATTCATATAAGGTTGCATCTTGTTTTTAACCATCAGCACATTTCAGGCTGGGAATTGGCCTTTTAACTCATTCATTTATGCATCTAGCCTTTGTTTATTGCACAAGGTCTTTTCTCAAGTACAAAATAGGAAAGAATCCAGTGGATATCACATATTTTCTAAAATTTTCATTAAAAGAATCCTGTTATTGTTGTTTTGATGATTTTTTCCACTTCAGTGGTACTGCATAATTTTGTCATTAAGATTGTAAATTTATCTCTCAAAGTATTTTGTCCTTTCAGCTTGCATTTTTTTGAGATTCTTAATTTAATATCTGCTGTGAGTACGTTTAAGTGCTGTGTAGAATAAATGAAACACTTTGAGAGACCTGTTGATCTGGAAAATAGTTTCATTTTGTCATCTGTTTTTCAGATTGCATGATGTAAAAAGGGAAAAAGGAGTACTCGGTATCTTTACTAAGCATTTGTACATTATGTAGTAATAGTAACTTCTAACCACATTCAAAAAAATTAGTTATATCAGTAAAAGAAACACAATTTCTTTAACTCCAAATTATATTAGGTTGACATTCTAGTGTCTTTCTCAATGAAAGTTAACATTTTTTGCATAACTTTTAAACCTTAATAGAACACTTAAAACATAGTATTTTTAGCTTCTCTATCAGTTAATAGGTTTTAACTGATTGACCTCGTAACTCTTTAAGAAAGGCAGAGTGTGTCAGGGACAACGGCCTGAGATTCCAGGACTTTAGTTATATCCTCAGTCTTGATTTAACTTTGTGTGAGTGTGTTTTTTAATTTATTAACATGTTAAATAAAGTCTCAGTATTTTTATGCATGAATTAAGGAGACTGTATTTAATAATAACTAAATCTTAACTAGCTAAAAAGTCAGTAAAGAACTTTAACCATTGATGTTTTAAAATAGTCACTGGTATTTCAATGATAACATTCTTAGAAATATCATGCAGTATCAGTTTCAACCATGTAATTAGTGTCCTTTATAAATCGTGATAAATATGTGTCTATGATTATTTATTTTTGTAATATTTATTTTTAAGAGATGGGAGGAGAGGGAGAAAGAGAGGGAGAGAAACGTCAGTGTGTGGTTGCCTCTCGTGCACCCCCTACTGGGGACGGGGCTGCAACTCAGACACGTGCCCTGACTGGGAATCAAACCAATTACCCTTTAGTTCACAGTCTGGTGCTTAATCCACTCAGCCATACCAGCCAGAGCGACTATTTCTGTTTTGTGTGTTTGTTTACAGTGTTTCTTAGACTGCACATGTAAGTGAAATTATATGGCATTTTACTCACAGCATAATACCCTTTCGGTCTATTTGTACTGTCCCAAATGGTAAGATTTTACTCTATTTTTATGGCTGATATTCTATCGTAAATACGTACCAGCACCTTCCCTCTACATGTCTAGTGACGGGCACTGGGGTTGCATCCATATCTTGACTGTTGTAAATAATGCTTCAATGAACACAGCAATGTATGTATTCTTTCAAATTAGTGTTTTGAGTTTCTTTGGATGTATTACCCAAGAGTGGAACAGCTGGGTCCTAAAGAAGTTCTATTTTTAATTTTTTGAGGACTGCACATACTGCTTTAAGAGGTGGTTGCACCAATCTGTATTCCCATCAACAGTGCACGAGGGTTTCTTCTACACGTGCTCACCAGTACTCACTGTCTCTGGATTTATTGACAGCCATTCTGACAGGTGTGAGGTGACATCTCATTATTGTTTTAATTTTCATGTTTCTGATGATTTCTCTGTCCTGTGGAGCACCTTTTCGTGTATTTGGCCACTTGTACATCGTCTTTAATTGAATCTAAATGCCTTTGCGCATTTTAATTGAATCGTTTTGTGGTTTTGGTGTTGAGTTATATGAACTCCTTGTAAAAGTTGGATATTAACCCCTACCAGATGTATTATCTGAAAATTTCTTCCATTCAGTGAGTCATCCTTTTGTTTTGTTGATAGTTTCCTTTGCTGTGCAAAAACACTTTTTAGTAACATGGAATATCATTTGTTTATTCTTTCTTTTGTTTCATTCGCCTGAAGGGATATGTCAGAATCAAAAACAGGGCTAAAAAAATGTCAGAGATTTTACTGCATACGTTTTTTCTGGGAGTTTTATGGCTTCAAGTCTTATATTTAATTCTTTAATCCATTTTCAGTTTATTTTTATATTTGGTGTAAGAAGGTGGTCTGTTTTTTTTCTCTAACACTATTTATTGAATAGACTGTCTTCACACCCTTGAATGTTCTTGCGCCCTTTGTCCGATGCTAATTGACCATATGAGTGTGGATTTATCCCTGGACGCTGTATTCTGTTCCAATGATCTATGTGTCTGTTTTTTTATGTCAGCACCAAGCCTTTTTGATTAACATAACCATGTATCCAAATGAAGATTTCGAAACTGAGCTTAAAAGTATTTATTGAAAAGCTGATCTGAATTCTCACTGTTCTCTTACTACAACACTGAAACAAGTTTTAATTTAAAATTCTCAGTGATATATCTCAACAATAGCATTGAATTAGATGCACTGTGCTAGCATCTCTTATGTTTTGTTAAACGGTTGACGTCATTGGCTTTCTTCTCACCCTGTCTTCCTTTGCTTTTAAAACAAAAATTGAAATGATTAAAATATACTCTAACGAAAGCAATTATTTTCATACACCGATTAGTTTGATCTTTAGAACTAAAATACACCTTTGAAATTTAATCAAAACATATTTAATGCTGTGTTTAATGTCATCACTCAAGCAACGATTTATTTCATAAATGCTATATTATTCCCAATTAAGCACTACATGTCACAAAATGATTTGGCTTTCTGCAACTCTGAGTTCCACTGCATATTGAATTATTTTAAATGGGTTGAAACTTAATTAAATAAGCTTAATTAAAATTAGATTAACCCTTTTCACAAAGCATCATCCAAATTGGATCAAATGAAGGGCAAAAGAAACTTTAACATCACCCTTCAAAACAGGGATACTTGAATGCTGTATTTAAACAGATTTCATTATTAACATTTAAAAGCATACAATTACATTTAAGTAATATTCAAGCTATTAATGCATCTGACTTCAGAAATTCAGACCTTCATGTGGCATTATTATTACAGATAACGCCAAAACATGTAATTTATTTCCAAGTTAAGACACTGTCCACAGTTTCACCGGAGACCTTTAAATTTGCTGTTGGACAAACTTTCATGTTTTATAATGCAGTACTTAATTGAATAATGGTACAGTAAGGAATGATTAATGTAGACATTTGGTCACTGTTTAGAATTAATCATTTCTGTTTTTTTAAGATTATTCAGCCAAAAGGTTTATTTTTGTGCTAAAGCAAATAATATTACTATATTAAGATAATGCCGCATTGCCTACACACAATAAAAGGCATGTTACATGTTATTGTATAGTTGTATCTGCGATCAAACCCAATTTGGGGGAAAATGTAAATTATATAGTTAACAGAATAACTTGTTAAACAGAAAATAGCTGCATAGAAAAAATAAGATCAAATCAAGTAATCTGTATCTACATATCTCTCGATTAAAAATGTTAGTTATATTTAAACTCTGAGTATTATAAATTACTTATAGTTTATAATGGTCAGGCAAAAAATACTTGATTAATATTATATTTTGAACTGGTTATTTCAGGGTAATTTTTCATATTATGAGATAAATCATCAAACTCCTTTCAAATAGGCTAAAACAACCAAAATTTGATTTTTTTGAATATATGATTTACATTGTAATCTTCTCACAGGAGTGTGTTAGTAATCACATGTTTTTCTAAGAAATATTATTTAGAAATATTTAAGTTTGGAAAAATAATTTCTTTAAGGAGTCCAAGATAAATATGGTTACAGAAAGTATGATACCAAATATTTTTTTAAAGTTCATGCTTATTCACTTTAAAGCAATGCACACAAATATTTAAGTAATTCAAACAATACATGCAAATGGAGAAAATTAATGAGTAAATACATCTGTTTCTTATTTTTTTAAGATTTTATTTATTTATCTTTAGAGGAGAAGGGAAGAAGAGAGGGAGAGAAATATCAGTGTATCAAATATCAATGCCTCTTATGCATCCCCTGCTGGGAACTGGCCTGCAACCCAGGCATGTGCCCTGACTGGGAATCGAACCTGGATCCTTTGGTTCGTAGGCCTGCGTTCAATCCACTGACCTATATCAGCCAGGACCTGTTTCTTATTTATACACATCATCTGGAGGCAAAAATTGGAGCGTATATGTACACCTGTGAGGAGAATAAGCTCAACTTAGAATGGTCAAGGGTCTGACATTTATTGTAAACATAAAGGCAATTACAGGACATTAAGACTATTTGTGGACTAGAGGGAACTATAAAGTACATGCTCATTCATCCTAAAGGAACAGTGACGCTGAGGGCCAGACACCAAGGCTCACCTGGCTCCAGGCACTTCACCTGCTTTGAGTTTTGCAGCATTCTTTTTCCATCTGAAAATATATTACTTAGTTTCTCTTTAAAACGACTTAGCACATTTTCATTCAATATTTATTCTGTGCTAGTGTTATTTTAACAGTTGAGGGTGTAGCAGTGAAAATATCTGACCAAGTCTCTTTGCTTCTTGATCTTGAATCTAGTGAAAAAAAAAAAAACACAAAGAAATGAACAATATGTATTGTCCTACGCAAGGATAGACATATTTAAAATAAAATGGGAATGAAAAGACTTTATAAGAAATAAGAACACATTGGAAACCCAGTAATACAACATTAATTACAAATTAGATTTGGTGAAAAGGATATTCTTTCTTTATTTTTTCAGAGAAGAAGAAACATAGAAGCAAGCATTCAAGGTCTGATTCAAGTATGTGTCACCAGCCAACAGCTACTCTCCCTTTGCCTCTCTTTTTTCCCCTGTTTGTTTCCTGATTTAGTCACGCAGTGGGCAGAGTTCCCCAAAGCTGCAATCACGAGTGGCATTAAACAGTCCCAGGAATCTCATTTCTCCTGGACAGTGATTCACGCAGAATCTGGCCTGTGACTTCTCTTTGAGGGTGATGGTTTCTATTCCAGTTTGGAAAAAAAAAAAGTTGTTCACAGATGAAACCACCACAAAACCCATCTGTTGACTGGATGGTTCCACGTGATTAAAGATTGATTCCCTCATCTGCAAATATAAAGCAAGAGCCAGAATTAACCAGGTAGATGAGGGAAACATTCAATATGAAGGACAAAATAAAAGCATTTTGAAAGAACAAAGGATAAACAGAGATAATCACAGAAAACAAAAGAAAAGGACCAGTCACAGAAGATCATATTGCAACAATAAAACAAGAAAATGTTACAGATCATATCAACAAGAGAACATGAAAGAGCTTTTGGAAATTATGCCTAGCAAACATAGAGATAATAGGCCAATAGAGAAAAAGATATGAGTGCCCAAGGATTACTGGAGGATGTCTAGTCACCAGATAACAAGGCATCAAGAAGAGATAACTTGGGAAACAGAGGAGAGAAAAATTATCGAAGTAGTGATACAAGATAATTTCCTACAAAGGATATCTGTGCACGTCCAATGAAATAAAAAGGAAAACAGATTTGTAAAAGGGTATATTATCAATGCATTTTAAGTCAACAGGGCAAAATGAACATCCTTGAATATCCCAACAGAACAAGTTGATAAAAAACTCACTGATACTCAAATGGACTTTTAAATAATAGTACTGGAATTTAGAAGATGAGAGATCCATGTCCTCAAAATCTAAGAAAAAGTTTTTTTCACTTTAAACTCTAGACAAAGTTAAATGATCAAATATAAGACTGGAGTTACTTTCAGATGTACAAAGATTCAAAAATTGATTTCTCCTGGCCATTGCTTAGGAAACTAGTGGCAAATATGCTCTAACAAAATGATGGTGTTCATGTGGAAAATGGGAACCAACCTAAAATAAGATGACTCATTGAATGACTTATTGAGAGTCAAGGGCAGCACACTTGACCAGTGAAGGAAGTTTTAGAGATTTATGTAACTTGTTTTTTTAAAAAATCAAAGATTAAGTACAAGGAAAAACAGACTTTGGACGATAAAGAAAATATCACCTTACTGAAGAATGTTTACATAGTCATAAAGTCACTATTATATAACAATATAACAATATTATGTGATAATATTGTTACAATTATATATATAACAATATTGAAAAGATGGGTGCACAGAAAGGCAGAATAAAGAAATATAAAATATGTTTATATTATAATAACTAATAAATGCAAATTAAAATTTAGTAACAAATTTTCAAAATATGAAGTAAATTCTTGAAGAGGTGCAGATAAAAATATTTTTGTGTTTTAGAAAATTCCATACTGTTTTCCGTAGTGGTTGTACCAGTCTACAATCCCACCAACAGTGAACTAGGGTCTCCTTTTTCCCACAACCTCTCCAGCACTTGTTGTTTGTTTCTTTGTTTATGATAGCCATTCTGACTGGTGTTAAGTGGTATCTCATTGTGGTTTTAATTTGCATCTCTCTGATAGCTAGTGATATCGAGCATATTTTCATGTGTCTCTGGATCCTCTGTATGTCCTCCTTGGAGAAGTGTCTGTTCAAGTTCTTTGCCCATTTTTTAATTGGGTTGCTCATCTTCTTTGAGTGGAGTCGAGTGAGTTCTTTGTATATTTTGGAGATTAAACCCTTATCTGAGGTATCATTGGCAAATATGTTTTCCCAAACTGTTGTTTCTCTTTGTATCTTGATACTGTTTTCCTTAGCCATGCAGCTTTTAATTTTGATGCGATCCCATTTGTTTATTCTTTCCTTTATGTCCCTTGCTCTAGGGGATGTATCAGTAAAAATATTGCTGCGTGGAATATCTGAGATTTTCCTGCCAGTGTTCTCCTCTAGGGCTTTAATGGTTTCACGGCTTATATTTAAGTCTTTTGTCCACCTTGAATTTACTTTGGTGTATGCAGTATGGAATTTTCTAAGAAAACTAAAAATGAACGTACCTTTTGACCCAGCAATTCCACTGTTGGGAGTATATCCTAAGAACCCTGAAACACCAATCCAAAAGAGCCTATGCACCCCGATGTTCATAGCAGCACAATTTATGATAGCCAAGAGTTGGAAGCAACCTAGATGCCCATCGGTAAATGACTGGATCAAAAAGCTATGATACATTTACACAATAGAATTCTTTGCTGCAGAAAGGAAGAAGGAACTACTACCCTTTGCAACATCATGGATGGAACTGGAAAGCATTATGCTTAGCGAAATAAGCCAGGTGGTGAAAGACAAATATCATATGATATCACTGTTAACAGGAATCTGAACAACAAAACAAACAAGCAAGCAAAATATGACCAAAGACACTCAAATATGGAACAGGCTGACAGGGTCCATAGGGAAGAGGGGAGAGAATCATAGGAAAAAAGGGGATGGACTCACATGAACAAGTATAAAGGACACATGGACAATAACTAAGGTAGGGGGTGGAAGTGGGAGGGAGGTGGGGAGCACTGAGGGGGCAGGGCTGGGAATACAGACAGAAAGCTGTACTTGAACAAGAATTAAATTAAAAAATTTAAAAAATACATTAAAAATATTTTTTGTGTTTTAGATGGCTGAATTTGGAAGCAGAGCAAAGTAGGGGCAGAAAAAANGAAGAGGGGAGAGAATCATAGGAAAAAAGGGGATGGACTCACATGAACAAGTATAAAGGACACATGGACAATAACTAAGGGAGGGGGTGGAAGTGGGAGGGAGGTGGGGAGCACTGAGGGGGCAGGGCTGGGAATACAGACAGAAAGCTGTACTTGAACAAGAAGTAAATTAAAAAATTTAAAAAATACATTAAAAATATTTTTTGTGTTTTAGATGGCTGAATCTGGAAGCAGAGCAAAGTAGGGGCAGAAAAAAAGAATTCTATTCCATGTTTCTTAGCATAATTTTATCTACTAGTGAAAAAAGTATGTAAACAGGTAAAGATAGTTTGATAAGTATAAATATACTTTTTTAAAGTAGTTAAAAGCGAAAATGCTAAGGAAAGGAATAAACACACATTCTCCTCCAGAGGATCAACAGTGTATAATTTAGGGTAGAGTTTAAATGCCTGTTTTCAAATTCAAATATCATTACCAAGATCTCTGACCTTTGGCAAATTATCCAATCTTTCTGTGATTAAACTCCTATACCCATAAAATTGAAATAGCAATCACAAGATCAGTTTCTTATCATTGTTATGAGGATTGAGTATAGCATTACCTACACACTTAATACTGTTAATTTATGCTTAATAAGAAAATAACTGATCCTAAAAATCCTTGCCTACTTGAGACATTAAAAGATGATATGAAAGTGGAATTGCTTTCAAGATTGTATGCAAATTTTAAAATCTCAATTCAGTATTCATAATGTGTCTTTCAAATATTTCCACATGAAAAACGTGTCTATTCCTCTGCACCTTCACGAATGTACTTCCTAAGTTTAAACTTTTGAAAATTTGTTAGTCTGACACTGATTACCTTTTTATTTTGGTATTTAGAAATGAATATGGAGGTCTTATTTTAATTTACTTAGATTTGTATGTTCTGTAAACTTTTTGTTCACTCTTTCTCCATTTTAAGTAGCTACTGATATGTAAATACTTACTGATCAGTAACTCTTCTACTTACTCATCTGTAAGATCAATATGTACATTAAGAAATTTAAGCCATTTTCAATTATAAAAAATATTTTATGTATATATGCCCCATCTGATGTGGCTCAGGGGATTGAGTGCCAGCCTGTGAACCAAATGGTCACTGGCTTGATTCCTAGTCAGAGCACAAGCCTGGATTGTAGGCCAGTTCCCCTACAGGGGGCATGTGAGAGGCAACCACACATTGAGAGTAGAAACTCTCTAAAAATAAACAAAACTATTATGTATATATATAAATATATAATATTTCCATTATAATTTTCAGGTTACATATCACTTGTGAAAATAGTTCATCTACTACAACATGCATCATTTATTTTAGATCCTTTTAAATTATTTTTTATAATTACTATATTGACTCATTTGAACCCATTTTGGTATAAGGAGAGTTAAAATCTAGGGTTTTTTTTCCTAAACCTACCATCTATGCATGCTTTGAATTTTACTGCTGATTTTAAGATTTACTTTTATTATATAATAAATTACATATAATTTAATTTTCCGGACTGCTCCATAAATCACAACTATTATGTTTATACATGGACTAAAATTGGCAGTGGTTGGAGTACAGAAAACAAGTTAAGAGAAGAATTTAATAAGAAACAGCTCAAAATATGTGATCATATATCCAGGAAGAAAAAACTGTGAGGGGGGCTACAGATGAAACATTAAAAATAGAGATGACGTATAATAAGATAAAAGACAATGCAATAGTTTACCTTTAGTTGTTGTTTTGTTTTCCATAGTTTCACTTACCCATGGTCAACACAGATATGAACATATGAAATAGGAAGCTCCAGAAATACACTATTGTAAACCTGTAAGCGTTATTTTTTTCGTGTGGCATGATGCAGTTTTGCACAGCCGTCCAGCGTTGTCCCGTCCCACAAAACTCATGCCTTTGAGCAGCACCTCCACACTGTGGACCCTCCTCTCCTGTGAGGCACTGCCTTAGCCATTTTTCTTCTATTGCAGTGCTTGTGTACAAGGTGCTCTTACAGATCGGTAAGTAGAATACTACTACTTAGTAACGGCCCCAAAGTACAAGAGCAGTGACGCCGGCAAGTCGGATACGCCAAAGAGAAACCATCAAGTCATTCCTGTAAGTGAAAAGGTGTGTACAGTACAGCAAAGTGTGTTGAGAGAGAAACCACACTTATATAACTTTTATTACAGTATATTGTTATAATTATGTCTTTCGGGATAATTGTTTTCATTCTTCTGCTGTGCTTAATTGATAATTTAAACTTTATCATAGTAGTGTACGTATGTATACATACTTACATACACAGGTTTTTTCCCTATGTCTTCATAGGGAAAACGTAGGGGAAGAGATTCATTGCTACCTGTTGCTTCTGACATTTGCTGAGGGGTCTTAGAACTTATACCCTGAGCATAGCTGGGTACTACTGTATTGGATATTTTTTCAGTTGGAGTTGTTTTGTTTTTTTTTTCTTTGATGATTGATTGTTTTTTGTGAGGTCAGTTTAAAATTAACTTCATGTATTCCCATGTATACTTTGAGCTAAGTTGAAATTTTTGAGATTAGCTTATAATTAACACTCAATGAATTAAAAGTTCAGTTTATTTTGGGTCAGCAGACATTATATAAACAGATCATAATTATAATATATATTTTATTAGGAATTATAAGTGAGAAGATACAACATCTCCTATGTTCATGGAGCTTATGATTCAGGAGTGTATAAGATGTGTACCAGGGCAAGAAGTAATTTTGTTACCCTTATGTTTCCCAGTCTTCATTAAGAACGAGAGTGTTTTGGGTTGTTTTCTTAATCAGCTACTCCCACACGTCAGTATCAAATATTCTTATAACAGAAATCTGGAGAAAAAAACCTCATAGATCTATGCATTTCAAGAAAAATACCACACATGTTTTTCTGATGTAGATCACTAGCAAAGTAAGTCTATGGAAAACTATTTGAAACCCACTGATCAAATAATATATTTCTTAGAAAGAAATACTGTTTTCAAGGGACCCAAGAAGAAAGGAAACCACTGACAGGAACAGCCAATCTAGGCATTAAAAGGAGAAAATTTAGTCAGGCTGTTGGGTATTTATTCCACCCAGCACATATTTCCCTTGTAGTGAATGTGCTAGTCTTTTAGAAACAGCTACTAGTGAATTATTCAAAGAATACAACTTACTTTACTCGTGTTATATACTAACTAAGCATTCTCCAGATTATTTGCCTTTCCATGCCATAGTTTACAGGGAGAGAGCATGCCGAAATCTACACAAGTATTCAGAGTACTTTACAACTATATTTCACATAATAAATTAAACCATAACACTAATTTTATATCCATTTTGATGAGCTTTGTTACTATGGGATTATATGCCTGAATCTAATTAACTCAGATACTCTAAGTTTGTGTTTTTGAACCTGGAAGGTTAAATGTAGGATTTATTGAACGCGATGAATTAAATACTATGTTTTCAGGCTTTTTGACAGCTTCACTATCCTGTTGACCTTTCATTTCCTATAAATCTTAGAGCAGGTGAAAATACACTCAGTTGTAAAAAGTTAAAGATGACCAGAGAGGGTGGCATATGGCCAGAGTTCTGAAAACTGTTTAGAATTTGTTTATAATATGTGGAAATATGGCAAATAAGCATATAATTATGAAGAACAACTATAAGCAAAGTTTAGCAAGTCAGAAAAAGAAAGAACATGATAGTGAACTATAAAATAATTAAATGTGTTTAGAACATTGGGCTCAGCAAATGAGAAAAAGACAGTAAGGGAAAATTGAATTTTTCAATATGGTTAGTTCATAGGGCACAGTAGTAAGAAAATTGTATTCTGTAATTTGTCAAATGTAATAGTACAGAAATAACCAAAATAGAAAAGCATTTCAAGATGTTTTGTTTTTAAAAATAAGCATTAAATTATTTGTAAGTATATTGAGAGATATTCCAAAATCAGGAAATGATTTTATATCGTGCATATTAAAAATGTTACTTGATCAATAAACAGCAAGTGCTGGTGAGGATGTGGAGAAAGGGAACCCTTTTGCACTGTTGGTGGGAATAGAGATTGGTGCAGCCACTGTGGAAAACAGTATGGAGTTTCCTCAAAAAATTAAAAATGGAAGTGCCTTATGACCTAGCAATTCTGCTCCTCAGAATATATCTGAAGAAACTCAAGACACTAATTTGAAAGAATATTGCACCCCTATGATCATTGCAACATTATTTACAGTAGCCAAGATGTGAAAGCAGAGCAAGTGCCCATTCGTAGGTGAGTGGATAAAAACATCTATCCTACATTTACACAACGGAATACTACTTGGCCATAAAAAGAAGGAACTCTTGTCTTTTACAACAGTATGGATGGATCTAGAGACTATTATACTAAGTGAAATAAGCCATTCCAGGGAAGATAAGCAGCATATGATTTCACTTACATGTGGAATCAAATGAACAAAATAAACCTACAACTCAGAGACAGACTCATGAGTTCAGAGTTCATACTGACAGCTGTCAAAGGAGAGGCAGCTGGTGAGAAGGTAAACAGATTAAGCAAAGAAAAGCAACAGCAACAAAAATAGACACAACAGTATGGTGACTGCCAGAAGGAAAGGGGGTAGGGTAAGTGAGAGAGGGCAAGAGGAGGATAAATGGTATCAGAAAGAGACTTGACTCTGGGTGGTGAGTGCACGATGCAATGTGCAGGTATGTTGGTTGACTAGTGTTGTACACTTCAAACATGTATGGTTTCATTAACCAGTGTCACTCGAATAAGTTCAATTACAAATGTTATTTGAAGTTGTACCTATTGGTATCACCTCTTTGGCATCACAGAAATAGTTTCAGTGAATAGCACAATGATGACCTTGAAGTTATCCTACCCTATCAGATAGGCTGAATGGAAATTAATGACATATTTCAGCTAATACACTTGCCATGAACATTTGTTTCCCCTAAACCTATAGTTTCTATACTTTTCTATTCCTAGTTCTCATCATCAAGGATCTGTTAAGGATTACGATGATTACATTATATTTGTTTGTTGCAATCAACATCCTTATCCCAAATTTATTTCCTGTTCTGTCTAAAAAGCTGTTCAAAATAACTCTTGACTTATAATTACTGAAAGCATTCTTCATTGTCATCCCACATTTTAATAGCCGAAAATTGTACTTGCCCTTGATTAGAAGATCTTTACCATGGCACAGTACTTTCACTAGTGGGCCTCGAGTAATCACATATCTTCCTTTAGAGACCTTGATGAAGCAGGTTTTTGTCTTATGTTTAAATCATAGTGGAATTTATATCCTAGGACTGTGATATATTGTGTCAAAAGAGGTAGGATTAATTATGAATTCACCATTTTCCTATTCACAAATAAGTGGAAAGATATTATCCTCTTTATTCTTCCTCCCAGATGATTTTCAAAATTAAACTCATAAATAAAGTGAGTAGGAGAAAAGAGATCATATTTTCTAGAAAATCCCAAATCAACTCCTGTGGAATATGTGATTGAACTTCTTGTTTTCTGTAATGGAGAGATTAATAAAATCATTCCTCATTACTAAGACATGTCAATTCTTTAATGCATTTAACTTTTCCATAATATGCTTCCCTTTGGCTCCACTGACCTTGTAGCAAATGTCCTCTGCGTGCTTTCCCCAGCAAAGCCATTACAGATTTAGTAATGTTAATGTGATTTTGGTTCATTTTTGAATGATAAAATGAAAATGATCTCTTTCTAATAGCACATGGATTCTGAGATAAACATCATTCATAAACTTTGCTGTAAACATTTAGATATAATTATACTTTCCTAATAGGTCAATGAATTGTTTCCCAAATGAAATTAAACTCTTAGCAAAGCTGTACTTGTAAAGCATGTGATGCCACTAAAGATGTCGCTAGTCAGTGGGGAGTACACTACATTTAGTGAGAAAAGAACTGGAATAAATATAATTGGATTTTTAGTTTTTTTAAAAATCCCATCCATAATTGCTTTCTAATAATTTAACAATTATTCGATTATTCAATTTTCTAATTAAACAATTATATTTCATTTTATATTACTGTTGACTTTTCTCATGGTTAAATAAACAAGCTAGAAGAAAGAAAACAAAACATGGGTAAATTTGTTAGTAGTCATAAATGATGTGAATATTTGGATGAGTTTATTTCTAGAGGGAAATATGCACCCATATATGTAGTATAGAGTCTATATATTTTCTATAAGTACTGTTACTTTTTCACGTTTAATTTTTTCCTGTTGGTCTTAATCTCCCAACTGTTTTGTTACAAAAATTTCAAATGTGTTTGAGTCATCATTTTGGACTCCTTGTCCTCTTTCTTAGTGAATCAAATTTTCTTTGTATTAATTTCTTCTTCTATATTTGCTATAGAAACATCGACAGATTTCTCCACTAGATCTCTGCGTAGTTACAGCACTGTTTATGTGCCCTCGGAATAAAGTCTTTCCACTGAAAAAACTGCATAGTACGCCACAGGGAAGGATTAAAACAAAATCTGTGAGTTTGCTAGTTACCTGTTATGTGACATTCAAAACACCTTAATTTGAGCATGTTGACAAATAAAGTTGACTTGAGGAATGCAACTTTAAATTTCTGCTTGTATAAGCTCTTATAGATACAGTTTATTTAAACATTTCCATGTTCCCCAAAGGACATGGCTATCTTTCAGTTTTTATGTCTCCTATCAATTTTTTGCTTTTCTTACAAAAGAGAAAATAAGGTCCTGAAAGGAGTACACTAAGGGATCATTGTACAAATGTTGTACAAATTGTTGTCACAATGTAGTCATAGGCAAGTAAAGTACAGCATAGGGAGTCTAGCCAATAATAGTGTGACATCAAAGTATGACAACAGGTGGGTGGGTACTGGGAGTATCAGAGGGACACTTTATAAAGTATAATCATGTAACTATTATGCTGTACATCTGAAACCAATTCAAAATAATATTGAAATTAAACTGAAAAAAAGAGTAAACTCTTATTTTTATTTTTATTTGGGTGTCACTGAAAATGTTACCCGAAGTCCTACCAGTCAAAAACATTGTACTCCAGTCAGATTTCATCATAACTCCTTCCCCATTCTCTACCCCATCTAATTTTTCAAATCCTTTGACTTTGCCTTTTGCTTTTCATATTACTGTCTACTTTAGTAAATTATTTCTAATTAGGGATAATTCATGGTTATCTTTTTACTCACCGTATGTATCTTCTATCTGTCCCCTTTTGAATACAGTCTCTGTATTGCCAGCAGACACAATTCTGATTTTTTACTCATATGATTAAGTGTCTTCAAATCTAAATGCTATTGCATGAGATACAATTTTTTTCAGAATCTTATCCTAATAGACATATTTATATTGTTTTCCATAAACTTAAACTTCAATGGACATACATTTACGCATACTCTTGTACATACATATAAACTCATACCCTTTGCTTCGTACATATTGGCTTGCTCATCATTTGTGATTATATTATACCTCACTATTAACTCTTTGGTTTTGCCATGTCAATTTCTCTGATTTCCTCCTCTTGGTTTGTCTACCCAGATAGAATAATACCAAATATCATCTTGGCTTTAATGACTCTGAGGCAAATTTAATCATACATCATTCTACCTTAAGCACTATACATTATTATTCCTTCCATGTTACATTCAGTATACCTATCTTTTCCTGTAAGCGTGGACTTCTTATAAGGCAGAGACATTCTGCTCATGGTTATACATCATAGTCAAGCAAATAGTAGATTTTCAATAAATATTAGTTATAAAAATAAATGAATTAATGAGTGAATAAATCAACATGGAAAATAAATTTTACAGTCTCATTGGCAGAAATATTTATTTATTTACTATAAAAATTTTTGACATTTTCCCTCTTTGTATAGACAATTTCCCTAGATGAGATTATTCTTGTCTGAATTTCCACATGTGAATAAAAGAATAGGCTACTTGAATTTACAGCACCAAGATAATTAGCATTTTATTTGCCCAGAGAGGAAATAAAGGTCTAGTTCACTCACTGCAACACTGATTTGGCATTCTCCTTGTCTGAGTTAATAACAGAAGGCACAGATTATTAAACAAAGTGCTCTCTACCTTGTTTCTTCAATTCTTTAGCATTTATTTCCATATTAACCCTAAAACATGGTTTCTTTCTCAAATATCCAATGAAGATTCTGCCTTGATAAATTGTGTATGTCAGGATTTTTAATTGGAAAAGAAATGAGCGCACACTAGCTAATTTTAGAAAATGACTTTTTAAGGATATTAGATATGTCAAGGAATCTCTACTGGAGATAGCAAATTGGGCTATGGAACCGTAGAGGCTCAATAGCCATAATCAAAGCCCAGACCTTACCAGAAGACTGTTCGGTGAAGATCGCAATGACCCACAACTGAGCATAGACATGCTGCCTCACGAAACTGGGGTTGGCCTGCACACAGACACCACAGCCCTTTCATCACCCATGCCCCTGCAGGTCAAAAGTCTCTTCTAATCCCACAGGAAACTGGAATCTGACTACAACTTGCCTCTTCACATTGTTTGCCTTCAAATTAATGTGTGATGGAAACTAATCTGTATTCCGGAGACCACATCATGTACCCAACACCTAGCTATACGCCAAGCAATAAGTACTCATTTCTTATGGCTGATATTAAAAACTCACCACAAATTTAACGGCCTCAAACATCAAAAATGTATGATTCTACATTTCTGTAGGGGAAAAGTCTGTTGAAAGGGGAACACATTTTCTTGCCTTTTCTGGTGCCTAAAGGCCACCCTCATTTCTAGGTGTACAACCCTCCTTATCCATCTTCAGGTCCAACAGGTTGGGCCTACACCTCCTTGTACCTCTCTCTGGTCCTTTTTCCAATTTCATCTTCTACTTTAAAGTTTCTTGCAATTAAACTGGATCTACCTGGATAACCCAGGCTAATATCCTTATTTTAAGGTCAGATGATTAGCAATTTGAATTAAATCTGCAGCTTTAATTACATTTTGTCATGTAGTGTAACATATTCACATGTTGTAAAGGATTAGAATTTTAAAATTTGGGGGTTAGCCATTATCTTTTTTACCAGAGTTTACCTTCTGGGCACCAAAGATACATGATTTTCCACACACACACACACAGGTACACACACCATCCCAAGTTTCTCAATGTCTCAATTCATTACAGTATCAATTCAATGATTAAAAATCTCATCTGTTTAAATATCAGAACCTGTATCATTTTGATTGTGGATAGATAGCGCTCTTTCTAAATCACAGGGAACCCAATTTATCTCCATGTTTTCACTTCTGAAACTCAAGAAAGAAGTTATTTGGTAGCAAAATGAAATGGCAGGACAGGTATAAAATAACAGTTACAGAAAACCTTGAGCAAAATGAGAGAAAAGGGCAAAATTCCAAAACAACTTCAAAATTCAGTTAGGCAAATTCCATTGGATTTCAAGGCAAGCAAATAACGCTCATTGATTCTTAGCTTTATCATCAAGTCTTTATTCCTCTTTTTTAAAGATCTCATTTATTTATTTGGAGATGGGAAGGGAGAGAGGGAAAAAGAGGGAGAGAAATATCAATGTGTAGTTGCCTCTCATGCACCTCTTACTGGGGACCTGGCCTGCAAGCTGGGCATGTGTGCTGACTGGGAATTGAACCAGCGACTTCTTGATTAGCAGGCTGGCACTCAAGCCACTGAGCCACACCAACCAGGGCTCATTATTCCTTTTTGATCAATGGTGGCATGGGCTTGCAGCCAGTTTCTTGCATGCAGAATTTTGGGGGTCCTAAGAATTCTCTTATTTTGTCTTCTTTCAGATTCATTTAATATGAGTCGTGAATGTTTCTGCTGGTACAACATTCACGAGAAAGTTGTAACTCTCTTTAGTATGTCATTTTATATTTCATCTGTTGCATAATACTTATGTGCATATATGTATGTATGTGTGCACATTTGTATGAATTTAGATGTACTATTAGACAAGAAAACTCCTCCAGAAATCATTCCTGCACACTTCCAACTTCACGATTGATTCTGCTGTGATGACTTGCTCTATGAGTTGTTACTTAATCTTTTCAATGATTCAGCAACACACTTTCCTCTATACTTTTGTGACAGCAAGTCTCTTAACTTTATCACCTTTTGTAATCAGTATAGACTGAAAACTCCCAAATCACAGTACCAGTTCCTTTTTGTTTAAGTATTTTCCTACAATTCATTTCACTCATCCTAAATTTTATTGTAAAAACAAGGAGAAAATAGTTCATATTCTCCACACATTGCATGCAAATTTGTTCAACTAAATATTCAATTTCCACTTTTATAAGTTCTGCTTTCCCCATAACTACAAAACACAACTCCGCCAAGCTCTCTGCTGGTATATCATAGGATTTCCCTTTCCTTCAGTTTCCGGTAATATGTTCTCTGTCTCCTTCTGTGTTCTTCATAGCAGTGCCTTTAACCTCCATATTTCAACTAACAATCTGTTCACAATTATTTGGGTGTTTCACAGTATGAGTTAGATTTCCTTTACTGTGTTTTTAACTTTCTCTGAGTACTCCCCAGCAGAAACGTTAAGATTGATAGTTCCAATAAAAGTCTCTTAAAGACACTCTAGGCTTTCTCTATCATGCTCTCCACAATTCTCGCAGCCCCTGCTGATCCAAGTAAATGTGGAAAAAAGCATTTGACAAAGTTTAACATTTTTCATGATAAAGGCTCTCAATAAACTGGGTATAGTGATAACATATTTCAACATAATAAAGGCCTCGTATGACAAGTTTACATCAATACTCAATGGTGAAGAGCTGAGAGCTTCTCTAAGATCATGCTGAACACAAGGATTCCCACTCTCACCAGTTTTGATCAGAGCAGTACTGGAATTTCTAGGCAGATCAGTTAAACAAAAAATAAATAAAATAACAAAATACAATAAAAAAGGAAGATATAAAATCGTCTCTACTTGTAGATGACACAGAATTATGCTTAGAAAACCCTACAGATACACAGATACCCTACATACACACAGACAACTGTTAATGAATTCAGTAAAATTGCATGATACAAAATCAATATACAAAAAAATCTATCGCATTTCTATACACTAAAAATGAATGATTAGAAACAAAGTAAACCTGTTTAAAATTGTATAAAAAATAATAAAATATTAGGAATAAATTTAATCAAATACATGAAAAATACATACACTAAAAACTAAAGACTGTAAGATATTAATAAAGAACATTGCAGAAGACAGAAATAAACATGTATTTGTGGATTGGAAGAATTAATATTGTTAAAATGTCCATACTACCCAAAGCCACCTACAGATTCAATGTAACACTTATCAAAATATTAATGGCATTTTTCACAAAAAATTAAATATAATATTTGTGTGGAACCACAAAAGACCCCAAATAATGGAAACAAACTTGAGGAAGGAGAACACAGCTGGAGACCAACCAGTTCCTAATTTCAAACTATATTACGAATCTGCACTAATGAAGACAGTGTTGTTTTGGCATAAAAACAGACACATAATTCGATGAGACAAAGTAGAGACTAAAGAAATAAACTCACACATATACAGTTACTTAATTTTTGACAAAAGAGCCAGGAATCAAAACTGGGAGATGATAGCCTCTTCAATAAATGTTGCTGGGGAAACCAAATGAATAGTCACATATAAATAAGTAAAGCGTAACACCTGTTTTACATCATACACACAAAGAAATCAACTCAAAATATATAATATTAAGAACTTGAATGTAAGAACTGAAACCATAAAACTCCTGCAAGAAATAATAGTGTGTTTAAACATAAGCTTTTGGATGTTGGCTTTGGAAATGATATTTTTGTATTTTCACCCAAGACAATGGCAACAAAAGCAAAAATAAACAAGTGGGATTGAATCAACCTAAAAAGCTTCTGCACCACTTCAATAAGAAAATCACATATATTTCTGTGTATAAAATATGTAAAGAACTCATATGACTCATACAGACACAAAAAAAAGACATAAAAAGTAGACAAAGGAACTAAACTTCTTTTTCCAAAGAAGACATGCAAATGGCTAACAGCTGTGTGAAAAGGTGTTCATTAACACTATCATGGAGGATCAAAACCACAATACATTGCCACCTCATACATGTTTAAATGGTTATCATCAAAAATAAAAGAGCTAAATGTTTGGTGAGCATGTGGAGAAAAGGGACCTGTGGTTGGTATGTTAATGGGTACAGCCACTCCAGAAAACAGTATGGAGTGGAGATTTCTCACAAAAAAATAAATATAGGACTTCCATATAATCTAGAAACCTGACTTCTAGATATAGAACCAAAGAAGGTTTTAAAAGGATCTCAAAATGATGTCTGCACTCTCCTGTTATTTGCAGCATTATTTATACAAGCCAAAAAATGGAAACTGACTAAGTGTCCGTCGGTGGATGAATGAGTAGAGAAAATGTGGTATATATTTATATGTAAATGCAAGTCTAAATTTATGTAGGCTTATTTGCATGTAATATAAAGTATATACTTGTTTATGGAGAAATGGAATATTTAGCTATGAGAAATAACAATCTCCCATTTTGGACAGCATAGAACTTGAGGGCATTATGTTGACCAAAATAAGGATGAAACAAAATAATATAGCGTAACATTACTTATATGTGTAATCAAAAAAGAAAGCCAACTCATAGAAGCGGAGATTAGAATTGCGGTTATCTATGGTTGGGGGATGGAGAAAATTGAGAGATTTTTGATCAAAGAGTATAAATACTGAGTTGTAAGGTAAGTAAGTTCTGAAAACAAAGTGTCCAACGGGGTGATTATACTTAATGATATTGCTTTATATCCTTTCAGATTGCTAAGAGAGTAGATATTAAATGTTCTCAGCATAAAATAATGGCGATTTTGTAACACGATGGAGGTGTGAACTAAGGCTTGGTGGTTATAACTTTGTAATACATGTGTATCAAAAAACACATGCATTTTAAATTTATAAAGTATGTCAAATATCTCAATAAAACTGGACAAATACATAAATACAGCCTCCCAGGTTGAGTATTGCTGTAAGTTAATATATTTATTAACAATAAGAATTTATAAGTTCTATGTAATAAGTAGTTGTGGTGTGGCAAATTATATAAATCAGCTGTGTTAGTAATGGTTAAGTGTCTATACCTATATTAGAATTTAAAGTCTCAACTTCCATAGGGAAAAAAAAACAAAAAAACACTTACTAAAAAATTCATTTATAAAGCAATAGTTAATAGATCCAGTGTAGTATGTAGTAATTATATAATTAAAATTGTTTAGATTTATAAAACTTCAGAAACCCGTGAGTGCTTGGACCCTAGTAGAAGTACTCATTTGACTACACAAAACTGCCAGACAGGAAACGTTTTCTAAAAGAAGCGTAGCGTTTATAATGTCACTGTGGCAGTATGTATTTATCAGAAGAAAGATTCTAAGTCTTCATTATTTTCTTTGAGCAAAATTTGATTAAAGTTACTGTACACAGGAGACCCCCCCCAAAGCTCACCGACTTCCTTGTCCACTGCTGACGGTGGCAAATCCAGGAACCCGGAGCGCTGTACTTAGAAACCAATTCTCAGGAACAATAGGCTTATCGGAAACTTCTTATTCAATTAGCTCCACTGTATTTTGTGGAGTTACCCTTTTTGTGTCAAAGATAATTATCTCTGATTATTTAAAGGTAATAATAGACGGACCATTATCTTAAGATAGATGTCTTTTTTAAAATTCAAATTTGTTTTGCTAGGATAGTCCAATAAAAGTATCTCTCTGTTCCACCACTCAATTCTGAAGCAAATTTCCAAACCCAGAGTGCTGGCTGAAAGAACACTTCGGGGTTGTATTTTTATGCCTGGGTGCTGTAAAGCAGTCAATATATGAGCATGCCTAGGACAAGACTAGGCAGTATCGCTGCATAACAAAGCCGCCCAAAATGTAAAAGTAACAAGACAGTCGTAGTACAGGCAATTGACTTAGAAGATTGTGTGAGGCTGGCTGGGCAAGTCCAAAGTCTGCAGGATGGGCAACAAGGAGGCATTAGCTAAAACCCTAGGGCACAGGCCTCAGCTGTGTCTACTACGTGCAATGTTCTCTAGGCACATCTCAGATCTTGCTCTGAAGACCTCATAGTTGATTGAATCAGACCACCNCCCCCCCCCCCCCACCAACCGCCCCCCTGCAACCAGGCAGTATCGCTGCATAACAAAGCCGCCCAAAATGTAAAAGAAGTAACAAGACAGTCGTAGTGCAGGCAATTGACTTAGAAGATTGTGTGAGGCTGGCTGGGCAAGTCCAAAGTCTGCAGGATGGGCAGAAAGGAGGCGATAGCTAAAACCCTAGGGCACAGGCCTCAGCTGTGTCTACTACGTGCAATGTTCTCTAGGCACATCTCAGATCTTGCTCTGAAGACCTCATAGTTGATTGAATCAGACCACCCAGATTACCTAGGATAACACGCCTTACTTAAAGTTGACTGACTTTGGAACTTAATGACATCTACAAACTACCTTCACAGCAACTCTTAGATTGGTGCTTGGATACTTAGTTTCTGTGGCCTTCCTGGGGGTGATGCACCTAACTGACAGCCATACCCACGAGCAAGTTTTCTGGTTTCTACCTCGTGCATCCAGGACATAGAAGAGAAGGCTCTGAAGCACAAGAGAGATGGGCTGACTGGAAGACATGGCACACGACCTGTACACAACTTTGTAATTCATTTTTATTTATAGTTCACATTCAATGTTATTTCATGTTAGTTTCAGATATACAGTATAGTGTTTAGCAAACAGTGTTCCTCCATTATTTCCAGTTTCCACCTGGGTCACACAAGTTCATCACAATATTACTGGCTGTATTCCCTATGCCATATTTCTCGTGCTCATGACAGTCTTGTAACTGCCCACTCTTTACAATTTCCCTTTGATACTATCAGTGACACATTCCTCCCTTGCTGGTGACACCTTTTTTTTTTTCTTTTCACACCAAATTAACTTCCCATTTTCTTTTTCTTTTTCAGTTTTACTTTATTTTCACTTTCTTTTCATTTTGTTGCTTTTTAGTCATACTCAATTTCTTTCTTTTTCTCCACCAATATATATTCAAACACGCTCTCTCCCTATCAGAGTTTACATCCTAGCATGCCACATTTCTTCTCTTGTCTTTTTCCCCCCTTAGACCTGCCCTCTGGCACACACGAGGAGTCCCAAATTTCACTTGTATGAGGGACTTTAAGAGTTCACGGGGTGTTTGAATTTTACAACTTTACAATCATTAGAATCAAATATCAAGACGGAAATAGTCCAAAACTGACCTCTGCATATCAAGACGGAAATAGTCACGTTAGTTAAGACGCTAACAGCCGGGATCCTGACCACTAAAATTAGATTTCATTTGAGAAGAAACAAGCTTGAGTCAAAGAAGAAGGAAAAATATTTGATCTTATCTTACGCTTCAATCTAAGCATGTCCATTGTTGAGAAAGTGATTGAGATCAAAGTAAAACTTCATAATTACCCCTTTCTTCAAAGACAAAATACTGTTATTTGTGAACTTTGTCAAAGTGTGTCTATACTAGACAGTTTCATCAGTTTCTTTATCAAGCATAAATGACATTGCAATGAACATTTTGTGGTAAGTGGTTTAACAAATGAACTTGTGTTAAGTTCGGCTTTGTTATTCACAAGGTCAAAGGTGATATGGCTTCTTTTATGTTTTTTGAAACCAGGGTGTATATAATTTTTAATATCTATTCCAGTGGTGAACTTGGAAGAAATGGATAAAAAATACTACTCTATGTAAAGGAAAAAGGGAAAAGGAATAAAAATTATTTAAGTGAATTGCCTCTACTGTTGAATCTGATGAGATTCTACTAGTGAATCTTAAATTGTATTTTATGAAGCTAAGCTTTGTAATTTAAGAGAAAATAAATTATGTTCAGGAACTTAAACTATTGTTTCCAAATCCCCAAACAGAATTGCCATTCTGGGCAGAGTACGCAGGTAATTGTATGGAATATTAAGGGGAATAATAACTACAGCAACAACACACTAACACCCTGAATTTTAAAGAAATGTGGGATCAGGAGAAAAATCCCCAGGTAACAAATTGTGTTCAAATGTTGCAAAAGTCCCAGGTCCACTGCAACCCATGAGGTAGATTCATGGGAATATACCAAGGAAGTAAGCAGGGTATCTACACTAAAAGCCTAGACACTGCAAGCTCAGAAATCACTAGAAAGACCTTTGTCCCTGACCCAATGGGATGAGAACTATTAGATCACATAGAATTGTGTGTTCTATTAAAGTGTGATTAATGAAATGACTGGGGTGAAATTACACAGTGGCTGGCTGGATGTTTCAGAGACTGGGCCCTGAAATTTGAATACAATTTCGTGCAATTGTTTTTGGGAGTAATGTGATGGTGATATTCTGTTCTGGTTTAAATATCAATGGGGAAAGTTTCAGAATACTGAAAAATATGTATATTTTCAGTCAGTTGATAGTCATCCTTATATCCAAACTGTGGGGGGAAAAGTAACTAAGAGAGAGAAATAGTGGCATTATGGTTAAACATCCTCCACTTCCCACGTTGAGACTAGGATGACTGTCACTGCCCTGGGGACTGTCATTCAGTTCACCATGTCCAGCTTCTCTCCCACATGAGAGGGTATCAGTTGTTAGTCCATCCTCAGTTTAGGATAGGATTGCGTTCAGAACATCAGTTAATCTCTCACTAACAAGGATTGATGATACTGACTTCTACAAGGAGAGGGTCCAACCAGAAGATGGGTATTGTGATGCGAATCAATTTGGAATGTGGCGGAATTTCTAGAGAAGCAGAGAGAGAAGACTTGGAATTCGGGGTGAGACTTATATCCCAGGAGGAGCAAATTTGAGAAGTTTGAGCAAATAGAATTTCTCTAAATAAAGGCTTATCTGTCGAAATGAAGAAGTGTGTTGTAACAAAGCCAGAACTATTGCTTCAACATTCCTTCCAGATCTCTGGGAGCTAGAGGTGGTATGTTTTTAGGCCCATTGCAGAAACAAACAAACAAAAAAAAAAACAAGTTATTTAACCCAGAAAACTTTGAAAACCAATCTGGATGAATCCTACTGCTGCTACTTTTAGTAGTCCATGATAATTCATTAAACAAAAATATAAATAGCAAAAGAACAAAGTCCACCTCTAAAGAACAATGCAACAAAAAAAGGATAAAAATTACAACTTTTTTGCATAGCTTATGAAAAATGCAATCTAATAGTTCAACATGAATTCAACAAAATTTAATAAAGTGCGTGCCATTATAACAAAAGAAGAACCAAAAGTGCCGATATGCAGGGACATATGGCATATATTAGACTGTGAAATGAGAACTGTTGAAAACCTGAAAAAGAGATGAGAAAAAAGACTTCCCGTGATAAACTGAAAATATTACACATCAAAAATATATTGGTGTAATCTATAACTGAAGAGAAATATCTAATAACAACATTATATTCTCTATATACTAGAGGAAAGCATGGATGAGTAGCTTGATAATGCTGGAGTAGGGAGAACTTCCCAATGTGACATAATCCAGAGCCATAGAAGAACAGATTAATAAATCAATAACAGCTACAGAAATACTGTAAACAAAAGCAAAGCACTAATGGGCAATAATGGCAGAGGTGCAAATTGAGGGAATGCCACTGTGTGCAGCTTCATGGAGGAAAGATGGAGGAAAGATGGCTGAACTTCAACGGTGCTGCTGCCGTCCTCAAAGAGGGAGGAGCCGCGCAGGCCTAGGTGTGGCTCTGGCGGGGGAGGTGGAAGATGGAGTGAGACAAGAATATGGGAAACTGGAAGTTCTAGGACTCCTCATGAGCTTGGAGGAGGTCCATGGCAAAGGCACCAGAACATATGGTTAATCATTTCACACAGTCTCAGAGGCAAAATGTTAGAAGATAAGTTTGGAACTGCATTTTACATGAAAAGACTAAACTACTTTTCAGTGTGTGAGCTGTGTCTCAGGTCCAACACAGATCTGGATTCTGTAACAAATAATTTTCAAAATTCTATCTTAAAAAACACATTGATATTTAAAGGGCTTCTAAACAATGGAGTAGAAAAAGTCTCACAGCACTATAAAAATAGGCTAACGATATGCATAAAAATCCAGAGAAAAAAGACGTCTAAGTGGTTCTTAATCATATGAAAAGTGCTCACACTGGCTTCTAATACCAAAACAAAACCCTGAAACACAATGTTCACTTATTAGATTTATTAAAATCTGAAAATGTGACAGTGTGTCCTTGAAGAGGCTTGAGAAAATAAGTTCTTTCATTCACTGATAATAAAAATGCAAAGTACTACCATCATAGAGGGAAATTTGCCAATATAGTGCAAATTTATTATTTGACCTAGCAAGTTCACTTCTAAGAATCTATTCCAAACATACTGTGCAAAATGAGGGCACGAGGCCATCCCCTGCAGCAAGGCCTGTGATAGCAATGGCGGTGAAAGCATTCAAATGTTCAGCCGCAGGGGGTGTTGGGCTAAATTATAGTGCCTCCCCAAATGGAAAAGGACTGCTTTTGTCCAGGAGGTGGAATTCACAATGATGAACTTGATGAGGTGGGAACTGAGGAGTGGGGATCACCATGGTGATTACTTGCAAGGGAAAAAGAAAAATACTTGTCTAAGTATTCAAGATATCTTTCTTCCCATATGTATTTTTATGATTATAATTATTCACTGACCTCTTAAATCTCCCCCAGCTGAAATAAATGTTAAATCCAGACTGCTTTTGGAAGTAATTTTTGAAGGCTGCTTTTTGTGTTTCAGCACAAAGATGCACCCATAAGTCAATAGCATGGATAAGAATTATTAATTTACAGCATGGCGTTGAGAACACGTTGAGTTGGGTATTTTTCCCATTTTAACAGAAAGGTTAAGGAAAGCGAGGGCTTGTCTTCATTCCTCCCAGAGAGATTATGAAAGACTCTGCTTTAACTCTACACTTTTGACTGCTGGGAACCTATCTTTCCACTGCCATACAAAAAGAGAACACCTGTTCATTTGTTTGTTTTCTAATTTTTTATAAAATAGTAACCATAAATAAATCAAAATCTTTTTCTAAGCATTTTACTCAGAGTAAATGAATACAGCTTTTCTTTATTAAAAACTGTTAACTGCCTTGGCTGGTGCAGCTCAGTGGAACCGAAAGATCGTGGTTCGATTCCCAGTCAGGGCACATGCCTGGGTTGCAGGCCAGTTCCCAGCAGGGGACTCATGAGAGACAACCATACATTGATATTTCTCTCCGTCTCTTTTTCCCTTTCCTTCTAAAGATAAATAAATAAATAATTAAAATAAAATAAACCCTGTTAACTGCCTTGGCTCAGTGGATTGAACACCCGACTGAGAACCAAAATGTCACAGGTTCGGTGCCCAGTTAGGGAACGTGCCTGGGTTGCAGGCCAGGTCCCTGGTAGGGCAGGGCTCAAGAGGCAACCACACATTGATGTTTCTGTCCCTCTCTTTCTCCCTCCCTTCCCCCCATCTCTAAAAATAAATAAATAAAATCTTTAAAAAATCTGTTAGCAGTAGCAGAACATCACTAGCAAAGATTTATCTTTAATTCTCCATTTTGTCGTGAAAATACATTCAGTCACTTGCTGTGCTTTAGGTTTAAAATATTAAATGTATGTATCATGATATACCTGTGACAGATTATTACTCAGGGTTGACTCTTCCCTTTCTTGTAAGAGACTAGAGAAGATACATCTGTCTGGAGATGTGTTGACTTGAAATACCTTCTTGTAGGTAGAGTATGATTTATTATTCTACTGGCTAGAATGACTATGTGACTAGTTTTGGCCAACAGGAGCAAATATAGTTATACAATGGCCAAGAAGAAATTATTAGGTTTGCCAAAAAAGCAATTTAGTTTTTTCCATAAAAAAGACACTCTTTTCATTGTCACCAATAACTTTATTGATTTGAATATTTTGAGTATCCAAAGTTGATTGTTCTCAATTAATGTCTAGATTACTATGGACTTTAACTGGACTATTGGACTGTGGAGCACTGTGTAGAAAAAAATCTCCAGCATGAAACTTCCTAAGCTACTTTTGACACATTTGATCAGTCACAATTCCTTTTCCATACACTGCACAAATATTTTTTGTGTGTGTTTCAGGGGTGTTTTAACCTTTCTTGAAATAGCAAAGCACCGTATGCTGAAAGTGTTACATATTTTCTCCCGTCTTTAATATTAAAATGGCCATACAAAAATTCACCAATTGATATGGTTTTTTGATGCATGCTGGTCTGACAGCTATCACAATACAACCTAACACAATTGTTTTGAATGAAGTGAAAGACGGCTAAGCACTACTATAGCCATCTTTCAATAAAAACAAATACACATTTTGGCCAACCCAACATATGCATTACATTTCTACCAGCTCTTATTCTCCTACTTGCCTGCACAATGCTCAGGTATGATATAGGTGATGTCGCTTTTCCTGTGTTTCGAAATGAAGAGACATGCCCATCACACCTGAAATGCAACAGAGCAGTGGCGTGAAACGTTAGCCTAGAGCCCAGCAACTGTCTGAAGCAAAGCTGCAGCCAATCTACAGATACATACTGTGTGAATGACAATTAAATTCTTATTTAAAGCCACTGTAATTTCTGGGTAATTCACTATTATGGCAAAGCTTTGTAATACCATAATTGCATTCCATTTAAAATATTAAATACTCTTTACTAGTTTTTATTTAATGCTTTCATCTGAGTCTTCTTTTTTTCATAATAATGAACACACATATACTCTAAGGAGTAATTTTGTCCATTCCCTTAAATTTTGTTTATGTTCTTCTTACAGTCAATAAATATTTTAAAAATTAAATTCTAATATATAGTTACAATGCTCTTTTTGATTGCAGTTTTCTACTCCTTAAACTTCTATTGTGGAAAATAAAATAATAACCATAATCGTTTATATACTAGAAAATGATATAATGTTGAATAACGAATAAAATTTCCACTATTTTAGCATAGTTAATTAAATACACAGAACTACCACATAAGCCTTGAACTCACATAATTTATTAACATTTCTTTTTTTCCCCAATTTTTTTATTTAATTATTTTTCAAGTACAGTTTTCTGTCTATTAACATTTCTAAAGGAACAATGAGTCCGTAAGAAAATGGTGTTGGATTTATAGAAGAGCAGAGTAACCAAAGAGAATATGCTTTCCAATTCTGCCCAAAAAGAAAGAACAATGTAGCTATGGATGTTTCATTTAATAGTTAGGTTCATGATTGAATTGAACACATTTTGCCATTTTAGCTCCAAATCATTGAACACTTCATTAATCTGACTTATCTGCCAATGGCTCTGATTATTTTGCACACAAAGTCAACTTTATAAAATAATTGTAGTCTCATGTAGATCTACTGAGATAGACATAATTCACTTTATTTGTAAACATGTATATTGTTGCTGCTGTGTCAGTTACTGAGTGTTTTGTTTAAAAAAATTAAACTTAACTTGGTTAATATGTTTTTGTTTTCTCTTAGAGATGGGACTGTTCTCTAGTGGTTAATCTTGAACAAAATTAATTCAGTTTAGCAGTTATTCCAGGTGCTATATAAGGAGTTTAGAATAAAGTTGAGAACAAAACATAAAAATTCCTGCCATTGTGAAAGTGATAAATTCACCAAGGCAATGACATATGCTGAATTTACTTGGAGATAGCCTATTGGCTTTCTCTTTTCAGGATATCTTTACAATATCCATCTGCTACAAATTCCATCTGTTTTGTCAGTGGAAAGGTGTTTTCAATCATCCAAATAATATCATGTAGGGAAGCCTGCTGGTATCAATGGGTTTGCATTTTCCCGACATTCTAAATTTTGTCTACTACTAGTTAACCACTTTCAAGTTTGAATTTAGAGAGTACCCAGTCAGTCAGGGACCATTATAAACATCTGTTCCATACACAGACAAGTTAACTCAGTTATTTTTCTACAGTATTTTAAAATTAATTTGAGAGAGGGAGAGACAGAGGTAGAGAGAAGAGGAGGAGGAGGAGAGAGAAAGAGAGAGAGAGATTGAGAGAGAGAAACAGGGAGAGAGGCATTTGTTTGCTGTTCCATTCATTGTCTGATTCTTTTATGTGTCCTTACTGGGGATTGAATCCACAACCTTAGAGTTTGGAGGCAGTACTCCAAACAACCGAACTACTCTCCCAGGGCTATTTCTACAGTTTTACTTCCATATTTAGGACTTCTTCTTCCTTGAGCTCAAGTTGGGAGAAGAACAGTATAAGTGTCCAAATATAATCCATCATCTGCAGTTTGAATTTTAGGGTTTTCTTTTGTTGTTGTTGTTGTTTTTCTCACTAAGACCCCTGGAAAAACCTAGCAGGAAAACAGTTATCACTGTACAAATATTTACTAAGCACCCATGATATATTCTATCATGTATCCACAGTATTCAGAAGCATTGAAGGCAACAATAACAGAAAATTAAATGGAGAAACAGAGTGGGCTGGAGTATAATAAAATTGACAAGAAATGGGTTTTAATATTAGAAAGACCTACCTGAAATTCTGATTATGACAGTAAAATGTCTTTGTGAATTTATAAGGCACATCACCTTCCCAAATTTTGATTTCTCTATTCAAAGACTGGGATACAATTACTTGTAATCATGAAAATTGGGATTTTAAAATGTATCTAAAATCTTGGTACACAATGGTGGTTTAATGACTTCAGAAAGCACTTACTCTTGGAATAAGAAGATTCTCTGCTTCTTTATTAAAGACTTACAAAAGCAGCATGTATGTTTTATATGTGTGCCCATAAGACATTTAATCGACAAAATAAGGAAACGTAAGACACTTGATTAGGTAACATAAAAGTTCAGGACAAATATAAAACACAATAGAGAGAGGTAGTTAATGGAAACTTCCTAGAAGTGCAGTTTTAGAACATGGGACAGTACAATATTCGGATGACATAATATCCATGAGTAACTGTGGGAACCCATTTTAACAAAATGGCCATTTTGTGCTCTGCATTAGGAAATAATGATGAAAGTTAGACAGGGATTCCGTTCTCAATGGTCTTAAATAGTAATGAAAAGTTCTTTGCTTTGCACTGATGGCACAGAGGGGAACTACTGATTTTTAAGTTTAGAAGAACGTGACAGAAGGATGACTTCAGAACCAAATGTGAGGGACATGACATCGTCCAGAAGACTCCTACGGATGGAGCAATTTACGATGCTTCCATCGGACATCTCTCAGCTCCCCCGGAGGCTTTGTCTGCATGACCAAACAACTCATTGGATAAATATTTGAATGCAAATACGAGGCAGAGGGTGAAAAAAGACATTTAGAATACTTAAATTTCCCCTTAATATTTGTGTCTTAAATTATTTAAATACCTTTATCTGATCNAAGTTCAGGACAAATATAAAACACAATAGAGCGAGGTAGTTAATGGAAACTTCCTAGAAGTGCAGTTTTAGAACATGGGACAGTACAGTATTCGGATGACATAATATCCATGAGTAACCGTGGGAACCCATTTTAACAAAATGGCCATTTTGTGCTCTGCATTAGGAAATAATGATGAAAGTTAGACAGGGATTCCGTTCTCAATGGTCTTAAATAGTAATGAAAAGTTCTTTGCTTTGCACTGATGGCACAGAGGGGAACTACTGATTTTGAAGTTTAGAAGAATGTGACAGAAGGATGACTTCAGAACCAAATGTGAGGGACATGACATCGTCCAGAAGACTCCTACAGATGGAGCAATTTACAATGCTTCCATCGGACATCTCTCAGCTCCCCCAGAGGCTTTGTCTGCATGACCCAACAACTCATTGGATAAATATTTGAATGCAAATACGAGGCAGAGGGTGAAAAAAGACATTTAGAATACTTAAATTTCCCCTTAATATTTGTGTCTTAAATTATTTAAATACCTTTATCCGATCAAATATGCTGCTTCTCCATGAAATAGCGAGTCTAGAGAACAAGCATCTTTTTTGCCTTTTAGGGTTTATGGCAACCTAGCCCAGCCTCACAATTTTTTTCCTGGGGCAAAGAGGGGTGAGAATCTAGATCTCCTGCTGCGGGAAGGTTAAAGGGCTCTCTCTCTGCAGGTGGGAATTCCCTGCCTTGCTCCTAAAGAAGAGGCTCCTGGGAGAGAGCCTGAAACTCTGGCAGAAAACCCAATTCCCACATCCCATTTTCACTTTAGAGGGAGGCAGATTCCCTTCGGCCAAGGACAGCATATTCACACTTTAAAGCTCTTCTGGTCATTATCATAACAGCAAAGTATCTTCTGACTGAGCTACACATGCTGAAAGAGCAATAATTTGAACCAGAAATCAAAAGTATTTTTCCATAGTTGTACTTCAGTCTCCCCTTCCCTCTTCTCTTCCTTCCCCTTCTTTTTGTCTTTCTTCTTCTTCTCTTCCTTCTCCTCCTACTTCTCCCCCTCCCCTCTCCTCCTCCTTCTTATTTCAAAAGTAAACCCATGGATTCTACTGCAAACACAGTCAAGGAAATTAAAATTGTTCTGGTGAACTTTTGTAGAGACTTAAAATAAATCTAGCTGCAATCTCTAAAAAACTGGGAGGGAAAAACACAACAAAAATTAAAGCTTTATTACTTTGTCTTTAATTTGGTATGGATCAATAAATATTTTTAGATATTGTGTATTTTTCCAAATTATAAATTCACTAAAACATATAATTTATTCATAGCCTTATCATTTGAAAACATTTGTGGGAGAAAAATTTGAACATACTATTTTTATCTCATTGCTTGCTAATTTTTCTCCTTCTAATAATATAAAAGCAAATTCAGGGTATAAAAATGAATTCAGAAGATAATCTTTGTTTAGAATAGAGAAGAATGTAAAATATGCTCACTCCTCTGTAACAATAAGAAATCATTAAATTAATACAAATCACATTTTTCTTTAAAACTAGTAAAAACCAGCAGATGCAAGGAAATATAAGAGAAATAAACTTCAAATGATTAACAATTCCCAGATTAAGCAAGGGGTGAAATGCTTTCATTCCTACAATGTTTAAGTTTGGGACCTGGGCTAGCAAATAAGGAAGCCTATCACCAAAAAAAAAAAAAAAAAAGGTGTATGCTAAAAAGACAAGAACCAGCCAAACTTTTGATAATTGGATAGGCTGTCATGTCTTATTTGATTCTGGAGGAGCCCCAGTGAATACATTATACTCTCGCTGTAGATCAATTCTCTCTAATAACATTGCTGAGCAAGCAGAGGTATGGAGCTCAACTGGAAAGCATAAAGAAATTTGTGTCACAGGAGAAGATTAACTATCTATATATTATACACCCACACTGTGTAAGATGTTTTCAGGTCTTTGTGTCAATGTAGTTCTGTTGAACTGTTGTATTACAATATGGAACTTCTTCTATTTTTTTTTAATTCTCTAAAGTGCATTGCATAAAATTGAGGGTCATTTCCTTTTGGTGTTTTATTTCAATGGATTTATTAGAGGCTCTACCAGTGGCTGGTGGGTTTTTTAATTGTTGTACAGGTACAGTTGTCCCCATTTCCCTGCCACCTCTTTCCCCTGCCCCACCCTCAATCCTCCCTCTTCTGTTAGCTTTGTCCACGGGTCCTTTATACATGGTCCTTAATGACCCTTCCCCTTCTTTCCCCCATTATCCCCCCCTCCACTCTTCTGGTTACTGTTGGTTTGTTCTTTATTGTAATGTCTCTGGTTGTATCTTGCTTGCTTTTTTTGTTGTTTAGGTTCATTTATAGGTGAGAGCATATGGTATTTGTCTTGTACTGCCTGGCTTATTTCACTTAGCATAATGCTCTCCAGTTCCATCCATGCTGTTGTGAAGAGCAGGAGAAACAGCTCCTTTTTTGTTGCTGCATAGTATCCCATCGGGTAAAAGTACCATAGTTTTTTAAATAAATATAATTAAAGATCCCAGTGGTTTTAATACACTTGGAATTATCAGTTTTTTCTTTTGCATTGTGATAATTTGTAGGGAACCATCAACAAAATGAAAAAAATAATTTACAGAATAGAATAATCAATGTATACAAATTACAGTCATGTTGTGTACCTGAAACTAATGTAATGTCACTTGTTAATTATATCTCAGTAAAAAATAAAAAATGAAAAATAAGTGTTGATCAATATAAATATATTAATGTTTAAATTGTATTAGGCCAGTCCTCATTGGTATAGCTCAGTGGATTGAGCATGGGCTTGTGAAGCAAAGGGTTGCTGGTTCAGTTCCCAGTCAGGGCACATGCCTGGGTTGCAGGCCAGTTCCCAGCAGGGGACCCACAAGAGACAACCACGCATTGATATTTCTCTCCTTCCCTTTCCCTCTAAAGATAAATGAATACAATCTTTAAAAAAATTTATTAGGCCAAACATAAAATACACAGAAAAATAACATACTTAGAAAATATTTACTACATTAAGTACCACTCCCGATGTATAATTTAATAAAACATTATTGTAACTGCTCATGTTAAAATATGAGAATGAGTTAGCCTGGGTGTTTGCATTGATGACAGTTCAAGTGACCAAATTTGCGGTGTACAGACGTCCTTACCTTTTGACTGTTCGGTTAACATAATTTTCACCATAACATTTCCTAACAAACCATGGCACTCTTGAAGTTCCCACAACAGGAGTGGGATTAATAATGACTCCTCTCAATCAAAAATGTAGTAATAGATGTTCCTTTTTTTGTCTATGTTCATAGCAGAGGATATTGCATAACTTTGCAATGATTCAAGAGAAAATTTGCATTAAGGACTGCTATAGATTTTCAATAGCAATAATTTTTCTTTTAGGAAAAGCACTTCTCAGTAAATAACACTGACATATTTTTAGCATGCTTGCAAGTTGAAAAAGAGTATTACATGCATCTTATTTAAATCTAACCATGCTGCAAGGCAGATGAGCTAAATATGATCACCATGCCGCTAATGGAAAGTGGCAGCAAGACGTATTATTTATCAGCCATTTATTTTCTGAGCACATTTCTAAGTAATATTGAGGATTATAATTAAACAACAACAAAAACCCTAACAAACATGACTCTTATCTTCCAGGAAGAACATCGCAAATAGCATCAATGCAAGATCAAATGCATTTCAGGAGTGTGTAGTAGCTGTGAAAAGCTCCTTACAGAGTCAGTTAAATAGTAAATTGATCTAAGCTTAAGTCAGAAGGATAGAAATTGAGAAATAAGAACAGTTTCCAGCAAGAGCAATAACTTAAGCAAAAGTCCTGAGGTGTGAAATTGCAGAGTGTATTCTATAAATGGAGAAATCAGTATAATGAGCATAGAAATGTGATAGAACTGAATAGGTTCAATGGTAAATAATCTGCTGAATGCCTTCCAATGTATAGAGTATAATTGGAAGCTTTAGAACAGTGGCACAATAAGATCAGGTTTATAATTGGAATGATTATTCTGGTAAGTAAGGTGTAAATTTCAATGGAAAAGCAAAAGATGACAGATCAGGAAAGAAGTAGGAGCTGTACAATAGTCCAGGCAAGATGCACGAGGATCTGAAAACAGACATTGGCCATAGAAATTTGAAGGTGATAAATGATACTAAAAGGTATTATAACAACAGGTAGGATTTCCTGAATGATTGGCAAAGAGGGTGAAAGACAGGGTTCTGTGATTACAATGAAATTGAAGTAGAAGAGGAAATCAGAAAGGTAATTCGAGTAGAAGGGATTTTAGAAGATTATGAAGACTTATTTTGTTTTTTTGTTACACAAAAGCCATGGGACTGTTGACTAAAAGAAACACACTTTGCATTATGGTTAATATCACTTTGGCTGGTTGTCCGGTTGAGAATACACAGACCACGGAAGATGAGAGTAAAAGCGAGGTGACATGTAATGACGTATCCTGGTAATTCAGGTGAAACAGGATGATGGCTGAGGCCTGGTGGTGTCACTGGAGAGGATGGGAGGCAGCTTTATTCACGATATATTTTAAATGTAATGGCAGTGGATAACAAAAGGTTAAGCATGAAGTTTGAGATAAAGGGGAGATTTGAAGATAACTCCAAAATTCTTCAAGTGGGCAATTTGGCAGAATTACCAACAATGTAATGGGATGATCTAAATGACGAACAGAGTTGGAATGGGTGAAGGACCAAGTTTACAATGTGGGGCTAATGAGTTTTCCTCCTCCATGAATTTGTCAAATTTGTTTATTAGATATTCATGTGGAGATGTCCAATAAGCAATTGTGTATACAATTATGAAAAGGATAGTTTTTGCATAGAAGCATAAATCAGTAGTGCGGGCAATATTACAATCATGAAATGGAATGAGACTATTAAGACCCTCAGATTGAAGAAGCTGAAATATCTAAAGGGATAACCAAAGCACAGCAGGTGAGGGAGGAGAAAAACTGAGAAAGCATAGTATCCTAGAAGTCAAGTAAGTGAAGGGCACCTAAGGGAAGTGAACTGTCAAGTGAGACGAGGGATACACATTGATCATGACATTTAGTAATAGCACAATCATGGCTGACTTCAACGAGAGCAGGGTCGGCAGCAGGAGGCCAAGGCCCCTGAAAGAGCTTGGCGTGCTAGACTATTGAAGAGTAACTGGGAGAATAAAGACACGATTTGAGGAGCTTTGCAGTAAACGGTAGCAAAACAGTTGGACATTGTTTGGTGTTTTCTTGGCATCAAGAGAATTTCTTTGCTTGCTTTCCGGTTGTTTATTGTGTCCTCTAAAGAAGTAGAAGCGGTGCAAAATCCCTGAGAAGCGCTGTAAGCAGGGGTTAGGGAAAGTCTCCAGTAGCTTCAGCAAATCGAAAAAGCACATGAATTGCTGGAATCAGAGAATTATTCTGTCAGTTATCTCATCTATGTGAAGTACTGCTGTTACTGATGGACAGGAGGACCCTCAGACGAAGTGGCTAGCAAAACTGAGCACTAGCCATCTACCCCAGTCTACGCCTGCTCTAACTGCCTCAGAAGCAATGACTTTCTCTTCTAGCTTATCTTCAAAATCAGGTCTGTAGCCTTCATTATCAGATTCTCAATAGACATTCGTCCTGAAAAGATTCTGTGAAATATGTATTTAAGACTTTCAATTCTTATAGAAGAGACTAACTGAAGGGGAAAATAGTACAGTCATTGATTTCCTTGAATATTTGCCTACATGGGGTAATAACATAAAAACGCAGAAATAATAGACAAATAACCCCCAAAATGCTTTGTTTCATTTGAAATTTTAGAAATTTTTGGGAAGTGAATGTTCTCTACATGACCTCAACAGTTTATCAAAATCTCTGTTTCTTAGTCTCTCAGCTATCGCTTTCCTGTTTGGAAACGTCTTGAGGTGAAAACAGTACTAAAAAGGCTTACGTCTTTGAACTTCCGTCTTTCTAGCCTCTTACCACACAAGTCTTTCTGTCTCTAATGTTCCCTTGAAACTTTATTAACATTTATTTTATTTTTTTAAAGATTGTATTTATGTATTTCTTTTTAGAAAGAAAGGAAGGGAGGGAGAAAGAGAGGGAGGAAAACAATGTGTGGTTGCCTCTTGAATGCCCCCTGCCCTGGGGACCTGGCTTGCAACCCAGGAATGTGCCGAACTGGGAATTGAACAGGCAACCTTTTGTTTTGCAAGCGGATACTCAGTCCACTGAGCCACACAGGCCAGGGTAACATCTCCTTTTAATTTTTAGTTTTTAAGTGAAGAGTTATTCTGAAAAGCAAAATTTCTCAAGTCAGAAAATTATAGCTATGAATTATTAAGCCTAAACACTTTAGATAATTCTAGCTACATTGTAATCATTACATCTCACAGATTCAATCCAGGTTGGAAGATCAGGAAGTCTCCAAGTTCTTGTGTTTGCTCTGTGTTTGGCTTTAATCAGATAGAATTAACTACAGTCAGACTCATAAGAAGCCTAAAATTTTGTCAAAAGAGTTTTGTTGGCAAAAAGCCTCAATCTCCTGCAAGATGAAAGAGTGCAGGATATAATTCAAACTTGAAAGAAGAGGTCTCTTGGCCCCTAAATTTATTTGAATAGACATTAACCCAAGAGAGCCATGTATCTTTCTGTAGAGGTGTTTTTGTCATAAGTAACCAGTGAGGGCAATGAACAAGGAATTCTCCAGATGATCTACCAAAACCACTAAATCAACGTTCACTCTACTCTGATGATATGTTTTCATTCAAAACTTGAAATAATGGAACTATAAATTAAAATAATCATTGTGGTTTAAGTATATGGTGTTTCAGATCTCCCAAGACGGAGTGTCAGAACGTCCAAGGAGAGTCAATCATCTCAGTGCTGTTTCATTTTGCCTATAACCTCTATGGTCTGGCAATGGGAAACCATTATCAAATTTCTTGTCGTTATTGAACTCACATAAATCTTACATGCCACTGTCAATGTAAAATTTAAACACTCTTTATGGATAGTCAAATACAGGCCACTCTCGTTGTAGATCCCTGCAGTTGGTAATTTTTTCCTTAGTTTAATAATAAATTGTTCAATTAGTCTCAGTTTTGATATGTGGGAATTAGGGGGTTATAGACATGGCAGAAGTCATCAAAATATTATTGGTGGGTGGATATCACAAAGGGAGAAACTGAGATTCCTTTAAATCATTGACTTGAAAGACACATCCAGGAAGCAGAAATTAAGTCTATTAATGCAACACTTCTTAGTCTTAGAATAATTTAACCTGGCAATGCACGCCCAGAAATAGTGCAGAATTTCTACAGATCCACAGTAATTGCCTTCTGCCTCTCATTCTTCCTCATGATAAATGACTATCTATTGTTGGCATTCTGTGTCTACTCATCATTGTCCCATGGGTGTGTTGCGTGACGGAACATTTATCTTTTTAACTTGCAGATCCCGAGGTCAAGAAATGTTCCATCTGAACAATTCTACCTGGACTGATGCAGATCATAATATTCTGGATTTTGAACATGATATCGTAATTCGATGATGTGTTTTTAGAATTTCTTGAGGTAAACTGAATGTACTTTGCAAGTGTCAAAGGCATGAATTTTGAGGGCACGTAGCAGAGCGTGATACATTAGTTTCTAAAACTGTGCCCCTCTCTGTATCCTATGTGCCATGCAATATGACTTTAGAGGTCTATTAAATAATATCTATTTCCCACTGGAAATGAATCTGGGATGGCCTTATGATGTGTTTTGACTAGTGTGATGAGGCAGAGTGGTGGAGTACCAATGAGTTTTGCTAGTCTAGGCCTTGCATAGTTCAAACTGTTCTCCAGGATATATACCACGAGAACAAGACCTGCTGGCCAACGGCCAAGCAACTTCCACACATGGAGTGATGGCTTTCTAAAGCAGCCAGCCTGCAGTATTCTTGCCAGCTTAACCCTAATACATGAGTAAGCACCACTCAAGCCAGAAGAATTACTACAACCACAAGTTCGGCTTATTAGGCTTATATACTTTTTAGCAATAATAAATGCTTACTTTTAGAGCCACGGGTTTGGGGGTGGTTTCTTATGCAACAATAAACATAACACGCATTAGTCCTGTGATTGTTTTCTCAGAGCTTTACATATAATTATTTTATATGATTAAAGTTTATATATCATCCAGATTTTGTCTATGAAAATATTTCATGGTCTTCTATTCAAACTGGTTAGGAATTTCTGTTAAATTGAAAAATCAACTTCAGATGCAACATCTGATTAATAGATGTTTCTTCTTTGTTTTTTTCCCCCAAACCTTTGTTTTTATAAGTTCTTAAATTTTAGGACATGATCTCAGCATGACTTCATATGTGTGATATTAATATTAGTTGTCATTTCCTTTCTGCATATAGAATTTTTTTCTTTAGATACCTCACAAACTCTAAAAAATTTCATTGTTGTCAGTGATATTTGTGTATCGTATATGAAAGTTTAGATAAAAATTCTACCTCCTAGTTAAAACTAGACCTGATTAACTAAATTCAGTTTTTTATTGGCACTTTTCAAATTTGGGGCGATTAATTTTAAATATAACATAATCTGCATTTGGAGATTTTATTACCTATCATTTATCAGTCACTTCAGTTTGTCCCATTGACTTCATTTTAAACACATGCTGCATACAGTTCACCACCATGAAGCAAAGCCCAACTCTCAAAAAGCATACAGTAACCACACTTTCTGCATGCAATTTCCTAGGTAGCTCCTTGTATATGGTTCTCACTTATTCTATGTCATATATAATTATCTTAAATAATTTTCAAAAGTAAATTGTGATTTAATGTGTCATCAAGTTTTTATATTATATAAGCGAGTTATCATACTGTGCTATTTGGAACCTATAAGATGAGCGATGTAATGAATATCACAAATACTGAGAGTTTGCAATCACCCCCCACCTCCATCACTTCAACCAAAGCGGTTCAGTTCAGACTTAAAAAATACAAAAACTCCCTTTCTGTCTCTCTCTCTCTTTCTCATACACACACACACCCTCCCTGTACACTAAAACACAAACAGAATATAATAGAGACTCTATTTGATTCAAAACTCTGATATTTTCTCTATCCATAACAAAAACATTTAACTTAGTAAATGGCCCTTCAGATAGACAAGAATAGCCTTTTCTTCGCCTCTTTTGGAGCTATCTGTCAGCATGTAAATAACCTTCCTATCTACTGTCCTCTTTCTTATTTAATCAAATCTAGTCATACATTGTACTCACCTCAATATGCCAAGTGCATTCCCATGTTAGGGCCATTCCCATTAGGGCTGTTACTTCTTGTTCCCAAAATTCGTAGAAGTACATGTCCCACCTTCTTCTAGTCATGGATCAAATATTATGTTCCACAGGGAATTATATGAAAATATTCAGTTCACTAATTTCAACATTTTGTTAATTTAAAGAGTTACTGCATGACAGGGAGATAATCAAGATTCATGTGGCGATGTTTCCTTTGGGAGTTAGTGAGAGCTTGGCCCAAATCATTGGTGGTCATGGTGGATATAAAGGGGCATATAAAAGATATATTAGAGGTGTTTACAGCTTAGAGCTTAGTGAAAATTTTGATTCTGAGAACTGAACAAGATGAAGGTTTCTAGAGTCACACCCTTATTTCCAGTTTTGGTTAGTCAATTGATGATATTAATAAGAAAGAGAATAATTTTTATGGACAAATAATTAAAGTGAGAAATTTATCATTACCCAATGTTAAAGTAACACTTTAGTTACTATACTCTTCCTCCTAAATCGTTCCTATCTTCCTTCCTTCCTTCCTTCCTTCCTTCCTTCCTTCTTTTCTGCCTCTCCCTCCCTTCCACCTTTTCTTTCTTTCCCATTCTGAGAAAAGATCTCAGGCAACCTGCATTCATTCTACCCCTTTGCTCTAATCACTTAGCAGGTTTAACTTGAAACAAATCAGAAATTCTTGGACAAAGAAAAGTATTTACAACCATATTTAGTTCAATTTCCCAGAATAGTTAGCAGAGGAAAACATTTGGAGTGAATATGAAAAGACAAAAAGAAGGTGGTCTTTATTTGGGGGGGGAGCACCAAAAAACAGGATTTATTTATAAAAAAGTGTGCATTTAGTCTTACATGTTTAAATTTCAGCCACCTTCAAAGTCTTCTCTATTTGATACAATGTGCCCACTGAGAACTTTTTTCAACTGCCCAAAACACTTTTGAACTCATCAATTTCAGTGCCTTTTAGTGCTTCTGCCCCCTTTTCTTTCACCTCTTCCACATCTACAACAGCAAAATGTTTCCCTTTGAGACATTTTTCATCCAAGGAAACAAAAGGAAAAAATTACTTGGGGCATTACTGGGTAAATAGGGAGGGTGGAGCATGGGGGTCATGCCATTGTTGGTCAAAAAACTGGTGACTGCTCAGTGCAGTGTGGGCAGGTGTGCTGATAAATCACCCGTTACAAAATTGACAAATACACTGGAAAAACCTTCAAAAAAGTTACTAACGCCAAATGCAGCCTCCCACAACAATGCCAGCTATTCCTGGAACAGTCACGTAGCTGGAGAAGCCTGTACTACAAGGGGCTTGCCCTCCAAAGGTAATTCCATTTTGGGGGTCCCCCATCTATCTTGTAAAAGTTTAGTGTCTATTTGCAAATAAAATATATTTTTAATTTTTTTCAAGTTTGGACACTGTAACCCTGAGATGGTATATGTATAATACAAACTTATACATACAACTGCATTGCTAATTTTTTAAAAAATGCTTAAAGGCCAAACAAACTTCAATCGATGCCTATGTGTTTTCAATGTTAATAGTTATGGTGCATTTGCTGCATTAAAATGTACTGAGTGAAAATTATCAGTGGCATAAAATAAAAACAGGTAATTAAATCTGCCTCAGTAGCACAGATTAAAGAGGTTTTTGTCTTTTATCCAATTTAAACCCTCTCAATAAATTATAGTGGCATGAAGTACATCAGGTAGAGAAAGTGCTCAGGGGAAATCAGGGCCATCTTGCATGACATGAAAGGCGACACTTAATGCCACCACTTAATCTATTCCAACTCACTCTTTAGCCCACAGTATTCTGACTTTTTTGCTCACTGCTCCTCTAAAATAAACTTCTTCAGGACGTGAATATGCTTTTTGTCATTTTCTGTAACAGGCATTTTTCAGGCTTATTCTAGTTGACCTCTTATACCATTGCCAGTCTTATATACTTCTTTACCAGCTTGGACCTGCATGTAAGGCTGACTATTCTGGTTTCCCTGATGGGTACGGCCCGTTTCTGCTCATTTACTTTGCTATTACACATATGTTACACCCTTTGTAGTTGTAGTCTTTTTTGTTTCAATTTTTCCTTCTCTTTCTGTTTGGTTTTCAAGGGTTCTATTGATACATAGTCAAGGGTTCTAGTCTCTAGCTCAAAGGGTTTTTTTTTTCTTTCTTCCTCTCAGCCGTGCCTACTCTACTAACGAGCCCAGCAAGGTAGTCTTCATTTAAGTCACAGTGTTGTTTTTATCTCTGACATTTATTTTTAGTGCTTTCTTAGGCTTTCTCTGTTGTTCTTACATTGGCCATCTGTTCTTGCATTCTGTCACTTTATGCATTTCAGCCCTAGCATATTAATCGGAGTTGTTTGAAATTTCCAGTGTGGTAATTCCTACATCCCTCCTATGTCTGGTACTGACGCTCGCTCTGTCTCTTCAAATTTTGTCTTGTGGTATACCTTTGTAATGATTTCCTTCCTAGCTGGCTATGATGTGCGGGGTGAGAGGAGCTTCCTATAAATGAGCCTTTGATAATGCGGTGCGGAGACGTGGGGTGAGGGGGAGTGTTCTAGAGTCCCATGCCTGGGCCTCCCTCTGCTAGTTAGCCTATGTCTCTGGGCTGTGAATTTCCCAGGATTTTCTCAGTTTTATGCTCCCCTTTAAGTGATCCTGGACAGCTTGAGTTGACTCTGGAGTTGGATGTTCCCCGTCCTCTTTATTTAGACCCTGAGAACTCCTTGGGCAGTACGCTCTCATTAAATGGTTTACCTGACTAAAGGCCTTGTGAAGAACAGAGTGCCCACTTGTATTCAAGGTGATATTTTCCCCTCTCCCTACATGAAACACAAGGGAATTTCACTGCAATATTTATTGTGGGAATTAGGTCAATCTTCTAAAGCTAAATATCCCAATATCGTGGGGGCACCTCTTGGACTGAGTCTCCCCGAAGTTTTTAACCACTGAGGGTCGTGACTACGCTGATCCTCCAATACTTTATCAATTACAGTTTGGATTTTTCTCCCTGCCACCCTCAGGTCCAATTTGAAGATCCTCGGTTGGATACCTGCCTATATACAGGCGAGAGTGCGCACCTGGGGCCCAGCCCGCTCTGGCTGCAGGGCGGACACCGCCTAGTCCGCAAGATCACCAGGACTTTCAGCAAGATTTAAGAAGTATGGTGAGGTGAAGGTCAATGCCACTGTCCTCACAACGCACATGCACCTCTTGCCTTCACCCATGCCCAACCATCAAGTACACCAGGGTAAGTGGTTGGGGACAACTTGGCTTCCCGAAGAAGTCCTTGAACCTTTCTTACTACCTCTGCTAGTTTTGGCAGGGATCTCTACTCCCTCCTAACTCTCTGCACAGGTAGGCCCTGACTTCCTGTTTTCACCTGTCTCTTCAAACCCGGGGCAGAGATTTGTTGTGTGTCCCCCACTCTCTTCTGGACTCCAAAAAGAATTGTTAGTTTTTCAGTCTGTTCCGGTTTTTACCTATTTGTTGGGGCACGGCGACTTCCAAGCTCCTTGCGTGCTGAACTGGAAGCCCTCCAGTTCACTGTGCACGCTTTCTTCTCACGTAGCTCTCTCACAAGTGCTGAGCATCTCATTGTTCTGTTTTCAAAAGTTTTCTTCTCTCTACACTCCACTGCGCTTTGGCCTTGCCTGCTGAAAGCAACCAGAGCTCTCTCCTTGCTTTTTCAAATAACTGCTTTCTACTCAACTGCTAATGTAAAGATGAAAGTATATTGTGTTAAAAAAAAACAAATAGCTATTGTACTTAAAATTCTAATATTAGAACAAGTGAACTTCAGAAAAATCATAGGTGTCAATCATAAAGTGGTGATCGTTTTTCTGGCGTTTAAAAAAATCTTACCTTGAGGCGCTTTGTTCTTCTACTTCTGAATCGTTTATACTTGTGAATTGTTTTTGAAGTGAGAACCAGGATGGGAGCTCCTATTGCATTACTCTTAATGTTGGCACCTTCGGAAGTGTTTGGGTAACAGTAGTGTTGCCCACAGGCAGAGTGGAAATACCTTGTGCAATTTCTCCCTGACGCTTTAACTGTAAAAATCTGCTTGAAATTTTATGAAACTTGTTATGAAACAATAATAGCCCCTAACTCTGAACTAGAATGAGTCTACACAGCAGTATCATTTACAACACCTTCCAAAATATTTAAGATACAAAATTGTAAAGTCTAGGCTGTCCCTCCACTAATAGTTCTGTTATGTGTCTAGTACATAGTTTTGTTTTTATTTTTTCAACTCTCCAGATTAATGTTTTGTTTTTTATATATTCTTTTGATTTTTTTAATTTTTGATTTTAGAAAGAGAAAGGAAGGGGGAGGGAGAGAGAGGGTGTGAACTTTGACTTGTTGTTCCACGTATTTATACATTCATTGGTTGATTCGTGCACATGCCCTGACTGGGGAACAAAACCAGAGCCTTGATTTATCAGGACGATGCTTGAACCAACTGAGCTCCTCAGCCAGGACACGTTTTTATATTTTTAATTGCTTATATTTATATATGGGATACTAAGCATGGCAATAGTAAAATCCAATTTTAATATGATATAAAATTGGTGCTATATAGAATGTAGTACATATTTTAAAATGAGAAGTAATCTTCAAAGCCAGAATTCCGTACGGATATGAAGCAGAATATGGAGGAATAATTTGCACTTCATTTCCATCCCAAATATTTTGAAGTGACAAGACACAGTACAACTCAGTGAAGCTCCTTTTATTACCTAATTCATTGTAGGACGTGTGAAATTCAGTAAGAACATCAGTGTAGCAGGTGACTTAAACTCACTGCACAGCTGAGTTTCTGAAGGCCAAGGTCCATGTATCATCATCACATTTCACTTGACAGAATCATCAGAAGGCCTGGCATATTATACAATAAAAATTCTGTGCAAATTAATGTATGCTAAATTAATATACAATCAATCAATGTTGTTGCAAAACAGGAGAATTGGAAATGTAATTTTATTTTAGGAAATAAAGTTATATTACTCTCTTTTCTTCTGTATACACATTCTTTAGTCCCTACAATAAAAAAAAAACCATAGACTCTTCAATCTATTTTGTTCTTGAGTTAGATAGACTGCTACTCACATTTTTGGATACATACATTTATTTCACTTTGGCACAATTTTTTCCTGCCAGAAAGTTCAATGTGCAATTGTCACACAAGTCAACACTTACATAACAATCACTTAGTCAGAAATATAAGTCATAATCTATGTAATTAGCCACGAAGGTAAAGAAGGGGTACACAGATATGGCAAAAGAAATAATACATAGAAGCTTTATAAAAGAGGTATAAATAAGATAAAATTACTCACTGCAAATCATGTACTTAAATATAGAAATATGAAATGGAGTTAATTAGGGAGTTGTGCTTAATTAAGAACCACTATAATCAACAGTTTGAAAAATTATATTTGGCAAGTATCACTTTAGTTTTAAAAACATTTTTTTCTTTCAAGCTTATAGAACCACTTTGGATTTCTAGTTATAATCCTCAGGAAAACTATAAATTATAATCATTAAATTCAGTAGTTAGTACCTAAAAATGTTAATTCATCAAATATTTATGGAGCACCAATATCACAAAAAAGCACTGGGTGTCAGAAGAGATTACTGTGTCATAAACAATTCTATACAGAAGCGCATGATTACAGGGTAGAGGGAGTAATGTGAAGTTTGAAGACTGCCTCAAAGAGTTGCAGGCTGTGATTGAATAACTAGGCATGAGTTCAAGTTCATGGAGTAATGCAGAGAAGTTTTAGGTGAATTATCTAGGGGGTGGGGATTCAGGGAAAGCTCTTCAGAGGTGAGGACCCATAAATAAAATCTTAATTATGAGTAGGACTATGGTTCGGCCAAAAGTTATTTGCATTTCACTACTTGAGAAAACTGTGTACAGATGAAAGGTCAATGACAATTCTGTCTCTTGTAAAACAAATTTTGATTATGTGTTTGAAAATTCTAAGATACTATTCATAGAGTATTAGATATGTTTTGTTAACTATTGAAGTATTAGATGTATCCTCAAAAAAGATGTAATTTTCATGAATAATAATATAGAACAACTTTAGAGCAATTTAGAATTAGAGACTATGGTTTCAGCAAAGAACTCTACAGATAGCTTTACTTAAAACTATCTCTTTAAAATGGTACAGATAGAAACTATTTGGTGTTTCCTATAAAAGTTAAAACAAAATAAAAATGAATGTTATTGATCAGGGTAAAACATATATTTAAGTACATATGTTATAATCAGTAAAATAGAAATTGGATCTCTAACATCTATCATAATAGTAAATATAACCTCTACAAGTGGAAACGCATACATGTTCAAGGTTAACAAATTATTTTAACTGGCTTCTGCAAAGCTAGGTTGTGAAATAATATATTTTTACGTTCCTTTCCCAAATTGACTCTTTCAGAGATTTAGGGATGCACTTAGAATTAAAGGATTTCTGAGTTTCATCCTTTCCTTAGAGAGAATGTTGGGAACTTAATGTTTCCTTAGAGAATGTACGAATATAATAGGATCTTTTTTAATATACATATTTTAAAATATAAAATTGTTTTGTTAAAAATTCAATATAAAGCTCAGTCATATTGTAAAATTATAAAGTTTTTTAATGGGAAAGACAATATATTTTGGCAAATTATTTTCAAAGCTCTGAGAAGCCTAAGAAGTCTGCTCTCTTTGATTATTTTAAAAAATCACTCATCTACAGTTTTTTGTTTAGTAAATAAGTTAGTTGACATATTTTATACATTCTTAAAATAAAAATAGATTTTTAAAGATCCCTCATTTCATTTAGCTACACTTTATGTTCCTAAAAAAGAGTATTATCTATATACATATATATATATATGTATATGTTTGATTTCTAGAACATCTGTCCATTTTATTGAGTCAAAATGTCAAATTATTATAATAAATTTAACAGAATTAACTACTTAAATGAATTTAATTATATAGAATATATATTTTCCATTGCAAATGAAGCTTATTCTACATCTTACTGTAACAATTCACATTCAATATAGAACATTCCTGTATCTTTAAAGTCTCTGTATGACACGTTTCAAAAATAAGCTGAAGATATACATTACTGATATATGAATTGAAATAATATAATGTTTGTAGATCATTTATGGCAAACGTTGTTTTTATTTTTTTCTGTTAAATGACCATTCAGACTGTTTGTGTTTATTAGATGAATGCTCACTTTTTGAGAATAGTCCAAAATCGATGCCATTGTTCTTTCTTTGGGGCGTGATATACTGTGAATGGGAAGATAAGCACATGAAAACTTTGGCCACATCCCAATGAAACTAATGTGATTAAATCTCTTCTCTTAACACAGGGCCTGTCCTTCTGAAATGTTAAAGAAAGGCTCTAGAAAAATTATATTTTAGGTACTCTCAGTTTTCCTGTGAAAAAAGTTTTAATTACTAGATGCATGCTTTAGTTTTTCTCTTTCTTCACTTTGGAAGATTTGAAATAATTGAGGAAACAGGTTGATTTTGTTCTATATCCAGAATTTAAGTACTTGGCTAATGTTCTTAGCACAGATGCCAAGAATGTTGCTAAAGAAAAAACATGAAAAATTGAAAAGTAGATAACTGATTGCTACTTTTAATTTTTTCATGATAACTAAAAATCATTTGCCCATCATATTATTAGTTACATTTAAGGAAAATAAGAATACACATAATGTTCAGTGTGTATTTTTTATATAATATATAATAACATGTATTATATACTTATGTCTATGTATATAATTATGATATATTGCTTGTGAATTTCAGTTTTCTAACTAGTACAGAACCTGTTTCCAATGGGAGGGAGGCGGGGAGCATGGGGGGGGTGGGATGGGATGGGAGTAATAGACAGAAAATTGTACTTGAAAAATAATTAAATAAATTTTAAAAAAAGAACCTGTTTCCATAGAGTAATCACCATTTTAAAATAATCTGGATGGAATGCAGAGAGACACTGAAAAAAATTCTTGAACTATAGTCACAAATGCTAAAATTCGCACCAACAGATTATGATAGACCTCTTTATAATTACAGTGTTAAATTGCATAAAAATTCTAAATTGCTCTGCCTTCCAAATTAAAAGAGAGAACTGAAAAATCATAAAGGTTAACTATTCAGGGTTATTCATTAAATATTGTGAAATGAGGATTATAATTTATATCTTCATATTCCAAAATCAAGTGTCAGTTTATCATACAACATTGCTTTTTTACAGGAAACAAAAGTTTGTAGAAGAATGTAGACATCTTCAGTTGAGGGTGGAGGGCTACTTTGATGGAGAAACACATGCTGGTTATCATGTATTTATATGTATTAAATTATATGTGTTTAACACATATAATTTCTTTGAAACTTTTAACAGTTTTATTGAGGTATAATTGTTATACAATCAGTTGCAACATGTTTAAAGTGTACACATTGATAGAACCTGGTATATGTATTTAACCAGAATACCTCCACAATCAAGATAATGGCAAATCCCCCTGGATTTTTTTTTGTTCTTTTACATTCACAAATTTATATTCTCCACCTCTTTGCCCCCTATCTATTCCTAGGCAACAACTGATCTGCATTCTTTTACTGTAGATTAGCTCATACTTCCTATAACTTTATGTACATGAAATAACATGGTATCCATGATTCAGGAGGTGGGGTATGTACTTGCTTCTGTCACCATGTAAACTACATGGAAAGTCACGTATGTGGTTTATTTCCTCCTTCCTTCTTTTAATGAACAGTGTTCAATTGTAACATACAAGGTCTGTTTGGAAAAAGTCCATCTATTGTTTATATAATAAGAATTGTTTGTGAGACATTGATGTAACCTGACAAACAAGATGAGTAGACTGGAATGCACATGACTAAACAATGATGACTTCACCATGCTAGTCAGTGGGGGCAGTAGACACCATTGAGTGAGCCTGTGTACTGTGTCACCATCACATTCAAAATGACTAAGCAAGTAGAGCAATGAATCTGAATTAAATTTTACATTAAGCATGAAACTTCCTCCATGGAAATTAGTTGGATGATTCAGGAGGTCGTGGCCATGGACAACTGGTGATTGGTAGCTTCATAACTACAACATGCCTGCTCATGCGTCACATCTTATGCACAGTTTTTTCACAAAATATCAAATCACTCAGGTGATGCAGCCCCCCTACAGCCCAGTTTTGGCACCCTGTGACTTCTGGCTTTTCTCAAAACTAAAATCACCTTTAAAAGGGAAGAGATTTCAGACTGTTGATGAGATTCAGGAAAATATGATGGGACAGCTGACGGCAATTGGGGGAACTGTGTGAGGTCCCCAGGTGCTTGCTTTGAGGTGAACTGAAACATTATTTTCCTATGTACAATGTTTCTTGTATCTTATATTTTCTTCAATAAATGTCTCTATTATTCATAGCACATGGCGGAATACTTTCTGGACAGGCCTGATATTGGATGTAAGGTGTTCATCTGTTTCCAAAGTGATATACATTAATATATGTGTTAGTGTTTTTCCCATTTTTTGCTATTGCACATCAAAAATTAGTAAAATATTTTTGACATATTCTTTCTCTGAAATATACTTTTGTTTATCCTGGGAGTAGGAGTAGAATTATAAGTGTATGCTTAACTTCAATAAATGTTTTCCAAAGTGGCAGCCCCATTTTATATTCTGACCAGCGCCGTATGATTGCAGCTGCTGATAGTCACTGACATTTAGTGTCCTGTCTTTTTAGTTTCAGCCATTCTGAAAGGTATGTAGCAGTACCTTGTCATCTCTATTTGGACACTCCTAATAAAGAATGATGCAGAGAATGTGTTTGTATGCTCATTAGTTCCATAGAACTTTGTAGGTGAAGTGTCTGTTCAAATCTTTTGTCTACTTTTTAAATTGAAGTCTTTTTCTCCCTTATTGCTGAGCTGTGGATTTTTAAAATCTGGGTTCTCGTACCGTATCGTATATGTGATCTATGAATAATGTCTTCCAGTTTCCTTTGCCTTTTCATTTTCAGACCAGTGTTTTTTGAAGAACAAAAGTTGGGATTTTTGATGGAATACAATTTACTTGTAGGTTTTTCAATGATTGTGTTTTGATCATATCTAAAAACCTAAGTTCCCAGTGGTTTTCAAAAAGTATTTTAGAGTTTGAGGTTTTCTATTTGGTCTATGATATATTTTGACTTAATTATTATACATGGGGAGATAATAGTTCTTAATGTTTAGTGGTATTTATTAGCGAAACCATCTGGGCTAGGAGTTTCCTTCACAGGAAAATTTTAATCTGTAAATTTATTTTCATTAATAGATATATGGCTGTTTACTGTATTTATTTCCTCTTGAATATGTTTTTTAGAAGATTTTAGTTATTTATTTTTAGACAGATGGTAAGGAAGGGAGAAAGAGAGGGAGAGAAACATCAACCACACAGAGAAACGTGTGGTTGCCTCTCATGCACCCCCTACTGAGGACCTAGCTAGCAACTCAGGCTTGTGCTCTGACTGGGAATCAAACTGGTGACCCTTTGGTTCACAGGCTGGCACTCAGTCTACTGAGCCACACCAGCCAAAACCTTGAATACATTTTTGTACTTTTGTCTTTCAAGGAATTTACCCATTTTCTTTAAATTATTAAATGTACTCATACATTTTGTCTGTAACATTCCTTCAGTATTTTGAAACCTGTAAAAGCATAGGGATTTAATCTGTGTGTTTTATGCTGTTGGTAATATGTGTTTCCTTTCTTTTCGCCTCACTTGGTTTGAATAAGGTTTATGAATTAGTTGATATTTTACAAAGCCTGTACCTTTCCCTGATCATGTGTAATGACTTTCTAATTGCACTCTTGTACTCAGTTGCTTTTGAATGTCCTAGTTTTTAATGTCTGGCTCCAGAAAGGGAAAAGGGGAGACACATGGAAAGCAAGAGGAAAGTACACTGGCTTTTAAATCTCCTGGAAATCACCCTTTAGCTGGTGGGGGAAGGGCTTGCCACTACGTGGGGAGGTACAACAACAAAGGCTGCCTACCGCTTTGTGTGCCCTTGTGAAGTCAGAAACAGTAAACAGTGACCACAGCACAGACGCCTAATATTTGAAGAACAGGGTCCCTTGAGCTTTAATAACATAATCAGCCTCATAGCCGGGAGGTGGGTGATGGATATAGCAGAGCTAAGACGTGAAATGGGTAGAAATTAACCACAATGTATACTCTAAGCCTTACCCTAACACAAGCTCTCAATATACTCCAGAGTTCCAAAACAGTTACATCACACAGATTCTTCCGGGGCAATTACTGTCTCAGTGAAGAAACAGATCACTACTGGTACTTCCTGTTCTGCCGTCTTCCCAGAATCTTTCTTCTATGTTAGTCAATTTTAAAGCAGATTTTTTTCCCCCTGAAAAACTTTAGAATCATATAGGATAATATTCAAATTCTGGTTCTGAGTGCAATAACCATAAACCAAATTTTTAAACTCTTTGAATTCCATTTTTTCTTTGATCTATAAAATGGGGTTATTATTCGTCTGGAACAGTTATTGGATTAAATATTTAAACTACATTAGACAGTTGCATAGTGTCTGGCTTATAGTAGTCACTAACTTGATGGTAGTTTTTATAAAAATAACATAAGTTTATTTTCACAAATTCAGATTACCTTATGTTTTCATGCCATAGGGCATTTTACAAAATACTTGAGCAAAAACAAGGAAAATATAAATCCAGAGAAGTGGCATGAAAGGGAAGAAAGGGAATTACAAAGAAAAATGTAACAGCTACATCAGAATATTTCAGGATGGTTTACAAAAAGAAACAAACCATAAATATATATGTCCAGTCTTGACTAAGTTCCTTACTAGTATAAAGAAAAGGAGTTTTACGGGACACAGCGTAGCTGGAGAACAATGTTCACACTTTTATATCACCATCCTACAATTGTAAGACTTCATTTTTAAATAACTATATGTGGATTCTATTTATAATGAAAACATTGAAATGTCTTTAAATACTGGATTTTTTCTACAGAACTGACATGTTCTACTGATTTGTGTATGTGAATGGCATCAAAGTCTTTGTAGAATTTTATGCTCTGTCAGCAGTAAGTCTGGGAGACATTTGTCTGAATAATATTCCACTAATCTGTCACCTTCACAGATAACTTTACATAAATCAGAGAAAAACCTTTGTCTTACTCATACTAACTTAGTAGAAATAATATGTAACATTACTTTTTCTCTAATTTTGAAACATGGTAGAGTTGAAAGGAAATAAGTAGATATAACATTGTTAGATGATTCTTTAATAACATATTATAGGTCTGCTGTTATATTATTAGGTTTTTGCTACCAATCATTATTATAATTTTCTTTGAATATAGAACAGGAAGTGGTAACATAGCTCATACATCTGAGTGAATAAATAGCTAAAAGTATAAGGATAAAATTAAATTATCTTTAAAATTATTCTAAACAAAGGAAATGAAATGTATTATTTTGAGGTATGTGATTTATTTCCTCAAATAATAAGAACAAATTTTTCTAAACTAGGTAATTGGTAAACAGTTATTAGCTGTCTTATGTAACATTTGTTATTAAGTAATAAAGGAAATAAACATAAATGAGACTTCCATGATGAAAAGGAAAACATAATTCATAACTGGAAGAGTGGGAGCTATGTACATATCATTAATGATTTTTTACTCTTAAGAAAAAAAGGTGCTCTCTGACCTTAGGTTTTAAATGTAAAGTTAAAAGTAATAATCTCTTTTAAAATGTTTCTCTTCTACAGGCATTATTGAAAACAAAAATCTTTTATTTTTTTGGTTTTTATTTGTTTTTTGTTAGATTATTAGTGACATATACAAGAATTTCAATTTCTTCTTCTCCCAACCATCATTTTTATCTTTGTTTGTTTGTTAAATTCTATCAACATGCTTTTTAGTCAGTTATTTACCAAAGGGGATTTCATCTGTTCTTAAGCTCATTGCAAGAATATTTCATTTCTGATACTATACTTTTTTTTTAGCATTTGCTTCATTGAAACAAGGTTAAACATCTAGAAGAAAATTAGTGAACACTTGTTAGTTGGTAACTATAGGTTACTACTTTGTAACAATTTTCAGCATTCAAATGTGATTATCTTTAAAGATCATTTATTATTTTAATCTTGAGTTTATTCCAAAGGTTTACCTTTAATTTTTTAAGATAATGTACATATGTATTATATCTCATTTAATTATCCTTTATCTCTCACCACATATACAATTTTGAAATTACCTCTAGGCCTATGAAAAAATGAAGTTGAAAAGTTATTTTGTAGGCAACATCTTCGGTATTTTACTTAAATTTATCTGTGCTTATTAGTTAATGGTAATATTTTTCTCTTTAATATAAATGGGAGCTCTATTTCGATTTTCTAGTCTAGGGATAATAGCTGTTCTTTGCTTTTCTAAGCCAATAACGACATTCTTTTTATATATGAAATGGTTTTGGAGAGTTGTTGTATGGAATCTCTAACAAAACAGAATTATGAACATGTGGCAAATTTATTTTGCTAATACACTGAACATAAAAGTTTACATTAAGTCTGAGTAATCAATTGACCAAAGGTACAAACTCCTAGAATGTCCTATTATTTCTTATAATAGTGTCCTCAACAACTGTGTATTAGATGGGCCAGGCTACTCTGACGATGAAATAAGAAGGAAAATAGCATGCATACCACATGTTACAGTGTTGACGTCTATGTCTCTCTTTTTTATTTAAGGTGAAGTTTGGGTAAATTATACTGGTTTGCTCTTTATTTTACTAATTTAAAATAAACATTTTTTATTTTGACTAAACATCTTTCAAACTTAACTAAAACCTAAATATCTCTACCATATTGTTTTAAACAGGTCTCATTTTCACAGATTACTCCCCAGAAATCACTACAAAATTAATAATTTTGTACACTTATAAAACAACATCAAAATTTACATTTTGTTCTCTCTAATAAGATGTAAAACCATTTATAGAGTAAAACTAATAGAATGAAGAAAAATATTGATCCATTTGCTTTTCAAATTATAGGAACATATTTCTCGAGAACTGAAGAACTCCCAGAGGAAACACTTTTATTCTTTTACATTTTTTGCACTAGAAATTCAAGTGTTAATATTGTCAACCTCCAAAGCAAAGTTAATTTTGATGCAATATGCGATAAATTTGCTACTCACTTTAAATTGTTCAAGAAAGAAGTATATCGCTGATAAATGCAATCTATTACACAATTGATTTTTGCAACATTTTCTTATTGTGCACTTAACTGTTCAAATTCCACTGTGGTCGTTTATCACCTAATTCTAGCTGTTGAAGCAGAAATGATCGATTATCATTTTGTGTGGTTCAAAATTTTACTAGATTATAACTTTTCCTTAAGATAGTTATAAGGGCTAAAATTTAATTTTCTTAATTATACACTTTAGGAAAAGTCTATACGAATGAAGTATTTGGCCCGATAGTTATTACTAAAAATTTTAAAGATTTAAATATCCCTTTAAAACATGAGTTAATTTATTCGCGCAACACAATTGCAAGTTTCTCAAGGGCAAAAATGATTGATAAGGCCAAAATTTTATCAGTATAAATGGAGAGATAAATTGTTTTATCTTAAATTTTCCGAGAATTTAGATACATAATATTGCTTAGCGTTGTTGTGAATAATAAATCTTCATGAAAAATGTATGGAAACATATGATTAGGGAATTATATCAGCAAGACGGATAAATAAGACGCCCCTCATTCACACCCCTCTCTCAAGAACAACAGTTTAGTATCCACCCTCAGACAACAGTGCCTTTGTGGGAACCGTGGGATGGAGCCGCTTGTGCCAATGGATCTGCGAGGAGTTCTCGCATCAGATAATAGGTAGACAGACCTCAGTTCTGGCTGCGGACCTCGAAGTGGCCCGTGAACTGGTTCCCGCCCCTCTAGGCTGCAGTCCAAGATTTGCTGGAGAACACCTACTTGCGCAATCACTGTGGACAAGAGCCTTTGTGTAAATCGGGTAATCCTGCAAACCAGTCCAGCACAATGCTGTAGTGGGAAATCTGAAATTGGACTCATTGGAGAGGGTAAGAAGAGCGGGACTTCACCTGTGTCACGCAACCCCAGAGGCAACAAGCTCATTACCCAGAGAGTCCTTCTTGGTCGGTTATTTTTCCCACAGAGGAAAGTGAGAGCACGTGAACGCAAAGCTTCCCCTGCTGAGCAGGACACTCTCAAGGGGAGCCATTTCTCGTCCACTCCATCCAGAATACTGAGTTCTGCATGCATGACTTGCGTTGCCGAGAGGCTGGCAGGGCCCAGAACAAAGGGTTTCAAGTGGATGCAGATTTGACTCACTGGCTCTGGAACTTTCTCCAGAGCCCTGCACATGAGCCACCTGGACACCTCGCTGTGGTCCCCGAGCGCCCTGAGTGCCTCATGCACACTTCCCACACTCAATAGCTGCTCCCGATGTCCACTTACAATGGAGGTGAAAGCAAACGATTTGGCTAACGGCTAAGGCGCGTGTGCAGAAAGCCAGCCTAAATCTGTAGACCAGAGAGAGAACACAAAGTTGAGCATTTAGCACTGCCCTTGGAAAAGCGAAAAGGAGACCGTCAGCACCCAGTCTGGTTAGTGCAGGGTTGTTAGAAGGCACCTGAGCCTAACAGTTCCGCCGTAAGAGCAAGAAGGAAGCATGGAGCACACCTATCCACCAAGTCTGAGAAAGCACCAGAATCACTAACAATGACCGAAGGTGTTTTTCTCCTGACGTCAGACAGTAGAAGCTGGAGAAGGGTGCTGATAACTTTAAATGCAAAGACATCAACACAAAACTTCAAAAAACAAGAAAAATTAAAGAAATGGGACACCATAGAAGATCAGAATTGTCTTCCAGTAAGCAAATTCAAAGGCATAGTGCTCTGCAGTTTACTCAATAAATAATTGGAAATCGCTGTTTTCAGGAAACTTATTGAGCCTATTCAACAAAGTCAATCCCACTTCTGACTCTGTAGCCAAAGGAAACAAAATCCTAATCTTGAAGAGATAGCTGCACTCCTATACTCATTGAAGCATTGTTTTTCATAGTCGAGATATGGATACAACCTAAATGTCCCTTAACAGATGAATAGATAAGGAAGAAGTATGATATGTAACAGTGGGATGTTATTCAGCTATAAGACAGAAGGGAATTTTTGCCATTTTGTGAAAACATGGATAACTCTTGAGAACTTTATGCAAAGTGAAGTAAGTCAGAGAAAGATGCAATACTGTATGATATCACGTATGTGTGAAATCTAAGAAAAGGTGAACTTTAGAAACTGAGAGGACAATGGTAGACTGGGTGATTCGGGAAATTGGGAGATAATTGGTCAAAAGGCACAAATTTGTAGTTATAAGGTGAGTGAGCTCCAGGAATCTAATACATAGCGTGGCGACTACAGTTAATGGTTCTATATCATATATTTGAAAGTTACTAAGAGAGTAGAATTTACATGTTTTACCACACACACACACATACACACAAACCATAACTATGCGAGGTGATGAGAGTGTTAACTCACCAGGAAGTTCTTTTCCTAGTATGTCTTGCTGGTACCTGTTGGGTGATAAGACCCTAATTCCTCGCCAAGAAGCTGTAGTCTGTCCTTTCACTGAGTAACTGGATGAGTGGCCCCTTCTCCTTGGGAAGAAGTAACTTCTTGGTTTGCAGTCAGCAGAGGAAATTTAAAGAGATGGAACACTTTTTTTTTTTTTTGCTTTTCTTGATGGATTTGAATGTTCAAGGAAATCTGTCAGGTTACCAGCTGACCACAGAGATAATAAACATTCAGAAATTTCAAACAAAGCAAGTGGAACTGCCCAAAGGCAAGTTATACATTTTATTGCAACTTGACTAGTAGCAGGAACTCTGTCACTATTCCAATGTTCTTTAACTTCCGAATGTTTGGTTGTGGTCTCTGGATCTTAATCAGATACCTTCTGAATTCCACATCTCTCATTTCTTGTTTTGTACCCTAGTTATTACATCAATTTCAAACTTGCCAATGTTGAGATAATGACGTATTTCTTCCATCCATAAATTTTATGGAGTTTTAAAAAGTGTATGTTTGACTCTTTAAAAACAGGGTTATCTTTATACTCTATATATTTAAGTTTTTTAAAAGATTTTATTTATTTTTAGACAGAGGGGAAGGTAAGGGGAAAGAAACAGAGAGAATCATCAATGTGTGGTTGCCTCTTGTGCTCCCCCTACTGGGGACCTGGCCCGCAACCCAGGCATGTGCCTTGCCTGGGAATCAAAAGGGTGACCTTTTATTTTTATTTATTTATTTTTTTAAAAGATTTTATTTATTTATTTATCTTTAGAGGGGAAGGAGAGAGGGAGAGAAACGTCAATGTATGGTTGCCTTTTGTGCATCCCCTGCTGGGAGTTGGCCTGCAGGGAATTGGACTACAACCCAGGCATGTGCCCTGACTGGGAATCGAACCGCGATCCTCTGGTTCGCAGGCCGGTGCTCAATCCACTGAGCTACACCAGCCAGGGCAAAAGGGTGACCTTTTAGTTCACAGGCTGGCACTCAGTCCACTGAGTCACACCAGTCAGGGCTACATCCTTTAAATTTTTATTATTATTATATTACTTAAATCTGATAGTTAATTTGTTTTGTAAACTGATTCACAGCTCATTGTTATCAGTGCTATGTCCTCATTCACATGGTTAGTTTTTTTTAAAAAAAATTCTATTTATTTATCTTTAGAGGGGAAGGGAAGGAGAGAAGGAGAGAAATATCAATGTGCGGTTGCCTCTTGTGAGTCCCCTGCTAGGAACTGGCCTGCAACCCAGGCATGTGCCCTGACTAGGAATCGAACCACAATTGTGTGGTTCTGAGGCCCATGCTCAATCTACTGAGCAACACCAGCCAGGGCCACATGGCTAATTTCTGATGAGAGTGCTTGTGTATGTTAATATATTTCTGATGTAAAGAAAAGCGTCATTTTAATAAAAATAAAGGCCATAGCTCAGTTCAAATGTCTTCAATGTAGTACGGATCTTGCGTGTGTCTTGTACCATGAGGTAAACTGACACCTATAGAATGCCAAAGTACTAGCCATTGGAATGGGAAAAGAGAATGCAAAATACTTGACTAATTTCAAATCTATTAAAGCCATCTGTTTTTTACATTTGACTCAATCTGATTTTTTGTTGGTGTTTATCTTTCCCAATTTTATCCCGTCAATTGGTTAAACTCAGCGGTTGAGACTCAGCTGGCATAGCCCCTGTCTCTGGCTCTGAAACAGCAGAGTGTGCTGGGAAGAATATTGAGTGGGGGCAGCGGGCTCAGGGAATCTTCCCCCACCCTACTAGGGTGGGAGTGGAGAAAGGACATGGGGTAGATTTGAAGAAATTTGGCACTATGGCAGAAGATACTAAGAAATTATCTAGCTACATGGAATGAAATGTTACCCACATTGATGTAAATAGTATGAGTTTTATGTAGGGCAAATAAAAATGAAATTCTAAGATTTTTCTGAAAAGTCCAGAATAAATTAATGTCATGTCCACTTATTTCCAAAACTAAATTTTAAACCTAGCATCACTTTCATACCTTAAATTTTAAACACGTATTATTCATTTATTACTATCATTGTGTAAGGCCTTTAAAGGATATAGTATATGTAATTATGTTTATCATTTTAAAAGAACATAAAAACACAAATCAAGGCAACTCTATTCTTTAAGGAGTAGAAAAGAAATGCCTGGGTAAGTTGGGATGTCTCTCCTAAGTAAATATGAAGCAAAGACCATACACTCACTCCATGCACTTATTTTTCTTAGAAAATATACAAAAACATGGTCAGCTAATGTTGGCAAAGGACTTGGTTTCATAGGGAAAGAGAGGCTAGATTCTAGGAGTAACTGCCTACTTGTCTGACAATAACTTAGGTATCATATTGGACAGAATAACACTACTACAGAAGATAAGTTATGGGCCATACATATCATCAATTTGTGAAGCTGCTTCTTAGATTTGCTTTCTCTATGCCCTGAAAAAAACAGATACCATTAGAAGATATTTTTAATAAAGATCATTCGAAGATAGTAAAGTATATAGGTTGCATCATGTTGCTAAGACTTAGCATTTAATACTGCCTACTTAGTATTCTTTAAGAATCCCAGAAATCTGAAAACACCAATTGAGAACTGAAAATTTCTTGATTTAGAGAGGAAGTGAAATATTCTCTTGCGCCACTTTACTCTCTGATTCGCCTAGCCATCTAGAACACAGGCAGTGACAGGTAGTCATTAATAGACGCTAACTACTTCAAGAATGATGGCGAGATCATAAGGTCAAGAAAAAGCTCAGAGTGAAAAAGCAAACCTCTGCTTGTGGTGCACCTCATTGCTAATATAATGTCACCTTAAATGAGGGAAAGGGCCGTAGGATCACACAGGTGAAGTTAAATGACCAACACAATGGTGAGTTGGCTTTTAGGTTTCCCTATAGTAAATAATGCGATTCTCTCACTCCTTTGGACCTATACCCTGAGGTTCTGTTCATTGAAAAGGATGAAAAGAGGTTGTACAATAAGAGGATTTTTGAAAGTCATGATCAAAAAGGCATTATTTACTTACATTCATTCGCTTTTTCAATGAACTCATTGCAAAGATATGCATAAAACATAATGGCATTATCACAGCACATACTTCATTAAGGTTGAACTACATTTCCCCTCGTATTTGCATGTAATGTCACAGTGTCATATTTCCTAGACACAAAAATGTGTCACAACTGGCTATCTCTCAGAAACCTTCTACTCACACACTGTGATAACAGTAAGAAAGTAATTAGCCAATAATCACTCAGCTGCTTTTTGTTCTCCATATGGATTGTTTTAACACAATAGTATACTTTGGAGCAACCTAAAAACAAAGGTTAATTTGTGCTCAGTTGATAACAATGACTTGTCTGGCCAAAATTTACACCAGACAATGAAACTCACTTTCAAAAACTTTTCGATTTAAAGCTGCAGTTGAAATACGATCCAAACAGATGAACAGACAAGATGCATTTGGGGTATATTTGCTCCTTTGTATGTGACGTATACAAACCAAGTTAATTTTCATTTAAGACATTCTGGTATTGATTACTTGGGGCGAGGAGAGCATGCTCTGTTGTGTAGCTTCTCACGGAACTAATCCCTGCATTAAGGTTTTACAGCTCGAACATTCAGAACTATCCAAGCAGTGCAGTTCAGACATATGCAGCTTAGCAGGCTGACTGATAAATAAAAGCTGGCACTGAACGCTTAGTTAAGGTCCTGCGTCAGCACCAAGGCACAGGCACACACAAGGGCGATGTGTTCTCTGTCTGTGACACCCCAGTGAACATTCAATAAAAGAGAACGACTAGATTTTCTGAGCTAAATGCTCTCATACTGAATAAAGAAGAGTGAAATATTAGCATCCCTAAACTTATCGTGGTTGATTTTTACAGTCAACTCAACAAGGTTCTAGTTCTTTTTAAAACAAAACTGTGATTCTAGAATTACTGAAATATTCTGGTATTGTCTCCTTTTTAAAAAATTTTTTATTTATTTATGTTTAGAGGGGAAGGGAAGGAGAGAAGGAGAGAAATATCAATCTATGGTTGCCTCTCCTGAGTCTCCTGCTGGGAACTGGCCTGCAAGCCAGGCCTGTGCCCTGACTGGGAATCGAACCACGATCATGTGGTTTGCAGGCCCGCGCTCAATCCACTGAGCACCAGCCAGGCAAACTAGAAGACCCCGCTGGGATGGTATTATCTCCTTTCATACTCATAATTATGTGTTTATGTATATGTATATATTTTTATTTATTTACTTATTTATTTTTTAGAGAGAGGAGAAGGGAAGGAGAAAGAGTGGGAGAGAAAGATCAATGTGTGGTTGCCTCTTGCATGCCCCCTCCTGGGAATGTGGCCCAAAATCCAGGCACGTCCCCTGACTGGGAATCAAACCTGTGATCCTTTCGTTTAGCCTGCACTCAATCCACTGACCCACACCAGGCAGGGCTCCATGAACAAGTTCTATTGCTTGCCATTAATTGTTGTTTTCATAATAGGTATAATGCAAATGTTTTAAAACTCTTTTGCTGTATAAGAGGACAAAGTTTGGGTTTTTTTTTTTTTTACAAATTTATGTACAATATTACACTGACTAGCAAGGAAAATGCAAAACATAGTACATTGATGGAAAAGGGGTTTGCTAATTTATTTTTGCCCAAAATACTAGTCTGTGTTTATATGCTATAAACCATAATAAATATGGTAACATATATTTTATTTTACTTATGGGTGCTTTCTCAGATTCTTTTATTTTTCTCCCCAAAACCTTCAGGAAAAAAAATAAGGCTTTCCACTCTCAGCTGTGTGACTGAATGAGGACAGGCGCCATAACAGCTCCAGCTCCAGCTGCAAACCACACTCACCAGAGCCTTTGTTCCCTGGGCTTTCATCACAGATGTCAGCGTTCCCCGTTATCTCACCTGAAGCAGGATCAGAGTCACGGAAACAGGCCTTTTGATTCCTATTACTTTTTGTGAAACTCTCCTTCCTCTGACAGAACAAGAGCAGTATTCTTGTGGGGAGCCCTTGAAATTGATGCTATCGGGGGAGGTGTTTCTCCAACAAAAGTAGGACGCAAAGCCACTGTGAATTCCTCGTGTTGATTAGAAAGGAAGAACTTTCTACCTATATTCACTTTGCTATTCAAGTAGGTTTTGTACGTATCTTCCTCCTCTCCTGCAGTCCAAACGTCTCCAGCTAAAAGCTGGGGCAAACTAAAAGCCTTGCTTTGGCACGTGCGGTGTTCAGTTGTGGTAAGACAACCTCTCTAGAATTGTGCATATCTGTTTCTAAATATGTGTTTTGCTTTTCTAGTCCCAAACATGCCAATTTACATATTTTAATTCATTACTTTTTATTGAATGTGTGGGGATGACATTGGTTCACAAAACCACATGGGTTTCAAGTGGACAACTCACAAAACCTCATCCGCGCACTGCATGGTGCGCTCATCGCCCCACACAAAACCGTTCTGTCCAAAAACATAGCGCTTTGTTTTCACAGAAAAATGGTTTTTACTCTCTGGTTTCCCTGCCTCTGGGAGAGATTTCTATCTTCATATCTGTATGGGAATTGCAGGTGCGTATGGGGACTGCCCCCCATTTGTGTTCTCCGGGATGGAGCATCACCAGGGTTAAGGACAGTTTGGTGGGGGTTTAGAGGTTACCAGTTCCACTACCCTGTAAAACTTGTATAACCCTGAAGCCACTCATAATGATATTGTATGAGGAGACTTTATTTCTTGGATAAAATTGCTATAAGCTAGGTCTATTATTTTCCTGCAACTTTCCTTAAGAATGCACTTTTATTTACTAACATCCCGTGGAATGAGGCAAGCAAGGGTAATTCACTATTATTACCCTTGATGAAAATCTACAATGGACCAGGTAATATACAACATGTTGGGATTAAAAAGAAGGTAAAATTGAAATGTGATAGCTTTCCCTGCAGAGCTGATGTCTAGTAGGAGACACAGAAAATACAATAAGCTATTACGTATCAATAAATAAATCTTAGGGTGATTATGATGATGATGATGATGATGATGAAAAGAGAAGATTTTTTTGTCTCTTAAAAATTGCTGATCTTAATGTACAAAGATGATTAACTATAAGTTTTACCTTTACCTCTACTGGTGCTTGATTTGTCTGGATCCATCCTGGTTCCTTTGGGTAGCTGCCTACATCATGCATTTCAGTCCTATAGTACATTCAGTCAATTCAAACCACAGACGAACTTCATAAAAATCGATTACTTGTTATTCCATGCCATTTCAAATAGAATTTATATTACCCTCACACTGAACTTTGCTGCATCTCATTTGACACTGTTCTTCAAAAGATCGTTTTGTTTACCTATTGACAAAGATGATAGGCAATAAATGGGAAGAATGCCTTTAATTTGCATATTTCTGGAGAAAGTGGTGAATAATAGAATTTATCAATGTCACTAGAAGTAGAGAATAAAATTAGAGAAGGAATTTAAAATAATATGAAAACAAAGATATGAAAAGTAGAAAGAAAATCAAAGTTTAAAATAGGTCAGAAATAACTTAGATACTTAAAAATTGAATTTGAGTGATTTATAGCCAGGCATTTTCTGCTTCTCTTGAACATGAATATAACAAAAATCCAGCCTCTTGCAAGCTGATGAGGATCAAGAAACCAATTTAAAAACAAAACAAAACATTTAAAAGAGAGCAGTGTAGACACAACTAAAAAGAAGAGGCAAGCAATTAATAATTATAATAACAAAAGAAAGACTGACAAAGGGGAAGTAAATTAGATGTCAAATAAATTAAATTTTAAATAACACATTTTAAATAAATAAAAGCCATGCTCTGATTCTGTTGCAAGCACGTCATTGGCTTTCAAAATATGCCCTTGAAAAAATATTCAGATATTATGCCCACTTATTTCTGATACACAGTTTGGGAAAGTGTTTTTCTGCTTTTGGTCAGGTCAACTTCTAAAAGATTAAAATCCCTTTCTCACTGAAATGTCAGCTCTTACAAGTGGAGAGTCTTCTGCCTCATTCATTGCAGTAACCATTTTTTTCAATAGATTCTAACACAATATATGCACTAACATGTGCATTTTGAATTAATGAGTTTGTGGCAAAATAATTCATTGAAGTAACCATGTGTGTTTTATTCTCAATGCCTCAGATTATTAGAAGAGAAGTAGTAAAGGAACTAGAAGTAAAATTTGTCCCAGCCTCTTCATCAATTTTCTGCCTCTAACCCAGAAGAAAAACATGGCCTTATTCACGTCAACTTGGGCTTCCCTTGTTCTCAAGGTATAATTAAGTGGCTTTTGTTGAATAAAACCAAAGAATGTGGAGGAAATGTAATAGTAAGGAAGAGGCTCTAGGCCTTGAAGACTAAGAAATCGTGATAATTTGGAACAGGGATGTTTTAAACCAAGATGAGGAAGGACTTAGGCATTAGGATCCGACTAGGACCACAAACCCTTACCTCCAACCCAGTAAGTGCTTTCAGGAAGTAACAGAACCCCGTGAAGGAATGGATCTGGGGTTCCCGTTAAGGAGGGTCAATCAAAGGAGCCTGAGCTCTCAGCCTTGGAAAACAGAAATTTTCATCATTCTGACCATACGATTCCAGTAGAATTAAATTTGATTTAGAGAATGAGTGATTAGCTCTTCCAAGTCCCCAATAAAAGGGGAGACTTCACTGACCTCACTGAGTAGGTTAATTCTCATTACTATATATCCTTATAGCACTCCACCTCTATAACCATTATCAGTTAATAGTTTATGTTTATTTGTGCGACTGTTTCTACTGTTAGAGTAGCAAGCCTGATGAAGGCAGATGTCATGCTTCTTCAATTCACCCTCCCTAAGACCATAGAAATCTCATGATAAAAGTTGAATGAACACATGTCCACCATAATGCATATTCAAGACCGCCAAGAGTCATACATGAAAACAATTCCTTCTGGGCTATTTTGTTCAAAGATTTTATTTATTTATTTATTTTTAAAGATTTTATTCATTTACTTTTAGACAGAAGGGAAGGGGGCACAGAAAGAGAGAGAAACATCAATGTGTGGTTGCTTCTCATGTACCCCCCTAGAGGGGACCTGGCCTGCAGCCTAGGCATGTACCCTGACTGGGAATCGAACCAGCAACCCTTTGGTTTCCAGGCCAGCACTCAATCCACTGAGCCACAGCAGCCAGGGATATTTATTTATTTTTAAACAGAGGACATGGGAGGGAGGAAGAGAGGGAGAGAAACATCAATGTGTGGTTGCCCCTCACAGGCCCCCAACTAGGGGCCTGGCCCACAACCCGGGCATGTGCCGTGACCCGGAATAGAACCAGTGACCCTTTGTTTCTTAGGCTGGTGCTCAATCCACTGAGCCACACCAGCCAGGGTATTTTTATTGTATTTTTCCCCATTACCATTCATCCCCTCTGTACCCTCTACCGCCTCTACCATTCCCCTCCCCTGCAACCATCCCACTGCTGCCCATGTCCACGACACCTTTGATAAAGAGACCCATGCTGCTCACGTGGATTACACACGATAGAATTGTCCAATTTAGATAAAACAGTGAAGAGAAAGGTGATTCAGGAAATGTCTTTCCAGGAAAGACAGTTGGTAAAGTCTAGAGTACTGATAATCTTCAGAAGCACATTAGAATCTTCCAACTAGGCAGTGAGATGAGTGTCTTTGATATGCTTTCTCCCCTGGTGACATAGCTTTTTTTTTTTCTCTTTTGAAAGTCCACTACTCAGGGTTGTAAAAGATTATTTCATTTTGATTTAATTTTCAGTAGCCAGAGCAGCATATTGTTTATACTGAGTTGAACATCAATTTTTAAAATTAATCTCTTAAAAGTACAGGATGACAGTACATTGAAGCTCATTAAGGAATCTCAGTTTATGGATCAGATAGAGAAAGTCAAGGAAAAAACCCAGACAGTATAAGAATTTCTCTCTTGCATGTTTGTTATTTTCTCAGCCCAGCTTATGGTCACAGAAGCACAGGGTATGAACGACGTTTCTGATGCATTCTGCTCAGTCTACTTCTGGAAGAACTGCTGGGAGTGGTGTCAGCAGAGGCCTTCACCTCCCCCGGATTTGCCCACTTGCAGTGCACTCCTTTACATGAGAACCTGTCCCGCTGGACAGACAGAGCCCGGGCCATGTCCACCCAGCCCAGGACACATCAGAAAGGCCATTTTGGTTTCAGAGTGTCCCTGTGGGATCAGAAGAGAGGGGTTATTGCACCAGAAGCAGCCCAACTTCTCCCTATGTCCGCCTCTTCTTCCCACCACTCCCTTTCCCGGGTCAGTGCCAACCGCCCCCCCCCCCCCAGCAAACACCCTTCCTGCCAAGCTCTGTCACAGCATGTGTATTAGCACTTAAGCCTCCGCTGTGCTTCCTCTTGCTTATATATGGTATTTTTTAAAATGGAGATCATAAAAAAATTTCAAAATATTTTGTTTGGTAACTAAGGACATATGAAGGAAAGGCAGTAGTAACAGTGGAAGGAAACCATCATTTAAATATAGGGTAGCCTATGGTTTATGCACTTTTTATACCTTTCATATTGTAACACATTATATTATATATTGCCAATACAAACATACTGCAGATTTTTTGTAGAGTAATGTATGGATGCCACGTGATGACGTGTGTTTAAAAATATGTTTGCACATAGAAAGAAATGCACCCATTCAAAGAAATCAATGACTTGCAGTATATGCGACCCAGATAAAAGAAACAATTCAGTTGAGATGATGATTACCTTGATGTCCTCTGGCATTTTTATTTTAGTTCCCTTCTTTAAAAGGTTTTTTAAATTCACTTTTACAGTAAACTTGAGAGAAAAATAAATGACTCAAAAATAGCCATGATGAGATAATTTGGCATTTTTATGTACTGTGTTAATATTTTACAGATATATGTTAAAATAAAGTCATATACATAAATTTCTCTTTAATGTACCTAGATTATTCATAGATTACATCATTATAACATCTTCAATTCTCCTCACATTCCTCAAACAAACGTATACCAAACAAAGTAACTAAAAATAGTTTCTTTGCAAGACCAAGTCATAAAACTTTACCATTCTTTAATAGATTATTTTAGCTCAAATGTAACCAAAGTCCTTCGGAAGAGTTTTAAGGAGTGTTCATTGTGATCTGTTCCTGCGCTTTCAGACTTCCTGCAAAGTGAGAAAAGAAACTCAAATACACCTACCTTTAAGGTCATGGTTAGGAGTTGGATTACTTGTAGAGGAATATGTAGGATGAGTCAAAAGTAAGCACACATTTGTGAGTATGTGAAACAGTTTTCCGCGTATTATTTTGATTAATTACTATGTTATTTTCCATACAAATGACAGGAAACCTACTGTTGCCCCACCCAGTAATTTCAATTGATGCCAATGATAATGGCAACCATTTTTCTGCCCAGACTGTATAAAAGAAGCCTAGAAACTAATCAGTGAGATGTTCTTTGAGGATAACTCATAAGGGTTCTGGGGCATTTCTCCATCCCTTATTGTGCTGGAGGTAGTGAATTCCCGTTCTCCCAGATCAGGTAAGGAAGGCTCACCATGAGCCCATTTGGAAAGACAGAGGTTTCTTGCACTCTCCTGCCCAGATGCAAAGTTCCCCACCTGTGCCCGGAGATGGAGCATCAGAGAGTTGCAAAGTGAGCGTGCCTTCTGTCCTCTTGCAGTTTTGGGGGTGAAAACAAGACTGTCTACTTTCTGCTTTAAAAAATTTAGTTTATAGGCTTGTTGGAATAGCTGGCAATGAATAGCATGGCTGAAAGAGACGTTTTCAAACTGCACTTCTCAGCATACAGGACAAGAATGTCTTTTTAGGATGTGGAGGGTAACAAGGACTGAATGTCTTGAAAGAACATTACCAAGAGATCTTCTGGAGCAGAAAGTGACTGGTAGTCGCAAGAATTCAGCCTCAGTTTGCACAGTGCATGCCAGGACATGATGCTATAAAGAAGGCTTGACTGTGACAGAGAATACACCATAAAACCAGAAATGCAAGCCACGTAAGAGCTCGCATTTGGTGGCTGGCAATAGCAATGGTCACTGAGCAGCCAAAGAATAAGTACAAAGAGCATTGAGTAAAAAGCTCTTCTTCTCTCATTATATCTTAACCACCATCATCAAACCTACAGATTCTGGGAAGCCAAAAAGTGATGGCAAGTGAGTGGAAATTAAGTAAGAAAATGACATTATCCTCTTTTACTTCATGGGTTCTCAGACTATCAGGCTGTGATTATGCCGGAGTTGGAGGTGAGAAAGAACTTTGGAGCTGTATTCAAATGAGAAGTTTTAATTAGTCTAAACACTTAAATATGTACCTGAAAAAAATGTCAAAAATATAGGTCATTAGCTGAAGTGCTTTTTAATTTTGTTTAAAACAATCTGGGAATTCATCTGGCTATAGCAGAGAGAGAGAGAGAGGGTGGGGGGATTGGGGCACTTTCCCATTTGCAATATAACAAATTCAATGCTTTCAGCCCAGAGCTGACAGCTACCTTAGCAATTAAATATGGTTATATGTGCTACTTGGTGGTTTATAGCCTGTTAAAGTCCCATGCAACCCCTTCTACAATTCTGATGGCAGCTTTATCATTTCTCTGTAAATGGATGGAATTAAAGAACACAAAATATTTTCCTATGTAAATTACCAGCCTTCTGCTACTTTAAATGATGTTAATCTCTTGATGAGCATTGTTTTTTTCGTTCATCACTTGGAAGTGATTGGAGTAGTGAGTAGAAGAGGAATAAAGTGTTTTATTAAATTTTAGGATGTAATAAGATAGAAAGTAGACTGGTATTTTCATTAGCTTATTTCTATGAACAACAGTTTTGAAAGTATTTTTATTTGTTACTTATATGCTGAGTATGAAGGAAGATTTTATGTATTAGTCTGGAATCTCAGCTTTAAATCACAACCAAGAAAAATGATTAAAAGGAAATTGAATTTTATTAACTCATATAATAGAAAAGTTCATGAAATCCTATTGCCTCAGACATATCTGATTCCAGATGGTTAAATAATGGCCTGAGAAATCTTTCCTCTCCCACTCTTTATCAGTGGGAGCGAGATATCAGTATTATTTGTGATCAGAAATATTCATGACAAAGTTGAGTTCATTAGTATGGAGAATATCACAACCTAGCAATTTGGAGAACTTATATACTCAAGTCTTCTCAATATTTATATTCTTTTATATTGCTCTTCACGGAAAACATATGCCTATACACAGATATATACTTAATCAAATGTAAAGAAATTTAACTAACAAATATTTATGTAGTTTCATAGTTTATTTCCTTGGGGAGGATTGGAAAAATATTTAACATTTCTACTAACAATTGGTTTTTCTCTATTATAGATGAAACACGTTTATTATAGGCAACTGTAGGTCAAGTACTGATAAGTGACTGCTATGTGTTATAATTCCTATGGAGTATTTAAGGTTTTCTCACAGGCAAATAGGAATTCCATGAAGAAGGGGTTCACATTGTTATTCTCACTCCAGGTACTGCAGTTTACCTGCACCTGGAAATGTAGGTTTAAATTTTTATTCTCTAGGGTTTTTTTTTTCTATTTTCAAACAAAACAATTGTATAGTTCTATTAACCAGCCAGTTCCTATTAGTTATTTTGATGACCTAAAGCTCTTTTCTGGGTTAGCATTGTGTTTGTTTTGTGTTTATTGCCTTTCGCCCTGATCCCCATTTTTCTCCTGTATCCAAACTCTGTCCTTGTCTGTTCAATGGAAATCCTGAAATGTGCATATACTCTTGTGTTCTTTGGATATTTCGTGTATTGCAGAGCATTTTTGATGCTTGTTTTCTTTTAACACTGTACTTTTAACTTCTACTTATATTGCAATACATAATCACTTTTTGTTGCTTCTAAATAAGTAATGGTTATTCTAAAATTGGCACTTACTACATTTTACCTATTGATTCCCTCCTACACTGATATCTTTGTTTTGTTCAACTTCATGATTTCAGTCATTCAATCTACATATAGACATGTAAATAAAATTAGATGTCTTATATAATCACCTTCATTTATTTCTTACATGACAATCCCTGAGAGTTTCTAGGAGATATGCACCGATGCGTGGAGTGGGATTTCTGGACCTTGGAGCACATGAGGCACTTACTTTCACTACGAGAACCTGAAAGTGTTTCTGGTAAAGGCTGCCCCAGGTTATACTTCCAGAAGCAAAACACAACACCTTCCAGATCGCCTTATATCGACTAACGTTTTTTCTGTCCTCACTGCTATTCTTATGTACCCAAATATATTTCACTGGTTATTTGAATTTAAGATAACTAGTGAGATTGAGAATCTCTTCATTCTGCTTCAGTGAATTTTGTGTATGTGCCTTGGCTCCTTTTCTGCTTGATTTCTTATTCCTTTTCTATTGATTCTTAGATGTTTATTATCTCTTCTAGGTAGTAGTTGCTAGTCTGTGTTAGGGATTTAAAACTTTGTCATGTCTGTAGCCTCATTGTTGCTGTTGGTATTCTTCATTGAATTAAATACTTATTTTTTATAGTAAAATACAAACCAACTCTTTTCCTCTAATTCATGTTTTATCAGAGCTTTTAAGAAGTCAAACATTTTCTCTGCACCTATTGAGATGATCATATGACTTTCATGAATACTGTTTAAATTTAGTAAATTTAATTGATTGGTGATGATATATTAAAAAATTTTGTACTCCTAAATAATCTCATTTATGATGTACTATATTTTTCTATTTTGCTGGATTATATATGACTGATGTTTTGTGTTGGATGTTTTACGTTTATGTTAATAGGATAGATACAGATTGGTCAATCAATAGATAGAAAAATAAGTAGAAATGCATTTATATTGTCTTTGATTTCAAAATCAAAGTAATGCCGGCCTTTAAAATGAGTTAGTAAGTATTCTGTCCTTTTCTAAATAGTCTTTACATGTTTGATTAAATTCACCAGTGACTGATAATGCCTTGGAGTATTCTTTGTGAAAATGTTTTTCATTATGAATTTATCTCTTAAATAGATGTAAGGGTAAGGATTAGGATTTAAAATTATTTCATAGGTATAGTGTTTTTTTGTCTTTCTATATGTACATTTAGGTCTGTCAGTTTTGCTTAAAGTAGTTGGATCTCTGTTGTTAGTCACACCGCCATTTATGATAGTTGTTTCTTCTTTATCAATGGATTTGTTCATCATTTTACAGTCTTTCTTTTTGTTTCTGGTAATGCTACTTGTCTTAGAATTTGTATTGGCCAAACCTACTGTTCTATCTCATTTGTAATGTTTACCTGGTACAGCTCTTTCCATTTATCTACTTTAAGCTGTCAGTAATTCTGTGCATAAAGTGAGTCTCCTGTAGACAATGCATAGTTCTTTATTAGGAAGAACTCCTCTCCATTGTACTGAGATGTTGAGTAGAGTTTGTTTGTATGGATGGAGCCATTGCTAGGGCAATGTCAAGTCCACAGTTGTGCTCTTTGTGGTCTACTGGGCCCCTCCAATCTTGTCAGTTTGCTCTTCCTCTCCTGACTCATTTTGCTTGAATCAAGTGTTTATGCCAGAATTCTATTTTATCTACTCTCCTGGATTTTAGTTTTGCCTTTTTTAGTGTTTGTTAGTGACCATTCTAGGCATTATAATATTTACCTGATGTCTTTTTTGCCCCTGCTGGCCTTTGTGCTTTTATGACCAAAGGAGGGGACAACGTGAAAATGCCTTTGCCTTGATTATTACCTTTCAATCATACAATAACATCATGCCAAAGCTGTTGTGAGCTAGTACAGATAAAGGAAATAAAAGGACAGAATTTTACATGACTACTAAAAATAAACTTCATAGGAATTAACCTTGAGCCAAGTAAAATAAGTATGAAGTAGGTCTCTGTAATGATAATGCATTGGGACTTTGCCTGTCATGGTCCTAACAAACTGATTTTCCCAGGGAGTCTAATAATAAATAAATTATTGTCATTAAAATTACATGAACTTGGGTTGAGAATGTGTCTCTGTGGTAACCTTAGAAGCAGACTTTAATAACTTCATTTTTCTTCATTGTGTTCAAGCCTAAAAGGCAAAGAGCAACCATGATTTCTATGAATACAATTGCAAAGTCAAATTGGTTCCTGACAAATTAATTTTATTTTTAAATGAAATTCTTATGATAATACTTGATGCCTTACTATAATGCATGCTGCACATTCATCTGGCACTTTTTTATTTATGCTTATTTTTAGGGTTTACCACAAATGCCAGAAAATGATATAACTTGGAATCTTGAATTTTCTACTGTAGTGCCTAAAATCTCACAATATACTATGCAATTTAATTGAACTCTTTTCTATTTTTGCTTCAGAGCACTATCCATATGTAAAGTAAGGCTGAACTTTTAGGAACAGGGCTTCCAGTGAATCTGCAGTCTCTCGACCTCCCCAAAAGGTACATTCAAAATAATGTTACTTGCATCTCAATGAAATATGTAAGAATGGACATTTAATGATTCTTTTCCCACTTGAGAATCACTATTTGTTTTAATAACTTCAAGTTTCATGCAACTTGCACACTTTCACAGTATTTATTCAAATCCTCAAAACATATTTCCTGTGCTAAATTCAATTTTTCATACATCACCTGACAAACAATACTACGAGCTAACTATCAATGCTGCCCTACTATCAGTTGTTCCTGACAACACTGTTCAGGCCCCTGCAGAGCAGGCAGAAGGAGCAGTTATTCCTGTGTGCAGAAAACCTACCTCGGGCCACAGTCTGTGCATTGCAGCACCTCCAGGTGGGTCTATGCCTATGGCTATGACCCATACACTATGGAAGGTTATATAGGCAATCTGTGCAAAGCAAAATCTCCAAATTAAGGGCTCAGAGCCTCTAAGAAACATGCTGAATAGAGAAACCCAAAGTCTAATTCGTACAGGTGTGGTTTCAGTAGTAGGGGTAGAAGCACTGCAGTTTGGATTGTTACCATCAAATGCGTTTCAACACCAGCCACTTCATTAAACCCCAACACTAGGTATAGAAATGTAAAGATCATTGGCTCTCATGACATCCCTGGATTTGGAGGAAAAAAGGAAAGTTCCTTGGAAAGCCATTTATGTGATTTGTTTTCCTTGTCCTGGGAAAAATGTGAGAAGAAAAGCTGGAATTCCTAATGAAGCTGACTCATGCTAGAAACAGGAAATATTTTAATTTTGTTCCCAAGGGAGGGAAAAATCTTGTTTCGTGGTAACCAAAATAAAGATCTTTAAACGTTTTCAGTTTCTGAAACTAGACTCCTCATACTTTCAAGTGCATATTTAGAAAATATAGCCTGTGAAGTCAAATGAGTGAATGAGGTGGGTGTGTTTTCTGGTACTGCACTTTGAGAAAGAACATTAAGAACCTCTGAAACATCATTTTAAGCAGTCTCAGTGATGGAAGGTAATCATAACATACTGACATAGATTTTGTTTTGCACCAGATGTGTTGCATGCTTTACTTTTATCACTGCTTTTCCACATTTTCTAGAGAATACCTTTTTGGCGAGAACAGCTGGGTTGCCCCAAGAAATGCCAAGAAAGTCAGTTTCAAGTGATCACAATATCAGCAAAATATTTTGTATGAAAAACAGGGCAGTTCTACAATATGATGCAGCCATATATTTATATAAAATTTAAAATAGCATTTAAAGTATATAACACCTCAACGTTCAAGTATGTTAACATTCTAAGATGTTAGTGCCATTTGTATGACAGCTTCTCACATATAAGTTGTTCATTATCACAAGCTCCTGGATCATCACTTCGTAGCCTTAAGATTAATTCCCCAAATTCCTCTAATATTCAGAATGATCCTCAATGCTTAAGAAAGATATACCTTCAGAAAGCAAAAGATTTCCCCAAATCACATACAAAACCCATTTTTAAAGCAAAAGTCTGTTTAACGGTATACCCATGAACTTCCCATTATATTCCTCTCCTATGAAAAGAAAACTTGAGCCCTGACCAGGTGGCTCACCTGGTTGGAGCATTGTCCCCCACACCAATAAAGTTGGAGGTTTAGTCCTTGGTCAGGGTGTGTCAGAAGGCAACTAATCAATGTTTCTCTCTCACATTGACGTTTCTCTCTTTCTCCTTCTCTCTCCCTCCCACTCTCCCCCTTTCTGCTCTCTCTAAAATCAATAAACATATGCTTCCTAAGGTGAGGATTAACAAAAATGGAAATGATTTTAGAAATAATAAAGGGGATGTAAGTAGGGCAGAAGATTGAGTTCATAATACTATTTTCTTAAATATTTTATTTATTTATTTTTAGAGAAGGGGAAGGGAGGGAGAAAGAGGAGGAAAGAAACATCAGTGGGCGGTTGCCTCTAGTGCACCCTCTGCTGGGGACCGGGCCTGCAACCCAGGCATGTGCCCTGACTGGGAATCAAACCAGCGACCCTTTGGTTCACAGGCCAGCACTCAATCCACTGAGCTACACCAGTGGAGTCTGATAATACTATTTAAATATGATAAAATTATCGGGTATAACTGCATTTATTGCTCAATAAACAGTAAATATTTTCAGTAAATATACATTTAGTGTTTACATTATTCTCCACTAGAAGCCAGAGGTAGTAAGATACAGTATTTAATTTCCAAAGCATAAATAAGTAATCCAATGATAAATATTTTGATAAATGTCCAGTATAAGGTACAAGTATTTACCTTATGTTTTGAAACTAAACAAATTAACAATACAAAGCTTGCATTTTTTGTGTGGAGGAAATTCTCTGTACTATGCCTGCTTGGCTAATTGGGTCTTAACTCGTCCCCCAAATTTATGAGCTATTTTGATGAACTAAGATTTATTTCTTTCCTAATATCTATAATCTTGAAATGAAAAGTGAGTTTACCATTTCTCCTGTTAAAGATATAGAACCTCCCCAGCCCCTTGAATATAGGTGGCTTTAAAATTAGCCTTGGCCAATCTGAGGGTAGCAAGCAGGAACCTGGAGAGCTTGAAAATTGTTTGTGCATTCGGCTTGCTGTCTGGCTGCTTATGGAACTCTGATGCTATGTGAACAAGCCTATTCAAGCCAGCTGGACAAGAACACCTGGGAGAGTCCTCAGCTAGCCCAGCCTTTCCAGAAATGGCATTATAACCCAGCCAGCCCAAGGGTATTACCATCTAGCTAACAGCAGATGTATGAGTGGTGAGACCTGCATAAGAATAACTGCCCACCTGAGAGCACACCAAATTGCTGACCTGAAAAACCATGAGTGAAATGAATGGTGGTTGTTTTAAGCATGAGATATTGGGAGACCTGGCTACATAGGACTAGATGCAGCGGAAAAAGCAGAGACGCAGTCTCTTCAGCATGCAGGCATTGACCATGACAAAGAAGGTGAACCTGCAACAGGAGGGACAAACTCTGAGATGGTTTTCACGTATGATCATTGACAGTAATAGAGGCAGAAGTTCAGACAGATCCTGCTTGACAGTTTCTGTTACCCACACGAAACGGGATGTTGAGTCTCCTGAGAATCAGGTGGTGAGTCAGGGAGCTGAAGGAGAGTAATAAAAGTTTGAAATATACTTTGTAGAAAAGGGAGAGGTGACAAGTGGCTCTAAAATGCTTAATGTCATTCTGAATTTGGAGAAAAGGAAACTATTGGCATTATTTTTGTGAATTAAGATGAGCTGTTCCCTGGAAGTTATTGTACTTTTGAAATTCCAGAGAAACTTGAATACACATAGTGTATAGCTAGCAGAATCCAGAGATTTTATTTCAGTAAATATTATATCCTCAAGCAATTGAATTCAATCAAACACCGAGTCCAAATTTGGCTCAGAGAAACTTTTTAAATGATTTCATAAACTGAAAACTAAGCTTCTATAAATTCTCCCCGGAGTACAGACATCAAATCACCCACAAAAATGGGGAGGAATTTTGAAGATATATTATTAGTTGAGATTCTTTTTGAGGTGTTTCTGAATTTTTATTGCTCAATAGCTTCAATCTATACTGTTGTAAATAAGGCAGGATTAGACACATACTCAAACACAGTTATTCCCATATAATGTCCTAGTAGACATTTTAAATAAGCGTCATTGACCTCCAAACATACTAACATGATTCTTCAACTGATAATTAGGATCTCCTATTATTAATATGACTATTATAACTCAGTTTCTTAAGAATAAAGAGAAAACACTGTATAGATCTCTGCCTACTCCGCCTTTTAAGTATCAATTAAGCACACTTCTCTTCACAGCACATGATTGAAAAGTTTTCCTGGGTGTTTGACCTCCTTTTAATGACGATGTAGAACATGTAATTTTGTTTGATATTTTAACCCCTGGTCTGTTTCATTCCTCTTCACTCCTCCCGTCCTTTCTCCTCTTTTCCTTTCTTCCATGTCACCACTGGGGTCTTTTGTCCATGGTTCAAGTGTGATGATGTGATGTTGAACCCCTATCTTGAGTCTGTCTCAGTCATTCTATACTACATTATTCTGTTTCATGTCCTTAATAAAAATTAAATTGGTTTATATTTCTGCCAACTATAATTTTTAATAATGTAAGCACTGCATGGGTTTGCTGTTACTGTCATTGGTACATATAGTAGCACTCGATATTAACTTTGATTGGTTACTGTGTTTATTAATCACCTTACAAATTAGAATAAGATCTTCAGTAACTATTTCTTGAAGGAATAAATGCCACAGAAGTTCTCACAGGCTTATAGAAAAATAAACAAATGTAGACAGTAAATTCTAAAATTGAAATATTTTGGAGAACAGAAAAAGAGATGATGGTATCACTCATTTGGGAAAGAAGAAGAAACAAAATATTTTCTAAGAGTTTACTTTTGAGTGAACCCTTGAAAAAGAGGAAAAGTTTGTATGACATGCAAATTTGTAATTCATAAACTAACTTTGTATAAAATCCCAAAAAGCAGATTTCCAAGAGTATTTTGTATAATAACATTAGTATAATAAATGTAAAGGATCTAAATATTCACAATCAAACAAAACCCCACATTCTACTGCATATGCTATAGAATTCTACTCATAGAATGTCTATGTAAGTTGATAAAATAATAATGTACTTATTTACTGAATGATTATTATGTCTCAGATATGTACTGAGTACTTTGGATATGTTGTGGAATTTAATCTTTACCACAGCCTCCCATTTCATAGAAGAATTTTTAAATTTATTTTTAATACTTCTAGTTGCTGCTTTTCAACCTTGGCATCCTTTCAAGTCAAGGTCATTTTATTTATTGTTGTTTCTGCCAGCCATGCCATTCTTCCACTTAATCTTATAGATGCCTCTCTAACTTTATTCAAGTCTTGGCTCGGATATGACTCTTTTAGAGGGCTTTTTCTAATTTCCCATCCATAAATACATGCCCATTGCTATTTCTTTCCAGAACTCGTCATTGAATGTTAACGTAATATAAAACATATGAAGGTTGGAACGTTCTCTATCCTGTTCAAATCTCTTCCTCAGCAGCTAGACCAGTGATCATCAATAGTAGCTGCTAATAAATGTTGGTTGAAAGATTAAGTGAAATGAGGCAGCAAAGCAGATGGAATTTGGACTCAGAATGTTTGGTTTTTGATGCTTTCTCTTACCTACCTATTATCAAAAATATTAGGTCATAATAAATTACCTAGCAAAATACTTTTATCTGTATTCATATTCTTTAAGTTTCTCTTTTACATTGAGTTTTGTATTCCCTCTGTCAATAAATCAGATCTTTATTATTCTCATGGACTTTGTTTATGTAGTTATTCATTATCTCTGGCATCATCAAACACAACTTTTCTCTCAACTGATCATCACCACCAGCATTTAAACATGGTCCAACATCTAAGTTTAAAAGCCTGTAATTGTTCATCTTACACCAGGCATCTAGCCATTTGCCTAATTTCCTTCAAAGCAAGAATTTTTTTCATAACTCATTCCAATCTAGAATGGGAGTCTATCAATTCCACTTAAATGCCAAAACAGAGGCCACTAACAACCTTTCTGTTGCCAAATAAGTCATTTCTCTGTCCTCATCTTTCAGGCATTACATCTCCAGGCATTTCTCACAGGCAACAACAGCATATTTCTTAAAACACTTTAGTGTTTTGTCTACAAAGACACCATATTTGTTTTCTGAATTCATTTTTTAACCTAAAAGACCATACCATGTCAATATCCATAATTGTCTCTATGGCCTGGCTCAGTGTGGGCTTCTCTTCCTCCTTCATGTGTGCATTTTCTCTAGGATGGATCACCCATTCCTAAAGCTCTGCATTCTGTCTATACGCTGATTTCTCCTACAATAATATTTCTGGTACTAACCCCTCTGGATTCATGCATTTGCCTCCCCCCGAGATACCAGATATCACACAAGCATGCCAAACAAGCACATTCAAAAAGAATTGTTGATCATCACCGCAATTTCATTTTCCTCAAGTATTACAGTAAATGGTCCCACCAATCATTTAGTTTCTCAGGTTAAAAACTAGTAATACTCCTGAATTATGCGCTGAGCCCCTAAAACAAATCTATTAGAAATTCCTGAGCTTTCTTTAACAATATACTGCAATATCTTCCCATTTTTTCTTTCTTCATTGATAAGTCTTCTAGTATAAATTAATCACTTATATTTACTTTACTTGGCTATTCAGTTCAGATATCTAAATTATCTAGTTCAAGGTATTCTCATTTGTTTTTGACAAAGATTACTTAATTTTATCTACAGCACCCACCTATTCTACAGATAAAGAATATCTCTCAGGTCTCAATGTCAAGAAGTAATGTAAGGCCCCATTAGGACTGTAACCAGGAAATAAAATGTTCCAAGTCAAGGCCCCACCTTGCCGAACCATTCCAGGCGTCAGCCTCTTTCTCCTGCCCCTATGTCAACCAAAGCATACTGATTCTCTGGGAACACAACCCTCAACCCCCAAGTTTGTATCACCTTAAAAATGCAGTACCCTTGTCAAGCCATTTGAAGTATCTAAAACCAATTTTTCAAATTTCAGGGAAAAAATCTGATTGGGTTCTCTTTAAGTCAGATGTCCGCAGAGCCCTTTTTGCTGTGATTTCTCTTCTACATTGAGCTTTGTATTCCCTCTGTCAATAAATCAGATCCTCATTATTCTCATGGACTTTGTTTACACAGTTATTCATTAACTCAGGCATCCTCTAACACAACTTTTCTCTTGATTGATCATCACTACCAGCATTTAAACATGGTCCAACATCTAAGTTTAAAGCCTGCAATTGCTCATCTTATAGAATCATTGTTCAATGGATAGACTCATTTTAACACTCAATACCGAGTGAGGGAGTATATTCTCTGAAAATGAAATGTTGACAATCTCTCAAGTATCATAGAGATAACAAAGACATTTTTATTTTATTTTGCTTTTAAAGAAAGGGAAAGGGTGGTAGAAAGAGAGGGAAAAACACATCAATGCATGGTTGCTTCTCATATGGCCCCCATCAGAGACCTGGCCTGTAACCCAGGCATGTGCCCTGACTGGGAATCAAGCCAGCAACCCTTTGGTTCCCAGCCAATGCTCAATCCACTGAGCTACACCAGCCAGGGCTAACGAAGACATTTTCAAATAATATCTTAAACACTGAAGCATTCAATACACTATATGGGGAAAATTACAAGAATGTAAACTAAGGAAAGAATCATCCAGAGGTCAGAAACCTTCAACAAAAATCTCTAAGGTGTAGTTGAGATTAAACTAGATTAAAGACTGGTTTATTTCTAAGTGTTGCTGAAGATTAAGATGTGACTATTTACATGATTCAAAAAGTCTAATAACTGAATCCTATTGAGAAGGCCTAGTGGAGATGGTAATATCCGATAATGAGAGTACATTGGTCATTCCCTTACACACTCATTACTTGTCTCGGAATACTGGCATTAAAGCAGAGACAGTGAGCCTGTGTCTGGTTTATCTAGGATGTAGGAACTGTAACCTAAGGACAAAGAGATAGAAGAGTATGACTATCATTGACAGAGCTGGCACCACCTCACAGCCAACACCTGTACCTTGCACAGAAGCCAGACTCAAATGCAAAGTAGAGAGGGGTAAATAATTTCCAACACAACTCCTTAAAAACACCACAAGGAAACTATACTAAAGAATGATTTTTTGTTCATGATTGCCTGCTTCATCTATAATTCTCCTTTAATTGATAGGGGATAAAATTATATTTATTTTTATCAGGAATTCAGCTTTAAATTTTGATAAAGCATCTACGATGGTGAAGACCACTGAGTTCCAATAGACTTCTCTTTAAATGGTCAGAATACATTTTTTTTAAGATGATACTTTGAAAACATTCTCCAGTATGTGAAAATCTCTAAGCTTATGGTGAAATCAAGCTTTAATTTGAAAAAAAATATTATCTAGTTGCAGAGGCAGAAGCAAACATTTAAGAGATTTTAGACATAGGACCTATTGTGGACCTGTAACAACTGGAAATGTGAAAACTGAAATTTCAAAGAATAAAATAGCAAGTTCATTTGATAAAAGAGTAGGCTAAAGCAAGCTTACTTTAAGATAAATAAAGTAAGGGAAGGAAAGATTATACAGAGGCTACCATTATACTAGGGGAAGTTTAATTAAATTTAAGAAGAGCATTAAAAAAACTATAAAATTCAAAACAGCATTTTGTGGAGGAAAGTCAAAAAGATGTACAAAAAAGATCAAAGGGATTAATGATCAAAATAACATAAAGTTAAGATATTAGAAGAGAAAATACAACTTTCTTATGGATAATCATATTTTCTTATAAAAAACAAAAATATTATATATGCAATAATCAAGATATAAAATAGACAAAAAACAGTAAGCCAAGTAAAATTATGTCTCTCTGAATGAAGAACCAGCATATAATTAAAGCAAGGGGACATTTTAAAACTATGAAGAAATCTAAAGAAAAAAAAAACAAAGAAAAAAGAAAAGTTACTAAAAGGAAAGATAAGTGATATAAACAATATATATTTAATCACCATAGAAGCTCACTCACTTGAAAATTATTTTAAGATAATTAGCTTAATATAATCAGTTTAGTATAATATTAATTATAATTATTATATTAAATTGACATTTTAAATTTAACTTATATTGTATTTAGATCAATGAAACAATAAAATATGTTTTTATTTTGTAATTTTTGACTAAAGTGATAATAATAAAAATAATATGTAGAAACAAATTATTCAACACCTATTTCAAGAAAATAATAATATTAATAACCAAGCATTCTTTTCAATAGGTAAGAAATAGAACACAAAACAAATCAAAGGACATCAGAGGAAGTATCTAAAGTTATAAAACAGGAATCAATACACTAAAAGGGAAAATTAATATAAGTTACTGAAGATAAATTTATTCCTAAAGAAACGACAGAATATGGCCTTTTATTCTATGCTCAGTATTTATTTTATTCTTTACTTTTTTCAATTGATGTAAGTTTTTCTTCTTTGTCCCTAACAGTTATGATTAGGGGTACCGTCATACAGGGATGAGCTATCAGTCCATAAAAAGACATGGGGAAGACTTAGAGGAATAATGCCAATGCAAAAAGGCCAGTGGAAAAGTGTTAACGTGTTGTATGATTTCAATCACATGGCATTCCAGAAAAGGGGAAAAATCAGTGGTTGCCAAAGGTCAGATGTGAGAGAAGGGCGGAGAGGTGGGGCCTGGAGGGTTTTTAGGGCAGTGAAATTACTCTATATGACACTAAAATGGTGGACATCAGTTGATATACATTTGTTCAAACCCATAGAGTGCATAACACCAAGAGTGACGAAATGATGAAATGTACGAAATGTACTTTCATTAATAATGTGTCAATATATGTTCATGAATTATAATAAATGTATCGCTCTGATAGGGATGTTGAATGAAAGAAACTCTGCATGTGTCAGCACACAGGGTACACTCAAAATCTCTGTACCCTCTTCTCAAATTTAATTTGAACCAAAAATGACTCTAATATACAGTTTATCAAACAGGAGTAGAAGATCAAAAGCTACATGCTCTTAATAAATTTTTAAAATGTAACAGCTTTTTAAGATAGTTACATTTCTGACTAACACATGAAAACAATACTGCTATAAATAAATCATGAAGTAGCCCTCAGTAGTAACTAATAATTATTGTCATTTTCATTATCTTTTACCAATGAGCAGTCCAATTTTGTCCCAAGGAACTCAAAAGAATGGGAGAAGCTATTTGTCACTCTGGTTGAAATCACAGATTTTCTAAACAAACCAAACTATATTCATATGTCTTTTGAGAATTTATTATGGAAACCTAATGAAGTGATGGATGGATGTTCTATAAAGATCATAGTGATAACATAAACCTAGGCATTCTAAAGTTAATGTCACAATGCATCATCTACAATGTTTCACGATTTGCTAAATGTGAACAAAATTGAGGGAGGAGAAATAGGTAGTATTTTGAAGTGAAGATTTGAACACATTGTCTGGCTTTGAATTTCAACTAAAAAAACCCCACAAGATAGAAATAATTTGGTGCAAGGTAGGAAAATGATAGATTGATTTTGGAATTTTGAATTTAAAATTTTATTAATAATTAACCTAAGCCCTCATATTATTAAAATGGCTAGCTTTGGAATTGGTAAAAAGTTGACAGTACAATTATAAATATGAAATCATTATAGTTTCTTGAAGGAAAAGAAACAAGTGCATAAATCGTACAAGACTATAAACATCAATCTGTTCACATGAGAACATTATGAGGGGGGCGCTGTTGTGACAATGACTTCATAGGCAACAATCTGGCATGTTTGAACAGTTTGGGAATTAAATCGGAGCATAAAATGTTGGTGTGCCTAAAGGGATGTTGAAATGGCATCGTGGCCCGAAGATCTGGCTCACCAGAGATTACTGGAAACCATACCGGAGCTGGGAAATACGGCCTCCGCCTGGATATTTGGAGATTAAATCAGAGGATAACAACTTGGCATATCCAAAGTGATGTAGGAAAATTAACAGAGTGGAGTGATTTAGTAAAGCGATTTGGATCGACAGTAACTGTCTGGAATGCCGTTCCTGCCCAAAGCTTGATGCCGCACCAGAATCGCAAGTTTCAGAATATGTTCTCTGATGACTACTATAAATGTTTTTGCCGCTTTAAGATTCTAAAACTCTAGATAAGTTCATATCAGCTATCAACATAACGGTTCATTTATCCATACATTTGAAAGTGAAAGACCCACAATTACTCTAGGAAAGCGGCCAAAAAATTGGGATTAATTAGAACCAAGATTTTCGGTATGCGAAACCGACCTTAATACTTAGGCAGGATATGAGGGTAGAGTAAAAATCCTCTTTAATATTAGAGTGACTAGCTTAAACACAAAGGAGGAATTTATTGACTTACAATAGCTACCACCTTATCCCACCTTCTTAATAATAAAATTTAAAAAAAGAGTAGAGGGTGGAGGTAACTCTGGTTCCCAGGGTCAGTTTGCATCCAGGGATGCAGACGCTGCTTCTGTTTGTCTGACAGCACTCATTTCCGAGAAAAATCCCTTTTGGTCTAATTAGGAGTAGAATGGGGTGACTAATCTGATGCTGTCTTGGCCACATGCTTATCCCTGTAGAAAGAGCACACAGTACAGCAAAGAGAGACACATGGATGAGAGTGAAGGTAGACAAAAAATAGCCACTAAAGATATTGATTTATTTAAAAGTGGTTTGGGGTGATGTAGGTAAATAGTTTCTTCTGGTTCAAGGGTGATTTGTTATTCTTTTTCTAACACAAGTTGAACAAATAGTCACTTTAATTGCCAAAAAATAAAAATTGTTTTCTCTCTCTTTTTTGTTAGTCAAAATAAGACTCTTAGGGTATTTGTTTAAAACATAAAACATTTAAATTGTTAGAAAAACTATTTGTGTGCAATTCTTATATTCTACTCTTTTCATTTTTTTATTCTGAGACAATATAAAGCAAATTGCAAAATATACCATAGTTCCATAAACCCTTTGCCCAGATTCCCCACTAAACTGCCGTATCTTCTTAGTTTCTCCAGTCTGTGACAATTCCTTGCTTTTTGTTTGCATGTTTATTTTTCATAACATTAACACATTTGGAAATCATCCATCAGTCATTTCGCAGAAAGCAGATCTTGCCAAAAGCAATTATTTCTGATGTGATATTGAGACAGTAACTTTCTGTTTCCAACATTCATTCTGCATTTATTAATTGGGATTTTTCTATAAGGAAGAGTGGTCTCTTATCTTTTTTATTTATTCATTCTGTATTTGTTTGTGTCAGCATGGACTCAGAAATATTTATTGATTTCTTTGGGTTGTAACCTCAGGCTACACTGCACATTTCGTTCAAGTTGTTCCTTCTGTACTTTCCTGGGCAATAGAATCAACCAGCTACCCCAAAGGTTCTGGTACCTCTCACTGGGAAAATGCAGTCAATCAGAGTTACCAGGGCCAATGGTGAGAGTTGTGACTAACATCCTTCAAGGTTATCTGACTTAAGCTAGAGACAAAAAGAATCAGGGGTAGAGGTGACAGAGTGGGAGCATTTTGATTCTTTATTTTATGATTGTAAAACAGCTCTTTGCAATTATTATTTGCCTTCATGTAGATAATGTATCCCCTAGAGAACCCAGCCCTAATAGCAGCTGTAATTATCACATCAGCAATTACACCAGCACTCTTGTTTTATCTATCCGTTCAGCAAGATTAGTTAATAAGGAACAGTTCTCCTTGTATATCAGAAATAATTACTTGTCTTGATCATCATTTACACCTCCCACCTGAAAACGGTTTTGTATTCAACTCATTGACGTTGTTGTGTTTTTAGAGAGAGATTGATTTGTTGTTCCAGACTGGGAATCGAACCCACCACCAGCCTTGATGTATTGGGGTGATGCTCTCACCAACTGACAAAGCCAGGCAGGGCATTTTAAAATATTTATTCCAGTTAAGATTATTTGGTACGAACCTTAATTTCTATTTGTCTGAAAATGTCTCTATTCATTTCAGGGAAGCACATGAGCAAATATTTGTTGAACTAGTTAAGTAATGGATTGAGTTAAATAGTCAGCATTTTTCCTAATTCATACTGATCCTTTAAAAATCAGCCCATTTTGTGTTTTCCTAGTAAATGAGTTTAAAAATGCTATTAATGTTCTAGCTTGATAACTAACATTTTTAAAATGTCTTTAGCCTTCTTTTAATTTATTTATCTTTCCCTTTCTCTCATTGTAATCCATAGGGCAAGATTTTAATTGAGGGTAAGAATCATGTATACCCTAAGGGGAAAAATATATCGAAAGCACACATGACTATATCACATACTAGTTCATATTTATTGTTATTGATAAGTAATTGCGCTAAGTGATTTATATCTATTCAAACATGCAAGGCACATACATTCTGCTGAACTCAATGATAAGACTGTTTTTTAATAACGTTAAGGAAGAGTTACTGATTTGGCTGATGCCTTCCTTTTTGGCTATCATTCTTCGCTTATTACGTAAGTATTGATCGACAGGGAAGAAGCCTCCACCAAGGCAACACCTAACCTTTTGAAATTTGGAAGCATTTCTGTTTCAGAGCATCATCTAGAGGTCCTGTTCCTGCAGGCTCCAGGTGATTATAATGTCTGGGGCGGGCAGTCCGGGAGCTATGAGCACTTAGGGCAGATGCCCTGCTTGGAGAACATAATTTCTGTTAGAATGACTTCTGCAGAGGGACGCACATGGTGTCACCCCGTAGGTCACCAATTCACTCACCCAGCCACTAATGCGAAAGCCTAGATCTAGCTTAAGATTTGTGATCCATCATAAAGTTCTGCGCTTGTTGAATACTTTGAAAGATGAAAAATGTGATCAGTTGAGACTTAAAAAATGGATACTTGTTTTGAATAGTCTTAGCAATAGTAATTCCAGGGTCAATCATTTTCATTTAAAAATATAAAAGGTATTCTTATAATATAATGAAATTATTGAAAAACTAGCATTTGTTTAATTTTGCTGAGATATTTAGGTTTTATGTACATCATACTTACATTTTTCAAAATCTTTAGCAAAATGAAACTTTACCTGGAAGCAATCATGGGTAATAGAAATTCAGGAACTAAAATCAGTTTTAACAGAATAAAATTCAGAGATCTGAGCTTAAATAATAAAAATCAAATTAATACCCAAAAGTATAGTAGTCCACCCTTTTCCATGGTTTCCTTTTGGGTTGCAGTTACCTGAGTCAACCAAGGTTCAAAAATATAAAATGGAAAGTTTCAGAAATAAACAGCTTATATAGTTAAAATTGTGTGTTCTTCTGAGTAGTATGATGAAATCTTGTACCACTGTACTTCATCCCACTCAGGACAAGCTAATTGCTGTACTTTATTATTAGGCATTGTTGTTAATCTCTTAGTGTGCCTTTGTCACAAGTATGTATGCATAGGAAAAAACATAGTATATACAGGTTTCACTACTACCTATAGTTTTAGGCATGCAAATCTGCTTTGTCATTGTTAAATTTTAAAAAGGCAAGTACTCTGATCTGTATAATGGGTCACATTTTATGCAACATTGAGAGGTAAATAATCAACTATTTTATTGAACTGACAGTATTACTTTTTGGCAAAATTTTTAATATAGATTGCTTCAAAATCTAGTTTCTGCATGGGCCAAATTTTTTTGTGTTTGAATATATACAATGAAACAAACATAACTCCTTAATCAAAGTCCTGTGAAATAGAATAGATATCATTTTATCAAGTTTGTTACATATGGATGTCAGTATGTTAGCCATATTTATAAGTCCTAGTGTTCATGTGAAATGTAAGTTAAAGAATCTTGCCTTGGTTGGTGTGGCTCAGTGGATTGAGTTGTGCCCTACTAACTATAAGGTCCCTAGTTCAATTGCTGGTCAGAGCACATGCCTAGGTTGTGGGCTGGCTCCCCAGTTGCAGGGGTCCAAGAGGCAATTTATCAATGTTTCTCTCAAATACCAATGCTTCTCTTCCTCTTTCTCCCTCCTTCCCCTTTCTTTAAAAACAAATAATTAAATAAATCTTTCAAGAAATTATAATATTGTTTTATATAACTGAAATTTCCTATACCTTAATTTAATTTGGGTGTATTTTTGTTTAAGCATTTTTATTCAACCAACTTCTGAGATACACGAAGCTGCCACCTAAATGTGCCTTCTGTTAGTCATTCAGTAAACACAAAGCATGTGTTGGATGTATGGAATTGACTAAATCGTATCACTCTCAAGCTGGGTGTGTGTGGCTGTTAATAAATACTGATAAAGTGTGCAGCGTTATAAAATATGTTTATTCCAATTTTCTTGGAATCTTTGAAAACGTTTATTCTCTTTAGTACATACTGAAAGGCACAGTTTAAAGAAGAAATTATAGATAAAAAATGCATAGTGACTCCCACAGGAGTTTAAGTGAAGCTTTATGGAGAATGTCTGACACTTATTTCAGTTATGAGCCAACAACATAAGGGGAACATGAATGTGTGCAATTTTATGGCGGAGTGGTATTTTGAAAAACTGAACTAAGATCTCCGGTCTGATAACATAACTGTATCTGAAAAATACCATGTGTACTATTTTCTTCTGCGTACCACGTTTGAGGAGAGAAAGTGCAACCTGAAGCTCATTCTTTGATGATCATCATGATTAAGAATGATTTGTAATCAAGCAAATGTAGTGAGTTTCTATTATTTTATATTTTCATCATTATTCTGAATTACAACTAACATGCAGAATTCCGTTTATCCTTATGGTACACATACATGCCTATTCCTGTAACTTATACTCATAACCATCATAACAGGTGTGTTTTTTTCTCCAGTACTGGAATTTCAAAGCAAAGTCTTAATATTCTTAGTTGTTCTAGTCATGTAAATATTTCTTGAGTTATAAAGACATCTTGTTAATTCCTAACATTTTATGTTAATATACTATATCATCAGTTCGCTTAGATATTGGTTAAAATTCAAGACCTATATTGTAATGTAAGGTAATAATGAACATTTTATTTTCACTATTATTATTATCTTTAGCATTATTATATTGATACCCTCACTGTTCTCAATATTGTTATTAAAAGGCCTCACGTAGCAATGTACAAAATCTTGTGTCAGAAGTCTCACTGTCCTTTGATTATTCTATTGGCTTATTATTATTATCTTTCTCTCTTTTTAAAAAAAATATTTATTTATTTATTTATTTTTAGAGAGAGGGGAAGAGAAGGAGAAAGAGTGGGAGAGAAACATCAATGTGTGGTTGCTTCTCATGTGTCCCCTACTGGGGACCTAGCCTGCAGCCTGGCATGTGCCCTGACTTGGAATTGAACTGGAGACCCTTTGCTTCACAGGCCCGTGCTCAATCCACTGAGCTACACCAGCCAGGGTTTATCTTTCTCTTTTGATGAGTGCTTTCTTTTAAGAATTAATTGTCTAATAGACATTCTCACACCAATCATTTTCAAATTTGTGTCTTTTAATTTACTCTCATTCAGATGCCTATTGGACAGCAGCTGAAATATTTGTTTCTTTTAGATGTTCTTATGTTTCAGTTACAGTTGTCCCCATTTTCCCCCATTACTCTCCTCAGCCCTACCTATCCACCCCACCTCCCACATTCAATCCTCCCCTCCCCTGCTGTCTTTGTCTGTGTGTCCTTTATATGTGGTCCTTGATGACCCTTCCTCTTATTTCCCCTGTTATTCCCCTCCCCTCTCCACTCTGGTTACTGTCAGTTTCTTCTCATTAAGCTGAGTGAAATAAGCCAGAAGGTGAAAGACAAATACCATATGATCTCACCTAAAAGTGGAACCTAATCAACAAAACAAATCAGCAAGCAAAATAGAACCGGAGACATGGAAATAATGAAATAATTTTTAATAAACATTCATTTATCAACATACCATCTGACATATAATTGGCACTCATTAAGGAATAGTAAAATAGTTGCATGTCTTACCTCATTGAGCTTTCGTAAAACCCTGTGAATATGGTCCTATTACTTAATATCATAACTATACATTTTTAAATGAAGAATTTGAGATTTAAAGAGGTTAAGTAACATTTGTATAGTTAGCTATGAGAAAGGATAAGAAACTAGCAAGAATAAACTAGCAAGAATAAGAAACTAGCTCATTTGATGATGTAATTTTGTTTATATATTATATTAGTCAAGAAAAAAGTGTATTATAGAAAATAGTTACCAAAAGTGAAGAAATGTTCAAACAAAAAGAGAATTTAAGAAAAGTGATCACCAAGAGAAAACAGACAAAACAGGAAATGTGATTTTTGTGCCTCTTCCTTCTCCAGTTAGATAGATTCTTCATTAGCAATTCAACAGATTTCAGTCCAAGCAGCTCTTTAATGATTGTCTCCTCCAATCACCCTAAAACAGATGCCATCCCAGATTTAAGACTCAATTATTTGGAACATATGGTCTTCAAGGGCTGTCTTCCAGGTAAATGTGCAATGTATTTCTTCAGAGAAAAATGCCATTCATAAAAAATGTTTTCCGGTCTTTAGTCATCAAATCCCACCTTAAGTTTCCTCTCTATATTTTCATTTGGTTTGAATTTGTTTAATTGAATCTCTACTATAATTCTTACATTAGTGTTTAAGATATTTAAAAATATCATATAAGTGAAAATGAGTATTTTATAATGTTGATTGGTTTCTACTCAAAATAAGTCAGTGTTCAATAAAAGGGAATGTTAGTGTGTATGTTCTTATTATTTAAAAATGTAATTTTATAGAATTTATATATGATATACTGATCAGTGTTCAACTATATAATCATAACTGTACATTTTAATACAAATGTTAGTGGTGAAAGGCACCAGAAGTTACACCTTCATTCTTGAATTTAGCTAAGAAAATAATTCAGAGCTAAGGAACTCAAATATAAGCAATAGTTTATTTAGAAAATCACAGAAATAGAAGTGACTGTGGAAGAAGTTAGCCAGCTGAGCTGTGTGGATTCAGGAAACAAGTTACAAATGCAGAAGAAGGGTCCTTGGAGCTTTGGAGGAGGGGACGTAACTCCAGAGAGAGAGAACCACCAGGGGAAGGAGATGGTGGGGAAAGGTGCAGGTGTGTTCGAGAAAGAGTGTGCTGAGTCCATTGTCTTAAGGGTTTTACCTCCTGTTCAAAGGTGGAAATTTCACGGAGGTCTCAGGGGAGGATGTCAAAAGAATTTTTATCACCTTTCCAAGTGTGTCTTTTTAGGGTCAAAGTCTCTACTGATGACCAGGGCTAGCATAGTGGATCATTATTCATCACAGAGTGTCCTGATGCCATGGCTTTACTGCATTTCTGAGCCTGTAGCTAAAACACGACTGAGGCCTAGAAGTTATTTCTACTTTGAGTAAAACTCTGTCTCTGTGTTCAACAGACCTGAGGCTTTTCCCCTAAGATTCTTTGATGCAGATCAGAACCTCATTGTCTTGAGGGTTTAATGTTTCAGGGAGTGGTGGTACAAGGGCTTGTGTGGGAATTTATGAAGCGATTCTTCAGCCTCCTTGTTCCTCCCCTAAGGGTAGCTGATCTACGCCATGACTAGGGTCACAGCAGCAGAGGAAAGTCAGGGGAGGGTCTGAACCGCATGGCCGGCAGTGACAAAGGTCAGGGGGTCTAAACTACATGACCAGCAATATGCTAGGGGAGGAAAGGGTCACCCTGAGAACAAGTTCCCACCTGACAACACTTGTCCTCCCAGTTTGGCCCATCGATAGGTACCTGGGGCTCCCTACCCTGATGGCGTTCTGTACCTGTCCTGTTGTTCCTACTCTGCTCATGTCTGTCTAACTGCCTACTCTGTTGTAGAGTTAATTGGATTGCAATTTATTGTATAAAGAATCATAAAATTTTTCTTACATGTATAATACAAGATGGTTATATTTAAGGACTCCAATATCTAAAATTTAGTTATACTTAACCTTATATTTTTTCCTATTATACTTACTGTTAGTTTTTCCATTTGTATTTTCTTGTGATGCTGAGCTATCCCAGATTCAATATAAGATTTTTGAAAGGCAAGTTTGTGGAAATTGAAATTTTGTATTTTTTCACTGAGAATGAAGTGAAATCCATATTTATACATCTGTGTCTGAGGATTGTTTTTACCTGAATAATCAGATAAGCTGTAACTATTTGAAAAGCTCTTAATGTTTAACAATTACACTAATGCACGTTAAAAATGTTGTTTTGTATTTAGTATGTTTTACTTTTTTTACATTTAAATTATAATAAATGTTATTTTAAAAAAACAGCGTTTATCTTGTCATATGAATACAAAAGTGAAAAATATAGAAATTATCTAAGTATGTAGACATTAAAAAAAAAACAACAAATTCCGATCACCATAGTTAGGCTTAGGATAATTGGGGCTAATTAATTCAGAGAAAAAAGAATCTCAAGGCAAGGGTCATGCATATATGATTGTTGAGTCTGATACATGACAACAACTTTTGCTTTGAAAGCAAGCAGAACTTTAAGATTTCTGTTTAAAAAAAGACAAAGAATTAAAGTAGTGATAATTTATATTGTGTGTTAAAAACAACAAATATTGTTTACTGCAATAGAAACTAAAAGTATGTAAAATCCAGTGATGATGCCATAGGAATTTCCTGATGATTTATTTTGTTTCACCATGTTCTTTCTATACAAAGAACACGTTGGTTTTACGTTGCTGTTGAGGTTCCTTAACAAAGTTAAAATAGCCCAGATTTCCTCCTAAGACTATGCATTCTACTTTATTGCTTTCAAAGCTGTTATGCAAGATATTTTCTCAGTAATTGAAATTCCCTTGATCAATGAACAATCTATTTTATGGATGCTGTTCTTTTCTATTTTCCTGAATTCCCTTCCTTTACCTATTTTTCTTCACATTCACTGAGAGATCCAAATGCCCCTTGCCACTGACCCAGTCATGTTATGGAAATGATAACAACCTCTTGGGCCTAGAGAACTTAAGGGTTTCTCTGTATTTGCTGGTACAGGATATTCTCTGGTTTGCTCTAGCTCTCTGGGAATTATGCTAATTCGGTATATATAACATAAAATACCATATATTTTACCTTTACTTTCTACTATTTTCCACACTGTAATGATTATGCAAATCATTTACCAGACATATCCTTCTGTTTCAATACTTTTTTGAATTTTGAAATTAATTCATCTGCTTTATTTATGAAGTGAGTAAAATGGTATATTTAATTAAATGTTGGAGAAGTTCTCCTGCAGTTCATTTAATATTCTATTATTAGATTTTATATGCTACAAGTCTTTTCTCAAGTTTTACTAAGAATTTATAATACTATGAGGCTTTTGATATCTAATAAGATAGCATACAATATTAACAATTTTTATGTAATGTTATAAAATTATAAATTCTGAAGGTTTATTTCCCGTGCTTTATAAACCTATATGTATCTTAACATCTCTAATTTATGCTGGAATTTATTTTTATAGTAATAATTACTTCAAAAATGTATAGAATAAATGTTAGTTTAACATTAAAAACTAAAATTTGAGATAAAGGACTTTTAAATAGTTTTTAAAGATTGTATTTGTTTATTTTTAGAGAGAGGGGAAGAGAGGGAGAAACAGAGGGAGAGAAACATCCATGTGCAAGAGAAACATCCATTGGTTGTCTCTCACACACCCCCAACCTGGGATCAGACCTGAAACCGGGAACATATGCCCTGGTTGGGAATCAAACCCATGACCTTTCAGTTTGTGGAACAACATTCAACCCACTGAGCCACACCAGTCTGGGCCCACAGAACTTTTATTATTAATCATCAAACAAATTGCTACTTCCAGGTAAAAGCTAGATAAAGTGGTGCAGCTAAGAATCAAACTTTTATTAAAAACTAAATTGCACTACTCTTAGATACAAATGATATTTCTCAAATACAGAAAAGTGTAAACCTTAACCCGTCTTTGTTGTCTTAGAAATGTAGAATATAAAAATATTATCTTTATATTACATTGCATTTTAACTATTGCTGTTACTATTTCTGGATCACTTTTAGTTTATTTAGTTTTGTCTTAAAATAAAACTAACCTTTCAATTAATAGGAAATAAAAGAGAAGCATTTTCATGTGCAGTAATAATTCACAGATAAATTGATAAGACAAAGAACAGCTTTCTTGCAAAGAACGGCAAGCAGTTCACAGAAGTTTGCTTTCTGAGAAAACAGCTACAGTGGTTATCTAGGTGTTGTGGTAATTAAGTAGAACCCCAAAGACTAGAAGAACTTATTCTTATTTGACAAATCTAGCATCAAAATGATGTGCAATTGTTAAGAAGAGACACAAGAATTTTCAGATGAATGAATCTGAGTTTGTTTTTTTGAGTAGTGAATAACTTTCTGTTATTAATATATTCAGTAAACTGTAAATACATCTCTTACTTCTGGTCTGAGTCTATTCGTGGTTTCTCCCAGAAACAAAGGCCTGAGCTGGCGTCTTTCATACAAATTATTTATCGTGGAAAATGCAGGGACCAGAAAAGAAAAACTGGGAAAAAATAAAGACAAAAAAACAAAACTTTTTCTATGTATCCTATACCAACTCTCCAGTCCACTGGCAGGTACTTGGTCTCATACTTAAATCTAAACCACAGGAAAGGGTACGTTTTTACATACCCTGAACAAGAACTTACAAAAGATGGCATTATCTTTTGAACTGGGAGTTAGGTCAAAGTAGAAAGGCCTTTAAGGAGACTGTTCAATGAAGCAGGTAAGACCTTGATCGGAGGAAATTCAGAGTTAAAAGGCCTTAAGGGCATTGTCAGTAAGACTTTAAAGAAGACTGAAGAAAGAGTTATTGGAAGATAATTGAAAAGAGACTCACAAGCCAGAAAATACAGCTCAATTGTCCCCTGTGCTGACATGGAAAATATACATAATAACTTGATGGTCTTGCTCAGGACACATCTAGGCAGAATATTCAGTCTTCCACCTAGGGGACGTCTACAACAAACTGAGTACGGAGAGATATACTGAACAAGGAGTCTGTCTGCATTGGAGTGAAATTGGAGACACTGTGAGGAGATAAGAATAATTGTTTCAGCCAAAAAGGGTTCTGAAAATAAGTGAGAACCTTAGTGAAAAACAAAACCACAGTGGCACAGTAAAATATTTTGTTAGGATTTCAGAGATTTTTAAACCATTGGCCCACAGATACTTTCAAATAAGCCAAAGTCCTTTAGCGTATCTTAAAAGCATGGCTTCAGGTTTCTTTCTCTTGAACAATAGGGATTACAAGGAATTTAACAATGTTTTCTATACCAGCCGTACCCAGAGCCTAAAATAGGGGAGGATTTGTCTCCGAGAGATTTTCAGCTTTTGCTTTTTTTTCTACTTGAATATAATCCAATATAATACATCAAAAGTTATGCACACCACATACACAGACACAACTGGAACTATAAAACAACAGAAAAACGTACAAAAGGACAGAGGCTTTTGGATCCCTCAGCTCTTACGGCACAAAGTCTGATGAGAAGCCTGCCCAGTGGCAAACCTAGTTTTCTCATGAGAAATAATAGATAACTTACAATGTAGAATCAAAAGTACAGATGACAGCAATATTTATAGATTAAAATTTACCAAAGTATAGGACGGTGCTGTAATCAAGAAAATGTCAAAATATAACGTGGAATTTCAGAAATAAAATGTGCATGGATAGCTATGCGCTTCCTATTTTTTTTTTTACTTTTTGAATGGAACGTTTAGAGTGGTTATTGGACTCTCACGACACAATTTCATGTTTTAGAGGGGAGATGGGGAGCGTTAATTTCTCTCCTTAGCTCCCAATTCTTACAAACAAGAAGACAGAAAAACAATTGTTCCACAGGAGCTCACCCTAGCCTGGACTTGAGTTAGAAGATGGCTCTGGATTTTCAACTTATTTCATAGTAAGATGAAATGTTGAGGTACTGAGCGGGGAAGTGAGTGTGTGTTGCACGTGGGAGGAGTGCAAGGTGTTGTGGCTGGAGGGCAGATGGTATGTTTTATCCAGGTGATGAGAGTAGACCGAGTAAAAGGAAGATAAGCATTTGCAGGGCTGAGCACTGTGTAACTTGATGATTTCATGTAGGAAAAAGAAAGCACTTCTATTAAAAGAGTCTGAAAAGGGCAGCGAGCTTAGTGGAAAAAAAAAAACAGTAGCAGGAAACTGTGATTCTCTAGAATCTAGATGACTAAAGTGTTTCAAGCAGAAGTTGTCAATTGCATTGAAAATCAACAAAGGCAAAGGCGAAGACCATTATCATGACAAAATAAGCGAGGTCGGTAAACACTGCGCAAGTGTTTTCAGTGGAGGCATGGATGCGTTCGGCTTTTTGTATACTTGGAAGTAGTAATAAGTGAAATGGGTCTAGTAATATAGGCATGGGACTTCTGAGTGTTTTCTATATGATAATCAAAAAATAGACAATAGTGTTTTTAATAAAGAAGACTTTCGCAATAGCTTTGTATTTTGATGAAAATGATCTAGCAGAGATAAACCTCAAGGACACGATAGAGGAAAGGAATAAAGTCCAAAGCACGGTGTAAGTAGAAATCCCATTGTATCAGAAAAGAGATTGCCGTATATAGGAATGTGAAACCAAGAGGGAAGACAGATTATGTAGTTGTCGGTGGAGGTCGTTTTAGAGGGAAATTGGAATCCTCTTCTCATTGATTCCATTTTCTTGGTGAACTAAAAGGTAATCAGGAGAGCAGGAAGATGGAGAAGAGGCTCAAGGAGAAAGAAGGTGTGAAAAATACACCCTTGGCTCAAGGAGAAAGAAGGTGTGAAAAATACACCCTTGTCAAGTGGGGTAATGAATTCACAAGGGAAATAAAGTACAGAAGGTTGGAGAGCAGTGATGCCTCTCATTTAAGATTTGTAGTTAAAACTTTAGACTAAATCCAGTCAGCATGGCTGTGTGAATGCCTTCAGCTTTGAGAAATGGCTCTGATGCAGAGGTAGGGAGAGTTGGATTTAAATATGGCTAGGTTTTGCTGGGTATTCCGGGGAGAAAATTAGGCAGGAGAATTGGTATGTACATTGGACTGATTCTCTTGCTGGATCATGGACTCAGTGTATTAGGAAGTAATGAGAACAGCAGGTTGTGAGTTACAGAAATAAAAAAAAGATGTCAGCATCATAGGTTTGAAGATGGTGGTGGGGTTGAAAAATTTTACCAATGAGGATACTTGAACAAATGAATTCAATGGAACAGAACCCTTGATAAGGGATTCACTTTGGATGCAATTATTGGTTACAAAAAAGTATGAAAAGATATTACCATAATAGGGTATAGCTGAGACAAAGTGTAGGGCCTACTCTACATGCCTTGGACATTTGACCTGCCACCTTTTGGCTTTCAGCTCCGTGAGTTGAAAAGTGTAGGGCCTACACTTTGTCATCTACAAAAAAAGAAAGGCCTGAATACCAGCCATATACCTGAGGTGAAATATAATGATAAAGAATCCACACAATTGAAGTGATTTTCCTTTTTAAGAGTAAAACATAAAAAACATATTTCATACAGATGAAAATAATGTGATTTTTCTTTGGTTTATTCATATTGAATAAACCTGAGGCACCTGAAATTGAAGCTATCCTAATTTGTATCAACTTTGAATTTTTCAAGTTTTTATTTATCGAACGGTCCAAGATTAATCAACAGCAGAGGAGATGATCTTAGTGGAAATTCTATACTTTATTGAGCACTAAGGCAAATTCCAGATATAAAAAGAAGTCTAAGAACTTTTTTAAAGGAATTTTTACTCTTTTGGGGAAGATACAAAAATCATGATGCAGGAGAAATAGTGAAGGAGGGGGATGAAAGGGATGCTGGGTTTTTTAAAACATTTTTTAAATGCTTGCAATGACCATCTTTTCTGTTGCCTAATAAACTACTTTGGTTTCTATATTTAAACTATCTCTTTAGGTTAATTTATACACAATGCTGGATTGTCTACTCTCCAACAATATTACTGATAAAAACTTAAAAACACATAGTTGAAATGGCAGCCATTAACTAAAATCTGATCATATAATGTACATTTATAATACACTTTCCTAGACATTTCAATAGCTTTTGCTAAAATACATCTTAGTTAACATATGGCTTGTCATCTTTTTATAGTTATGTCAACCTATTAGTCCCTGATTTTAAAAATTTCATCACGTTGATAACTTTCATTATTGAAAGTTAATGAACAGTGATTCCAAAGTATTTTTATAGGCATACAACATTGTCTTAGATATAAGAATTTCCATTTCAGCTTTCAGAATAGTGACTTTTAAATGTTGTGCCCAAACAAGGTACTTGAAAGCAAATGAGCAGGTATATATAATATAGATTAACACATTTAACTTTAATTAAAATAACAAGGTATATTTTGAACATGTGTGACCAAATTAAATATGAATAAACTAAAGAAACTCACATTATTTTATCTGTAATATGGTTTTTATGTTTTACTACTAAAAAGGAAAATCGCCTCAATTGTGTGGATTGTTTATCATTATATTTCACCTCAGGTATATGGCTGGTATTCAGGCCTTTCTCTTTTTTCGTAAATAACATTGTCAAAAACACATAATCTTCATGTTACTCTCCAAACCCAAGTTTCCACCTCCGTGTATATATTCAAAAGATATTCACTGAACAGTTTCTAAGAATATAATAAATATTTAAAATAACATCAAATTTAAAAAGCATTGCTCTTTTATAGTTCACTGTATTTTCTAGAAATTATATCTTTGTAAACACTTTGAAATAAGTTATGCAGAAAAAATTTCCCACACATATGCAAATAAATGCTTATCAAAACAAAGGAGGCCAGGGCCGTTCTCCGTTTTGCTTCTCCTGTGGCTTCAGGAGAAACTGTAGAGAGGAGGTCCTTCCAGAGCCCAGGGTAGACAGTGAGTGCAGATGTCAGTAGACCCAGAAGGAAAAGCTCTTCGGAGAGCTTAGGGACATTGATAGATGTGAGTAAATGAGTAAGAAACACCCAGTCAGGGACGGGGATGATGTTTGAAATACACACACGAAAAAATGAAGGTCTTTAAATACCAATAGCAACGTTAATAGATGCACAGCCATGAAAACATTTTTTTTTAAACAACACCCTTTTAATGTATTGGGTTGTTTTAAAATATTACAGTGTTTGGCATTGCATGGATCTAACATCTAAATAATTGCTTCAATAAGCTCAACAATAACAGAAGAATTGAACAATAACATTCTGAGCAATAACACGCTTGTCTTGTCTTTCTGTCCAGCTCAGTTCACGTCTCCAGTCCTCACCTTCTCTGGCTTCTCCAGCTCAGAGTGAAATCTCCTTTCACTAAATTACTATAAGTTTCTAATCTTTAACAGAACATTTAATAACTTCATCTCTTCTTCTGCCCCTAACTTCATCTCTTCCTCTGCCCCTCCCCAATGCCATGTAAAATTTTTAAAGAAACCTTCTAATTTTCACCCTCAGATTTGGATTTATCCTCAACTCCCTCACACTTTAAGTGAAGTGAAAACATCAGCAGAAGACAGCACAACGGGGTGAAACTCACGGAGCTGAAAGCCAAAAGGTGGCAGGTCAAATGTCCAAGGCACAGAGATGAAGAGAGCCTTGCTGACGGCAACAATGGAGGAAATGGAAATGAAATGAAAATTACAAACAGTGGAAACCAGAAGTGACTTCCTTCCCTGGGCAAGAATTTGTTATTTGTTATGGTATCATAGTAAACAATGAAAGAGGAATTTTAAAGCACCCCAAAACTACATTTATTAAAATGTTTCTTTCTGTCCCTTTATCCCCTATTTCAAGCACTAATAAATGATAGGTAAATATTATTTTCATTAGATACAACCTCATTCTTTTCTCAGTAGTTCAAACAGTACTTCACTCTCCACAACCATTTGTGTGTGCGTGTGTTTGTAAACAGTGGTAGTGTATGAGATCCTTCTCAGTTATCGCAATGTATCCTTAAGCCCTGACCCTATTTTTTGCCTTATTTGTGATAGGGATAAAATGTATGGCCGATACTTGTACAATCTTATCTGTGCAGAATCAACAAGAAGGTAATTCTTTATTTTAAAGTCTAAAGTGATATCCAATGGACAAAAATAATATCTTCCATTTATTTCAATAAGCGCAACTGTCAAGGAGAAATAAGAAGGAAGGCCAAAAAAGGAAATTTATTTTTTAACTGTGTATTTATTCTTATATGTTTAAACTTCAGTCACCTTCAAAGTATTCCCCATTTGATGCTATGATCCTATCAATGCATTTTTCCACTGCTCAAATAATTTTTCTGTACTTACTGATTTTAATGCACTCTAAGTCCTTCTGCATTTTGTTTGTTTGTTTGTTTCACCTCTTCCACAACAGCAAAATATTTCCTTTTGAGGATTTTTTTCCCATTGGGGAAATAAAACAAAGGTCATTTGGGGCAAGATTAGGTGAATAGGGAGGGTGCGGCATGGGGGTTCTTTTGTGAAAAACTGCAAAACACTCAGTGTTGTTTGGGCAGGTGTGCCTGTCAATCACCCACCATGAAATGGGCAAACACATTAACATCATTTTCAGGAAAATTCACTGAAGCTAAATGTATATCTCACAACTATACCAGCTGGTACACTGGCACAGATGGGTTCCTAGAACACTCACTTATTGGGGGAAGCCTGTAGTATAAGGGGCCTGCCCTCCAAAAGAAAAATTCCAGTTTTTCGCAGCCTTCCCTCATAAACAAATACCTTATCATTAATTAATTATCATTTTGAAGTTATCTCTTTCATGGCAGTAAACACAACATTAACATATGGTAAGTTTAAGGCTTTTCTTTTGCATGTCATAAATGAAGTTGACCAACATTTTTCTCAGCAAAATAATATCTCACTATTTGAAGTGTTCCTAGTGCTCTCCAGTCAAATTGTCCTGATCTACTCCGTCTAAGAAAGTAGCCACTAGACACATGGGGCTATTGAGAACTTCAGAGGAAACTAGTACAACAGAGGAACTCAATTATTTTATTATCTTCATTAATTTTAATTTTAGCTTACATAGCCATATGTGATGATTAGCTACTGTATAGGACCATGTAGAGTAAACGAAACTCAGCAATACGGAGAAGGAGGGAGAAGGACCAGTCTGGTATGACTATCAGTTTTCTGGGTACAGGCTGCTTGGCTTATTTTTTTTCCTGACAATGCAAATCACAGGCTCTCCTTGCTTTAGAGACTTCCCATCTGCACGTCCTTCTACTTGTCCCCACGGATGTCCCCGTTGGCCGTTCCTTTTATCTGTCATGTTTACACCTAAAGGCCACCTCCTGAAAAGGCCTTTTATATATCTCCTTCACTAACATAATGAAATCTCCTTTATACCCACTAATTACTCTGTTTCCCTATCCTAGCATAGTGTTATTTCCTAATATAACATTATGTCCTGAGGTTGCTTAATTCTCGTGTGTTTCACTCGAGAGAACACAAGATTCAACAGAGCACAGATGATGGCTGTCTCATCATCTCTACTACTATTGTCTCATGCACCTTATTACTAGTACCTACCATAATGCCTGTTACTCTGCTAGGTACTCATAAATATTTGTTGAATAATGTAGAATGTTTTCCAATTTAACTAGTGAAAACTGCATTTTCTATCTTCTTTTAAATATGTAATTTTAAATATTATCTTAATAAAATATCATAACTTAGTTCTCAGACAAAATGGTCAGTCACCGAAAAAATCGGTAGAACCTACCTTGAAGGCATCTGTCCTCTGCTGCATTCTGCTTATAGTGCCTCTTCTGGGACAACAGAAGTCTTTCACCCACTCTCTCTTAAACCCATTTTTATTTGGCTTTGCCTGTCACACTACTGCCAACTTGTTTTATCCACATGGTAATCACACTCCAAGCCAAGGCGGATTTACTGTGAATCTTAGTTTGCACAAGGTCTAAGGTATTTTATTCTCTTAGGTCATTTGTCTGTTTGGGAAGGGTGCTAGTTTAAATGTTTAACTAAAAATTGGAAAAGTAAAATATGTTACTTCAAATAGTTAAGACCAGCACCTCTCTCCTTTGATATTTCCCCATCATACTTCTTGAGTTAGAGGATAATGATTTTGGTCATTTTGAGAATCCAGCCAAGAGCAAGTTGATCTGGCGGCACACGGAATTTTGGTTTAATTGAATCTATTAAGTTTGTTTATAATCAGTTCTGCATGCATTTGGTATGTCTTGTTCAAGTGGTGGAGGAATACCTTCCAAAAATACTTTCTCGCTTGCTGTGCAAAGTTTGCCTGGGATTATGACATAAATTTGCAGGCGAATACAGCCTAAGAGCCTGGTATCTGGAAGTGCAGTGCCAGCTGCAACACTGTGGAAAACTTATCCAGTAATCAGATATGTACAATCGCAAGCAATGCATTAGTTATTATCGATGCCTAGTCAAATTAAGTGCTCTCGTTGTCAGAGGTATACTTGATAATGTAGGGCAGACAAGGATATATACACTGTACTTTCTTTTTCCTATGTGAATTATAAAAACCCAAATTAATTAGAAATGTTTGAGGGCTACAGTGTAAACAATAAATACATTTGTGTGTGAGGTGAAATATTAGTGAGTCCCCACATATTGGACTGAATCTGATCATATTTGACACATCATATCCTGAAGCATACAGTGGTGTACTCTCATAGTAAAATTGACTGAAGAAATAAATATTCCAGGGTTAAACTTTAAATATTTATCCATAACTGATTCAATATCATGAAATAATAATTTAATTGAAAATTAGGCTACTCAATGGAGTTCAATAATTTATTTGAATTGTTTTTGCCTTGATTTTGAATTAATATTTAAAATATTGGGCCTATATGGCTAATAAGAATGCAAAATATAAAATGAAAATAAAGATGACTGGCAGAAACTTCAGCTGGCAAAATGATTATTATATCACCTCCATTGAAAAGCTATAAATTTTGTCAAAATTTATAAACTTTTAAAACTGATGAGCTAAGACTAAACAATTAGAGAAAATATTATTGTCTTTAATTTGTTTTTTGACATCACATTTTAAAATTCTTAACATATGAATAAGGGAGTAAAGAATATGAAGCCAGAATGTATAGAAGACATTTATAGATTTAATGTCAGACGGTTACTGAAGTAAAATGTGTTTTTTTTTCATTTGGACTTTTCAGTATTTGTGGTATGTTCCACCTCTCTAAAAAGTCTTTAATCTGATGTAAAGTCTTGTCATTCAAAAAGATGCATAACTCACCTAATTTAAATGCAAAGATTTATATTATTAAATAGTATGAACTTTAAGACCCCAACTCTGGAAGTGACTCTATCTTTCTCTATATACAACCAATGCTCAATTCTGTTCTCAGGAGTTTTGCTCCTAAATATACTTTTGGAGTATATTTGGCTTCACAGCACAACACTCTTACGGTTTTCTTCCTATCATTCTCTTAATACTTTAACTTTTCTATTTATACCCACTGCCTTAGAGATTTTACCTCATCTCAGGGCTGGATCAGTGCCATCAAAATGCAACATCGTTGATGTTTGAAACACTGCAAATTCCTCCACCAACTAGACCTCCAGAAGAACTCCAGACTTCTATTCTCTACTCCCTACTCTGTATTTCTAGGCAGGTGTTTACGAGGCATCACAAACACAATATGCCCAAACTGAATTCCTGGTCTTTGCTCCAAAACTAACCCTGCGGACAGCCAGTCTCAGTTAAGGGTAACTCTTTGGTAGCTATATATTGCCTTGTATCCTCGGGTTATCCATGATTTTTTTAAATGTCTGACATAAATCAGGCATTTGTCTTCGGAACAGTAGTATTTGCACTTTCTATGTTTACAGCACTTTTGTCCCAAAGGTACAGATCTCTCAATATCTCACAAAATTCAGGTGTTTATTCAAGTGCTACCTTCTCAATGAAGTCTTCCCTGACTATTTAATGTTGAACATCCTGTGCTAACTTTCAGGTATACATTTTCCTTTTATGATTTATTTTACACTTTTCCATCTAATATATTATATGCTATATTTGCTTTGTTATTATGGCATTTGTGTGTGTGCATATATGTATAAATACACACACATACTCCCAATGGAATCAAAATAGGGATTTTTCTGTTTTTTATTGTTTTGTTAATTACTAATTTTGCTTTCCATGCATAACTCCTTGAAAATACAATTTTTAATGATATTAAATGAATTTAAGCTAATTTTCATAGTCCTGAGCGGATAGCTCAGTTGATTAGAGCATCATCCTTGTCCACCACCAATGTGGGTTTGACCCCTAGTCAGGGCACATGCAAAAATCAACCACTGAATCCATGAATAAGTGGAACAGCCAAGAGATGCTTCTCTCTCCCTGTCTTTTTCTCCCCTGTTCTCTGTCTCTAAAATTAGTAAATAAAACATTAAACTATTGTTCATTTACTCCCCCCAAATTATTTTTATAACGTATCCTTATTCTAAATATACTTCTCAATTTCCAAAGTTAAAAAGCCACTTAAACTTGTATAATGAGTGAATCATTGTAAATGACAAATATTCCATTTACCTATCTTATGTAATGTTGATAAAATTTCTCAGATGGTGCCTATATTATGAAATTTAAATACTGACAGTAAAAAATTAAATATCAATTACAGAAACACATGCACCTAGTCAGGTGATCTACTTATGCCAAAGACAAATAAAATATGCATGGGTTATGATTCTGGCACCTGCCTGGACCCCAGTGTCTCAGAAGAAAACTAAGATGCCTCACACTCTCATCATTCCTGAAAGCCTGTCTCAAAGGTTGTGTTGCTAGAGCTAATTCAGGATTTGCAATCCATTCCAGGCTTACTTTATTGGTTGATGTTTAATATAATTCTTTAGAAACAAAATTGGTTTCCCTCTTTACGATATCAAACTATTATAAGATTCCTAAGATAAACACTTAAAGGTGTATTCATACCTACAATAATACAACAAATCATTTCTTTAGGCAAGGTACTCTCAGAGGCAACCTCTTGGCTTTGTTTCATAAGTTCATTTTTCCATTTGAAAACTTTCCTTATGTTTTATTCCAAGATGTCTTTTCCTATTAGGCACTTTAAAACGATGGTTTAGCTAATATAAATATGTAGTCGGTGCTGCTTTGCAAAACTCATTTTAAAAATAAACCCATCTAATGTTCACATTGCTTTTCAGTAATATCTTTTTATCTGATTTTTTGCAGAAATTTAATAAAACTTTTCTTTTGAAAGTGTGCTCTATGTAATAAAGTCAGGAAAGGAAATGAAGATTGAAGAAGCATGGTCTAGTGAGGGTCAAAAACACAGCACACTTTAATATTTACATTTTTAAATGGCATGCATTAATTAATACTTTAGTTATATTACTATGGCCATTGGATATTCTGATTATATAAATATTATAACATTAATACAATTAATTGCTCATAATAATTAATGAATTTAAAATAGAATATAGTGTCTTTATTTGTAGTCTGCTTATCCAGTTGTAAAATAAAGTTAAGCAATTTTCAGCTTTTCTGTTTCACAGCCACTTGTGTAAGACAGTATTATTCCTCAATGGTAGTCCTAACCCTACATGTCCTATTCCTCAATGGTAGTCCTAACCCTACATGTCCTATTCCTCAATAGTAGTGCTAACCCTACATGTCCTATTCTTCTAAATCCTAGTAAGACACATCTGTAATATTCCCTGAGCCTGCATACTTTCAATTATTATTTCAATTTCTCTAATGTTTATGAAACTACTCAAGTTTTTTATTTTTTCTTTACCAATCTAAGCCTTTGTGCTTTTCCACAAATTCATGCATCTCGTATAATATTTCACATTTATTTGGATTTTGAAATGAATAATGTCTTTATTATGCTTTCATCTGTTATGACTGATTATTTTATCCTCTTTATTCTAACCTTTTAAAAAATATTTCATTTATTTTTATTTTTAGATAGAGGGGAAGGGAAGGAGAAAGAGAGACAGAAATATCAATGTGTGGTTGCCTCTCATGTGGCCCGCACTGGGGACCTGGCCTGCAACCCAGGCATGTGCCTTGACTGGGAATTGAACTGGTGACCCTTTGGTTCACAGCCTGAGTTCAATCCACTGAGCTACACCAGCCAGGGCTACTTTAACCTTTTATTTGAAACACTTTTTTTCCTGATTTACTTTTAGAGATATTCAAGATTACTAGTATATTTAAAGTACCAGCTTTCAGTATTTTTCTCTTTTTGTTACTATTTATTTCATTCTTCTTTCCTCATTTTTGTTTTTATTATGTGTAAGCTTTTTTTCACTTCTCTTCATTGGAGAGGTTTCTTTAAATTTTTTTATTCTTGTTAAATTTCTATATTTTTACATTTCTTCCAGCCATTTTGTTTACACTTTCCTTTTGTCAAACTAGTTTTGAACATTTTAGTTCTTTAATTATTTTTTAACTTTCATATACATGTATTTAAAGTTATTTATTTTCTTTGTGGTATTGCTCTACTTATTTTTACTAGTTATCTAATGACGTTAGCAAATTAAACCACTTGATGACTTAAAACAACGAACATTATCTCAGTTTCTGTGGGTGACAAATCCTTCGAGGATTAGTGGGCTCAATTCTCAGAGTAATGGAAGTCAAGCTGCTGGTGGAGGCCATGGTCTCTTCTGAAGGCATCACTGGGAAGGACCTGCTCCCTGGCTCATAACATAGCTGTTGACAGGATTCAGTTCTTTGTGGTATATTGGACAGTGACCTTCAGTTCCTTACCTTGGTCTATCTACAGGGAAGTTTACAATATAGCAGCTGGCTTCAGTAGAGTATCCAAGCAAGAGAGTCCAGGTAAGATGGAAGCCACTGTCTTTTTTGGTCATAATTTCAAAAATAATATCACCTTTTCTGTGCTTGAATATTAAAAAGTGAGTGACTCATTCACACTAAAGAACAGATCGTTATACAGCATCATGAACCCCAGGAGGTGTGAATCATTAGGAGCCTTTTTGAAGAGAATACCACACCTTGGTTTATTGATATTGACACGTATTCTTCAACAGGATCCAAACCTAAGTATTTTATAATCTGTCATAAGATCATTTTCCTCTATAGCAAGGGTTATCCATTTATATATTTTATTTAAAATTCCAGATATATAAGACTATTAAATGCCTATCATTTATTTATTATTCCTAAATTTCTTAATTTATAGTCCAGGAAATCCTGACATCCTAATTGTTTATGGTCCTTGTTCTCTCTCTCTCTCATTAAGTGTATGTCTATTTATGGCCTTTATATTGATTAAATGTGTTTCACACTATTTTAGTTGATAGACTTATGAGATATAGCCCTCCTTTTAAGATTCCAGTATGTGTAAAGTATTGCAATAAAGTTAAATAACTCTTTATAATCCTTAAACACTTTGTAAGACAGCCCTTACAAAATGCTTCAATAGTTTTAAATTGCCATGTGTTAGAGGAAGTGACATGTTACCAGAGCACCTTTTCTTTAATGTTTAAGTTTGAAATTGAGTAAAAAAGCATTTCAGGTTATATTCATTATTTAAAATATTACATAAATAATTTCAGATGTAGCCTTAGAACTTAAATTAAAAGCAGGAGACGTGGCTACACAAATTCAGGAAACTTTTTGCTCATTTCTGAGAGTTTTAGAATAAATGCATTCTTATTTTGAATATTCCACTAACATTTAATATAATGAAGATAATTTTCTAGTAATAGAAAGAAAATACGTTTCTAACAATTTCTCCGATTTTTTCTCAAAATGTGTTTGCATTGCCACATCATTAAGAATGAAAAAGGAGTTGGAAGTATTTACCACTGATTTTGGTGAGGATCGGAGACCTTTCAATTTAAATGCAGTATAGGAGAGGGGCATACAGTGGAAAGAAGGGAAAAGGACTAGTCAAAAAACGTATATGAATGAATCATGGACATGGACAACAGTGTGGGGGTTGACTGTGGGAGTGGAGGGTGGGGCGGTGGTCTGGGCAGAGGAGGGCAAAGGGGGACAATTCGGACCTCTGTAATAGAATAACAATAAATAAATAAATACACACACACACAGGGAACAATTCTTTAAAATCAAACAATAAAAAAGTTGTCTTCAGGTGTAAAGGAGATTTGGATTAATTCAATTTGGACTGAAGCCTAGACTACACCACCCAGAAGTTGGATGTGGAAACACTTCAATTCAGCTGGCCAAAATTGTCAGGCCTACCTGAAAACAAGTATTCAAAAATACTGCTTTGGAATTTCTATTATGTTCTCTGTAGACTCAAGTTTAATAGAGTTTCCTAATATCAATTTATCATTCTTAAGCATTGCCTTTAATGTTTCTAGACATCGAGAAAACATCCTGTTAATTTTGAAGAAATAAGCATGGTAGGTTTCTGGTAACTGGTGGTCCGTTGCGTGTACGTTATCACCCTCCCTTCTGAACCTCTGCTGGAAGGAAGAGCAATGCTGGCAGGAGGAAGGGCACCACCACACAGTTTTATTCAAGCCCAACCCTTGATCTGGAAGAGTTACAGACGCACATGCAGCTGTAAGAAATACAGCAGAGAGATTCAGTGTACCTTTTACTTTCCGAATGATAATATTTTCCAAAGTTGTAGATCACGGTATCACAAACTCTCCTTTACGTCAAGGGTCTTCAGTATCATGCCCACCTCTCTGCCACCGCTACACCTGAGTTAATTCCTGTCAGCCATTAATGTTCTCCATGGCTCAATTTTTTTCATTTCACAAATGTTAGATGAATAGACTCACATAGCATCTAACTTTTGGGGTTGTCCTTTTTCAGCCTAATTCCCTGGAGATTTACCCCAGTTCTTAAAAAAAGTATCAGTGTTTCACTTCTTTGTTACTAAGTGGTTCATGGTATGGAATGTCCACAATTTTATATTTTAAATATTCATTTGCTGAGAACATGTGAATATTTTCCACCTTACGGGCATTATAAATAAAGTTGCTTTTTTTCTTTACTATTGTTGTTCAGATATAGCTTATAAATAAAGCATCTGTAAACATGCTCTTGGACATACTTTTGCTTTTGTGGGGACACATTATCATTTCTCTGCAATTTGACTTATTTTTCTTTTTTAACTTGATTCTAATAGAGACTTCTTATTTGGATTGTTTATGGAACAACTAATTTCAATTTTACCGAAGTCCGATTTAAATTAATCTTTTTAAATCGTTTTGTTGATCACACATTTAGCGTCAACTCTAAGAACTCTTTTCTCTTATCCACTACTTAATTTGTGTTTACATATTTAGCAAATCAGTTGGCATATTTATGTGGACCTATTCCTGATTTATAATGTTTTCTTGTTCTATATATGTATTTCTCTACCAATACTACACAGTCTTGATTAATGTAACTCTATTATAAATCTTCAAATTGGGCAGACATATTCTTCCTACTTTATTCTCTTTCAAAATTATCTTAGCTATTCTAATTCATTCTCACTTTAAGTATTGTTTATAAATGTGATTTAATTTACATTTAACGTAAAACATAGAATGTTTTCTACGACCAGCTATTCCACTTACAAATGCGATAAAATATGTTGTTTAAAATTACCTTAATATCACATGGAAAGTGAAAATTTTAATTCTGAGTGAATTTTATGACAGAATTGCAATGCCTTGATAAACCAGGGGCATAGTCATATCTCAAATATAGCTTTGAAATTCTTGGCCAATTACTGCAGTTTTAATTTTTCAATACCCTAAAACTATCTACTTTAACATGCCAAAGCAGATATGATGGAACCAAATGCAGCCTTAGTGTGATGATTAAGGCCTCACAGATCCTTCCTTAACTGTGATAATTTAGAACAATTAGGGAGTCTTGCAGTGAGCGACAGTCTAGGCACAGACCTCTGAAGAATACAAGCCAACGTGCAGTGAAACCCGCCGAGCAGACTCTCGCATGGGAGACTGTTTAGTCAGTAGCAGGCCAGCCTCCAGTGAATGTTTCTGTCTTCCTACTACTTACTATAGTGTCTGCCTTTGACCTGTGAATATTATGTTTGGGATTTTTATTTTAAAAGTGAAACAATGTGTAGATGACATTAATGTATACTTGCAGGTATCATTAGTCCAAGTCTCTCAAAGTAAAATGGCCATTTTGCATAGTTTCAGTTTACTTTTAATGTAATTGTGAAATACTGAAATTTGGAGTTCCCTTGATCCATACTAGTGCTGTATAAATGTTTTGTTCTGGAGAGCAACAGGTATTTGATGATAATAACTCACTGAAGTTCAATAAAAGCTCAAGGGTTCTAGAGGGCAGCCTAGCAGAAGGGATTCACTCTGCAAATGAGTCCAACATGAGGACATACCTTACAGAAAATGCTGTCCTGAAAGACAGGGTGAGGAGTTGGCATTTCCAGTCTTTTTATGACTACACCTACCAAGGGTTAGTATATGCCCAAATCCTTTGTTAGAGAAAGAAATAAAGTGTGTAATCATTTGCCACAATAGAAGTCCATGTTTTGTATCTAGAAGTTTCTTGTAAAAAAAAAGTAATTCTTTGAAAAAAAAAACCGTAAGAATTATAAACGGTATAAGATTTTATCTAAATGCTATCTGACAGTTTAGCTGGGCACAGTTCCAGAGATGTTAGTAGAAGATCGGGGACTTGTGGGTCAAGGGCAGCAGCAGGGCAGGCAGTGTGGACTGTGGGTTGGCATCTGTTTCCTCCTGTCCTCCATCCCCATGGGGGAGATGAGAGGAGGGCTGGCTGGATGCTGCATACACAGTGGGTGAGCCATAGGTGAGGAACCTGAGCAAAGAAAACTCCAGTCTCCTAAGTGGGTAACTCTCAACTCTGTGCAAACTTTGCTTGAAAGGAGACATTAACTTTACCAACCTGGTTAAGAAACATATTTGCCTTCCATCCTAAGAGATACTACCTCCAACTTCCAAGGCTGTTGACTATACAAATATCCTTAAAAACCAGTCCAGAATACAGATATCAATGCAAAATATAGAGGGACATAAGAATTAAGAATTTTTATAATAACCTGACACAGTAATAACTATATATAATATTGGACTTATCAATTGCTTGAAAAACTCACAAAACTATCAAAATTTGAACCTTAAAAATGTATCATCAGTATGTAAACCAAAGACTGCATTTTCTTAACTCAGGCCAAGTAAAGGATCAGGCTAGAGTACTCTTTACTAATTAAGGTTATAAATGTTCACTTCGGTAATGAATTAGATTGTGAGACCTTCAAAGTAAGCAATGTACTTCAATTACTCAGTAATTCATTAAAGTAAAATTCTACATCTCATACGTGTTAGCTGCTAGTGGTAAATGTTTCTTATTTTCAAATTCCAACATCAATCACTTCGGATAAATGCCATCCACTATGCTGCATGACTCTGGTCAGCTGCCAGTCACCAAACCCACAAGAGGCCAAAAAGCTTAGAACAGTAACTGGCAAAGAGTAAGAACAATTTAAGTATTTTCCCATTAATAAAATTAAAACAAATTAATTCTATGTGATGTATCACTTAATAAAATATTGTTTAATTGTATCAAATTTTATTTTCTGTAAATCTTAATAGATAATTACTATTAATAGTCACAAATTTCCACCCCTGGCTGGTGTAGCTCAGTGGATTGAGTGCAGACCTGCGAACCAGACAATCGCGGTTCAATTCCCAGCCAGGGCATATACCTGGGTTGCAGGCCAGTTTCAGCAGTGGACACATGAGAGGCAACCATACATTGATATTTCACTCCCTCTCTCCTTCCCTTCCCCTCTAAAGATAAATAAATAAAATCTTTAAAAAATACTCACAAATTTCCCCCTCATACATTTTATGTATAATGAAATATACATGCATATTCATAAATGTAAACATGCAAACTGCTATTTTCTCATTTTAATACAAATGGCAACAAACCATACACATTATTCTGATCTTGTCAAGTCTCTCCATCACCATTTATCGCCCTTTTACCCTCTTCTATGACCCCGTCTCCCCCTTCCCTCTGATAATCAACACACTATTGCCTCTCTGCGTTCCTAGTCTTTTTTTTTCCTTGCTTAATCTCCACTTTCCTCACCCTCCCCAACGCTCTCCACACTGACAGCTGTCAGTCTGTTCTCTGTATCCATGAGTCTGCCTGCTCTTTGTCAGTCTATTTTGTCCACTAGATTCCAAGTATAAGTAAAATCGTATGATACTTATATTTCTCTGTCAGGCTTAATTCACTTAGCATGATACTCTCCAAGTCTATCCATGCTGTTCCAAAGGGTAAGACTTCCTTCTTTTTCTTCTGAGCAAGGAAAATTCAATTGTTTAAATGTAATCTTATCTGTTTTATCTGCTCATCTACTGATGGGCACTTGGACTGTTTCCAGATCTTGGCGATTGTAAATAATGCTGCAATGACATATGGTGCTTATGTTCTTTTGAATTAGTGTTTGGGGATTTTTTTGGATATATTCCCAGAGATAGAATTGCTGGGTCATAAGGCAGTCTCATTTTTAATTTTTTTGGAAATATCTCAATATTGCTTTCCACAGGGGTTGCACTAAACTACATTTCCCACCAACAGTGCAAAAGGGTTCCCTTTTCTCCACGTCCTTGTCAACACTTGTTTGTTGATTTATTGATGACAGCCATTCTGACAGGTGTGAGGTGATAGCTCATTGTGAATTTAATTTGCATATCTCTGATGATTAGTGACATTGACATTTTTTCATATGTCTATTGGCCATCTGTATGTTCTCCTTGGAGAAGTGTCTATTCAGGTCCTTTGCCCATTTTAATTGGATTGCGTGTTTCCTTGGTGTTTAGTGTTACAAGTTCTTTATAAATTTTGAATATAACCCTTTATCAGATATATTACTGTCAAATATGTTCTCCCATTTTGTCATTTTTTTCATTTTGTTGATTGTTTTATTTGCTCTACAAAACTTTAGTTTGAGGTAGTCCCATTGTTTATTTTTTCTTTTGTTTCCCTTGCCTGAGAGATATATCAGAAAAAAAATCTATTGCTATAAGAAATGTTTGAGATACTACTTATATTTTTCTAGGAGTTTTATGGTTTCATGATTTACATTTAAGCCTTTAATCTATTTTTTCTTTATCTATAACATGGACATCTTGATGAGCAAAATTTACTTGTGGAATTATTTGGAGGGTCACAGAGATTTAGTGAAAAGAAATGTTGACCCTTGTCTAGTTTTCCATGGTGAGAAATTAAACTTGGCAGAAAAGGAGCAACACCATGAAGTATGAGATAGAAACAACTGAGTAAGTTCTGATGCAACAGAGATTATAACCACAGATCTACCCGAAATTCAGTTATCAGGGGAAGAAACACCTCCAAACTTGGGTGAGGGAAACTGTTTCTGTATGCCTGAAAACTTTTAAGCATTATACCAAGGCAGTGGTCTTTCTGACTCCACTCAGGATATATTCCAATGTCACTGTTTCCTTTGTGCCCAGGATTTAAGTTGGACACCCAATACATTAATCCATTCAGGCTGCTATTACAAAGTACTATAGACTGTGTTGCTAACAAACAACAGAAATGTATTTCTCAGAGCTCCGGAGACTGGAAGTCCAAGGTCAGTGTGCCATCCAGTTTGGGTTTGGGCAAAGGGCCTCTTTTGGGTTGTGGTCCAAGTTTTTCTCACTGGGACTTCACATGATGGAGTCTGGAGTCTCTCAAAGACCCTGATCTCACACATAAGGACTCTTGTTTTTCAGACCACGGTAGTCCATATGGCAACTAGAAGGAATGAACACGGTGTTGATAACTCTACACTGAAGAATGGCAAACTCTGGCCAGGCTGTGCCAGAAGCGAGTGCACATGGGATTATATACAAAAGGTGTTATACCAAGGAGGAGTGACACAGTGCTTGGTTGGATTACTGTATTTACACGGAAGTGGTTACTGGGGATTAGAATTTTAATATCTTGGTTGAAGCCCGGGGGGAACAAGTTTTAATAATCTGCTAAAGACAAATTGAACTTGGACTCAGTGATGGCCTATAGTTAATGAACTTAAAATGTCAGCTACTCTTTGACAAAACAGATGATAGTCCAGAGAGATGAGACTGTTGGAATGAATAATTATGTAGAACCTGCTTAACCATCTTCTAAAAATAAAGTTCTTCTTACAAGAACTTTTCACTAATTTTTAAACTAATGAATTGGTGAGAAGAATGCAACATTCTTATTAGACTTATTCTCTGTTTGTTTTAATCCCCTGACCAATCAATAAAATATGAATAAATGAAACAAAATATGTTATCTAAAATAAAAAGAGAAGAAATAAAGTAGAATATAAAAAATAACTGTTCTAATAGTAAGCAAAACAGAAGGAAAACAAGAATAATAGATGGATGAAATCTCTCTCTCTCTCTCTATATATATATATATGTAAAATGTACTTACATATATATATATATATATACTTTAAAATAAAATGTACTTTTAAAGAAAGAGAACAAAAAGAAAATAAAAAGCTATTATATGAAAACTGAATTAATTGTCAGTGTGTTAAATACTGCTCCCCAAAAGACCAAAGTTGCCAGGTTGAATCAGAGCACTTCTCAGTTTTATTTTATCTTAGAGAAAATAAAGATAGTGTTAAAGGAAAAGCATAGAGAAATCATATATCATTGAAAGACAATCTTTAGAATGTGTATGGCTACAAAGTATCATCAGAGACAAAGAAGAATGTTTTATAATGACAAAGAGTCAATTCACCAGAAAAATGTAACAGACCTCAATATGTCATACATAATAGCAAGGACTTAAAACTAGTCAGGCAGAAATTGATAAATCCGAAATGAGAAATGAAGAAGTTCACAATCATAGCTGTATATTTTAACATTCTCTCAGTAATTCATGGAACAGCTGCATCAAGAATAAACAAAGAGCATAGATTTGAACATTCTCAATCAACTTGACCTACCTGATTTTTATAGTACAACATGCACAACCACTACAGATTATATAATATTTTCAAGTGCATATTGATGATGCACCAAGTAAGACCACATACTGGGCCCTGACCAGTGTGGTATGTCCCCTCTGGTTGGGCATTGTCTCACAAAGCAAAGGGTCACTGGATCAATCCCGGTCAGGGCACAGGCCTGGGGTACGGGTTCGGTCGCTGGACAAGGCCACGCATGAGAGGAAATTGATGGATATTTCTCTCTCTCATCAATGTTTCTCTCCCTCTCTTTCTTCCTCCCTTTCCATTTCTCTAAAAGCAAATAAATAAATAAAGACCACATATTGAGTCAGATAATAAATCTTAAAATTTTTCATAAGCTTGTAATCTTATCAAATATTTTTTCTGATGGCAATCATAGTAACTTAGATTCTTATTCTTCAGGAGGGAAGGTTACTTTGGTGACTACACCAAAATCCTATTTTATTCACATGGTTTGTTAGATGGTAAAGTGAACATAAATTGGGTAATAAAACAAAGGCACTAAATTAAAAACTTAAACTTTATGATTATTGCAGAAAAGGAGTATAAAGAAGTATGTTGTGATACTCTGCTACTGGTTTCATTTGCATTTCTCTTATTTCTAGTAAAGTTCAGCAACTTTTTTATGACTTTTGGGAATTCATTTCTTTCTTATATTCATTGCCAATTGCATACTAGTCATTTATTTTACTTTTAGTATGTAGGAAAGTTTATATATTTTAGCTTCTTTAGAATTTCTCTATACTGAAAATCTATTATTGTAAAATGACTTTTGATACATAGAAATATTGCATTTCAGCCCTGGCTAATATATCTCAGTCACTGATCATGGGCCTGGGAACCAAAGGGTCACTGGTTCGGTTCCCAATCAGGGCACATGCCCGGGTTGTGGGCCAGGTCCCCAGTAGGGGGTGCATGAGAAGCAACCACACATTGACGTCTCTCTCTCTCCCTCTCTCTCTAAAAATAAATACATAAAATCTTTAAAAAAGAAATATTGCATTTCAATGTAGGTATATGTATAATATTTTTCTTTACATCTGTTTTGTCTTTTTAAAGAAATTATAAACTACTTCAGCATGACAAACAGAATCTATAGTCTGTGCTATACATTTTAAAGCTTCCATCTTTAAATGTAAATATTTGGTATGCATATGTGTGTGCCAAGGGGGTATTTGTGTGATGTAACATATCTCATCATTTCCTCCAAATTGCAATGTTAGTGCTGCAAAATATCAGTCAACTGTGCATGTTTGGCACAGTACTATTTCTTAACAATTACTGTAATTGTTATTTTAATGTTATTTGGTAGATACCTAATAATGAGTAATGGCTGAAATTGAGGCTCTTATGACTTTTCTAATGATTCACATTCTAAGTAGTCCCCTTGACTTGTGATTGAATTGTACTTGAATTCAGTTGCCTCGTAATCATTTATTTGTTCCTCTGAGATGTGCTGTCAGCTAAAAATTCTCTGATTACAGGTTCAAGTGTATGAGATCTTGACCTAAGAAATGGGAGAACAGAAGATAGGAAAAGGTTGGTTATTTACCTATGAACAGAAACATGCATGCCATATTAATTCTCTATGTGTGTAGTGTTCACAAGACTATTTGAAAGACTATTTAGAGTAAAATATCTGTGTATGAGTGAATATAAGTAAATAGTACAAAAGATCAAATTGTATAGATATATTACTGCTTAAAAACTAACCATGTAACAAAACTAGACTATCTAAGTCATTTCAAGTAGATTTCTGTTAGATTTCTGCTAGGTCAAGTAGATTTCTAACTTTTAAACTGTATTTATATCATTTTTTGATACTATATAACAGGTTTTTAAGTATTAATACTCTCCTAAGAATAGTATTGTAATAGTGTTTATAATCAGATAATGGAATGAGTACTATATTCTATTATTCATGAAAATTTGCTGCAAAGGTAAATTTAGAAACAACATATTTCAACCCTTCAGTACCATCCTAAAATTAGCCCTCTACATTTTGGGAGAGGGCTAAAACCCACGTAAAGCAAAACCCACGTTAAAGACAGTTTTGGGATCAAATGAAATCATCAGCAATGCCTGTAACGTGAGGGGCTGATAGGAGACACATTGGATTGAAAAAGCTAAATTTAGATGAAAACTAAATTGCTAGATCAATGACCCAGAAGAACTGAAAGCTAAATGTATTATTAAATTTACAATACAGAAACATGGGGCTGAAAGAATTGCAGGTCAATTGTCCCTGTCCATGAATACTATTTCCAAAAGTAGAACAGGAAGCTGCCTGACTACTTGCAACAAAAGATGTGAAGACAAAGAGATTAGTGAAGAAAAACGATCAGCATTTGAATCAAAGTGGCTAATATCAAGGGAATGCATATCAATATCACTATCAATGGAATATTTGAACGGGAGACCCTAAAGCAGTATCACTACTATTATTGCTACTACAGAATGTTTCAATTAATTGAAAAATAAACTAAATTGGTCAGGCGGTATTGATGTGTTCATTATATCAACGAAGTAACTGAAACTTAAAGAGGGCCATTGAGTTTGACAGTATCATGTCATAAAGGAGTGATGAATTCGGAATTCGGGTCTAGACAGAGTGACTCGAGGATCTGGCTCGGGGGATTGATTTAGCCACAACACATCTGTGAGCCTCCTTTTTCTTAAGGAATTACTGTGGAGATATATAATTCACGTAAATCAACAATGGGGAAGGATTCATCAAACTTTTCAGACTATTTAAAACTGACTGTGAGCTAACACTAGTCCCTATGAACCCCAAACTATGACTTTGAACTTCCTGAGTGACAGTTTATGGATGTTAGGTAATAAACCGTGTTATAGCAATTTGCCTCCTCTTAGAAACAGAAGAATTTTTTAAAAACATGATGGTCGTTTCTCAACTCTTAGACTGCCTTAGGAATTCAAGCTGCCAAATCCCATGATGGCTTCTACCCTAGGGCATGGGGCTGTGGTCACCAAATGTTCCAAATGGAAAGTTTTAAAGCTCTAACTTACTACAGAAATAATAAATCAAAATTAAACCCTGTATCCATGGAGATATTATAAGAATTTATATTTCCATGAATATTTCAAAGATCCATTAGATTATTCATGTTGCATATCTTACATATTTGTTCAGTCCCATGAATGGAAAGGACTGAAGCATGCCGTAGAATATTGCAGGAGAATAAAAATGATATTGATTTCTCATATTTCACTTGCTGGCCCAAATTAAATCAAATGCTGCCACTGGGTTGGAGGGTATTAATGCTATTAATAACTGTCTATCCCTTTGGAGCAGAGAGATCTCCAGAGGTTTTTGTGTGGCGAAAATATCACTACCCATGTTGGTCCTTTATTGTCAACTCCCTTATTCTATAATCCACTATGTTAGTTTGTGAAATTCTGAACATTTTTCCCTTTGGACGTGTATGCCTTCCAGGACGTGTATTCATGGTGATGTGTATTTTCAAAAGCAGTAGGTGGCTTGGATTTCTTGATAGACATTTGTAAGAAAAGGAAGAGATAGATCACATGTAAACACAGGCCATTTCCTGGGGATCCTGTGACCTGGGTCTCATAAAGAGTACAGATTCCAAAATGAAAATGAAATAGTTGCTATAGTCTCTACTCCTTATCCTTAGGGAACATACTCTTACCCAGTTATAGTTTGATTGTTTGAAGTGCCATTTAACACATTTAGATTTTTCATTAATACCTGTTTATCAAGTGAATCAAAAAGTTAATAATGTTGACCAGGCCCCTGAAACTGAAGGCCAGAAGTAGGGTTAGGGCAAAGGACTGTCCTGGCCATGGAATTTACTGAGATAGGGAATTCAGGGAATAGATTACATTTAACATGGAAGATGAGCGCTGTTTAGAAATACACATTTTCTGTAAACTTGAGATATTCAAGAAGAGATATGTGGATGGAACATGTGGCCTCAGTGTCACAAATATCTGAAAGGACAATAAAGTCACAGCTCAAAATGGGGTCTCCAAGGAGAACGTGTGTGAGAAAGAATTGAAGGGCACGACGAATAGAAACTTTTATTGGATAGTGTAAGAGAGGAAACTAATCTCTACCCTTCTGAGTTCTCAGCTGAGACCTCTGTTATAAAAGACAGATTAACAAGAGAAAAAGAAACAAAGTTTATTTATGTGTATACATCACGTATAGATGGGAGATACCCAGGGGAAAAAAGAGTGACTTCCTGAGGCGGCTTAGAATTTAGACTTAAAAACCTTTATAGAAGAAATGGGGAAGGGAAGTTTAAGCATCCTAGAAAAAAGTAAACACTTTTTAGGAGAGTTGAATGAGCCCTTTGAATGGATGGGAGTTAGGATAGTTTGCAGCAGTTTGTCAGGGCCTGCTCTGTGTAGACTTGTGGTCCCCTCTTCTGTGATGAGAGTCAGTCTTTCCTGGGTGATGAAACTACTGGACAGAGGACTTGCTGAAATGAACTTTATTTGGAGGATCTGTCTTTAAGCAGATAAAGAAGAAAGCTTCTCACTCCATTTACATTTATCCAAGTACCTACATCTCAAAATAATCACTATACCAAAGCAACATATTTTGGATAGCATGTTCTAAACTATAGTCACATTTTGGTATGGTCTATTTTGCAAACCTTTAATAAGTATAAGCAGAGAATTCGTTATAAGAGTGAATGAAGAAATTTGAAAAAAATAGAGGCATCACTGGAACAAGGCAAGTTTCTAGATTGTGTCAAATACTTTATAAAGTAAGATCAATGAAAATCCACTGAGTTGTCCCAGTTACCTCACTAGTAAGATTTCTGATCCTGAAGAGAAGCAGTAGGAGGAGTAGGTTATGACAGACCGATCTATGCCCATTAAAGACAACTGGAAAACTTGATAAAACACTACGATTATATAATCAACATTATTGGATACCCTTGCCTACATAGAAGCTTAGATTCACTAAAATTGCAAGAAATGAATGCTTTTCAGAATCGAACTGAAGATTGCAGAGATTATTTCCCAGGGTTTTTCTGATTAGGGTGTTAGGATGTAGACTGAGGATTGAGATTTGGCACAAGCAGAATTCTCTGCTGCCATAAAACATTCCTAGCAAATCTTTTATTGATTTTGCAGGACTTGAGTTAAAAAAAAAGAAGATTAGTCAATTCTCCAATGCAAAGTGGTTTTCCCCTGCAAGATATCTGTATTAAGTTTGGCTCACAGGTTAGGAGGTAGATCAAAAGCTTCTTTAAAGTAGCATGTAATCTTCCATGTCTCAAGGGATTTCAGGAATAAAGAACTTCCAAGAAAAAAGTTATGAACTTAAAACAGACAGGAATTGAAAGTAAGAGAGGAAAGGTCTAATTGACAATGAAAGTCTATAGCAACTTTCCATTTTCTGCTCAGGATCCTTTGCAACATGTGTCTTCGACTTTAGACTTAGACTTTCTGATGGGCCCAAGAATCCAACAGAGTTCCAGCATTTGCACAGGGCTGGGATGACAAAGCTCACATGTGGGGCCAGCTTCTCCCATAGGGAATTAGCAAGATTTGAAAATGAATTGGGCAAAAAGCTAAGTGGCTTTAAAATCTCCCTCCATAATGAGTCTCCCTCAGGTATTAAGGTCTCGGTAGACAAAATCCCCAAGGCTCTCATTTGAAAACCTTGCAGAAATATACTGTAATAAGGCAACAGACTAGAGTAAAACTAAATCTTACCAAACTTTTAGGCCAGCATCCATCCATGTTAATCAATCCCTGATTGGAATTAGAAGTAAATTACTTCTTTCTCACAAAGAGAGCAGACAAAATCCCTTAGAATACAATACCATCTAGAATTACATTCTAGATGGCATTTAATGCAAAGAGTTTGTTTTTCAGCATGTGTTTTTATACCTTAGAACTCCATAGTTAAATATATAAGGATCCTAGTGGGCTGGGTATAATATGGAAAATTCAACTTTTAAGCTTAGAAGGAAAATCAGTTTGGAGGCTACAATATTGGTGATTCCCAACATTTGCAGGGATATGTAGCTATTGTTCATCGGTTGATAAAATTTTGATGTGTATCCTTTGTCACTGTTCTTTCAAAATTTGCTGTAAGTGTATTATGTGATAGTAGGTATCCATTGAAGCTCATTTCATAGACAGTATCAGGGGAAACAGGAAAGTTGTAGTATTTAGACAGAAGAGATCTGTGGCAGGGTTGAAGTATGCCATCATTATACAATACTGTAGGCCAAGATATTAACAAAAGAGGGTAGAGCAGTAGTTCAAAATGAAATTTTGTATTCCGCATTTTGTTTTCCAGAGACATTATAAACTAAGGGAGTATTAAAAGGAACGTCTTAGTTTTACAAGGCTGGTCTTTTCTTTTTATTGAAAAAATTAGATTTATTTAATTATTGTTCAAGTACAGTTTTCTGTCTTATATTCCCAACCCTGCCCACCCGCCCCTCAGTTCTCCCCACCTTCCTCCCATTCCCCCCGACCTTAATTATTGCCCATGTGTCCTTTATACTTGTTCCTGTGAATCCTTCCCCTTTTTCCCCTGAAATTTTCTCCCCTCTCCCCTATGGTCACTGTCGGCCTGTTCTCTATTTCAGTGACTTTGGTTATATTTTGCTTGCTTGTTTGTTTTGTTGTTTAGCTTCCTGTTAAAGGTGAGATCATGTGGTATTTGTCTTTCACCGCCTGGCTTATTTCGCTCAGCATAATGCTTTCCAGTTCCATCCATGCTGTTGCGAAGGGTAGGAGCTCCTTCTTTCTTTCTGCTGCATAGAATTCCATTGTGTGTAAATGTACCATAGTTTTTGGATCCATTCATTTACTGATGGGCACCTAGGTTGCTTCCAACTCTTGGCTATTGTAACTTGTGCTGCTATGAACATTGGTGTGTACAGGTTCTTTTGGATTGGTGTTTCAGGGTTCTTAGGATATACTCCTAACAGTGGAATTGCTGGGTGAAAAGGCATGTTCATTTTTAGTTTTCTTAGAAAATTCCATACTGGTTTCCATAGTGGCTGCACCCGTCTGCAATCTCACCAACAGGGAACTAGGGTCCCCTTTTCCCCCACAACCTTTTCATTTGACAGCAGTTCCATGGGAAACGGCTTATCAGGGAGAACCACATCTGATAGGAAATAACCAAAATATGCTCTGAACTTTAATGGGTTAAATGGGCCATAATTGCCAGCCAGGATTATGCTATTTCACCTGAAAAATCTAGTACTGTGTATTAGACTGCATCCTGAGTAGAATGTAGCCTCTATGCCTAAGATTTCTTATAATACACTGTTGACTAAACTTTTGAAGTATATCTAGGGCTTTTCACAAATAAGCTGCAGTATGTAATGTTATAAATGACTGTGGTATTTTTGGAAGCCAGACCCTATTTATTAACTCCCTATCAATTAGACCTTTCCTCTCTGACTTTGAAGATAAATACGCCAAGGGGTATATTGGCGAGGACCTGGGGAAACCCAGAAATTCAGAATAATGAGCATCAGTGACTCTCAGTGAGAGTTACAGACAAGGAAAGAGCGGACGTCTCACACTTCCAGGCTGTGGTGGTTAAAGAGGAAGGAGCAGCTCTGATGAGAAGGTCCTGAGTGTTAAGACAGACTTCTCTCTCCGAGTTTGGCAAGGCTTCTCTTCATCAATTCAAAAAGAAAACAAGTTCAGAGACTTGGCCAGTGTGTCTCTCAAGGTGTCCTGAGGTCTTCCCAAAACTATAACCGGAGGAGGAGGGCATTTCACTCCAAGCCAGAGGAAGAGAAACTAATCCTCACAGACAGAGAGATGATGCCCAAATGATCCTTGCTGCAGGGAGACTCTAAAAATAGATGTTCTGGTTAGGGAAAAATAACTGCTCCTGTTTTAAAGGCAGAAATGGAAACTATATCACACACCTGTCAACTCAAAGCCTGACACATTGCTGTGCTGCATCTCAGAGCAATGTTTGGGCCTAAAATCTCTACCTCCACAGATTCATAACCATCAGTGTGCCGTACCCAAACCTCATCTACCTTCCTTCCTTACAGACTTCATAAGGCCATGCTCACGCTCTCTTCAACTCCCTAAGAAGGCACATATGTACACCATGCTTATACTATTGTAATAAAATTTGTATGGAATATATACACTATATGATATGGAAGTAAAGCCTTAAATATTATAAAATGATACAGAAGTATAACCTTAAATATTACATTTATGTCTAAAGGTAACATCCAATAGGCAGCAATTATTATAGTAACATATTTAAGCTCCTGTATGTTAAAATTTGAAAAAATGCATTGTCTAATTTTATCATGGAGAACAGAAAATATTACCCTTACGATATGTACTTTTAAATTTTATTTATTTAATTTTAAAAGGGAAGAGAGAGAGAAAGAGAGGGAGAAAAACACTGATGTGTGGTTCCCTCTCGAGCCCTCTACTGGGGACCTGGCCCACAACCCAGGCATATGTCCTGACTGGGAATTAAACGAGTGACCCCTTGCTTTGCAGACCAACTCTTAATCCACTAAGCTACACTGGCCAGGGCAAATAAAATTGATAGAATTATAATTGGGGTAACAAATGATTGGTGCTAAAAATCTAGTCAAAAGTTTATGACACTTACTGTGTTTTTTAATATTACATTTCTATTTTATCTTGAAATACATTTATTAAAGTATTAATTACTTGACACTTATTTAAACACAATTATTTAATATAATTATATACTACAATTATAATATATGATTATAATATAATTATATATAATTATAATATAATAATATAATTAATTACTGTGAATTAATGTAACATTAATGGATAAATATATGCATATACATTTTCTTTATAAAATATGAGAGTTGTGCTAAACTGTGAGCCACACTTTTTTTTAGTAAATATAATTGTATAAGATTATGTTACTTGTTCATGTTTTAGTTAAATCTTCACCTTGTTTAATTATTTGGCCTACTAAACAAGAGCTAGACATCATCAGAGTCCTGTGATTGAAATACTCATAGCAAGAACTTGATTCCTCAGTGGAATAACCTTATTTTATTGTCTCCTTGTAATCAAGAGCAAAAATCACACATTGATGGTAGAAGATTTTAAACATTTTATTCCTTGGCAATTTAAAACTTATATTTACTAGGCTGTATTTAAAGAGATGTTCTTGCCCTGGCTGGCGTAGCTCAGTGGATTGAGTGCGGGCCTGCGAACCAGACAATCGCGGTTCGATTCCCAGTCAGGGCACATGCCTGGGTTGCAGGCTGGTTCCCTGCAGGCTAACTCCCAGCAGGGGACGCACGAAAGGCAACCATACATTGATGTTTCTCTCCCTCTCTCCTTCCCCTCTAAAGATAAATAAATAAATAAATAAAATCTTAAAAAAAGAGAGATGTTCTTGTCATTTTTCTTGAAGTAATTAATATGTCTAAATCAATAACCTGCATCTATAATTTTATATACACTAGCAACTCTATGTTTCTCTTTAGTATAAAATAATTAGGCATTAATATTTACAGTGCTCCAGTGTAAACTCTTGTTTAATATTTTAACAATGTTGAAAAATAAGTGATATGCCCATTTCACATCTGTCAGAAAAACAGAGGTTAATTAACTTGACCCTGGTTAAGCAGATGGTAAACAACTGGGATTTATAACCTTACTCAAGGGCTGAGAACTACTTGTTTTTATGCCTGAAAAACATTTTTAAAACTCTAAGCCATGAATATTTTGGAATCAAATAAATAATTAATTTTAAGCCTTAGAGTCAATAAATTGTTTATATAAACAATGTGGAAATTTCAAAAAGTCTAACCTCATTAAAAACTCATTTCAAACCCATTCTCTTGTATCCCCAACATTATTTCAGAACTAGCTCAAAAGAAGAAGCAGATTCATACCTATTAGAAATCTGCGCTAGTGTGTTGGTTTGCTTGTTTTGTTGTTTACACCGTGCACAGTGAAGTAGGAACACAGCTTTGAATGATGACTTTGCTCCTCATCAGGAGGCAAGGGGAGTGGTTAAGGAACGATGGTGGGCAGTTCGAAGTTCCTTGGAATCAGCCAGAGGAGTGGAGGGATCAGGGAGCCAAGGGGATCAGCCTGAAGTTCAGCAGTGCCATGCGATGTGGATGGGAGAGGAAGACAAGAAGAAGGAAGAAGGAGAAAAAAGGGTAAATCTCCAGTGTCTGAAAGTTGAAAGTGGTTACGTTTGAAGACTACGTACAATCCCCTGTCATTTTCTCTCACATTTCCTGGGAATTTTTTAAATTCAAAGTAACTCAGCGCATTTTTACTCTAGAACAGGGAGAGTTTCCCAAACCTGGTTGCCCCCAGGGCATTATCTGGGAAGCGAACTGTCAAAAGTGCTGTTGCCTCGGTTCCCCTTCTGGACTTCACGATTCAGCCCATTTTGAGATCGGACAGAGGAACCCGCTTCGTGATTTTAATTAGAAGCCAATTCCACAAAGCATTTTAATTTTTTTTCTGCTGATCTGTGAAATTTCATCTGCGTGTTTACTAGTTGGGGGACTGAAAAAGTCCTTATTTTATTACCCTAACATATTGTACTTCGCTGTTTATCACACAACCAGTTCCAGCCTGTTATAGAAGCAGCGTGTTTAAAGCACTGTTTGCAGGTCAGAGATACATCTTAATGCTTGCATATTTGATGCTTAAACACTTCTGGCTGCCCTAAATTCACCAAATTAGGCAAATGATATGAATAGACTAACAACAACCACTTTTCCTCTTTCTACTTTGTTAACAGAACCTTAATTTTATGAGTCACATGATGATAATGTTCTTTGGAGAGGCAGGTGCTGGGTGTGATCCATAAATAAACCAATCACGCCGTAATTTATGGTAGTCCCCTTTTTTCCTACCACGGATAGGTTTACAGTGTGCAGCTAGCAAACTTGTGACCAATAGGATGTGAATGTGACTCTAATAGGGCTCCTACAAAAGATTTCCCTACTTTATAAAAAGCTGGGGTCATGTGGTAACTCTAGTCATAATTTTTTGAGAAACCTCCACACTATTTTCCATAGTGGCTCTACCAGTTTGTCTACCCCCCAAATGTAAAAATATTTATACCCAGAGATATATGCACCACTTGGTTTATTGCAGCATTGTTCACAGTGGCCAAGACATTTAAACAACCGAAGTGCTCTTTGATAGAGGACTGGATAAAGAAGGTGTAGTGCACGTGTACGATGGAGTGCTTCTCGGCCATAAGAAAAGATGAAGTACTGTCATTTGTGACAGTATGGAGGGACCTGGAGAACATAATGCTAAGCGAAATGTCAGAAAAAAGTTAACAACCATATGATTTCACTCATATTTGAGATATAAAACTAAAAGCAAGGAACAAATAAATAGACAAACAAAAATTCAGAGATTCAGACAGTGGTATGGTAGTTACCAGAGAGAAGGGGTTGGGGGCAATGAAGAGCACAGGGGGTCAAATATATGGTGACAGAAGAAGATTTGACATTGGATGGTGGGCATAAATTCAGTATACAGTTGACGTATCATCGAAATATACACTTAGAATCAACATAATTGTATTAACAAATGTCGCCCTAACAAATTTTATTTTAAAAAATTAAAAAGATAGGAGGCTCTGTTCTAGTAACTATTAAGATTTATTATAATGCTATATTATTTAAGATAGTGACCAAAAACATAAAAAGAAAAGCTGAGATCTCTGTGGGTCTCCTTTACTGCTTTTGGATAAGGTTTTATAAATTTTATGATGCTTGGAGTTTGTGGTGTTTGGAATTACTACCACCATCTTAAAAGTATAGGAGGGCCCTTCCTGTTGTGGCTCAGTGGATGCAGTGCTGGCCTGTGAAGCAAAGGGTTGCTGTTTGGATTCCCAGCCAGGGCACATGCCTGGATTGCAGGCCAGGTCCCCAGTAGGGGATGCACAAGAAGCAACTACACATTGAGGTTTCTCTCCCTCCCTCTCTCTCTCTCTCCTTTCCCCTCTCTCTAGAAGTAAATAAATAATATCTTTTAAAAAAAGTATAGGAGAGGAAGTGGCCAAGTCAATGAAGGCACAAGGAAGAATTGTGCAAAGAGCCATGGTCCTTGGGGACATCATACAGCCTGTGAACAAGCCCTGCTTCTGCCTGTCTCTGAACCTCTCTCTTATCACGAAAATCACATGTTCCTACTGTTCAGGTCATGCTCAGCCAAATGTTATTCCATTGCTGTTGGTATTCTGACTGACACCTTCCCCTTCATTGCAAGATCATTTTTATTGAATTCCTGTTCAGAATTTTGAAGCTGCAGAGTTCTTCTCAGACCACGCCTTACCACATGAGTTCCCTCGTCTCTAATGTAGCCCTGCAGCACTACCAGGCCTTACAACACGTATCCCTCAGGGGTTTCATTTTTTTAGCAAAGAGTAAATTTTCTTTAAGCCACCCAGATTAAAAAAAAAAACAAGAAAATTGGTGTTTTCCATATGTACTGATTAAAATGAGCAGCAAACCAAGGTAAGTTTATTAAAACCAGCAATAACCGTCTCGTGGAAGAGAAAGGCTAACAATAGGGAGTACCACAGAATTAAAATTATAACTTCACCCAACCACGCTGTCAGTCAAAATTCAGTGAGTTTTGTCTCTTACCTCCAGTGTGGAAATGTGAGGAAGCTAAGGTGAGAAATATTATTTCTGGGCCCTGAAGAGCAAAAGAGGCCAAGTAATTTCTGGGTGCAGGACATTAGTTGAGTTCAGTTGGGCCTGTACGCAAGTTGCGGGGGTTGGCGAGTGAGGGGAAAAGAAGACAGCAGGTTAAGAAGACTCATCATCCCTCTGTTCACGGAGTTCACTGTCTTAGGGAGAAATACATGAACGCAATCAGTAAAATTCAAGTAAAAGTGTAGCCAACTCTCACACAGTATTATTAGCCTTGATACAAATCTGTGTCCTGGCATTGAGATGCTGTGAGACCTTGTCAAAGGTAATTTATTTCAGGGCATCAGCTGCATTCCAAATTAGAGAAAATAAGAATACCTAGAAAATATGAATATGTAGAAGCTTAAATATATGAAGGCATGTAAACCATTTAGCATATAAGCTGCACATGGTCCTGGCCAGTAAGTATGCAATTAATATCATAGATTTAAAATAACAAAATATAAAAATATAAGCATTTTTCTCCAGAGTGATATGTAAAGAAGCAGGATACATTTGGGTAGTAGAAATGATTGCACAATTGATAATTAGGTGTTTAAAGTTATAAAATATTGTACAATTTCATTATATTGTTTAGTTGAATAAAGAGAGAATGTGTAACCAAAAATAAAAAGGACGGTAAGTCACCGCGTACTTGATACAATTAAAGGGCAGTAAGTCACTGGACCTTATATAATAAGGTTTGTGATATTTTTATCCTCATCAGAATGTTTCTCACTTCTCATATAGCAAATTTTTACAGGCACTACTCTGAAATCAATGATTGATTTTTCTCCCCAGGTAACATTTGGCAATATCTAAAGTTATGTTTGGTTGTCACAAGTGGCCAGAGATTGCTACCTGCATCTGGTGGGTAGAGACAAGACATGCCACAAGCACACTGCGATGTACAAGGCAGACTCCTCACTACACCTCGCACATAATTATTTGGCCCCAAATATCAATAATGCCTAGTTTAAGAAACCCGCGTTAAAGTAATTCAATTTATTTAAAAAGTAAGTATTCCTGTGGTGTGTGTATATGTGTGTGTATTGTACAAGAATAAAAGCATTCAGTCCTGGCTGGTGTGGCTCAGTGGACTGAGCACTGGCCTGTGAACCAAAAGGTCACTGGTTTGATTCCCAGTCAGGGGCATGTGCCTGGGTTGCGGACCAGGTCCCCAGTGGGAGGCACTCGAGAGAGAGGCAACCACGTATTGATATTTTTCTCCTTCTCTTTCTTGCTCCCATCTCCTCTCTAAAAATAAAGAGATAAACTCTTAAATAAAAAGTGAACAAAGGCATTTAACAAATAGGTACATATCCTAAAAGCAGGCAATGGGGACGAGGAGAAGAGAGGAACCTTGAAAGCACCAGGCCTACTTGGACCACACAGTCTATTGCGTGCACTGCAAAATTCACTGGGCTTAAGGGGCAAATTCAGGACTAAGATCCAGAGTTTGATGACTCTCAGTCAAAGCGTGCTGCTTGGGATCATCTCACAAATATCAGTGTCAAAATTAGCTATTTTCATTTTATTGGGGTTATGGTAGACACATTAGACTTTTAAAGATGTTGCTTGAAATGGCGATGGTGATATTTTTAATTTTATATTGTAGTATATCAAAATCAGCTGCTTCAATTTTATTTTGTATATTTTTATAGTCTTTGGGATTCCTGATGGGTTAGAAATGCATTCATGAATATTCTAAAATCTCACCAGTGTTGGATTTATACAGTAAAAGACCCCAACATATCATTTTAAGCATAACAAAACCCCTCCTTCATTTCCTTCCTCCTCATATAATAAGATACTTTGTACTAACTCTTTAAACCTTACATATTGACTGTGTTTGCTGTTATGATCACTCTGAAAGAATGCACTTTGGTTGATGTGCAAGTTGTGACAAAGAAGCAAAATGAATCACTAAAATAAATATAACCTTGAACTTCTTTTAAACTATGTATTGTAAAGTATGCTGCTTCAAATAATACAATAGGGTTAAGGAGTGCCCATACTTCATAGTGAGACACAGTCTTACTAGTCCAAGCTGCCTGCATTGCTGTAAAAAAATGCCTGCCCCAGATTCCTCTTTAATCTCCTTTTGAAACAGAGCAAAGAATTATGGGAGCAGTACTGGTGACTCCACAGCTTCTTTCCAAGCCCCTGTTTCTCACTAGCTTCCAGGGGCTCCAGTCTGCTGTATTTGTGGGAAATTGAATATAGGAATCAAAAGCAGAAATGTCTTTCTCCAGTCAGCAAAGATTGAAAACCATGAAGAGTCAAAGGAGCAGAGCGGTGAGGGCAAACTTGAATGCCCACAAACTTGGATAACTATAAAAGTCATTGAGGATGAGTTCTCCATCACTGGAAGTATGTAAATATAGAATAATATGAGTAAATGTCTTAGAAGGAAATCTAGCACTGTATGGGTGGCAAGAATGGAAAATCTCAAGAATTTTGTCTATGGCTGACAATTTTAATCAGCATTTTATGCTATATACTTTCCATAGTCTATTAGGGAAAAAAATCACTAGCAAAAATGTGTACAAATACAGGAAAAACACGTAAGCCTGTATAAAAATAAAATCAGTGGCTAATGTGGACTTTCACAATTTTTATAATGCAGTATATATTTTTTCTGATTTATCTAAAAATAATCAGGAAAAGATAAATTTATATAAATACTTTTATATTACTTTCTCTCTGTTGTTTTGAAATTTGGTCCCTGTGGTAGGCAGAATAATAGCCTCCAAAAGATGTCCATGCCTTTATCTCCAGAATACGTCAGTATGTTTTGTTACATGCAAATGAGTAAGCAGCACATAAAATTAAACTTGATAATCAGGTGCCCTTGAGATGGGGAGGTTATCCTGGATGATCTGAGAAAGCCCAACATAATCATAAGGTCCCTTCAATGTGGAGAAAGACAAAAGGGTCAGGCTAATGCATGTGAGAAAACTATCAGCTGTTGCTGGCTTTGAAGGTGAAATGGGGCAACAAGCTAAGGAATGTGGGCAGCTTCTAGAAGCTGTAAAGGCAAGAAAACCCTCCTCCACATCCTCCAGAAGGAAATGCAGCCCTTGACATTTGTGACCAAATTTCTAACTTCTGACTTCAAGAATTATGAGATAGTTGATTGTGTTGATTTAAGATACTAAGTTAGTGTTTATTTGTACCAGCAAAAATAGAAAATCAATGAAGTGGTAAATAAAATATCTCAACCCATTGTCATTATTTAAGATTTTATTTATTTATTTTTAGAGAGGGGAAGAGAAGGAGAAAGAGAGGGAGAGAAACATCAATGTTTGGTTGCCTCTCTCATGTCCCCTACTGGGAACCTGGCCTGCATCCCAAGCAGATGCCCTGACTGGGAATTGAATCAGGGTCTCTTTTATTTGTAGGTGGGTAGGCAATCCACTGGGCAACGCAAGCTAGGACTCCTCATTGTTTCTTTCTGTTTATCATTTTGGTTGTCAGTAAAGTAAAATTCAAACTAGCTCAGGTGTAGCCTCAAAAAGGACAAATTTGGGGGACTCCGGGATGACTGGAATCATAGATTCGAACAACAACAAGGTGTTTTTCTCTTCATCTCTAGTGCCTGCTCCTATGTGTGCTGTATTCATTATCTCATGTAGCCTTCCATTCTACTGCTGGAGACCTGGTCACAGGCAGCACACACACGTTGGACACAAAACATTCCAGCTACATCTCTAGATGGAATTTACAACTGAAAAAAATTTTTTTTTTCAATCTCAGATGATAGCCCAACTGGTCCATATGGTCCTGTTCAACTGAGTGGTTTGGTAACAAGTATCCTTTTCCAAGGCCTCCAGTAGAAGAACAAAGACAGAGTGAGTCAATCCCTCAAAGAATGGTGGTGTTTGTAATAACAAGGGGAGATGGTGACGGCAGGTCAAAGTCGGATTTACAACAAACACCAGATTTCAGAGACCCCTATGTACAGAATGAAAACCAGATCAATACTGTCATCAAATTGCAGCCATGATATGAAAAAAAAAGCAATTATATAAAATTCTAGAAACAGGAAAGAAATACAGATGTTAGCTCCAGACACTCTAATTGTCTTCAAAAATTGATTTAAGCGTTGGAGGAGATGGAGGTAATTGAAAAGTCAGGTTTGAACATCCTGAGCTTTAGGCTATGATGGGTTTTGTCTTTTAAAGTGCAACAGGTAATGAGTAGCTAGGCTTTTGGAAACATTAAGTTACCTAGGCTGAGTACCGTCTGATACAGGGATGATTGCAAAGAAGCAAATGTAATTTGAAGATGCTAATGTGTTTCATTCTTCACCAAAATGAATTTCATTATGCTTACCTTTGGTTTTATCTTTATTTCTTATTCTGTGAACTGTTTCTACGATCGGGGTCTTCTAAGGAGCGTATACTTGTACATTTAAAAGTTTTATTTTTTTGAGATTTTATTTTGAAGTAATATTCTCTGGACTTAGTAACCTACTTACCTATTAAATAGCCACAGGGTGTTATGTCTTTTTGGTGCATGAAGGTTTATCTTGAAAACAGGTACAGAAGGACAATTTTCTTAGTGGAATTTTAAGGTTTCTTTTTGAAGTTCATTGGTAATTTATTCTTACCTTATGCAACTTTGAACTACAAAGAGAAATATAGAAACCCCTTTTCTTTCAATAAGTATTTGTATAAGCCTTTCTGTGAAATAATTATTTTAATATCTTTCTAAAATTATGGTACACTGGAGTTCCTTCTTCAAAATTCTGAAAATGCTTATTATTCCAGATTTAAAGTAGGTCTCTTCAGAAATTTAATAAGTATTGTACATAGAATTATTTTTGAAAAACAAATAACATGTCTTTAGCAAAAATCAGTTTTTATAAACAAGAAATAGATATCCATCCTGTTTGTTTTCAGAAATAAATGTATGATTCTGTCATTTATAATGTATTTAATTTTTTGATTTATAACTTTATATTAACCCTTCTAAATGCATGAAATAGTTGTTTTATATAGTGTCTGATGTTCTTTTATGTTGTAAATTTATATTTAAACTCATAATTAAAACAAAAACAGCTGAAGAAAACTATTTTCTAATAATCAACACAAACTTAATGTAATCATAATATAGAGAGCCTAAATATAATTTGAACTTCTTTTAAAAGACAGTGCATGTTTTACATTTAAATCCCCAAGACTTTCTCTGAGTTTAAGAGGTAAGTTGATACCTCTGTAGTAAGAACAAACCAAGAAAATCACAAGTGCTTTCTTTCCTTCATTACAATGTCAAGGAATATACATTAGCTACAACTAAGGACATTTGCTGTAGAGACATTATTTTTATTTAGTGATATTTTATGGGCACATAGGAGAAATGTGTTCAGAATCAAATGATGTCTCCCACAGACACCTCAAGTGGTACAATATTTATGGAATAGTGAGCTGCACCTTTTAAATTCCAGGGATTATGGATGTTAACTGAATACAAGGTTCTTGGTCATAAAATAGATGGACAGTGCACTAAAGTATATTTTATCTATATAGTGGTAAAAACCAAAGCAGAAGTAAAAACCTGGTAAGTAGAAGACACATTTAAGTTTCTCTCTTAGAAATTTCAAACCAAGAGGTAGCAGTTTTCCCTCACTTTTCAGATTTAAAGATATCCATATATCTAGAACCCCACTGACTAAAAGCAAATTTGAATTTATTAAGCAGTAGTTATCAAAGAATGGTCCCTTGTCCAAAAGTGTCAGCTTCACCTGGCAATTTATTACAAGTTCAAATTCATTGGGGCATATCAGAGACCTACTAGGTCAGACACTTGGATTGGGAGCTCAGAAATCTGTCCCTTGAAAAGCTTTCCAGATGACCCTGATTCGTGATACAGTTTAAGAACCACTATTTTTAAGAAAAAAATTCACAACACTTAGGTGGTCTCTGCAACCTGTAATAAAGACAACTGTGTCATTTACCAGAGTTACTGTATAGTAGAAAACAAATGTACTCACATTTTAATTGTTTTTGATAATTGCTATACATGGTCCCTATTCATCGGAGAGCCAAAATATTAAGATTGGTCTCATATTTACCTGATAGAAGTCCAGGTAAGTGCACTGACTTTTCTTGAAGTTACCTCTTGAGTTCGTGAAGGAGAATTTTAAACACCCTCTTTCAATGGCATAATCTTGGCTTCCTGACTCCTGAAGTGAGGGCAATTATTGCTGGAAGGACCTAGCTTCAACCTTCGGGGCTGTCCATCCATAACAAAAGAGCAAACCAAAGCGACTGCACATTTCTGGAAATGTTCAGGCATTTGCAGTGCCTTCCAAAACTTGAGAGGTTTAGAAACAATATTCTTGTTCCAAAGTCCTCTCCCATCATCTGTTTGGTGAAAAACCAAATGGATATCGCGGTCAGGTACTGCCTGCAATTGTGGCTGAGGCCAGAGATGCAAGATCTTTGATAAAGTAAATCAACAGAGTCCCTGTCACCTGGTAGCTGTGGAGATCTGGCAAATTCATTCTATTTGTGTCAGTCAAAGAGGACATCGCAAGCAGTGGCAGGGACAGAAGTGTAACTTAATTCTTATTGCCCAGGAGTAGCTTAACTTTGCTTTCGTGTGTCATTACAGACTTCAAGGACCTTGCTTATGTAGACATCCCATATTAAATGACACCACCCTGCTATATTACTGGTGTGACACAGGGTCTGGGGTGATGCATGTGCTGGAGCTAAAGCACAGCAGAAAATCATGACAAATCTGCAGGAACCTGTCACTGCAGTGCATTTTCTATGATTTTAATGGTGGAGAATATTGAATATTCTTTCTGAGTAGAAAAGCAAAGGCACTTTACTTTCTGCTGCATACTAAGAGAGAGGCACAATGCTTATTTTTGGATTTTGGAAACAACGTGCTATAGTGAAATCTGCTACTCTGGCCGTTTACTGTGAAATTTTCATTAGGGATCTTAATATATTAACAGGCGAACAGTTTTTCAGGGACCTTGTACCAGAGAAGGCTCAGCAGACATGACAGTTCCAGTAATGATCTGTGATATTTAAAACAATGTACCATTGTGTCCTTACGGCAGTGCAAATTCAACATTGCACAGAATGTAGGTCATCTTTGGACAGCCCCAAAGGAGAATCACAGAAGAAGCACAGCACACACACCTAAGAAAAGACATCCCTTTTTCTGCTGATAGCCGTTCTTTATTTCAGAAGCAGATGGCCTGAAAGGGTAGTGCAGCGGCCAACAAAACACTCAGCTATGGTTTCACAAAGGAGAAAATATCCTATGGCTTTGCGTCGCCATATGTAAATGCACCAGCGACCAGGATATCACAGTGTTCTCAGAAAGGCAGCGCACACAAGCTAAGGGACTGAGGGGTGGAAATGGCGATGGCCCTTCTCACTAGCTCACCATTACACATAATAATCATCTCAACTTTGCACTGTGCTACTGCAGGTATACAGGGCTGAACATAAGTAGGTTTATAGCTGTGAATATGTGAAACATGACATTTATTCTTGTATTACATGTTTTTCCGTAGATACAACTGTACACTTACTTTCGTCCACCCCAGTATTGGTTCCCAAGGAAGAGATCTATTTCCCAGTTGGTCCTATTAAATTTGAAGTTGGAAAAGTGCCCTATATATTTGAGGCACTTATGTGTCACTGGACAAAATATATACAGAGAAGGGCATTTCTGTACTGGTTATGGCTTTTGGTCTCTAGTACCAATGATAACTACCTAAGATGGCTTCATGGCCAGGCAGAAATATAAGACTGTGTTTTCTATGAATAACTTTGTTAGTTAGCTACGTATATTAACCAATTTTTAGGATTTTTTTACTTATTCCTTTCTTCTGTTATTTTGAATGAGGAGTGTTGGAAGTGATTAAGTGGTTAATAAGTTCAGATCATGAAAATAAAAGGAGCCGCATGTGGACTTCACGGAGAAGACTGTCACATGGAGATCTGGAACTTGAGATTGTTCCAATGACTGGCGGAGCTTGTTGGCTCTTCCTGAGAGAGGGAAGAGAGAGTGGAAGGAGGGAAGAAGAGATAGAGGGAAGAAGGGCATCTTCCTTTGTGTGAGAGATAGTTGACTCATGTCGGGTGAAGGCATGATATTGTTAATAATGGGTAAAATGGTGAGAATGGATGCCAATGAGTAAGTGAGGAGGGCTAGTTCACTGTCAAAATCTTCTCCCCTCTTCCATGACCTACTTTGTATCATTGGGCAAAGTGGGTGAGAGGGGGGTCACTATTGCATATTTTATTTCCCAGACTCCAGTATCAGCCAGATTTTTACTGGGAAGTACCAGCAAGATCTTGAAATTCAAAGTATCACCCCCCCTTCTCTGCATCAGGTGACTTCTCTAACAGCAGTCGTTTTTTCTTTATGTCTTCAATTCCCACTCCCTCCAGCAGGCAAAGCTGCTGGGATTATGCTTCTTTCCATTGCCCAAGGCTCCAGGGATGCAGGGGCACCAGCACCTCTGTTCATCTCTCAGGACGAATCACAGGAAGAAGCTTCTTGCTGTTTTAGTTCTAAATGATCTCATCAGGCTTTTGTAGCCTTCAAATCTCCACTGCCTGCTTAGTACAGTAATTCCTTCTATTGTAATTTTTGAAAGGGTTTTCTTTTTTCCCAGCTAGATAACTACTGATAGAGATCTCGATAATTGTCACCCACCAAAAAGCAAGAGCTTCAGATGAGGTCAATACTGGATTTTCAGGTGGCAGGCTAACCTGCTCAGAAACATACAAACCTTAAGAGGGATTTGAGCATCTTTCTGTCTTCATGGAGTTGGCCCCTTTGTGCTACTAAATGTGACCACTACATTCTGGTGATAGTTATTTGAGGGGTTTCTGTAATCCATCTAGCCAGGTGAAGATTTAATGTGTCATTCTTTGGCATTTGAAACTGAATTTTTATACAAAGAACTCAGCTTGAATATGAAGCAGAAACTCTGGAAACTGGCTTTTGTTTTGTCTTTGCTGAGGACATGGGTGGATTTTTCCATAGCAGGGTGATGGAACATTAGAAACCTAGGGGCAGGTATGCACCCAGATAAACTTTGCAACACCACAATATCCCATGTGTGGGTCCATAAAACACCTTTTCTTTGGTTCCATGGAAGAACCTGATTTCCACCAGCAACATTAACATGATGTTACTGTCATTGTTTCTTTCCCTCTCTTACAAATGCTGCTCCCTTGTCTTTGGACCACCTCTTACCTTTCCTTGCACCTCACCTTAAAAATCTCTTCAAGATCTTCTTTGTACATGACCCAGACCACTTGTGGCCCCTTGCTTTTATTTAAAGTGGTTGTGAAACCATGAACACATCATAGGCATTTGACTACTAACTTGTTTTCTGCTTTGAAGCCCGCTATGAAGATAGTGACACTTTATTTTATACCCTTATATTTCCAGTGGTTAGTTTAAATGCCAGGCACATAGTAAGAACACAACAAATATTTGTTCAATGAATGAGCGACTGTTGTCAGTTTCTCTTAGATTGCATCCAGGGCCACTCTGAACCATATTTAGCATTTTCATACAAAAACTGCTATTTCATTCCCCGCCTTCCCCACCCCTACGACCGCTTCTTCAGTGCTGCTGGCCTAAGTCAATTGACTTACCCACTTCCTAATGACTTAGAACTCAAAATGATTTATGTGCGATAGAAAAGAGTCATGTATTTTTATCTGGAAGAATAAAAGTTATGTATAAAAGCAACATGCTTATTTGATGGATAATGTAGATAATAGACTTTTACTATAACCTTATCTGTATTCTTTTGACAGTTTTTATTGCTTTCACAAAAACTCAGCCAATGGTTGCCCCTTCCTATTGATCTTTTGACTATCATAACTCCGTGTTTACATATATATATTTATATATACAATTATATATATATATATATATATATATATATATATATATATATTCACCAATTGATGTTTAAATAATGAATATATACTGGAGGGCATGATTTCTGTGGTCTTAAAATTCTTATTTTCTATTGTCGATGCAGCATTCTAACTTTTTCATTAGGGATGTGTATTGTCATTTAGTGTGCTTCTGTGGCTTTCTTTCTCTTGCTTAATTCTAATCAACAAGATGAAATATATATATATATATATATATATATATATATATATATATATATATATAATTTGTGTTACTAAGTGCAAGGTATCCCAGGGTTGTCTCTATTCTCTTCATATATATATATACATATATATATATATACATATATATATATACACACATATATATACACATATATATATATACATATATATATATATGTATAAATCTGCCATCTTTTCAGACATCATGCGACTATAAAAGAACAGAGATGAAGATGTATTAGTTTGCCAGGCCTGCTATGAAAAGTACCACAAACTGGGTAGCTTAAACAACACAAATTTATTGTCTCACCATACCGGTGACTATAAGTCCAAGATTGAGGTGTTATCACAGTTGATTCCTTTTGTGGGAAGTAGAGAAGGATCTGTTCCATGTCTTGCTCCTGGTGACGTGCTGGAAAAATTGGCATGTCTGGGCTTGTAGATGCATCATTCTGATCTCTGCCTTAACGTTCACATGGCGCTCTCCTTCTGTGTGTCTGTCTCTTAATATTGCCAATTTTTATAAGGACACCAGTCGTAACAGATTGAAGGGCCATCCTGCCCCAGTACGACCACATCGCAACTGATTACAATGATACGAACACTTTTGTAAAAAAATTATATTCTGAGCTACTGGGGCTTCAACCATTATCATACAAATTTTTAGAGGACATAATTTAATCCATAACACACCATGTGATTCCATTACTGACATTAAGCATAAAATTTACAGATTATCTTTATCTGATAAGTGAAGAATTAATGAATGCTAATTAATCATCTTAGTATTAGGCTGATTTGTTGTATATAAAAACCTGAATTCATTCAACATTGTGTACTTTATGGACATGGTGCAAGATATACATTTGTTTGATTACATATGCCTGTGTAACACATATTCTCCACCTCTTTTTCCTACTCTGTAGCTGTAAAGAAATGTCACAAGATTTACATCTTTATTATACATCTAGTGTAAGAGCATCCTTTAAGTTTACATAATTAATGTATTTATTTATAACCTCCTTACACTACCAATTGTTTTTAAGTTCCAGGCCTCTAATTATTAACTTTATTCTCCTCAAATTATATTTTAATAAATAAATGTCTCAAGAAATGAGGAAATTATAAAACTTAACCACTGTAGATTACCCTTAGGAAAATGTACACAGTATGTTATCTTTTTAGAAAATAAACTGATAAAAAAGTTCTTGATATAAATTTACCTTGATTGTAATCAAAATAATGAAAAAGAAGGATGGCACTAATATAAGACAGTCACTGATTTGGATATGTGAAAGAAAGCAATCTTTTAAAATTATAGATTTTTTTCAGAACTCACACAACTCCACTCTACAAACAATTCCAATTATTAGAATAAGAAGAATGCAATTTAAAAATGGGCAAAGGACTTGAACAGACACTTCTTCAAGGAGAACATACAGAGGTTCCAGAGACACATGAAAAGATAGTCACCATCACTAGCCATCAGAGACGCAGATTAAAACCACAATGAGATATCACTTCACACCAATCAGAATGGCCATCATAAGCAAATCAGCAAACAAGTGCTGATGAGGTTGTGGAGAAAAGGGAACCCTAATGCACTGTTGGTGGGAATGCAGACTGGTGCAGCCACTGTGGAAAATGTATGAAATTTTCTCAAAAACTAAAAATGGAACTGTCTTTTGACCTGGCAATTCCAGTGTTGCGATTATACCCTAAGAATATTGAAATACCAATTCAAAAGAACCTATGCACCCTGATGTCCACAGCAGCACAATTTACAATAGCCAAGTGCTGGAAGCAACCGAAGTGCTCATCAGTGAATGAGTGGATCAAAAAACCAGGGTACATCTACGTGATGGGATACTATGCAGCAGAAAGAAAGAAGGAGCTCCTACAATCTGAGACAGCATGGATGGAACTGGAGAGCATTATGCTAAGTAAGCCAGGCAGTGAAAGGCAAAATACCAAATGAACTCACATATAAGTGGAATCTGATCAACAAAACAAACAAGCAAGTAAAATATAACCAGAGACAGGGAAATAACAAACTGACAATAATGGGGGGCAGATAATGGGACAAAGAAGGGGAGGGGGCATCAAGGAACAATTATAGGGACCCAGGGACAAAGCCAAAAGGGGATTAGGAGTGAGGGTGGGAGGTGCGGGTGGGTGAGGTGGGGGAAACTTGTGGTGGGAAAAAGGAAACCAATGTGCTCCAACAACCATAAAAACAAATAGATAGATAGATAGATAGATTATAGATTTTTCCAAATAAATAGCTCTAGTTATCTGATTTTAATACCAAAAAAGTCTGCCTATTTTCTAAAATGGAAACAAAAAGTACTGAAATTCACTTGAGTGTACTTTGAAACCAGACAATGAGAAAATATTTCATAGCTAGACAATATTCTCTCCTTTACAAGAGATAGGCTCTCATTCCTTGCTTGTATCTTGGACACCATGTGACATGCAACCATGTTATATTTTTTAGCCTTACTGGATATGACCTGTTTAAAGCTAACAGGCCAGGCTTTTTAGAATCTGTCTCAGTATTAACATTTCTGTTCACCAATTACTTTTTTCTTCTTGAATATGCCAGAGAAAGTTAATACATCAAAATCAGCTTTCTTGAGGGTAAAATAATAATATGCTATGTAGTAGTTTATTTTCAAGTCTTCAGCCCTCGTTAGATTTTTAGCCCTGTTTTATAAGTGCACCTAATGAGGTCAACAAACATCACAGAAAAAAACAGAAATGTCAGCATGGGCAAAATCTGACAATTTGTTCATTCTTCACTGTCAAGACTAGCTTATGAACCTTTAATAATAATTTCTAATGAGAACCCCCAAGTTGAGAACAAAATAATTACAATAAATATTACTGGTCCAAGTGACAGAGTGATATGTTTTATCTCAATGACTTTATCATTTTGTAAAATAAACTTTACAATAATTCATTTATAATAATGACTGTGACATTTAGACTTACTACCAAAATCTATGCTTTTTATTTCACCAATTCCTAGAGATAAGATTAGTCAGTTATTTCTTTCTATTAGAACTAAAGATAAAATGCTGTTTAAATATTAGAAACCTACATTGAGCACAGATGCTACTTATTAGAATTTGCTTATTTTCCAATTTCCTGTTGCTTTTCAACTCTGTATTACCTTTCACTTGTCCCTATTGACTCACTGATGTTCCAGGTGTCACACCTGTTCTGAAGAAGGTGCGGGAGGGAGTGGGTTAGAACTTGGGAGAAACACCTGGGTGAACTTTGCTGTAAAGGACTTTTGTATATTGCTGAGTCTTCGCACCTGCTGCCCCGATGCCCTTTCTGTTGACAGCAACAGCGTGCATCTAGCTGCCCCATGGGTCAAGATTCTTCCTTACAACTAAATAAAAGCAAACAGCTCTACTTTTAAAAGAAAAACTGCGCATTTTTTTTCTTTCAGTGAAAAGCTCAACAGAGGCGGACACACATAAGTCAGGGTTTTGTCATAAAATAATAAACATTGGAATGCAATGCATGTGTTAGTAGGAGAAGGAACATCTAGGTTTTATCCGTGGTGTCTGCAACATTGTAATCTTCAGCAACATATTTATGCTATTAGGACTCACTCTCTTTATCTACAAAATAAGGAAGTTAGGCTAGAGGATATATCATGTATCCAACTCCCTGAGTCTGTTTTCATATGACATTGCAGTAGGTACAGGCCGTTGTCATCTTTCAGGTGGTTCTTCTCGGGCTGCTTTGAACAACCTTCTCAAATACCCAGCCCTATTTTTGTATTTTTTACCATTACAACTCTACTGCCTTTGCCATTGAAGACATTGGAAGAAGCATGGAGTTATATAATATTACAGAATTGGAGAGCAGAAGTTGATAAAATAAAGAAGCAGTGATGACATGATTAAAGTTAAGTCAATGGTTCATGAGGATCAAGGACATTGTACCCCTCAGTCACCCCCATGCCAACCCCCAAATGCCAATGATATCTGCCTGACACCTACCTCACACTGTCTGCAAGTTTTCACTTCTTTCTGGTCATCTGCCTGACATTATGTCAGTTAGCTCTGCCCCTTAGTTGCCAAAATTTCATGTAAATAGATCTTAAAATTAGTTTGACACTCATGTGAGGAGATTGTTTAAGATAACTGTTTGCTTGACCTTAAAAATGGATGCCAAAAAGAGTAAGAATAGTGGTTTTACCACCAGCTAACATTTGTCAAGTGTGTCGAACATGCCATGTGCTGGATTACATATATCATCTCACTGAAAACTCGCTAAAATCATACGGAATAGAAATAATTGCCCCCATAGTACAGATGGATAAACCAGAAATCAGCACATGTATATAGCTTTCCAATTGCTACACAGCACTAATAAAAATAGAGATGGGATTTGAATAAAAGTCTAACTGTAATACCATGTTCTGCTATGAAATATTAATATTTTCATATTGCAAGAGTTTATGATACTGAAGTCGATTTGAATGGCTTGTTTTTCTCCTTAAGTTGTACTTAACTTCATGAACTTGAATTCTGCAATTTTAGACTAATAGTATAAAAATATTTTTCACATCATTAAAAATCTTTCTGAATATACTTCAGGTGATGCCTACATTAGATTTCTGTTGCTGCTTTAACAAGTTTGCACACATTTCAGGGCTTCCAACAACACTGTTCAATTATTTCGTATTTCTGAGAGAAGTCCGGGGCTGGAGTTACCGCGATACCGTGAAGGTCTTGGAACTGCACTTCCTTCCAAGGCTCCTTCTTCTCCAGGTCCAGAAGCAGTGGGTTAGGTCTTTCTGGTAAATCCTTACTGTGATTAACATTTTGGCTTCCGTCTTCCATTTTTAAGAACACCAATGTACGCACTGGGAGCACGTGGATGTAATTCAGAATAATCTTCCTATTCTAGGGTCAACTTATTGGTTACTTTAGTTCCATCGGCAACATTAATTTCCCTTTCCATCCAACCAATTGTACTTACAAGTTCTGGTCACTAGGCCTTAGAAGGCATTGGGCATGTTGGCGATGGGGCTATGCCCCCTCCCTTAATGCATACCATTCTTTAAAACAGTATCCTAACATTTCATACTTCCAGATCTTATCTTTGAATACATTTTATTAACATGTACGTTGTATCATTGGTTTATTAAGGAGATAATAATACAGTTAATAACACTGAGATTATATGTAATTAAAAACAACAGAAAATAAAACGCATGCATATTATATGTTACTTGCCTGTTGTAAATTTCCCATTTCTTAAATTCATAATCTCATTTCATAATCTAGTTAGTTATTGAAATATGTTTTAAGTTTTTATTTTAAGGTAGTATTTCTCCATATCTGTGCACATCTGTGAATACATTTATGTTGATTTTGTACTTAAAAGATTAAGTGTAATTTATGTTGATAATTATTCCCTATTGAAGATATGTGAAATGCCATTATCTGTCTTGACACAGGAGAACTATGAGGCTAGAAAAATAAGTGAATGTAAATTCTTCTTTGGTGCAGGTTTAGAAAATGTATCAATCAATCAATATACATGTAAAATGCCTCCGGCAAAATGACTTCTATTCCCTGATTTCCATGTGTAATTATGTTGTGTGGTTTGGAAACAGGGATTTTGCCAATGTGATTAAGTCTGTAGACCTTTAGAGAAAGTGTGCTGAAAGATTCAGCTGGGCTCAATCGAACCCCATGAACTTCTAAAGCAGAGAAATTTCTCCAGATGAATTCAGGGAGATTAAACAATAGGAAGGACTGGACCCACCACTGCAAGAGAGCAGCAGAAGCAGACATGAGGAACCCAGATCAGCTCCCCATCTGACAGACAGCAAGAAAATAGGGACCACACTTCTACCTCTATACTGAACTGACTCGGCCGACACCTGGGCTGAGCTCAGAAATAGGTTCCTCCCCACAGCCTCCAATAAGATATGCACTCTGGCCAACATTTTGTTTGCATGCTTGTGAGCACTTAAGCTAGAGAACTCAGGTGGGTACAGGGCCTTCTGACCTACAGAATTGTGAGATAATAAGGATGTGTTGTTTTAAGCCACTAAGTTTGTGATAACTTTAGCTAAGTAGTAACAGGTAAGTAAACACGTATTAAAATAATGGACATGTATTAAGTAATCAATAAAATAAAAAAAAACAACTCACAGGCCCTGGCTGATGTAGCTCAGTGGACTGAGCTCGGGCCTGTGAACCAGATGACTGCAGTTCTATTCCCAGTCAGGGCACATGCCTGGGTTGCAGGCCAGTTCCCGGCAGGGGCCAGTTCCCAGCAGGGGATGCACAAGAAGCAACCATACATTGATGTTTCTCTTCTTCTCTCCTTCCCTTCCCCTCTAAAGATAAATAAATAAAATGTTTTAAAAAATTAAACATTAAAAAAAACCAGAAATGGGAGAACATTCACTGATATATCTCATAAAGGGATAATATCCAAAATTTATAAAGAACTTACAAAACTCAGCACAAAAACAACAACAGCAACCACAAAGCCAAAACCCAATTAAAAATGAGCAAAGGGCCTGAATAAACAACTCTCCGAAAGGATATACAAATGGCCAATAGACATATGAAAATGTGCTCAACATCACTAATCATCAGAGAGCAGCAAATTAAAACCCCAGTGATATATCATCTCATACCTGTCAGAATGGCTATTACCAATAAATCAACAAACAAAAAGTGCTGGACAGGATGTGGAGAAAAGGAACCCTTTTGCACTGTTGGTGGGAACGCAGACTGGCGCAGCCACTGTGGAAAACACTATGAAGTTACCACAAAAATTGAAAATGAATCTGTCTTTTGACCCAGCAATCCCACTTCTGGGAATATATATGAAGAAACTCCAAATACTAATTCGAAAGAACATAAGCACCCCTATGTTCATTGCAGCATTATTTATAGTGGCCTAGATATGGAAGTAGCCCAACTGCCCATCAGTAGATGAGTGGATAAAACAACTACGGGGCATTTACACAATAGAATGCTACTTAGCCCTAAAAAAGAAGAAAATTTTACCATTTTTTAGAATATGGACGGACCTAGAGAACATTATGCTAAGTGAAACGAGCCAGTCAGAGAAAGACAAATACCTTATGCTTTCGCTCATATGTGGAATCTGATGAATGAACTGAACTAACAAGACAAATGGGGGCAGACTCATAGCTAGAGAGTAGACAACAGCTGGTGGGGAAGGTGAGTGGGGGAAGGACGGAGCAAAAAGGAAGAAGGACTCATGGAAGCAGACGACACTGTGGTGATTGCTGGGGCGGGGAGATATAGGGTATCAAATGGAAATGGAAACATATAATAAAGATTAAATTACAAAAATGCTTTTCCAATGGGATTGACAAAGCCCAAAGACTGCAATTTCATGTAGGGTTAACAAGGGTGCTTTGATAAACAATTTGCGAGACTAGAAATTTGTAGTTATTTAGGAGAGCAACTTGACATTTTGTGTGAAAATTAAAATTCACATGCCATTTCATTTGTTAGTTCCACTTACATAAATTCATCTTACAGATATATCCAAACCTGAAGCAAAGACGTGTGCAAAAATGTGTGCCCATTTTAGTACTGTTTGTATAAAAAGAGTAGTGGGTTTTTTTCTTTTTCTTCTATTTTTATAGCTTAATTTTTTTTCTTTTGTTATGTTTGGACTTGTCTTCAATTCCTGAAATCCTTTCAGAACCGTAAAAGTGATAAGGGTGTCTTGTTATTTATAACAACCCCTTCTGCCACAACTGGGTTTATGTTAATGAAATGAGTTTTGAAAGGCTCCTAAGCATGAGGTCTGATTATCAAGGGAACCCACCAGGAATGAGGGATTGAACTTCAGTACCTGACTCTGATTTAGGGGGAGGGGAGAAGAGCTAGAGATTAAATCAATGGGCAGTCATTAAATTCATCATGCCTAGATAACAAATCCTAAGTACAAATCCAAAAGGACAGAGATTGAAGACCCTCTAGGTGGGAAATGAAGTGTGAGTGTGTGGAATGTACACGTCCTTTTCCCATACATTGCCCTATGCATCTCTTTCATCGGGCTGTTATTGAACTACATCCTTTCATAATAAACCAGCCATCCAGTCATTGAAATGTTTTCTCTGAGTTCTATGAGCCACTCCAGGAAATTAATAAGACTCACAGAGGCTATTGTTGGAACCTTTGATATATTGGTCATCGGTCAGAAGCACAGGTGGTAATCTGGGTTCATGACTGGCATGTGAGGGGTTAAGAGAAGGGGGTGGCAGTTTTGTGAAACTGAGCTCTTAAAGTTATGAAATTTGATTTATCTCTTGGTAGATAGTGTCAGAATTGAGGTGAACTGTAGATTACCCAGCTGGTATTGGAGAATTGCTTGGTCTGGTTTGTGGACCCCCATCCCTCACTCCCAACACACACACTCACACACACACATTAGAACTAGGTGCAGGTTGCTTCACCATAAAACAGTCCCTGAGATGTGTTTTCAAGTGAAATAAGGTGCTAGAGAGTGGTCTCTTATGACCACATATTTTTAAGGACACATGCCATGTGCCGTATGCATAGAATGTTTCTAATTCCATGGTAAAACCTGGTACAATTGAATTTCTCTGGGAAAGTTGTCATGGGAACTGGGAGTTCCCATGAAAATAGGTGAAAATAGAGGGAGATTTTATCTCCCCTCTGATGTTACTTAAATATTAACATGTGCCTCTATCACTTGTCAAAGTATTTCTCATACAAGTTTTTTTCCTGCTTATAAATAAACAGTCCCTCAGCAATTTTCCAGCACTACCCATTTCCATGAGAAATCTGGCTGTCTGTTTCCAGAATAAGTCTTCTAGAACATGGATATTGGATCAGACGTACCTCTCTCTCCTGTGCCGTATTATAAACACACCCAAGCACTTACAAATATACTTCAATCTTGCATGCATGGCCTTTATATACTCTGAAGTTATATTTCTATACAAATTCAGAGTATGAAACACTCAGAAAATATGTAGTATTTGGCCACTGAGGATGTAGAATGAGGGAGGACAAAAATAGCACATTGCCTGCGGTGCTTATAATGTTAATATGTAAAGAGCTAGGATGGAGGCAGTAATCAGAGCATTTTGAAAAGCAAAGTGGTGTTGAGAGGTTTACATGATAGTAACACATTAAAGTCTTTCTAATGTATTTTAATTCTGGTGGAATCAAACTCAATTAAAGCATACTATGAACTCTTAGGCTAAATGTAATGTGCATTGCACCCCAGTGTAGGATAAACGGAAGCAGTCTGGTTTCCTCACCCAGGAGTCTGGGTAACTAAGGGAAGCTGTGTTCCCATAGCCTTGGAGGGGCCCGATAAGTAGTGTTCTCATAGCCTTGAGACTGGGTCCGATAAACTGTTCTTATAACAAGATGTGGGCTTGCATGTGCAGAATCATGATGTTATATAATTTTTGGCATGAAGCCAGCTTTGTCTGACCCCATTACTTAAGCCAGTAGGGGCTTCTCACTACAGACACTCAGCTTGCAGCGTGCTTGGCTTGCCCACCCATGGGTAAAGGCAGGTCGAGCATCTCCACAGCTTGGCACATTTCCTTCCATCTCTGTGAAAGTAGCGTGGACCAGCCTAGTCCTGACAGGCTGCAACACACCTAGCTAGTGGGGTATGGAGACAGTTCCATTTGTTATGGATGCTTATTTCTGTTTCTTATATTTTCTAGAATAAAGATGTAATTTATTGACAGAGAAAGATATTTTGAACATCTATCATCAGGGAATTACTATGTGATACTCTCTGTTCACCGTTATCAATCTTAGTGGAGATAACAGGATCTGAGCAAGGGCTTTCTCCATCTGCACGGAGATCATCAACACGGACGAGTTATCCTTTTTTGTTGAGGCTTCATAGTCCTACTTTTCAAATGCCGTATGCATTTTTCTTTCCACGTGTCTCCACAGGAGTGTTAGGTGGAAGTTGCCAGTTGGAGCTAACCACTCTTTGCTCTGATGAGTCCTCCTCATTCAAAACAAAAAAATTGATTTGTGTTTTTGAAATTGCGTCAGAATGTTCCCATTCAAAGTAGAGTATGTTCTGTAATAAAGGAGAATTAATGATGGGATAATGTTTGTCTTACCTGAAATGCCCACTTTTGGTTCCAGAATCAAGGCGGGTAGAACAAACAGTTGGAATCCATCAGCTAATATTTCTCTCCTGTAATCATAACTCAGACTTATTTATTTAACTCCACATGTTTGAACAAAGTAAACATATCAATTTCAAATGCATGGACCCATAAGAAAACGAGTAGTGTATGTACATTTATCTGAAAAGTTATCTGAGCATCAACACTAAAGACTGCGTGGAATTTGACAGTAACATTTAATTACACTTTACCAACGCCCCTAGAAAGTGTTCAGCTAAGGGGTGTCGGTGTTGTCGTTCTGGTCCCTTCACATTTAGCTTCTTGCTCGGTGTCAGCTTTTTTATTTGGAGCTCTTGTATGACACTAATGAGGTCTGGAATTCCCCCTCCCTCCAAGAGTGTTCCTGTTATGATTTTACTAAAGTTCTGGATTTGCACATCTGCAATTGGTTAAAATTCACTTTGAGTTTTTCATCTTCAGGAATTATCCTCTTAGCAGGTTAAGCTTCCGTCCAATGTGCGCTGTGCTATCCCTGCCTGTAGTTACACATTAGTACAGAAATGTCCCTTCATTCCGTAGTCCTGAAGCTTCTGTGATTTGTGTGAATTTTCTCTGCCACTAACTCCGTGTCCTACATGTGTTTTGCTTCTAAAAGTGGCCTTGAAAACTCTTCTTTTTTTATAAGGAACAATAACTGTAGAAAATGAATTCTATCCTTTTGCTGAAATAATGTCGAATGTGACCCTTCTTTGGAAAACTATCAAACTTTTTTGAATGAATGCTACAGCTTTGAAAAAAAACCTGTGCATTATTAGGGCTACTGTGTAGGGTTCTGCCTGTCAATACTCATGTAGCGCGAGAAAACAAGATATTTGTAAGAGACCTCATTGGTTTGGATATTTTTACTGAAACGTTTTTTGACAGAAGACAACAAAGTATTTTCTTGCAACAAAATTAGTACATTCTTACAATATATTAATGTATGAAAATATCTTAAGGAAGAGAAATGTTTTTAAAATGTAAACAAAGATCATATGACCTAGCATTCACCTCACTGTTATAAGAAGGAATATGGGATTGTATTAATTCAAGGATCTTCAGGCAAAAAATACAATGGAGTGGTTATGAGTATTTTTTTTTTTAGTCAGAAGCACCTGGTTCAAATTCTGATTTCTTTACCTCCTAGCTAAGTGACCTTGAGAGAAATATTTAACCTTTCAGAAATTGGGTTTTGTCATGTGGAAGACTGGGAATGGGGAATAGCATGTTTGTAAGTTAAACATCGTTTTTCCTTGAATTATGAGAAGACCGTGATAAAAATGGGCAATAAGCAGCTGCCCTGGGCCAGCAAACGTGGGGACTGATGGATGGTTTGATCTCGACTCTTTGCTGTGTGCACATATATCTGAATAGATCCATTATAACACCGTAGATAGAGTGATCACCCAAGTGGCTAAGCAGGTGGTGTGCACGTGACGGAAACTTTCAGATACAAATCCATGGAAATTTCGGGCAGTGGCACACCTGCCCCCGACTCCAGGATGATGAGAGATGAAAATTTAACAACGGTGAACTGTGGGTAGGAGTCCTAGCACGAGAGGCTCTGGATGGGTCACAGAGAATGAGCTGTTAGGAGTATGAGCAGAAGAGGCAGATGTTCGGTGGGGACGTGCCACTAGCTTTCTTCAGAGGTGTCCCGCCCAGATAATAAACTCCATGACACCCAGGTGAGGAATGTCCACTTAGGTAAAATCTAAGAAATTGCCTTATGAGATGAAATTTGCTAAAATAAGAAGCTTTGGGGGAGGTTTTTCTCCTGTCTGCCCAAGACAAGAAAAGAGCCGTACAATTCACCTCCGGTGCATTCATCTGAAATAAACTGTGTAACTCTTCCGGAGTATGAAAATAACAAGCCATTGAACAGAAGGCAGCAAGGAGGGGAAGAAGGTCACGCCTCCAGTAGAATCACTTAGGGGGTTATGTTATGCGAGGAGCTCTGATCTCTTCGCGCCCAGAAGAAAATGTAGAAATTGATCCAGCAAAACACCCCAACATACATTAATCCCAAAATAGCCCCAGAATTTCCGGAGGCAGAAGAGCTGACTGACAGCAGAGGGGCAAATTTGGAAAAAGAAATCAGATGAGGCACGACTTCAAAGTGAATGTGGTGTACGAAGTCACATCCTTCAAGAAGCTTCCTTGTTTTAAATGTTCAGTGTTTGTAATAATGTGTGCTTTCCTGTCCTGCTTTCTCAAAAACAGTTTTCATGGACCATCAGATTAGGGATTGAGCCCGGGGAAACATAGTCAGTCACAGGTCAAGGCGGGCCCAGGGAAACCTTTAAAATTAGGCATGTGGGAATATTCGCTTTGTAGTTTGGATTTTCTAGAGGCAGATATCGAAATGGATTTGGAGTATAAAATATTTATCAGGGAACGGCACCTGTGAAGGAATGGAGGTAGGAGAAGGATTGAGCAGAGGAGGAGGTCAAATACTGATCAACGTCCCACACCCACAGAGCCTTCACCTGCCTACTGGCAGTCCTGCCCACGGACTTGCTCCAAGCTGGGCCTGAAATGTCTGGGCCCCTAAACCCCGCCTTGCCCGGTCAGTTGATGGGAGCAGCGCTTCTCCACCACTGTCCCTGCACACGAGGGAGAGGAGACCTCAGGAATGGGGCCTCTCTGCTGCTGATCTAGACCGGAAGGAGCTGAATGCTGGGGCCTTTCCCGTGGATTGCAGCTTCGCAGCCAGTGGGGCATCCCGTCTTCCCGTGATGGGTGATCTGAGCGTCACAGCTCCACGTCCACCACTCTTCATTATTTTTGCAGTTTTTCACTCTTTTCTTTTTTTAAAGATTATTATTTATTAATCTTTAGAAGGTAAGGAAAGGAGAGAGGGAGAGAAATATCAATGTATGGTTGCTTCTCATGTGTCCCCTGCTGGGAACTGGCCTGCAACCCAGATATGTGCCCTGACTGGGAATCGATCCACCATCATGTGGTTCGCAGGCCCGTGTTCAATCCACTGAGCTACACCAGCCAGGGCAGTTTTTCCACTCATTTCTTTTATGCAGGTAGATGAGTCTTTAACTCATACTTTTCCAAATAACATTAGGGAATGTAATATGCTTTATGGCCTTCCTGTTTTCCCTGAATATGTTTCAGAGAATATCAATACTTAGTATGTAGGATGGAAGAACAACAGAATTTATATAGACACTATCTCTAATTATAGAATTTTGATAGATAATCCTGGTCCAGAAAATTTTTTTAAGTGCTACAGGCTTGAAATCTGCATTTACACAATCCTATATGTTATATTTCATATTTCAATAAATGACTTCTCTCAATAATATCTTAAGGGCTTGTTAGTCAAAATAAAGGCCCGATTCCCTGGGGTAGGGGGGTGTCTTTTATTTCTTAATAAAGCAAAATTTATATTTAATATTCCTAAATTTATATCCCTGATTTAGTGACTATCTCTAATCAAGCATGTATAATTTAATCTAGAAGAAAGAAAGAAAGAAAACAATCATTGCTGTGATACTGAGAGGGTTCTCCTTGGCTGACAGCTTGCCCCTCGACTTTCGTCAATCACAGCTCTGACGTTCCCTTGACCATTCCAAACCTCCATGAGACCCTTTAGTCGGGAGTTTTACAGGAGTAGGCAAGCATGAAATTAATTTTCCAAAGTGAAGTAGCTTACAGTTGCCAGAAGCTCATAACTCAGTACTCCTGGTAATTCTCTGAACTAGATAGTTGCTTCTAGGTTTTGGGTGGTGTTGTTGTTGCCATCCCTCTTAAGGTTTAACTGGGCAAATTCCTTCAGTCTTTTTAATGTGGCAACAATGGGTTACACATTTTCAGGACGAAGACCCTACTTTCCCTTTGCGTGTGTGTTTATGTCTTAATTTTCTGGCTATACTTTTTCTTGGCGATACACAAATATCACCAAGAAAAAAGATGTAATGTTACTAAGAGGTAATTTCGTGCCACATTGCATTTAAAATTGTTCTGATCTCGTTGTTCTGCCCCTGTAAGAGAGAGCAGTATGTCCGGTTGAGAGCCCAGAGCTACAATCGGCACTCCGAGGAATATAAATTCTGGCCTCTGTAGAATCGGGGAGGACATCCCCACAAGGGTTTGTCATATGTAGGTTTCTTACTTACAGATAAGCATAATGGACTGATTATATTAAACAAGCAATTTTTAGTGATGTAGTAATTCGAATGATAACTTTTACTATATGCATATTGACCTAATTATAGGATGTGTTTCAGTTCTTGCAAAGTAACTCCTATTGATTGTTGGTTTCTCCCACAATCTGAGTGTAGACCCTTCCTATAAAACCTTTCATAAGCCAAAATGGGTAAAGCAAAGATTATCCCCCCTCTTTCCAAAAACTCATGTTACCTACTTCACTTTTATAAAAGACCTACATGTATACAATAGCAGCTTCTTCTATATAAATGAAAATCCTCCTTGAATTTCTTTCAGCTAGAAAAAAATGAATACTAACATAGGTTTTCATAAAAGCCAAGTGGCATAACACAAACTTTACAAAAGGTTAAGACACCTGTATTTTAAATGACTCCTGATCAATCAGTTAAATTAGTGTGTGTGTGTGTGTGTGTGTGTTATAGAGGATTGTCCACTGTTTTTATTTTTGCTACAATCTTTAATTCAGTGACTATTAGTCAAACTTCTTACTAGAATTCCTTTCCCATCTTGATTCATATACCATCAGCTTTGAATTAATGACTTTTTATATCATGTAGTAGATTGGCATGACCACATATTAGAGGCTTGAACCAAGTTAAGAAGAGGGGAGAGGGGAGAGAATCACAGGGGAAAAAGGGGAAGGACTCACATGAACAAGTGTAAAGGACACATGGACAATAACTAAGGGTGGGGGCAGAAATGGGAGGGAGGTGGGCAGCACTGGGGGGCGGGCAGGGCTGGGAATATAAGACAGAAAACTGTACTTGAACAAGAATTAAATAAAAATAAAAATTAAAAAAAAGAATTTCAGTGTCTCTGCACTAAGATTACATGCAGAAGCTTCTTCCACTCTCCCGTGGGCACTAACAGCTCTCTTCCTTGCTGTGGAAGTATAGAGAGCATAGGATATAAGTGGCACTCTGGTCCACGTTGATTTCCCAAAGGGACCCATTCTATGTTCATTTCTCAGGTGTCTCAGTATGTAATCGGGATGGTCATACAGAGAGTTGCAAGAATCCTTTATTCTAAGATCAGTAGAATAAGCACTAAATGGAAGAGCCAGGTGGAAGCCCAAACATTGTATCCCTCCACCTAGGTCACATTAAGCATTCAGATATCAGGTATTACACCCAGACTGATGACAGAGACTTGCCCTATCCTCACAGATTTATAGGACACAGTGTTAACTGTCTCTGCCATACCCCGGTCACCAAGAAAACGAGAAGTCATTGCACCTCCAGCTGCTGCAAAGACCAGCACAGCATTTGTAGACATCTTGGATTCTGAGACCTGCACATGTCACACTCGAGAAGATGGTTTCAAAATATTTCACTATATGTGAAAAGTTGTTTGGAAGGGGATGTAGCTGGAGAAAGTCTTTTGCAGCAGGTTCGAACTATAATATTTATAGCCCTTCCGATTTGATCACATGGTGCAGGAGGCTTCAAGTTGCTTGAGAAGGCCATGTTCACAGAAATGTTTTGTGTGTGTGCAGCAAGCTGAGACTTCTTGGAAGACATGAATCAAAGTTATGATAAACTCTATGCTTTTGAAGAAATTGTCTGCCATCCGAAGCAGAAAAGTCTTCTTTGTGTTAAAAAGCAAATCCTGACATGCTACCAGACCCCAGTAGAGACTAAACACCTAAGCAGGGGACAAATATTAACTGCGTAGCTGGAGCCAGGCATCAGGGACTGGGGATGGCAGGCCTGTTAAGTCAAAGGCTTGGTTGATGAAACATCAACTCATTATACAAATGAAACCGTGTATACACATGTAGCACTGAAATGATCCAGGGGACACAAGTTTAACAAAAACGTGGCCTGTAAACTCATGTCGCTAACCACTCTTGCACCCCTTCTTTAGCTATGATAGCCCTGGGGTGTTTTCAGCATGACTGGATGATTGAAAAAGAAGAAAATTAAAAAAGCCTGGTACATGGATGGCTTTGTCGAGTCCTATGGGACAGAAGGAAAATGGTCCATTGCTGTTCAAAGCATTACATGGAGGTGGTCCTGCAGGTCCACGTTGAGGAGGAAACTCCCAGTAGGCAGAGCTCTGAGCAATATGCCTGCACATCAGCTTGGTATGGAGTGAGGGAAAGCTGTGGGAATGCCTAAGGTGTGGCCTCGGCTCATTGTTCAGAGACCTAAAGGGAGACTAAGGGAAGATTAGAGAGAGAGGAGCCTGGCTTGGAAGCATGTGGAAAGTCCTATGTGAGTGAGCAGAGCTGTGTTATCTTACACCAGGGAGATGCCCATCAGAAATGGTCTCGGTGGAGATCCTAAAAGCCACCCAGCAGAGCTCAGCCACCCACTGCTTCAATATCAAAGTACCTGGAAAATGGGCCAATAACACTATAGCTATCATGGGAAGGGGGATTTTTTGCATGCCCTAACGGAAAATGCATTCTCTTAGAAAGGTTTGTCTAGGTTTTGCCTCCTCTTCATCTTGCAAATAAAGAGTTCGAAAATAAATACAGACATATACAGCACATTAATTTATAACAAAATAAATAAGAATATACAATGAGGACAGGGTAGTTTCTTCAATAAATTGTGTGGGATGGGGAAAACTAGATGGGCACATGTAGAAGAATGAAACTGTACACGAACATTCAAGATGGATCAAATAATTTCACGTAACCTGAAACCATAAAGCTTCTTGAAAAAACACTGGTAGTAAATATTCTGACATAGACGTTGGTGATGATTTTTTGGACTTGACACCAAAAGAGACAGAGAGAGAGACAGAGAGAGAGAGAGAGAGAGAGAAAAGCAAAAATAAAAAAGTGAGCCTTCATCAATCTATAAAGTTTCTGCACAGCCTAGAAACCATCCACAAAACAAAAAAGGCAACCTACTAAGTGAGAGAAGATACATGAAATGATTGATTTGATAAAGGTTACTATACAAAATATATAAAGAACTCATACTACTTAATACAAAATACCAAGCAATCTAATTAAAGAATGACCAGAGGACTCCAATAGACATTTTCTAAAGAAGACAAACGAGTAGCCAGCTGACACATGAAAAGATGCTCAGCATCACTAATCATTACAGAAATGTACATCATAGCCATAGTGAGATATGTTCACACCTGTAAGAATGACTGTTACCAAAAACACAAGATGCAACGATCGTTGGTGAGGATGTGGAGAAAGGGGATAGCTATGCACTGTGGGTAAGAATGTAAAGTGGTTCATCCACTATGGAAAACTGTATGGAGTTTTCTCAAAAAAATTTAAAAAAAAACAGAACTACCATAATACCCAGCAATTGCATTTCTGGGTATCTATGTGAAAGGAAAGGAAAAAAAAAAAACACTGGTTGAAAAAGGTTTATGTAATCTTATGCATTTCAACATTATTTATAATAGCCAGGGTAGGGAAGCAAACTAAATGCCCATCAGTGGGTGTATGGATAAAGAAGGACCATTGCACTACTTGTAGGAGTGCAAACTGGGGAACCTACTGTGGAAAACAGTATAAAGTTTCTTCAAAAAACCAAAAAATGAAATTGCCCTTTGCCCCAACAATCCCATTTCTGGACTACAACCTAAGAATCCTGAAACACCAGCCAGAAAGAATATATGCACCCAAATGCTCATAGCAGTGTTATTTACAATAGCCAAGATCTGGAAACATCCTAAGTGCCCATTAGTAAATGAGTGGGTAGAAAAGATGTGGTATTTACACAATGGAGTACTATGTGACTGTCAAAAGGAGCTCTTTTTTTTTAAAAGATTTTATTTATTTTTAGAGAGAAGGGAAGGGTAGGAGAAAGAAAGGGAGAGATATATGGATATGTGAGTGAAACACAGATCACTTGTCTCTCGCTTGCCCCCCACTGGCAACCTAGCCTGTAACCCAGGTATATGCCCTGATTGGGAATCAAACCAGCAGCCTTTTGGTTCATAGGCCCACACTCAATCCACTGAGCCACACCAGCCAGGGCAAAAAGAAAGGACTCTTACCATTTGCAACAGAAGGGGTGGACTTGGAGCTTATTATGCTAAGCAAAATAAGCCAGTCAGACATGTGCCATGTGATTTCACTCATATGAGCAATCTAATGAACAAAATAAATCAATGAAAAAAGTAATCCCTGAGGCATGAATACATGGAACAGGCGGACATATCTCAGAGGGGTACTTCTCAGACACTTCTAATTGTTTTCCATTTAAAATGAAAATATATTAAATAAGAAAACAAAAAGAATTGCTGCCCCCTTTTTTAAAAAAAAGGTCATCGCTATAAAAAAAGAAAAAAGAGAATGGGAAAATGAGCTCTACTATGGAGTTGTATAAAATAGTAAAAGTCGTAAGTGACGATGGGCTAGACTTTTCCAAGGAACATGCAGTGAATACAAACAAATGAGTATAGTAGCTAACTAACTAACACATATTGAGAGGTTTTCACCTGCCAGACCTGTGGCCAAACACAATTATCAGGTTATTTTTAGTTTCCTTCACAGTGAATGAAACAACAGCAACAAGAATATCAGTTACGCACTGCTCCCATTTTATGAATCGAACTGTGTGACATCAAGCAGAGAGTTAGTGCTGCCAGGTGTAAACCCAGATATTTGTCATCGGGAACCTGGACTGTAAAACAGTAGGTTTATTGTCTTACTGTTCCAGATGCACAAACACGCAGATCATCCTGTGTGTTGGACTTTGCGCCGCGACTCGAGGACTTGAATCTACCTCTTCGTGATGGATACAAATGCACACCTAATAGGCTTGCACCCTTAGGTACTACCACAGTTAGGCTCTAGGGCCTTCCAGAAGCCAACCACGACACGTTTACAGAGCTCATCTGCCAGACTCTGGTTCCCGAGATGCTGGCAGGTTAGTCTAAGCTCCACAAAGCTCTATTCCTGGTTCTCATCTTTAATGGAAGACAGGGTGTTTATACCACAGAATGTTTTTAAAACTCTCTAATGACTCATTGTAGGTACCTCCTCTGGTAAACATGCCTCTTTTTGAAGTTCATTGCTATCAAATGTGATGCGCGTAGTGTTCCTGAAACTATGAAGCTAATTACTGTCAACCAATGTATGTAAGATTACCCTAAGGATTCCCCCTCACTTCACAGGAATGTACTCTTAGTTTTCTCAACGATTCACCTATTTATCACTGTAAAATTCTGTTGAAAAACTTCAGTAAAATTGAATATATATAGATATAGATACAGGGAGAGATTTTGCCAGGTATTGTATCAGCAACTGGGGATGGAATAATGAACAAAATAGTGCCCTTTCCTTAGTGTGATAGTTGAAAGGAAAAAGAAGACTTCTAGAGAATGAGACTGAAGAAATAGTGAGTAGCTATGGCAAAGACTTGGATTTCACTAATGCTGTGAAGGAAAGCCGTTAAAAGCGTTTGAGCAGAGGAGTGATCAAAGTTGGCATATGTTTAAAGGGGTCATGCTGACCACTTGTGTGAAGGGCAGATACTCACGTATGCCTGTTCATGTGGCTAAGTTAGTTTTCTTGGCCATAGATAACCGGTCAATTGCTCCCAAGAACCTTTCTGACATTACACTACTGCATATTATGTGAGCAAAGCTTCAACGTTATTGGTCTTATACTGCAGTCTTTAAGAATCCTGAAATACACCATTGTTAAACAACAAATGATATCAGGGGACTTTGCTATCAAGAAAGACAGTTATAAGTTCTTCCAGAGCTTATTTGCCATTCTAACAAAGAGAGGTTCTCTATTTTGTTACACTGTGGGATATTTCCAGCAGTAATTTTGAAGAGAAGTGTCATTAAAGTAGGCACTCTAAATATGAATCCAAAGAAACAGAATTGTTTTAATTTTTTTTGCATCATTACAGGGCTTCTCCACTGTCTGCATTATACGCTGCCATATTTCCTCTTCTTAGTTCAGTGATCGCTACGCTATAAATGTCTAATAAATATTTTTATAAACCAATGTTTAACATGTATTCCACAATTACATACAAAAGGCTTATGTTCAGTCTTAAGGGTGATGTAAACTGAGAGAAGACATATTGCTTGTCTTCAAGGAGTTTGCAGTCTGATTTGGTTTAAGAGATTAAACACATGTCTATTAACATGATTTCAATGAGAACTGGCATTTACTGGATGTTTGCTGTGTGCCGGGCACTGTGCTGTGTGCTGTTTGCATATTTTCTTTGGTAATCTTTGCAACAGACACAGGTGGGTAAGAATGTCATTATATCTCCATTATGCAAAAAAAAGGAAATGAATTTTGGAGAGTTTGTATGATTTGACTAAGAACCCAAGACTGAGAAATTCCAGACAGCCTGACTTGCCTTATTAACCAGTAAGCAATGGTTGTGTCTAAGAAGTTAGGGGTGTCAGGCTCTGTGATCAGCCTTTAGAAAAGGAAAGACATTTTATCGGTGGGTCCTCAGGGGAAACTTCATGGAGAAGATGGGCCTGTGGAGCAATATATAAGAGAAATAAATACATCCCAGAGGCATACTGGCACTGCTAATGCTGAAACTATAAAAAAAATATGAAGCACATGGAAAAGAGTATAAAATGAAAATTACAGATTTAAAATTTTGTAAGTTTTTGGTATATGCGGTACATGTTCTTTTACGTACAAGGTCTGTCCAGAAGTTATCCAGCCATGTAATATGAAAAATAGGGACATTTGTTAAAGAAGATATATGATACAGGAAACATTGTACATAGGGCAATGACGCCTCAGTCTCCTTCAAAGTAGCCACCTTGGGACCTCACACATTTTTCCCAATCACCATCAGCCTTGTTGTATTTTCCTGAATCTCATCGATGGTCTGAAATCTCTTCCTTTTCAAAGTTGATTTCGTTTTGGGGAAAAGCCAGAAGTGTCAGGGCACCAAATCTCGGCTGTAAGGGGGGGCTGAGTCATCTGGGTGACTTGATGTTTTGCCAAAGAATGGTACAAGACATGATGCTTGAGTGGGTGCATTGTTGTAATGAAACTGCCAGTCACCAGTTGCCTATACTTGTGGCCTTCTGAATAGTTTGAATTGTGGCATTTGAATAGTTTCCATGGAGGAATTGGCCAAGCTTAATGCAAAATTTGATGCAGATCCATTGCTCTACTCGTTAAGTCATTTTGAATGTGACAGCCACACAGTACACATGCTCACTCAATAGCATCTACTACCCCCACTGACTAGGACAGTGAAGTTGTCATTGCTCACACGCATTCCAGTCTGCTCTCCTTGGCTTTCAGGTTACTTTGATGTTGCGCAACCCCATTCTCCTTAGATTAACAACAGCTGAACTTTTTCTGGACAGACCTCATATCTATCTATCTACTCTCTATTTCTGTGCCCCAAGGCTCTACGTCTCACTGTATGCAACTAGGAAGTGCCTGCTGCCTCTGTCTCTCTTCTTCTCTCTCTCTAGTCTCCTCACTATCTCTCTCTAGTCGTCTCACAGTCTTCCAATTTCCTATAGAGCGAGAAGAATAAACTCAATACATTGCATGCTGCAAAGATTTTAAGCGACAAGATAAATGCCAAGGAAGTGTACCAGTTCTGTCAGGGTATTTCCAGATCTTAGGATTTAAAAGCTTTTTAACCTTTAGATGCAAGTGACTGCTTATCTCTGATTGGCACGTGCTCTTTAGTCTTGTTGGTTGCAAACAGTTTTTTAGCAAGCACTTTATATTTTGTTCTAAAAATACATAGGGTATTATATTAGTGTCTGTCTCCTTCTGTAACAGAAATTCCTTTTTCATGTGGAAGCTAGACTTACAGAAAGGAAACCATTGAGAAGAGCAGGCATACCAATAGCTATTTGTAACTGGAATTACTATTCCTTCTGACATTTGAAATCTTTATCTATTTACACTAACCTTCATTTATTATTTTCTGAAAATTACTAGATCAGTGACAAAGTACATTTTGCTATAAAAATTATAAATAGCATGCATTATTCTTTCACATTAAAGTACCCCACAGGTGAGCAGTGACACTTGGCTTTGTAGCTCCCTGCAATCAACTAACACCAAGGCTGTTTCTATCTTTCCCTTTTGTAATCTGTAATAAATTATTTCCATCTGCAAGTTTAAAGATGCCTGCGACAGCTGTGTCCATAATATATAGTTTTCACAAAGGAGGAAAGAAAAAGGGGAGAAAATCAAAAGAAGGCCCATTGAAAAATTTCTATGTTCCGATTCCTTTATGGAGTTTCATACCATAACCACTCAAGATTTTACACCTATCTAAATTTCCAGAATTAAATATGTAGCCATACCAATCTGCAAGAGAAACTTGGAAAATGTGACATTTTCACATTTGAAAATACCGTATCATATATGATACGATATATTATATAATGGATATATTGTATCCATTCTTTGAAAATGGACGTATAATATATGCCTAAATAAAAGTAGAATTTTTTTATTAAGAAGAACAAGGAAAATGAGATCATTTAACCTTTTATTCTTATTCTGGAGTCATGCTTGTCTAAATTGAAAATGACTTTAGAGATAACCGCAACTAAATTCCTAACATTAGAACGGAGGCAACATAGTTGTTAACATTTAATAAGTACTAACTTTATGTGACAATGTGCTAAGGACTTTATATATAATATATTATTGTATGCCTTTGCTATGTCGCTATGTCTGTGAAGATGGCAAAACTTATTCGCTGTGACTCTAGCGAAGACACTTCCAGGCAAGCCTCAGTCTCCACACTGGATCCTGGGGATGGTACCTATGGAATAGTCATCAGGCTTTAAGCTCCGTGTGAGTAAGGATGGTGCGCTCCCAATTTGCATCATATCTAGTGTAGTGTTTGAAGCATGAGAGGTACCAAACCACATTTTTGATTGATGTGAAGGTCACACTGCCGGCATGGTTTGAAGCAGTTATATCTGACTTCGGAGGCTGGGCTTTGAATTCTCTGCATTGCCTTATTTTATTTTGTCAAAAATATCTTGATTTGCTTTTTATCTATTTATTACATTGCATTTTTCTACAATGCCTTTTTTCTCCCAAATATTTTGTTGATAACCCTAATGGGATTAGAGTATTTTTTATTGAAACTGAAAGAAAACCAATTCAAATAAGCCTAAACAAAACAAAAGTGCATTGCATGAATATTGGAGTTTGTCAAGGAATCTAAGGATATAAATATGATTGGACCTGAGGAGCAACTAGAAACTATACCAGTCAAGTCACCACTTTCTGAATCATGCATCTGTTCCAGTCTTTGCATTTAGATAATCCTGTCTCTCTCTCCATTCTGTCATTTTATGCTTTTCTCTGTCTAAATCAGAGAACATCACACCTTCAGGTCCCACAGGATAAATGTCTCTTCAGAAATTAGAAAGAAACAGTCCCATGGTTCCATTTCTAAAACTCCCAGAGAATAACTCTGAGTGGCTGGGTAGGGTAAGGTGCTGGCTCTGGTCAGTATATATGAAAGTGATGGTGATGACCTGCTTTATGCATCCATTTGCCTAGATTATAATTCCCAGTTATTCAATTAAACACTAATTTATGTAAGTGTTGCTGCAAAGACATTTTGTAGATGTGATTAAAGTTTATAATCAATTGGCTTGAAGAGAGGAGTGAGTCTGCCTGAGGTTAGTCTTATTTATAAAGCACTAATGATTCTCAGGACTTACACCCATCACCCTTTTTGCTTCTAGACCTACAACTATACTCAGTTCCTAGAAAGCCCCGAAGAATGAGGTACCCAGTGTGTTATAACTCACAAAATTGTGTACCATGCACTAAAATTATGTAATATTTCCATATGCTGACAGAAATCTGAAATGTGTGGGTGGGAATGGCTCTTAAGAGCATAACATCATTGTGGAAGGAACATGAAGTTAGATCAGATTGATTCTTTTTTTAAAAATTTGGGCTCACTAAACATTGTTTCTGGATTCAGTGTTTTAGCTAAGGGGATTAGAAATGGCTCTAAAAGTTTGCTGATCTTAGGGATGAAGCTTCAAGGTATTCTATACCAGAACTGCCTTGCCATGGTATAAAGAAAGGCACCTAAAGGTTTAGGGAGATTGGAACACTCAAATAAATTTGTCATTTTAGGATGTTAGAGAGCAGTGATAACTGCTCACCCATCTCAGATTGTTTAGAGGACACAATATTTACTAAAAAACTGAGATAAATTTTTGAGGACAACCTCAAATTTCTAGAAAATGCCTGTGGTTATTTTCTGTAAGTCATGAATCACAGTGGAACTGTTACAATGTAACTAGGTCCCCTAATTGGCTGGGGACATTGTGATCTCAGAATAGCACAGATTATAGGGTAGCGTTTAATCAACAAAAACAAAAGAGACATGCCGAAGTTAATAGACAATTGAATCCAAGTAAAGTCATCTAACTCAGAGGTATGATGGTGGTCAGTTGAATATAGTGTCCTTAAAAAAGAAATAAAAGAGGAGGTTACTAAATTTTTATTTGGTCTGAATAAGCAGAAAATTTCTAGGTCAAGTACGCAGCAGTGTAACTTGTGTCACTGCAGCCTGACTCATAGCTCCTCAGTCAACTCGCAGACTTGAGACAGTTCACAGACCTAGATTTCTTCCTGAGTACAGACTATACTGCCAAAGACATGTGCTATTAGTCTTTCCCCCAGCTTTCCCCGCAAAACTTATGGTACTTACCAGGATGACAGCACTGAGAAAAGGAAAATAATACTTATGGGGGATTACCAGACACTGTCTTTGATTTAAAATCAGTTCATAGAGATGCAAAAATGTCACTTTGTCCACCATTCAGATTAGAGACTTATGGAGGTCAGATAATCAATGAAGTTTTAGCTTGGATCCATCTATGGTTGGTCCAGTTGTTTATTAAATTTATTATGTGCTTACTTAACAACTTATCCAGTTCTAGAAAGCACAATTGCAATATACTTACTTAGCAACAGGCAAGATTTCCACATTAGTTCCCCAGACTACAGAGTAAGGGCTATTATGGTGGAAAAGTCTAAGTAGAAGCCACTAGCAGTGCCTTTACGTAGGGAAAAAAAGTCAACTAAAAGCAACACCACAAACCTGGAGGGATTGTAGAGATGATCACCACTAAGGACTTGAAATGTGCAATGTTGTGATTGCAGCCATCCCCATTTAACTTGCCTATTTGACCTGTGCTGACAGCAGATAGCAGAGAATAACAGTAAATCATCATAAGCTTAACCAGGTGGTGACTTCAGCCGCAGCTGTATTTCCACATGTACATTCATCACCTGAGCAAATCAGCATATCTCTAAAATTGATATGCAGCTATCTATCTGTCAATTGTCCTTTTTCTGAATACCTATTATCAGGCCCACCAGTTGTGTCCCTTTCAGCTGGCCACGCCCACAATATTACCTTCACTGTCCTACTAGAGAGGTATGTCAACCCTCAAACCCTGAATCATAATTTACTCTACAGTAACTGTGATCGCCTTTCTCTTCCATGTGATGTCACGCTAGTCCATTATATTAATATGCTGGTTGGATCTGGTGACTAAAGATTAGCAACTATACTTGGTACATTAGTGAAACATCTGTATGTCAGACTGTGGGAAATAAACCCAACAAAAATTTAGGGAACTGTCATCTTAGTTATATTTATATGGGCCCATTCATATGGGACATATTAAAATATCTCTTCCAACATAAATGATGATGAGCCGCATCTGGTCTCTCCTACAATAAAGAAGCATAAGGCATCATGGGTCTGCATGGAATGTGGAGAAACATATCCCTCATTTGTTTAGGTTGCTGTTACTCATGTGCCAAGTGACCAAAGAAGCCACTTGCTTTGACTGAGTCCCAGAATAAGAGAAGGCTCTGCGGCAGGTGTAGGTTGCCATGCAAAACACTCTACCACACGAACCATAGGATTCAACAAATCCAATGGTGCTGGAAGTCTGATGTCTTGGCCAGCTTCTCTAGGTAACCACACACAGCATGAACCTTAGGTTTTTGGAACAAAGATAACTACTATCAATTTGAGAAACAGCTTTTGGTTTGCTAACAGGCCTTAGTAGGCACACTGGGTGCTAAGCTATGGTTCAGCAAGAAAGCGGGCATACTAAGATGCCCATATGAATGCTCACAAGATGGTGACTTCAGCAGAAGCGTTTACTAATCAAATGTATAGGATTACCCCCTCTGTGTACAGCAATTACCCTTCTTTCTTAGGGCCCAAAGGGTTCATGAACAAACTGAGTATGGTGGCAGATACAGAGATTTTGCATGGCTGTAGCAATCATGGATCATGTGTTGTCTGAGCCTCAAGCCATGCATCTGGGTATCTACTCAGTAGGTCCCCATTATCCAGTGGAAGTGGTGTACATGGGATCAAGCCTGAGAAGCTACTGAAATCATGAGATGCATAAAGAGGTGACTCAGGTGCCTTGGGTCCCATGTATTCTACAATATCTTCACTTCTGAAGCCCATACCAACAATCTTATGGAGAAATCTCTGTGAACAGTGGACTGAGGAAGAGGGGTGGATGTACTGTGGGTGTTTCTTCATGGTAGCTAGGCACCCAACAGTGGGCAGCTACAGCACCACAGCCCCTCTCTGGGGCATCCCTGAAGGACAGTGGTGAGGGGAAATCCTTCCGCTGGTAGACCTTTGGTCAGTGAGCCTGGTTGTTTATTTTCCCTTGCAGGTGAAATGACCAGAAGCACTAGTGAAGAGCAATTCATTGGCTGTGGTTTAATGATTTGGTTGGACGGTCATGATTGGCAAAATTTGTGACAAGGCATGAGCAAGAGGCATGTGGCTAGATCTTTATTAATGGGCAAAGAATGCAGAGATACTTGCATCCCATATGAATGCTCATTAAATGGTGACCTTAGCAGCAGAATATATTAAAGCCGAGTTAATAGAAATATCCGTTTTTTCTATATAAGTTTACCTCATTCTCTAGCCATTTCTGTCATTGTTCAATGGGCTCATGAACAGGCTGAACATAGTGACAGGAATGCAGATTATACGTAGGCTTAGCAATGTAAATTTCTATTATCAATTCCATCCTCTCTATAGCTACCGTTTTTGGCCTCCCTACCAGGAGAAAAAAAATAAAAGTAGATCTTCTAAAATAAAGTTGGATCCCCAAGGTGATCAGCTAGCTACTTGGTAGTAAACTGATTACATTGCACAGCTTCCATTAAGGAATAAGCAGTGCTTTATCTATACTAGAATAGACACTTACCCTGGATAGGAATTTGCCTTTCCTGTGCTCAATACTTCTGCTAAAACTGCCACCCATTAAACAATGTCTTATCCACCATTGTGGTATTTTATGCTGCATTGCTACTGTTCAAGGAATTCATTTGACAGCAAATAAAGTATAGCTATGGGCCCATGCTCTTGAAATGTACTGGTCTTACTACGTTTTCATCATTTTGAAATGAATAATGAAATAGCTTTCTGAAGACTCAGTTATAGTGCCAGGTAGATTATAATACCTTATGAGACCTAGGCAATGTAATTTATACCATAAAGTTTCTTCCATAGTTAGCATCCATTCATGCAGAAATCAAGGATTAGCAATAGGAGTGTTCCTATTCATCATTACACCAACTAACCTACTAGCAACATTTTTATGCCCCAACCCCATGATCTGGCCACATTGGATCTGGCCTGCGTCTGACTTAACAGGCAAATATGAGAGTTTCAATACTATCTGTGTTGATTGATCCTTATTACCAATAGGGAATTGGATTGTCATTACACAATGAGAGTGAGGATGAGTATGTCATTAGTACAAAATAGGGGCAAGGAGGAGTAGGTAGGGAATACAGTAAATCCTCATGTAACATCGTCCAGAGGTTCTGTGACTGCAAGCAAAATTATATATAACAAAACAACTTTAACAGAGGCTAATTAGTATAGACAAGAGTTCAGTTCCTAAGGCATGTCATCAATTTATAACGAAATGAATTTGAACAAAATGATGTTATTCTAGAACCTGCTGTACAAAGTATTTCTGAGGGTGTCTTGATATCATCATGCCCTGTGATTAAAGTCAGTGGAAAATCACAACCACTCCATTCACTGCTAATGGCCCAGACCCTTCAGGGATGAAATTTGGGGTGCTCTACCAGGCAAAGAACCACGAGCAGCTAACATTCTTCTTGAAAACAAAGGACAAGTGGGAGTGGAAGGGAAGAAAGTAGTTAAAAGCCAGCTCTTGTATGTGTGTCAGATGAACAGGCGTGCACTTGGACTGTCCTATGTATTAACTTGCTAGGCTGTCGGGCTCAGTTGTTCAATCCAACATGAGTCTAGGTGCTGTAGTGAAGGTATTTTGTAAGTGTAATGAAATTCCACAGTTAATTGACTTGAAGTAAGTGGGATTATCCTAATTAACCTGGGCGGGCTTGGTTCAGTCCCTGGGAAGGCCTTGCCTTATGAGTACAACTGAGGTTTTCTTGGAGAAGAAATTCCAATTGTGGACCGAAGTTTCAGATTGTGCTGAGAATTTAAACCTGTCCTTCCTATGGCCTGGCCGATGGATCTGGGAACTCTTCCTTGTCAGCCCCTGTATGTGCCTTAAGATATACTTAGAAATCCTTAAGATATAAGGGATTTATATACAAATATCTTAAGATGTATTTCCTACTGGCCAGTTTCTCTGGTTGTACTCTGACCAAAACAAAAAGACACAGTTGTGCTTTATGTAGTAACTGCTGCAGAGGGGATCTTGGAGAAGGGAACAATTTGGGATGTTGAGGGAGTCGGGGTAGAGAAGGTGGGTGATGTGATAGAGTGGAGTGCAGTTAAGAAGATGAACCTAGGGAATTAGCTGCAGGTTTTTATTATGATCTGTGGGCTGAGCCTGCAACCAACATCTCCCATGCTTTACATGGTGTAGCAGAATCTGCTTAGAAGGCCTGATTGCTTTATTGTATTTGCTTGTATTTATCCACTTTTTACATGACTCCCAAAGTGTACGCATTGTTGTTTAATTCAACAGAGTGAGGAAAATGCTCAAAGTTAAAAATTCATAACCTCACAGTTTTGGGTTCTTTCCCACTGATCATTTAAAAATGAAATCACGGTCTCTATAAACACTTAGGGACATACTCCAGGGAATTATATTATTTAAAAATAAGTTGGGGATATATGTCCTTTTAAATCTCTGTGTTTGTGCTTTTAGTCTTTGGGCATTTCAATATATATTATAACCATTCACTCATTATTTTCTGATCTTTTCACTCTTCATGTATTTCTTTTTCTTTTACTTTTGCTAGAGCAAACTTCCTGCTGAATTATCCATTAACTTTTCTCAGCAACCACACTCCCTTAAAAAAAAAAAGTTCTTGATAGCTCAAGGCGAAATGAGCTGAGATTGCCAATGTTTTGGGAAGCTCCATTACATGACAAACAGAGAAAGAAAATTAGACTTAAAGAAAATTAAAGCGCTATCAAAACAAGGTCTTTGGCGGGAATATTTTTGCTGCAGTTAATGTGTTCTGAAATGCAAAATGAGTTCGCTATTCTGATGAAGCTTTTTCTTATAATTAAACATCAAGAAAGCAATTAGAATATATTATATTTGTTTTAAGTAAGTCTCTTAGGAAGATGATTGAGAAAAAAGAATGAGGCAAAATAAAACCTAGCAGGAAGGAAGGAAGGAGTAAAATTAAAAAAAAAAGAAAGCTTAAATTCCACATACCAGTGATGCTCCTTTTTAAAAAGTACTGGAGGAAAAAAGTTCTTAAAATAGTAATATTCAATCTCTGGCAACCCAATGCATAATTCAGTCTGTCTCATAATAGACTATCTGATTCACAGGACTCATTTTGAATGTTATCTTCTCAAAGAGCAATTTTGCCTTTGGAAAGCTAATTTCAAATACACTAGGATGCCTTTGCAGTCTGTCAACAATAATAGCAGATAACAAAAGAACGAAAGAATTAGTGAGAGCTGTGGGGGGAGGGAGGCAGCGGGGAAACATAAAGGAAGGGAGTTAGGTAATCTACAAAGCCTAGGTATTTAGTCCAAGTATTGGGTTTTATTTTAATTCATGTTTCTCTACTTACATGTTTCATCACATTTGATAAATTCCTGTGCCACCTATCTTCCAGGTTTATGCCTAATTTAAACAATAGCTTTTAAAAGATTCATGGGAATATTTGATTTTTATATTTAGGTCTGTGATAATCTTCATGTCTTTTGATTTATCAATATCTCTTTTGGAAGATGAGCCTAAAGAAATAAAGATATATATATATATATATATATATATATATATATACACATATACACACGTATACACATTATATTCATTAAGCTAGCTATTAGTGTAGACTTATTTTTAATAGGAAAAATTTGAAGAAAAATGTCTAAGAATCAAATAATGGTTAGTAAATTGTAGTACATTGAGTCAGTAGAGTACGTGCCTTTACCTAAATAATTTCTATAAACACTATGCAGGAAAATGCTTATGGTAAGTGTAAAGAAAAACTGAGAAGATAAAATAATCCCCCACATCAATTATCATTTTTAAGAAGGACATGTGCCTGTGGGAATAAATAGAAAATGACTGCGAAGGACTAAAAACGACTATTGTGTTTGAGTAATGAAAAGTTGGTAATATTTCCAAAGATAATTTATGCAAGAAGTAAAAGAAAATTTAATGCCTTAATTTTTTTTAGTTGTTAAAAAATGGTGCTTTGGGGGACATTTAGTTTTCCAGGTCTCTTTTCTGCGCTTTTACTTCTCTTTTACTTCATTCACACAGGTTTACCTTTTGTCTCACTTGTCAGCTATCACTGTTCTGATTTTCTATTATACTTATTCTCAAACCCTGATACACCGCAGACATAAACTTTCATTTTGTAACATATTTCTTTAGTCCAAAGAATATTTTTAATGAGCAAAGAAAATGGCTGCCTGTAGGCAAGAGAGAGAGAGAGAGAGAGAGAGAGAGAGAGAGAGAAATCAAAAGAGAAAAAGGGAAAAGAAAATGCAGTGATATGGGCTCTTGAAGGCACACGATTAAATTAAGATGGTCATACTCCCTTTCCAAACTCAAAGTTTGGCATAGCACAATTAGATAGAAATAAAGGTAATATCCACACACTTTCTTATAAAGATAAGCACCATGAAAAACTAAGGTACAGGGAGTACACACATGTAAACACATGCACACACCCTCACACGTATTCGCAGACACCAAGGGAACATAAGGTAGAGTTCGAGTTCAGAGAAGTCGTCCACTAATTAAATTTACTCTGATAATTTCTTGACAATCTTTGATACCATGGTACAGTAAATACTGTGAAGAATAAAATGTTTTTATTGATTAGAAATGAATGACCTGTAGTTGGCAGTGTGGTGGGTAGATGCTAGACTGGAGTGAATTAGGAGTTAATGAGAGAAGAGAAGGTCAAAACAGAGGTGGCGGTCAGCACCCATCACAAGTGGCTATCAAGAGGAGAAATTGGGACAATTGCCAAAAGCCTTAATTCCAGAGGAATTTTTAATTTTAAGGTAGGCGTCACCAGATTATATATACATGAAGAAAAGAAGAATACAATTAGTAGGGAAAGATAATGAAGTAGGAAAAGATAATGACGAAGAAATGGGATAATCAATAGACCAGGGAAACTGGAAATTCGAAGGTTGGGGTAGAGGATGGAATTGAGGGCCCGAATGAAAGATTGCCTTGGTAGGGAGAGGGTCCCAAAGTAAAGTCGGGAAGAGCTGCAGAAGCACATTTAAACAACATATGCCAGAAGTGGTAAAACAGTTTTGCTTCGTGTATTTTTTTTAGTGAAAGATGATGAGCCGTCGATTGCTCAGAATGGATATGATTTGAAAAAGATGCAAATGCTGTTTAAGAAAGTTGATTAGAGAAATGTAAGAGAATATTATAATGAGCTACATGTTTATGTCTCCTCAAACTTTTCATGTAGACACCTATTGCCCAAGGTGATTAGGTCATGAAGTCAGAGCCCTCATAAATGGAATCTGTGTTCTTATAAAAGAGATCCTTAATAGGAAGTCCATTTCTCAAATTCAGGAAGCCCGTTTCCCAGTTTTGCATTCCTAACACAGCACCCTGGGCCTAAGTGCTCAAAAATGTTTGTTCAACACAAATGAATGAATCTGGGTCCTGCAACTAAATACCTAAATCAGAAAATCTTCAACAATTATATCCTTGCGTCTCTATTTCAAATCTGCTTATTGTCAAATAGTTGACTAGCAATAATTGATGTAGTGTTTGTCATGAAATCTGCAATGCAGATATATGGTCTAGAAAAGAAAAATCTTATTCTTTTCTATTATGACTTTTATTCATGAGTTATTTATATAAGTATAAAATATTATGAATAATGCAGCAATTGCTACCATATTATCAGCTTCATCCACAATGTAAAACTATTATAATGAATCAAAAGTAAGTAGTGTTTGCAAAAATATATGATTTTATTTTTAACCTAGCTATGAAAATGCAAAATACTTTGTCTTAATACTGACAAGAACTATACATTTCTATTTTGGGGGAGATTTGTATTTCCTGCAAAGCAAGTGAGATAGTGGCTTTATCTGTTGAATGGAAATGCATGTAAATAATACTGATTGACTCACCTTTTCTAAAATTAATATAGAAGCACTCTATATTTTTCCATATTATTTTACTGTTCTTTTCAAAATTTATGGATGGCAATAATGACAGGGGAACATTTATAAACAGAAATGTGTTGAAAGGCGGAAAAAAACAATGAAATGCATCAATCCTTATATTTAGTGGATTTTTATAAAATAGACTTACCTCAGCCACTGGGATCCAATGTATTTATCTCTTCCAGCTTCCATTTGTTTAGCTTTCTATCTAAAGAAATGGCTTTAAAGGCAGCATACCTATTCCACATTTCAAGGTGAACAATTCTTATTTATGCCACCTGGTTTTGGGGTTTTCCTAAATAGAAACATTTTGACTGCAGGCAATCTATAAGGATAATTTCTCCAAAAAAAAAATGTTAGGCAGTCAGAAAAGGGGGGTGATGCACCCTTCCCTCCAGTGGACTTCATCACTTTGAACTTGACCGAAGGAAAGAGCTGCAGCTGCATCCCTCAGGCTAGTGGTCACTGTCTTTAATGTCAGGATTAGACAGAGCGGAAGGGTTGTCTGAGAGTGGCTTCTGGCCTAATCCTAGGACACAGCTCCAGGATGTAAAAGTTGATGCTGACATAATATACCCTCACAGAATTTTCGGGCTGCTTGCAGAAGTTAGGAGAGAGTATTTTTCAGAATATTCATTGCAAGTAATTTCAGTAATTAGAGAATGGAGAGATATTTGTGGTCATCCCTGAGTCTTTTAAATCATCTGCTTTCAGTGTGAATACCTATGTACACGCAAAGAGTAGTAGGTGTTTAAAAGAATTATGGTGACATTTTTTCTACCCTTCACAACACCATGGATGGAACTGGAGAGCATTATGCTAAGTGAAATAAGCCAGGTAGTGAAAGACAAATACCATATGATCTCACATATAAGTGAAAGCTAATCAACAAAAAAGGAAGCAAAATATAACCAGAAACAGGGAATTAAAGAACAAACAGACAGTAACCAGAGGGGTGAGGAAAGGGGAATATTGGGGCAAAGAAGGGGAAGGGTCATCAAGGAATGTGTATAAAGGACTCGTGGACAATGATAGTGGGGGTGGGGAGGATTAATGTGAGAGCTGGGTGTGGGTAGTGTGCGGGAGTGTAATGGGTAGAAAATGGAGACAATTGTAATTGCCCAAAATACATGAAAGGAAAAAATAAAACCAAATATTATTGATTTAATCTTGAAAGACTAGATTTCCAATTTGGTTATATACATCAAAATTAACAATATAAAACCCATAAAATATATAGGGTACAAATTCACATAATTAAGTTTATATGTATTAAGTATGTGCTACTGGGAAGTATCAATAACACTATGTTTAAAACTATTTTTTCAACATTTTTGAATGCCTGTTAAAGTATATTGAGGTTGTTTTCTTATTTGTCTTATAATTAAAAGAAGATACTGCTCTTGACATACAGAATGGCTTTGCTGTTTCAAGCGTGTCCAATTTCCTATTTGTCATATAATAGTTTCAGTATACGTAAATTCTATATTATTTATATAGTAATGGACTGTTAATTAAATTAAATGCAATATTTACTATTTAGAGACAATAATGAAATATCAATAATGCACTCAAAATAAAATTTAAATTTAAAAAATGTGGTGCAATATTTTCATTTATTGGGTGTTTTTGTATAAGATTTATTTCTACTAATCTTTTCACTTCTTATTGTTGTCCTCAATCCATATAATCTTACTCTTATTACCTAAAATATTATGAGATAAAGTGTTTGAGAAAAATCTATTTTAATTTATCTTAGTTAAAGTTTTTTTTAGTAAATTTCAGAATATTTGAAAGTATATCAAACTCAGGTATATTGAACACTCAGTTGTGAGAGAATTTTACAAATTATGTTTTTATTTTATTTGAAACTATAAAAGTTGCTACATTTTATTTTAGTTATAAAATGGTAGATGAAAACAATGATCTTTAATAACATTTTAAAGATAAGACTGAGTACATGTTATGTCAAAACTGTTTATTATAAAAAAGAGATTTTGAGGGGAGTGTGATTTGGGTTTGTTTTCTTGTGTGACTTTTCTCAGGATTTTAACCCGCTTTGGAAAAGAAAGTTCTTTTTTATAGAAAAGGAAAATAATGTCCTGTAAATATTTTCTGAAGATTTCTCATCAAAGATTTACATCCTAAACACTGAATATGAACTATATTTAAAAAATACAGAAGAATAAGCTTATGAAAGAATGGCAAAATGCCTTTCCAACAACTTTATGTAAAGCCAGGTTGAAAAAAATAGCTAATCATATTAAAATAATTTACTGAGAGATAAAAGCATAATTTAAAATAACTATCAAATATAAATTCTAAAAAATAAGAGCAGGGAAACAAGTTATCGTTTATAGACCACATTATACTTTTTTAATATATTAGAATTTTTGTGAACTTTACATATAGTGTAATATTTATTAGAATGCTTTGAATATTATTCATATATTCTGGAAAAGTACACAGAGAAAGTATTGTTTGAAATATTGTCCATTATCACATAGCTGCAGGATATCAAGGAGCTGAGATTTCCAGCCCCACATGTTGAATTTCCAAATGAATTCCACTCTAAGTATATACATTTTTGGCTTTGAATGGAAACCTCTCTGACTGAGTAATTGATAAATAACACCAAATGATTAAATTGTTATATAATTATTGCAGAAAACTTATGAGAATACAGTGAGATAAATCACAGCATCCCTCCTTTACTGTATTACCTCAAAACCTGTGCTCTGTGTGTTGTGATATGTTTATGTGTGTGGGCATGAATGTGTCTGTCCATCCGTGGGTGGGAAACATAAACTCCTTTTCGGTACCTGAATGTGTTTTTCTTTATGGCAAGGTCATCAAATTGTGCTCAAAGTACAGTTGAAGAGTTCTCATTTGTGGATGTTAATTCTGAAATCTGCTGTAAAGAAAGCAGTTCTTAAGTTTGAGCTTTCATTACTTGAGTTTTGTGAAAGTGAAGGACACTGGGTCTATTACCAAAATTAGGAAATCAATTCTCTACTTGCAATTAATTTTCTTCTTGTTCTTCAGTAAACTCATTATTCATTTCATCTGTCGTATAATAATTTATCAGCTTTTCATTAAGAGAGCACTTTCCAAACATTACTAATACTTTTTAAATAACACATGGGTTTCTCTTCTGGGCACAGTTGATCATTGGCTTGCTCAGAACAATACCTTATATAATAGCTGTTCAACATTTCAAAAAACAGGTTAATGTTGATCTTATTTTTCTTGGTATGCCAAAATTGAGTATAGATGCATTGGAAGAAAAATGATCTCTGCTTAGAAAGAACATAAATATGAAGAAAAATGCTTAGGATTTAAAGTAAAAGGTGATCACTGCTTATGAAGTATTTCTATAGAATCTGCACATTTAAGTTATTTTGTATATAAATATGAAATATAAATAGACAAGAACATGTAAATTATACCTTACACCTAAACTCTGTGTTTTCCATGCAGTAAAACTGAAAGGTCAGAATATTCAATGTCTTACAATTTATATAAAAATAAACTGAACCTTAGCTTCCCATTTGGCCTTGACAAGTACTATGAGGATAATAAAAAGCTTTTAGACACTTTCTTTTTAAGTTGCACAGTCATATGACATCACCTCCGTTCCCGATTTTCCTTTTAGTTCGCTGCAGGTACGTAAAGCTTTTATTCATACCCTGCCTCTATTATTACTAACGCTGATCTGCATCTCTATTCACTCACAAAAGAATATCTGCCCTCCATATAATGGCAATGCAGTTAATGAAATAATTGATTTAAATGCCGTGGTGTACATTGCAGAGCCTTTTGCAGGCTCTGTGGCTTTTAGAGTATCATTTAGAATGTCATTTTTGAAGTGCACCGTTATTTAGAACAAATTGCATGACAGATTTAATGCATTTGGTATTTCTCCTTGACATTAATACTACACATGCTTTTTCCATCACATTTTTTTGGGTATTGAAAAGTCTTCCTCCCTCACGTAGAGAAGCAATACAACCCTACAAGAAGAACCTAAGCATTGGATCTAGCTAGGCAGGGCTGGTTCCTAAGGGGAAACCCATATCGAACAGCCTTCGTTCTTTCACTTGGAGCAGTTTCTAACACAAACCGCAAGTGCTCACTGGAACATCAAACGCATTTGTGTGAACTTGTTCCATGCAGCATGTTTTGTTTAATTTAATCTTACTACATGGAATAATCTATTTCTTTCCGTATTTGTTCTACAAGGGAGAGGAAAAGCAATTTGTGTTATACCTATGAGTCAGTGAGCAGCTGGAAAATGTTTGTGATTAAGGAAAATTTTAAGAACGACGAGAGAAAGAAGACAGACTTTGTAGTCATATCTTTATTCTACCACTTAGTGGCTGTACGGCCTCAGGGAGGTCACTTAACCTTCTGCATTTTAGTCTACTCAGCATATAATGTAGACATTATTACAATGTTTAATTTATTTGGGTTCAAAAAGTATGCCTAGTTGAAATACATAGAGTTTCTGAAGCGTTAACCAGGCTCACAATGAATACCCTTCCCCTTAAATTTCAGGAAACCCGAAATGGGCCAACGTCATAATTGTCTTGTGTGTGTGTGTGTCTGCAGTTAGAGGGATGCCAGAAACATAGTGAATGCTTAGAAGTATTTTACATTTACTTGTCTTAACAGGGCTAATAATTAGTTGATACATTTCTGGACAGTGTCAGAACATGAAATTTGAAGCAGTTCAGCAAGAAAGGAGGAATCATTTATGGCAGACATTGTTTAGAATTGTTGGCATGTGGTACTGATCACATGCGTACTGTTTTTGTTCTATTTAACTGTTGTCTGTAAATTCTCTACAGAGGCTATAGCCACCTACACAGCCACCCCTTATCGCATCCCCTCTTTATATACTGTTGACTGAATTGGCTGTTTTTGGCTACTGACCAGTCAGAACTGGTTTCTTCCCAAGTCTCCCGTAGTGGTCATTTCTGATAGTCAATGCTGATGCAGCCCTGGAGTCAAATATGTTAATATAATTTCTCGGTACTGAGAAACTAGACATTTAACGAATTATGAACATATTGAGGAACCCATTTGATTCCTATACATTCTCTTTAGTCATTTAAGATGCTCTCTATATTTCTGATTTTATTGGTTATATGTAATATAACTACCTTTATGACTGTCAGTAAGAATAACAGGATTAGAAGTGTCATATCAAAGGCCTTGATTTTTCAAACACAAAGAATAATCCTTACTATGTTTCAACTTTTACCAACATCCCAACTATTAAATACACTTTAAATGGGGGTCTTTGGACAGGGGATAAAAAATGCCCTTTATATTGTAGCACAGGTCTTTCTTTCTTTCAGCTACTTCAAAGGTGCTGCCTTTCATTTCTTCTCCAGAAGTCTCTAAGGAGTAGCTTTGAATCTCTTTGTCTACTTCTGCCCCTCCCATTCGCTATTCAAACCACTTCGGTCTAGCTTTTGTTCCTAAACTCTCAGTTGAAAAGGCTATTGTTAGGAAGGTCACCAAGGGGCTTCTAATTCCCAAATTTAATGAACTTTTTACTTCATCTGATATTAGTGAAACACTTCCATGTATTCCTATGTTTCTTCATTCTTGTTTGTGCTATATTTTATGAGCATGTTTATCTCTTCCTGCATTCTAAATATTTGTGTTTTACAGAACTCCATAGACTCACTGCTCTTTTTACTTCAAAACTCACTTATTTTTGTGGCATTAATGACTTGAATATGTGATTCCCCAAACCATTAGTTTAACACCAGATTTTGAGGACCACACTTGTGGCTGAAATGTCCATAGCTTATAATCATAAATTTGCATTTTCCACCTCTCTACTTAGATACTCTACAAGGATATCAAATTGATCAAATTCCAAAACTGAATCAATTGTGCCTATGCTTAAACAATTCTGTATTTTCCAAGTTTGCACCATTACTGTCTATTTACCTTCCAAACCTAAGAAACTGATTGATATTTTGAATCATCTTTCACTTATATTTAATGAATTATCCTTAACTCCCTACTTTTCCTCAACTTCCATTTCTATTTTAACTGCTCAAGGTCAAGACTTTCCTCTTTATAATTAGGTATAATTATTGTGGAAATATCCTAAGTGGTTCTCCTGATTTTGGACTTATTCCATTATTCTCTAGAGAGTCAACATAAAGTACTATAATACAAACGTGATGGTGTCATTTTTGTGTGTGTATAGCCTGTCTAAAATATAATGTTTTAGTGTCATATTTCTATTCTTTCCTATGTCTATGATGGAGAATACTCTTCTTATACAGGATTTACTCCAGTGGCAAGTAAAAAAAAATGTCAAATCAAAATCTTAGTACTTACTGAGTCCAACGAGTCAGTGGCTTTACGGGGTCCAGCTGGTAAACTTGAAGATTGGGTCATCCATAAGTCAGGTTCCATTCTGTGTTCCATGGCTGCTTTTACTACCACACAACATTATTATTGCAAAAAGGTGATGTTCATAGGATGTTCTCCCCTAAATGGTGCTATGATCACTACATATTGCCGATAGAGCTTTAGCACCATTTTCTGGACCAACAAGGAGTTTGCTCTACCCAGTGTTATTCTAAACCATCATATTTGACACCAGCAAAATCCATTGTTCCCAATGAAAAAATATTTAAGTAAACATTCAAACACACACACACACACACACACACACACACACACACAACTCTTCCCAAAAGTATGTCAAAATGTTATGCTGTCTTGTTTAAAAAGATTTCCATCCCAAGACTTGCTTTTGTGATAGCAAGGTATTTTCCATGGTAATCCAGACCCAAGTACTAATTCATTCCATTATGGTATTTATTAACTCAAAAGAACCATGTTACTTTAACCTGCCAAGGATCTTCTTTCTGGGGTCAAAAATCAATAACAAACTGTTATTGATTAGGTTATTGTTAGGTTTTCCAATAACATTGATCTGCTCAAAGTAAGGTATAAGAATTTTGATTTATTTGTTTTTTTTCTCAGAAAATAAGATTAATAACATTACCTCTGCTCCAAAAAATTTAATGGTCTTTGTAATATTGTATATTTTCCACACCATTAAATACCATGCAAAATCAAATATAATTCATAATGATAATGTATTTTCTATGTATAAATATGCCATTTTTATTAACAGATTACATTAGGTTATTTACTGTAAATGCTTTTTATTAATACCTTTGTAGATATATATACATTCTGCAAATATTCCCTTAAAATAAATTTTCTTCACTGGAATTACTGCATGAATATTTCCAAGGTTTTTTATAAACATGATCAAATATTTTCTATAAATTTGTAACAGTTTATATTCATTTCAACAGTACATAGGAAAGCCCATTTTTCCTTATTAATAGGACTGTTTAAGCATTTTTAATGACAAGAAAGTATCTTGTGTGTTAATTTCATAGATTTTAAAATAATCAGACCTGGTTTTCTTTTTCCACATACATTTATGTGATATTTAGAAGGTCCCATTGGGTGTCTCAAATGAACTGACATACTATTGTTAGTTTTTATGGCTTAGCATGTTGCATTTTCTCCAATCTGGTCGCCAAGATAATTTATTATCGAAAGTCCTGATGTCCAAACGATACCACTGCTATCACGTGGCACGGGACTGACTTTTCTCACTGCTTGTCTTGAAGATGCAGATATCCCCTACAATCTGTATTTCTACACATTGAGAGCATCATGTCATGTTCTACAAAAGTGTGAAGAAAGCAATACTACTTCCTTGTAAACATAATTCCATTTTATTACATACTATTGTCATTCTGTCCACCTCTGTGATATTTTTCTCAGAATAGTCTCTTTTGTTCTGACTCCACTATCTCTAATCATGAGCTCTTCATTAATTCACTCCTGCAAAGTGACACCCAGTAACCTTTCTTCCATATCACTCAGACATGTTCAAATCATCCAAATTTCCACCGCATCAGCCTATATTCACCCCCTGTTATGCAAAGGATTCTCCCCCACCTCCCTACAGGCAATTGTGTCTCCTATGGACCAGTTACCTAAATATTACCAAAAATCAGACTTACTGGGGAATCTTTCAAGTAGCCACATTGAAGTCATTGACTATTTATATTTTGGCCAAGGGATAGGAGAACCAAAAACAAAGAAATAATTCTTTCATTCCACAGTATTTTTTTTTATTCAGGGGTTTTATGCAAGCCCATGATGTCCATGGTCCAAATGAATTTCTATGGAATATTTTGTTTGAATTGAGCATTTTCCCCTAGCTTTTACAGAAACCGTGAGAGCCTGGTAACTCAGAATTACATTTAACAATAAAAATGCACAGATTCGGCCTTCAGTAGAACTTCTATCTTTTTAGTTATCAGATTACAGAAGCCTTGTGAGATGAGAGATATTACCTAGTCCAGAGGGCTTACAGAGAAATTTTAGCTTTGTTTGTTTGTTTGTTTATTTGTTTAAATCCCGGTTCTTGTATGAAGTGATGAATTGATATAAAATGATTTGGGCTTTCTCAGAGGAAAAAAATTTGCTGAGGGCAATGTGTTCCCTCCAGCAATTCTTAATTGAAAATTTTTATCATTTTTGAAAACAGTAGGGAAATAACTTTGATTGACCTTTCTGATGAGGACATTATTGAAAATATTTATCATCTGATGTTCTTTACTTCCCCTACCCTCTTCTCACTGACCTTTATGAAATAATTCTGAATTAAATTTAAATTTCCTTTGGCCTTTGTGATATTTACTATTGAAATACCATTTGCTTTATGGATAATTTTAAAGAGGGTCCTTTATGCACATAGCATTACCATACAAGAAGCATAGCTACTTCATGAGGTCTTTCTTCTCTGCACTTTTTACCCTCTTAACCAGGATTTTCTTTCCACACATCTGCTCTAATTCTGGAACATAGTGACTTTTACTATAAGCAATGACAATCTTAATGTTTTTAGTATGACAAACAATGATTTAATTATTTTTATGAATGACTAAGTTAAGCTAATGTTAATGAGATAAAATCAACTTGATGAACAAAAACTTACATTGGATTTTGTTTGGAAGCAGCATTATTTTTCAGTTTAGTGCAATGCAATTTAACAAAGAAATTTTAAGCATATCGTGTTTATAAGGTCCTGTGCTAGGTATAAGAGATATAGAGAAAAAGGCAGTAATTTCTCAATACAATAGGAATTGAGTACAATTGCTGTACTCTGAAAGTTCAGAGCCTAACACATTAGTGTATTCGTTAGGATATGTAGACTAGGTTGGTAGGGTGTCATCTATGTGTTTCTCACTCACGTACCAATGGGACAGGCTGGCAATCCAGTGTAGGCAGATAGCTTTGTTTCCCTAGATCTTCCCGGGGTCAAGTTTCTCCTTTCCCTCATCTGTGGTCATTATGTGCATAGTCAAATTTGGTTCACCAGCACCAGTTCCAAGTCCCAGACCATAGAGAGAGAGAGAGAGAGAGAGAGAGAAACAATGGCTCTTGTAGCTTTTGCCTGGGCTTTTTAAGAGATAGATCTATCCTTAAAATGACTGGCAAAGATTTAATTACATAATCACATCTATCTACAAAGGGATGGAAACTGATTTTGTCTGTGCAGCCATGTACTAAATTAAAACTCAGTATGAATAATGAAAGAAAAAGGTAAGATTGGAAATTGGAAAATTATTAGCAGTATGGATGTGCTTTTGTAGAAATAAAATACTAATTCATGTAAAGTGTTATAGTAGAGAAATGCATAATAAAATATATATATGAGAATATGTATATATGAGAATATATATATATAGGAATGGGCCATTACTTTTGGTGTGGGTTGTTGGTGACTCAGTAACCCTGAGTTCCAGTTCTAGTTTGTCTATTTTCAAACTATACCTTTGTGTTCTTGTTATCTATTGCATCTTTATACACCACCCCAAAATGTAGTGGCTTAAAACAAAAACAATAATTTGTCTTGCTCACAAATCTACAATTCGAGCTTGCCTCATTGTGAGCAGTTCATCCCTGTTCTGTATGTTGTCAGCTGGAATGGATCAATTATAGCTGAAGGACTGTGGACAGCAGGACCCATAAAATGGCACTGGTCAGGTCAAAATCGGATAAAATATATAAAACAAAATGGCATCACTCATGTCAACCAAAATGGCCGTCAGTCAGCCATGACTCTTTGATTCAAGAAGGAAACGATGTAAGCCACACCAGGCTCCCTGCCAAATGCCTGCCAGGGTGGCACACCCAAGAGAGAGGCACACAGATAGTGGCACCCGAGAGAGAGCACCGGAGGGGCTTGGCCCTGAGTCACACAATTCCCAGCTCCATTAGATGTCAAGAATTTGGGTATAATTGACATAGACTTCAGAGCCACCACCACGACAGCAAATCTCCCAGCATGAAATGCTCCTCCATGCTATTCTGGGCCATGTGCCTCCAAAGGCTCTGCCCTGCTGGGCTTTGGAACACCCGAGCCACCTGCTCTCATTGAGGCTGTATCCCGGACTCCAGACTGAGACTCTGGGAATCTGCTTCATTAAGCCATCATTGATTGTTGTGTGTGAACTCTGTGTGATATAGAGAAGATAGAGTATTAATGGAATGTTGATATGCTATCTCAGGTGAACCTATATTTAACAAAAGCAGAGTTTGATCAATGGCTCTTGCAGCTATCACCTCATTCCTTGCCATGCCCAAGTATAGACTCAGCCAGGTGACCCACACCCCCCCGAGCCAGAGGTGCACCCTGAATTATAGCAAAGATTAGAGCATGATCTTCCTCCAGAAGTTATGGCCTACAGAGGCCATTGTAAGGATGCTCGTGACAATCTGTCTAAAGGTGGCTGGCAAGTTAATGCCAGGTCTTTCACTGCCTGATTTCGCTGATTCACCGTTAACAGGAATCTAAACAACAAAACAAACAAGCAAGCAAAATATGACCAATGACACTCAAATATGGAACAGGCTGACAGGGTCCAGAGGGGAGAGGGGAGAGAATCATAGGGGAAAAGGGGATAGACTCACATGAACAAATATAAAGGACACATGGACAATAACTAAGTTGGGGGCGGAAATGGGAGGGAGGTGGGGAGCACTGGGAGGGAGGCAGGGCTGGGAATATAAGACAGAAAACGGTACTTGAACAAGAGTTAAATAAAAATAAAAATTAAAAAAAAGTTAATGCCAGGTATTAGCTGAGAGTCTGAATTTTCATTCATATGGGCCTCTTCATCAACTGCTTGGGCATTTTTCCAAAAGAAAATATTTTAAGAAGCAAAAAGCAAAGGCCAATCTCTGAAGAACTAGGTTAGGAAATAGCATAGCATTTCCTAACTGGCATAGCATTATTTCTGCCAAAATTATTAGCAAGAGTAGTCTCAGAGTCAAAATTGATCAAAGGGAGGAAGGTACCAAGTGGTGTCCTCGTAAACTCACTCCAAAAAAAGCAAGCTCTGATTTGTAGCTTTTGCCAATTTCTTAATGTAAATATTCTCACTGTGGCAGAATGAAAGCTATAACCATTACATCATTTAGCAGAGTTGAAAAGAGGTAAGAAAATATATTCTTATTAGCTAGTACAAGTACATTCCAACATACCACTTACTGCACCCTGACACGTAACAAACAGCAGATACTGTGTGGCCATATTTCACCAACCACACACTGGGAATATCAGCGAAATTACGTGGAACCTTTTACTTGCAAGATAGGAATGGTGTCTACATTGCACCTTAAATTTAAGCACAAACGTAGGCTGCAATTGAAAACATAAGAAGTTTAACGTGGAATGGCTTCATGATTAGAGGCTGTTCTAAAATTTGTCTGTATAATGATGGTAATGTTTCTCTAGAAGATAACATGATGTTACTTTGCTGTCGATTTTTCATTCTAAAGTATGTGGTAAACATGGTAAAACTGCTTTGATTGTTATACCTCACATACTGGTGAAAAGAGTGTATTATATTTACAGTTCTATAAATTCTACATTGCCCCAAATTTAAAAATGCTATTTTTATCTAGATACATACCCAGATTTTAGATATCTTTAAAAAATATTGGGTAGAAGATGATCTTGTCTCCTATTATGTAGTTTTATTTCAATCTTAGTATTTACTCTTCCATTTTTAAAGTGGTTAAGAGTAAAGCTAAATTAAAGTTGAAAACCTTTCAAAATATTAATGAATAAAGTGTGATGCTATCTAAGATTTGCTCCAAAGTAATCTGAAGGAAGAAGAAAGGAGAATAGGTAAAACAGTATTAACGAAGGTTTGATAAATGTTGAATGTTCTTCACGAGGTCATTAGTGGAAGGCCCATTGGTAGCTTCAGGATGGAGACTGGTCACCAAAAAGAACAAATATGTGACTGGTGGGTTGAGACTTCGGACGAGCCCGATTTCCAGAGACGGGAAGGTGGCCGGAGGTTCAGTTCAAACCCATGGTCAATAACTTAGTCAATTGTGTTAATGTAATGAAATCCCAGTACTCTGCACATCCAAACCTAGTGGACCTTACTGGTCAGTGAGCACTCTGATGTTCCAGGAGAGGGGCATTCCATGACAGAGGCTTTGTGTCCCTCCAGGAATATACCATGTGAGGTCTGGTGTAATATACCTGCAATGATAAGTAAAGCACTTCTCTGTGTTCTGTAAAGCACTCCAGCAAATTACAACAGCAAATCTGATGGGATTGGTCATGAGAATGCCCACAGGTGTAGCCCACTGGTTAGAGGTAGGAAACGCTTGCGTTACCCCCGGCCACTCACACACCGACTTGTAGTGAGAGCCGTCTTGTGGAAGGCTTTCTCCTTAAATGGCAGGGTTTGTGCTGACTCCAAGTGGTCAGCGACCAACCAGTTGGAATAAACATAAAAAATGGCCTTTTAAATAAAGTGTACATGTCTTGGATACTTTGGATACATTTTATGTTTTTTCATTGCTTTTTATTACTCCAACCTCTGAGCCTACTCTCCCATTGAAATTGTTGTTGTAGAAATACTTCAACCATTATGTTTCCCTAAACACACAATACTTATACATTAATTGCAACGTTATTCACACAATTGCAACGTGAATGCTCACAGCACCCTCTTTGTCCAGGACGTCCTTCTTCTTATATCACCTCCTTGTGAGTGACTGACTCTGTTCTGCTTGGCTTATTAACCACTTCCCCGGGTGTCTTCCCAACTACCATCGACCAACTTTCTCTCACCTCAAAATCCCACGCACTGCCGAAAATGTTGGAATGAGTTCCCTTTTTTATTTCTTTTACAGGAGTTGACCATCATTTCAAAACGGTCATGGAGTTGTTTCCCACAACGTGCTGCTAGGTCCACATCAACGTTCTCATCTTTGTGTTTCGACTCCTGGGACCGAGCTCAAGGGTTGCAACAGAGAGGGGGCAGTGAATATTCGTCGTGAGAATTATTTGAGTGAAGTGAACACATCTGTTTATGTCTTTCATAATGCACTTGTGTTGGTTTTCAAGGTCTAGGTTTACTCCACTGTATGTGATTTATTCTATGGAAGTTAGTTATTTTGTAACTTATTTTACTTTAAGTGAAGATAGTTCCTGTTAGAGAAGGAGTATGGAAAGTGTCATTTGTTTGTCTTTTGTTACTTTTTTCCTCTAAATTTTATTGGTATTTAAAACAGTCTATATTCCTGTTGCTTTGTGAATGAGTGAACAACACAGCTATGTCTTTTCATCTCTCAGCTCTAAGTATTTTTATGTGTTTTCATAGAAATATCTTTAACTACACTGTAATTTTGACATCTGAGGTCTAAATAATAACAAATACATGAATCAAACTTGACAGTATCTATTGTTGACATAAGGTTAGATCTCTGTGTGAATTGTAGAACACTGTAGTAATCCCTTTTGAAGATTAAAGCTGAAGTTCTTACAAATGTCACCTTTGTCACTCAAGATTATCAAATGTTGAGAAGTGAAATCCTTAATTATTCTATTAGAGTGTGTCTTTATACACCAATTTGGTTCATTTCTTGTCACTCTACAGTGTATATGGAACAGACACATTTTGATTCAGCAAACAGGAAGACTGAGTCTCTGTAACTTCATTTATTTAGGTGATGATTGAAAACTCCAGTTACTCGAAATGCCTGATCTGTGTGCACTTAGAAAACAGAAGCTGGAGATTTGCTTCTATTTTTTTCCTTAAAATTACAGCCAAAATTATGTAGGCACTTGGACTCTCACTGTAAGATAGTTAAGAATAATAATCAGAATCTGTCCCAAACTGGAATATAACTTTGTCATCAAAAACCTTTCAAATCTTGTGTGCAAAGAATGGGAAAAGATATATTATATATAAAGATATATTATATATATATTATATATATAAGATATATTATATATTATATATATATATTATATATATATATATGTATACCCTTCGTTCTCTCCTAAGCTATTTCTTTGTCATTATGTAGACATAGATTGAATTTGTCTGTAATTAAGATTTTCCCTTCCATCCTAGTTACTTTGTCATTTTCCAGCTTTATTATGGATAAAAAGTTAAAGTAGTATATAATTTCTGTCTTAAGAGAGCGTTACAGTACCATTAGGGAAGGAAGTAACAGTCCAACTTTCAACAGCAGCAAGAAAAAAAAATGTGATGCTCAGGACCCTTCCCACATGTCACTCAGTAATATTTCTCAATAGCCACATGTCTGGGATAAAAAGCATTCTATACTCCTGACCATTGGCCAGAAATTAACAACAGACCCACTTACCTGTTGTTCCACATGCCATTCTACATTTAAATTCTGTTATAATTATCTACTGTTTCTTCTCTTCTAGAATATTGCATCCCATTTCTCTGATTCTAAAGGTGCAACTATCCTTAACATTTTGAATTCAAGCAGCCTCTGTTCATCGATGGCACTGGCTCAGAAGTCATCTTTTCTTTAATATGATGCCCAGCACAGCGCATTTCAGTACTGTATTCCCTTCTAACTTATAATGTGCAAACTGTGCCCATCCAGTCAGATAAAAAACTCTTTTGAGTCACCATCAGGTCTTATTTTTCTGTTCCATTTCTCTATTTTCACAAACAAATACAGTAGCGAACACAGAGTGGATACTCTACACATACATGACTGATTGATTTAACAGAATGACTAGGCTTTCTACTCAGAGTGACCTTTTCTGAGAAGCCTTCCAAAGTGACAAGATAGCTTTGGGCTAATACATTTCAACAACTTGGATAATAGTGAATCTTTCCTTGAGACTTTGGGCTAATTTATTTGTATTTAAGTCAAACAGGTACATATATATGACTATATTTATATAATTTGGAGAGAGACACAAGGCAGAGCCAGAGACAAACAATATGATTATTTCTACCATAAAACCTATTAGCTCTGGAGTCAAAAATGCCTAGATTCTTAACTGAGCTCTTTCATATGTTAGCTTTTTTATCTCGGGCAGTTGCCTAACTTCTATGTCTTAATGTCTTCCTCCATAAAATGTTGATAATTGTAACCATTTCATACTTATTTTGGTGGAAAATAAATGAGGAATAATAAGTGAAAGAGAAATTAAATATTCAGATGTTTAATAAATGTGGTTGTATATGTAACAGTACACTATAGGGTAAGTTATGAGTTCTATGCATATGCATATATGCAGATACAGTCTAAAACTGACTTTGTGATCTCTATAATATTGTGTCATTCTCGGACATTCTTTGAAGACTAGTTCAGAAGTTGCTTTGGTGATCTAGTTACGAAAGGTATCAAGTCCACTCTGGGTAGATAAAGTAAAACTTCCTAAGGTCAGGAAACAGGGTGAGTACCGAAGAGCGTGGTCATATAGATCACCTTCTGACTGAGCCTCCAGGGATTGATACCTGAGCCCTATGGGGAAAATGTCATTAAAATAGGGTGGTGATTACTGGAGGGAAGGGGTGATTACTTATCACCAGTATGTTGCAGGAGTTATGCCAGAATGCACACAGAGTTGAAGGAAAGGCAGGCAGCACATAGCAATAAATTAAATATTATGTTCCTTGCCTAAAAATTTGAAATGGCAGGACAGCAAAAAATAGAAGCTTGCCTTCTGATCCAGTGGTCTTTAGTATTATACTCGGTTGCCATCTTTACCTAGGTTTTCATAGCCTGCTCATCCAAGTCACTTAAAAGATACTTTAAAAATATATAATACTGAATCACTGGAAATTTGATTCATTATGTTGATGGTAAGTCCAGGAAGCTCATATTTTTAAGTCTTCTTTCTGAATCTAAGGCAACAAATTCTGGAAGTCACTGAGCTACCTCATAACGGATTCTTTTCAAACATCTACCATTCACCCAGCTTTGGAATCTGCTAGTCTAGGTGAGCACCTTAGTTCAGCCGCACGATAGCTGTCTAGTTGAGGACCAATTTTCAGAACCTTATAATGTTCTTCCATCAGAACTAATTAGCAGCAGTGTTCTTACAATTACAGACAATGCGATAGGATAGTGCTGGTCTAACAAAAATCTCCCCAGCAAGTTATGTGATGATTTAAAGGCCTTTTAATATTAATTGATACTGTATTATTATTAGTCATTGTATATTATACATATTATATAAAGGTAAAGGGATTAAGCAAAAATAAATAAATAAAATGAAACGCCTCACAGACACAGGACTGAGACAGCAGTTTGGTGATTACGAGAGGGAGAAGGGTGTTGGAGGTAGAGGATTGTATAATGAACTCTCTTGGGTAGTGAACACACAATGTAATACACAGATGATGTATTATAGAACTGTACAACTGAAATCTATATAGTTTTATTAGTCAGCAATACATTCAGTAAAAAGAAAAAAGAATTTAAACACAAAATAAATTTTTAGAATATCAAAGTTAATTAAATGTTGCCAAACTGAAATGCTTTCTATGTGGGTTATAAAACTAAATAATTAATTTAATAAAAACTTTTCATGGTCAAACTCATTTGTTGAATTACATACAAAGGAATTATTGCTTTTTGCTTTTAGTTCTGAGAGCAGTTTATCTGTTTGATGGTGGTTTTTACCATCACCTGATTGTGTCGATTGCTTCATTTGTTGTTTGTTTGTATTAATTCTTTTTTTTAAGATTTTATCTATTTATCTTTAGGGGAGAAGAGAAGGAGAAAGGGAGAGAAACATCAATGTATGGTTGTCTCTCGTGGGTCACCTGCTGGGAACTGGCCTGCAACCCAGGCATGTGCCTTGACTGGGAATCAGACCGCGATCATCTGGTTCACAGGCCCGCACTCAACCCACTGAGCTACACCAGCCAGGGCTGTTTGTATTAATTCTTAAAAATTAATTCCAAGTGTATTCATAAATAGGTAAGTTAAATTTTTGAGTTGATGAATTGATTTTTTCCAGTCTTTAAGATTTTATGACACATTAAAAATCCAAGTGATTTGGATTCTCAGTTAGCATAACACTATTTACTTTTTTGTGTTTTATTATTTCTATTTGTGAAAATCAGTCACACCTTTCAAACTATCCTAACATGTGAAATATACTATATCTATGAAATTTAGAGGTAAGTTATATAAAAAGTTCTATATGTTCCTATAAGCCAACATAAACATGAAATTAGTAGATGCTTATAATATTAGAGTTTTTTGTTCTTTTGCAAAGGCATTTATAAAAATTCATTCAAGGTCTTGAAACAGGGATGGACAAAGGTAGGTTTACAGTCCCAATACAAGTAAATATAATGGAACAATTAATAAATAATAAGAATAAACTATTTTTTACACAAACTGCAAACCTCCTTTTACCCACAACTGTGCTTTTTCCACACATTATACATGACAGTGTGTGTTTGAAAAAACATTATTTATGGTATACACTTTACTGTATCTGCAGTGCAATCAATTTACACCATTCACAGAGAACATTAGAAAGTGGCATTTTTGTTCTTTTATAAATATATACATCATATAGGTGTGTATACTTTAATACAGAAATCACAAAACATGGAAACAATGACATAGACTTTTCAATGTTACTTCTGAGGATATAAATAAACAGTTTTATTTCTTTTAAAACTTAGCAACAGAGAAATTGTTAGCTAGAGACATTTTATATTCTTTCAGTCCTTCAGGGTCCAAGTTTATACTCTTCCTGGCCATGATATAAAATATAATCAGTATCAGCAGGATTCTGAGAATCTGTAGATTTCCCCAGTACTACATCACTTATTCTATTACAAAGTCTTTAGAATTCAGTAGATTATATATTTGACAGCTGGCAATAAATTTCTATCGTATGAAATAAAAATAAAGTTAAATGGAATTATAAAAGATATGCTGAATCTGCTTGATATTTAAATTATGTAAGGATAAACAAATATTTCTCATCATGAACGGGAACATAGAAGGAAAAAGAACAGGAGTTAGATATAATCCTTGTATTCTAAGTACTGTCAATCAAATGGGAAGCTACTGTATAATTTAACAAAAAGCAGACTAAATTATTGTACTACCTGTTCAAATAATTTAATAGTAAGAAGATGAAATTATTCATTTGAGTAAGGAATTAGAAGAAATCTTAATTGAAAGATTTGGTTATAACTTTAGAACATAACAGGCTTTGAATAGGCAGAGAAAGGGGAGAAATGAAAGAGTTTTAGAAAAAGTCACACATTTTGAGAGGCGCCATATGTCGACCATTTTAGAGAATGGAAAATGGTATTTGGCTAATATAAGACAGTTTTGTGGATATACATAAGAAAGAAAGTTGCAGTGATATATTTCAGAAGGCCTTGCATATTAATTATGAAGTTTATTTTTTAATACTCACTAAATAGCTGTGACAATAGTATTTTTATGCAAACTGTATATTAAGATGACAATTAGCCACTGTTATTAATAATACCTAAATAAAGTAAGAAATTGGATTTTGGGTGAACACTTAGACAATCATTACGCAATGGGTTATAGACCTTTAATGGTCTATGTAGTGGGGTGGAAATAAGGAAATATAATAAAATAAATTATTATACTCTTTATACTCTTTTAGCTGAGAGATAAAGGAAACAAGTGACTGGGCTGTCTACTCTTAGAGACACTTGGGATGTGACCATTCAAAATGAAATATTAATGAAATAATAAAAATAATTTAAGAATTCTACAAAAATTTGGTGTTCCTAAAAATCTACTATCAGCAGCTTTTAAAGTATTTTATTCCATGTGTTTTTAAAGAAAGTAAAACCCTATAAATTCTAACATATTAATATCTAAGGACAATAAAGAATGATTATATTTAAAAGAAGGAGATTTATACATGCACAGGTACCACTCTCACTGTTAAGTCTCTTAAATGTTATTGTCACATTTCCTCAACATAAAAATTATTAAAACAAAGTACTGTTAACATAGCTCTGTCTATAGGAAGCACATGGTAAACACTAACCAAGGTTTAGAAGAAATATGCAAGGAATAAAGAAAAAGGAGTCCAAGTATAACACTATAGGAAGTCATTAACATAAAAGAAGATAGCGAGAGAAAAGAACAGAGAATAACTATAAAAATAATCAAAAAACACCCTGTCTGGTGTAGCTCAGTGGATCGAGTGCGGGCTTGTGAACCAGACGATCGCGGTTCGATTCCCAGTCAGGGCACATGCCTGGGTTGCAGGCCAGTTTCTGGCAGGGGACCCACGAGAGGCAACCATACATTGATATTTCTCCCCCTCTCTCCTTCCCTTCCCCTCTAAAGAGAAATAAATAAAATCTTTTAAAAAAATCAGAAAGCAATAACATGACAATACTTACTCCCTATAAATAGTTACATTAAAATGTAAATGGAGTAATTACTCCAATCAAGACACATAAGGAAGCTGAATAGAGGAGGAAGAAGGAGGAGGAGAAAAAGGAGACTCGTTATGCTCAGGGTATGACCCAAATAACACATTATTAGTCCAGTTATATGAAGTTCCTGGAGTAATAACACTCAGAGAGACAGAAACTAGAATCATACTTGCCAGGAGCTGGGTACATAGGGAGCTATTGTTTAATGTGTGTACAGTTTCTGTATTTCAGGATGAAAAGACTTCTGCAGTCTGAATGCACTCCAACAGTGTGAACGCACTTCATACCACTGAACTGTGCACTAAAAAAAAACAGTCACAATGTTAAATTTTAGGTTATGTGCATTTTATCACTATAAAAAATTTTAAAAATTGAATAGCATATTTTCTACAATTTATTTTGAGCCTTCAAGAAATTTGCATTTAAAAGTCTTCGTAGTTTCATCTTCTCAACCACAGTAATCAATTTTTAAAAGGCCAATATGAACTCGGTTACCAATACAACTGCACAATTGTTTCAGCATGTGATTTTCTTTTCTGGATATCTGTTCTCAATCATCATCAGTACTGGCTTGCCCAATTTAAAAACATCACTAATTAGAGTCCTGAAAATCAGCTGTGCGTTCTAGCATATGGCTACTTATGACTCTGCAGAGATATTCAAGCACCCACATTGCTCATGGATTTATCTTTGATGCATTGAATAATTTATCTAATATTTAGATATTGATTTATCTGTTATATTTCTGAAGAAGGCGAAGGCAGCTCCCTACTTTTCTTGTGCTTTAAAATGTTAGATTTACATTAAGGTTATTTTCCATTTCTCTTGGGCCTTTTAAAATTGTGTTCTAAAGTGAGAACAATGAATAACCTAACAGAAAAAGATTTTACCTGCACTGCCAATCTTCCAGCGCATGGTAAAAGGATCTTACGTAGTTTTTATGCAGCCCATAATGGATGCTGGCAGGCAACCATGACAGACACGGTCCAGACATCACCTCTATGTCACAGATCACACAAATAGCTAGTGAATCACGGGAGGAGATAAAGTGATGGATGAGAACTCCAAGTCACTTACTTCAGAAGGCACATGGCTTACATTTGTCCCTCTGCCTTTGAAAAAAATCGCAGCATTGCAAGACAATAACACAAACAAAGACAAATAAAAAAATAAAAAAACAACAGCAAACATTTTTCAAAATGTGAAACAGTCCAAAAGATTACTGAAACAGTAAGGATTATGTTGCAACGTTTAAATTCTTACTATGTAAAGTGGGTTTCAGATAAATCTTGAAAACATGTGGCTAAATGAAAGAAATCAGATAATAAGCTACATATCATGATTCCCTGCATAAGAGATACCCAGAACAGGCAAATCAATAAAGACACAAACTAGATGAATGTTTGCCAAGAATTGGAGGGAAAGGATTTGGAAAGGTCTGCCAATGAGTGCAAGTATCTTTTGGGGGTTGTGGTAATTATCTAAAATTAGTAATGGTAACAGTTGTAAAACCTTAGTGAAACCAAATGAATCAGATGCTTTTAAAAGACTTGAATATTGCCCTAATTGTCGTGGCTCAGTTGGTTGAGTGTTGTCCCTCAAAGCAAAAGGTCTCTGGTTCGATTCCTGGTCAGGGTCCATGCTTATGTTGCAGGCTGTGTCCCCAGCTGGGGTGTGTGCAAGATAGAGGTTTCTCCCTCACCTTGAGTTTCTCTCCCTGTCTTTCTCCTTCTCTTCCCCTCTCTCTAAAAGTAAATAAATAAAATATTTTTAAAATTAGAAGACTGAATATTATATGTGAATTACATTTTTAAAAATTTCTTAGATACATTAAGAGGATGTTAGAAGCTCAGAAATCTGGATGAAAGAAAATATATATTTGACCAAACACTAGGTCATCTAAATTTAATGAGAACACATATTCTGAAATTAACGATGCTCAGACACTTAAATTACCCTTAAGAGAGAATGTAAAGTAACATATTTCAGACAATAGGCCAGGCATGAAATCCTAGAGTTTTCAAATATATTTCTTAGAGTGAGTATGATACTTGAAATATGGAATCCCTTCATTCTTAGACTAGAACTACTGAGCAATCCACCTTCAGAAGACACATATAAATTAGCCATTGAGAGACTAAAACATCAAAAAGCAAAGTGGGCCAGGTTCAGTATGTTAGTATTTTTGTTATGTATTCTAATTTTACATTCTAATGTGCATATATACTTCAGTGTGTTAATATTAATTCTGAAGTGGAAAATTCTATGAATACAAGAGTCTAGCTTACTTGCTTCTACAGCCTAAGCAGCTTTGTTTTAATGAAATGGTACATTAAAATTGCTTTTTGCAAAATAAAACCATTAAGTTTATATGCTGATGTTATTACGAAGTAGATGTGCTGTGGTTAAATATAATGCTTATTGAAAAGCAATTGTGTTTATGGCTTACTCAAAACTTAATTTTTCTTCACACATATTCCAATGTAGCTGAAAACAATAAAATGTTGGCAATATAGAAACTCTGGCCAGAAATGTATATTACTCATATAAATTGCTGCATTAAATATTTCTCAGTAAAAATTCAAACAAAGCATCATCTTATTTTCTGTACCTGCATTATAGACAAGTTGAATTGGACATGAAAATAAAAAATTTTCTTTTTGATTTGCAGTTACTTATTTTTATTCGCTAAACGATCTCTTTGACACCTTAAAGTAGAAATGTGATTCAGTATCATGCAGTTAATATTTTAAAACTAACAGTGAAAGAACTAAAGGAGAGTAATAAAAGGATAAGACTATTTTTTGCCTTGAAAATAGGGAAGTGGTTTTAGAAACCATTTACTGAGCATATATGAGAAACAAGGTTCTGTTTATTGACAACATCAACTTACTCTTTTTTTTAAAGATTTTATTTATTTATCTATAGAGGGGAAAGGAAGGAGAGAAGGAGAGAAGTATCAATGTATGGTTGCCTCTCGTGCATCCCCTGCTGGGAACTGGCCTGCAACCCAGGCATGTGCCCTGACTGGGAATTGAACCGCGATCCTTTGCTTCACAGGCCCGCGCTCAATCCACTGAGCTACACCAGCCAGGGCTTTGACTTACTCTTTCATTACACCTACAACTCATCATCAAAAAAAATTAACAAAAGCTAGAACTATACAGCAATTAAACTTTACCAAGATCACAAATTTAATAAGCTAATAGTTAATGTTAAGGTATATTAATAGGGTGATGTGTAATGAGACTAGAACATATGTCAGTTTGATTAAATTCCATTATGCCATCAACTGATTATAACACACCCATGAAAAAAATAAGGGACATGAAACAAAAACTAGTAAGAGCCTTTTCATCATCTAAATGGGGCCAATAGTATTAAAGCATAAACTGTAAAATGTGTTATTTAAAAATTATTTACAGAACTATTTCCAATCACCCTATTAATTGACTTGCATTTAAATTACCTAATTGTTAAGAATAAATGTGTTCAAGTCATGTATTACCTGCAAAGTTGTTGGGATGCACAATGAGAAGAACTCCAGCACAGTCAGACAAAACAGCATGAAACACCCTGGGGGGAACACAGTCACACAGCAGTGTGACATTAAAGTCACTTATTTCAGATGTGGTAGTGTTGTAGGCCATGTTGTTACCATAATCGCGTGGGAAAGAGATGGATATTGTAGTGTAAGCCATTTGTTAATGAGAGTGATAGTAGAGTTCCATATAGAACGAAATCTTCAAATTTGAAAGGAAAATGACATCACATCTTTTCTGAAAGGAAATGTATTAGTTTGCAAATATGATGTGGAAGCACAGACTCATTGTTTCTGTAGATTCTAGGTATCCATGTACATTCTGTCTAAATATCCTTTAAATATAAAATATAATGTTTCACATTCTATAAATAAATTATTTTCTAGAATTTCAAACATCACAAAATATATTCTTTATAATCTGTATAAAGCTTTTATAATTATTGACATCAAATGAGTACTTAATATAAAATAAGTCCTGGTGGCTCTCACCAAATTAATGTTGATGGTGCAAAATTAATAGGTTTTATTATTTTTAATATTTTGTATACTAAAAGTAAATATACTGTAGTAAAAGTGTATGTGTATAATTCTCTCAGCTGCTCACTTAAACATAATTGTGTAAAAATACTATAAATATAGACATAAATGTTAATGTTTACTTAAATAATATAAGAATTTCAAATTCACACAAGGAAAAACCCCAAAAATACTGGAATTGTCTTCTGGAGAACAGGCCCCTTATAGCACAGGATTCTCCAGCTAGGTGAGTGTACTAGGGATGCATCTGTATCAGTGTACCAGCTGGCATCGTTGTGAGAGGCTGTGTTCAGCTTCAGTGAAATTTTTGGAAGGACTCTGTCGACATGTTTGCCCATTTCATGATGGGTGGTTTATGAGCACACCTGCCCACACCACACTGAGTGTTCAGCAGTTTTTGATAGAAAAACATACGACCCCTGTGGCCTACCCTCCCTATTCACCTGATCTGGCCCAGGTGACATATTTTTGTTTCCCTTGATAAAAAAAAGTCCCCAAAAGGAAACACTTTGTCAGTGTGGAAGAGGTGAAGAAAATAGGCAGAAGCGCTAAAAGGCATCAAAATCGACAAGTTCGAAAACTTTTTGAGCAGTGGGAAAAGTGTCTTGATAGGTGTATTGCATCAAATGGAGAGAGAGTGCCTTTGAAGTGACAAGTTTAAACATGTCAGAATAAATGCCAAAGTTTTATACATAAATTCCAAGGTTTTTGGACCCCCTTTTATATATTTTTATTAGATAATATTCATATGTAATTTTTAAATTTCCATTTTGGAGCCTATTTGACACATTTTAAATAAACCTAGACATAGCATATTAACATTTTATGATTTCAATTAAAATACTATTTTTGCTTTTTTACATTTCACTCAGTTAAGTAGTATTATCTATTTATTATTATAGAACCAAAAAATTTACCTAAGAGGAAAGGTTATTTTTTATGGGCATTGTTGTATTTTATATTTGATCATTTCCTTTCCAGCTTACTTTGTGAGAAATTCTCACTTAATGCACTACGTACTTGGTCTTGAACATTGAACACAATGCTCCTGACCTGCTCACAGTCTTTACAGACTGGCTTCAAGAAAATGTCCCATCAAGTGATATTTTCTTTCTCTAACTGGCTTATTTCACTCCATGTGATAATCCCCAGGTCCAGCCCTGCTGTTGCAACAGATAAGATTTCCTTCATTTGACAAACACAATAGAAACAGAGGCAGGAGCACAGGACACAGACTGACAGCTGTCAGGGGAGAGGTTGGAAGAGGGAACGAGATGAAAGAAGGTGAAGGCATTAGCCAAGGAACAGTATGCGTAACCCATAGACACAGATACCAGTGAGGTGACAGCTGAGGGGTGGGGGCAGTCAGGGGCTGGGTTTAAGTGTGCAAAGGCAGCAAATGGGGCATCTGTAATAGTGTCAAAAATAAAAATAAAGTAAAAGAGAGAAAGAGGGGAAGGAAGGAAGGAAGGAAGGAAGGACACCACCTCAATTAGAGCCCATTCAGTTGTTAGTGGTAACTAAGATCAAGTGTGACATGAATCCTCCGTATAACATAGTTTCAAACATGATTTTTAAACTTCAAGGATGCTAACCTTTATACCTGTACACAGTCCACAATGCTATGCACAATGAGTTGTTCACATTGCGTAATCTCTGAGGAGTGCCATACATCCCTTGAGCTGCTCAGCTTTGGGAGTGATTGGAGGGCGGCTTCACGGGAGGAGGAGGGGTGCAGTGCAGGCTGGACAGACAGCAGTCTCCCGTACCAGAAACTTCCTAGCCATAGCTGTTGAGCACGTGGCTGTTAATTGATCTATCTGTGTTGGCATAGCTGTCATTTCACTTCTTCGTTGGTATAATTAAAGGAAATCAAAACATTGTACTACATAATTTTTAATAAGATATCCATTAATTCAATGAATTATTATTAGCTACCTGTATTCAGTTAACTTTATTAAGTGCTCATTTCATCACATTCAGAATCATTAACAGCTTGAGATGGTACTTAGGACTAAGTTAATGTCTTTTCCCCATGACTAGATGGATAAATATTTGAATTGATCGATCTTACTAAAGGAGACCATGTGACAGACATGGCTAATCATTGGTATTAAGACTGGGAGGTGGGGAATTATGACATTAAAGACAAAACAGATCCTTGTTTATTTTTGTACTCTTCAAGATGATTTTATTTAATTTACTTTTTAGCTTCTTCATTTTCTTTTTTAGTTGTTTTTAATTTTTTTATTGTTTTTCATTTACAGTTGTCCTGCCTTTTTTCCCAATGACTCTCCTTTGCCCTGGCACCCCCCCCCCCACCGCCACCCACTAGAGTGAATCCTTCCCCCATTGTCCATGCTCATGAGTCCTCTATTCACCTATATTATTTCCAAAGTTTTGGGTATTTATTGGCTCATGTATTTTTAATGATGTGTGGAGGATATATGAGCATAATAAACATGTAATTATACAGGTGATCTATCACTCACTATCTATTTCGCTTATTTATTTTTTTATTCAGTTTCTAATTATCTGACAATTTAGTCATGTTTGTGTAAATGTACTAATTATGGACCATTAGTTACTGGGGGATGTAATTAAAACTGATATTTTGTACACATAGTCATATGTAGAGCAAACTATTGAAAAAGAATAAATTGCTGCTTGATGTAAAACAATGTATATATCCCCCCAAAAGACATCTTTAGCTAAATAAGCCATGAACAGAAGAGATCATGCTATATGTTTCCATTTAGATAAAACTCAAAAAGAAGTGAAACTAACCTATACTCCTGGAAGTTATGCTAATGGCTAATCCCTGGAACCCCATATGAAATGGAGACAGTGATGTTTTATTTTTGGAACAGTGTGGTTGCTACAGATGCAAATAGCTATGCGTAGATTTTTTCCCATCGAATGATGACAGTCTCTGGGTTGAATATTTGGTTAGATGACAGAGCACGGAGGCCATGGATGAAAATATGTACTCCCAGGACTCTAGCTTTTTGATTCTACTTGGTACGGATTTGTCTAAAGGATTTGAAAAACAGCACTTCTGGAACAGTGAATCTCTGCTCCTCTTTCTTTTTAAAAAATAAAGATGTTGAGGCATACCCCAAGACAATGAAATAATTGTCTTTGAGGATGAACCCAAGGAGTTGCTATGCGTGTTAAAATCTAAGAAGCCCTGCCAGAGCAGTGGTTTTCAAAGTGATGCCGCTGCAGCACCTGCAGAGATGGCACCTAAGAACATACAAGAAATATAAGATAAAGAGTCCACTTTCCTGCCCTGGCTGGTATAGCTCAGTGGATTGAGCATGGGTCTGTGGACCAGAAGATCGCAGTTTGATTCCCACTCAGGGCACATTCCTGGGTTGCAGGCTGGTTCCTGGCAGGGGACCAGATGAGAGGCAACCATACATTGATATTTCTCTCCCTTTCTCCTTCGCTTCCCCTCTAAAGACAAATAAACAATATTTTTTTTTTAAAAAAAGAGTCCACTTTCCTGATCAGAAACTTTGGAGTTGGGACCCAGAACCCTGTGTGTTGTTAACAAGCTGTGGGGGTGAGTTTAATCCACAGTAGATTTTGAGAAATGCAGGTGTAGAAAAGAGCACAAAAGAATGACTCAATGAAGTTAATAGGAATATTGGACTTGAAATTACCCCAGCAATAAGTCAAAAGTAAGTAATTAGCTAGGAAATTGTTAAGCTCATTGTAAAAATTCTGACCAGAAAATGCATCTCTACATATAAATATAAATGTAAACAGGAACAGATTCTTTCAGGACCTGCTCCTATTTATAAAAATGTACAACACAATAGCTACAAATAAGGTATCTTAGAACAAAGGGAAACAACTCAATTAAAATATTATTTTAATGTATATAATGCCTTTCATATTGTTTGAGCCTTTCTGCAATAGTAATATAATTTTCAGCCTCAACTTCAAGCCAGTGATCCGGAAATGTCTCATGCACCTTTCACGGACCAGGTAAGAGACGGAGGCTTCTGGTGAATAAATTGCTTAAAATCCCATGGCTAACAATAAGCAGCACCAAAACTTTTGACTCTGATTTTTCTTATGCATTGTCTTTTTTTTCGAAAAAGTGGAAGGAAAGACGAATCTCTGCCTGACAGCCATAACCACTCATGAATGTTGTGTGTGTCTCTATGTGTCATTAGAGTCCCTACAATTACAGAGAAGGAAACTGAGCTTTCACACGAAGCGCAGAGTTATAATTAAAACAATCATATCCCAGATCTCTAAAAAGGATTCTGAATAGGTTGCAGATTGCTTAAAAGCAGAAGATAATCAAGCACATCTAAAGAGGATGTTATAGACAGAAACTTTTCCTGTGTTAATTATATGCACTGGTTCAATCAAGAGCCCATAATAAAAAAGGATCACTTTATTTATTTTTTTTTGCAGGCCGAGACTCATTATCTTGCCATTTTTTTTACAACAGACATTTATCTTAAAATTTGTACATGAGCAACCTTATAACTCCTCTCTGTTATCTCTCTGCATCTGAATTTCCCTTCAACAACTACAAAAAAAGTCACTCAAAGCCCAGTGGTTGCCGTGATTATATGACAGTAAGAGGTATAGACTACTCTCTTAATTACCACCTCTCAACCGCCAACAAAACCAAGTTTAATTTGTTTCAGTGGTGCACAAGGAGAATATGTGCCAGGTTACAAAGTAAACTCACAGCATGGATTATACATTTTTCATGCTGCTATTTACATATTGCCTTACATATGTTACATGTTTGATTGTTTTTAAAAAATAACCTCAGTGTTCACATAAATGTATATGGAATTTTCATGACAGAAAAATAAATTAAATTCCATAGAACTGGGTATCTACTATATGTCAGGCATCATGCAGGTTCTAGAAACTTGGTGATGATTAACAAAGATACTGCCTTCTTGGGAATGGCAGACAATTAACAAATAATTTTTTAAAGATTTTATTTATTTATCTTTAGAGGGGAAGGGAAGGAGAGAAGGAGAGAAATATCAATGTACAGTTGCCTCTCCTGAGTCCCCTGCTGGGAATTGGCCTGCAGCCCAGGCATGTGCCCTGACTGGGAATCGAACTGCGATCGTGTGGTTCACAGGCCCGCACTCATCCACTGAGTCACACCAGCCAGGGCAATTAACAAATAATTTTAAGTGAATAAATGTTATGAACGTGACAGTAAAAAGGACTATGAATCTAACCTAGACAGAAGAAAGGTATGTTTTCCCAAAGTTGCATTGATGCTGATATCTATAAATGAGTCTGTTAGATAAGTAAATGGGGTGGTTATCAAGGAGCGATTTTATTCAAACAGAAGTGTATATTCAAAACCCCAGAAAATGACATTCTCAGAACAGAGAAGAGAAGCAGAAGCGAGAGAGTAAGGCACACAGTGTTAAAGGTGTTGAAGAAGAAAGTCAAGACCATTAATGTAGCCATGAAGGCCTCAACCCAATGGTTCATGGAAGAGCAATAAATGGCATTAATCACCATACATATGCTGTGAAAATAAACGATCATTTAGGATGCAGTGGATAGAATAAATTGAAGGAAGTCAAGAATACATTAATGAATTAGCAAGACAGAAACTTAGGTGTGTATATGACAAAGGCATTAGGGATTGAGCTCAGTGGACAAGTTTGGGAAAGACCCATTCAATTGTGAAATGGGAAGATCTTGATGATGAACTAGTTATTACATTAGATGCTATTGTCTTCGAAAGAGTGTAATCAAGAATGCCCCTCTGGTGTGTGGCCGGAGAAAGGTGGGAGATAGATGTTACAGTAGTTGCAATAGGAACTCTGATGGAAAAGCAGATTTGGTGTGAACTACGGAACAATTCAGTTAGAAATGTGTGCGATTTGAGATGCTTGCAATGAGAGCATACATAGAGATTTCCGTTTTAAAGTTGTAGAACCACTCCAGTTTTGAGAAAAGATGTTTTAGTCTGGTCATTTGCATTGAAAAGTTGATACTAGTAGAAGTAATCACAGTAAACAAAATATGATTAGAAAAAATATAGGAAAATAGAAAGTCTCCCTACGAGGGCAACACAGATATCCACCATTTAAGGGAAGGAATTAGCAAAGCTACTGAGGGCAAATAGGCCTTAAAGACTGTTGGAATCATGGTATCGAGTTATGTCAAGAAGAAGGAAATGTGGCCTGGTCGATTATCTTTGAGAGGTCAAGTAATACTTAAAATTATGTGTTGGCTTAACAGACATGGACGGCATCTTAGCCAAAGCCCTATCGATCAGTGAAAGTAAGTTGAAGAGAAATGAGAAATTAGCAAAATAAAAATAAATTTAAATGTCCCTTCAGAACATATTGTTATAAAGGATAAGTTATGTGGGACGAAGAGGAAAATGGTATAGAGTGAGCAAATGTTTATTTTAGACTGAAAAAGAATTATATATGTAAAGACAAGTAGGAGAAAAGTACAAAGAAATGGCTGAAGACACAGAGGGGATAGTGGATAGAATTAAGGTTCCCAAGCAGAGGCTTAGGAAAGAAGCTGGGCCTCAGTGGAGGTGCACGGTGCAAGGATATTCACACTGATGAGAAGCTGAAAGAAGAGAGAAAATAAGAAAAAAAGGAAGTTAGAGGATAGAGATAACGTTAAAATGTGTTGTGAGAAAGTTATACTATACATTGATTTGACAATGTCGAGCAGGAATCAGAGCATAGAAAGAGTTGAGAGGTTTTATAAGAGGGAAATGAAAGCAAGAACTATCAGAGCTTGAAGAGGAGGCAAATGAATTATACAGCCCTGGGGAAGGAGGGAAATGCAAAGACAAATATGTGAGAGTTAGACCTAAAGAATCTGGAAGTTGGCAATAGTGTAATGCACATAACTTACTGACTCCAACGCAAGGAAGAGTTGTACATCTGTTCCTCTTTTCACATGTTATAAAGAAATCTGTAATCGCAGCTTTAAGCTTTAAACCTGATCTTGGAGAACACCTTTGTTGGTTCACTTGCTTCTGCTCTCTTTCTCTCCTCTAAGCTCTCTTAACAATGTGTTTTCCATCTATCCTTTGTAAAACCGGGCCCAGTCTTGATCTATAGCTATCTTTGATTTGCTATTTCCTTTCTACTTATCAAAGTAGTTCATAAATCACAATTGTGATAGAATCGAGAATGCCTTTCTTGACATGTTTGGTTGAAACTAGGTATATTTCCATTGCTTCTATGGTATTCAGAAATATGTTTTGATCAAAATCGCATACACAAAATATTGAAGAGAGCTATGGGACATACTGGTTCATTATCTTCTACCTGTAAAAGTACAGACATGCTGTATTGCATGACAGATGGACTTTGGAGCCAAAGAAACTCATGCTTAAATTTTAGCTTTCTAAATGTGGGCAAATATTTAAAACTCTTAGGCTTCAGTGACTGGTAAGTAAAGGTGATACCTGTTTGTAAAATAATCATATTTAATGAAACAGTTCTCAATTATTGTTAAATTTTTCTATACAAGATGTTCTGAGACAAATTTTTGTTATTTTTAGTTGTTCAATGCTATTTGTTGAGAAACTAAATATTACATTTAGAAGAATACATCACCATAGCCCTGGCTGGTGTAGCTCAGTGGATTGAGCACAGGCCTGCAAACCACACGATCGTGGTTCAATTCCCAGTTAGGGCACATGCCTGGGTTGCAGGCCAGTTCCCAGCAGGGGACTCATGAAAGGCAACCATACATTGATGTTCCTCTCCTTCTCTCCTTTCTTTCCTCTCTAAAGATAAATAAATAAAATCTTTAAAAAAGGGAATACATTACCAAAACATTACTAATGTTGATTATTGTTATTATTAATTATTAATTAATAAAATAGGATCACTGGATTCAATGTCAGAATGCAATAGCAACATCTGGGTCATTTTGAAGACATCATTGTCTATAACTAAATTTAATGACTTGCAATATTATTTTCAAAAATTAGATAAGTCTCAGTAAAAAAAGGAGTGGCATTATGTTCTTACAATATCTGGTTTGCACATTAACAACAAGTGTCCAATTTATACCCATTATCTAAATCTGAAACAGATGTTAGCATAGAAGTAACTGAAACCTCTAGAATTTGAACTGCTTTTCCAAACTTACTTACCTTATGATTCCTGGAAATAAGCTGGAGACCAAGGTCTCTTTGGTTCCACAATATATCCTCTCCACATTTCACAACAACATAAATCAAAGAAAGAAATTCCACAATGACTTTCAATTCAGGAGAAGTTTCAACAACTTCCTATCAGGAACCTGAGAGATGATCTTCTGGGAAAAATAGCATGCTAAAGTTACTTTGACTAGAGTCAGGTAATGATGTCTCTGTTGTCCAAATCATCAAGGTCTTTGGGATTTATTTTTATTACATCTATAGAAAGTAAGTTTATTTCCATGCCTGGTTGAGTCCAATATCTCCTTGGGACTTACATTTTTGAGGAAGCTGTGTGTTCTAGTGATTCCCCACCCCCACTATCTTCTGTGGAAACTGATCTTCTGTGGGGTACATATTCTAAAGAACACTCAAAAATATAAAACTATAATTTACCAGCATCCAAATTAACACTCTGCAGAAAAATTAATGGCACTTTTTTATCTTTTTGGCTCTGACCAGATTACCTGTAATCCTACAAACCCAGCATTGAAGATGTTCTATGTTCCAAATGGTTCTCAGACATCACTAGCTAATTACAAAATCCATTTATATATGGAGCCAATATAGCATATCCCTGACATGATAGACACAGGTGAAGATAGATTCCACCCCATCGTTGTCTCTCTGGCAATGTCAAAACAATAAAATATAACTGTCATCGAAGTTATTCTGTGATTTATTTAGTTTAAGCAGTAAAAACATATAAAACTGTCCTGGCTGGTGTAGCTCCGTGGATTGAGCATGGGCCTGTGAACCAAAGAATCGAGGTTCAATTCCCAGTCAGGGCACATGACTGGAATGCAGGCCAGTTCCCAGCAGGGGACCCATGAGAGGCAACCATAAACATATAAAACTCATTACACATATTTTATATGTAATGCCACCCAAATAACCAGAGAGTGGAGAATGAGAAATCTAAGGGGAAATCTGTGTAATTTCCCTCTCACTTGAGGCTGTCTACAAAATGCATTGTAGAAGCAGGTGTTTGCAAGATATAAGTTCAAACACAAGCAGACATGCACAAACTCATGTAAGTACTAAATAATTAAGTAGTCCCCTTTGGTATGCAGCACACCGGGCAGGAGCACAGAGGAGTTGGCAACACTAAAGACTTTTTGGAGTCTGGAATTATGTTCTGATATTTGGATCGGGGATGACACTTTAGTCTGAGAACAGGGAAAATGGGGGGTCCTGATGATTCAGGCGGTGCACACCTCTGCTCCCTCTCGCCTGCTCATGAGGAAATCACAATATTGAAGTGCAGTATTAAATTCTTCAGTTCATTTGTACACATGTCTCCCTGGAGGCCTATTGTCCTCCCTCTTTTTATATTACAGCACATGATTCATTTATCCACTCACAATTACCCCCAAAACAAAGCTTGAATTTAAGAAGTAACAGTTGTTTTAGAAAGAGATGAAGAGACTGACTTTAGATGCTATTTCCAGCCTGAAATTTAGTAAACACTAAGAACTTTATGGTATTAAAATCATTGCATATTGTAGAATATATAAAAGACCATTTGAAAATTATATTTCTGCCCATTTTTATATAGACATGTAATGCAATTACATTTATCAGTTTATGGTGAACGCATATAATTTGATTTTTCTAAAGCCTTAGCATTTTACCCATATTTTCTATAAAGTATTTGATATTAAATCAAAGATTTTGGATCTTATATTGTTACTTTATTGTTATAAATATTTAAAACGGAAACTTGTACATACAGTAAATGGTATGGTTATTACCAGAGGGAAGGGGGGTGGGGAGAAATGAAGCGTAAAGGCAGCCAAATATATGGTAACAAAACATGATTTGACTTTGGGTGGTGGGAACACAGTGAAATATACAGATTGAGTATCATAAAATTCTACACTTGAAACTTGTGTCATCTTACTAACTAACCAATAAATTTAATAAAAAATAAACATTTTAAATGAAAATAACTTATAAAAGTTGAATCATTTTATCATCATATATTTTTAGGAAAATAAATTTTAAATAAATTTCATATAAATTCTTACTATAGACAAATGATTTTAAATTTATATTTAAACTTGAATAAAAATTTTCATAAGATTAGTGTTCCATAGATTTCTGAGTGTTTCATGAAATTTATTTGGAGCTCAAAGCAAATAGATTATGTCATTAATGTTTATCATTTTGTATTCCCTGTATACATAATAGTATATATCCATACTTATATATGCTTACATATTTATATATACATTTATATATATAGTCTGACATTTACTTATGTATATATTCCTTGATGCCTGTCAGACAATGCATAATCTTATAGCAGTTGTACATTAAAAACAGAACCAAATAAAACCACCATAAGTACCTTCATTAACACCTTTTCTGGACTAATTTATAGGTGTATTTTCTATTATCACATATATATGATAATAGATATGACATCTTATCTATTCGTGTAATCACCTTATGTATTGAGCATCTCTTTTGTTGCAGGCACAGTGATAGCTACAAGCAGTCCAGGGATGAATAAAACAGATGCCATCCTTGCCTCTTGGCATTTGTTGTATATTCTCTGAGGAGTTCATTGAGTTTTCTCCACCAAGAAAGTAAACTCTCCATGCTTCTAACAGAGACTTCTAAACTCCTTGCTCTAAACCTTTACAGTTTAGACTTTTCACTATAATGCATTTTTACAATAAGTAGGAATAATCAAATTTAAAAGTAATAGCAAGTATGAGATTGAAAAATGTGTCTTCTTCTTATCCGATCTTACCATATTGTATTTAGCCAAGAAAACTGAGGGGGAGAGTGAAAGTATATGCATCGAAGTAAGGAAAATGAACAGTTAACCTTGTAACCATTGATTTATAAGGTAACGATAAGTCAGAAGGAAAACTTTTCTAGAATTTTTAAGCCTCATTTTCTCTTTTGACAGCAAATGCTAGTGGAATTTGTAATTTAGCCTAACTATGAACTGATATCAGCCCAATAGAAGTCTTATTCCAATTCAGATTGAAACTCATGCATCTCCCAATACTAATGTTATTCTATCTTTATTTGAAAATCTTACATTGTACCATTTTCATCAGCAAAGTATTGCTCAGAGGCAGTTTTCACAGCGGTCTTTTTTTTTCCACCATGTGTCAATCATCATGATTAGCCCTGCCAAATACTCAAAAGGAATAAAAGAGAGAAAATGACAGACCTGCCAGGTATAACGTTGGAGATCAAACGATTCAAAATCTCTGTATTAGTGATCATTGTAGCCTTAGGAATATTTAGAGAAAAGTAGCCTTGAAGATAAATTTATTTAAAAATATCTTTAAAGAAAAATACACTCTATTTTCCTGAATATACTCTTGAATACTCTTTTTTTTACAACAAGTTAAATATATGGTGATGAGCTGCTGAACTTCAATTTCTAATAATGTAGACAATGCGTAGAAGATTACAAATAAGACAATGTCAAGCAAAAAATTATATATATAAAAACTGCCCCAATGTATTGTGTTCAATATTCACATTCATTAAACATAACTCCCCTGTAATTTCTATAATGAAAGAAGATCACTTTCTATCTCATAAAGATAATAAATGGTTTCTATAGATAAAACACGTTCTTATAGCTAACTGCTTTAGATAATTTATTCAAACTTCTTTCAGTCACTTTCATTAGTACCATGGTAATACTAATTACTAATGCTGAAGTAATTTAGTAATATAATACTTTGTCATTTTCACCTGGACTGGATTTTTGGTTTATCTGAAAACAACAGTTTTTAGTATAACTTATAATTTAATACTAAAAATTTAGTGTAGCACTGGAATATGCATTAATCTTAGATGAAGCCTCAGAGAACAATGAACACAAGGAATCTTCTTAAAAAGAATTTTACACCACCTTCAACATGATGTAATACATGACCAAATGACAGTGGGTATTTTTTAAGGTTTTATTTATTTCTTTTTGGGAGAGAGGAAGGAAGGGATGAAGAGGGAGAGAAATGTCAATGTGAGAGAGAAACAGTGACTGGCTGTCTCTCATACACACCCTGTCCAGTGACCAAACCTGAAACCCGGGTAGGTTTCCAGATCAGGAATTGAACTATTGACCTTTCTCTTTGTAGGACGATGCCCAACCAACTGAACCACACCAGTCAGGGTGAAAGTAGATAGTTTTCTGTATTTAGTTTTACAAAGGAGAGTCTTCTTTATAGTTTTCTTTAATACTCCATATTTATATGTATTTACTGGGGATGAATGGACTGTGTGTGTACACCAGGCCATGAAGAAAGATATCCACATTTGATTATGCAACATTAGACTTGGCTGTCTCCGAGAGATTGCAGTGAACATTTTTGAAAGTATATATGAAACAAAGAAAATATAGGTGGCAGGTGGCCAAAGTGATTAGTAATAGAAGGTAGTGAACTCCATAGACATTTGTTTATTCTCCAACCACCCACCTGAACCACCCCCACTTTAATGCAGATTTTGGATGGGCTAGGGCAGTCTAATATGCTAATAAGTAGCCCATCTTCATTGCCATCTTTGCTCCAGAAACCCCAGCCTATATCAATCAACACATAGTATCCTCACAGTGCAAAAAATTAGTACAATAAAAGCCAATAGGAGTTTGCCATTGACTTCCTTAAAAAAAAAAAAAACGCATTCCACTTTTAAAATCTAGGCCACAGTCATTCCTTTCCTGCTGAATAAGATGGCAATTGTTTCCAAGAATTATTCTCCATCTATAAAGACAATGAAAAGGTGACCAAGTGAAACTGAAAATCTATGCATAAATTGTGACATTACTGTGCCATTAAATCACCAGCCCTTAAATTCTGTTTGTGGTAGCCTTCCTATTATGTGATTAAATATATGCCAATATTGTTCAAAGCAATTTGTATTGGATTTTCCGCACCTTGCAGCTGAAAGCCTTTGATATAAAACATTGTCTCCAGTGTGCTTGGTTGTTAGCTTAATCTTAATTCAATATTTGATTCATCCTATGGACATTTATTAAATATCTACTATTTCAGCAAAGACTACGGAGGCTACAAATAAAAGTGCCTTAAGGAAAACGTGGTTTTTTTTTTCTTGTATAAACACTCTCTAGAGGTAAGTGGTCCAGGGTTGGTTATTGCTCTGCTCCTTGAACTTCTCAGAGAACCAAGGGCTTTGCTGTTCAGAGCTTTGCCATATTCGAAAGGGGATCGTCCCTTATCTCCTGCCTCAAAAAAAGAGCATATGCATCCCCCCAACATGACAAGGAGGAGACGTAGAGAAAGGCAAAATGTGTCTAAAAGCTTTCATTTAATATTTCTGTGCACATTCTCTCTGCGTCCAACTTAGCCACACCGTGACACCTGGAGTTTTAGAGGGCCACAGGCACCCTGGATTGGCGTGGGTAATTCTGGGAAAAACGAGGGTCTAGGTACTGAGAACAACCAGCAATCTCTGCCGTTGGCATGATGCATCAGAGACTGCGCTTGCTCCTGGGTACTGAGAAAAATCATAGTTTGTGAATAATTTCTAACAATGTTATGACAAGTAGATTACCAATAGATGTGATAACCATGACATTTATTGTATAAACCAAAACAGTTGTAAGTATGATAGGAGGCACCGCTAAAGACTGTGCTGAGAAAACCAATAGAAATTGAAACTGTTTGTGGACATGCTGGAGACAGGGAAAGTCATTTCAGGATCAGAGCCATTTAAGTAATTTTCCTATTAAACTAAAACATTTTATATTTGTTACACAATATTTCCAACCAATTGTATACTCCTGGTGTTTTAAAATTCAGAAGCTAAAATAAAATATTTTCTTAATGACTAAACGCCATAGGAAAATTGATTATTTTAGACATTTAGTGACATTTTGAAAGCCGTAAGTGAATGTGTCTCTACACATTTTATCCTGTAAGATTATACCTTAAGAGCTCCTGCGATTCTCTTTTTCAACACTTCTTTTTCCTCTATGGTTCAACTGTCAAGTGTCAATTTGGGTTTTGGTCACAGTGTTTTTAAGAATCATTTAAACACCTCCCCCCATAAAATTGTTCTGAGTGGTTTACTTTGGGCTGAGTGAAGAGATAAGAGAGCTTGTTAGAAGTGCGTGTAAAGTAAAATGCCACGATATATCCAAGAGAGTACAGTGTATGGATTTCAGAGCATTAAACTTTAGACAGCTGTTTTAGGTTACCTAGATACCAGTATGATTACTCCTTTCAATTTTCAATGTTTGTTCAAGAGAGCTCAGATTATTAGAGGAATCTGTGTGTATAAAGTATAAAAATATGTTCATTTGCTCTCCATTTTATCATATTCACTTATTTGTACGGCAAAATGAGTTTCAGACAAATTAACTGCTTCCCTCATCAGCGCCTTCCTATAATATATCAAATACATTGTCACTCTGTTTACCACAGTCCAGTCAAGGAAATACGAATCAACCCATGTTGATCAAATAGGCAGAGTGGTTACACAGTGGCGGAGGGCTGAATGATAAAAAAAATGTCAGGATTTGAATAAATAAAAAAATAAGAGATAATACCAAGAAATGTAATTTGCTGCTGCTCTAGGCCGGAGGCCACCAGCCAACACCAGGTACTTCGCAGAAGAGGCCATAGCAGCAATTCTGGACACACCAACAAGGTCAACAGCATCGAAATAGTCACCCATGTGCTCAAGTCCAGCGGTACCTCACAGCCACCACTGCTCCAAGCAGTGCTAGCAGCTGCCAATAACAGCTGGGACAGAATCAGAAAACTCCCCTTTTCCTCCCATCTCTGACCCACCAACAATGCGTCCTGTTGGCAGACACTGTTAGAAAGCCAACTGGCAAGGCATGAGAAAGATATACTTGGTTAATTCCCAACATCCTACCCAGCAGAACACAGAGGGACATAAGTGGAGCCCATGGTTAAAATGGCAAAACACAAAAATGAAGACCAAAATCTGAGCTTGAGAAGATTAACCGTATAAACAACAAAAAAAGAGTTACATTTTGATTGTAACCTGAGTTACATTTGATTGTAACTTAAGAAGAGTCTGTTACTACTAGATTCAATTAAGGTTTTGTTTAAAAATAACTTTATTTTAAAGGAATAAAATTATTTTGCCGCATTTAGGATTGTCCTCACTGGAGTAAACACATTGTCTTCACTTTTCTTCACCCAGTCATCTAAAATATGTATGCACCATATTAAGATGTATATACTGTATTAGTCAGTATAGCCTAGGTTTTATTGTGCTAACAAACAGCACCAAAATATCATTCACACACATATTTATTTCTGGCTATTCCATGCTATAGGCTTGGGTGTCGTCTGTAGAGATGTCATAGCCTCCCTTGTGGTAAATCAGCCATGTAAGCTGCTTAGATCTCGACATTCTTCACATGTGGCGGCAGGCGATAGTGTGCAAGTGAAGAAAAATCACATAAGCGTTCCTGTGCCTATGCTCGGAAGTGAAACATCACTTGTAGTCATAAATCACAGGGCTCAGCAAGGAGACTGAGAAAACGGGGAATCTTTCTTTTACAAGGATTACTGGTTAAAAGTTACACAGGCCAGGACTATAAAGAGGGGGTTAAGTATATCATCTAATGAAATGTTCTAGATGAGGTAACGTAGTCAGTAAAGACCTCCCTAAAGGTGTGATATTTGAGTTCAGACTACTATATGCGTTCTGCTTTACATACTATCCATTAATGATCCTAACCCAGACTTGGAAATTGCATGTTAAATTATGGATTTTTTGTCCAATAGATACACAAAGAGTTTCTGTCAGAAGAACCCAAAATTATAATTAGACTGTCTTCTAGAACATGAAGAGAAATAAAAGCACCAGCTTATCTACAAAAGTAATTTATTTTTTGACTTTGTAAAATAAATTCTTAAAATGTTCTTGTCCTGCATAATATAGTTAACCAAAGGGCAAAGGCAATTTTGATGGTGAAGCGTAGTCTAATCAGTAAATTGTGATGAAACCAGTAGACATTCATGTGTCTAAAAAGATTAACCTGGGTACAGGCCTTATATATTTCATACCAATTGACTAAAAATGAATCATAGACCTAAATGTAAAATAATACTAAAAAACTTTTAGAAGACTGTGGGTTTGGCAATGACTTCTTATATATAATACCAAAAGCACAGCCGTATAAGCAAAAAATGATGAATCTGGCTTCATTACAATTTAAAATTTCTAGCCCTGGCTGGTGTAGCTCAGTGGATTGAGTGCAGGTCTGCAAACCAGAGGATCACAGTTCGATTCCCAGTCAGGGCACATGCCTGGGTTGCAGGCCAGTTCCCTGCAGGCCAGTTCCCAGCAGCAGACACACTAGAGGCAACCATACATTGATGTTTCTCTCCCTCTCTCCTCCCCCTCTAAAGATAAATAAAATCTTTTAAAAAATTTAAAATTTCTAATTTGTAAAATACATTGTTAAGAGAATGAAAAGACAAGCCACAAACTGGGAGAAAATATTTGTAAAAGCCCTGTTGGATAAAAGACTGGTATCCAGAATATGCAAAGAAAACTTAAAACTAAATAAGAAAATAAACGATCCAATAAAAATGGGCAACAGTTCTGAACAGAAAACTCCTTAAAATATTCTGATGGCAAATAAACACATGAAACATGCTCAACATCCCATGTCATTAGGGAATAGTAAATTGGAACCACAATGCTGTGTCATTGCATCCTATTAGAAAGGCTACAATTCAATACACCAGCAATACCAGATGTTGACAGGAATGGAAAGCAGTGAGAACTCTCATTCACATCTAGTAAATGTAAAATGATACAGCCACTTTGGAAATCTGTTTTGGCAGAATTTTACAAATCTAATCATAGCCTTAATATGATTTGGCAGATTTTTATTGGTATTTCTCCAAATAACTTGAAATATGGTGATCACATAAAAAAGTGCATATGAATTATAACAGCTTTTTTCTTAAATGTCAAACTGGAAACAACTAAAATGTCCTTATACAGGTGAGTAGATGAACTTGGCATGTCCATACAATGAAATGTTATTCTGCACTAAAAAAAAAAAAACAAACACGCAAAATAGGCACCATGACACAAAAAGACATGGAAGAATCCTAACTGCATATTGCCAAGGGGAGATGCCACTTATGACAAGTATGCATAGTGTATAGCCCTAACTATACTCTCCTGGAAAAGACAAACAATGGAGAGAATAAAAAGAGCAGTGGTCACCAAGGATTAGGAAGGAAAGAGGTCTATGAGTATCTGGTGCACAGTGGAATTTTGATCAGTGAAACTATTCTACTTAATACTGTATAGTGGGTAAATGTCACTATATAAATTGGTTTTTGCCAAAACCAATCAAATGTTCAACCCAAAGACTAACCCCTCACGTAAATAGAAATTTTAGTTCATAATGTTGTGTCATCAGCTCATCAATCTTGACAACTGTAACACACGAATGCAAGAAGGTAATAATAATAGTGGAAAGGGGAGGCAAAGTCAGACTGTATGTGATAAATCTCTACCTTTTATTCAAGTTTTCTGTATCTAAATGTTTTCTTTTTAAAAATATTTTATTTATTTATTTTTAGAGAGGAAGAGAAGGAGAAAAGGATAGAAATATCAATGTATGGTTGCCTCTCGTGAGTCCCCTGCCAGGAACTGGCCTGCAACCCAGGCATGTGCCCTGACTGGGAATCGAACCGTGATTGTGTGGTTCGCAGCCCACGCTCAATCCACTGAGCTACACCAGCCAGGGCATATATAAATGTTTTCAAAAAATAAAGTCTATCTAAAATATTCTTTGCATCAGTTTTACCACACTGCTTGTGCCCTCAGACATGATTTTTTTATTTATGACACATGTATATTTGAATTAAACCAAGATTTATAAATTTTGAAAATTATTCTTTGGCAAATAGGTCATAAAGTATACACAATAAAATGTTTAGGGTAAGTTGAAAAATAATTTCTTATATTAAGCAATTAATATAGTTATACTAATTTAAATTACCTGGTACTGAAGGGATTCAGAATATTAAGGCTTAGAATAAATTGTTTTTTTTTTAAGTTTCTGTGTGTTTCAGTGTTTGGTTGGGAATATAAATTTTATTTTATATAATTGAAGAAGTAATTAAAATTATAATTAAGGAAATGGTGTTATTCAGTCATGTTAGATGTTCATGCCACCAAATATCCAATAAATAAATAAATGCTAAAAATAATAAAGAGCAGGCTGATAGCTCTTGGATGGGTTGGGGAGTGGAGGAATTGCATTTAAAAAAAATAACTCATGGACACAGATAACAGCGTGGTGATTTTGGGGGAGAATAGGCCATGTGGAAGCGGAAGAGGTATAAGCAGGATAAATGACATTAAAAATGCAATAAAATAAACTGTTAAAAAGAAAAATAATAACTGTGTTGTGAAAAAATGAAATAAAATAGAAATAGGCGACTAAACCCAGTTGCGGAAATCTAACTGAAGTATATACACATTTAACAATCTCTCCTGGTGATTTGGGCCCAATTTTATTCTATTGTCTCACTAGAATTTCCTAGCACTCCTTTACACAGACAATATTTTTGATCTAAAGATTTTAATGATCCCTCATTAAATACTAAATGTCTGCACAAGATATTGAATGACATATGTATTCAGTACTGTGAAATGAATCATCGAATTGTTCACTCATCCGTCCATCAAACCTTCTGTCCATGAAACAACGAAGTACTAAAATCTAACGATGTACTAGGCATTATTGTTGGAAACACGGAATACAGCCACAGTGGAGAAAATAAAATGTAAGTGAGAAATAAATACCTGTTATAGGAAGACTGTGAAATTTGCAGTGATATCATTTTTTTTTATCTTCTAAACAACAGAAACTTATTCTTCACTGTTCTGGAAGCTAGAAGTCCAGGAGCCGGGCACTAGCATGGTCACACTTTCTGGTGAGAGTCCTCTTCTGTTCCATACCTAGAGGCTCCTAACTGTGCCCGCACATGGTGGAAGGGCAGTATCATTTTTTAACAGAATTAAAAACAAAACAATAAAAGCTAACTATTGCAAACATAAGTGTTAAAAGTCAAGATGGCATATCAAAAAAGGTTATAAAACAGGATCATGAAAAATACTGTGGCGTGAGATATGAGGCAATTATTCTGGCTCTAGGATGGCAGTGGGGGAAGCATGAGGTAAGGAGAGTTGCTGAGAAAAGGCTCCGGAACAATGCTATGCTTAAGGTATGCCATTGCCTCATCACCACCTCAATGCTGGCATTGAGGTACCTCAATACCTCAGTGCTAAGGTATAAGCATTGGAGTAGGTTCCATCTATAAATTAATTCAATTTTTTCCTCTTGTAGGCTGTATCAGTCAATATACCACAGAGTTTTCCTTTTTCCTTCTCTTTTGTGCACGCCTTATCCTCTTCCTGAAGTCAATTATTTCTTGTTTGATCTGTGTATATGAAAATCATTCCCACTTTTGCCTTAAACCTAGAACTTCCAAACTATTACAAATGGGATTGTTGTCATTGTTTTTCATTTTTCAGAATGATTAGAGGGACAATACTTCTAGAATTCAATGAATGTGTGTTTTGCTTAGCTTTATATTCTTAATATTTCTGGGTTTTGTCTTCACATATATTTTAAGTGTTCAATATAGGAACCAAATGTTTGGCCCAGCTATCTCGTGACCTCATAGTCCATGAAGAACAACGCTTGCTGGTTTCTAGGAGTTGCTTATAATGTCTGACCTTCCCTTCTGTTACTTTCACCCACCATCACAAAAGCAGCGCTTATGCAGCCCAGGGTTTGGCAAGTGTTTTCTGTAAAATCCTAAACATGGATCCATCTTTCCAGTCCAGTCTCTCTCTATGTGTACCAAACTCTGCTCTTGTAGTGCAAAAGCAGTCACAGATAAAGGGTGAGTGATTCAATGCAGCTGTGTTCCAATAAATAATTTTATGGACACAGATTTGAATTTTACACAGTTTTTGCATGGCATGAAATATTACTCTTTATCATTTTTTTACCTTTCCATATTTTACATTATTTTTACCATATGAATTCACGATAACAGACAGATAGCCTCGTTTGGTAACTCTAGATCGAGCTGGTTCCAATTCAAGGCCATTTACGGAGCTATGATGTTTGAGTAGAACTTCCTATGTCAGAGTGGAAGGAGAATAAAGCTCTGCATGCATGTTGCAGACACCCCTTTGATGAGAGTTAGTTAGGCTATTCCACGGTTTTGCTACCTCAGCTCCACTTGTGTGGTCTTCAGGGACCTTAAATTGACACTAGATGTCTCATGTAAGAGGACCCTAGATAGCAGCCCATGAAGTGACAAAGGTACTGATAGGCCTTGCCCAGCAGCCCTAGTGTTCAAGTCTCCTCTGCCTCATGCCTTATGTACCTGTTAAATAGGAGCCCTGCCTACCCAAATCCTCTCTTTTGGTTTCAACGGACCCATCTGGCCCTAGACCCAAAGCACTCCACCTGTATATGCTAATAAAGGCCTGTGGCCCAGTTCCCGCCTCTCTTCTCGTCTGCACTCAGCCTTGTCCTCCCCTTGCTGTCCCTCCCATCACGCTGTCTTCTTCCTCTAGGACCCACGAGAAGTAAACTCCTCTATTCTATTTTCTCTGTGGCCTATTGCTGAACAACAGCTCACAACCTGGCCTGCTGTGCTCCACTTGATAACTGTTCATTTTAACACAGTCATAACACCCTCAACTGGTTCCATGCAGCCTTCTGAGAATTTCTCTTCCGATGTTAATATTGCTCCCTAATGGCTTGTATCTATGGCTAGAGGGCATCATTACAGTCTTCCTTGGGTGTGCACGTACACTGTTGGCTTTTGAGTGTGGTAGACCTGAAACGTTTACATTTAAGAAAATTTGTTCCACTTGGACCCACTCAAGCCACTGGAGGACTATCCTGGGGTTTGCAGAAATAGACATTTAGTAATTAAGGATGATCATCTCCCTGTATGATTACTTCACCGTTCATCAAAACACTGAAATTATCAAAGGCCGCATGGAGATTTAAGAGTTTATAATGATTGCTTCTGACTAAATAGTCACAATTATATTTCCATTATCTTACAATATTTTTAATTGACTAACATATGTATTTTTACTATATTAGCAGTGTATTCAGATAAATACTTTAGCTCATCAAGCCATATGAAAAAGTTTCTCATCATACTGTATGGCAAAATCGAGAGATTTGTGTGAATTATAGTGGAATTGCTTTGTTTTATAACTATATAAAAATTATGTCCCATCAATATTGAGTAACAGATTGTTTCAAACTGGGGGTAGGAGGTATTGGGAACTGTCTTTATTGGTAGGTTACACAGCCCTATCTTTGATCCTATTGTCCTTAACATTTTTATTAATGTCTTTGATGAAGATATTCTGGTTGCTTATGACACAGATCAGCCAGATCAGGGAGAAATAATTTGTACTTGAATGTTGCTTTTTAACAAGTTTAATAAGAAGGAAAGGAATATCCATCTACTAAAATAAAATGAAATAAGCATACAATTGCACGTACATACACCCAGATAAATGCCCTCTGCACAGCCTGCATTTCTACTTTCATTGTTCAAGGCTATAAATCATAATGGAAATTTGTTTTCCCTTTTGTCAAATAGATGTAGCCAGAGTCCCTACCAATGGAAGGGATCTGACTATGGCACATTGTCTGAACAGGGTAGGGGTGAATTAGCCTCCAAAAAGACAATTTGTGGTATGATACTGACAATTGGTACATGGGACTTTAATTGCAATTTTAGGAAAACTTAAATTATTAATGTTCTGTTAAGAAAATGTATAGACATCTTAGACAACAAAATTATGCATCAGCAAGACCATATCTTCGTCTGGAGGGAGAAACCATAGTGCCCAAATGATTCTAATAATATCTCTGCCTCCAGCTTCTTCGAGACATGTATTTCCCCCCTGCAATAGCACACTAGATTTAAGAAACCTCTGTTAGGGATTATTGAATAAAATAACCTAAAATCTGGCCATGATAAAAGGAACTTCTGCGTTCAAGCTTAAAACCAACAACAAAAATACAGATTTCGTAGGAAGGCAGGGGTCACTTTGGTTTAACAAGGGATAATGTTCATCTCATATATATATATATATATATATATATATATATTATTTTAATGTTTAATGTTATATATATTTATTTTAATGTTTGCTAGTTCACCACCCATTTACAATAGTAAATAATTGTATAACACTTCACTTTAATTAGAATTTTACAGACTAACGCAAAAACCAAATTAATATACTGTAAGAGGAATATAGAAGTATGGTTTGGAAAAGTAAATATAATAACTATCTTCAAATACTTGATAGGCTTACTGGTGGAAAAGAACAGATTTTTCTTATTTGTGAATGACCAACACAAATTATAGGGAGTAGAGTTTTAATCAATCCAAGTGAGAAAATTGACTAGATAAACAATTAATTATCGGAATTGACTATGTCACAGGAGAAACACAAAGTGACTGGTTTAAATGAAGTCTAGAAAAAATAATCTCAAAAAGATTTTGTAAAAAGGATTAAAATGACATTTATGACAAAAAAACCATGCCCAAAACCAGTCATAAGAAATAGGTAGTAAGATGTGGGTCTAATCTCCATGAGAACTTTCTAACATCATTGTCTAATGAAAAAGTGCTCAGGAAATCCATATTAGCCACATTACGGACTAACTTCACCAACATCCAGCTCACTGATGTCTTGGCCTAATTCATAAATACAAGCAAAATGAACCTTATAGGTAGATACAAGCTCATCTACTCCTGTGGTTCCTAATCCTGACTACCCATTAAAATCACCTGGGGGGATTTTAAAACTAATCAATATCCAGTGCCCTCTACCCCCAGATATTTTTATATAATTGTTTGAATGAGGTCTCCGTCACTAATTTTTTTCAAGGCTTCCAGGTGATTACACATCTATTGAAGGCTGAGAGTCACTGAAAAATTCTGAACTCATTAGAGTGAGAATGTATGACACTGGTCAGTCCTATTGGGTAGATTACATACAGTTAGTATTTTTCAGAAAAAGAAAAAAATAATTCTCTCAGTTATTCATCTATTACAGAAACTGAGTTCTTCTGCTAGGGCTAGGAATATAAAAGGGCTGAAGTAGCTCGCTATCCATCCTACTGGAGATGAAAGAAGACAAATATTTAACTATAACTAGAAAAATAGAGACAGACTCATAAATAGAGAACAGGATGACAGGTAAGGTGGGAGAAGATTAGGTGGTGGAGAGATTAAACAAAAAGGAAAAAAAGACTCATGGACATGATAATAGTGTGGGGACTGCAGGTGGGCAGGAGGTATAAGGGGACTAAATGACAATGGGGAAAATGCACAGGGAAAACAAAACGACACTAAAAAAAGATAGTGTGGATACAAATGGCAGAGAGAGATGAAAGTAGAACGATGAAGGTGCATTGTGCAAATTATAATCTGAAAGGACACACATCTTGAAATGCTGATTTGCATTAGAACACCAGTAAAATGCTAGGGGTGAAGGGTGAACGGAGTTCGGCTTGGAAAGAACCTCTTACACCCCCAGGCATTTGAGTCTTATCCTGAAACAAAACGTGGAGATAATTGAGGTAAAAAGAGAAGCTCCCTTCTCTTGCCTTTTGCCACTCACTCTTCTTTTTTCCCCTCAAAGGATAGACTGATGGGAATATTTTAAAAGTATCCTTTGATATGAACTAGATATTCTTTAAACAGTTCAGTATATCCACATTTAAAATTCCATTCTTAGTCCATGTCTCAAGGGAAATACCAATTCTTGCATTCCTTGTCTGAAAGAGCCTAGAACTGGAGACTGATGTTATATGACACTACACAATGGGTATCTAGAAAAAGAAAATACAGAATTTTGGACAACTGTGACTCCAGAACAAATTATCGGAACTACTAAATTCCATAAAGGAAAAAGATTCGATGAGCAGCTTATTAAGAGTTTAGTCATTTTAAGACATCAATTTATAGGCTTTGTCTAAGAATCTTTTTATATATGTGTTTTAATAATTGCTATTACTATTAAATACTAAATTTATTATTATTGTTAATAAATTATTGTTAAATAAGTTAATACTTATTTAATGTTTCCTGCATGCTATTCACCATTATAATTGTTCATATTACTAACTGATAAACAAAGAAAATTATACATAGTAAATAAAAAATTAAAAGCTAAATTATGTATTTACTAGATTACTTACATAACTCACAATTATCAGGATACATTAAAATTACAGTGGGCCATACAGGAAGTACTAAATATAACACACGTACCTAATTCTGTTAAGACTGGTTAAAAATAAGTTCAGAAATAGGTTACATGCTGCATTTAAATGAGGTCATAGTCTCAGTTCAAGCTCCTGTAAAATGTATATAACATAGATTTAATATTCGACATCCCTTTTCTGTAGGTGTGTGAGAATGTGCACGTGAATAGCAGATTTGTTAAGATTGTGCAGGCATATGCCAAGAAGCTGTGCTTCTTGGCATGTTTTGGCAGAATGACATTAGTGATTTTTGAGTTTTAAGTGAGCAAAAAAAAGAATACTTTTTAACTTTGTAAAACATTTGGATTTTCATAACTATATAATCCAAAATAACAGCAGTTATAAACTTTATCCTTGGCAACCTTAACATTCTTATTTCAAACCAAAAGAAGCTTATGTTGTGAAGTCTATGGAAATGTAATCATCTGCAGTCTATTTTCAACCCAGGCAGAAAAAGAGTTGAGACTACATTTATCTAAATAAATAAAATCCTTCCAGATACTCTGTTTTGTTTAGCGGTATGGCTAAAATTAGATATAAACTAATAATTTCTAAATTAAGATACTCATTTACTCTTTCATTTGCTGTTATCACTTCAAAACTTTAGTTAAAAGTTATCCCATAATCTTCTGCAATTTTTAATCTGATTTTTGGTAGCCATAGTAAGAAAACTATTAGTGCTATGCTCTTTGTTATTCTGGTGTTAAAAAAAAGACAGTCTAGGACCTGGCCACACAGCTCACTTGGTTAGAGTGTCATTCTAACGGTTAGAGTGGAATCCTAAGTGGACAACAAATCAATATTCCTCTGTCTCCCTCAAAATCAATCAATAAATTAAATGGATTCAGCACAATGCCAATCGAGATTTCAATGACTCATTCTACAGAACAAGAACAATTTTGAAACTTTATGTGGAACCACATAAGGCCCGCATAGCAACAATAACCTTGAGAAAGAAGACCAAAGTTTGAAGAATCATGCTACTTAATATTGAACTATGCTACAAGACCATAGTAATCAAAACAGCACAGTACTGGCATTAAAACAGACACATAGATCAATGGAACAGAATAGAGAGCCCAGAAATAAACCTACACCTTTATAGTCCATTAATATTCGACAGAGGAAGCAGGCACATACAATGGGCTAGAGGTACTTTGTTCAATACATGGTGTGTGGAAAATTGGACAGATATGTGAGGAAAAATGAAACTGGACCACCTCTTTACACCACACACAAAAAATAAATTCAAAACGGACCAAAGACTTAACTATTATACCTAAAACCATAAAAATTCTAGAAGAAAACATAAGCAGCAAAAGCTCAGGTGTCTCTAGAAGAAATTTTTATTGGATATATCTCCCCAGGCAAAGGAAACAAAATAAAAAAAATAAAAAAATAGAACTTCATCAAACCAAATAGCTATTGCACAGAAGAAGAAAACATCAATGAAATAAAAAGGACAACCCATAGAATGGGAGAATACATTTGCCAATACATTTGATAAAGCGTTAATTTTGTTTTTTAACCCTGAATATCCATTCTAAAGGCTCTGAGATCACGTATTTAACTTGTAGTTTCCAAATAGTGTAAAAGGCATTACACATATATGCTGTTGGTAGGAATATAAGTTGGTACAACCACTTTGGAAACAGCAGCCAGCAGTTCCATATCCAGGTATTTATTCAAAAGAAATGAAAACATTAACTCAGAAGGATATTCGAATCTCCATATTAGTTGCAGCATTATTTATAATAAATAAGACATGAAAATAAGGATCCATTAATGGATGGATGGTTAAAGATACACACACATTAGAATATTATTCACCCTTAAAAATGGACATCTTGCAGTTGGTGACAACATGGATGAAACTTTTGGTTATTATGTTAAGTGAAATAAGTCAGACAGAGTAAGACAAATACCGTGTACTCTCATTTATATGTGGAATATTTTTTTAAACATCTGAACTCATAGATGGAGAGAACAGATTGGTGGTTGTCAGAGGCAGGGGATGAGGGTGGGCAAAATGAGTAAAGGGGATTAAAAATGTACAAACTTCTAGTTATAAAATAAGCATGGGATGTCATGTAAAGCATATTGACTACAGTTAATAATGCTGCATTTCATATCTGAAAGCTGCTAAGAGCATGAATTTTATGAGTTTTCATCACAAGATATTTCTAACTATGTGTGATGATGGAAATCAACTTTGTGGTGATCCTTTTGCAATATATACAAATATCTTTCTAAAAGCATAGATCAAACCACAAAGTCACTCCTCAAAAACTATCATTAACGTTGGTTTTCAATTATAAATGTGCTTTGAAATTTTTAGTGCATGGAAACTTTTGGCCTTTTTATAACCCGGTCTGACTCACATGTGAGTGGCAGTAATCACTCATTCACCACACCTGCAAAAGGAAAACAGCTGTTTCTCTCAGCGACAGCTATTGCATAGTCACAAGTGGAGGATTCCAACACATTTGCATGATGTATAAAGGTTTTATCTTCTTTTCCCTTGACCAATTCCTAAAAATATTTTATGTATCTATTTTTTAAAGATGAGGGATGGACTTAACTTCTGTGATATTGTTTTTTTTTATGAAAAAAACTCCTGGAAGTAACATTTTAAAATGTCCAGGATAATTAAAAATGTTTTATGTATATTTGTATGCATGTCTCTGTATATATAGTGTGCATATATATGCAGTGTTTTCTTATCTGAGTTATTTCAAGCCTATATATTTTTTAATCATCAGTCATTAATAGTTACATAACTTTTTTTCAAATTCTTATTTGGATGTATATTTTACATAGTTATTCACTTTTAAGCTCAAGAAATAATTATTATTTACCAGAATTCTATTAGTTTCTGGGAACTGTGGTAAGTCTCAATCCAGTGGAATTTTCCCAAAACATAGACACCCATGGGATTAGATACTGAAAATAAAGGGTCTGAGTTTTATGGCTAACACAATTACTCAGACCTTGTTATATTATTTTATAATATGCTTTAATTTGTAACTTTATTTCATTTATAACAAAACTTAAAGTCTATATAGTAGTCATATTAGTTAGAACTGAAATCGTTTTTGAAAGGGTTCACAATTTAGTATAAAAATGGAAACTTTTTAACATAGGTAGCTATTTATGTTTGGTTTGTGTTAGGAAAAAAACAACCCCTTCTCTGATTAAATTGACCGTAGTAGAAGTTCAGTTTTTTTGTGAGAGATCATTGATCTCTAGGGTAACTCTATGTTTAAAACATTGGTGGCACGCTCGTGAGCCTCCTGTCCTGGAGATGGATGGAAAGAATACAAAGTGCACGCTAGTAGTATTCATGATGGTGCAATTTGAAGCTGATGAAGTCAATGCAAATAACATGTATGGGGTTTGGGGGGAGCGCAGGGGAGATGGGGATAGTGACAGAGTGTTCCACTATGAAAGAAGTGTTTGTGCCCGCTGCTAAAATGAACTACTTGTTGCTGTGCTCGGCTGGCACACAGCCACAAATTGTAGACCTCACATGTTCTTAGCATCCCTTTGTTTGGTGGCCTATACTGTATTTTTAGCAGTTATGAAAATTCCCAATACCCTGCAAGTGTGCAAAAACACAGTGATGATGTTATTTTTTGTTACTAATCCACTCCACCCGAGTTAAGTCAAATTCCGTTACACTTAAGGGCATGTGCATTATATACTAGAAAGAAAACAAGAGGTATCTTTTGCACTTAACTTTTTCTGTAGAAATGCATTTTTGTTGTTGATTTTTGCACATTTTTTCATTATTCTCTTTTCTCTGCAATGGCTTTTAAAAATATAATGTGGCAATGCTTTACATTTAATAGCATGGTAAAATTTGAGAGGTATTTTTAAAATAGAATTTTTAAAAACTGTTTTGCTCTCAAAAAGAGATCAACAAATTATTATTCACACTTAATTTAGCTCCAGAATAATGTAGAACCAGGTTTGGTTTAATTAGAAATATGTATGTGTGGATGAACTTTTAGAAAAAAAAAATGAAGGCTATGCTAAAAAGAGAGAGAGAGAAAGAGACAGAGAACAATCTTTCATTGTTTTACCACAATGTAATGCACTGATTTTTGAAGTGAATATGAGTTTACCAGGTTTTAACTAAAAATGCTGATATTTCTGGGTAGCAGAACAGATAAGAAATGTAAAAAAATATTCGGATACTATTAACACTAGAAGTAAATATTAAAAATTAAACTAGATGTAAACTTTTTTAAGATGCTAATTTTAAATGGATTGTGATTAAATTTCAAAAAAATAGAAATTTTTACCAGTTAAATATGAGTCATTTACAAACTCAAGAATTATTGAGTCATATATGTATTTGGGGTATATTTTGATAACTATCATTTTGATTTAAGCATAATGTTACAATTACAAAAGTGCTTGTATATTTTTATTATTTTTAAAAATATTTTATTTATTTATCTTTAGAGGGGAAGGGAAGGAGAGAAACATCAATGTATGGTTGCCTCTCGCCCGTCCCCTGCCAGGAACTGGGAACTGGCCTGCAACCCAGGCATGTGTCCTGACTGGGAATCGAACCGCGATCATGTGGTTCGCAGGCCCGCGCTCAACCCACTGAGCTACACCAGCCAGGGCCTATTTTTATTTATTATTTTTGCATCGAATTTTATTTTTTTTAAATATATTTTATTGATTATACCATTATAGTTGTTCTATTCCCCCTTTCATTCCCTTCCACCCTGCACACCCCTCCCCCACCATTCCCCCCTTTAGTTTATGACCACGTGTCTCAAGTTCTCTAGATTCTATATTTCCCCTACTATTCTTGCCCTCCCCCATCTATCTTCTACCTACTGTCTATGCTATTTTCTGTTCCTTCTCCCCACTTCTCCTCCTCCCACTCCCCTGTTTCTAACCCTCCATGTGTTCTTCATTTCTATGGTTCCACTCCTGATCTAGCTGTCCTCTTGGTTTGCTTTTGTTTTAGGTGTGGTTGTTAATAGCTGTGAGTTTGCTGTCCTTTCACTGTTCATGTTTTTCAAAGTGCTTGTATATTTTTAAAGATTTTATTTCTTTATTCTTAGAGAGAGTGGAAGGGAAGGAAAAAGAGAGAGAGTAAAACACCAATGTGTGGTTGCCTTTTGTGACCCCCTACTGGGGCCCTGACCTGCAACCCAGGAATGTGCCCTGACTGGGAATTGAACCAGTGACCCTTATGTTTTGCAGGTCCGTGCTCAATCCACTGAGCTATGCCAGCCAGGGCAGAGTGCTTACATTTTTTAAAAGCCACAACTTAGAATACCCAAATTAATTTTAATAAATTAACCCTTAAGTATAATATCTCATTAGTAGCTTAAATGAAATAATGGGTAAGTAATAATACAAATAAAAATTCAGGTAGGGTGAAACCATTTCAATGGTAGGATCAGTCTGTTTACATAATGGTAATATTGAGTAACTTTCTTCCGCAAAGCTATCTTTGAGGTAGAAAGAAGCAAATGATTTAAAATAGACATTATAGAGGCCTCCTGGTGGTCACTGGCATAGTAGAGTTTGTGAAAAGAAATTGCCAGGCTGTAGAATTGGTATCTGACTGTTTGAGTAATGGCCTGTTTTGGGTGTTATCAGACCCGAGTTCTTCCAAGTACATGCTGCAAGGGAGTTTTAACTACTCATTTCATCTTCTGTTGTGGGAAATGGGAATAAATCTTTCCTAGGACTAGTGTGATAATTAGGAGAGATAATATCTATCAAGTGCTCACACAGTGTCAATATGAGTACTATTAGTACAGTCCAAAAGGATTTAGTGGAAGTCAATTAAGGGCATTGCTAAAATATTAGGCCTGAATTTTAAAATAATGAGGAAATTTCACAGACATAAAGATTGAGGACCTAGACTCAAAGTTAACCTGCCTAACAGTTGCCCGAAAGGACTGTTGATTCGCAGCTATCTTCATAGCTAATGCTAAGTCAAAAATTAGATAGCATCAAAACAATTCTGAGTTATTTTTCTTAAATCACATTTTGGAAAATATTGATTGGAGAAGTATTGATGTTGGCTACTAGAATAGAATGAAAGAATAAAAACATGAAAAGGGACTAGAAATGAGTATTAACACAATTTTTTGCATTAGCCACGGAGTTGTTCAAGTTCAAAATCAAAGTGCACAATCCCATATACTTGTTATTCTATACGTTTGTTTAGAAATATTTTATACAAGCTGTTTTCTTCTGCTGATTGCCCCGTTTTGCTCAATAGTTAATGAATAATATTTCAACTGTTGGAATAATAGTGTGAATCTGTTGTATATACCGCATCTTGTTTTCATCGTAGGTTTTGACAATATGATGCTTTTGAGGCAATGAACCAAGTCATATTTTAATGATGGAGAAAAATATTTTCTATGCCCCAATCAATTTCTTTTAAGAAAAACAAACACATTAATTACAGTTCAGCTACGTTGTCCTGTTTTTTTAAATGTAACAACATTTACTTCTACCAACTGTGTAAAAGGATGATTATCATTGTTAGTTATTTTGGACTCATCCACTCTATCAGAGGTTGGTAAAAACATTCTAATTATTAACACAATAAAAAAATTTCAGACAGAGTATTTGCTCATTTATTTAAGTCACAGTATTTGATCCTAATTTATTTCTGCTTGAAACTGTAAATGAATCAAGAGAACACAATAAAATTTAATTTCTATATAAAAAAATAGAGAGAGATTAAGTTGCACCTGGAGAATTTTAAGAGAGCAATTATCAGTTTTCCTGTTCATTATAAACTTCCCATCTTAAGGTAAAGATGATTTACATTGATTTACATTGATTTAGTTATATCCCTAACTAAATCAATGTAAGAACAAGCATTTATTTAGTACTTGCTGTGTTAAGACAGATATTGTGAAGGATCTGAAATTTTACTCTATTTGCAAGCAGCCACTTAGCCTGGTACAATTTTATATTCATATACTTACAGAAGAACACAAGGCCACTGGGTCTGAAACATTTAAAAATATCTTATTTACAGCATAAAGAATAGCCAGAGAAATATCATAGAGCAGTTCATTCCCTACAGGGTTTGGCACAAATCATGCCCCTTTTTATAACATAAAATCTTTTCTTGCAAAGTCATAATAATGTAATGATCATAATCATAATTAAATGATATAATGTAATTATTGGTTTAAAAATCATAATTTAAATCAGTAATTAAAATCATAATCGCGTAATTCTGTAGCATAACAATATCACACTCAGAACTGTGAGAAAATCTACTTTTGTCTCAGCCATTTAGTCTGTGGTATTTCATTAATGGCATGCCTATCAAAATAATGCACCACCTTGGGTTACCCTCAGAGAGTTTGTTCTCCAGACACCAATATTTGTTTAGAGGTGGGACTGCAGGGTACACCATGACAAAGGGGTTATGTGGTGAAGAACTTCAACAGGTGAAACCCATGCAGGTCACTCTGCTTGAGCTCTTTGCTTTAACATTCCAAAACTTTGATATTATCAGAGCTCAGGGATGTTTTTGCCTGAGGCCATGACCTTAATAAAGAATACAGTGATAATTTTCCCAGCCGTAGGAAGTAGAGAGATGAGACTTTCTAACCACCAGTGCCTTAGGCGCCGTGACTGTAGCCCTGGCAGCTTTCCGCTGTGTAAGACCTTCATTATTTCATGCAATGTCTTCCTGAGAGTGCAGACCATACATCTAGAAAATCAAAGGAGATTTTTCTAATGCCTCCCAGAATGGCTCAAGCAAGCAATGCCTACCTCATAAAATTAAAGAATGTTCTTACCCTGGAACAATTAAATAATGATTTCTGCTACGTGGATCATAAATAGTGATATATTCTAAGGCCTCCATGGCTGATTCTAATGTGAAGCAAGGATTGGGGGCACTAGGCCAGAGCCTTCCTCTTCACCTTTATCTTCTGTAAGTCAAGTAAGTGTTTCCCAAATATCAGAGGCCACTGCTTCTCCAGTACCTGGCGGTATTCTCATTGCCCGTTTGTACCTCTGCTCAAGAACTCACCCTGAAACGTGATCAGTGCAGGCCTGGTTATGTTTTATTCATCAGGGAAGGCAGGACATTTTTCTATTTTTAAAATCTTGTTTCTAGTGCATCAGGAAGGTCTATACTAATTGGGGTGCTTTTCTAACTTACATCAGATCATCGTCTCAAATGAGGCCCGCAGACATGAGAATGACATTACCCAGAGAAGAGATGATCCAAAGAGAGCAACAGGCAAATGCTGAGTTTTTAAATTCGGGAAAAAAATCTTTATTATCTAAATCTTAAAAAATTCCTGCAGTTTCTCAGTAGCACAGCATCACAATGGGCACGTATAATCCTAATTGCCCACACCCAAACCCTGCACAGAAATTAACTGTGGGAGGTACACAGAGAGGAAACTTTTCAGGGGCTCTCACGGTCAGACAGAGGGGGCAAGGCAGCAGAAGGTGCAGGAGGAAACTGTCCAAACTGGGTTCTGACGAGCACAGGAGAGCAACTCAGCGGAAAATCTTAGAGGATTTTAGAAACTTCACAAAGGGATGAGTGGGCAGGGTCAGAGAAGGATGACACTCCAATTTAAATAAGAAATATCTGAAAAAAACATTACAAAAGTTAGTAACCAGAAAAAATTTAATTTATGTTTTCATCAGCAAAAAATAAGAACTTCCAGTTTGGGAGGAGTAAAGAGCTCAGGAAGTTGTCTCCCCCAAAAGCAGATATCTGTGAACAAATTTGTCACAGATACCCATTTCTAGATTCTGGAGATCAGCCAAAGATGGACAAAGTAAAAAGGGCAGGAGCAATTAGTCATTCAGTTCCCAGCAGTGGGAGTCTGTGCTGTGATTTCTAGGGCAGTTCCCATGCCCCCCACCCCTCCCAGTCAGTGTGGTAGCTCTTCCAGTGCTGGCTGTGAAAACTGGAAGCTTCCCTTGCATAGGATACTGACTTGGGTTCAGAGAGTAGAAAGGCCAACCCAGTGATATTATTAATAGAAGTAACAAACATAATTGCAAAAAATATATAACTTAAGGTAGCAATTGTGGCTGAATGAGTAGAAAGAAGTCAAGTGTCCCAATCAAGAGTTTTAGCAGTGATTCTGGGAAAGAGAGAGCCATAATAGATTTCAATAAGCTCTCCCATAGTCCTAGATTAATGTTGAGGAGACTTTAAAAAGTCTGAGATCTCCAAGCAACTATGGCTGAATAGGAAGCTGCATGAAAGATCGGAAGGGGGCCTGGTGGAAAGACTTAGTCTTCCTGAACTTTGGAAATACTCTCAATTCAGGTACAAAGATCTATTGTAAGAGAGAGGAAGACCTAAGCTCGGCAGACACAGGTACAACAGTGAAGAACTGAAGCTAAGAAAACAAAAACTAGAATAAAAATAACTGACCTAAAGAATCAGGGAACTCAAACTGTGGAGGAAACAGGTTCCCCAGATTAAGTCCCCAAAAGTTACAGTGTAAAGTAAAGCAAAATAGCAAAAGTTAGCAAAGGCAAAAGCACTTCTGTTTAAAAAAAAATCAGAATCTTGAAATGCTACCATGCATTGTGTAAAGGTGTAGTTTCAAACAAAAGACTGAGGCGTATGAAGACATAAAGGAGTGTGAAAATGACCCAGGAAAACTATTAGCTAATAAAAGCTATGTTGATGAACCCAGATGCTGGATTTTATAATGATTTTCAAAACAGCTGTCATCTCTAGGTTCAAGTAATCAAAGAAAACAGTAATTAAAGAATTATAGGAAAAGATAAATGATATTACATTAAAAATATAATATCAACAACAATAGAACTCTAAAATATGCCAAGTGAAAATTCTAGTGTAAAAAACTAAAAATAATCTAAATGAAATATTTTCTAGACAGGCATTACAGCAAATGTGAGATAGCAGAAAAAACAAGTGAGTCGACCTGAACAGAGATAAACAGAAAGTATATAACGTTGAGTAACAGACAGAAACAAAACAAATGAAAGAAAGATAAACAGAACCTCAGAGACCTACCTGCAGGACAACATCAGGTTCACCAATACAGACGTGTTGGGAGGTACTGAGGCGGGGGTGGTAGCAGGGAAAAAATGAAGGCTAATGGCACACAATTCTCCAAATTTGATTTTAAAAATGACACCAAAGAACAAAGCAATCCACATTGATGTATAGAATAGACAAACTGTTGAAAGCCAAAAATATATAGAAAAAATCTTGAAGGGAGCAAAAAAAAAAATACAATCCACTGTGTATAGGGCAATAACAAGATTAGTATCTGAGTTTATATCCTAACTACCAGAGGTTAGCCCTGGCCTGGTAGCTGAGTTCGATAGAGCATCAGACCTGTATACCAAGGGTCAAGGTTCGATCCCTGGTCAGAGCTCCATAAGAATCAACCAATGAGTAAGTATGTAAGTGGAACAACAAATCAATGTCTGTCTCTCTCTCTGTCTGCCTTCTTCTCTCTTGTTCGCTCTCTCATGTTCTCAATAATTACTAAAAAATTATATATATATATATATGTGTGTGTGTGTGTATGTACATATATATATATACACACATATATGTATCAGCATAGATACAGAATATTTGAACAAGACTATTAACCATCTTTTCCTCTCATTTCTAGAACACAGAACAAAACAAAAACATAGTACCTATTCTTCTAAAGTATCCATACGATATTCTGCAGGATAAGACATACGTTATGCAACAAAACATATGTCTTAATTGAGACATACTCTAACTGCAAGTATGTTTTTTCAAACCAATTAAAAGATAAAAACTACTGCAGACTAAAACCCACATGATGGTCAGTTGCACATACAGTGTATGCATATGTATGCATATATGTAGCATCCAGCACAAATGATGCCCCTTTTTATTACAAAATCTTTCATTATAAAATCATAAGTATATAATTCTGTAGCATAACAATATCATACTCAGGCACACCATATGATATTTTAGGAGAAATGTATAAATTAAAGCTATAAATTATTACACCCATATTATTACCCTACCAACTACACTCAAGTAGGTATTGATTGTACTGAACCCTATATATTCTATCCTTCAAAAAACATGAAATAAAAATATTCTAGATAAACACAAACTGTGATAAATGATTGCTAGGATACCTGTCATTCAAGATGTTGTAAGGAAATTTGCTAGGATGAAAGGAAATTACAACAGATGCTAACACAAATACACAGGAAATCAAGAGGAATGAAAGCAGTAAGTACATGGGTAAATGTCAATTGTTTTTAAAATATGCTTCACTTTTTTATCCTATTTCTTTAAATGATACATGATTCTATAAGGCAATAATTATAAAACTTTTTTAGATTATCAAACATATAGGTATAATATATATGAAAGTCACAGCACAAAAGAGAGGGAATTATCTTAGAGAAAAGTTGCTGTATTTAATAGGACTTCAGCCAGTACCTACTGGGAGACAATTCCCCACAAGCCTCTCTTATTTCTATATATCTCATCAGCAGAGATATTTCTGCGATTGTGCTAGACTGCCCTTTTAAGGATATTTGTATAGTGAACAACCTCACATGGAGTGTCTTCCCACTGGATACTGTCTTCCCCCGGGAACAAAGAATGCAGAAGCCTTCTTTTCTGTGCGTATAATAAGATCCTGGTGAGCTAACCTCAGAGCCTCCTTCCTGTAGTGAAACTCACTGTGTCTGCAAGTGCTGCTTGGCAATTTTTAGCTCGCTCTGTGGGAATTAGGCCTCAGTCAACCAGGGCATGAAAATACTTATCTGCTGGCTTCAATATTACCGTGAGTAATAAAGTCCCTGGCTCCTGATCTGTAAGTCCTATATCTCCTGTCAGTTTCCATGAAACACTTGCAGGCTCTAAGTGGGATGAAATCTTTAAACTTCTACAGTTTTTAAAATTAGCTTGTAGTAGACTGTTATAAGGGAAGATTCATATTGAAATCCTAACAGAAAAACACAAAACATTTTTAAATGCATCACTTTAAAAATTCACCAGCAGTATGAAAATAAACACTATAAAATAATTAACACAACATCCAAGAGTAAGAGGAATAGAGGCAACAAAAAAGACAACAATACAAATGAATAAATCAATAAATAACAACATTATAGATAGCAATGCAAACATACTCATAAGTATATTGTTGGTGCCCTGGCTAACCATCTAATCAAAATGGAAGATAGACAATGAAAAAGCAAAGTTTAATGCATACTCTCTAGAAGGAACACATTGAGATCAAAGGTCATAGTTGAAAAGTAAAAAGATGAATCTAGATATACATGCAGTAGAATAATTATAAAAATGGGATCTGTGCCCTGCCTGGTGTGGCTCAGTGTGTTAGGCATCTTTCCATGAACCCAAAAGTTGCTCGTTCTATTCCCAGTCAAAGCACATGCCTGGGTTGTGGGCTAGGACCTCATTGGGGCTTGTGACAAGAAGTACTAGTAAAGACCAAGAGAACATTTATTTTTCTAAAGATTTTATTTATTTGTTTTTAGACAGAGGGGAAGGGAGGGAGCAGGAGAGGGAGAGAAATCTCAATGTGTGTTTGCCTCTTGTGCACTCCAAGCATGTGTTCTGACTGGGGACTTGGCCTACAACCAGGCATGTGCTCTGTCTGGGAAATGAACTGGTGACCCTTTAGTTCACAGGCCAGCGCTTAATCCACTGAGCCACACCATCCAGGGTGAGAAAATTTAATAACAATAAAATGGTACATATATCCAAATGAAATAATAATTATAAACACATATGCATCTTAGAATGTGTCTCAATACACATGAAGCAAAACCTTACAGAGATAAAAGGATAAATAGAAAATTCAGAAACTGAAGTTGAGAATGACATGTTCTCAATAATTACTGAAAAAACTATATATATATATATATATATATATATATGTGTGTGTGTGTGTGTGTGTACATATACATATATGTATCAGCATAGATACAGAATATTTGAACAAGACTATTAACCATTTTTTTCCTCTCATTTTTAGAACACAGAACAAAACAAAAACATAGTACCTATTCTTCTAAAGTATCCATGATATTCTCCAGGATAAGACAAATGTTATGTAACAAAACATATGTCTTAGTTGAGATGTACTCTAATTGAAAGTATGTTTTTTCAATATAATAGAGTTAAATTATAAACAATAAAAACAAAGTTGAGACATCTTTAATTATTTGAGAAATGTTGCAGTTTTAAATAAGCCTACAGTTGAAAAAATAGCAGGGGAAACAAGAAAATGTTTTGTACTTAAATGAAAACAAAAGCGAAATGTCAAAATGTGTTAGCTCTTGCTAAATATTACTTAGATGTGTATAACTCCATAAGTCTCTATTAGAGCAAAAGGAAAGTCTTGATTCAATAACATAAATTTTAATGTCAAGAAAATAGCCAGAAAGTGAGGGGCATAAAACTGATTTCAAGCAGAAGGAATGAAATAATAATCTGAGGAGACTTCAGAAAGTCAATAAATGAAATAAATAAAACTGAAAGATAATTTTGAAAGGATCACAAAAATTGACAAATTATTACTTTAGAGTAACCAAGACTAACGAGAGAAAACAAAAAAATGGAAATTTGGAAAAGTCATTACTGGTGCTCCCACATAATACTGTAATAATAAGTAACAGTATTGCAAGGGAATATTATGAGCAATGCTATGCCAGAAAATCAGATAACAAGTGAAACTGACCAATTATGAGAAGACAACAACAGTTTTTAAATTACTAAAAAAGAAAAAGATAATGTAAGTAAACCTAGTTCAGGTAAATAAATTGGAATAATATTTTTTTAATCTCCTGTGGAGAAAATTCTAGGTCTTTATAAATTTTCTGGTTAGTTTTATCAAACACTTAAGGAAGAAATAATGCCAAACTTATAAAAAACTCTTGGACATAGAGAAAGTGGAAACACTTTCCAAATCTTTCTACAAAAACTGTATTGCCCAGATATCAAAACCAGAGACAGTAAAAGAAAAAAGTACAAACCTTGTAGACAAGACACACAGATTTCTAACAACATGGCAATAAACTAAACCCCCCAATACATAAAAAGTATCACATGTCAGGTCCAGTTAGGATTTTTCTGAGAATTCAAGGTTTGTTCATAATCTGAAAATTAGTTAAAGAAATATACCGAAATAAAAAAGTAGCAGGTAAAAAACACATAATCACATCATAGTTACAGAAAAAGCATTTGACAAAACCTAACACATTAATAATAAAAACTCACAAAGTACAAGTAAAAAGGGGAATATATTCATCTAATGAAGTCATGTATGTAAAATCTATGTCTAACATTGTATTTATTGGTGAAAGACAACATTTTTCCCAAATCAAGAACTAACCAAGAATGTTTGCTCTTGTCACACCTATTCACAAATAGTAATGGGGGTTCTGGCCAGAGAATTAAATCAATAATATTAAATAAAATACACTCAGATTGGAAAAGAAATAAAACTGCCTTTATTTGCAGAAATATAATTCTGGTGGTAGAAAATTTTAAGGACCATACAAAGAGATTACTAGAGTTAAAACCATATTAGAAAGTAGCAAGACACTAGATCAGTAAAATAAATGAATACATATTAGTAAAAACAATCCAAAAATAAAATTAAGAAAAAATTTTATATTTGCATAAAAAGACTAAAGTTCTATGGAATGGATTTAAGAATAAAAAATAAAATTTGTATATTTAAAAACTGTGAAACATTGTTAAGAGAAAGAGAATATCAAAAGAAATGGAGAAATATTTCATTATCTTACTGTGAATGACTCAATTGGTCTACTTCCCAAATAAATGAATTGTTTCAATGCAATCCCTAAAGAAATACCAGTATTTTTTTTGCAAAATTGATAAGCAAATCCTAAAATATACATGGAAGTGCAATAACCTCATATTCAAATAAGTTAAGGTGATATTGGCAAAGGGATAAATGTAGAGATCAATCAAAATGAATTGTGAGTTTAAAAATAAACCAATGTATACAAGGTCTGTCCAGAAGGTATTCAGATATTGTAATATGGAAAATAAAGATATTTATTGAAGAAGATACAAGGTACAGGAAACACTGTACACAGGACAATGATACCCCTGTCCCCTTCAAAGTAGGCACCTTGGGACCTCACACAGTTCTCCCAGTCCCTATCAGCCGCCCTGTCGCATTTTCCTGAATCTCGTGGATGGCCTGAACTCTCTTCTCTTTCAAACGTGATTAGTTTTGAGAAAAGTCAAAAGTTGCAGGGAGCCAAATATGGGCTGTCGGGGGTGGTGAGTCACCTGGGTGATTTGATGTTTAGTCAAAAAAGTCTGCATAAGACACATTGCATGAGTGGGTGTATTGTAGCAATAAAGCTGCCAATCACCAGTTGCCCAGAGTAGCTGCCTTCTGAATTGTCTGAATAGTTTCTGTGGAAGAATGTTCAAGCTTAATGCAAAATCTGATGCAGATTCGTTGCTCTACTCACTCAGTCCCTTTTTTTTTTAATTTAATTTTTTTTATTTTTTTAAATATAATTTTTATTTAATTCTTGTTCAAGTATAGGTTTCTGTCTTATATTCCCAACCCTGCCCGCCCCCCATCCCATGCTCCCCGCCTCCCTCCCCTTTCCACCCTCCACCTTAGTTATTGTCCATGTGTCCTTTATACTTGTTCATGTGAGTCCATCCTCTTCTCCCCTGTGATTCTCTCCACTCTCCCCTCTGGGCCCTGACAGCCTGTTCCATATTTGAGTGTCATTGGTCGTATTTTGCTTGCTTGTTTGGTTTGTTTAGATTCCTGTTAACGGTGAGATCATATGATATTTGTCTTTCACCGCCCAGCTATCAGAGAGATGCAAATTAAAACCACAATGAGATACCACTTAACACCAGTCAGACTGGCTATCATAGACAAAGAAACAAACAACAAGTGCTGGAGAGGTTGTGGGGAAAAGGGGACTCTAGTTCACTGTTGGTGGGATTGCAGACTGGTACAACCACTATTGAAAACAGTATGGAATTTTCTAAGAAAACTAAAAATGGATGTGCCTTTTGACCCAGCAATTTCACTCAGTCCTTTTGATTGCAACGGCCACATAGTAAACATGCTCACCCAGCAGAATCTAACACCCCCACTTACTAGTACAGTGAAGTTGTCATTGTTCACACATGCACATTCCAGTTCATTCTCCTGGCTGCAAAGTTATGTTGATGTCATGCAAACCATCCTCATTATATTAACAATGACTGTATTTTTTCTGGACAGGTCTCATTGTGCTGGGAAAACCGAGTATCCATTTGCAGAGAAATATGTTCAAACACTATTTCACATCATAACAACAATAATAAAAAAATTTAAATGGGTTAGATGTTGAAGAGTGTTAAATCCATAAAATTTTCAGAAGAAAACAGGAGAAAATCTGTTTAACTTTGGACTGGACAAAGAGAGTTTTTAGATATAAAAACAAAAATCACAATTCATACAAGAAAAAAATCATAAACTGAACTTCATAAAAATCAAAACTTTTGCTCTTCAAAAGGCATCATGAGTTTTAAAAGGAGCCAAGTTACATATTGAGAGAATACATTTGCAAATTATATATCTGGTTATAATAATTTTATTCAGAACACATAAAGAAACCTACAACTCAATACTAAGGAAATTGATTTTAAAAAATAAAAAAGATTTTAGTAGACATTTCACTACTTATATAGGTGGCTAATAAGTACAACTTTAAGGAAATACATATAAAATTAAAATAAAATGAAATATTATTATGTATCATTAGAATATGGATTATCAGTGAGTTACATATCATGCCATAGTGTCATAAGTTTTGGTAGAAAATGGTACGCTCATACATTGCTGATAGAAATATGAAGTTATACAAATGAAATGACAAATAAGAGGAAAAAAGATCATTCTCTCTTAAGCATAAATTCTCCAGATTCCATCTCTAGGAAATTTTGCAAAAGGCAAATCTATAAAGACTTTAAGTGAATTAGTGGTTGACTGGTGTTAGGTGTAAGAATAATGATTGACTGCAAATATGCCTAAAGAGAGTTTCTGGGTGACAAAAAACATGTGAAATCTTATTGTGTTGGTTACAAAACTGTACATTTACTAAATATAATTGAACAGTACACTCATGCTCAGTGAATTTTGTGACATTCAAAGTATACCTCAATGAAATAATTTTGAAAAACAGACCAGGCAATCATACTGCATCTTTAGTTACAAGAAAATAGTTAATAATCAAATCTTAAAATCATGTGGCCAAAATGATATCGGTGACATCACCAAAACTTTCACACTATGCCTATTATCCTTTGGTAATACTCAAGATGCAGATCCCTGTGGTGATGTGTCATCTCTCATTTATGCTCTGCCCTCTATGCCTCATTACTTCCCCTTCCTAGCACACCTCCCATTGCTCCACTCTCACCCAAAGCTTTTCTCAACTTACTATAGACCTGCAGTTCTATGTATCAACTTCTCTCTGTCCAGAACCTCTTCACTGAAGTTTCTCGAATCTCCTTGCCTTCACTGAATATGATTTTCCTCTGAGGGCCCTGTCTCCTGTGCATCCCTGTGAAGTAAAGGAACAACTTACTCCACATCCCAGGTATTCCTTGCTCCTTGTCACCTCCACACTATTACCTCTATGCTTTCATAGAAACTTTGATTCTCTCGGGCTTATCTTTGTTGTCATAATTCGCTATTTTATTTCTTTTTTTCCAATTTCTTAAATTTAATTATTTTTCAAGTACAGTTTTTTGTCTATTACTCCCATCCCATCCTATCCCATCCCATCCCATTCCCCCGTGCTCCCCCCTCCCTCCCATTTCCACCCTTCTCAGTTGTTGTCCATGTATCCTTTATATATGTTCCTCTAAATCCCTCCCCTATTTCCCTTGAAATTCCCTCCCCTCTCCCCTCTGGACCCTGTCAGCCTGTTCTCGATTTCAGTGTCTTTGGTAATATTTTGCTTGCTTGTTTGTTTTGTTGTTTAGATTCCTGTCAAAGGTGAGATCATATGGTATTTGTCCTTCAACACCTGGCTTATTTCACTCAGCATAATGCTTTCCAGTTCCATCCATGTTGTTGCAAAAGGTAGGAGCTCCTTCTTTCTTTCTGCAGCATAAAATTCCATTGTGTACATGTACCATAGTTTTTTGATCCATTCATTTACTGATGGGCACCTAGGTTGCTATTGTAAAAAAAAATGATCCTTGCATAGTTTCCCTACTTTCGTCATTAATCACATTAACTACAACATTTACTTGAGGTTCCATTTCACCAATTATACAGACTCATCACAACTCTAGTCCTTTGATTCTCATATTCTTTCCCTATCATCAGCTCTCTTCCATATTCAGTTTAGGCATCATTTCCATTATTTCAGCCCCTGACTTGTCACTGCACCATAGTCCCTCTGTGCTTCATTCTTTAATCATACCACACTCTCCACCCCCAGCAAACTTCAAGCCTGAATTAGAAAAATTGACTGGCTTCACATTTATTACCCGAGAAAAATACCGTCACAGATCTGGGCCTGCACATACCCTTCATTTCTAATCCTCTCTCTGCTTCCTTCACTTCGGAGCAGTCCTTTCAAGTTATTGACAATTGGCATTCTCCAGAGAAATAATTTCAAAAATTATCTTCCACTGTCCTCATTCTCAATAGAAAACCTTTCCTTCAAATTTGAACAGCAACCAGAAATCTCAGCTTTCTGCCACCAGTATTCAAAGTTACCTTCTTTCTTACTTATTAATGAGTTGCCCTTTAAGCAATAAAAATTGTACTCCTTTTCTCCCCTTTCTTTGCTGATTAACCTTTCTTTGTCTCTTTTTTAATCATGTAATCAACTACTTGAAAATACTTGATTTTTCCTTCTTATTAACGTGCCACCTGCGGTCTCATGACCTCCTGCAGTAATATAACCCCGTCTACCTTCTCCCACACACAAACGCCTTGAACTCAACTGAGTTCATTGTCACCGTGTTCTGTCTATTACACAACTCTTTTGTAAATTTTGCTGTTCTGTATAACTTCCTATTTAATTGTTATGAAAGTACAGTTATTTTCTACAAAATATTAAGTATTTCCATGTAAACTAAAAGATATTTACTCCTATTGACCATGGATCTTTATGAAATCTAGTTTTTTCATTCCTTTCTTCACCTGCGACCACTATTTTTCCCCAGATTTCTACCTCCTCCTATGCAGCTGAAGAGCCCACTTTTGACTTACTCATAAACATTAGGAATGCGATGTATTTATCTTGGCCTTTCATTCTCTAACCTATGTATGTATATTTATTTATCATTTCTCATATTTTAATGTTGTAGGAAAGTTGTATCTTTCTGCTCTGAAGCTGACTCCAGTTTCTTTTCCGTGGGTACTAGCCATCCATCAGTCATACCCATTTTTGTTTTTATGCCCCAATTATCTTCACCATGACGACTACCTTGTTAAATTCTTCAAATCTCATTTCAGAAAGCACTCCCCCCCTTTGCCTTGCAGGATCCTTTATCAAACACTCCCCATGTCTTTTCTCCTTTGCAGGTATGTTTTCCAAAACATATTCAACTTGCTGTGTTCATTCTTCAATTTTTTTTACATCTTAGAATCATAACAGTCTTATTTTCAGTCTCATCTCTTCTCCAAAGCTGCATTCACTATGAATGATTGAACTTGAGAATGTAATAGCCTCTGGGAAACGAGGTCTTGAATGTCTTTCTCCCTTACGAGTGAGTGGTAATAGCACTTTACATTGTTCTGTTGTTCAGAACTGTCTTTCTCGGTCTCCTTTACACATTCTCCTTTGTTTTGTAACTCTTCATATATTAGTCATCTGAAGGTTATGCTTTCAAAACTCTATTCTTAGCTCCTTATCCAGCTTCTACAGGTCAGCCATGTTGCATCACTTACTGCTGATTCCCCACAAATTATGATGTTCTAACATTTGTACTGCACATAAGATCCATATTTATATCTATCTATTGAATATAATTATTGAATATCCTCTAGTAAAGACATTTAAATTTAATATGTCTCAAATTACTGTTTGTACCTAAACATGCTCTTAGTACTGTCCCAATCTTATTTAAAGCACTATAATAAATCTTCAGTTATTCTATTATTTACTTTTTAATATATATTGCATATGCAGTTACTATGGTAGTAGTTACTATGGTAATTCCTATAGCAGTGTGTGTATGTATGTGTAATGTGTATTATATGTAACACATAAATTGTAATATAACATAAACAATACATATGACATACACAGTATGGTAGTAATTCATTGATTTCATTTGTAAAATTCAGTCTATCTTTCTCAAATGCTTATATTCCTTCCTCTTTGACATGCTGCCTCCCCATGTTATTAAAAAGCTTCGAGGAATGTTAACATGCTGTAACTAAAAATTCTAACTTTAGGGTGTGATGTGGAATCAGTATATTTACACGGGATAACTGTGCTTTAATAAGATGAGACTATTTCATTTTGATTTAGAAATATCTAATAAATTATGATACATAATATTCATCTTCCTATTACCTGGTTTTAAAACTCAATTCTGTTTCCTGAAATTCAGGTAGTAATGACATCATATATGTGAAATGGCTTGAAAGTTGTAGCACACCTTAGTTTTTAATATAGTAAAGAAGGCTATTTATAATTATGTTTATTTAGGAACTAAAGACTATGTCTCATATGAAATTAATTTAGTAGCAGATCATATGAACATAAGTGGTGGTAAAGTTTTTTATGATTATAATAATAATGAGCCCTGGCTGGTGTAGCTCAGTGGATTGAGCGCGGGCCTGCGGATCAGACGATTGCGGTTCGATTCCCAGTCAGGGCACATGCCTGGATTGCAGGCCAGTTCCCGGCAGGGGACTCACGAGAAGCAACCATTGATACTTCTCTCCTTCCCTTCCCCTCTAAAGATGAATAAATAAAATCTTAAAAAATATAATGATATAATCAGTAAATGATATAAATCAACTGTGGCTTAAATCCATTCCTGTTACCTTTTGTAAGGTAAAGGGAAGAACTAAGGATTTCTGATGACATTTTATATCTACAATTTATAACCTATAATAAGAATTTGTATTCTCTAAGGCTGTTGAGAATCTGAAGAAGTATATAGAAATGATATTCTTTAAATCAATGAGTTACAATTTGGGATTTAACTCTATGCTCTTTTAAAATTTTATTCACATATTACCATCATTGAATATTGTCTTCTATATATATGCTGGAAATCAAAATGTCTTACTTTGAGTTCCTAACCATTGCATTGCAAATGGTTTACAAAAAAGACATGCAGCTATATCTATGCTTACAAATGAAAGTAGCTTTGCAGAATTTCATATGGTTTTATATTGCACTCAATTTCCTATGGCAAACACCTGTATTATACAATGCTAGAAAATTCTCCAAATTATGTCAGATGTAATGTTTAATCTGAAGTTAATACCCAGAATTTAAAAAAAAACCTAGAGGCTTACATATATAGTCATGTGTGAAAACAAGAAACTAGGACTTGATATTCTTTTATTGGTGTTTAAAACGACTTCTCACTTTAAAAAGCAAGAATGACTAACATGTCTGCCACTACAGAATATTTTAAAAACAATTTTTCCTACATCTATATGACATTCACAAACCACCCACTAAACTCTATACTTGTCACCCCCATACCTATGTAATCTACATACACCCCCAAGATCTTCCCACTTGCCAGCTTAGATTTAATTGTTCTAAACTGGCTTAAAAAATACCCAACCATAAACCTTCAATGTATCCAGAATAAACAATGTTAGATAAATCAAATATACAATAAATGAAATATATATGCAATGCTTGCATGTGCTATTGCTAATAAAATTATTTTGGAACTATTGATTCAAGTATTTGTTGTAAATTATGAAATGATTCAAACCATTTTATCTGTACAAGGTTACTCTGAGAGAACACATTTATGGTTTTAAGCCTCCTGGAACATAAACTTTCTGTTTCCTAAGAGCATATATTTGATAAAGTTTAAGACTAAAATTGAGTAATGTTTTCATAAGGAAACTCTAACCAATTTAGCTAACTTATTAACAAACTATATGTACCTGTGAAACAAAACTTTAATTCATTAGTTATTGCTGTCTTCATTTCAAGTATAAAATATTACTATTCCTTGAGTAGATCAACCTCAAAACAACTTTCATATTCAAATTAATGGTTAAACATTGTCATCCCCATCTATCCACTGGATTTCCTTTTCCTACCTTTACTGCCTTATGTTCTCTCCTTGCTTTGAGCAATAACCAGGCTTTCATTATGTTTTGGCAGTACCTGGAGAGCAGATGCACTGCAAAACTTTCCTCCTTCCTTTACCCCTGTAGCAGATATATTAAATGCAACACCCTCTTTCTCCCAACACACTTCCAAAATTAGTTATTTCTGCCGCAAAAATTGCACCTTCTTGCTTACACCTTCCATTAAACTTTTGTCCTGGTCTTAATACTTTTTCAACGTGTGGAGACTGGACCTGCTAAAAATAAATATGTATCTAAATTAACATGTTCTTTGATCCATGCCTTTTCTTCATCCAGACAATCTGGTTCAGAAGTGCAGAAGATGTGAAAAGTGTTTTAAAAATTATTTGAGGTGATATCAGTTTTTGAAAGAAGGCTAGTAATTCCAGAGTCAGATAATCACCACTTACTGTAACATGATCCTGTGCCAAACACTATCAGGGCATAAAAGCCAAAATGAACAGCGTGCTGGGACTTGGAAACATCCTTTTCAATAGACATCAAATTTAGTTAATCCAAGTATCAACTGAGTGCTGACCTCAAATAAAAACAAATAGGATTAGCAATTTTAAAAACTGTTAAGTGATTTTATTCTTATAATTTACCGAGGTTGACTTGACTGTTTACATACTACATAAATAATCTATCTAGAAATGGATGGTAGATTTTTACACAAAATACAAAAGCAAACAGTAAAATATAAGCACAGGACAACTTGCAAATTGACTATATACCTAGACATGCTTATAAACCTTTGATTTACTATTAGTTTTCCATAATGTATATTGTCATTAATATTTATGAATAATTACACATGTGTTAATCTGATTTACTTCAATGTCACATACCTTTCACTAATATCAAGAATTTAGTCCATAATAAAATTTTTGTTTGTAATTAAGGGTAACTAAAATTAATGTAGCAAAATTATTTTATGTGATTTGAATATAAATCTTTTTTATTAATGGATGAATTATTACTCAATGTTGTAACTTTTAGCTATAAGAATATCTGGTGCCCTGCTGGTGTGGCATAGTGAATTGAGTGCTGGCTTATGAACCAAAGGGTCACTAAAGGATCACTGGTTCGATTCCCAGTCAGGGCACATGACTGGATTGCAGAACATGTCCCTGGTTGGGGTGTGCGAGAGGCAACCACGCATTGATGCTTCTCTCTCCCTCTCTATCTCTCTCCCTTTCTTTATCTCTAAAAATAAATAAATAAAATCCTAAAAAGAAAAAGAATATCTGGTGATGCTGATATGTACATGTGGATAAAAGTAACAAGTGTATAGTTCTTTGGATTTCATAATGTTGGTCTAAGTCACCTCTGACACAAAACTGTAAAACAGGTGTTTTTTAAAAAAATTCAAGCATTTCAATCACCATCTCTACACTAAATCATGTTATATTTCTGAAGAGCGGCTAATCAGATGTAACACTCTGGCCTCTCAAAACATTTGTACTTGTCTGACAAGAACCTTAGGCCTCATGACTCATTTATAATTGTTGAATGACCATTTTGAAGTCATCTTTCTTTTCCAGTAGAGGACACATTCTTGCAAGGCAGAAATCTTTCAGTTTTGTCATCATTTTGCCTTTGTTACCTACATGCTTAATGAACTAAAGTAAAGAATAATGACTACAACACTGAAACAAGGGGAAACAGAGCCATTTGAAAAAATGTTTTAAATACACTAAACAGATTCCCCGTGAATTAACCTTCAAAAATAAAAATACAAAAAAAAATGTCATCGTGTTCTTTCTTGTCTTTGGGTTTAGGCATTGCAAATTATAGTAACATTAAAATCAGCCATCTACGAAATAGTTATAAATCATTCTTTCAGTTAATTCTCAGTTATTTTCATGACTTAGTACTGCTCAAAATATCAAGGTGAAGAAAATATATCACCCATAATAGTAGATGTTTTTTCTTTACATTTAATTATGATCTGTGTCATTTAGGTTCTAAGTGGCCATTTTATAAATATTTTAAAGGGTCTGTTAGACAATAACAGTTATGCAGTTCTTTACAGGCAAAATATTATCTTATTAAAAATATTAGCAATATTATGTTTTTCTCCTCCCTTCAACAACAACAACAAAATTACCTGTTTAAGTGATTAAACAAGGAGGTAGTTTTAATGTCTTGAGAGAGTATGTAAGCAAAACAAGGCCTTGACCACAGTCAATGCACTCAAGTCCAAAAAAAAATGAGATGTAAGGACAACCAATTACAAACAGCTTATAAACTTTGGGCATCTCTGGGCCACACTGGAAGAAGAAGAGTTCTCGGGCCACACATTCAATGCACAAATACTAACAAAAACTCATGACCAAAACAAATGTTAAGGAACTACGATTTTGTGTTGGGCCACATTATAGCCATCCTGAGCTGCGTGCAGCCCTCGGGCTTCAGGTTGAACACTCCTGCTACAGCCAATCAAGTAATGTCCTGGCTTTGCCTCCGTGACTTCCCCATAAAAACTCCCTTCTGACTTCTCTCTGCGGAGTGTGCCTGACCGTCTGTGGTTTGGCACTGCCCAATTCCAATCAATGTATGTTGAAATAAACTTGAAAAAGTATAGCATGCCTCAGTTTATTTTTTAATACACATATAACTTCTGATCAAACTATTTATTCAGCTTTCCTGAGTCTTCAGTCTCTCAATAATTATAATCTAATAATTATGTTTCCTTAAATTTGATAAATTTTACTTTAATAGTACCCCAAACAGACAAATTCAAAATTCATAAAATCTTATCCCAGCTTCATACCAGTTTAATCTCTGAAATTGAAAAAGATCAGTTACAATGCATATATACGGTCTGTTCAAAAGGTATCCAGGAATGTAATATGAAAAAATAGAGACATTTATTGAAGAACATACAAGATCCGAGAAAGAAACATTGTCCATAGGATAGTGATGCCTCAGAACCCTTCAAATTAGGCACCTTGGGACCTCACACAGTTCCAATCACCATCAGCTGCCCTGTCATATTTTCCTGAATCTCATCAATGATCTGAAATATCTTCCCTTTCAAAGGTGGTTTTAAGTTTTGGTAAAACCCAGAGGTTGCCGAGAGCCAAATCTGGGCTGTAGGGGGTGGGGCCTGAGTTACCAGGGTGATTTGATGCTTTGTCAAAAAACTCTGCAGAAGATGTGGTACATGAGCAGGCATGTGGTCATGAAGCTTCCAGTCACCAGTTGTCCATAGCTGCGGCCCTCTGAATCATCTGAATAGTGTCCATGGAGGAATGTCCAAGCTTAATGCAAAATTCAATGCAGCTTTGTTGCTCTATTTGCTCAGTCATTTTGAATATGATGGCCACACAGTACACACACTCACCGAACATCATCTAGCACCTCCACTGACGAGTGCAGTGAAGTCATCATTGTTCACACATGCACATTCCATTCTGCCCTCCTTGGCTGTCAGATTATATCAATGTCGCACAAATCGTTCTTGTGACATTAACAATGGTTAGACATTTCCCCAACAGACCTTGTATATAATGAACATATAAATCATATAATATATAATACAGGTGTTAGCTACACACTATAATTGAATAATATGAACACAATATATACATATATATGTAAATCTTAGTAACATAATTAACTAAAAAGGCCAGCATGCTTATCTCACCAGTGTCAAAATATCTTTCCAATATCACAGAACTCTTTTTACTCAAATTACCTTATTGGTAATTTGAAGGATGAAAAGTCAGTTTGTTTGTTTATATATTTCTTTTTTTTCCTTACTTTCCTTCCATTAAAACTGTGACTGCTCTATGTAGAACTGCTCAAGCTTCCAAGCCATGTTACCTCTGCTCTAGTCTGCCAATCTAAGCTTTTTGTTGCTGCTGTTCGACCTGAAGCCTGTCCTAGGGTGGCTTGGGGGTATTGAGAACTTGTGGGCTACGTAAACATCTAGTTTTCTCTGCAAATTAAAGTAATGCATAAAAAGTCTAGTAAGAGATTTTCAGGGGCCTATTTTGGTGCTATATCTTTAAAGAATAATTATCAGGCCTTAGTGTATATATGAAACACTGTTTCATATATATTGTGTGTATATGTGTATATATACACACACACACAATTCATTTAACACTTACAGAATATTTCCTACATACTGTGTCCTAGGCTAACTCCTAGATTCCACACTTCCAGAGATGCAAATGAAAGAGGCAGTCATAGCCTCTACTTTAATTTTGGTTAAATCCGTCAGAAAAGCCTGACCTTTGGTTATAGCCCAGGAACCCCTGATACAATGACTTCTGACACAATAATTAGACTAGTTAGACATAGAACCAAGTTTTGCAAGTTTCATTTTACTCTCATAGCCCTTGATTAAAAAAAAGAACATATGCAAAACTGTTAAGAATATTGTTCATTTTCAAATGCTGACTCACATAATGTTCTCTGCATAAGGGGAAACTGAAGAATTGACAAATTCATCAAACTGTTTGGTTAAATTAAAAGCAGTTTTAAATTTTTCTTTGATTACATGAGTAATCCATTTATATTTTTTAGTATTTTAAGTTCCTAAATACCTTATTTTTATATGTATGTAAGTGAATACAAAGGTTATAGTTCACATATAAAAGATTTGGAAATAAACTTACAAAAAGCAACATTGAAGAATAATAGTCAATATACTACTATCTTCAAAATTTCAATGTAAGTGTATTTTTTAAATTTTATAAAGATTTTATTTATTTATTTTTAGAGAGAGAAGAAAGGAGGAAGAAAGGTAGAGAAAAATCAATGTGTGGTTGCTTCTCACTCAGCCTCTCCTGGAGACCTGGAGGGATCTCAACCCAGGCATGTGCCCTGACTGGGAATCAAACCAGTGACCCTTTGGTTCATAGGTCAGCACTCAATCCACTGAGCCACACCAGCCAGGGCTGTAAGTGTATTTTTAACCTAAACTTTAATTAACTGTAAACATAGAATAAAACCTTTTTCAAAGATGCAATTTCTCAAAAAAAAAAAAGAAATCCTCCTGCAGATTATTTTTAGGCATTACTGATTAATGTCATCTTATAAAAGAAGGCAGAAATTTAAAAAGATGTAAAACCAGAGTTTGGAAACAATTCACCAAAGAAGAAAGGCAAAAGAAATTTCCAAGATTATGAGAACAGTTCTAAAAATTAAAGCTAAGCAACAAGACCCGAATGAATTCAGAACACACCAGAAAAAAAGATTTCAGACGAAACATCTCCATCTCCAGACTGAAATTAACCTGATGTTACCTGATTTGAGTCTTTGCATTGAGATTTTAATTTTTTGTATATTTTTTGGTGAACTCAAATGGAAAAAAAAGAAAAACAAAAATTTAGATTACAGAGCCTCAGTGAATGTTACATGAGACAAACTGCATCCATAACACACTAACAAAACTTGTATAGATATAACAATTAAATCTTAAATACTTATCAAAATAGTATATAATGTACGGAAAGGGTGGGACAGCAAGTAATGTGACTGGGGTTGAGAGAGATTATGTATTAAATTGATTAAATGCTAATTTTTGATGATAAAAAATTACTATATCTAAAATTGAAAAATCAGGAAATGACAGGATAATTTTTTTGTGAGAAAAAGAAATGAATAGAGTATAAAACAAATACAAAACTTGCTGTAAGCACCTTTAGCATAGAACGGGGTAGGCAAATTATTGCATTTTTTTCATAAGCATTACAGCATATGTCCTTAATAACATGATGTTTCAACTGAGAAAATATAAAATGGGTTAGAGTGAAACAACTTCTTGTTTTTAACTATTTTGAGAAAATGGTATTGGGACACATTGGGAAAACCTTTCAGTTAAACACAATGAAATGGTGCATTCTTTGCTAGATAAATTTACTATAATTTATGTCATGTGATGATAGGTCATCCAAAAGAGAAGAAAATAATCTGGATTATCAAGGTAATAGACAGTGCTCAACTATCATGGAAGAAGTTAAATGTTATAAAGACGTTATGATAAAAATCTCAGCTTGATGGGAGATACATTTGTGGTTTGCAGGTTGGGCAGAAGGAGAGCCTACAACACACTTGCCCAAATTTTGTTGCACTGAATATCACCTACTCTTTGTATTTGGGCAAAACTCTCATGGTGTAGGTGGGTAGAGGCGTGTCAGGGTGTCAGGCGGGTAGAGGGTGGGGAAACTGGGGAATGGAGTAATCCTTCCCCTGACAAATAATGCAGAGTTGGAAGTGGGAAAATCATGTGGTTTATTTTCTCTTAGAAACTTGAGTGGATAGGGAGTGGCAATAGAAGAGCATTTTTGTTTTATTCCAATCAAAATTTACAAACAAAGAAAATCTTTTAAGTGCATTTTTATACCAATGTGATGTGGGTTCTTAAATGCATAACTTCTTCTTTTATATTATTTTCATGTATAAATAGCAACATACTCCCTAGTCTCTAATTTACTACCTAACAAAACACTAAAAAGTAAAATATTACATTAAATTTGTCAGCTTTTATAACACAATTGATTAAAAGAAATAGATTCAAGAGCTTGTTACTTTATCTCTTTAATGGTCTTGGGGAAAAAAGAAAACCTCACTAGAAATCTCACTGGAAATAAATTGCTGAAGTCTGTTGCTGACTTCTGCCACTCCTGCAATGGTTTATAAGGCATGGCAATGAAGAAAAATGAGAAAATAAAATATAAAATCTGACAGTTTTGCAAGAAACTGGGAGCTGTAATGTGGCATAAGAATGTCATAATAATTTCTCACAGTTCATATAACAACAGTTTACAAGGTAGTGTCCCCAGTGTGTGTCCCATAATGCAAACTACACATCTAAAGTATGATTTTCCTAATTTTCATATTAAAAAAAAGAAGAGATGCACCATGAATTTAAGTAATCTTCTCAAGATCAAAGAATTTATGATGTCAGGTATCATAGCACCAAGCTAGGGGTCGAACAAGTAATTACATATAGCCTTTACTTTAATAGAAGTAATGTTTCTGGCAAAACAGCTTTGTACTTGCCAGCCAACTAAATCATGTCTAAAATGTTTATTTCAAAAAATGGAAGGTTTCTCTGTGAAATAAAAATGATCACTTAATTTTGTGTGCTTCATTTTCCGATGTAAGATTTGCTTCATAAAATGTTATCACTGCTTCAGTATGTCAGATACCCTTTACCTGCATTTGGAATTTCTTGAGCTGTGTCACATTAGCTGCATCAGTGTGATGCCGAAGGCACACTTGAGGATCAGGAGGAGAACATGGACAGTTCTCTAAGGTGGGTGTGTTGCCCTTTGCCTCATAATTTTAAGGGATGCATGTGGACAATAATTAAAGAGACTGTAAGGCAGTCGCTGCAGTCTACAGAGTTGGTAGTATGACACATCATTAGAACACATATGAAACCAAGATTTCACATTCTGTGATGGAATGCCAAGTCACAACGTCACTGTAGGTGTTCTTCTATTTTTCAATTCAAAGGAAGCAAACCGAGAAGGGTAGATGTGCTCCACAGAAGAAGCAATATTTTGAGTCACATGCCCTTGGGTTGCAAAGACATGTCTCATAATACTTCCCTTGAGCAACTAAGACTGGTAAGTGTAGAAATACTAAGTGTAACATAATGTAAAATATCATTTTTAAAATGCAAAACAAACAGTAGGGCATATCCGCTCTAAAAAAATCAAATGATTTGTAAAGAATTAAAATTTCTAATGTAATGACATCATTCTTAGTGTAGAAAATTAGTATAATTAAAGCAATGTTGTATTCATGGAAATACCACCAAATACTTCAATACACTGAAGTAGAAAGTACTGACAGGCCCACATACAACGTATATTCCCATATTTATATGAAAGCTGATGAAATATGACTACCATAAAACGAAACCCCTGTTTATCTCAAAACCTACTTCTAGCATCACAAAAATAACAGGATGTCTGTATTCAATGTAAAATGTCTTGAAATTTGGAAAATTTGAGAGTTCAAATGGGAAGCTGATCTCCTTTGTATATTAGAAAATTCTTGGTTCTATATGTTGAAATAGACACGGGAGGGTAACACTGAGTAGATGCACAGCATTTGGGAAATACTACCATTGAACATAAGTGATTGGGAATTTTAATACATTCATAGGATGCATTCATGTCTCTTAAGACAAATAGCCAACCGAAGCACAAAAAGATGTACACTCATTGTATGTGAAATATGGAGAAGTGAGCTATCGCCATGATGGGGAACAGAATCTACGCTTCACAGTGGGAAATCTAGAATCACAGAGGCCCAACGGGAAGCCTTTGTGGAAAACGAGGAACTCTGGGTTCGCCTCTGAGTTTTGAACTCTCTGTGTGGAGCTCCATTTTGGACTGACGGACATTCAGGAGGCCCGCTGTGCTTGTGAATGTCATCAAATGGAAACATCTTCGTCCTGTTAGAGGTAACTTGTCCTTGAACATTTGCCTGTGGTACTAGAGTCAAAGAAAGTTATGTGGCATCCTCATGGATTTTCTAAGAAAACACTGGAAAAGTGTCAAATACTTTGCTTCTGAAGTACAAATTCTGATGAATTAAAAGTGACTGCTTGAGACAGTCTGTCAAGAAGAAATCTTTAGTTAATTCTCCACACAGCTAGAAAATGCAGCTATCAATTAGGCAGCATTCATGCTGTTTACTTGCCAACTCTAAGCTGTATTATTCTCAAAACTAGAATTCTCTACACACCTTAACAGCATCACAAAAAACACAGCCATGGATAACGTACACCACACTGACATTTTCCACATCTCTGAATTTCGGTCATACAATTATTTCATCATTTACAGTTTCATGAAAGTAAGAATATAAGGCTTCTACTATTACATAAATATTATTTGGAATGTTAACATAGGAAGGAAGTGGAGTTATCTTTATATCAAATTTGCTTTGCATAAGATGTAGGCACCCTCTTAGCAGAATCCAGCGATAACAGGACCATGGATTTCTTTGCTCTATATGCTATTCTGTGGAGAGATAAGACTGCTGTGAGGTAGTTAATACAGAGCAGAGTTGGCGGCGGGTGGGGGCAGTGAAGAAAGAAGCAGACCATGGAAGGAAAGAGAAAGTGAAAAGAATCTACAAGCTTAAATTAAAAGGAAAATCTAAGTTTTCTCTCTGTTCGATCTCAAATATTTAGACCAATACCAGTGGAGCTCAACATTCTATGAAACTCTCACAACACAATTATTCAGGGTTGTCTACTATCTGATCACAATCTTTAACATCCAGACCTCGACAGCTCAAGCACATCTGCTCTTCTCTATTTCTGTTTCCTTCTTGTTCCCTCTTCGTTTTGTATGCATGGATTATCACTTAAACCTCTCTTTGCCAAGCTCTCAGTATTCTGGACTTATCCATACTCTCTTCATTTGGCCTTTTGGCTCTTCATTTATCTTGCAAAACTGCCATCCCGGATTGCTAGAATTGTCAGAAATGACACTGGAGCAAGGTAAGTGCATTTCGTTCCCTTACAGCTAAGGCACTGCGAAGATCGAAGGAAAGAGATAAACAAATTAATGGTTAAAAAGTGAGAGGAGTTATTGGGATCAAAGATGTAATTAGAGGCAGGGACATTCACTTAGCATCAGCAGGAGGAAAAAGGATAGAAGAAAACCATAAAGAACTTGGCTATGTAAAATTACAATATTAAAAAGAGTAAAAAATATTTTTGTATTTCATTATTTCTGATAGTATTAAAGTGACAGTATTTAATCATTGGGTTTACATGCAATGAATTTTTTATCCAGTTACTATGAAACACATGATTATTACTGTTTACATTAAAATACATTTTATCAAAAATAACCACAGAATAAAACACGGGTTCAGATACTTTTGTAGGCTAGGTATCAATCACAAAGAAAAATCCAGCAGAGATACAGAAAATAAGCAAGCATACAGATGGAAGCAGTTAGAAAAGTCCAAGCACATGTGGGCACTAGACAGAAAAGGAATTAAAACTACTTCTATTGCTCTTCCTATTTAATTTCATTTTATGGGAACTTGTGGTTATGAGAAAACCCTCAATTAAGACTGTATGTGTTATATCCGAGTCTGGTGGTATTAAAGCTATAGAATAAATGTAGAAACCTGAATTTAGGAAGAGTTTATGTAAATTCCATTTTTAGATGTCAAAAATAACTTTTTGTTGCAGCATTATTGAATGCCTCCAATTTTTACATTTTATTTTATGTGATGTTGTGTCCATCAAGGCTCTCCAGGGTAACAGAACTGATAGAATCTATCATCTATTATCTATCTTTTCATATGTGAAGAGGTTTATTTTAAGAAATTGGCTCACACGTTCCCTGGGGCGGGCAAGTCTGAAATTTGTAGGGCAGTGCACCAGGCTGGGAAGTCCAGCAGGGACTTGTCACCGCAGTGCTGAGGCAGAATTTTTTCTTCCTCTCAGGAACACCTAGGGGTTGCCCCTAAGGTATTTCAAATGACCAACTAAAGCCCACCCATGTTATTGAGAGTAATCCTGTCTTAACCTTAACCAATTCTGCTGCTGTGAACCACATCTACCTGAACAGTAGTACTTGGATTAATATTCGATTAACTAGCTGGGCACTACTGACTAGACAATTCAGAAATAAAATCACCATCATAGAGGTTTCATGTGTAGGAAGTATAACTGCATTTGTCAGATCAATAGACAAATGTGCTATGTTCTATTGCTTGTGAATTTTAGTAGGAAGTATTTTAAGGTATTTAAATAATGTACTTCAGGGCATCACTATTGTATAACAGTATTTTTATTTCGATCCTCACCTGAAGATATGTTCATTGATTTTTAGAGAGAGTGGAAGGGAGAGACAGAGAGAGACCGACAGAGAGAGAGAGACATCGATGTGCTAGGGAAACATCAATAGTTTGTCCCCACCTGGGCATCCTGATAAGAGATCCAGCCGCAACCTAACAACCTAGGTGTGTGCACTGACTGGGAATCAAACCCACACACTTTTTTTCTTCCTTTATTTTTTTCTTGGTGTATGAGACCACGCTCCATCCAACTGAGCCACCAGGCCAGGGCTATATAACAGTCTTATAAATATATGGAATGAGCTTTTAAAAACCATTAAAATTTAACATTTCAAATATATGTTAAGCATTCTCATCACTAAAGTAGGAGTCTAAATTAGATTTTATCACTCAGCATATCTGTATATTTGTCTTATTTCTACCCTATTTAAAATGGTAAATGTATAACACAAATATATAGATGATGTATTATAGAATAGTGCATTTGAAATCTATACATTTTATTAACCGATATCACTCCAATACATATAATTAAACATTTTATAAAGCCAAACAACAAAAAGTAGTAATTTTGATAAATACAAAGCTATAATGTTTAAGTGATTTGACATCTTGAAACTGACTTATTTCTTACACATAGCTCCAGATTAGAAACTTTTTCTTTCATTACATACTGTATTCAATGAATTATTTTTATTGGAGATTCACATCTTACTGTCTTTTTATAACTATCACATTATATTCCTTGCAGATATTTCAAGTTTGTACTATAAAAATTAAAATCATATAAAACTTCTGAACTTTGATTTTATTGGTCTGTTTTGGCTTTGAAATACTAGCATGCTATATATTTTCCACACTGGAACTACAAACAAAAATTCTATTTTGATTATCTTTTATTATTATTTTCAAAAAATGAGCTGTGTTAGACAAAATAGTGGTATTGCTATTATTGTCACTGCAATTTACAAATCCAATGATCAAGAGTTTATTCAAGACCAAAGTAATACTATGAATCATAAAATATGAGATTTTTTACCTTTTTAAGGTAAAGAACATGCTCTAGCTATAATAGATACAAGGGCTAATATGGCTACATACTTACAGTCATCTGAAGAATTCGGCATTCTCTAAAATTTGCAATTGCACTGTTTTAGTTAATACGGATGACCTGTTATTCCAATATTTCAAAAATTCTGCTTTTTACTTAAATTTTTATTGAGTTTATTGGGATGACACTGGTTAATAAAATTATATAGGTTTAAAGTGTACATTTAATAACAGCATCAATACGCCTTCTGAATTTTATGTTTTTTAATTTAATTTATTTATCTTTAGAGGGGAAGGGAAGGAGAGAGGGAGAGAAACATCAATGTATGGTTGCCTCTGGTGCACCCCACACCGGGAACTGGCCTGCAACCCAGGCATGTGCCCTGACTGGGAATCAAACTGCGATCCTTTCGCAGGCCGGTGCTCAATCCACTGAGCTGCACCGGACAGGGTGGGATGCCTTCTTTCATTATTTTTTGGCCAATTATGTCCTTATCTTTCATTGTCTTCAAGTCAGGATATCCTCATATTTTCAGTTAACAGTATAAAATATAATGTTTTAGCCCTGGCTGATGTAGCTCAGTGGATTGAGCGCAGGCCTATGAAGCAAAGGATCGCGGTTCGATTCCCAGTCAGGGCACATGCCTGGGTGCGGGCCAGTTCCCAGTGGGGGACATATGAGAGGCAACCACACATTGATATTTCTCTCCCTCTCTCCTTCCCTTTCCCTCTTTCTGAAAATAAATAAATAAAATATTTTTAAAAAATATGATGTTTTACTTGTTGGCATTGTCACAAAAGGAATTTAGAATCTCGTATATATTTTTTAATTTATCTTTTCATCAGAGCCTACAAAGAGAACTAAGAGATAACCTTGGGATCTAGGCAATTACTCAATAGTTAGAGGCCATGAAAAAAAATAAGTTTGAAATTATAGTGGCAAGGTTGTGTGCTCTGAGAAATATTCTGAAATACAAAAAATCTAAGACAGTAATGATAGCAATTAGGAGGATGCAGAAAGGTTTCTGCTCTTATATATCCAGGAATAGTGACAGTTATTGATTCTCTCTTGGGCATTTAAATAAGTAAAGAGGACTTCAAAAAATTTATTTCCAATTTTTTTTCCTATTTTATCTGTAATTTTTTTCCTATTGAGCAGTGAGGTCAAGAAGTAACATCTTTACGAAAGTCATGTCATCTGGGCAAACAACACCAGTTTAGAAGAGGTTTAAGTATGAACCTGCCCAGGAGTGGTGGTTTACTAAGATGTGATTCTGCTTTCATGGTTTTCTACATCAGCTTCTTTAAATGGGTCATCACAATAAATGGTACACCGAGCAGCTTAACTGTTTTCTACTCACATGCAGTATTGATGATTATTTTTTAAAGATTTTATTCATTTACTTTTACAGAAGGGAAAGCAGGGAAAAGAGAGGGAGACAAACATCAATGTGTGGTTAGGGTCCCAGAGGCCCAGACACCCAAGCTGTGTCACTTTCAGAGGCTCTGGGCACAGGTTGCTTCCAAACTCGTTCAGGCTGCAGAGGCATTCAGTTTGTGGGACGGAGGTCCACGTCCTCACTGCTTCTTGGCTCTTTTTTAGAGGTTGCCTGCATTTATTCTCATGGTCTCCACATCTCCGATAATCCTGTGCCCACCCTGCCCCCTCACAAATGCTAGACCCCCCCCAGACTTCCAGTCTCTCCAACTTCCTTTCTGCTGCATCTCTGCCTTGCTCTTCATCCAGCTGGAGGCCTTCTCTGCTTTTGAAGGCTAGTGTGATGAGATGGAACTCACTTGGGTCATTCAGGGTATTCTAACTATTTTAGGGTCCACGTCCTACGTCAGCATAGTTCGTTTTGCCATACAACAGCCATATTCACAAGTTTGGGGCGTGAGGCCATTGCGTGTTTCTACGGAGCTGCAGATCCACAGGAACTCGTTTACCTTGGCATGTGTTTGCCACATGTTTGAAAACACGAATATGTGGTCACTACCTAGGACAGCTATCCTAAAGGGAAGAAAGATTTTGATGGTGTTACTATTTTAATTATAGAAGTAAGTGACATAATCAAGCTTCCACTGTAAAAAAGAAAAACCAGGTTTTAAAAATACTGGTACCTGAAGTCTATCCAAACAAAATTCTTTTGGATGTTAAAATAAGAAACTAAATGAATTAACTATTAAAATGTAAGACGTGTTTTCCTTTTCATTTTTCCATTTCCATTTCCCAAGAAAATATATTATAGGATCTTAAATCCCCTGATGTCTTGTCCTTTTCAAAAATCCTCAACGAGCAGACCTTGAATTGATGCTGACTAAAGTCAGTGAATGTGTGCTGGAATATTTTTTAGATAATTACTATTCTGAATGAGCACTGCACTAAAATATTCAGTTCCTATCTGTCATTTATTCCCTCAGAGAACTTAATATTCTTAGGACAGAAGAAAGACATTGTAATTTGTACCTCTCAACATGTTCTTTCACCTTAGTCTTAGCAACTTGACATTATTTGTAGTCCTATTTCACAAAGTATAACTATGACAACAATGGAAAATTTCTAGACTGGTCATCACTCTAAGGGTGTTCTTTAAAAACAACATTATTTATCAATCCCGAAGGTGCTTATTTATAAACAAACTCTTCATTTTTTCTTAATGAATGTTTATCATTTCCTGAAATGTATGAAGTAAAAAAGTAAAAATATGTTTTTTTATATTTCAGATTGTTTTGTATTCATTTTATTTAACTTTTATCCCATTTTCAAACTCTGTATGCTAGCTAAATGCCTGTAAACTTTCCACAGGTTTTAGAGCACAACATTCTTTCTGATGAATGATGATTATTGAGTTCATTGATGAGGTAGAAAGTCAGCTGACACAATAGTATCTTGCATCTGATATTAAGAGTAAGAAACTATGTGCCTCTATCTTGGGGTTTAATTTCTTTGCAGTCTGTCCCTTAGGAATCAGGATATTTCTGGATGATGGATATTCTAAGAGGAAGGCAATGTCAAGCCACAGACATGCCTCAACATGCTGTGGTAATTTATGGCCTGCTTTCTTGGTGCTAATGTAATGAGCTACATCATATTGGAGGCTCAGAAGATAAAGAAGCTGTCATTTCAGCATCCTGACATGTATTGCTATTAGAAAAATAAGCCATTTTCAAAAGTATAAAAGCTGTACACCTTTTTTCTATGTTATGATACATAAATACAAGTGAAATTAGACTAACCATGTAATAAATTATATACGACACATTACTATTTTAAAATGGTAATAAAATATTTAGGAAAAACAAAAGTGAACATTGATATTTTCTTTCTTTCCTACAATAACTGTATATGGAATATCTTTAAGACCATTTGGTATATAGTAAGCTATTAATAATATCTGAAATTCATATATATTCACATACATATATATTTTAAAAATACAATGAAGAGATCATATATGAAATTCTTTTTCTAAAAAAAAAAAAATAGAAATTCAAGCCAGGAGAGCAAATTAAGTTAGTTACAGAATTATATTTCACAAGAATAGCCATCTTCTCTAATGGAATGATATATACAAGCATATGTCTTTATAAATCTGTCAAAAGGTATTATAATACCTCTATCATGATTTCTACAGCTTAACCTGCGGTGATGAAGGTTGCATTCCTTTATCTTCCCAAGTATAAAACTTTATGTTTTAAACCAATTGCCATTTTCCTAGTGCCCAATCAAAATTTTAGTCACCAGTAAAAAACATGGATGCGACAATCTTTTTTGTTGTTATTTCAATGTTTAAACATCGCGTTCTTTTCCGCCCATGCTAAATAATTTCAATTGTCATATCACGGTCTTAAAGTTTCAGTACAAGATGGCTGTCTATTAAAAAACCTCATTTTATCGCTTCTTGGCCTTTTGGCTAAGATCAAGTTGAGATAAACAGAATTTTTGGTTCATTCATTTTTTAAAAGACTACATTATTAATTCAAACATAACTGCTCTATAAATGTTCACTCATTTCAGAGTGCAAGAGATCACAAGTGCAAAAAAATTGGGTATTTGTTTAATGAATATTGAAAACTTATTATACAGTATACACTTTGTAGTGTGTCAAGTGAAAAAAAATTAATGAAATCTCTGCATTAGCGTTACATTTTGACTTTACTTATTAATGCATATTTATTTGCTCACAGTTTTTGATATCTACAGGTATATCATCACTTTCCCATTCTTTTTGAATATTCTCCATGAGATACTAGTTGACCATTTCAACTACAATCTAAGTTAGTTACCTTATTTTTTAAAAAGCCACCTAAATCTGTAAGTACTACAACTTCCCATTTACCAAGATAAATCACTGTGTGGATGATTACAATTACATTAACCTAATATTCTGATCTTGTGATACATCTACTCTCCTCAACCCCTCCGGTTTTAAAAAAGTAATCCAGTTCTCAATGATAGAGTTGAATAATTCACTCTGCAGATTAATTCAATCTTGTTTAATCTTACTGACTACACCCTCCCTGATGTTCACTGCTGTTATTTTGCCCATTTTTCACTGTTTCCCAAGCTAAACAGAAGCTTAAAGCAAAGGTCTTTCAGAGTATATCACAGAGTTAACTGTCCTCTGGTAAAATATCAGGAAAAAAAGAAAAATGGAATTAGAGACAAAATGTAATGAAGAGGTTGTCTGTTCATCACTCAAACTCAAAGTAGAAATTCCTTCTTTCCAATAAGGAATTGAAAGCTCAGTCTCTTAACAAATTATTTTTTAATGGAACTAGTGCCTAGGCCATATAAGTTTCCAGGGACTTTATTGAAATGTTATTCAATAAACCATCTTATATGAAATATAATACCTGAAAAATTATGAAGTAGGCAATGTCATTCATTGTTCATGTCCTAGATTCACTCCTTCTAATTCAGATCCCCTAAATATTTTCTGAACCTCTACTTTTTTTGCTGGCTTTGTTCTAGGCATTTTGTAGGATGCCACCTTACTTAATAATCACAAAAACCCTATCATATCTATGGTATTGCAGAAAAATACTAGGGAAATTATTAATCTCTCCCAAAGTCTTAGGGGTTATTCTAACTTGCCCAAGACCACAGATAATAAATAACAGACATATATAGAGTCCCAATTTCAATCAAATCAATCAATATTCAGCTTTCTTCTATGAGGTTGTACTTCTAAAATTTTAAATACATAGTAATATCCAGTCATCTAATGGATAGAGACATATGAAATCTCTAGGTGCAATGCATTTTATGCCCTGGTTGTTTAAGGCAGTGACTTGAAATTGATTCTCACAAAAGTTCTCTGTCAAGAACTCTGCCTTGGAAGCATTACTTGGGACTCCAAGTCATCTTAATATTGTCATTAAGTATTCAACATGGGGATGTTTTCTACTTTGTATGTAATAATACCATGATGATAAAAATGATCAAAGGTATACTACACTGTAAATGAAATTTTTAACTTAAGTCAAAGTCATCATTTTTCACTGAAAAATACAGAAATTTCAAAGATAAATGTCCACTCTTTTGTCAATTTTTGAAACGTTATATACAAAATTAAATCAAGAGAACATATTTTAGCAGCACGTGACATGGTATGCTTTGCTTCACTTGACTTTTTAGAGGAAAATAGAGAAAGTCCAAAGTATACGTTCAAAAAGACAGAAGTACCTTGGTCAGTCATGTATGACTTCATTAAATTTGAGTCAGCCACCTCCAGAATGGTGTTAATATTGTCTATTTTATTTTTAGACTTCTTATACAGGGAAATGTGTTTAAAATAAATAAGTGGATAGACTTTCCTTTAGGATTTTTTAAGTTGACAAATTAGTAAAAAATATATAAACATTCCTAAAGTATACAACTGCTCATAAGTGAAAGCTCATTTGTTGGAAAATTGAATTCTCTCAAATAATAAACCTCAACTTATTGTGAATATACAAATATATACGCTTATATTTCAGTGCCTATTATTAGTATACAGTGTTTTAAAGTGTATTTCATTACTACCTGAAAACTTATTTCCTGCTGAAATATATTAGGTTACAGGTTTATTTGCTTAAATTAAACTGATTTCACTTTATTGTGTTCAAGTGAAATATTCAAATATAGTTTAAAATATCTGGATTATTTTTAAAATTAAACAATGCTCAACTGCTATTAATATCAAGGACTTCTATAAAGGCTATTATTTACTGAAGTCACAGTTAAACACCATGATTATACACATAATTTTTCCTCAGATGTGAGAAACCTTAAAACCAAAATGAGCAGTGGGGACTTTCATGGAGAAAGTACTTCAGATTTCCCAACAATAAAAAGCTATTTCGGAAAACAAATCCCCCAAGAGCTTGGTGCGTGGCTTCCCTTTTAGGCATCACACAGTGGCTCTAAGTCTGGACCACAGTTGGATTCCAGCCCCAGCTCCATCAGGTGCTTCTGTAGGAGTTTAGGGAAGCACCTTAACATTTCCGTGCTCAGTTTGCTCATCAGTAAACCACCCATGGTTACAGTAGTACTTAATCCCATGGGATCCTCATGGGGTTTAGATGAAAATAATTCCAGTGTCTGGAAACTATAAAAAATGAAGATAACTTTCACTTTGCATATAATACTATAATAATAAAAACAATAAAATGTCACATACTACACCAAAGAATATACTTTTCAAATGGAATGTAAAGAACATTTTGACGATTGACAGATGGGAGGGAGATAGAGGGGAGGAGTGGAAAAGGTGAAGGGATTATTTAATGAGTACACACTGCTCCGTACAGAAGGGTCATGGGGGTGGAGTGCAGCCTAGAGAGTATAGTCAGGGGTATCCTGGTAGCTGTGTGTGTCAGATGGGCATGTCGTTTATCAGGATGATCACCTGGTGGGTTGTATGGGGTCTGGTCACCAGGCTGCACACCTGAAACTAGTATGTATAGTATGCATGTCAACTGTAACTGAAAAATTGAAAAAAAAAGTATAAAACAAACAAGAATAAAAATAATAAATAAAAAGAACTATATCAAAGTATGTATTCATACATATTTAAATCCTCTTTGATTTTATATTTTTATTTTGTTAATTGGGAACCTGGATTAAATTTTATGTCTTAATAATATCAAAGAAAGTGAAATCCACAAAAAGTTAATGCTTTACCTAAGTGGATATTACTAATACCGTTGGCAGATGGAAATACCTATGCAATAATATTTCGTAATTATATTGTCTTTTTCTTGTTTCAGATGTCAACGTGGAGGTCATGCTATCTGTCATTGCAGTGGTATTCCCTTAGGAAAACAACATTTCTGTAATAGAACAGTGACATCATACACAATTAAATGTAGCAAATTGAAATTATCTTTTTTTCTTTTGAAAATGCCTGGGGAACTTGAAGCCATAGGGTACAACAATGAAAGTGATATTAGACCAAGAAACTGGAACTAATACTCAAGCTTCCAAACCAATTTAGAGAATGACAGAGGCAGATAAAAATATAACTTCCTGTAGTTCCAAGATGTAGTTCAAAGGAGAGCCATCTAGTAATTAGTGCTGGTCTGCTCTGATAATTTCTCTGAATTTTTCAGATACCACAGGGACTCGACTTCACTAGCAGTTTCCTTCTTTCCTTAGTATGTACCATGGAGAGCAAATGTGAGATTATACTGATGGTGGTATCTAAGTTTTCAATGACTGTCTCTCACTCTGGCATTTCCCTAATCTCTCAAGACATATGTGATATCATAATCAAATTTCAAACTGATCGTTTGTATATGAAATTAGGAGTATATTGCTCTGTACCCTGAAGTTTAATCATATTCTTTAGTTTTAGGTTTACTTCATGATAATAGCAATCACTGGGCATCTATCAAATTTCTGTCAGTATACCAGTGTGAGAATTAACAAGATACATACTCCCCTCCTCCAAAAAGTTCATCTATTTCCAGGGAAGAAAAAGAGAAAAACTTTCCCCTTTTATTGCTCTTCACCTTACATTTCCAGTCTTTTCAGGAAACTGGTTCTACTCATACAGACAATCTTATTTTAAAGCAATTAATATCATTATTATTTTCTTTACTATTAATACTACCATTAATGCTTCTCCAACAAGGGTGTGGTTAAACCAGCACTCTCATACACACTGCTGGTGGAATACAAATGTGACAAGTACCTTAGGGACAGCTTTTAGAAATCTTTATTAAAATGATAAATGCCATTCCCCTGAACCCAGCCATTCTACTTATAGACTTTTCTCTCTATAGATGTACATGTATATTTATACACACATATACACAAATATACACGTGCATATATACTTCCTCATGTGAGAAATATGGAAGATTACTTACTGTAGTATTTTCTTTTTTTAAAATTTATTTATTTACCTTTAGAGGGAAAGGGGAGAGGGAGAGAAACATCAATGTATGGTTGCCTTTTGTGTGTCCCCTGCTGGGAGTTGGCCTGCAGGGAACCAGCCTGCAACCCAGGCATGTGCCCTGACTGGGAATCGAACTGCGATCCTCTGGTTAGCAGGCCTGCGCTCAATCCACTGAGCCACACCAGCCAGGGCCTGTAGTATTTTCTTATAACAGAAAATTTGAAAATACCATGAATTTCCCTAAATTACACATCAAATAAATTACAGTGTGTGACTGTATTTATCTTTATACACACACACAAAAAGTATAATATCATCTCATTAATAGCATGGGATTCTTTTTTATATGTTATTGGGGAACAATCTTCATAATATATTGGTCAGTGACAAAGGTGAGATGCAGAACAGTGTAGTATATAGCCATTTGTGATTTAAAAGGGTTAAGTGGAAGAATACACATATTGTACAAATCTGCTTAAATATTGATAGATACACAGGGGATACCCAGGAATATGGTGCCATAACAGCCATTTGAAGGTGAATTTGTTCTCTATCAGGAAGGAACACAGAAGTTCTTATTTTATATTTTCTAAATCTTTGAAAGTTGAATGTTAAAGTTGAAAATATTACAGGAATGTTTTACCTTAACAGTGACCAAAAAGTAAGAAATGATAACTTTAAAACAGCTTATCTTCCTTCTTCCTGAGTCTCTTTTAAGTTTCTTATTTGATTAATACCTGTTTATTGCTCCCCCCCAAAATATTCTGAGGCAATTGGAATGCTAATTTTTATTAGTTTAAAATATACAGCTGTGGATTCACAATTTATAGGCTCACATAATTATTTAAGATTTAATATACCTAAAACCAAAGACATTTATTTTACTTCAATATAATAAATAGCTTAAACTAAGGAGGTATATTTTCACCACCATTTTGAAATTAAAAAGAATGAAAGGATCACGGTTCAATTCCCAGTCAGGGCACATGCCTGGGTTGCAGGCCAGTTCCCAGTGGGGGACACATGAGAGGCAACCATACATCAATATTTCTCTTCCTCTCTCCCCTTCCCTTCTAAAGATAAATAAATAAAATCTTTCAAAAAAGAATAAGAAGATCAAAACTATGAACAATAAAATGACAACAACTCACAACTGCCAACTGAATCTAAAGAAACAAACTAAGCAAACTAGAACAGGAATGGAATCATAGATTTGGAGATCACATGGAGGGTAATCAGCTGGAAAGGGGAGAATGGGGGAAAAGGTATAGAGATTTAGAAGCATAATTGTATAGATATAGAATATACAGGGGGAATGTTAAGAACAGTACAGGCAATGAACTTACATGTACAACCCATGGATAGAAACTAAGTGGGGGGTTGCTGGAGGAAAGGGGGGAACCAGACAGAGGAAGGCAAAGTGGAAAAATAGAGACGACCATAATAGCATAATCAATAAAGTATACTTATAAGGCATAAAAAAATCAAGACCAATTTTATTTTCTTTGAGCCACCAGAAGAGAATTTTTAAACAGAAGGCTGAGCTTTTTACTAGTGGGTAGGTCATTGGTTTAAAATTAGTTCTTTTTTCCAAATAATTATTCAAAGAAAATTTGCACATTTTGATTATGAATCTGTTTGGAACCTGAACTTGAAATTCATTTTAGGAACAGCCAGAAACCTCTATATGTTGTTTTAAGGAATATTTTAATTAGTTTAAGTAGGTAAACATATAAATTATAGAATATGTATATACACACATATATAGCTTTATGTATACACATATGTATATAAGTAATTGAATATATATATACATATATGCAAATGAAATTGTTGCCTGCAAGTACTGAAAATAGTTGCAGAAAGCATTATATTATTTTAATTCTAAAGAGTAAGATATCTAATTTACTTATTCACAAATATTAGTGAGAACACCCATTGTTAAATGCATCAGAGGTTTAGAAATAAACAAAACCACATACCCATGTCTCCATTCAGTTCATAGTCTGTTAATAAAATCATGGCACTATGTATATATGTGTGTATATATATAATCTCATATATATGAGGTAAATATATTTATGAAAAGTACAACAGAAGAAAGTGACTGGTCAGAGCTGGCTAGTTACCGATTTTTAAAGAGGTGGTTAGTGCTGACCACACTGGAAGGGAGAGTGAAAGCAGCAGGAAAGAGAAAGCCTTGCAACTATTTAGAGAAAGCGTGTTCTATGAAGAAGAACAGCCAGAGAAAGGCAGTAAATCTTGACCTCATGGCTGTTGTGTTTGAGGAACTGAAAAGAAGCCAGCATGGCCACAAGGAGGTGAGCACAAAAGACTGCTTGGGAGATGAGATCAGGAGGGCCGGGCCAGAGTGAATATCATAGGGCTATGCAGTGCACTGGAGAACTTGGAGATGAAGTGGGGAAATGTTGTAGGTTTGTGAGGAGTTACAGCACCTAATATGCACATGAAGAGACCCTCTTCAGCTGATTTGCGTACTGATGTGGAAATAATTACACTAAGTTCCCCCAGAAACCCAGCCCCTGAGATGGATATTTGCATGTGGGAAGTCTGTGGAGGACCAGTGTCAAGGACAGCATCTGTGAAGAGTGAGAAATGCAGAAATGGAGAGAAAAAGAATTTCAAATGCTGTTAGCATCAAATACTGTGAGCAGTGACCTCAGCTCATACCAGGATGCTGTGGAACCAGGCTGTCCCTGCAGAATTGGTTCAAATGCATGGTGGAAGTCATCCCCAGAGAGGAAATATATTCTCAGGAAAGGGAGTTGCCATTGGCTGAGGGAACATCTGAGGGAGGGATTCAACTATGCCTGTCAACAAGCATCATCTCCAGCAGATACAGAAATGAATGTATTTATTGCAAAGGAGAAACCCAGGCAGTTCACAACAGCACCCACAACAGAGCACAGGAGTAAAACACAGAAAGGAGTTTAAGGCTATTAAAGTGATTCAGGAAAGAGATGATAAATTGAACTACTAGAGTGGAAGAGAAATTTTACTTGATTCTAGATATATTTTGAAAGTCAGCAATATCATCTGAGGAGAGATTAAATGTGGAGTGAGAGAAAAAGAGTACAGTTAAGAATGACTCCAAGGCTCTCAAGCAGTGCAACCATAAAGAAAATACTATCCACTCACTGATGGGAAACATGAAAATAGAAGAGGTAAGAGGGAGGAAGTGATGTATGATGCATCAACTTTATGTGCAATGTGAGGAAGGCTATATAGTAGTCCCGTGGAAGCCTCTTGAAAGCTGGTCAATGATTTCCTGCAGACACCTATGGTAGACGTATAATTGATAAATATTAACACATACATGGTATTTAACATCATGGGCTCAGATAAGATTAACAGGAAAGGAACTACAAATAAAGAAGACAAGGCAGATACATTTAACCCAAAATCAAAAGGTCGAAACAAAGGTGAAGAAAGAACAAGAGGGCAAAAAGAAAATGAAGGAATAGTGAGGTGAGAAGAATAAAATAAAAAGGGAAGCATGCAGCACAAATGGCTTCCACAAAGCTGATTGAAGAAAATGGTTCAAGGAAGAATGATTAAAGGTCAAATGCTTCTGAAATGCAAAAAAAAAAAAAAAAAGCAGATTGAGAATTGACTATGTCTTCACAATATGGTTGTCATTAATGACCTTGACAAAAAGAGCTTCATTAATAAATCTGGAGGTAAAAATGTGATGGAGTGGGCTGAAGAGAGATGGAAAGTAATTGAAACAAAGGAAAGACGGTGGAGTAAAAAGGAACCATTACAGAAACTAGTGATCTGAGTCGGAACATTAGGGGTTTTTTTTTAATTAAGGGAATTATAGCATGTATTTATGCTAATGGAATGATCTGAAGGAAAAAAAAAGTATGATGCTATAAAGATGTAATTATTGCTGGAGATAGGTCCCTAAGTAAGCCAAAGATGCTGTGATCAAACGTAGAATCATATGTGTGTGCGGGTGAGGTAGAGCTAATACCCTTAGTAATGAAGGTCAATAGCCTATAGCGGAAGGAGAGAAGGCAGCGTATCTATTGTTAAAGATTCAATAATCTAATGGTTGGCATGGGGGATATATTGACATTCTCAATGAAATACTTAAGGTCATTCGCTGAAATTGACATTGGAAAAGAGATATTTATTAAAGGTCTAGGATAATGAGATAGTACATAAAATAGGCAAATAAAGTATAACTGCTAGTGAGTATTAAGGGACAATATAAGGTCCATTTACAGAAACTTAAAGTGAGATTAGTCATCAGTCTGTGATTTTTTTTCTCTTCTTCAACCGCAGTCAGCAGGTGCAGCCTAGGCTGAGAAGTGGATTTAGTTGAAGTCATGTTTAAAAGGATTGATTATAAATACTGACCAGGAAACTTACCCCCCGTATATTAGGAGGGGTAAGCAAAAGTGAAATAGTGGTGGAAATAGCGGGGTTTAATCTTAGCTGAGTAAAATAATGATTGGAATGTTTAAATGTTGCAGTCTTTTCTCTCTCAATATGGCAAAGTTTTTGGAGAGACTAATTCAAGGATATATACATTGGAATAACTACAAGCTTCATTTACAACATACTATCTTGAGTTTTGCCATCTTAATTCTCCAGATGAGATCAGTTATACCAAGAAGAACATTTCAGGCATTCAATTTATAACTCACTACTTTCTTAGGTATTAGTCAAATCTCACACTTTTCTCTTCCATGTCACTTATAGGTGAAGGATTCACAAATTTGATCTTCAAGAAAATAATTTTCTCGCTCTTATTTTTTCTGTTATGGCTTCTTCACTTGAATTCTACACATATTTCAATCGTGCCATTAAATTGGAGGAAAAGAAAGGATATGAATCTGCCATACAAAAAAAAAAAAATGCAAAGTCAACAACATGGGGATTGGCTAGGGGAGGGGAGAGGGTGGAGCTGGGTGGAGATGGGAAAAGGGAGTAAAAGCAGGAACTGTAAAAGCATAAACAATAAAAATAGAGTTTTATTTTTACAAGATTTTATTTATTCATTTTTAGAGGGAGGTGAAGACAAGGAGAAAGAGAGGGAGAGAAATAGCAATGTGTGGTTGCCTCTCACGCACCCCCTACTGGGAACTGGCCCACAACCCTGGCATGTGCCCTGACTAGGAATCAAACTGGTGACTTTTTGGTTTGCAACCTGCCCGCAATTTACAGAGCTACACCAGCCAGGGTGATAAAAGTGGATTTTAAAAGATGACAGTATTAAACATTGCTTCGGACTTTCTTATTTTTTTCAGTGTAATAGAAACATCACCTGGATTTTCCCCAGCTCAGAATCATAAAACCAGTCATTACGTAACTGGTTCAGTTGAGTATTCTCATAAGTTCAACATTTTATATTTATATATATAGAAAATGATGTCCCAAAAGGTTATTAAATAAGTAAATGGCTGATTCAATATTTAAAATAAGTCAGGAAGTTGGTTTCACTAAATGCTAGTGAAAATAAATAACACAGTATTTAATAGTACTTTTTTGTTAATTTTGTTTTAAAAAAAAACAAACACAAACAGCCCTGGCTGGTGTGGCTCCGTGGGTTGAGTGCTGGACTGGGAACCGAAGGGTCACAGTTTGTATTCAGTCAGGGCACATGCCTGGGTTGCAGACCTGGATTACAGGTCCCCAGTAGGGGACGCGTGAGACACAACCGCACGTTGATATTTTTTCCCCTCTTCTCCCCTCTCTGTGAATAAAGAAAATCTTTTTAAAAACCACAAACATTCACTTTAAATTGTTTTTAATTGTAGTCTAAAATTGAAACGGACATGTTCTAAGCTATTCCTTCATATGTTAATTTAGAATATACATTTTTAAAATTTCATTTAAATTTTAATAAGCTTCGAATGTTTTCCATGCATTTTCAAAATGAACCTGGTGATATGACAATGATTGCTTGTAAAACTGGAAAATTCTAGTTAAAAGCCACTCACACTGTCCCCTAGATATTTCTATAAAGCCTGGGGGGAAAGTAGGCCAGTTTTTCTTCTCCATATCTCAAGCTCTCTTCATTTTTTCCCTCCCTCTGTGTATTTTTGTGTTTATTATGTGTGTGTGCTCACACGCACGTGTGCTTGTCTGAGTAGTCTGATGCAGAGAACAATGGAGAAAAAGGAGAAATGTTTAAAAGCTGCAGCCTCCACATAGGCCAAACACACTGCGAAACTAAAGCAACATGTGAGAGGGGTGCCGGGATGTACCCACATCTCAGTGACAGGTCTGCGCCTCCTGCCTCTGAGGGTTAAGTCTACATTCTTTCCATACTATCCAAACACTCTAGCAAAACAAGATGTCATTTTTCTTTAAGAACAAGGGTAACCTAAGGTACATTGTTAATTAGTAAGTTAAATCACAAATTTAATATTTTGGAAAGTGTTAAAATAGAAAATGGCCATTAAAAATTTTAAAGACACGTAAATAACAGTATATATATTATCAAATGTATTAAAATCTTGCCTGTGATTGAGAAGATAAATGGAAGTAAGCAATAGGATATTATCAAATGATGCTATCTACCTATCTATCTATCTATCATCTATCTTACTTTACATTTATTTACATATAAATGAAGGTGAAATTAATGTCTTGTATAGGATAAAATAATGGTGTGATATAATAGTATTAATGATAATAAGTTGAATCAAATGAAATCAATGTTTTCATAAATAAAACAGTTAGATATTGTCAGTTACATGTCATTTAAACTTATCCTAGTAATAACTCAGGTTTATCTGGGATATCACACATAGAACTTCATGGTGTTCTTACAAAAACACTATGTTATAATCAGGAATTACTAATGCTAGAGATGATTAAACTGATATTCAGAGAAGTCAAGTTGCTGAAAGTTAGAGAGCTGTTAAACATAAAGTTATTTTTTTTAGTCCTAATCTAATTTGCTCCCTACTATAAAACTTATAAATGTGGTCATGGGCCTGTTTTCTAACCCTGGTTCTGCAATTTGTTGTGAGAATTCTTAGATTTTAATATCTATTTCTATGAAATAAAAACGTTGGTTTCTAGGACCTGATTTCTAACTAATAAAATCTATCAAACATCACCAATTCTATTTTTGTAATTTTAATAGAAGTATTATTACTATTACTACCTTTACTCTGGGAATATGAATGCAGTTCTTCACTCATTACCTTGCTAATTAGTGGAGCGGGTCACTGAGCTAGGCCAAACATGCGTCTCTCTCCCATTCAGTGTAACCATGTCTGCAAAGACCTGCTGAGGCAGAAAAGGGAGTCACCAACCAGTAAACGCTGACATTGCTACCATTTTCTTTATTAAATGATCTTGTTCGATAATGACTAGCAGTGACGTTTATACATGTTTTTGGTGGTAAAGACATGGATTGTTTACATGAAGTTTTCTGCAGAATCTACTATCAATCAGATGTATATTCGGATACATTTTTGTTAAAGTAGCAGAAGGTGAGCAGGCGCTATTGCCCTTGCTTAGCTATATGTGTGCATCTCAAAAACTGGAGGCTCCAGAAATCCAACATCACGACTGTTGTCCACTGGGTGTGCATTCTGTTCCTTTGTATGTATAAGAACACTGACTGAATCTCCCATTGTATTTCCTTAAAATTTCAGGGCTCGACGTATTATTTCCAAACTGGCTCTATGTTTCACTATCTACAAAGAGTGCTTTAAAAAAGCATATTGTATGTGAATATTCTATGATGTTATAAATTGAATCTCATTAGACAAATGCCAAACCTATGATGGAGCATATGATCGTCATTTAGTGCATTTCATTCCCTGAAAATATATTGTAAAAAAATTCGAAATAAATTATCTATTAATTACCTCTGATGTTTCCATATATAGACATCAAGGAGTTTGAAGTTCCTGTGTGATATGTGACTGTCCCACAGATGGTATGCCCCTCTCACAGTGAACGTTGACCCAGGAAGGGAAACATAGAAAGCAATCCTGCATTTACTATCCAATTTTGCAGCAGTGTGCCTGAGGGATGCAAAAATCTTCAGCACTGATACAAAAAAATAATTTTTTCACAAAGCAAAAACCTCTTGTCATACGCTCAAAGAATAGAGAAAATCCAACATAATTATGTTTTCAATAAACTGCTTTATTTTGTTAACAAATGTTTCTTCTTATCCTGAGAATGATTTTTCCTAGCATCTTTCAACATGTTGGATCATGCAAGCCATTGTAACTCCTCTGTATCACATACAGACCAATTCAGAAAGGATATTAAACTAGAAAAGATGACACACTAAAAAAGAAGCATTTTTAATCTATTTTCATTGAAAAGAAAACACTCTGGCCTTCCGAAATACCAAATTCTTTTTGTCATTTGGAAACTTTTACTTTTCTAGAAGCTGAACAATCATCTGCATCTGGCATTATTCTGTCACATCCAATTTCACAATTGCATTGTGTTGTCTCATAGCAACCTTGTCCTCGCATGTTCATTTAGAATGGCAAACTTTTTTTCCCTGTAAATGGCCAACAATTAAATATGTTAAGCTTTGTGTGCCGTGGAGTACCTTTGGCAACTACTCAACTCTGTCATTGTTGCAGGCCAGAAGAATCATGGAAAAGGTGCAAAGGAATGAGCAGCCCGCATTTCAATCAAACTTTATCAAAAAGATGGACAACAAGCTGGATTTTGTCCACAAAAACCGTTTACTGACTCCTACTTAGAGAGAATATTTTAAAACTGATTTTATATCATTCCTTGGTTAATTTATCTATTCATTCAGAGATGCAGAAGAGGCAAAGGGCAAAGCGTGGTAAAGAGGAATGTGCAATCTAATACATGCTGTCGTCTAAATTGTGTGGTACGGTTTATTAGGGATCTGCAAACTGTAAGAGACTGAAGGGCTTACATTTGCGGAATGATTGTAGGGGACAGAGAAAGGCAGAAGGGTGTATGAGGAGACACATGGTGATGAATGGGGACTTGACTTGGGATGGTGAACACACAATACGGTGTAAAGATGATGTGTTATAGAATCATGTGCCTGAAACCTATACAATTTTGTTAACTAGTGCCAACACAATAAATTCAATAGAAAGGGAAAAAATAAAATTTACCTATTTTAATTTTAGCTACATAAAAAGGGGGTTGAAACCCTATAAAATGAATCAGTCTTTTCCTCACAATTCTCCCACAGAGTATTGCATGAGCAACATGACTCATTCCTCAATCAATGAAACCCTATGGGGAAAACTAAGGCAATGTCCCCTGGTAGCACAGAGCTGACGCCGCGGTAGTGTGTTCTATTTCCTCCCTTTTTTTCTGTTGGCAGAGTCAGAGATTCTGGCCATCACGTCATTTCCCTGGGCTGCAATTTCCTCACTGATGAAAGAAATAGACTGGTTTAGATGATATCTACAATCCCTTCAATTTCAAAATTCTATTAAATGGTAACCCATTTCTCACCGGATATAATCAGAGATTACAATGGAAATTCTCTCTGTCTCTGTCTTTGTGATAGCAAGTCTCATACTCTGTTTTGCCCCATGTCTAATGCTGCCATTTTACTGACAGCAAGCTGACTACTCATTTACATTATTATAATGTCTGTATTTTTGTGTGTCTTTCTTTCTGTTGTCAGTAAGGAAACCGTAAAGGATTACACTTCACTTCCTAATTAAGTAAAAGAAATGTAAAAATAATACAACCTGAAATTTTTTTCTCTCAAAACATATTCCATGAATAAAACTTACATTTTTTTTTTGATTTCCTCTTTGTTGAACTACTTTTTGAGTCTGTGGAAGAACACCAACAAAGGAGGCAGTCCTTGAAGCAAAACAATCAACAAACAGCTCCTCTTAGCAGCTGACAAAGGCGCTTTGTGTCCCGCACAGCAGTTGGAAAGTTTAATGAAGAAGAGAAGTAAGGAGTCAAATAATCAACTTTGCAAGAAACCAGTCCCTTGAAAATTATGAGGAATCTGTGGCATTGTATGTTACAGGTATAACAGGTTAACTTTATTAACTTATTAATGACTAAAACCAGATTCTTAATAAGCAAAAAATATTCAGGCTTTAAAGTACAGGTAAGAAACTTGCCCAAGGACACATTTTAACAAAGGTGGGAGGTGGGGGTGGGTAAAGATAGAAAGAGGGCAGATAAGAGAATTAAATGTACATCCATAGGAGCACCTTTATTATATCTCCAATGATAGAATTTCTAATTGTGAAAAAAATCATAGAAACCTACAAACTAAATTGTAAATATAGTACTTTGTTTATAAACAAAAGAAAAATCTCATCAAATTTAGCACTGTTATTACACGAATTAAGTTGCATTCATGTATTTCGAGTAGGAGAAAAGGGACTATAAATGTAGTTAACTCAAACACAAATAAATCTAGAATAAAACCTCCAGTGTTCTGTACTTTCAAATGCTAAGATGATAGAATTGAGCCAAGAAATATATAAATAATTTGAAGATAAATTGGTTTTAGACATGATTGATAATGCTGAAAGATTGCCCCCCAAAATGGCTGTAGAAAGCTTTGGTTCAAATTTGGTCCCTGTACCTTATCAATAACTCAGCTATACAAAAGTTACTGAGTCTTGTATTACCTGGAAAGTTGGACTAACCACCATGCCCCTTCACAGTTACTATAAAGTTGACAAGAGATCATATGTATGTAAGCATTTAAAAATTTTGTAAATGCTCTAAATGTAATTAAACTCATCAAACATAGACAAGGAGAAACAAAAGTCATGAGAATGTACAGAAGTTTACTGGTTGTTAATTCTGGTTCTGCCTTTTTGGGAGAATCATCCCAAAGATGGTTCACCCAAAGAACCATGAATCTCCCAAATCTTACGTGAATCATAAATATCTTTAGAAAACAAGAGAGATGGTCTCTATGCCCATTCTGGCTCAACTTTTCTTATTTATATGAGAAAGATTTTTTTCAGGGTCTAATTTCTCTTGTCAACATATTTTCTTCCCAAGCGAACTCATCTACCTGTGAATCAGTTTACCGGTTCATGTTATTATTTATTTTTAAACTACACTAGTTGATTACTCTGTTATAGGCTATTGAGCTCTGGATTATCTCCAGCTCAGATTTTTCCAAAACTCAGAAATCTCCCCCTGCATATACTAGAAATACATAAAATATTAAAAGTGAGTACAATGAAATTACTATCTCTCCCATTTCCAGAAATTGAACAAAAAATTCTTTCTTTGCAATTACCCACTCAAGTGGTGGCACTAAAAGACCTCTTAGTAACTTGTTTTTAAAAATAGAGATAAAGAGAAAAGAAATTAATCTTGACACTTCTTTTCTCAACATTCCCAAACCAATGAATTACAAATCCTACAAAACTTAGTTTTTTAAATTATTTATTTGATCTATGTAGATAGCATTATCTAAAAGAGAATATCAAAACAAGCACTTAGAAAAACTTACTAATATAAAAATAAATAACATAAAAATAAAAATACATCTGTCATCCTATCAAGGCTAAATATTAAATTGATAGTATATCAGTATTTCCTTCATATTTATAAACATTAAGTATTATTTCATGAAACAAATAATGTTCATAATGCTTGGTCAATTTTTATTTCTCCTATAATCAAAAATAAAAATCCTTTTGTGAAATATATATAAATATATATTTCCTAACTCATCCTTTCCAAAGTTACATAGTAATTCATCCTATAAATTGCCATTTAGATTGTGTACCATTTTATAACATTTAAAAATGCTATATATAATGTTTAAAAGTGACGTATATACACTGTTACATGTTCAGAAAGCAAACATATATATGAATGCAAGTATATGCTATATATCAAATATCAATTTTATATACCTATCAAATATTAATATTTTATATACATGTCAAATATTAGTGCTTTGTGTAGAAGGTACAACAGTCACTTATAAAAAGGCAGGCTTTCCCTCTCATTCCCTCTTGCTCTGGTTCAGAGGCTGGTAGTGTCTTGTCTGTGTCATCACAAAATGTCTTAACTGTACTAATGTATACACTTTTGGTCTTCAAATCTGTTTTCCACATCACCTGTCAAGGGTTTCACTTAAAACAGAAGTCAAAACAGGCTGGTGCTCTGCTTAAATCTAAGCAGCTCCCCACAAGATATGTCTTTCAGATCCCCACAAAATAAATCCAAGATGCTCAGACTGATTACCTACAAACCCACCATGATCTTGTCATGTTCTTGTACTCCACAGTACTAATCATTCTCATTTTTTGCTACTCTCTCACTCAAAATTCAATTATAACATTACTTATTGACACTGACTGGGGAATAAGGTACATCTACATATGCCTACAATGTTTTCCCTGCATTTCTTGCCTGCATTACTTCTATTAACCTCTGTGGCTTAGTTCAGATGTAACATTCACCAAGAAAGCCTCACCAAGAGGCTTTTGGTAAACACTGAGACTGGGTTATAAGTGTGCTTTATACATCCTTTGTTTCCAAACTTGTATCACCACTTTGCCTTCTAATTTTGATGTTTTCAAAAGGACTATATGTCAAGCCTAATTCACAGCATTCTACAACATATGAGTAATAGCCTACCAAAATTAACAGAGTTTAAACATTCCTGGTTAATAAAACTTAGGTCAACCTCGACCTGGTCAGTAATATGAAAAAAATTCTAAACTATCAATTGTCCTAGGTTCAATATTAATATCTTTGAGTGGCACCTGATGACCTTCTAAGCTCTCTTTATGGTCTCTTTAGGCTCTCAAATCAAGCTCCTTGACCCATCAACAGTGTTCACTCCACTTTGGTTCTACAAAGCCAGAACCACCATTGGGCCTCCTGGTGAAGAATCTAAGCTTTTTAAAGCAAACAATAACACCTTTAATTTTGTATTCATTTCAACCTTAACACAGTATTTCATGTCATTTTTACTGAAGATGTGATGCCTGTCATGGAAATGAGGAAGATAAGAATGACCTTTTTAAATTAAAACTGAGGGATATTTATAAAGTAGGTCAGCACAAACACTTATGTGATAATAAGAAAAAAACTACTGAATGTACTTAATAGAGCAATAAGTATCAATCAATATAGAAAATACATAAATAAAAATTAAGAGTAAAATCTTTGCAACAAAATTTGGCATTGCCTGTCAATATAACTAACTAAGGAGAAGGATATTTTGTTGTGAATTTCCACATTCATGCGTCATTACACTTTCAACCATCTTTGTTATTGTGATCTCATGCTAACAGATTTTTAAAAATAAATAATAACCAGTATAGTTTGAAGACCAATCAGTGGCTGCTGCACTTGACCTGAATGAAACCAGCTACAGACAACAGCTATGGTGCCACTAGTGAACACTGGCTGGATATTGGCTTTGCTATTTTAACACATTTCTCTGGAGCTACTGTAACTAAGAGTCATGAACCAGGTGGCTGAAACCGATCCAAACCAAACCAAAAGAAACTAAACCAAACCAAAAGAAAACTATTCTCTCACAGTCTGGAGATAAGCAATCTGAAATCAAGTTGTTAGCTGGGTATGGTCCCTCTGAGGCTTGGTAGCATCTTTGTTTGCTTCTCATTAGCTTCTGGTGGTGACAGTGAGTCCTTGTTGCCAGTCTTGCAGCTGCATCACTGCCTCTCTGCCTTTGTCATTACATGATGTTCACCTTGTGTGTGTCTCTCACCTTATAAAAAAATAAGTCTTGTTGAACTAAGAGGCCACCTTACTCCCATATGACCTCATGCTAAATTAATTGCATTGGCAAAGACCCTATTTCCAAATAAGAGCATGTTCACTGATACTGGGATAAAGACTTCAGCATGTATTTTGGGGTGACAAAATTCAGCCATAACAATGACCAAGAAAGTGTCTTTTTAAATACCATCTCCGTTATAACTTACTCTTTAGAACATGTTATCATTTGGAATTCCAGAATTACTACTGAAGATATTTCTGTGAGCTACTTTAAAAACTGAAAAATTTTCTGAGAAAATTACCTATACGAACAGGCCATTCAATATGGGCTGCTAATAGTAAGGACCTTAGACTAGAATGTTCAAAGACTGGACTTGGATCCTGGAACGCTCTTCCAGAAAATAAAAATCCTGTTGAGAGGCCTTTGAGAGGACAAAGGCATCCAAATATTTACTATATATTTATTGAATAAAAATTATCAGTATAAAAAATACTTCAGATTATGAGACTGATGTGCTGCCTAATGCTCTAAAAAGGCAGACATGTGACATCATAACTTTGTAGATACAGCCAAAGTGGTACTAAGAGGGAAGTTTACAGCACCCCAGGCCTACCTGGAAACAAAAAAATAATTACAAATAAAGAACTTAACGTTACACATTAAAGAATTACAAAAAATGAACAAATAGATCCCAAAAGTCAGTAGAAGAAAGGAAATAATAAAAATTACAGCAGAACAAAAAGAAATACAGAACAAAAAAGACAGAAAAAATGATAAAAGAAAGATCTGGTTCTTTGAAAAAATAAAATTGATGAACCTCTAATTATACTCACTAAGAAAAAAATAAAACAAATAAAATCAGAAATGAAAGAGAAGTTACAATACCACAGAAAGGATTATAGAAGAATACAATGAAAAGTTACATGGAACCAAACTACATAACTTAGAAGACAGAAACAAATTATCAGATATATTTAACCTTCTGAGACTGAACCATGAAGAACTAGAAAAACCTTAAATAGACTGATCAACAGTAACTAAATTGAAACAATTATAAACCTCCCCAAAATCAAAAGTTTAGGGCCAGATCTCTTTACTGGTTAAGTAAAGTAAAGAAGCTGACTACCAAACAGTCAAAGAAAATTTAATACAACTCCTTCACAAATTTTCCAAAATCATTGAAAAAAATGAAATACTTTCTATCCCTTTTTGTCAGGCTAACGTTACCCTGATACCAAAATGTGGCAAGGAAAACATAAAAGGAGGAAAATTACAAGCCTATGTTTCTGATAAACAGATGAAAAATCATAGCAAATCAAACACACAATTAATTGTAAAGATAGGATATTGTGATGAAATGAAGTTTATTCCAAAGATGCAAGAATGGTTCAACTTACAAAATCAATCAATGTGATAAAATACATTAACAAAATAAAAGGTAAAAATCATATTCATATCAATAGATGTAGAAAAAGCATATGACAAAATATAATATTAATTGATGATTAAAACAATTAATAAAAAAGTTATAGAAGAAAAGTATCTCAACTTTCCTTCTATATATGATAAACTCTCAGCTAATATCATATTCAATGGTGAAAACTGAAGCCTTCTTTTTCTATAAATTGAGGATCAAGATGAGGCTGCCCACTCTCACCACTATTATTCAACACAGAACTGGAATCCCTACCCATAGAAATCAGGCAAGAGGAAAAAAATATAAGGCATTTGATTGAGAATGAAGAAATAAAATTGTTATTTTTTGTGGATAACATGATTCAATAAAAGGAATCCTACAGACTCAACCAAAAAACTATTGAAAATAATAAATATATACAGTAAAGCATAGGGTATAAAATCAATGTACAAAGTCTAGAACATTGTCCCTATATACTAAAAATAAAATATCAGAAAAATTAATAAAAATCCCATTCACAGTTGCAACGAAAAGTAAAATATCTAGGAACAATCTTCACAAAGAAAGTGAATGCCCTACACACTGAAAACTACATGGTATTATTGAAAGAAAATGAAAACAAAAAATGGAAAGATATTCCATGTTTATAGGTTGGAGGAATCATCATTGTTAATATGGTAATATTACCTACAGCAATATACAGATTTAATGCAATCCCTATTAAAATTTCAATGATATTTTTCAAAGAAATAGAACAAAAAAGTCATCAGATTTGCATGGAACCACATGATTAGAGAAACAAATCCTGAAGACAAAAGTTATAGCCAAAGGTATCACACTCCTTAACTTCAAATTATAATACAAAGATACAAAAATCAAAACAGGATGGTACCGCCAGAATAAATGAACACAGAGAACAATGAAACAGAATTAAGATCCCATAAATAAAAGAAATAAACCCACACACATATATGTGCAAGTAATTTTCAATGAAGGAGCTGACACCATACAATGGAGAATGGGAAGTCTCTTCAATAGTCTTGTGAAAATTGGAAAGTCACATGCAAAAACAATGAACGTATACTGCTGACACTAAATAAATAAAATTGAGTTAAATAAAAATAACTCAAAATGGATTAAAAATTTAAATATAAGACCTGAAACAATAAAATAAATAGCAGAAAATATAGACATGAAATTTATGGACCTTGTTGTCAGAAAAGTTTTGTGAACTTGACCCCAAGGGCATGGGAAATAAAAGCAAAAATAAATAAATGGAACTACATCAAAATAAAAACTACATCAAAAGAAACGGTCAACAAAACAAAAAGGCAACAAGCTGAATGGAAGACAGTATGTGCAAATCATACCTCAAATAAAGGCATAGTATCCAAAATATGTAAAGAGCTAAACAAAACAACAAAAAGCTATCTGATTACAAATGAGTGGAGGACCTGAAGAGCTACTTTTCCCAAGAAGACTTACAAATAGCCAACCGACCTATGAAGAGCTGCTCAACTTTACTAGCCTGGAGGTACCACTCACAGCCAAAAGTATGTTCTTAACTTTTTCACTAGTTGCTCCTGAGTTGTTCCAGAAACAGAACGAAGATCAACCTATATTGTCCACACGTGGGTTCTTTATTTTTGTTCCATATTGTATCAAGGATATTTAGTTAACAGGGATGAAGGCATAAAAACAGAAGAAACCAACAGAATCACTTGGAGTGATTTTTCTGACTACACTTTGCCTCGGATTCTGAAAACACCAACCTCTCTCTCCCTCCATGACTCCTGTGAAGTCCCACCATGGGAGCCACTATTTCTGATGGTAGGTGGAAAAGAAAAGTGAAGAGTTACCCATCTCAGGAATGATGACTTAATGGATTAGAGTGAAAGAATGAAATTTATCTGAGGCATCTGACCTGTTAGTACATTCATTTCTGTGTCTGGAATAGAAAGTGATTTTTCATTGGTACATAGAAAGATAATAATGTTAAGAATAGAAATGGGCATATTTATGAAATACACAACAGAACAAACAAATAAACAAAATCCCCAAAGAACTACTAATCATGCTATGGAATGCCATTCATTGTGGAATAGAAGGCTCTGGGTTTATTATGATTTGGCTCTAGGCAGGCCTTTTTTATATGATACCAGCTTTGTTTTGGCTGAATCTCTTAATTCAGCCTTTAAAGAGAGGTAACACATTGTGGTGAACTTATGAATGCTTATATTCTTTTACATTAGGAAGAATGTTCTTTTACATTAGGAAGAAGCTTCAAGCACTGAAAAAATACCTAAGAGATTTACAAGAAGACTTTTTCCAGCAGAATTGAAAAACCTAGAACTCTGATATATTGTTGGAGGAGAGTCCTGCTTTATAAGCTGAGCTACTTGCAGATTTAGAAAGTGATGGTACTACCCATCAGGTAAAAATACAGGAATATTTTCTGAAAATATTAGGGGAAACAGCTCTAGCATCTAGTGTTTCTTTGTAACAGAAATAAAATAATTTCAGGCATGCTTTATAAAGCAAACTTCATAGAGAAGATAACTTTTCCAGGACTTAGCAATATTAAGCAGTACTGAATATTTGTTTATATCTATGTCAAGGGTTCCAACAATATTGGTGAGAAAATAATCATCATAAATAGAATATCTTGATTCCTCAACAGTTGACATGTTAAAAGCCTTCTACATTCCAAATGTAAAAAGCTATACCTTGTATTAATTAACCTAAATATTCTTTGACCGGCTTGGTATCATAGCATAGAGGGTTGCCAGAATCATCATTGTGTGTGAGGCCTGAATCTTTGCCAGTTTTGGATGTAGTCTTATTAGCATATTCATAAGTCACAGCCTTGCACAGGTGCCAGAATGCTGCAAAATGTGTGTGACTATTTTTGCAGCAAGAGAGGCAAATAGTAAATTACTCTTTAAAAAATCCCATTATATGCCATAAAACATAACATGTAATGCCATAAAATAACTGCGTAATGTAAATAATAGGGATTCAGAGTAGAGAGGAAAAATAGAAATTTTCTTACTTTAGATGAATTAGAAATAGGTTCTGGGTTTTTTAAAGTAATATTCTGACATTTTCTGGAGAAGACAATATTCCACGGTCAAGAGAAAAACTATAATTTAGAAATGATATTCTCTACTAAAATTAAATTAAATATTTTATTTCTTAACTACCTTACTTCCACTAGGTAAAATGGTAAAATAAGGCTCTTAAAAAGAGAAATACTATCTAACCTAACTAATCCCTCTTCATGTGCACGCTCAAATACACAGCATAGATTTTCTTAATGGAGAAGATTAATTAGTAAAAACTATTATTTCTTTTATCCATTTCCTTCAGGGAAGATCTGGTCACATTCAAAGAAAATCATGGTACTGTAAGTTTCCTGTGGTAGCTCTTAGGTCCATTACATGCCTTGCCCACACACATGTACACAAACACACATGTGCACATGAACGCATTTTCTGTGGCTTTCACTTATGGAGTCAGTATCTTTGTTACACTGACTAAAAACCCAAATGAGTTTTTGTTGTTGCTGTTGTTATTCTTTTAGAGACTAAACCTGGAAGAAATCATGTTAGTCAGCTTGGTTAACCCTAACATTCCTGGCACTAAGTAGAGTCATGCTATAATATTTCCATAGTAAAGATATATAGTTAACATTTGAATTTTGAGCATTGGCATATGTATGTGTCTGTGTTGGTGTGCTTGAGATATATGTCTATAAACTTAAATCTATGTATATATCTATATCTATTGTCTTAAATTTATATATCCATAACCTATTATCTATAGCTATGCAGATAAATAGATACCTTAAATACATTGGCATGCTAATATATAGTAATGTCATTTAGATTTTTATGCTGTAAGAAATCAGTCTCTCAGCTGAGAATTATTATTTAAAACTATTATGCTTATATAAAACATAAAAATGTGATAAAATATATACTAATTATAATTGAAAACATGATTTTTAATGTATCAGTGAACTATGCATTTTAATTTTTAATTGGAGTTTGTATAACCTGCAAAGGTGTTAGAAATTAAAGGGGAAAATATCAACACTGAAATCAACATTCTTCTTACATTTTTTATAACATATAGGCGCCCCATGCCTCTATTCTTGTCATTTTTATGTAGTTCAGAGCATTGCAACAAACATCCATTTTGTACATCCCTGTGTGTGAAACACTATTAAATGCTGTGGAAATAAAACATGAAGAAAACACAGCCTCTAAAGGAGCTCACATTTTAGTGAAAAAGACAAATAAATAGTAAATATCAAAATAATACAGCACATGTTATGTTACAGTTATGCCTGGGGAGCTCCTCTCCTTATTCTCACCTTTTCCAGTTATAAAAATGATCTTAATTTGAAATGTTACATTTGAAGATCAAAGCTTCAGACAGCCAAAAATGAGCAGGGTAATTTGATCTTTTCATCTTCCTCAAGGTTGAGTCATAAGACTGCAGAAGAGAACAAGCAGACAAGGGAACATCTTAAAATAAATGTCATTAACAGATGTGGATTTTCCACTGGCAATAAGCCAACTAGACAGGAGAATTCGTGAACCACAAGGTGCATACTGTTCAGTATTGGAACTTGTTATGGTCAGACAGCTGAAACACTAATGGAAAAGGATCCACGTGGTAACATGACTGGAAAATTTCCAAACGGACAGAACATTTTCCTCATTAGTATAAGTACATTTTGCTGTCCATTGTTTTTGCTGTGTTCCTAGAATGAAAGCAAAGTACTAGCAATATTCTCTGACTGTTGGAATAGTCTCTTTGCCCCCTTCTGATCTCACAAATAGCCATCATAAAACTCACACCTCATACACCTGTAAATTTCAGATTTGTTTTCAAATGTGAAAAGTAAATATTTTACCGTGTAACTCACTCATCTTTTTAATTGGACAGATGAGTACACGGGAGCAATCCTCTCTCTTTCTCTCTCCACACACACATAGAAACTAACACACCCTATCCAGTGTTGATACAAAAGAATAAAAACACAAGGGGTCATAACTGTAAAATCAACATGGTATATTAGCTAAGTCAGTATTTACTACATAGTATATAATAACACAATTTGGTATATCGATTTTGCTTATTTCTTTATTAAATTTCTTAATTTCCTTGATTTTGTATATGCCTGGTATCAGAATTTTAGAAATGAGACTCAGGAAAAAGTTAATAAGTCTGAATCTAAAAATATGTCCATTTAAGAAACAGGAAATATTTTTCTTTGAAAAAAATGTCTAATAAACAGCAGCAGAGTTTTTTTTATCAAAATTTAGATGAAAAGTAAATGCTTTTTAATACTAAGCTTATATACTTGGATGGATATAACTGTATTCCTTGTTTCTATTGTCATTGTTATAGGCAATGTCAAGGTAAGTGTACCAAATGGGCTATCATTTATACATTAGAATACAATTTAGATCTGAGATGCAGAAGTCTATTTTTGGTTTTGCACTGGCTGGTGTAGCTCAGTGGATTGAGCGCGGGCCTGCGGACAAGAGGATCGAGGTTCAATTCCCAGTCAGGGCACATGCCTGGGTTGCAGGCCAGTTCCCAGGAGGGGACACACGAGAGACAACCATACACTGACGTTTCTCTCCCTCTTTCCTTCCCTTCCCTTCTAAACATAAATAAATAAAATCTTTTAAAAAATTTTAAAGTGCATTTTTGGTTTAAAAGCTGTTTCAAATACAAAGGTGAAGATTTTCCTTAATTAGTTACGTCTTATCTTGACCTTTTAAACAGATTTGAAATGATGTACACATATATTAAGATACATCTTTTTCTATATTCATCTCTTGCTTATGAAAATTCAGTTTTAAATTGGTAATTTAACACTATCTGTTCTCCCTGTGCTTTGAAAAAATGACCTTTTAATTTTCCCCAGAAAACAGAACATTAATTCAAAATCCTCCCTATTAAATATTCTCATATATTATCATAGTGCATAACATTTCTTTATGAGTGATATAAATGGAAAACATTAATCTGCCACATCTCATTGATTCTCCCTCATTTCTCTTGACCTCTATGGGTTTCAATATCTGCTGCAACATATCAAGAATTCCTAAGGCAAAACTTTTCTACAAGAGTAAAAGAAATGAACAAAAATTGGGTGCACTATTTTTTTTCTACAGAGAATAAACACACATACATCTCTGATTTGAAATGTCCACTAGGTAAGTATTATCAAACCTTTCCCCTAAAAAATCAAAACTAAATTACTGCACAACATTTAAGTTTTTTCCTGACCTGTGTTCTATTTTTTGATGATGAAGTGGCTATCTTGTTGAGTCTGGTTTGACAGCCCTTGGGGACACTAGAGCTTTCTTCTTAGAATTTGGGATAAAGGTGGAACTCATTGAGGAAATTATTTTCCTCGCCAAGATCTTTCAATTTAAGTAGCTTGTGTTGTCTTCATGATAGAGGATTAGTCCTAGAATAGGTAGTAACTTTAATTTTTTAAAGAGTGTTTTTATTAAAACATCAGTACAAATGTTTACATAATAAATATTGAAAACCATTAAAAATGTAAAAAGTAGGCTCCAATTTAAAGCAAAAGAAAATATTGGGAGTCAAGACATTTAAAGATGCCATATGTCTTTAGACATTAAATGTCACTAATGGACATCTACTATTATGTCTATTATATATAATATATTATACATAATATTCATTTTCATATGTGCATTCATCATATATGAATAAACTTTGTTTTCATCTCAGTACTACAACTAGGTAACAGAACATAGTGTTAAGAAGGTGGTGGATATATAATAATGCAGCTAATTAAGTTATCAAAATGTAATGGTAAAAATATTGTAAAGTATTATAAATGAGGGCAGAAGTTACTTCCTATTATCTACTTCCTATGTACCAAGAACTGCACAGGTCACTTTGTAATCTGTTGATTTTTTATTTAATAAGCAGTACAATTAAATGAAAGTGATATTATTTTTCAATGCTTGAGAAAAATACATTGATTTTCAGAGAATTTTAAACATTGAACTATAGTTTTTGACTATCACTCATTGAATCCAAACTGAGTCACCCCAAAGGTCACTTTGTTTTTTTCATTTTACTTGAAAGCTGAGCAGGCCTAGAATATTCACAAAAGATGTGGCAGAAAGGACGACGAGTGAGATGATGTGTCATCCAAGCCTTGATGATAACTAGGATTTTGCCAGATGTTTAGGGTGTTGAAGGACATTCCAGGCCAGGGGAACAGCTTATGAAAAGAAAGTGAATGATGTATTTGTAAGGACTTCAAGAAGCATACCAGAGCTGACTGGGATTGTTGTTTTGTTATAAGAATGAAAGTGGAACACATTTTTTTTAAAATTCAGAATGAATAAAGATCAAGGTTAGGGAGGATCAAGAAGCAATTTCACCAGTTAAGTAATTTTAAAATAAGCTGGAATCAGGGCAGAAACAGGAAAGACAGAGTGGCACAGACATTAAAATATATGTCCTTCACCACAGACAGTTAAGAAGCACTGAGATGGGAGAGTGTGTCTCAGACTGGGCATGGGTATTAAAGGAAAGAAAAGATTAAAGAGGGTGAGGTTTCTACTTGTGAGACTGTGTGAATCTGACTCTCATTATCACAATAGAAACGTAAGAAAGATGTGGAAGATGAAGTTAAGTTGGTTTGAGCCACGCCTTGTGATTATCGTGTAACAGGTAAACTAAAAGGAGAACTGGAAGAAATTAGTCCTGGGGAAACATAAATATTTAAGCTGTGAACAAAGAAGGAGAAACTATCAAAAGAGGCAAAGAAAAGTCAAGAAGAAACAGGGGGGAATTTTCTAGAAGTGAAAGATAGAGTCTGAAAAAAAACAGAAATGAAGTAGCCATTATAAAGAATGAGAAAGGGAAAGGATCGGGAACGTATGTGGAATGCCCTGTAAATCATCTAGATGAAGTTTAAGAGTATTAGATCCTGGGGTGCTTACACTTAAACACAGGCCAAATAGGTTTTATCTGCAAGATCATGGATAGTTACCTTGATTTGTGAAATACTGAGATAAAAATTAACCAGACTAGAGTGGTTGCTAAAGAAATGTCATCTTTCTGCAAATGAAAACCACAATGAGATACCACTTAACACCAGTCAGAATGGCTATCATAAACAAAGAAACAAACAACAAGTGCTGGAGAGGTTGTGGGGAAAAGGGGACCCTAGTTCACTGTTGGTGGAATTGCAGACTGGTACAACCACTATGGAAAACAGTATGGAACTTTCTAAGAAAACTAAAAATGGATGTGCCTTTTGACCCAGCAATTCCACTATTAGGAGTACACCCTAAGAACCCTGAAACACCAATCCAAAAGAACCTATGCACCCCGATGTTCATAGCAGCACAATTTATGATAACCAAGGGTTGGAAGCAACCTAGATGCCCATCGGTAAATGAATGGATCAAAAAAACTATGGTACATTTACACAATGGAATTCTATGCTGCAGAAAGAAGAAGGAGCTCCTACCCTTTGCAACAGCATGGATGGAACTGGAAAGCATTATGCTGAGTGAAATAAGCCAGGTGTTGAAGGACAAATACCATATGATCTCATCTTTAACAGGAAGTTAAACAACAAAACAAACAAGCAAGCAAAATATGACCAATGACACTCAAATACGGAACAGGCTGACAGGGTCCAGAGGGGAGAGGGGAGAGAATCATAGGGGAAAAGGGAATGGACTCACATGAACAAGTATAAAGGACACATGGACAATAACTAAGGGTTGGGGGGCAGAAATGGGAGGGAAGTGAGGAGCACTGGGGGAGCATGGCTGGGAATATAAGACAGAAAACTGTACTTGAACAAGAATTAAATTTAAAAAAATAAATTAATTTAAAAAAGAAATGTCATCTTTCTTTTACTTTCTACTTGATTCATAATCAAAGTGAACTCACAAGGTATCAGTTGTCCATTTCACATGGTTTGTAATGACATCCATTGACACTTATGGATCATTTACTATGTCAATTTCATTGTAGATGAAAGAGATCTCTTCTTTTAACTCATCTTGTACAACTACTCACCACCACCTGCTTTTATGTCCTTCTGACCTCATCAGCTTGCACACTCTCCATTACTGATCAGTATATTTGGCTTCTTGCTTTTCCACTCTCCCATCTTCGGTTCTTTCTTAAAATATTCCCCACACACAGTGAGCTTCATTGGCTTATTCTCTTTACTTTTCAGATTTCTGCTCAAATCTCACTTTCATCAGGAGACCCCTGAGCATTCTTACTGAATAACACCATACCTGAATACATGCACACCTTACCAGTAGCAGATTCTAACATCTTATTAAGTTTTATTATCTGCATATAAAACTCTAAAATTATGTTATATTAATGCAAATTGGTTATGCTTTTACATTTATAGGCATAAAAGTCCCTATCTGCAGTCCCTAGAAAAAATGCTTCATAAGTAATATGGCTCAAAAATTGTCAATGGATAACTGAATAGATTGAGGGAAGAGTAATTTCCTGATATTGTGCATTTTCCCTAACTGTGGGGTGAGCTTAATTCCAAAAGTAATAATGAAAGAAACAAGAAGAAGAGAAAAAGGAGGAAGTAGAGGAGGAGGAGAAGCAACATCTGGTTACAGATTACTTTTTCAAGCATGTCTTTGGGAAGAATTTTATACATACACTGGAAATAATCATCTTCGATATACCGATCTCCAAAAGTTTTAGGAAGGAGACATGTAGGCTAACATGGGCATATGATTGATAGATCAATTTGAATTTTAGAAACTTCAATGTTTATTTATTTTTCTGTAAATAATGGTGAAAAGTTTAATAGTAACAAAGTAGTTATAAAATGTTTAAGTAAAAGCAATCTTCAAATACGCATTTTAAAGACAACATTTTACTACTTAGAAGAGAATCAAAATGAATTAATATGCTATGCATATTAGCTAAATTTTACTAAATTTTCATTACCACTTAGGGAAAAATGCTAGAGAAATTCCAAATCATCTTCATCTAATAAAGTGTTACCTGTTTATTAACACACATCACTTCTTAAATATTATTGTTATTTTCTTGAATGTAGTTATTTATTATGAGAATAAAGTTTGACTCAGAGGGCTATAAACACTTGCTTATTTGTCATGATTTAGTAGGACTTACTTACTTATTCATTTTACTGCCCCATAAAGCAAATGCTTTACATGAAACAAATAATGCCACTTTTTTTTTTATTTGATTGAGACCTATTTCAAGAATCGGTACAAGCTCAACAACCTTGAGATTTCTCTTTAGAATGGCAGAAGCATAGCATACAAATTTTGTTAATTTCTTAAATTTTATGAAAGAATATGCTACTATGCGTTTTTTTCTAATGCAAGGGGTGCAATGCTTGGGCCAAACTAAGGTCGCATTGACCTTGGGGGTTTAGGATTTCGAAAATAGCTTTGGAAGAAAAAGACTGCGATGCATTTTCTACAAAACAGATCAGTATTTGATTCAATATCAGCTTGCAGATATTGCATATGGAAGAACATTTTCCATGTTGAAAGACAAAAATCAAAATTCATTTTTTCTCATTTTAAATTTAGTTTAGCTGAGACCTACTAATACCATAATGTGAAGGTTGTTGTATTTTCTAACTTTCTTATCTACAAGTTTTTCATTTTGCTTTAGTTTGGCTTCCTATATGTATGTCACTGTCTTCCCTAAAATAAAAACATTTGTAAATGTATTTTATATATATATGTATACAAATATATACGGGTCATAGTACTAATACATATTGTTGATCCAAGATAATAAATGCTCCAAGTTTCTTGGTCTAAATCATGGGAATATTCACTGTTATTACCTAATTAAAATCTATGAGGTAGAAATTAGGAAGATTAAACAGATTTATAATTTAATTAATAGAATTAGTTTGAATTTTAAAACACATACATCCATTTTATGTAATTAAGAAGTAAACAGTTCCAAAATATTTAAATGTTTGCAAGTTAAACCACAAAAACACATATAAAAATGAAGAATTTTTATAATTATAATATATATATATTTCTTTAAAAAAGAATATTCTTTATTATTTTATTAAATTTATTGTGGTGGCTGATTAATACAATGATATAGGTTTTAGGTATACAATTCTATCATACATTATTTATATATTGTATTTTGTGTTCATCACCCCAAGTCAAATTTCTTTTCATTACCATTTATTTCCCCTTTATTCTCTTCTGTCTCCTCCCACCCACCTATTCCTCTGAGGATATTCTGAATAACACTAACATGTCAACAAGGAGGAGAGACTATCCAAAAAAAAACACAAAACAAAAAACAAAGAAAAGTCAAGAAGAAACAAGGAGAAATTTCCTAGAAGTGAAAGATAGAGTCTGAAAAAATGGAAATGAAGTAGTCATTATAAAGCATGAGAAAGGAAGAGGATTGGGACCATACGTGGAATGCCCTTATACATCACCCAGGTGAAGTTCAAGAATATTAGATCCTGGGGTGTTTACCCTGAGACACAGGCCAAGTAGGTTTTATCTGCAAGATCAGGGATAGTTACATTGATCATGAAATACTGAGGAAAATATTAACCAGACGAGCACAGTTGCTGAAGAAAAAAAGTCACCTTTCTTTTACTTTCTACTTGATTAGTAATCAAGTAGAAAAAATATGTCAGTATTTCACCTAAAATTGTGAAATGGAAATAATCTCAGGGTTCCTAGTGCATTTGCGATGTTACCTCACATGTATATAAAGGTTTTACAAAGGCTTCTTCATAAGTCATTTCATCAGATCAAATTTCAAGGACATTGTTAGTTGGGATGTATTTTTGGATGGTGTAGAATCTATGATAGCTGACTTTTTATTTTGTTATTTTATTTGTATGATCATTTATCTGTTGAATAATTATGTTTCCTATTATGTACCAGATATACATACACTATGCTGAACATGACCAATTCTACATACAGCCATTGCTGTGAACAAATTAACACACTTCAATTTAAAAAATTGAGACTGTGATGGTATGTTATAAAGAAAAAGAGGAAGCTGAGTATTTATCAGAAGGAAATCCAGCATAGTCTAGGCCAGCGAAGGCTTCCCTTGTGAAACGATTGTGTTTATTCAAACATGATACATTGGATTTCTGACAGCTTTCCCAATTTTAGTTTTTGTGTTTCATTGTATGCCAAGATTCTCAAGCCATCAGTTCTAATTTGGGCTTCGGAAAATGATGAAGCTCTTGTTACCTTTCTGTAAAAAAAAATCTCTGTAAGAATATATTTCATCCATATATAGGCCTACCTAGTTCTGATGAAATAAACTATTCTCCTAATAAAAGGACTATTTGAAATATGAAGATTTCACAGTAAGGTTAAATTGTATGTAATCTGCTAAGATTGTAGTGAGGTTAAGGAATTTCCAGCAGAGAATAGCTCAAGCTATTTCACTGTTACTGAAAACTAAGATGCATATGAGAATAAAATGGAAGTTTGCAGTGAAAGAGTAGGAAGAGGTCCAAATTATATGTATTTCAACAAAGGTACAAGTTCAAACTATACTGGGGAATCCTCTGACTTTCTATGCATGTGAACTAAACAAGGCTGATCTAACTGGATTCAAATGTGTATACAGAGCACTGAAAAGGTCAGAGAAACAAGGCATGGCAAATTTGGTTTCTAATTTCTTCATTGAGTAGTTAAATATTACTAAGGCCCAGATTCTCTATGTACATTAGAATAATGATAATAGCTCATAACGTTAGGGGAAATTTCATGGCATATGTGTTAATGTCCTTTATGTAAAATAACATATAAAGCATTAATAGAAATATTACCAAAAAAGTGTTGCTTGGATTTATATTACAATAAAAACTTTCTTGAAAACAAAGTTAAAAATTGCAGAGGTCTTAAATGCTTTAAATTTCTTCAATGTTTTTTTGAGTCTGTAGGACTTTAAAAAGACTTTAGTCCTCATTAAATTATTCTATCCACTTGATAATTGCATCCTAGGAACATCTCATTTAAAGGATTACAGGACATTATTCAACATTTCCCAACCTCTTATATGGTGATGCGGAGCCTTGCCAAGTCAGCTCACATTCTGTAATTCGTAAAGCATCTCAGTCCCCATGTAGGTTCTCAAACTACATAAGTGAGAGTATCCCAGCGTGTAAGTCTGCAAGAATTATAACTTTGAACTGTTCAGGATGAGAATCGTACTGGTGGTGACTTTATAAATCCACTTTAAAACTGTCAGAATTGCTGACTGGATATTGGCAGAGGACAGTCCCTCACTTTTAATGTGTAAGGAAAATTTCCTGAACACTTTCTTTTTTTCCCTTGTTTTCTTTTCTTTTCTTTTCTTATCTCTTTTTTCTTTTCTTGTCTTTTCTTTTCCTAAAGAGTCTGTGAACAAACTGTTACTAAAGGGATCGCACTGCCTGGTCTGATTATAAATTCCTAATTGGGTGGGTCATGAAAGATAGCCCTGTCCCTGGTCTGTGCTTGCTTTTTTTGTGCACCTAGGATAACGTATCTTTGAAATGTTAGCATACTGTTCTTTCCCAGGCCCTTCGAAGGCACAGCCACTGGCACAAGAGCACAAGACCACAAAGCTCCTGGTTGTCATCTTGACTCCTACATGCTGCCTCTGTGTGCTGTAAATATTAAGTGTTAACTTTCCTGTACCTACCAAAATGGAAGAAGTGTGAATTTCCCCATTTTACTGTTTACCTAAAGGTTTCCCCACTTTGCTTTCTTCTTCCTCCTTAACCTACCACCAGCGGATTTCATAAGCCTTCCTTAAGTTCTCTTCTTTCATTCTCAATGCATAAAAAGAACTGTAAAATGACATTCTATGGAGCATTTTCTCAATCTGTTGAGATCTTCCTTCCAATCATGTCCTCAAAGTTTTGGCTCAAATGAACATATAACATCTTTCTACAGGTTTGAATATTTTTTTATCAGCAAGCCATATGGATGATGACCAATTTCAAAGAAATGAGATTATTACAAAAATCAGAAATATTAGTGTGATAAGCATATGTTAACTCCTGAAAATTACTGCTATAAAGAGAGAAAAGTGTAAAATATATTATAATGATCTCTAGCCTATCATATCAGATGTACTATCTCAAAAATCAGGCAACATACAATAATGTACTCATGGAAAATAAAAAAGTACTTCTATATATGTATATTTTCCTTGGAGATAAAAAAAGAGCAAATAAAGAAAACAGCATGAGAAATCAAATTAAGATGGTGTGGGGTCAAAATAGAAAACGGAAACTTATTCTTGCTTATCTCCTTCAGTGTATCTTCTGTGTTGTGTTCAACAAACTTTAAGAGATTTTAGTAATGCACCTTACTCACTTCCTTTAGGTGATGATTCTACGGGCTAATAGATTTTATTATCTAGGAAGTAACTTTGAAACATACTCAATTTGTTCTATCTGTAACTTTAAGCACCAGTTTCTAGATTTTTAGTTTGCCCTATGTGATGCCTCTGAGCAGGGACTGTGTCTTATGCCCAGATTTAGAGAGCGTGCCATAAACTCTTTTGTCATTATTTCTTTAAGATAAAGGGGGTATATTTGCTATCATTTAATACCTTTTTTAAAATCAAAAACAGCATGCAAACATACAAAGAATCTCCCCTGGATCCCAACAACAGCTGCTTTTGCAGGTTTTGTTGCCACATCCTTTCCAAATATACAAACAAACCAAAGAGAGCAACACTGTATCTCCAATCTATATCAGATTCTCAAATCTGCCCTAGGAATTTCCAGGCATCGTAAAACTCTGCTGAAGCACTTAACATTCTGCTCCAGTTCCTCCTTACAGCACATACTTTGTTTACTTTGCAGTCTCTCAATGCTTCAGCAGCTTTGATGCCCCTGTCACTATCCATCCCAGAGCCAGGCCCTGCCCAGGGCAGAGCCATTGCAGTAAGAATCATTTGTATGCACATGGAACCATGGCTTTCCATGCTCCTTCATTCATGACTTGCCTTTGCCAATGACTGTGGAGTATTGCTTTTAGGAACTAATGATAAACTCTTTAATTAACCTGCTGGAATAACTGTTTGGAACGTCTACTTTGAGACTATATTTCATACCATTTATTGTATGTTAACACTTTTCTCAGGAACATGAATCGTAGACTGTACCCAGTGGAGAACACAGTTATGGACCCAAATGTCTACACAGTTGAATCTTAAAGTAAATGTGAGCTTGCTAGTCACATCTAACAATCCTGCCTGGGCAGCTTACATTTTTGATATAAAGAAATGTTAGGTCATTTTGTTTTCAGAGAACTAGGATCTGAAAAGCTCATATTCCAGTTCTTACTTATGTTTTCTTGTGAGAAGAAAATGATGATCTTTGCGATGGTGAATACACAACAAAATATATAGGCAGTATATTATAGAATTGCATACCTGGAGCCTATATAATCTTATAAACCAAGGTCACCTCCTTAAATTCAATAAAAAAGAAAGAAAGCAACAATAAAGCTAAAAATTAGATCTAGGATGCTCTGCTACCTTAGATATATTGTTCTGAATTTAAAAACACACACACCTTGGACAGTTCTGCTTAGTTTGTGATGATCCAGGCACCTCGTGTGTGTGTGTGTGTGTGTGTGTGTGTGTGTGTGTGTGTTGGTTCTAACTAAGAAGGTTCCTGGATGCTTGTGCTGCAGCCCTCCAATTTACTTAAGGAACTGAGTATATGGTGGTGCAATTAATGAGGTCCCCTGACTGAATAAGGATTGGCACCTACTATAAGGCAGGGCTGCAAAATTACCTCCTTCCCTTTATTCAGCCTCTAAAAAACTGTCATGTAGTCATGACTAGCTCACTAATATTAACCACTGCTTATGGACACTTTCCTTCCTAATATTTTCTGTTTCTTTTCCATCTATTTTGGAATGTTCGCCTTTTGTGACTAAGGTTGGGGGGTGAAGTCTTAAGTTCTTAGTTTTATGTTTGAATCCTTTTGTAATTATGCCATGCGTTGGTCACAGTTACTCAAGTTCTTTATTACACTGCAGCAACAGAATGTCCCTACCTTTGTAGTGTGTACCAATTCAGAACTCTTTCTCCTGGCTTAAGATTTACAAAGCTCCTTTTCTCATCTATTTCTTCATTTTCTCTTGTATATTCTTCTAAGTGATTCCTATTTGTGTAAAGTTCTCTCACGTCTAGAACTTACAATTACCACTAGGTTCTCAATATTTGAAAATTTAATGATTTTCTCTACTATAAAGCTTTCTAAAGCTATCACATCATGTTAACAACATAGCGGGGATTTTGAAAGAGCAGCCTTCTTTATTCCTCAGTATATGAATTTTAACATTTGCCATAAATTCCACGACCCTACGACTTTTTTCAGTCATCAAATCAAATATCTCAGAACGTCAGGAGATTTTACAAGTGTTTTCTCTCAGACTCGTGTTTGTTAGTTTTACAATAAAAACAATAGTTCATTTATTTTTAAAAAGTATTTCATAAAATACAGGGCTTGGCACAGACAACACCCCTTTTATTACAAAATCATAATCATGTAATTCTGCAACATAACAACATCACATCTAAGCACGCTATATGACATTTTAGGTGAAATGTTCAAATTAAAATGATAAATCATACACCCTTATTGGTACCCTACCAATCACACTGGAGAAGGTGCTACTTCTGCCGAATGCTGCGTATCAATGGTGGGAAAAATACTGATATTCTCAGCACATGTACTCAGTGACTTTATCTTCTTAAGGAAATGATTAAAAATACAGTTAAATATCTATGTATCAAAAATGAAACCGAGTTAGAAAGAGCTTGAACTCTCAGTAATTATGTATAAATATACTATGAATACATAAGCTAGAGTATTATGTAAGAGACAAAATAACTTCAAATAATTTAATTACTTAAAATATTAAGTAATATAAATTATTTTATATAAATAAAATTTAAAAGTAATATAAAATTTTAAGTAATATAAAATTATTAAAAGCATTTTAAGTAATATAAAATGTTAAAGGAATTTTATATTACTTAAAAGAGACAATATTATAAGTACATTGGGTTTCAATATATGAATATATGAGTGTGTAGGTGTGTCCATATATATATCAAAGAACTTCAAAAGTGGAGTACTAAAGTATCCACTATGGATAGATCTAAGTGGTAAGATTCTAGAGGTTTCCAATGTCTCTATTAGTTTGTATGGTTTCAACTTTTTTACAGGCATATGCTGCACTAATAAGTAAAAAACAAATCCATCTTTAAAAACAGAAAAAAATCTGTAAGTCAGGCTTTTTCAGTATCTGTTTCTACATGGGAAAGAGCTTTTTTAAAAAAATACTTTTATTTGCACAAGTAACTGCACCTGAGGTATAAACTCTAGTCTTCCCTTCTCCAAAGTCACTCCCGGGGAATGAATTAAACAATAAAGAAGGTTCCTGAGCTCTCTTCTCACAAAGAGTCCAGTGTCAGTTAGTGCAACGTCAAAGAACTGAGTGTTTCCTAGAACCCTCGATCATGGCAGTACATGGACCATCAACTCCACAGGCATCTCCTAAGTGGCCTCCCTGAACACACTTAAACACGCCTAGAAAACTTCTCTGACAGCAGCCGATTAGGCTGCATATATGCCCATGGAGCAATCCTGCTGACTTCAGTAGCAAAAATAAAAGTAGAACAAAGAAACTTCCCTCCTTTTTGTACTCAGTTGGTAAAATAAGACTCAAAGGACACTCTCCCTCTAAAGTATTGCCTTAGGATACACACTTCATTTTTTCAGAAGTAGTACTGATCCTGAAATCATAAAATCTCAGACTTTCTAGAGACTTTACAATTGGACTTCCGAATCAAACATTTTTAAGTCCATTAGAATCGCCCAGATTTATTATTGAATTAATTTGCTAGATTTTACTCTGAGAATTTCTGTTTTGGTGGTAGGAATCTATATTATAAGTAACACCCCAGGTGTAACTGGATAGACTTTGGGGGCATTATGCCCCCAAGAGGGGGCAAGAGTTCAGGGAGAAGGTCCAGGCTGAGGATAGAAATTTAGCAGTCGTCATTGTAAAGATGGCATTTAATTTTCTGAGACCAGATAAAAATATCAAAGCAATGAGTATATGCAGGAAAATAGAAGAGCAAGAAGTAAGCCCTGGGGATGCTCAAAGGTGAAATTAGGGAAATGGGTGAAAATGAACAAAGGAAAGGAGAAAAACTCATCAGCAAGGAAGTCAACTGGATAATAGTGGAGTTTTAGAACAAAAGTTCTCAAAATTTTAGAAAAAAACTTTGAAAAAATGAAGAGAAAAATGATGTGTTTCAAATGAAAATGATAATTCAAACAATCTAGGACTTCAAAATGGCAAGTAAAATGTACATGATGGTCAACGGTAATCTTGAAAAGAATGGTTTCCGAGGAGTGGTAAAGAAGGGGAAGTCTGACAGAGAGGTTCGAAGAGAAAAGAAAGGACAGGGAATGAAGACAGCTTATGGCAAACCCCATGAGATGCTCTATTTTCAATGGAAAGGGAAATGAAGCAGTAAAACGGTAGAGATATGGGTCAACAGAAAAAGAGAGGGGTTGTGCTATTTTTCAAAGAATAATAGGAGCCCTGGCTGGTGTAGCTCAGTGGATTGAGCGTGGGCCTGTGAAGCAAAGAGTCACTGGTTCGATTCCCAGTCAGGGCACATGCCTGGGTTGCAGGCCAGGTCCCCAGTAGGGGACACATGAGAGGCGACCACACACTGATGTTTCTCTCCCACTCTTTCTCCTTTCCTTCCCCTTTCTCTAAAAATAAAATAAATAAATATTTTAAAAAAAGAATAATAGGAGATGACAAAAATAATTATCCCCTTATTCTCAGATATTACACAGGTGTCATTTTAATTTATTCAGTAGCAATAAACAGGTCACATAAAAACACATAATGGAGAATTATAATAGAAAATAATAATATTTTTCTGTTAAGCAAATGAATTGTCATACTGCATATAAAGAGAACTAGTAGGATATTACATGTTCAACTTAGAAAGTTTTTGTTTAAAAACATAGCGATCAAGAAAAACCTATTGATCAAAAAATAAATCATATGTTCCTTTCAGATTTATATCGCACATAAGAGTGAAATCAAATGGTTCCTAACTCTTTCTGTCTGACTCATTTTGCTCAAGAGGAAAAACTGTTTGACTCCGGTAGCTGGCTCACAATGCAAGGTACAGATGGTGTATCACAGAATTGTACATATGAAGCCTATGTAATCTTATTAACCAATGCCACCCCAATACATTTAATGTAAATTGAATTGGCTACACATCTATGTGGCCAGTGAACGTACTAGAAAACCATGTTTAAGGGTAATCTAGAATAATAATTCAAAATTACGTAACCAGGATATAAGAACCTGTCGTAAGGATATATAGCCCAAGTGTTATAATTTCACACACTTGATAAATTAGTAAGTGGATTATAAAGGTAAAAGTTTTCAAATGTAGACAATATTTTCTAATTTGATGAGCATTCACAATATTTGTGTTGTTTGGATTACATCTGACCAAATGAAAATCACAACAATATATGATGCTTAAAATACATTCTTCAGAATAAAGCTTTCGGTGGAGAAAAAAATAGACCATTATCTTATTACCTCTGACGCCCAGTAGTAAAAAGTGAGATGCGGGTGAAATAGTCATCTTTCTAAACACTGGTCCCCAGAACACTGCTTTGCAAGACGTTAGGGATTACTGAGCCTCATTGCATGTATCAAACCTATTAGTATCCAGTTATTCTGTCAGCAAAAATTAAACCGGGTAAGGAAATAAAAGTATTTATATTACATCTACAAATTGAATACACATCAACCACATAATGAGGTACCATAAAGATGACTAAATAAGAATAAATTCATACAATTGGGTATGGCTTTCTCCCCTCGCCCCCATATTCTGTCATCTACCCTCTGTCTTGGAAGACATACTCCCATGAAGATATCTGGAGACAGACTAATAATATTTTCTCAACTGATCTCTCCAAACAAAAAGACTCCATTAGATATTCCCTTGGAGAATAATATGGTTATTATTGAAATGCTGCAAAGGAAATAACTACAGTAAATCTGATTTAAAGCAGACAATTAAGTTAGAATTATTCAGTTCCAAGAATTGGCTAAGGAAATCTAGTCTATAAATGTGAAAGCTTGTTATTAACAAATCACTCCTTAATATCACAAATATATGCCCTAGGAAGCTGTAGCCTCAGTAAACTTACAAACCCATGTGTTTATTACCATTTCTTACTTAACCCTATCACTAAGATTCAGCACCAAATAAATCTGTCTATAAGTGATTGTATATCAAATTATTATACAGATTAAATTACTCAGTTTATCAGAAGCATGGGATAAGATGATGCAATTTTATTCATTGAACAAATAAAGGAACTTAGAGAAAGAACTTTATGTAATTTTTGCCACATCATATTTTTTCTGGGTGTTGGAATAAATATACATTGAGCACTCATTAGCCTAAAATAATTCACTGCACATATTCTTTGTGAAACAACTCATTTAATTTGGATTGCTGTTTGATAAACTCAAATTCTAATATTGTGGAATTCGTTTTTGTTTGTTTGCACAGCCATATAGCCTTACTTATTTGGAACATTTCTGAAGCCAAATATTATTGTAACAATAAGAGCTAAACCATGTGTATTGGTTTCTGATTTGGAAAACATGACTGTCATTTTGCCAGATCCCTTTGGAATGGAGATTAAAATTAAAGTGTTTATTTTAAAACAAAGATCATTAACCTAAAGGAGATAAAGAGGGAGAGGGTGGGAGGGAGGAAGAGAGATTCACTGAGTTGGGTCTAGTCAGAGAGGTCTTCTCAATGATTGAAGAGAAAACCAGTCACTAATATTTTAGAAAAGTAAACAAAAACATAGTATACTTACTGGACTCTAAAATGTCAAGCCCATATAAATCCATTCTCTCCCCAAAGTCAATTTTAATATCAGTAGTTTTTAAAGCATGTGTATGTTCTTTGGAGAGAAATTCATCCCAGTTTGTCTCAGCATTTTAGAGTTTAAGCACTAAAAGTCCCACATCCTTGGAAATTTCTCAGTCCAGGACAAACTGAGAATGCTATCATGTATTGGTGATCTCAAAAAAAAGGTTACTTAATCATTAGTGAGTCTTAAAAAAGGTACATATTAAATTGAGAATCACTTGTTTCACAGTATGAAAGTTCCTAAAAAAACTAAGAATAAAGTTACCAAAACACCCAGCACTCCCTCTCATATGTATCTACCCAATAAACTTGAAAACACTTATTCACAAAGATGCATCCACCCCTATGTTCATTACAGCTCTGCTCACGGTGGCTGAGACAGGGAAATCACCAGTGTCCTTCGATAGAGAATTGGATACAAATGTGATACATATACACTATGGAATATTACTCAGCCATAAGAAAAGGTGAAATACTGCCATTTGTGACAGCATTGATGGAACTCGAGTGTTGTGGATGGCTCTGCCTGGTTTCAGGAATTTCGACTCTACCCCCTGTGGCTAAGGATGAGCAAGTGACCTCTGGAATACAAGCCACAGGAGACAAAGCTTGTCTCTGGTAGCAAATGCTGCCTCAGTTTCCTCTCTGCCCCCAAAGCATGGTCTATGTTGATGACGGGTAAGTCTCCTCATAACAGGGAGCAACCTAAGCCAGACATGATCACTTGGGAGGACACCATGGAAGGACTCAGGGGGCTGCAACAAAGAGCGAGCAATAGACCCATGCCCTCTGACTGTGTGACATAGCCCAAGTCCCTATGTCTGCTGGGAGAAGTGCGCCCTGGGTCTAATCCCCTTAAGCCTGAATACCTGATGGGGAGGGGTGCAGCTCCTTGCCTTTCCAGAGCGGGTCCCAGGGGGAAAATACGGCATCACAAAGACGTCCTGATAAACCTATGAAATCTGTTCTGCTAAGAGTGCTCTCATTCATATGTTGAAAGTCTGAGCAGGAAACCCTGAAGTTTCTGCAAAACCCCCTTCCTGGCAGATACTGACTCAGACTAAGCCCTCAGATTTCTTTGAAATGTTATCTACTGTTTGATCCTTGCCTCCCTGTATTCCTGCGTATTACAACCCAATAAAAGCCCCTGGTGGAAGGGGCTTGAGGCCCTTCCCTTTTGAGGGATCGGCCACTTCTCCTTCCCAAGCAGATCATGCCTTAGTAGTGTTTTCTTTCATCCGTGGTGGACGGGGGGACTTGCGGGAAAAGTTGCCCCCACACTTGGGAGTATTATGCTAAGTTAAACAAGTCAGAAGAAACTCTTAGACGCAGACAACAGCATGGTTGTTACCAGAGGGGATGGCGGTGGGGAAGTAGTGAAAGCTGAAAGAAGCCAGATACACGATGACTGAGGATGATTTGACTTTGGGTGATGGGCACACAAATCACATATTATTAGAAAATTACACTTGAAACCTATATAATCTTATTAACCAATGTCACCCTAATAAATCAATTAAAAAAGAACCCCTAGTTTCAAATAATTAAAAACAGGTATATATCATGCTATATTTCAGTTTAAAACTAAGTCTATTTTAGCCTGAATTTCTGTAACTTTTGTTATTGCTCCCTTTTTTCATTTATTCCATTTTTTAATTGTCACACATTTCGACTTCATCATGCACTCTAGTATAAAAACAATAAACTGAGCATATTTTAATATCCAATGAAATCATGATGCCTTTCAACACTACACTGCTTTTTGTCTAATTTACTTTAACTCCAGTTATAGTCCAAGAGTATTTTGACTAGGGATGCTATCTACAGCCAGAGAAATCTACTTTCTGTCTTCAATCTTTTACTTCCACTCTTACAATAGTAATATTTCTGTGCTTTGCAATTAGTATCTTCTCCAAATTATATTACCTACTCTAAATAGTCTTTAAACCTCAATTCATGTTAGGAATGCCTAGACTACCTATAACCACTTCTCCAATAATTGTATTTATATAAATTAATAAACCACTCTATCCCTCATTTGTTAAAGCAAGATAAACTGTTTTCTAAGGAAAAATTCTTTTTTATTTTATGAAGCTTTGTAATATTTTTAAAGGAATGTAAAGAATAAAAGAGGGATGGCTAAGTGAAAATACAGGGAAAATTTAATTCAATAAGAAGGTACGAACTTCCGGTCAAGATGGAGGTATAGGTAAAAGTAGCTCACCTCCTTACACAGCCACAGCAAAATTACAGGTAGCCTACAGAACAAATACCACTCAGAACCATCAGAAAATTGAACTGTATGGGAGTCCAACAACTAAGGAATTAAAGAAACCACATCCATCCAGATAGGTGGAAGGGGCAGAGGGGCAGAGACGTGGAGACACAAAATGGGTTGGTCCCACACCCACATAGGGTAGATATAAAATGAAGGGATATCTTGGAAGCTAGATCCCAGCCTGACACCATACCACCGAACCCAGAATGCCAGTGCCAGGAAGGTAAGTCCCCACAATTCTGTCTGTAAAAAGCAGTGGGGGTTGTGCTGGCAGAATAAACCGTGGTATTCTCAGGCCTTTCCTTTTAAAGGGCCTCACTCCACACATGGACTTACTTAGATTCACTCTCTCTGGGCTCCAGCACCGTGATAGCACTTGAAGGGTACCAATGGCATGCAGGGAGGTAATGAAGTAACCGGAGCCAAAGAGAGAGCTGGAGGAGAGCTTCCTTCCAGACAGAACTGCACAACAACCACTGTATCTTTTCTGAGCCCTTTCCCACACAGAGCCACCATTTAGGGGCACCGTATCTGAACTTCCATCAACCTGGCTCACATGGTAAACCCAGCTCTGATGATTACTTAAGGGTTCACTTCATCCAAATTACAGATCGACCCAAGCTGGTAACAGTGATTTTTTAATATGAAAGTCTGGGCTAGGCAAAGGCTTCAGGTCTTCCTTAATCCAATCAGACAAGTAACAGCTGAGCCCAACCCCACTCTGTCTCACTGAGTGGCTTCATACCAGGCACTAGCAGCAGCCATTGGCAGATCACTTTATAGCTTGTTTCAAGAGGCCCCACAAAGAACACAGGTTGGGGCTGACCTTAGCCTGCACCCCCCAGGAAGCCTCAGAGCCTGCACACCTAGCAGACAGTTACAGATTGTGCCAGACCACCACCAAACCACCACCATAAGCCACAGAGGAAGTTGGTTGCTAGCTAGGGGTCACAGCCAGTCCTATCAGCTATCTGGACTGAGTAAATCCCCCTGCATTGCCCTGATGACAACAATCAAGACGTATCCACAAGAGGAGAGCGTGCTTAGCCCACATGGCAGGCACACCTAGCTTGGGAGATAGGGGAGGCTGGACCACTGAACTCTACAGGACACCTACTACATAAGATCGTGCTACCAAGGTAGAGTCAAAGCAGCTCTACCCAATACATAGAAACAAAACCAGGGAGGCTGCCAAAACAAGGAGACGAAGAAACATGGCCCAAATGGAAGCATAGAACAAAACTCAAAGAAAAAGAACTAGACAAGATGGATATAAGCAATCTATCATATGCAGAGTTCAAAACAATGGTTATAAGAATGCTCAAGGAACTCTGTGAGTACTTCAACAGCATAAAAATTATCCAGTCAGAAATGAAGGAGACACTAACTGAAATAAAAATAATAATTTACAGGAAATCAACAGTGGAGTGGATGAAGCTGAGAATCAAATAAATGAATAGGAAGATAAGGAAGAAAAAGACATCCAAGTACAGCAAGAGGGAAAAAGAATCCAAAAAAAACTAAGATAGTGTAAGAAGACTCTGGGACAACTCCAAGCATTCCAACATTCACATCACACAGGTGCCAGAAGGAAAAGAGAAAGGTAAAGAAATTGGAAACTTATTTGAAAAAATAATACAGGACAATTTTCTTAATTTGGTGAAGGAAAAGGGAATACAAGTTCAGGAAGCATAGAGAGTCCCAAGCAAGATAGATGCAAAGAAGACAACACTGAGACATATCATAATTGAAATGTGAAAGATAAATATAAAGAGAGAACCTTAAAAGCAGCAAGAGAAAAGCAGATAATTACCTACAAAGGGAATTACCATAAGACTGTCAGCTGATTTCTCAAAAGAATATTTGCAGGCTAGAAGGGATTGGCAAGAAGTGTGAGGCCTGTCCAGGAAGTATCCATCCATGTAATATGAAAAGTAGAGACATTATTAAAGAAGGTATACAACACACAAAACATTGTACATAGGACAACGACACATCAGTCCCCTTCAAAGTTATGACCTTCCTGAGGAAATCTGGCTCATTGTTAGCAGTTTGAATCAAGCCATTAACAACTACAGCAGGGTGTTCTTTCTGCCCTGTTAGCAGAAGTCGCAGGACTAATCTTGCCAATGCACATTTCATGCCAGGATCCTGCATCAAAATCTCAAATGTAGTTTTTGCAATCACCCCACCAGCTTCTAGTTCTCGCACTGTCAGTCACCAGTCTTTACTGATTTCAGCCCATACATGTTCAGCCTTTTCATGTGCTCTGCTTGTTGCAGGCCTTCCAGAATGTGGATCCCTTTCAACAAATTCTCAACCTTCTTTGAAGGATTTGTGCCACACTTTTATTCGTGCTGCATTCCTTGCAACATCTCCAAAAGCCTTCTTGGTCATCTGAATGGTTTCCACAGAAGAAGGTTCAAGCTTAATGCAAAAGCTGATGCGGATTCATTTCTGTACTCCTTCAGTCATTCTGAGTGTGACAGCCACACAGGACACATGCTCACTCAGTGGTGTCTGCCACCCTGACTGACTGGTAAAGTGAAGTCATGGTTGTTCTCCACTGTGCATTCCACTCCGCTCTCCTTGGGGGACAGTGTACATCAATGTCCCACAAACCGCTCTCGCTGTATTAATAATGGCTTTACTTTTCCCAAGAAAACCTCATATTCAAAGTGATGAAAAGCACTGACTTTCAACCTAAATTACTCTATCCAACAAAACTGTCATTTAGAATCGAAGGGCAGGTAAAGTGCCACCCAGACAAAGTAAAACTAAAGGAATTCATCAACACCAAACCGTTATTGTATGAAATGTTAAAGATATTTATTTAGGAAAAGGGAGATCCAAACTAGGAACATTAAAATGATAATATACAACTATCATCAATTGAATCTAAAAAACAAACTAAGCAAATAAGCAGAACAGAAACAGAACCACAGACATGGAGAACATTAGAATGGTGCCCAGTGGGGAGGAGGTCCTGGGGAAAAGGTGAGGGGATTAAGAAGTACAAATTGGCATTACAGAATAGGCAGGAAGATGTTAAAAGAAAGTGTAGGAAATGGAGTTCCCATAGAACTTATATGCATGGCCCACAGACTCGAAGGAAGGAGCGGACTTTGCCAGAGGGAGTGGGAGTTATGAGTGGAGGAGGGCCAGTGGTGGAAAAGTAGGACAACTCTAATCAATAAAATAAGAAATAAATAAATGCATAATCAATAAAAAAGGAAATAAATTAATAATAGAAATGAAACATAGGATTCCAGGTACCCTGATGATTATCTTAGGTCTCACCAAGCTTGATGTCTCTCTGATCCATACTCAAGATGTGATTTGCCCAAATAGGTACTCATTTGAATGTCTCTATTAGATACAGTAAATTGGAAGACTCTGAATTCTATACAATTAACTTTCCAGGAGTACACTTAACCAATACATGTGCATTTTCTTCTTTAGCAATCGTTTTGAAAGAAATGGTAATACCTTACATAAATACAAAAATTAATTCCTTATTTGTTTTTATATTTGAAATATGTAAAAACATCTTTACTTCTCTACATTTTTTATTTTTAATATAGAATAATTAGAATTAAATACTTAGAGTTGCACTATTATGAAGTACTAATCAGTTCACAACACCATAAAACCTAAACTCATTTTGTATATAAATGAGCTGCTTTTCAAAAACCACATAAAATATAATTTGACTTCAGCCAAATTACACTTAAAACATTTAAACTATATCCTCACAAAAGCTAATATAAACTAATAAAAATAATGCCTTTCCTCTTTCAAAATATTTTGATAATTGAGCCACAGAAAGAAGTGTTTGAATGTTTTAAAATTTGAAATAAATATATAGAGTTGTGTACAGCTAATATTCAATAAAATTCAATGATCTACAATAGTAAGATATCTTCTATCTATATAGCTATCATATGTATATAGCCTTAAATCATAAAAATAAAGTAAAATCAATAAGAATGTTTTAAAAATGAAATTAACAATATTCCGTATCTATTACCTTATGCTAGGAAATATGTTATCATTACAGAAATCTGTATGTATAAAGATTATACTTTGAAATTAGCTTCAGTTGCCATCATAGCTATAATTTAAGGTGCTTTTGGATATGGCGTTTAATTTCTAGTTGAGTATAGCAAACAGTGGTTAGATTAGGAAGACAATAAACTGCCTGAGAACAGAACGCATTATGATCTATGTGCTCATGTTTGGGATAGTATATTTCATGCACATTGTAATTTAGAATAACCATTTTTGGCCATTTCCATTAGCAATCTCATGATTCCCTTTGGTGTGAAGTCAAGTGGATTTTTCACATGTTGATCTATTTAGAAAATGACTAACACTGTATTTGGCATTTTAAAACATTTGTTTATTTGCGTCTGTGACAAAGGGTAACATTTTTAAAAATACAAATCATTAAAGTATTTTTTCCCAGAGAGAGGCTCGTCTTGTATTGTCTCACACAAGAGGGAAATTCTCTGGGTGAAAGGATTCTTCTGTTGCTCCTACAGGGAACATATTTTAGGAAAAGCAAAAGTAGGTCAGGTTACTTACAAAATACTAACCCCGATCTATCTTCTCTGAGGTAACCTTACTCAGGCATTCAGCTTGTGATCTGACAAACTCACCATATATGTATGTCATTTTAGTTTGTAAGTTTAATCTCAATTCATGATGAGTTGGCTCATATGAAAACATGCACTATTTTAACCACATTATTAAATGCATTAAGCTAAAGTGTCCCACTTTTTCTCTTGACAGATTTAGGAAGAGTAGAAGTGTGTATTATAATAGTAAAAATATGTATATGCTTCCACACACACATACACACACATATATATATGTGCATACATATATATGTATGCATATGAATACACATATGTACATATTGTATTCACGTTTACTAACCGAAACAGTTGCCATCACATAATATTGTTTTGGGGAAGTGTCAAAAATTTCATTACTCTTAAAATCAGTCATAGCATATGTAAAAATTTTATTTTGATATTAGAAGATCAATAAGAAACATAATGAGATAACGTCCAAAGGGCAAATACAAACGGACCCTGGAACACTGGAGAATAACCTGGAATGCTACGAAATCCAGAGAAGCACCAAGGGTAACAACCATCACTGTCCACTGCATGAAGGCGAGGATGTTGTTCTATGAAAGAACACGGAAAAATACAAAAAGACAAACACTGGTGTTTACAGAAGGAAATCCTGACACTCGATAGACAGCAGGAAGACAACTCTTGAGGAATAGAACTATATTCTTACCCATGACATAAGATTGCCAATTTGGAAAAAAAATGCTTAACTCTGGGCTTTTTTTTTTTTGGCGGGGGGGGGGCACATAAAGAGATAGATATCTTGATGCTTATAGAATAAAATTTTTGACTCAAATATTATCTTGTGATGTTATGTATCTGCCATTTTTTACAAAATAATGTAATTATCACTGGAAATATAAGTATTTGTATTATTTTAAAAGATGTTTTCTGGAAAACATCAAAGCACCTTGGAATGTGTTACTTTCTATCAAATAGAGGAAAATGTCACACATTTGACCCAGAGTCATTCCGGAGGAGAGCTGCAAAGTGCCTGTTACTTATCTCTGTTTCCTGAGGGGTGAAAAGACTCATGGGCCCATTTCTCAATTACTGTCAAAAATATCACTCATTTTCCCCCATTCCGTTGGCTTGAATACAGACACTGTGATCCTGATCACTTTCTGTTTACAAGGCTATAATTCCATGAATAATTTACATAAAAACATGTATTGTGTTTGAGGCTGTTAGTAATACTTGATGATGAATAAATTCCAAAAACACCACCTAATAGTGCTGGCAAAGTTGCAATACCACAATCCCCTTCACCTTCTCCAATACCAACAATAGCAGCAACAACAACGAAAAACTCCAACCCAATTATAGATAAGAAAATTAATAGGATGACTTTTTAAAATATATCGACAGATTGCACAATTATATGCAACTGTTGCAGAAATCAATCTATAAAGTTTATTAATGGTATAAATTATATGGCATACATTATAGAGACAATAAAAACAAGTTTAAAAGAAAAGTTTGTCTTCTAGTTCATAAGGTCCTTGTGCACAGGGTGGTGTCCCAGCACCACCCTGTTTCTTGTTTCTGTTGAACAAACAAGTAAATAAATTTATTTTTAAAAATATCATCATTTGTCCATGAGCACCATTACAAAAAATAACTTGTCAATTCATATTGTTTAATACACAGGGTATAATTTTGCAAAGAATCAATAAAATTTCAAAATGGTAGAGGTTTAGGTCCACTAACTAAACTCTAAAAAAAACCTTAATATAACATATTCATGTCTGTGCTACTAATTCTATAGTTACTGACCTATGTATCTTTGTATATTAGTATTAGTATTAGTATTAGTATTAGTATGTCTTACCTACTGCCAAACAAAATACGACACCTTAGAATAACTGACCCACTTGAAATATATCAATTAAGCAATTTTTACTATGAAAAAATTACATCAGAATTTGTAACAGTTCAGAAGCACATTTCTGCCACTTCAGAGAGATTGGGGTTTGCCTCTGCCTGACCTTCCTACCACCGCATAAGGAGAGCACAGATTCTCCAGGGGTGACTGCCGGTGTTGACTCCTGGGTGCAGCACAGTGTGAAGCCGGTGAGACTAAGACCGCCAGCCCAAGAGCACAAATCAGTCCAAACTATGGCCGATGCACCCCTCTTGTCTCCAGAACTCAACCCCCAATGTCAGTCACCACTTTTTTCCTATCTCTGCCAGACTGAGGAGCAATTGTGACTACTGTAGCCTTCATTTTCAAAGTCTAATCACTATGATTGAAGTCTCCTCTCTTTTGTACTAAAAATCAAAATGTCATCTTATAGCCTTATTAGCCATGCATGATAGTTGTGAATTTATTGCCATTTTAATGTTCATAGGTTTGATCTTCTTTCTCGTATATAATTCCCTTTAATGTTTTATACAATCATGGCTTAGTGATGAACTCCTTCAGTTTTACCTTGTCTAGGAAGCTCTTTATCAGCCCTTTAGTTCTAAATGATAGGTTTGCTGGATAGAGCAATCTTGGATGTAGGCCCTTGCCTTTTATGACTTGGAATACTTCTTTCCAGTCCCTTCTAGCCTGCAAAGTTTCTTTTGAGAAATGAGCTGACAGGCTTATGGAAACTCCTTTGTAGGCAACTGTCAACAATAGAATCTAAACAAACAAGCTAAACAAACAATCAGAACATAGATAAACAAACAGTTATAGAAATGGAGATCATTTGGAAACTTATCAGCTGGGAGGGGGGAGAGGAAGAATCGGGGAAAAGGCAGAGGGATTAAGAACTACAAAACTGATAGGTACAAAATAGACATGGGGAGGTTAAGAACAATATAGGAAATGGAGAAGCAGAAAAGGATATATGCATTACCTATAGGGGTGAACTAAGGTGGGGGGGATTGCTGTAGGGAATGGGAGTACCCCCTGAAGGGGCAAAAGGGGAAAATCAGGGCAACTGTAATAGCACAATCAATAAAATACATTAAAAAAACACACATGGAATGCATACAAAGTATTTTTAGTTATCCAATAAATTACCTTAACCATAAATAACAATTTGGAAAAACCAAGAATGAACATCCTTTTCGTTTGTTCTCGTACCCTTCATTACTTTGTTCACCAACGTCTCAGAGAAAAGGTTCTGATTTTAATAAGAATTTCAAACTAGGAGCTAAGAAAGAATCAAGTGTTTTGAATGATTTATAAATAATTTCTCTATTTAAAACTTAAAAGAGGAATATTTGTTTAGATTGATTGCTAATGTATCTCCCAAATCTATAAACATAGTTGAATTCTGTAAAATACTTATACTTATCAGGATAAATATACTTAAGTATACTTATACTTAACAGAATACTTATCAGGAAGATTTCCTTTCGGCATAGCCTACAGTCCACAAGGAAACAGAACCCATACTGAAAAAATGCGGAACTCAAAGAAAAATCCAATTTAATTGAGGAAAACACTTGTTGATGAGGAAAGTAAAATTAATCTTGCTTTATGTTTCAGAGTTCAAAGTATTTACTTAAATAAATATAAAAATGTCTAATAGGATATAATTGCACATAGTCTTTGATCATTTAGATAATTATTATTTATAAAATATTTCACTATAAAATATAACCATGTTTTCTGTCTGTTATTGGCTTCAAAATATCTTCAGATAATAGTGTACTTGGTGATTTAAATATTTTTTTTTGTAATTCACCTAAAGTTCCTGGCACTAATTAAAAATTAGTTTTAATTTTTTCATGCCTCCATCAAAGCTAACTCATGCTAAAAATAAATTTCTACTGCTCGCTGATAGAAAAAGAGAATTTTTTATTACTCTTTTAGGATAAGAAGTTTACTTGCATTCACATGCTTTGGAGAGATTCTTGGATTCTGCTGTTATGATATTTATCTCTCTGGAAAGTGTAAAAAATAGGCTGTTTTCATCTTAAAACGAATACAAATGTTTCTTTAAATGTATAAGCAATATACTCAGTCTCTTGAGAACTATGTTGAGAAACGCGGTCCATTTACTGACTTTTGGTGTTAAAACAACTTCTTCCTCAAAATTAATAAAGGAATCCTTTGTCTTCCCCTTTGTTCAGGGGATTTCTTAATTGTGGTTGTGGGACAATATTAACGGATGATGTCCTCTTTGTAATCTCTCTCAAAGAGATGCAGATTGCAGTCAATGAGGAACTTCAGAGAGGTCACTGTAAACTGTCAGTGAAATCAATGTGAAGGTCCACACTGCCCCTTTGTGAGTCTTGGTGATTGTCAATTGTCCTGCGTACTAAGCCCTGGAAGGGTACTGGCTGCAAGAGGCAAATTATGCAGTGATCTATAATTGGGTGAGAGAGAATAGACTTTTTCTTTTCCTTTCTGTTTATCCCATTCCCTATGAAATGTCACAACCGATTTCTGATTAAAAAACTAATCTAAGAAAACTTATTTCTGATTAAAAATAACAATTCTCAATGTTAAGAAAAGCATTATAGAAGATAAATTAGCTTTATTTTCATTTTGTTATTATAGTCTAAAACTGGGGAAAGTTAGGTGACCTTTTAGAATCTAGAAATCAAATAACAGACAGAAACAGAGGATTCATTTTAAATCCAAGGCCTATGTGTCAAAATCTTAATCCTTTTTTGTAATATGCATAATATATTTTTTAATCAAATAATGACATGTATCTAGCCAACAACAGTCTTAGAAATGCCTGAAGAATATAATACCCAAAACCTTTGTCTCTTTTTTCCATTCAATTCAACCACCCACGTTCATTACCAGGGTGTCTTCTGGTTCACAAATCAGAGCATCCTCCATTTTGACCACAAAACATTTCTTCAGTTCTTTTAAAAGCTCATTTCTGCCAACTCTGCTCTTTAAATTCTTAGATGGTATCATTAGCATAATTCTTTGAGCTAGTTCCTGTCAATTGGAATGATTCCTCCTCTCTTTTCTTTCTAGTTTGGATCCAATTATTTATCTATTGAATAATTCTGTATTGTTACCATGGGCAGCATTTGCATCATTATGTTTATACCAAACTGGTCTACCAAACCCAGATCAGAATTAGTACCATGTTCTTCCTTTCATTCATTAACATGAGTATGGCTTAAAACACATATGCACAAACACAGGCCCACAACACTCTGCTCATTGGCAACATTTCAATACCATTGTTTCCTAACTCAGCTACAGCCTCTCATGCGTATGAATTATTTCCATCTGCACTTTCTATCTTTATTCACGGAATTTAATTGTGAGCATTGCATTGGTGAGAAAGAGCCATCCATAAATACTTGTCTCCAAAACTGAAGCTCACTTATAGCCACATTGCCCATATTTTCTCATGCTTTAAAGAGTAAGCTATGCTTCGGTGCCTTAAATCCCTTTTTTGTCAGACCCTGGTCAATTAATCATCACATCCAATTTAAATAACTTCAAAGTCTTTCTCCTTACCCTCTCTTTTTCTAATCCAATAAATACACTCATATTTATCCCATTCTGAACCGTATTATCCAATTCTCACAAACTATTTATATGTACAAAAACCACTATTTCTGCTTCAACACCTACCATTCATTCATTAATGTACTTGCATTGGTCTTCCTTATTAAGAATCCTGTTTTCAGTGAGTTCAGCCTACTGTTAATTAACAAAGTTGGCATTCACCTGCAGCATACCTGTTAAGGTAACATTCAAACTTCCTTGAACATCATCTTGAACATTCTTTTCACTGTTCTAACTTATTAAAATCATTTAGAAAATCATTTGCTTCAGTTTATAACCCAAAGATTTGGGAGCATTATATAAATTTTAATTAAATCTAAACAAGTACATATGATCATCTGCTACAGACATGCCTTTAATAAAATAAAACTTCAAGATATGGTCATATCCATTAATAAATATTTTTCAGTTTGAATAGAAGATGCTTAGTTTTTCTATTTTTAATATGAGACTAGTTTTTAAAATCTACTGAACATTAATATTTGATCCTAAATAATCAGCTTCAGTTAAAAGACCAAGACCTACAGTTACAGTATATACTGCTGAGTGGGAATAGAGATTGCCACCACTATATATGTCTCTTTGGGATATTAATTATTTTGAACTGTTATTGTTAAAAAATAAAAGAGAAAAAATCTACAAGCATTCCTTTTAAGATTAGGAACAAGCTAGGGATATCACTTTCACCTTCTTATTCAACATAGTACTGGAAGTTGTAGCCATAGCAATCTGAGAAGAAGAAGAAATAAAATTAAACATCCAAATTGGAAAGGAAGAAGTAAAACTGTCTTTATTTGCAGATGACATGATAATGTACATAGAAAACCCTAAAGTTTCTGCCAAGAAGATGCTAGAACTAACAAATGAATTCAGTATAGTAGGAGGATACAAAATTAATATTCAGAAGCCAGTTTAATTTTTATATGCAAATAATGAACTATCAGAAAAAGAAATTAAGATAATGATCCAAGTTAAAATTGCTTCCAAAAGAATAGAATAACTAGAAACAAATCTAACTGAAGATGTAAAAGACCTATATTTGGAAACTTTTAAGAGAGTGGAAAAAGAAATTAAAGAAGATACAAACAAATGGAAGCATATACTGTGTTCACAGACAAGAAAAATTAACATCACTAAAATGCCCATGCCATCCAAAGCAATCTATAGATTGAATATAATTTCAATCAAGATACCACCAAAATATTTCACAGAAATAGAACAATTCAAAAATGTATATGAAACCATAAAAGACCCCACTTAGCAACAGCGATCCTGAGAAAGAAGAACAAAGTTGGAGGAATTGTACTGCCTAATATCAAACTATAAGACCATAGTAATAAAAACAGTATGGTACTGACATAAAAACAGACACATAGATCAAAGGAACAGAATAGAGAGCCCAAATATAAACCCTCACCATTATAGTCAATTAATATTCAGCAGAAAATAGCAACACATACACTGCATGAAAGATAGCTTATTCAACAACAGTGTTAGAAATATTGGACAGATGCAGGCAGGGAAATGAAACTAAACCACCTTCTTACATCACACACTGTAATAAATTCAAAATTGATTAAAGACTTAGGTGTTAGAGCCGAAGCCATAAATTTCCCTAAAGAAAGCATAGGCAGTAAAATCTCGGACATTGCTTTCAGTGATATTTTATCTGATCTATCTTTTCAGATGAGGGAAACAAAAGAAAAAATAAACAAATGGGTCTGGCTCAAACTAAAAAGTTTTTGCACATCAAAAGAAATCATCAGCAAAATAAAAAGCAACCCATGGAATGAGAGAACATATTCATTGATACATCCTATAAGGTGATCATGCCCAAAACTTATAAAGAATTTTTATTTATTTATTTATTTATTTATTTAAAGATTTTAGTTATTTATTTTAAGATTTCATTTATTTATTTTTAGACAGAGGGGAAAGGAGGGAGAAAAACATCAATGTGTGGTTGCCTCTAGTGCACACCCTCGCCCACCCCACCCTCCCGGGGACCTGGTCAGCAACCCAGGCATGTGCACTGACTGGGAATGGAACCAGCAATCCTTTGGTTTGTAGGCTGGTGCTCAATCCACTGATCTACAGCAGCCAGGGCTGTAAAAATGTTTTAAAACTCAATACCAGAAAGCAAACATTCCAATTACAACATGGGCTTAGGACCTGAATAGACAATACAGAAAGGACATACAGATGGCCAATAGACATAAGGAAAGATGTTCAATGTTACTAATCATCAGAGAAATGCAAATTAAAACCACAACGAGATACCATCTCACACCTATCAAAATGGCTATCATCAATAAATCAACAAACAACAACTGTTGGCAAGAATGTGGAGTAAGGGGAAAACTTTTGCACTGTTGCTTGAAATACAGATTGGTGTAACCACTGTGGAAAGCATTACGGGGAAAACAAAAAAAATTTAAATGGACCTGCCTTTTAACTCAGCAACCCCATTTATGAGAATACTTCTGAAGAAACACAAAACACTAACTTGAAAGAACATAAGACCTTCTGTGATCATTGCACCATCATTTACAATCACCAAGATATGGAGGAGGCCAAAGTGTCTATCAGTAGATGAGTGGATAAACCAACTATGGGATATTTACACAGTGGAATGCTACTCAGTCATAGAAAAGGAGAAAACTTCACCCTCTACGACACCATGGATGGACCTGGAGAACATTACACTAAGTGCAGTAAGCCATTCAGAAAAAGGACAAATGCAATATGATTTCACTCATATGTGGAATCTAACGAACAAACTGAACAAGCCAAATAGGGACAAACTCATAGATAGAAAGCAGTTGGACAGCTATGGAGGTGGGATGGTTACGGGGTGGAAGTATTGAGCAAAAAGGGATAAAGGACTCATGAACATGGACAATAGTGTGATTGTGGAGGGGGTAGGGGTAGGGAAGTGTGAGAGAGATAAATGTAATGAAAAAACAGGATTAAACCAAATGGCCCAGCTCACATTTGTTTACCAAACATTTGCTTTTCCATCTGCAGGTGAATTGTCTCCCTGCCTTTTGAAAGCACTACACCCTGCCCTTTCTCCTTGGTTTAGGAGGTCGTGTAAGTCTCAACTGCTCAATTTGTTTTCAGACCTCATCTTGTTATGGAACCACAATATGGTACATATGTGATTACATTTCATTATTCCCTCTTGTTAATATCTTTTATGTCATCTCAATTCATCAAACAGCCAGAAAAACTAAACATGTCGGGGGGGGGGGAAATTTTCTCCTCACTCACACTGTCATTCTGAGGAATAATCATTCTTCACCTATAGACCAAGCTGCTATCTGCACCTCTTATAGCTGTTGGCTTTCAGAGGGCTTCTTTCTAATTTTTTAAAATTTTTAAAAGATTTTATTTATTTATTCTTAGATAGAGGGCAAAAAAAGCAGAAATTGGGAGAGAAATCGGCCTCTCATCGCGCACTTGGCCCTCAACCCAGGCATGTTCCCTAAACTGGGGATTGAACTGGCGACTGTTTGGTTCACAGGTGCTCAATCCACTGAGCCACCCCAACCAGGTGTTTTAAATTATTTTTGTTCATCACTTTTTGTCCATGAACTCGCCAGACTCCAAATATACACTTAAACCACACATGCACTTGGGTTTTCATTTTGTTTTTTAATAAACCCTGAAGTTTCCCTCTTAATGCCAACAGTTAGTCAAACTGAGGATTCCCATTAACTGTGCAAGTTTCCTGACTAATGTAGTGGAGTGCTATATTTTAACCCTTGGCCCATCTTTAGAGCACCACAGTAAGCATATACAGTTTGGCATCGTCTTCCCTTAAGCAATCACAGTTCATTCTCTGAGCTGGGTTTCCACATAAGACAGAGGATAGATGTATTAGAGCTTGTTTACCTCTTCACATAAATTTAAACAATGTAATCTTAGGGTTGGCTTTAAAACTGTAATTAATTATAAAATTACTCTTAATATGATACAATATGTAGGATCATATTCTGCAAAATGCCTTCCATGCCTCCAATTAGTTGTAAATAATACTCATGAGAATGCATAAAAAATATTTTTCAAGCAATTTCTTAATTCAGAAATGTAATACAGAACTAACATCCTTAATCTACGTGAAACAGCTGAAACAAAACATTGTACTGGCTAAACTAAATCAATCACCTCTAAAAATGAGTCAAACATTCATTAATACAGAAAAGCTCTTCACAGTAATGCATTTATACCATAATTTTAGGCTTTTGAAATAATGCAATTAATAATTATCTATGGCCCCATAGAATCAAATAGCCCAATTAACAAAATGTCTTCATGCATCTGAATAACAGATTCACGTCTTCTCTTCATAATCAGTAGGTTAAGAGTCTGCTGTCTTCCTTAGTTCAACCGTGGTCTCCTGTCTTTTTTGTCCCACCCCTAAGACTTACATATGAAAAGAGGCAAAGGATCTTTGCAGCAGCACTGAATTGCACATGCAGCATCAGAATTATGTTTAACTTTGTCTGGAGGTCCTGTCAGTCACACTGCAGCGCAGAAGTGGAAAGATGAAAGCTGTATTTACCATAGATGTCTATTACTTGTTTCCTATGGACTTCTTTATCTCCAGAACACACACTGTGGAGTTTCCTCACCTTTTTTCCCTAGGAGTAATGGTCAACCAATTTCTCTCTCAAACTTGACTTCTTTTTAATTTTCTCCAAAACTTTGACGGCTTAGGTAGCTTTTTTTTTTTTTTTAGTAAATTAATGAGTTTTCAATGTGTCTAAANGTCTATTACTTGTTTCCTATGGACTTCTTTATCTCCAGAACACACACTGTGGAGTTTCCTCACCTTTTTTCCCTAGGAGTAATGGTCAACCAATTTCTCTCTCAAACTTGACTTCTTTTTAATTTTCTCCAAAACTTTGACGGCTTAGGTAGCTTTTTTTTTTTTTTTTTAGTAAATTAATGAGTTTTCAATGTGTCTAAATATGATTTGAATAATTTGGCAAAAATAGCAAATATCCTTATTATGCATTTGCTTGAATTTTTAAGAACATTTTAAATCACAGAATTATTTTTCCCTGTCAAATAAGGAAATACCTCAGAATAGTGACCATGGAAGGTACATACCCAGTCTTAGCTTTAGTTGCTGATGGGAATTTATCCAAGAGTTTTAAGGTCACTAACACAATGACAGAAAACAACATTCCTTGTAGAGTCCACAAGGATTTAGGATTTTGTCTACTGTTATTAATGTTTTAAATACAATTGTTTCTGCTCTAATATTTAGGTATCCAAATGTATTGTTTATAGCCCAAATTAGAAAATGAATTTCAAAGATAACGAGCTCATTGATTTATAAAAATAGCAGATATTTTTAAAATTTCTTAAGAAATAAAAGCTTTTTTAAATAATACACTTGATAATTTCTTAAAGATGATAATTAATTGCCTATGAATAGACTACTACTGTTCTTACAAAAATGTTCAAGAATTATAAACTATTACCAAGAAAAGAAAATCAACTTTGAATAACTAATCTTCTTTGTCCTAAAACAACTTGGGATGACATAAGATTGAGTTTAATAGAAAATAACAATTCCTAGTAAATATTTTTAATAAAAGCTTACATTTCAAAATTATCTAGGAAACTCAAATCTTATTTGTAAGTGTGTTTGACACTTATTCCAATGTTATGTGCTATGGACTTGGAAAATGTAGCATGGGTGAAACATTTATACCTGCCCTAATATTAACAAGTAATGTTGGTAAATCTAGAATAAAACTTTGCTTTATTTACTCAAAAAAAATACACAAATGTACCATTGTCCTTCTCATAATTTTGTAAGACTTGTAAGTTAGAAAAAAATAAAACAGTATTTTCTTGTTTTTCAAGACAGACCTATATTCAGTGTTTCTCTGTCCCATTCAATCCTTCACAAGTCAGGATCCCAGAAGCTGAGGTTTACTCCTGACCTCATCATTAGATTATGGTGTATGTGTGTGTGTGTGTGTGTGTGCAAGGTATTTTTTTTCCCTGAAAGAGTCCAGTAGATTTTTTTTACTTTTTTTGAAGCCACATTCCTTTTGTTGAATCACCAAACTACAACTTTGTTTTTCTTACATATATCTAGTTTGTTTAAATCTATTTTTATCTCTATGTGTCAAATTTATTAATATTAGCAAAAAATATATAAAGTCCCATGCCGTCTTTAAAGCTAATTGGCTTTATCACTCTAATAAATTTAGAACTAGAAATATTTATTTATAAACATCATCCTTTGTGGTTTTAATATTTGATTTAGGAAATGTATAGGCTCTAAATATATGCTGATAAGAATAATTTCCCCTTGCCATTTTGAAGTCATATTTAAAGCATAAAGTTACATATTTTTATAAGTGTTCATTCATTTAAAATAATTAGTCATCTATTATTCTCCAAATTTAGAAAAGGGTAAAAATTACATAATACATGAACCTTGTTCCTTATGTTTCTTAAGAAAGAACTTAAAATGGTAATAAAATCTAAAGGGTACTGATTTTCTAATGATCAAGAGTATCTGTTTATCATTGTGAACATAGGTATAAATGACAATAAGAAGTGAATCTTTCAACAAGCAGAATGTGCTTACAAATTTCACAAAATAGTAGCAAATAAGAATGAATTGGCCTTTTGTTTCATTAAATAGGACCCTAACTGATACGTTCGGGTGGAAAATCGATCACTATTTAACACAGAAAATTAAAGGAAATAAGCTTGCTTCTCAAGTTGGGTAACAGAGTTACACAGTTACAGATTTAAGGAACTACATACTAATAAGTTATAGACTCCAAGTGTTTTATTAGTAATATTTTATTTATTAGGCCTATGAAGTCTCTCTTTATAAAAAAGACAACATTACATAAAAATGAGGTTGGGGTCACTTTGCATTGTACACTGTTTTAAAATAAACTCTATTGTGAGCAATTAATCTTGTTCCCATGAAACTGGGCTAAATGGACAACTATTTCAAAACTGGATTAATAGAGAAAATTTGTTTGATGGAATGTCCCGTTTTTCCTGATACATGAGCTATTTTGAGCTACTAGGTCATGAAGTAGTAATCCATCCTGCACTTCAACAGATGGCGCAGTTGAAGACAGGCCAAGCTTTTTGCGGTAAATGGCACACAATTGGACTTAGACAAGCACGAAAGCCTTAGGAAGTACCCACGATGACTTCTCTTTTATTATTATTATTTCTCTACATTATTTTTATTTCAGAAGTAATTGGCTTAAAACCTATTATTTTAGACCACTATAAATTCAGTTTCCTAAGATCTGAACTTTTTCCCCCTTTCTAAATTAGATATATCAGGTAATTATCTCCCCCGTTCTGCATGTTTCTAAATAAGTGTTCCGGAAAAACAAACAAACAAATATCTAAATGGTGGTGAGTGACAGGAGGGTAATGGCTTCCAGTGCCAGTCAATAAATGTGGGATATTTTTACATCTCATACAGTTCTGTCAGAGACTCAGAACATTTCATGAAATCCCTGAAGTCCTCTGTCATTAAGTTGTATGATGCTACAGATCATGAGCCACAATTCTATAAATAGCAGAGTCAACAAACAGATTATATTGGAACTAATTTGTGGGAGGAAAGCAGGTTTCCTCACCTAAGCAAATACACTCTGACATCAGAGCCTGCTTCACTTTTGGCAACGCAAGGCAAAGTGAATTGCTTTGCAAAATGATAGCATGAATTATTAGTAATCACAGCATAGCAACAATATTACATTATACATACATTCAGAAATAGGCATTATGCTGAGCAAAAAGAACTGTGGTCACTGGTATACAACTAATACAGAGTCCTGAAAAGCAAATGTAATAGTTGCTCCAATTCCATAAATGATTTTGGTGGAGAATTTGCGTTCTATTATAAGCAGTAGTCTGAATTCCCTTTCCCATTTTACTGGACACCCCGAAAGCAACCAAAAGACAAAGTGTTCCCTTCTCATTTTCTGCAATGATGGAGAAGCAATCTCTGATTTCCTTATTTTTTTAAAAAAAGGAACTTGGCTTTATAGCATACCTTACTTACACGCGTAATTTAATGAACTAAGAAACATTGTATATACAAACATCACTCTTTACATGCTAGCACTAAAAATGCATTTGTTATCATGCAACTATTAGAATTTTTAAATATCCCACCTTTTGCCAAAAAAAAGTATTGTGTTAAGCCATTTTGTCATATCTTGGTGTTACTTAGTGTTGTTTGTTTGTTTGTTTGTTTCCCTTCTGTAGTTTAGCGAAAAGCAGCAAAATGGAGATATTTAAAAGAAGCTTAATAAGTGAAGGTACAACATGAAGAGAAATGAAATTTTAGTGTCAGTCATTGTCCAGTAATATAGCAGTTGGGAAGAGGGGGTACATTTAATTGAGTCATTAAAAACAAGGCATGTACTTACCTCAAGGTAAGTGTGGAATGGGGAAATATAACCACATAGCATTATGTTCCCTCAATCTCATGAAAAACAACGACATGGATGTCAGAAAAATGTCACAGAAAGTTGGGTGGAGAGACATTGGTCATCTCTGATCCAATACCCACTCGTGCAGTTAAATGCATTTGTCTTAAAGTTCTTCCATTCTGGCTTTGCGCTTTGGTTTTGCTGTGGACCAGTGCACTCCCAGAGCAGTTGCTTTCTAATCCTCAAATTCTTTTTCTTTTTTAATTTAATCTTTAAAGAATTTTTTCCATCCTTTACTTGTAAAGTGATGATTTAAATAAATGACCTACCAGATATAATTGCTTTGAGGATATGTAAAATTATTTATGCAATAAAGAGCCACTAACAGCAAATGCTTTCTGTAAGTTCACAATGTATCAACATTTTAAAAAGCATTTTAACTGCATTAACATATTTAATATTCATGGCATGGCTATGAGGTAGGCACTCTCATTTACATTTTACAAGTGAGAAAATCAAGAAGCTATAAGTTAAGTAACTTTGTCAAGTCTGCACAGCGAGCCAGCCCAGAACTAGAACTGATACACTCTGATTCTAGAGATGAGACCCTTAAACACACCAATAATTCTTGATCAAACATGATTACTCTGTCCTCTTGAATCACCGTTTTATCCCTGGCCTACTTTATATATCTTTATAATGATATTCTGATAAAATTATCTAATATTATGTATCTATACACTCAATGAAAAGAAAACTAAGACAAATACCCTGTATAATTTTCAAAATTCTATATAACTTGCATAAAGCAAAATATTTTGAGATATTTTTGTATATCTCAGTGGTTAAATATATAATAAACATTTTATTTGATCTTTATTAGAGGAATTTAATCTAGTCTAGGGAATGGCAAACCACCTCGAACAGGCCAGGTCACTCCTGTAGCTTCTTTTTACATTGCCTGTGAACTAATAATGGTTTTTACATTTCTAAATGCTTGAACAAAATCGGAGGACAAATATCTGGTGACATTAAAATTATATCAAATTTAAATTGCTGTGTCTATGAAGTTTTAAATTTTGTCAACACAAATTTTTTGAAATGTGTTTTGTCTCTTGTTTTATACATAATATCTATTTAATATTTGTACATAATACCTATATAATATCCTAGAGTTTGTATCTTCATACGCAAAGCCTAAAATACTAATTATTTTACACATAACAGAAAAAATGTTTCTGATCACTTGACTCTCTACTTCAACAGTCTGATTTTAGGGATGAAAATTGGGACTCACCAGAATTAAGAGCTTTGGCTAGGATCACAGAGCTGGTTAGAGGAGAACCAAAAGTAGAATTAAGGACTTTTTAAAAAATATTTTATTTATTTAACTTTAGAGGGGAAGGGAAGGAGAAAGGGAGAGAAATATCAAGGTATGATTGCCTCTCGTGTGTCCCCTGCTGGGAACTGGCCTGCAACGGAGGCATATGCCCTGACTGGGAATCGAACCCAGATACTCTGGTTCGCAGGCCCACGCTCAATCCACTGAGCTATACCAGCCAGGGCTAAATTACGGACTTTTGCCTTCACCTTCAATGGTTGTGGACCCCATATACGGTTATAAAGACTTTGAACTCTGCAGCACCACGAGGCTGTGATGTGAGGAACTAAGGAGAGCTCTCAGCAGCTCTTCATTTTCCTTTTAAAAATAAGCTGACTATTTACAACCTGGTGTTATACATACATGGAAGCAACTCAGGAAAAACTATTCTTGTACAATGTCCAAAATGAATATTTGAATTGCAGCAGGCCTAAAATAAAATGGAAAGTAATCACAATTGACTTAGAAGATTAAGTTCAATTACACTTCTGTGTTAGGGATTAGAGGCAGCAATGGCGAGCTGAATAATGTGGCTTAAATGGTTATATGAAGAAAACATGAAATTTTTGTCACGATGCTGTCTACACAAAAGTTAGACTGAATCGCAAATGCGGTCGAGGGTTTCCGAAATACCCAGATCCCAAAGTTGCCTACAAGCAAGGGTGAAATAAAAGCTTCCAAAAAGGAGTACATCGTTTGAATAAGTACTGAGTAAGAATTGCCTGATTCTCATTCTTGTGTTGTTATTAATAAAATCGATTTTTCTTTGCAAGAAATATGTTCATTTGGGTGGAAATAAAAGTTAAGTCTTTTGTCACTAGTAATGAGTAGGATTGTTTCCCTCTCACTCAGAAATATACTTATTAAAGCAAAGAGTTTAAGCATTTTGATTTAAAGTTTATATTTGCCCATTTTTTCACCAGCTTTTTAAAACTCTTTTTCATACTATTGTTTATGTTTCCAATTGATTTTTACCAATAAATATTTTGCTAGATTTTTCATATACTCTTCAGGTTTGAGAGAAAATGTATATATATTATGATATTACACATTCCATACCTTTCTTATAGCAGTTGTTTCTAAAATCAAGTTTATATTCAATTTTCGATAAATCTGCCCTGAAGGTAGAATACCAGTAAAATGTCCCCTTAGGCTTAGTTCTTAATTCTATAAAAATGGACCCATCAAAAAAGACAAATTATGAATTTCAAGTATATCCATCCTTAAACCCTCATTAAGATCCATATTTGTATGTCCAGCAACCCATCTAGAACATATAAACAGGTACCTCACAGTTAACATGTTCAAACTCTGACTGTAATCTAAAACCTGCCTTGTCTAGCCTTTCCTTCTCAATAAAACACACCACCAAGTTGACTGATAAAGAAAACACAGACACAATTATTTTTCCTCTCCTTCATTCCCAGTGCTACTCCCACACACAGTTCTTTGGACACCGAAAACTCACCATCCAGCTCTCCTTCTGTCCATTACTACCACCACTGTCCAAGATACATAATGTCTTTCCCAAACTCTGCAGTGTGAGCTCTTTGCCTTCCACTTTTCATACCCTATAATTGACTTCCACTAAGTAAACCAAAATGTCTGTGTAAATATACTGTTATAAAATTTCAAAATTCTACATATGCAGCTATCAGATCACTTGGCTGCTTGAAGCTTTCTGTTATTCTTGAACTAAAATCTAAATTTCATGCTATGCTTTATAAGACTTTACATGGCTTCTCTACCTGTCCAACTTCATCTCTGCCTCTGGTTAAATATTAGCTGTGCTTGCCTTTTTTCCAACCCTTAAACAGCCCATGCACAATTGTAAATCAGGATATTTTGTATTTGATATTTTGTATTTGCCAGAATCTCTCTTGCTCCTAATCTTCAAATAATTGTCCCTAATCCCTTTTCCCTCAGTTCATGCATCACCTCCCCAGAGAGGACTTCAATGACAACCCTAAATAAAAAAATACATATATTATCATCCCTTTCCCATTTTATTTCATTCATCTCTCTTTGTTATACAAGTTTATTTTAACCATTATTTTTGTTTAGTTTTCTTTAGTACCCTACAGGCTGTAAATTTAGATGAGGAAAAAACCTATTCTGGCCCTGGCTGGCGTAGCTCAGTGGATTGAGCACGGGCCTTCCAACCAGAGGATCACAGTTCGATTCCCAGTCAGGACACATGCCTGGGTTGCAGGCCAGTTCCCAGCAGTGGACACACCAGAGGCAACTATATATTGATATTTCTCTCCCTCTCTCCTTCGCTTCCCCTCTAAACATGAATAAATAAAACCTTAAAAAAACTATTCTCTTCTGTTCGGGTTTAGCACCACTGCGTACATGCCTGGTACATCATAAGTAATCAATAAATGTGTTTTACTTTGATTGCAAAGTAAAATTTTCATCACCCCCAGTTGTTTTTCTTTCTTTTTCTTTCCTTTCCTTCTTTAGTGTGTGTTTGTTTTCCAAATTTGGTTTAAGGTGCATGTACACTAATGCTATGTCACCTCCTTGAAATGCCTTGAAGTCGATGGTGCATATACCACTGATAATTGCATCCGTCTTGAAAATAAAATATTATAAAGTTTGTACTCAAAATACATGTTATTGTCTAATAGCTATCATACATATAGTCTGAGATTTCTTTGCTTCAAATATGTCATACTGCTTTAAGATATTATGAATAAAAAGACCCTTATTTGTAAAAGAATCACTCTATTTTCAGACTATACATCTGCTTACTCACCAAGTGTGTAAAAACTGAGCTTGCAGAGATGGTAATTTAATAGGCACCATATTAGTTACCCATGCAAAAATGCTGAAAAATATGGTCTATATTATTTAAAAAACTGTGGCATGAATAGTTTGGGGCTGGCTATAACAGATGTCATGCTTATGCAAATAGTATTTAAATGTGCTCTGATCTGACTTTCTTCTTAATTTGATATTATAAATATTAAGTTAAAATAGTAACATGACATTCCATGTAATTCATTTCTTGGGGATTATTGCTGCTTTCAGATATTAGTTTCTTCCAAAGTCTTATTCCTCATAACATTACACCAAAAGGTCTAACTCTCCTGGGTCTAACTACTCTGCTTCTTACATCTTAATGTCTAATTATACAAAATACCATCTGTAACATGAAATCTGATTGTTGGAGAGCTGAGCATTTTGGTGAAAATATACAAGTGTAATCCAAAATTCTGCTGAAAAAAGCTTAAAATGTAACATTTCTGACCAAAAATAATATGTGTATAAAGTAAAACTCTGTCATTAAAGTCTTGAGACACTGAAAAACATTTCGTCATTCAGGTAACTGAAGATTAACATCATTAAGCTTTTCACTTTGGTAATTTCATTCCCTTTAGATTCAACAGATAAAGAGCTAAACCACTTTTGATCAATTATTTAGGAACCATGAAAAGTTTACTAACAGAAATTTCCAACCCAGTGATGACAGAGCCACACTCATCCATTTGTTGTATGGCCATCGAAATGCAACCCAGTGTGAAATGTACCCAATTAAGGAAAGTTAACTAGACTCCACTGAATCAGATTAGCTGCAAATATTATGTAACTGAACAGAAATTAGCAAATAATTTTATGTAACATCATTTAATGTATTATATTACAAAATATTTTAAATATAACAATTAGTCATGTAGATTTACTTATAATTATATAAAATAATTATTTTAATAAATACAAGGATTAAAACAAGTAGAGTCTACTGTCATGTGTAGAAAATGGCATTGTTTCAAATTCATTCACTATTTTCTAATCCAATTATACTATGGAAGGAGCAGAAAATTCTGTATACATACACATACTATTTAAATCTTATTATTATCATGATAATGAGTAATTACTTTATTATATCATATGCAGTTTAGAAATATTAAAAATACATTGATTTAAAAGAAAAAAGTACACAATATATATCACAGAATCTGGTAAAAGTCATTACTTTTTAATGATGAGTTGTGACCCTTTTCCATCCAGCCCCTTTTTGCGAGAGGCAGAGACTGCTTCATTGAAAGCACTATATGGATCGACCATTTATTATCTAGATTTGAGGCATTTCTCATTTTCACTGTGCATTGACTTTTTGTATTAATAGGCTGCAGCTGAACCTGTTTCCTTCCTGTATTTTTCTGCCAAGTAAAGAAATGGAGTTAGAGGAGAGTAGAATAAAGCATAGAAGTGACACGGTGGGCTTCTTTGGGCCTGTGCATCTTGAACAGAGTACTAAGTAATTGAATATTAGGTTTCATTAAACAAGAGATGCTAGAGGATCATTAGCTTTATAGCAAAATATAAAATATATGTATAATACATTAAAGTTTCTATAATCAATTTTATATATAATATAATATAATATAATATAATATAATCACAAATCAAAGCTAAATTTCCAGAGACAGCTCTTCTGAAATTCTTATGATACCATAAAATATTTTATTCAGTTTGCTAAATGTATATTGGATTTCTCAAATAACTAAAATTAGATAATTATCACTCATTAAGATAAAAAGTGGTTTGATTGCTTCTTTTTAGAATGACTAGTCAGAAAACTCTTACTGAATTTAAAAATAGACATTTTTCCCATTATACAGAACAAAAGATGAAAATAAAATTAACAAAGTATTTAAAGTACATCTTTCATTTTAAAACACTGTTTTAAGATTTTTAACCATTTTTACGGTAGCTAATAAAACTGAGGTGATAGCTGCACTTTTCAAAATAGCCAAAAATATAATACAGTTAAGGCCTGACCAGTGTGGCTCAGTTGGTTGGGCGTTGTCTCGCGGAGGGAAAAGTTACTGTCTGATTCCCTGTCAAAGTATGTGACTGAGTTACAGGTTTTGTCCCAGTTGGGACCTGTACTAAAGGCAATTAATCGGTGTTTCTCTTACATCAGTATTTCTTCCCTCTCTTCCCCCCCTCTAAAAAAATAAAAAAAATAAAAATTTTAAATATATGTATATGTATATACATATATTTGTATATACATATTTTGTACATGTATATGTATATACTTAAAAGAAAGAAACAGAAAATACTAGTGACAGCTTTTAAAAATCGCCAGTGTTGTACTGTTCTACAATTACAATGATGCATGCATTTCGTCTTTGAAGGTCATACCCTCTTTGAAGTCGGAACTGCCTCATTTTCTTTTTCCAAGAGAACTACAATATTTTTCATGCAGCCATTGTCAATTTTCGTTGCCAATTAAACATTTAGTTTCTAACTCGCTCATTTTTTTTCAAATTTAGAAAATTCTGCTCCTATAGGTTTTTCGCAGATTTCAAATAGGAAATATAATTATATTTCAAGAATGTAAACTAGTACATACTTAGCAAGAATGTGAAAGGAGAAGAGTAATTGGAGACACAATTGAGATCTAAGCCAATGAGCTGAAATTGCCAGTCAATTGAGACCCAAGGGCTGTACTAGGTTTCAGTAACTGTAAAAATTTCTCCAGTGATCCACTTCATTGTAAAATTGTAGTTTTTAATCACTTAATTTGTCATTATCTTAATAATTTAGTTTTTTTCTGAAACTCAACCATATTTCAATAGGCCACAACAAATCAATATTGATTCAGTTTTTGGAACTGTTCTATTTGTAACACGTGCTTTCATAAGACTATTGAGTGGCCTTTCTCTACGTTCCAACACCAAAAACTCATTGCTGCATGTCCTACCGCCTCTTAAGATAACATTTTTGGCAACTTTATAGATGAAAGAAAATGCCAAGGAATTATAGGAAACTCATTTATTTTATCCTTTTTTTTAATGGATCAAGGCCACATTGAAACAGATCATATAACAAAAATCTTAAGTATGCATTTTCTTTAACTGTTTATATTATACAGAATTCATCTTCTAAAAATTAAATAATCTGTTGCATTTGCAATAGGCTGAAAAAAAGAGAAAAGGAACCAAAAGTTAATATATGCTAAAATTAATTTTTAGCACATTTTATATTTCTATTTTTCTTCAAATAAGCATACAAATAAAATAATATTTGTGAATTAGCTTGCAGAAAATCAGAATTAGAAAACACTCTAATATTCTACCAACACATTGAAAACAGATACTTCTGTGTTCATCCCTGCAACTTCATCAATCTCCGAGCACATACCACATACCATTTATTAGAAACCTAGGGAAAGCTCTGTTAACAAACTGTCCTTGGTATCACCAATATAATTTTAATACTTAATAAAATGCCTGGCAATTCTAATTACATTAAATATAAATACTGTTAAGAAAAACAACCCTGTTATGTTAATGTTAGATAAACCATTCCTGCTTCCTCCTGGATAAACATGTAAAAATGGATAAGCAATAAATTTCTATGGCAACAACTTAAAGTCTAAGATACTCTTAGCTATAGCAGCAGCCACAGAAGCTACTGCTTTCTTTAAAGCAATGGAAGTAAACAAGGTATCTTTTTCCTCCATTTCATCCGGCACATCTAAAATCTCTTTTGCTTTGATGAATTAAAGGATGATTTGACTAGAAACAAGATATCTCAACTAAAGCAAATGACAACTATAGTTATGTATTTTATGGGAAGATAAAACCGAAACAAGAAGCTAAGCACATCTAAATAATAGTTATATGGCGAGGTCTTATGCAGTATGTATCATTCAAACCAAACGAATATAAACATATATACAAGTTTAGATATCTATGAAAATAAATAAAACTTTGTCTAAATAATGTATATTTTTATATGAATCATTGGGTATCTTTTCTACATAAATTTTTAACAAGTATTATTACATATTAAAATATGTGATGATCCTAGTATTTTAGAATCATTGTATATATAATTTAGATTTATTGACATGAATTTCTATAATTTGTACATGTATTTAGAACATTTATCTTTTTCTTATCTGTTAAGTCTTCTTATATACTTTTGGAGACCATCTCTTCTAAATGCAGGATAACTTTCTCTTCTTGAGAGACATTTTGGGTATATAAAGGATCACCACTGCCTACTCAATTAAGAAGGCAAAACCTGGGTTTTTAATTAGTTATAGTCTTTTATGAATATATATGAACATATTTCTGTATTTTAAAAGGTGATCAGGTGAGTATGTATGACTACTCTATTTGTACAATGAGGTGTTGGAGTTTAAATCCAGCTTCACTATGTAACAGGTATGATCTAAGTTATTGCCTTTTCTCTTAAGCTTCAACGTCTTCATTGGTATTAATGGAAACAGTAATATATTATTAAATTATTCCATGGGTGTGATACTTAAATAATTATGTAAACACTTAGCACATGCCTGGCACACGTTGACCACTCAAAAATCATTAAAGTTAATATTTGAACAAGTTTACTCCTTTAACCTTGTCTTCAATATTGTAATTTCTTTTTAATCAGTATGAAGAAAAGGTCTTGCTCCAGTGCACACCTTCTCAGAGAAGTTCTAATTTCCTGACTTAGACTAATCACACATCAGCTTTAAAAATTACCACCGAGCCTCACTAAGTACCTTCTGTTAAGTGTTGCTTTCCACCAGGGACTTAGAACATCTGCCCACATTTTCTTTGCCTTGAGGTCATACTATTGTTGAATACATGACTCTTCCTCTTCCCCAACTTTTCCATCACAAATAAATCTGCCCATTGCTTATCAGGAACCCAGTTGTTCTTTATTTTCATAAAAGTGATTAAGGCCTTCACATGAGTAATAGAGAAAGAAAGAAAGAACAACCCATAATATTTGTAGGTTTCGACTTTACCACTACAAAATGTAGCCCACAAACAAAAGAATCAAGAGAGAAAATGATGAATGGCCTTAGGGATAGGCATGGTTTATAATAAAGATTTTATTTTAAAAACATTAAAATAAATAATACATACTCCAGAACACCACTCATATCACTGTTCTGGGTAATTCCTTCTCTTTAGAACATGATTTCTGGAACGCAAATCTTCTTAACAACTGCTCTGAGGGCTTTCGATAGCTGATTCACTTGCATTAGCTGAGATTATACATATATAATAACATATTATATATATTATTACAAATAATATATATAATTATATATATATATATATAACCTTAATCTGTGGTCTGCCATCTTTTAACAGTTCTCAATGGTGAATATGTGGTGGGATGCAGACTCCACCAACTTGTGTAGTTATGTTTGCTTTTTTTGTCCCTTAACTGCTGATAAAAATACACTTTGGGGGAATCCCAGAGGAATAGGTCTGAAGCCAGAATAACAGGGGCTCAAAAAACTCAAATAGTTCAATGCTTTTCTTGTTAACTATCTACTAGGTCACAACCGGAAATCCGAATGATGATGGGATAGAAACCCTTCTTTTGGATCAGGATTGACCTCCATAAAGATGAGTGTTTTGACGAATTTTGATATGCAGTTGCTGGGGCGGGGAGGGTGGGTGGGCCTTCATTAGTTTTACCGTTTTCAGAAGATGTTGAATTCAAAACGCCAGCAGCATCTCAAATGCTAGGCATTGAAGCTGTCTTTCACTGAAGACTGCTGACCAATGGAATCTCCCCTCTGTTTATTGAGACCGATCTAGGCAGAGTCAATTAAATCAAATCTTTACTAACATCCTTAATACAGCTGCAGTGTGTGCAGCAGCAGTAGCAGCAGTGGCGGAAGCAGCAGGAGGGATTTCCAGTATTAATAAAGGGATTCACTGCCGCATGAGGAAAAAGGTGGGGGATGGAGGGCGCAATTGGGGGAAGACTTTACTTAATCCGCAGGAAAAACTGGAAAAGTCCGGGCGGGGATGGAGAGGGAGGGGTGCTAATGAAAGCTAAAAAGCAAAGTAAAAGGATTAGAGAAAGAGCCTTAAAGCAGCTCTTGAAGAGACGCACCTTCAACCGTCCCCCTCCCCTGCCCCTTCCACCGCCCATTCAATTTACCGGTTGCAAGTATGAAGCTGGAAAAAGGTAAGGACCCAGAGTTGAAAACATGATCACTTTAATACTGAAAAAATATGCCATTATAAAATCCTCGAATAGAATTAGTAAGTTTCACGTGCTTCCTCTGTTCTTTTTTTTTCCCTACTTTGTAAGTAAGAGTTACACCAGCACAGAATTGCTACCGTTTTAAGATCGCAGCCTAAGCACTAGAGTGACATTAATTGGTCATGCTTAACTGCCTCACAATCTTTTCTTTTTGTTTTTAAATAATTACACCAGATACTATAATAGAAATCATGGGTACTTATTTTACATTCAGATGGAAGGCCTTATTGGATACGTATAGAAAAATATTCCCCCTCCAAAAAAAAAAAAGTAAACATCACCATCAAAATAAAAGGATGAACCCAAAACAACCCATAAAACGTCTCTTAACAAAATACATTTTTAACTCATAAAATGGGCTGATGAGTAGTCATGCAAATGTCTTAAATAAAACCTTAACATTTTTTTTTCACAGTAAACGTACTCTCTGAACTGCCTACCGATCACAAATAATGGCGAAATGGCACTTCTGATTATACTGTATTTTGTTTATAGAAAGTTTGATACGATGGGACTTATCAGGTAAGAGGGCGGGTGCTGTGAACGTGACGCTCTCTCCGGTCGCCGGGGAGGGCAGCGTCCCTGGAGCGCGTGGATTCCATGCGAGCCATGCAGCGCTTTTTGTTTTTCTCAGAAGTCAAAGTTATTTATTTACAATACATTCATGCCTTCGTGCAACTGCCCATCCCTGCGTAGCCAGCAGGGAACTATCACGCCCCCCCTTCCTCGCGGGGCTAATCCACGGGGGAAAAATAGATATCTATCTCTCTATATAGATGTGGGTAAATGTATATATGTATGGGACCACGACAGCCATCCCCACCAGCCCCTCCGCAGAGGGGAAGGGCACTGTCCGTTCTCTGAGCAGGGCCCCTGCTGGGCTTTGTCAAAAGAGGCTCTCAGCAAAGAGCGATTTGGCAGCGCTCTCCCAGCCACAGTCTGCTCTTTGTTTCCAGAAGGGAGCTACGGGGTCAGATCATCTCAGTTGAGCGAGTTCACAGTTATTTATTTATGTCCATCAAGCCTTGGGGCGCACTAGAGTGGGGTCCCGGCTTTTCTGACCCCGGGATGCCGACCCACCGGGTGGGGGAAGGTGGAGGGGGGGCATCGCCTTCCCCCTCCCCCGCTCTACCGGGGTTGGGGCTCAGTCTGAGAGCGAGTGGGAGCCGCAGTCGTACACTCTGTGGGCCCCATCTGCGTTGTAAGGCCCATTGTGCCAGTAGGAAGAGTCACAGACTGTCTGTAGGGAATTAATTTCGGACGCCGAAGAGTTGGCGTCTCTTCTCTTAGACCGCTTTCGATTCCTCAGGATAAACACGAGCATGCCCACCACAGTGAAGGCGGAGGTGACAAACACCAGCAGCAGTCCTGGGACCAACACGGAGATGGACACCCTGCTGGTGTCTAGGTAGGAGTTGGAATGCGTCCCGGTCTCCGCCAACCCAGTGCTGTTTTTACTTTGTGAAGTTAACGTGGGCGAGATCCTCGCGTACAGCTGGGGGCAGATCTCGTCATTCGAGAGGAGCATGAAATCCTTCCTAAAGAAGTTCACCGGCGTCTCACACTTGAGGTCGCTCATCAGCACTTCGGAACCCAGGCGTTCTGCCCATTGCTTGAAAGGCACAATGGTGCAGGAGCACTCCCAAGGGTTTCCGTGCAGGTCTATCTGGATAATGGAAGTTAGCTGGTCCAGCACCCCTGCTACCGGGAGGTACATAAAGTAGTTGTTGTGCAGGCTGAGCTTAGAGAGCGAGACCCCAGCAAACACATCCACGGGGAGGGACCGTAGCAAGTTGTTGTTGAGAATTAGGATCCTCAGTTTAGGCATGGCATTGAAGGTGCCTGGAAGGATGAGCTGGATAGCGTTGTACTCCACGTTCAGGTACTCGAGGTTCTGCAGCCCCGCGAATTTCTCCCGGGACAGTGTGTCCAGATAGTTGCTATCCATATACAGCCACCTGAGGTCCACAAGGTTCTTAAAAGTATTGTTCTCTACAGTGGCGATGTTATTGTTGCCCAGATCCAACAGAATGAGGTTCTTGTAATCCACAAAGTGCGACTTTCGGATGCTATGGATCTTGTTATCTCTCAGGAAAAGCTCCTGCACGTTGGAGAGCTTGGGCTTCAAATCAGCCAAGCTGCTCACGTTCCGGTTGTTGCAGTTCATCTTTAAACCGGACCCGGGGATGTGGTCGCAGCTGCAGCCCCCAGGGCAAGGCAAGCCATTGGCTGGGGGTTTGTTTCTGGCGCTGCCAGTCGCTATCGCTGCAGTGGGTCTGATTTTGATCTGCCAGTTGCCTGGGATCTTTGTACCTCCGTTTGGAGCAGACCCCGGGGTGGCACGATCTTCTTGCCCATTTGTCTTGAAGGGAGTTGGCAGGGGGCCAGGAGCAAAGGTCTCTTCTTGGGCAGGGGGCGCCGGAAGACTAGAATCCACTCTATTTTTCAAAGGACACAAGTCCTGTTCTGTGGTTTCATTGAGGTCTTTACCCTGCAGTCTGGTGGGGGCTTCGCAGACCACTCGACCGATCAGGGCGTTTTTGGGAATGTTTTCCAGCCATTCTTTCAGGGAAAGCAGATCACAGGTGCAGTCCCACGGGTTATCCTCTAGCAGGATTTCGGCAATGCCAGGGATCTGCTCCAAGACCTCCTCATAGGGCAGCGTTTTCAGCCTGTTTCCTCGGAGGTCGAGGTGGGTGATGGGCACATACTGGAACACGTTGGCAGGTAGGGTGCTGATGAGATTGTCATTTAAAATGAGTACCTCCAGCTTGTTTAAGTCTTGGAAGGCCCCCGGGTCTATATCCCGTAACAAATTAAAATCAGCCTGGAGGTATTCCAGGTCGTCCAGCCCCAGAAAAGTCTGCTTTCGAAAAGATTTGATCTTGTTGTTGTTGATGTGCAGTCTTTTCACCAGCTGCAGCCCCAGGAAAGCTCCGGGAACGATCTCGTGCAAGCCATTGTTTTCCATGTGCAAACTAACCGCATTGTAAAAGTTAGCAAACTCATTAGGGAAAAGTCGAGTGAGGGAATTGCCATGCAGAAATAGATGGTAGAACTGTGAAGTCGGCGCGGTGAAACGCTGCAGACTCGTGAAGCCCTTTTTTTCACAGTCTACGTGCAGGTCCCCTTCTATTTCATTGCAGGAACAGATCTTCTCTTTGCAAACGTCCCCTGTAACGTTTCCAGCGGCAAAACAAAGAGACGTCTCCAGCAACAGAATCCAAAGCAGCATTTTTAAAGCGAGCAATTCATCCCGATCTCATCACAAAGTAACAGCGACCATCCTGCTCGCCACAGACACAATTCAAGTTCATTTAGTGTTCCAATGTCCGAACCCAGGGAAGGAGAAGAAAAGGGTTTGGGGGGGTGGGGGTGGATTCCTTCCTCCCTAACCCCCCCGCACTGCAACAACCCAGGCGCCAGTCAATAAGTATATTCACAAACTATCCAGGCACGTAGTGCAAGGCAAGCAAAAAAAAAAAAAAAAAAAGTAGAAAAATAACCCCACTCCCCCTCAACCTTAAAAAAATGAAGTTAAATATATACGTATAAATTAAAAATGCACACTTAACAGAATCTCGTCTAGTGGTCCTCACTAATCAGTAAGGGAACAATGCTAATAATTAGAAGCAAGTGCATGTTAGAGAAACAAGCAGAGGGTTTGCAGCGTAGTACAGGCGCACTGCCTGTGCATGGCTGTGTGTCGGACTGACCTTGCCTTTCTGATACAAAAAGCAGGGCTTTCGGCGGCTTCTGTTGTGGAGGCTGCTGACGGAGTTCTCGCTGGAGCTGTAGGTTGCCCAGAAGTCCCCCCGAGGTGCTGTCCAATCCTCCCGGTGCTGAAATCACGCCCCACCGAAGGACTCACACTGCTGAGCCAATGGCGCTGGAAAATTTCCGCAATTGCTGCGTTTTGTGCCTGTCCATTCTTTTCGTTTCCTTCCCTTAGGTTCTCTCCAGCCTTTTTTTTTTTTTTTTTTCTTTTCCCTGGGCTCTGAATCTCGGTTACTGGCTCGTTTCTTGTTCTCTTTCTTCTGCTGTTTCGGAATCGCGTGGAGGGGGCGGAGGGCGGGTGGGGGGCGAGTTGTCGGAGGGAGAAAGAGAGCGCGAGAATGGGGAGTGAGCGAGCGGGGAGAGAAGAGAGTTGCTAAGAAGCTCTGCTCGTTCCAGCCTGGTGCACTCTGAAAGATCTGACACCCTCTGCTGATCTGCAGTAGCAAAAATCCATCTGGTGAGGGAATGCTGAAGGAAAAAAAAATCAATCCACGTACAGGGCAAGCGTTAAAAATGTGGGCACTAAAGGCTGTTGATCCACATAGAGGCTTTTATTGTAAATGGATTATTTAATTCTTTCTTGCATGCTGGAAACTTTACCCTTTCCTTTCCTTAATGACCTCACAGCACCCACTAGCTCCAACGTTCGGAAAAGAGTGCTTTTAAAACATTTATTTCCCAAAGGCTTGAATAAAATTAGTGTCAGGGTGTCAAGCGAACAGCAATTTGAGGTAATTATACTGCACGCCATTTTCATCGGTGCTTTAAATGCATTTCTTCCGTCTCTGCGGTACAGTGTGTTTTATGCTATTTGATGCCTTTGAAACCATTTTTAAAGAAATTTGGTATGGCGAAAGTGGCTATCTGAAGCATGTATTCATACCATATGTATTTTATATAATAGAATAATTGGGTATGGATTTTTTGTTGCATGGTATATAATTTAAACACACTCTTCTCTTTTCAAAACTTGGTATAGAATTTTAGTCATTTAGGTCATTGAGAGCTGGGTTTCTCTGATTTTTCTTGAATGTTATTTAAGTCTTCAGAATGAAAAGACGATGCAAGCGAACGTCTTTGATTCCAGACTGAAGGTTTTACTGAGAACCAGCAAGGGAGGGAGGGGGCAAGGGAAAATCCCAATTTGATTCGTGAGTGCTCCTAAAAATCCACTGGCAGCCAACACGAATACCACACACTCACACACTCACACACACACTTACTCACTCGCAAAGTTTCCGCAGCCATTCCAGCGATTTGAAATGCGTACAAGTAAATAACCAGTTGCATTTTGAAAGGAGGAGATAGCAATCTCGGGTCTCTAAGGCTTGGAATGGGGGTGGGTGGCATTATTTGCTAGTAGCTGGCAGTTGCTCCCCGTGCTTAAAAGCTGGCTGGGTCACTGGTGCAGAGGGAGAGCAGTGCTCAGGCTTTTCCAAGGGAAGGGATCGTGGGATTCCTCAAACTCAGCAGAAGCTTATGAGAACCAACTTCTACAAACCTCTGAGAGGGGAGAGAACATGAAAATGCTGCCTCTAAGAAGGCGCTTTAGCTGACTTTCCTTATCAGAGTGGACACCCTCTCCCTCACTACTTCTAAAATTGTGTGCCTCCTTTTAGGGTTGGGGATTAAAATATTTTTTTAAATTGTTGTTTGGTCCTTTCTGCAATTGAAACAAAGGTCATGTTTACATCAGTTTTCCCTTTCATTAGGATTTACACAAGTTAGATAGGTTACAAGCTTGCTAATCTACTTAAAAGATCAAATATTCAAGGCTCTGTGCATTTTGAAAATGCTGAAGAGTGAAAGATTTGGGGGAAGGCCTGGGGTGGAGAAATTCAGGGAAGTATAGAGTAGATTTTTTTTTCTTGGTTCAGAAGCTAATTTGAGGGGCACAGTTTTTCTATCCCTGTGTAGTAATTTAATGTAATCAAATGCTGTGTTATCATCTTTTGAAATCCAGTGGAGGCATGGATGAAGGCTCAGGTTGACATGGTGAATGTGTGTGAGAGAGAGAGGCATTTTTCAGGCAACCCATTACATTATTCAAACAATTCCATTCTTATTCAATTTAACCCTTTACTACATGTTGAAATAGATAAGAGCACAATCAATTTGAAACTATTTCACTAAAAAAATGCTATGCCCTTGAGAACTGCACATGTGAAGGAAGAGTTGGACTGAAGGAAAAGATGTTTCTGTTTCTTTGTAATTGGACTCAGGTTTGAAAATCTTTGGCCCCAGAAACCAAGTTGAGACAGGGGGTGTTTCATGCAGTATCTGTGATTGATAGGAGAAAGGACTTTGAAGGAGAGAGAAAAAATGCTGGCTGTTTAGGAAGAAAAGTATTGAGGGTAATCATCTAAAATCACACTTTTAAAATTAACTGGTTACTCATTTATTCAACTGGCTAAGTAAACACCTTCTATGAAGAGACCGAAGGGACATATTTAAGTATATACCATTAAGAACTTATTCCACTTTTTTTATTATACTGCCTATAAGATCTTACATATAATCATATATGAAAAAAACCCTCTGTTTTTGTTCCCAACAAAGTATATAGCATATATTTACAATAAAGAAATACATATTATTTGTATAGGTTTTGAAAAACACTGAAAACAACTGCAAAATTAAAATCCACCAAATTTCAACACCCAGAAATTACGGGTGTAAACATACACATATAGTTTATAAAATGCCTTTTGCACTTTATATATGTATTTGTGAAAAATGTCAAAGTTATTAAACATCCACCACTATATTGTATTATAAGTTGAATTATTATGATATAAAATAATTCATTGAAATAATTCCAGAGTTGGACATTAAGTTTTTACTAAAATTTTTTGTCTTGTATATAATGCTGCAAAAGACAACCTTGTACATAAATCACTGTGAATGTTATTATTTATCTTCTTATTGCAGATGCCTAGAAGTAGAATTGCTAGGTTAAAGTGTAGAAAAAAATATTAAGACTTTTGATAAAAATTTGATGAATTGCTTACTCAAAGATGTGTCCAATTTATACCCCACAAGCAATAGGTGAGATTTGTCATTTCCCTAAATCCCTACCAACACAATTTATTATCATTTAAACATCTTCCACTCAATTCAGTACTTTCAAGTGAAGCCAGTTCTTACCCATTTACTTGAGCAAATTATTTTTAATTTCTAATTATTTATGGATTACATTGTTTGCCTTCTTCAAGCTGTTCAACTTTTAAAATATTATTTTAGCTTAAAAATCACTTTTCCGAATCCTTTCCAGACCAAACCACCAAGGATCTTTCTCCCTTTTACCTTAATGCATTCAGTAGAATGACTCCTGAATGTGTTTAAGTTACTTTTTTGCAGCATTGATCCCTCACTAGAGTGTGACATTCTTGAGGGCAGTGATCTAATCATTTTATCTTTTTATATCTGTCACCTAGCAGAGTCCTGGTCCTATATGATACAGTGTGATGTGTACACCCCAAAAGTAAAATAATGCAGTATGGAGTTAGTGAGAAATTGAGTGGAACAGAATATGAAAGCTAAAAAAAAAAAAGTCCAGAGACAGAAATAATTCACAAACTAGGGACTTGGTAATTACTTACTTAGACTTCTAGGTTTCATGTTTAATGCATTGCATGCACTTGATAAATTTTCTCCTGTATTATCATGTATATATACAAAATATTATTTATTTTCTCTAAAAAATGAGTTCCTAACCTACATTTTGTGCATCCCGTAAGAATTAGGACAGTACCATGTACCTGGTTAACAACCGATAAATGTGTGATGATGCTAAGGATAGGCGCACATTGCTGCTTTTGCAAGAGGAAGTAGGTTGAAAATCATGAAAGTGTAAAGATCCAGTAAATTAACTCTTTAGGTTATTGATTGGAATTTTTAAGTGTATAAAAACAGCATAGTACAAGCACATTTTGAATTGCACAAAGAAATTGATTAAATGTTATTTATTAAAATAGAAAACATGTTCTTTTCTGATCAGTTGGAATCGGAAATTCTTGCATTTACGGTAACTATTAGGCTGGAAAAAGCATTTCCTCACATGAGCAGTCACCTAAAACAGTGAAGGTGTCATGGGTTTTGGCATCAACCTTAGGACATCACGCTTTGTGGTACATTGTGCTTTTGGAGAAATCTTATGCCATTCCTAACACTGGTCATTTTCCCTCCTTTTATTTCTTTTTTTGGAAATAAATCAGAAATACTATCATAAAATATAAAAACAATAGACACTAATTTTTCCCAAATCTCTTGGTGAGTAGGGCAAATGGTATGACTTAACATGGCCACTTAGACTCACATGCCTGGATTTTGACTTAGACCTAAGGACATGTGGGAAAAGGAATGGGTGAATTACACCAGGCAGTGGGAGCAGTGGCAGCAGAGAGAGGTATGGAGTGCAACTGTGGCAGGGGACTTCTGTGCAGGGCCCAGGGCGGAAGTTAAGGCTGTTGTAAACTCTTCTGCCGCTGGTCAGAGTATTGACAGCATCCTCAGCAGAGGAAGGCCTAGTTTGTGAGTTAGGGGCATGTTTTCAACTGCTTTGTTCTTGTTCGGGTGCCCAGCCTGGTTCTCTGGTCTTTCCAGAGTCCTTGGGAGCTACCCAGTTTCCTCTGTCTAGAAGTCTTTTCTGTTTGCATAAATGAAGAAATCTGATGGGTCTGAAATATGAGTAAGGGGACCACATATTCTTTTTTTTAGATTTTATTTATTTATCTTTAGAGGGGAAGGGAAGGAGAGAAGGAGAGAAATATCAATGTATGGTTGCCTCTCATGAGTCCCCTGCTGGGAACTGGCCTGCAACCCAGGCAAATGCCCTGACTGGGAATTGAACCACGATTGTGTGGTTCAAAGGCCTGTGCTGAATCCACTGAACTACACCAGGCAGGGTGCAGGGGCCACATATTCTTGATTTCCCAGGTAAACTCTTGTTCATGCTAGTTGTTCCAGCATATAATTTCACTTTTAGGATTGTCCCAAGTCATTTAAGTCAATCCAACAAGCCACTTTTGTCCTTGGGAATACGTAAATTAAGGTGAGGTGAACAGTGTACTAGCCAGTATATTCTATGTAGTTTTAAAAGTGAAATAAAAAAGTTTTGATTTAGAGGGTCTGATCATGGCTAATCCTATAAACATATGTTGACATAATCATTCATACTTGGAGCGATACAATGAACAGATCTCATGCCCAGCATTAAGTATAACCTGGGCAGTATTCGTGTCTAGGAGGGGAAATACAGGACACAGCATATTTAAGCTTCTTAGTGGTTGATGTTCTTGTTGCAATACATGTATACAAGATTCAACAAGTTGAGTACTAAAAAATTAATGAATTAGTATTTTTAAGGAGAAAAACTAAGAAAGAATTCTAGAAACCAAGGAAAACATAAAGAATTTTTTTAGTTATGTGTATATTTGGTTAGGTGCCAATTTTTTATGGGAAGTTATAGGAGACTTAAGGGCCCGTAAAGACCTGATGTAAACAGCACAATATTCAATGATTTTTTCTTTGTTAAACAATGTGCATCCCTTATTGTTGAATTCTGCAACTGTAGTGTGAGAATTTATTTTTCTATTGTCTTCATCAAAATGAAAGGGAACCCAAATAAACCTTTATTCTTGGAACTTCTTAAGTATATTATTATTTTTAGGTTGACTTTTTGACTTGGGAATCAAGATGCTCAGGACAACAAGCGATTGAAAGCCTCCCTCATCGCACGGCTAGTCTCGGCTGTTGACTACACAACAGTATTATTACAAGACAGTATTTTGCCTGGAGACATACCAAGGAAAGCAGGTAACTAATGTACCTAAAATAACCATTTCTCTGATAAGATTTACCACCATTTTCCAACACTCTACCAATTCTTTTTCTAATGCTAGTTTATCAATGAAAATTACACAGAAAAGTAGTAATGTTGGGCTACTTCTGAGACAATAATGGCTCAAAGTTTCAGAATAGCATAGTAAAGACACAGCAGAATACACATTGAAATGCTATAATCATATCTGAAAACTCAGAGTGCCACATTAAGAGTGGCATTAAGAATAAAGGCTTTATGACAAGTAGATCCATTCCATTTTAACTTTCCCTCTCTCTAGTCACATGTTTAATGGCACCATTTCCATGAGCATCCTTGTAGGTAAGCTGAGATTGGAAGGTTAGGTTGCATGGTTTGTATATTTCCCTTGAGAGATTTTTTTTTTTCATTTCTGATATTACTTGTGTCCCTGCAGCTAGGTTAACTAGAAACACACTTGTTTCTTCTTGGACAATTGTCTCCATTGTAGCCATTTATTTCTTTGAAAATTTAACATGGTACATGTGCATATATTAAATACACAACACATATATGCAGTTCCCAGTTATTTAAAGTTGAAGTTCATATCTGAAGTACAGTAAGATATCCTTTTCCTGGACTACTTTTGCTTTGTCCAAACATTTTCTTCTTTTAATAGCTACCATGAAGCCTAGCATGTGATCTCATATCTAGTAGCTGATTTATATATGTTAATAAACAAATATATGCACAAATACACATACACATAGATATAGGTCTACATACATGTATATGTGTAAACATGCATTTGCTGAAATGTTTTCTGTTTCAACTTAGTTGTTTCCCACTAGTATGATTTTTTTTGGAAAAATCACTAAATTTTCATTATCCTCATTGTTTTCAATAAAATTATAATAATAACATTTTTTAAATATATTTTATTGATATGCTATTACAATTGTCCCATTTCCCCCCCTTCACTCCCCTCCACCCTGCACATTCTCACCCACATTCCCCCTCTTTAGTTCATGTCCCTGTGTCATACTTATAAGTTCTTTAGCGTCTACATTTCCCATACTATTCTTGTCCTCCCCCTGTCTATGTTCTACCTACCAACTATGCTACTAATTCTCTGTACCTTTTTCCCCCTCTCTCCTCANATTACAGTTGTCCCATTTTCCCCCCTTCACTCCCCTCCACCCTGCACATTCTCACCCACATTCCCCCTCTTTAGTTCATGTCCCTGTGTCATACTTATAAGTTCTTTAGCTTCTACATTTCCCATACTATTCTTGTCCTCCCCCTGTCAATTTTCTACCTACCAACTATGCTACTAATTCTCTGTACCTTTTTCCCCCTCTCTCCTCATCCCACTCCCCTGTTGCTAACCCTCCATGTGATCTCTATTTCTGTGGTTCTGTTCCAAATGTTCTAGTTGTTTGCTTAGTCTGTTTTTGTTTTAGGTGTGGTTGATGATAATTGTGAATTTGCTGTTATTTTACTATACATGTTTTTAAAATGTAGGGTTTTATACACATAATATTGGACAATTCCTATATTTTATTTATGTCTTCATAATATTCTCTGCCTGCCTTACTTTTTTTTACTTATTCTTCCTTATTTCAATATGGCCCAACCGAAATTGTTACCCAAAAACAAAACAGAAAACACTTCCCTAGAAAATATATCTGAATTGGATATTTCAAATGTAATGAAACCTTTAATGAAATATTGTAAAAATTTTACTAGTTTAATATCTATGTTAAAAATAAATGTTTTAAGGGATACCAGATTTGCATTCTAAAATGCATATAACTTTCTGTTTCTGCAAACAAAATTTTATTGTATGATAGATTTTAGTTAAAATTTAGCAAATGTTGATTTTTTTAGTAACTTTTCTTCTGTATAACCATTAATTTTTGTATATCATTTTAACTGACCTCAGAGTATTTAAATCTAGATGAATTTAGTTTAACTGGTTAGCTCATCTGTAATGTTTATGAATTTCACTACATTGAAATATTTGCAAACATACAACCTGCATAAAAATAATTGTCATTGAGAAATATGGCTACAATAAGTTGCAAATGTTATCACTGATTCAAAATTAAGATGGAACAACAACTAAAAAATATGTAATAAATGTTTCTTTACCCTCTAAGCTTCTCAACTTTAGGAGTACTATGTTTGAGGAGATATATATACTATTTAGTAGACTCTTCCATAGTATTTTTGCAAACATTTGAAAATATTATATTTGAAGTATTTATATTTTAATATATAAATACTTGAAAATATTACTAATTCTTAGATATATTTGAAAATATTAATAATTATAAAACATTTTATTATGTCAGGAATAAATATCTTATATAAAACATTAAAAACCTGCAATTTTGTTCATGCTTTTAATCCTTTGTCTATTTCTTCAAAGCAATCAAAGTACTGGTAGTAACATATTCGAAATTTTCACTACTGTAAATGTTTTCAGTTTTATTATATTAATAAAGACCATTCAGTAACTCTGTAGAAGGTGATTATTTACTGAAGTATTATTAACTATTTTATTTGAATTTTACCAGTTCAACCAAGTTTTGCCTTTTGCTAAATAGGTTAAATCTAAGGAAACTAGGTTGATAGTTTCAAATTCTAATTGTTTCTTAAACTTTAAATCATTTCCATTATAATTTACCACCCCAGCAGCATTTTTGGACATTTTTTTCTAATTCTCCATCCATAAAATTTTCTTACTAGAGATACACTGTATACTATATATACACTGTGGCCTATGAAGGTCCATGAATTATTATGATATCGAATATTCCACCAATTCAAACAAACTTTCCCTCTTTTGGGTAATATCACCCCTACCGAAAATATATGGTCTATTCCCACAGATTTTACCACTACTCTGGTAACATATCTATGATTCACTGTACCGCTGAAGGAAGATGCTGACAGTCACGACTGGTACATAAAATATGTCCATAGCATTAGGAAATAGCACATAACACTGTCTCTGATGTGGTCTTGAAAAATAAAAATAAAATGTCATATCAAATGCTTTTTATGCATCTATCGATATGACCATGTGGTTTGTAGCCTTCATTTTGTTTATGTGGTGTATCACATTTGTTGATTTGCAGATATTGTACCAACCTTGCATTACTAGAATAAATTCTACCTCATCATGATGCACAATCTTGGTTTTTGTTTGTTTGTTTTGTTTTTTCTTTTTGTATTGCTATTTCTGGTTTGCTAATATTTTTTTGAGGATTTTAGTATCTATGTTCATCAGAAATATTATCCATAATTTTCTTCCTTGGTAGTATCTTTATATGAATTTGGATTTAAGGTAATGCTGGCCTTGCAAAATGAGCTTAAATGTCATCCCTTTTCTTGACTTTTTTGGAATAGTTTAAGAAGGATAGGTGTTGGTTCTTCTTCGAATGTTTAGCAAAATTCACCTGTGAGGCCTTCCAATCTAGGGCTTTTATCTCTTGGAAGTTTTTTTTTATTACTACTTAAACTTCGCTAGTTGTTATCTGTTCAGGTTTACTGACGCTTCCTGATTCAGTTTTAGAAGATTACATGTTTCTAGGAATTTATCTTTTTTTAGATTGTCCAATTTGTTGCCATATTGTTGTTCATAACATTTCCTTACAGTTCTTTGTATTTATATATATTATAAGCCAACAGCCAACATCATTCTAAAGGGGCAAAAACTTAAAACATTTCCTTTAAGATAAGGAAGAAGACAGGGATGTTGGCTCTTACCATCCTTACTCAACAAAGTACTGAAAATCTTAGCTACAGCAACTGGACAAGGAAAAGAAATAAAAGGCATCTGAATTGAAAGAAAAAATGTTATTATTCACAGGTGTCATGCTATTGTGCTAAATAACCCTAAAGACTCCACCAAAAATCTACTAGAGCTAATAAATGAATTCTTCAAAATAGAAAGACACAAAACTAACACTCAAGAATTGGTGTCTGACATCTCTTGTAGCAATATTTTTGACCTGTCTCCTAGGGCAAGAAAAATAAAGGAAAATATAAACAAATAGGACTACATCAAGTGAAAAAGCTTCTGCACAGAAAAAGAAACCATAAATAAACTGAAAAGGGAACCCACTGTATGGGAGAACATTTTCACCAATAATACATTAGATAAGGGGTTAATTTCCAAAATATGTAAAGAACTTACACAACTCACCAACAGGAAGATGAATGGCCCAATTAAAAATGAGCAGAGGACCTCAGTAGACACTTCTGTAAAGAGGACATACAGATGGCTAACAGACATGTGGAAACATACTCAGTGACACAAATCACTAGAGAGCTGTAAATTAAAACCCCAATGAGATAATCACTTCACACATGTCAAAATGTCTACCATCAATACATCAACAAATAAGAAGTAGTGGCAAGGATGTGGAGAAAAGTGAACGCTTGTGCACTGTTGGTGGGAATGCAGAGTAGTGTAGCCACTGTGGAAAACATATTAAAATTGCACCTGTCTTTTTACCCAGCAATTCCACCTTCAGGAATATATTTTAAGAAACCTGAAACACCAATTCAAAAAATGATATGCATCCCTGTGTTCATAGCAGCATTATTTATAATAGCCAAGACCTGCAACCCAAATGCCCATCAGTAGATGAGTAGGTAAAAAAGTTCTGGTACATATACAAAGTAGAATACTACACAGTTGTGATAACAAAAGAAATCTTATTTTTTGTAACAGCATGAATGGAGCTGGAGATTATTGTGCTAAGTAAAATAAATCAGACAAAGAAAAATACCATATTATCTTACTTATATGTGGAATCTAATGAACAAAATAAACTGATAAACAAAATAGAAAGAGACATGAACAGACTGATACCTGTCAGAGAAGAGGGGAGAGGTATACCAGATGAAAGATGGTGAAACAATTAGTCAGAGAACACGTATGCATAACTCAGCCACAGACACCAGTGTGATTGTGACCAGAGGGAAGTGGGTGGGAATGGATGGAGCAAAGGTGGGAGGAAGAGAGACATCTGTGTAGTGTCAACAGTAAAAATAAAGGGAAAGTGCTTTACTGTCTTAAATCTCATTTCCATAGTTTTGGCTCACAGTACTTAAACAGCTACAAACATGCTAGTCAAAAGTCATGTTGAAGTTGCTCTCCTAATCTATGTTAAGAGATATCTTTTTAAATTTATTTTTTAGGGCTTATTATAATTGCTGTCAACAAACAAGCCTCCAGCATTTAGCGTGCTGCACTGCCCTGACCCTGCTTGTCAATCTCAACTGGCCATTGTCAGGTGGGAATGTCGCCATCCTCAGGAACTCAGGAGACAGACTCCCTCCTTCACCAACAGAGTACAGAGGAAGAGAGGAAACCAGTAAAAGGAGTAGCCTTTTTAAAAAATCTAATTTCAAATTAAACTTAGTAAAACAGAAAACCTTAGATAGCAGTAAGATGTAAATAGTCTTACCTTCTATTTTGCATGTTAAAAAATAAAATGAATATATATCACTATTACTTAGTAAATAGTCATTAATTATTTTGTTTCATATGTTTTAAAGGTTTAAGTATTTAACGACTCAAAACTGTAAGTAAATTAGAGGCTTTTCTTAATAAGGTATCAAGTTTCACTCTGACCTTGGGCTTTGTATTCCTTGTGCTGTGTTCCGGCTCAGGTCATGCCACTGCATAGCTTTTCCAAAGCTATGTGGAGGTCATACAGAATTAGTATTATCTATAGAAGTATCAGATCTCCCATTTTGTTCATGATGATCATGATAGAAGCATTTTGCTTCATGAAAATCAAAACTCAATGAAATAGTACAGAATCAAAGGCAGCTCCACCAAAGTTTTAGTTATTCTCTCAGGATAACACATCTACTCAGTTTTGAGTTTTCACACATTAGTAACATCTTCCCAGTGGATCTATTATTGAACAAAATAATTGCTGCAGTTCAGTGCCCAGAAAAAGTAAACATACTTCTAATACACTTTTTAAATTTCCCATGTGTGTGTACTGAATATGATAATGTGGAAGAGCTTGCCGTGTTCCAGAGTGCCATGAAAATGGGAGCTACTTTGGCTAGATTTTCAACTCTTTGAAAAAAGGGATTGTGTCATGTTTATCTTTATGTTTGCAGTGTCTGGCAAGAGGCCTGGCACAGTGCAGCTGCACAGAATTAAGCAATTAATTAATAGCATGTTGGTTCTGCAAAAGATAAGTGGTAGTTTAAGGAAATATACACCAAAAAATCACAAAATATAAATCTAAATTTGTTTCAGCAAGAACACACATTGGAAAAGGCCATCAGAACTCTACCTGCAGACCACCATTTCCTGAGTCATTTTAATTGGGTTATACATTTGCCCCTGAGCCTTATGATAACCAAAACAAAACAAGCAAGAAGACTTTTGCTAGTTTATAAGGGCATGCTTATACATAATTATGTTCCATTTATGCAAAATTACACATGGAATGTCAAACTATTAGGATTTCTGTGACATTCTCTCTTTCCAACTCGGCCTCTCTGACCAGCATAATAAAAAAGTGCTTATATATATATTAATAATCACCAGAGTAGTCTTTTAATTTTTATTGTTAACCAAGGCACATCATAATTACATTAGCCAATATCAAAATGAAGGAGAGAATTCTAGAAGCAGCAAGAGATAAGGGGACAGTCACCTACAAAGGACTTCCCATCAGACTGTCATTGGATTTCTCAAAAGAGACTTTACAGACAAGAAGGGGCTGGAAAGAAGTAAGGAAAGTCATGAAAGTCATGAAATCCAAAGGCCTACAACCAAGATTGCTCAACCCCGCAAAAATTTCATGTAGAATGGAAGGGCAGATAAAGTGCTTCTCAGATAAGGTCAAATTCAAGGAGTTCATCATCACCAAGCCCTTATTATATGAAATGTTAAAGGGACTTATCTAAGAAAAAGAAGATGAAAAATATGAACAGTAAAAACACAGCAAACTCACAGTTATTAACAACCACACCTAAAACAAAAGCAAACTAAGAGGAAAGCTAGATCGGGAGCAGAAACATAGAAATGGAGATCACATGGAGGGTTAGCAACAGGGGAGTGGGAGGAGGAGAAGGGGGGAGAAGGTACAGAGAATAAGTAGCATAGATGGTAGGTAGAAAATAGACAGGGGAGAGGGCAGGAGTACTATGGGAAATACAGAATCTAAAGAACTTGTGACACATGGACATGAAGGAACGGGGGGAATGGTGGGGGAGGGGTGTGCAGGGTGGAGGGGAGTGAAGGGGGGAATGGGACAACTGTAATGGCATAATCAATAAAAGTACATTTTAAAAAAGATTTATGTATCCAAAAGAACCTATGCACCCTGATGTTCATAGCAGCACAATTTACAATAGCCAAGAGTTGGAAGCAGCCTAGATGCCCATCGGTAAATGACGGGATCAAAAAACTATGGTACATTTACACAATGGAATTCTATGTTGCAGAAAGGAAGAAGGAACTACTACCCTTTGCAACATCATGGATGGAACTGGAAAGCATTATGCTGAGCGAAATAAGCCAGGCAGTGAAATACAAATACCATATGATATCACCTTTAACAGGAATCTAAACAACAAAACAAACAAGCAAGCAAAATGTAACCAAAGACACTGAAATACAGAACGTGCTGACAGGGTCCTGAGGGGAGAGGGGAAAGAATCACAGGGGAAAAGGGGATGGACTCACATGAATAAGTATGAAAGACACATGGACAATAACTAAGGTGGGGGGCGGAGATGGGAGGGAGGTGGGGAGCACTGGGGGGGCAGGGCTGGGAATATAAGAAAGAAAACTGTACTTGAACAAAAGTTAAATTAAAAAAGATTTATGTATTTTTTTAATTTTTTAGAGAGAGGGGAAGGGAAGGAGAAAGAGAGGGAGAGAAACATCAATGGGCGGTTGCCTTTTGTGCACATTCAACTGCAGACCTGGCCAGCAACCCAGTCACGTGTCCCCTGACTGGGAATCAAACCTGTGACTCTTCAGTCCATAGGCTGGCACACAACCTACTGAGCCACACCAGCCAGGGCCCAGAGTTGTCCTTTTAAATAAAAAAAAAGAAAGAAAGAAAACTTCCAAGAGTCTATGTCTATTTATAAATGGATGAACTGGTATTTTAAAAAAAAACATGGTATTTTTTCATATCCTTCAGTGGGTGGCCAAATTCTGAAAATAAACGCTATCTATACTAGGAGTTACTTCATAATATTGGGAGGAAACTATGGTTTCTTTAAGAAAACCTATTTCTGATTTGAATTGAAGTGGACATTCTCAATGTAGGTTTTTAAGACATTGACAAATGTCAATATTATGAATGACATTTATTTTTAGAGAAAATACAGAAATGAGTTTTTAAGGCCATTCCTGCAATATCTTTTGACAAAATAACACCACTGTACTCAAAACATCTGATAGGATGTCCAGACTCAATGATTTACACACAAACCCCTTGGTTTCATGGCTGAATCCATTTTTAAAACCTTAATTGTCTGTGAAGATAAAGAGATTCTGCATGCTTCATAAGCTCCTTTTGAGGTCAAGAAGGTTAAAAATGCTTATAATTGTACAACAAATGATGCTAAATTTGAACCATTATAAGAGCGAGATGAGAAACTGTCAATTCCTTCAAAATAAGACAAGAGAGGGCAATAGTAGGTGTACAGTGGTTCATGTGGAAAATAACAGAATAATGGGTAAATACCACTGTAAGAATAAACTCTGTTGCACGCACTCAGAACTGTACACCTACTTTTGCCACCCATTGTACTTTGAAGTTAATATTATCTAGTTACTTACGGGAAACAATGTTGGGTGTGGACCATTGTTATTTCTTATATATAGACGAGGGTAACACTATGGAAAAGTGAAAGGGAGATTTTTCTAATATTAGCCAAGTACTGACCACCATCACTTTGTTTTATTCGGATAGATTTAAAAATATTTGTGTGTTAGAAAACGAGAAAGGAGAATATGAGAGTAAAAGAAGGAGAGCTTTCAATATTATCCAATATTCAGCTATAATGTGTAAAATAGTATCAAAATTAAATGAAAAGTATTAAAAAGTTATAGAAAATATGCCAAAAACAATTCAAAGAAGTGGAGGACCATTTTGATTCCACAGGATTGGAATGAACGCTCAAGGAATGTAATCACTGCATTTCGCAGCACAAAAAAATGAAAGATTCACACTTCGCTTTCATCATCAGTCATTCAAAGCGACCTGCCCTTCCCATTTCGTGTCTACGCTCTGAGGCCTGAGGAGACGGTGGACATGAAGGGACACTGTGGCCTGTAAATTACTGGGGGTTCGTGATCTGGGTTACCCTTATTTTGCTTGCTTTTCACTGTTTGTAAAATATTTTTAATGAGTAGTAAAGTGAAATTGCTGAGCGAAACCCAGACACACACCTAGAAGCTTTGTCAGATTTACCAAATTGGTGTCTTTTATTGTAAATAACTGCAGGGTTGCTAAGGCTATAATGAAAAAAATAGTCTCTATAGTTAACAAGTTATTGTGAACCTAAAATCCTTTTAGGAGAGAAGATTTCATGCTATGTTCTTACACTCCACAAACTCCAAAAAGAAGAGACAATAAAACATTGGAGGTAATATATATGTTTATTACCTTTTTTCCTCTGATTGCGGTAATGGTAACATGAGTGTATACAAATGTCCAAACTCACCAAGTTTCAAGATTAATTATGTGCAGGTTTTTTGTGTGTGCTGATTATACTTCAATAAAGATGGGGGAGGCATGTTAGAAGAGGGTAAAAATCAAATGTGAGACCCAGAGAAAACCTTGCAAATGCAGGTTTAAAAATGTTTATTGTCCAATAAATGTGATTTTAAACTTACCAGAATCTACATGACATATTTCCATACCTGTTTTATGATAACCCAGCTTATATTACATGCATGTTTCTTCTTCCATTATAAATTGTAAAGTGCTTGACTTTATGTGTGTATGTACCTATGCATACATGTAAATGTGTATGTGCATCTGAGCGTTCACAATAGTCATATAGTGGTACAATGACATAAATGGCAATAACAAGGTGTCTTAATTATTTATTTCTTGGAAGTTATTCTTTCACATTAATACATATTAGAGGCATACCTCATTTTATTGGGCTTTGCTGTCTTATATTCTGTAGATGCTCTTTTTTTACAAACTGAAGGTTTGTCAGCCTGCATTGAGCAAGGCTATCAACATCATTTTCTCACATTTGCTCCCTCCACACCTGTTTGCCACATTTCGGTAATCTTGTGAATATTTTCAATTCTTTAACTTACTATTGTATTTGGTATGGTGATCTATGATTATTGATGTTACCATTGTAACTGTTTTTGAGGCTTCAAAAATGATACACATCTATGATGATGAACTTTAATACATGTGTGTGTTCTGACTGCTCCACCAGCCAGCTCTTTCCTCATTTTTCTCCTTTTCTTTGGGGCCCCCTATTGTTTTATACATAGGCTGCAGTATAGTATAAACGTAACTTTTATATGCACTTGGAAACCAAAAAAAAATTGTGTAACTCACCTTATTGCAATATTCACTTTATTGCAGTGGTCTAGAACCAAACAATATCTCCTACCTTTGTCTGTACCTTAGAATAAATATGCTACTTCAAACTAAAGGCTATGCCATTAAATACAGGCATCTGATACCACTGTAGCAGTACCATAACAAGAAACTTGAAGACAGAAGAAAAGCATCAGGAAATAGCAAAATAAAAGGAGAGTCACAAAAAGAAATATAATCAGCAAAGGCCATCCAAGAATATTAAGAGGAGAGTGAGCCCTGGAAAGCATGTCCACTCAAGCCCTTTAATTCTGATTTCATGCTCATCAAACCACCTCTGAGTATTATGTCTTCCCTAGACATTCCCTATGTGAAATTGGAATAAATAGAATACCTATTCAAGACAAATTTTCAAATACATAAATTGGTGGTGATTACAACTTAAGTTCTCTGAAGTCTTTCACTTTATATCTTTGCTACTCATTTGGCTACAACCCACACGTTTCCTTGTATCAAATTTATTTTATCTAAAAAGTTTATTTTCTTTTAGTGTATAACATATCTATGCCTGATTTTCTCACATAGGCTATATATACTTTGAAATAGACCTGTTTTATGCACTCTCTTAAGTAGGTTCTCAGTAAATACTTGTTCTTTGATTTCTCCTATTAAAAAAGAAAGCAACATTCAATTTGTAATTCTATGTGGCAAATGAGAGGCGATGATGTTGCTAATTCATTTTTCCTTTAGTGGCTCAGAATAAAGAACTGATTTGTAATTTCTGAGCTTCAGCATCTGAAAGTGTGTATTTAAGTTTGAAATTACAGTATCAAGTAAACATATATGGCAATTACTTCTTAAGAGAAAAAGTAACAAGATAGCAGTAGAGATGCGTGATATGAGCTAGTTAGCGTACAATAAAATATCTTCAGTTCTGGGAGCATTTTTCACAAAATGATTACACTGTTGAAGTAATTGGAAACAGAGAGTGTCTCACTGAAAAAACTAAATATTTTAGGATTCCCTTTTCAAGTTTTAGAGCCTTGTATTTTTGTCATTTAAAACTCTAGTAAAACATACTTGAATTCATAGAGATTTCTCTACACCTTCCTTCCAACCCTACCTTCCCTTTCTTTGCTACTGCCATTTCAGTCCTACTAACTTGCTTGTCAGTGAAAGAGTATAGATTTTTAAAAAATCACTCATGAATACAGTGAGTTCCCAAACAGCCCCTAAGTTAACAAAATAATGTATTTCCAAGATTTCTAAATAATATTTATAAAGTTTTTATTTTTAAAGTGCATGATACAGTGCAAGTGAATTCTGTTAAAACGGTTATCTGCTCAATAAATATCATTGACTTAGTTATCAATATGCTCACAGTCCATAAACATATAATATTTAAATTTAGCTGTAGTACATTTAGTACATAATTCTTAAAAAATTAAGTTAACTTATAGACTGTCTACTGATTCTACTTTCAAGTTAGTTACTAGAACACTCCTAGGTGGGATACAAAACTGAAAGTGACAAAGGAAAAAACAGGAAAAACAAACAAACAAAAACTCAGATGCAGACAACAACACAGTGGCTACCAGAGGGAAGAGTGGAGGGAAGGTAGTAAAGAATCAAGTGGGTCAAAGATATGGTCATAGAAGAAGATATGGCTTTGGGAGGTGGGCACACAATTCGAGGTATAGATGATGTACTATAGAATTGTACACCTGAAACCCTACATAATTTTATTAAGCAATGTCACCTCATTATATTTAATATAAAAAAGTCAGGGGGAGGGTTGAGGAAGTCCCAAAAATCTAGAGTGCCCTTCACTCCCCTCTAGGCATTCAAAATATAATGGGATATCAGTCATCTATACACTTTCCTCAAAGGCCTACTTCTATCGTCTTTTAAATTAGTGATTCCTAATAATTACCTTGTTACATGGCATTTCTTTTATCTATAAAAATTATACTGTTTCCAAGCCACATGATATTTAGAAGGTTATTCTTATTACTACAGATAAATCTTGTCTGTGAGTTGAAATTAGCTGTAGAATCATGAATTCTATGCCCTCAGGATCTTGAGGGCATTATGCTAAGTGAGATAACTCAGAGAAAGATAAGTACTGTATGATATCACTTGTATGTGGGATCTAAAAAGGACAACTCAGAAACAGAGAGGAGGATGGTGGTTACCAGAGCTGGAGGAAAAGGAGGAAGATGGGAAAGTAAGGAGATATTGGTCAAGGGGTACAAACCTGCAGTTAGAAGATGAATAACTTTTGGAGATGTAATGTATGCAATAGTACTCAGACCCAACCACACTGTGTTACATGCTTCAAGGTCATTAAGAGATGAGATTATAAAAGGTTTTTGATTATATGTTTGTCTATTTTACCAGACATTAATCTATTTTGTTTGACATCAACATAAATAATCCTATTTTAGTGAATAGATGATTGGCATATAGTTACCATTATCATTTACTCATATGTTTTCTGTTTATATATGTGTATATGTATATATATATATATATGTATATATATATATACATATATATATATATACACATATATGCTTTTATGGCTTCTGCCAACTGAGTAGAACAACTGATCTTTACATTTTAACTGGCAAATTTATTGTTTTTATTCATCATCATTCCCTATATATTTGAATTCACCTTTATTTACATAATTGCCTTTTTCATTTGTCATTCTTTTTATGCACCTTTCATTTTTTCTTGTCTTATTTTGTTAAGCCTTTTTCTCTTATTCCAACTTTTTTATCTACTATTTTAGAAGTTATACACTCCAAATGTTCTTTTAACATTTGTGCTTGGAACTTCACCATATACATTTATGTCAATGCAGTTAAAAATCTAAACAAATTTACTTTAATTGGTAGCAATACAAAAGCTTTCGAACACTTCAGTCACTCTTCTCAGATTCCATCCTTCTGCAGTTCAGTTGAATAAGATAATTTTTTTGACTTTCCTTTTGTTTCTTTTAATTACTCATGTGTGTACAATTTCTTGTTTACACACATTTCTTTTGCTTCACTTCTTCTTTTTGAGATCATTTTTTGTTAGACTTATAAAGTTATAACTTTTTAAAATTCAAACCACCTCATTGCTTGTGATAATTGTGACTCAAATGTAACACATTAATTTGTACATAAATTCTTTTTCTAGGTAAGAGTTAAAAAAAACACTCTTTATCTTTCTGAGTCTTTTGTCATTTACATTTTTGGCTACTTGCCAAGTCTATGCAGTTAGATACTTGTCTGTCTGAAAATTTTCTATTAACTTTTATTTTCTTTCCTCTCTTTCTAGAGCTCATATTTAGTTGTACTGTATATTGCATCACTCATGAATTGGTTTTCCCTCATTTATCCTTTTCTTCTATTTCTTTGGTATGCATTTTGATTTTTCTAAGTTGTCAATTGTTTACTTTTCAAAATAATATTTTTTGTTTTTTAAGAGCTTCTTACTTCCAATTTGCTTTTTATGTATCTTTTTTTTGCATTTGAATGTAACAATTAAGTAAAGTACAGTTATTTTTAAATTATATTATTTTCTTCAATCTCTTTTCTGTAGGGCAATGGTTCTTAGTCACCTATGGTTTAGACTCTTTGGGATGCTGGTAATATGCAAAGACGTTTTTGCTTATCACAACTAGGAGTGCTTCTACATGTCCCATTCAAAATGTCAATAACATTATGATTGAAAATCCCTACTGTATATTCACTCTACAGTCTTGATCTCTGATTGCTCTACTGATTCTAGGATGTCCTCTCATGTTTAAAGATGAGGATATAAAAAGCTTTTATGGAACTTTAGGTTCTTGAGTAATTTTGTCAATGGTTGGCTTTGGCCTGTCACAGCATGCCTACAACGAAAAAGATTTAGACTTAGCATTCAATTGCGTCAGAGAAAAATGCTGTAATCTAATTCTTTGCCTGAACACCTAGCCTGCAGGCATTCATGAGACGGTACACAATAAAACGTTATGACACTTCATGGATCATGTGCTGGGTGGGGCAGAATAGGTTTATAGTTGTGTGGGCATTCTTATTGTTATTTATTAATTTTAGTATTTTCCATATAAACAACTGTGTTTCTACTTGTGCCCCACCCTCTACAGGAACAATGTGGTGAATCCTCTTATTTGGGACCATATATCCATCTCACACTGTATTGTGTGCAGGATTGTCAGGTTTCCACTTTCCTTAGGTTTCCTCTATGACAAGTCTTTGCTATTTCAACCTTTCCATTTGTACTGTAAGACCCAGCTGTTGCTGCCACATTTCATCATGTGTAACTTATTTAGTAGTTGCCGTATTTCATCATGTGTAATTTCTTTCTCTACGAATTATTTAGAATATTCTTGCACACACCAGTGTGGCTCACTTGGTTGGGGTGTCATCCCGTGACCAAAAGGTTGCAGGTTTGATTCCTGGTCAGGGCACATATCTGGTTGTCGGTTTGATTCCCCGCCCTGTGCACTTGGGAGGCAGCCGATCAGTGGTTCTTCTCTCCCATCAACATCTCCCTCTCTCCCTTCCTTTCTCTCTCTCCAAAAGCAATGAAAAAAAAATACCCTAGACTGAGTGTAATAGAACTTCTGAATTAGAATATTCTTTCTGTAACTCTTGAATTTAAAAGAATACTGGCAAATAATATTGGTAGTTACATCATTAACCCATGATATTGGTATTATATTGGCTAATACCAATATAATATTTAGATTAAAATGAACTTTTATCCTTAAAAGCTATAATATAAGGGGTATGTGTGCGTATACCATATATGTGGCATATATAATATATAAACATGTATATTATATATATATAACATTTAATGATATACTTAAAAATACTAAGGAAAAATACCTGTAGAGAGAACTAAAGATAAATTTTTGTGTGGATATATTATGCAAAAAAAAATTAAAAGATTTCTTTGGAGGGTCACAAAAGTTAATGAACTCAGAGCCAGAAAAATGTAAAATAATTTTAATAGATTTCACAGGAAGTAAGGTTATTTCTAATTTATATTGATGTCTATTTTCATTTGGATCTTATTTTATATTTTGAACACTCTGGTTTTAATTAGTTTTTTATTTTTATTTTTATTTTTTATTTATTTTCTTTAGAGGGGAAGGGAAAGAGAGAGGAAGAGAAACATCAATGTATGGTTGCTTCTTGTGCATCCTGTTCTGGGAACTGGCACCTGCTGGGAACTGGCCTGCAACCCAGGCATGTGCCCTGACTGGGAATCAAACCTCAATCATGTGGTTCACAGGCCCGTGCTCAATCCACTGAGCTACACCAGCCAGGGCNAGAAAAATGTAAAATAATTTTAATAGATTTCACAGGAAGTAAGGTTATTTCTAATTTATATTGATGTCTATTTTCATTTGGATCTTATTTTATATTTTGAACACTCTGGTTTTAATTAGTTTTTTATTTTTATTTTTATTTTTTATTTATTTTCTTTAGAGGGGAAGGGAAAGAGAGAGGAAGAGAAACATCAATGTATGGTTGCTTCTTGTGCATCCCGTGCTGGGAACTGGCACCTGCCAGGAACTGGCCTGCAACCCAGGCAAGTGCCCTGACTGGGAATCAAACCTCAATCATGTGGTTCGCAGGCCCGTGCTCAATCCACTGAGCGACACCAGCCAGGGCAGTTTTTTTAAATTAGATTTAAAATGACTAAACTGGCAGAATTTCATTTTCATGACTGATTTACACTGTTTGTAAATACTAAAATTTTTAGTAAGATACTGAAAATTGTTTTTATGACTATACCTAAGATTAATTAAAATATACAGAAAAAAATTAAAGGCAAAATAATCACTTCAAAATGTCTATGGTAACAACATGATTGTTATTACAATTTAAATATATAACTAGCACTATAGTAAGTTATATATTACTTTTTAAAAAATTTATTTTGGCTGATCCTTTACTAATATTTTAACTTCTTATATTAAGTCATACATGAATCAGCTCTTTAATTTCTATATAATCTGACTTTATTTTTAATATACACAAAGGAGTCATAATAATAAAATATTTTCTCTATTCTTAAATCACTATTTTACTCAAATTCATCTTACTTTGAATTAACTCTTATATGATATTCATACACATTCTACCACTTAATTATCACCAGAATTGTGAGATCTATAAACCTATTTTCATCTTAGACAGCAATAAATTGGAAGATAGGAAAATAATAAATCACTGTGAGACTCACATACCTTGCAGGACACAAAGTTAATATACAAATCTTAATTACTTTTCTATATAACAGTACTGACCAAGTAGAATTTAAAATAATAAAAAAGATACCATTCACATCAGCACCCTACAAAATGAAATATTTAACAATATATCAAATATTATATATATGTGATCTGTATGAGAAAAGTTACAAAACTGTGATGAGAGAAGAAATTATGAACTAAGTAAATGAAAAGATATTCTGGGTTCGAGGACAAGGAGTCTCAATATTGTCGAGATTTAGGATCTTTCCAAATTGATCTATAAACTCAATAAAATTTCAGTTAAAAACTCAGAAAATGATTTTATGGATATTGACAAACTGATTCTAAAGTTTATGTGGAGCAGCAAAAGACTCAGAGTAACTGCACATATTCAAGGAGAAGAATAAAGTTGGAGAACTGATTCTATCCAATTTCAGTACTAAAGATACAGTAATCTAGACAGTGTTGTATAGGTGAAAGAATGGACTAAAAATGGATCAATGGAGCTCCTAGAAAAAGGCCTGTGTGAATATAGTCGAATGATTTTGACAAAGGAGCCAAGGCAATACAATGTCGCCAAGATACTCTTTTCAAGAAGAGTATCTGGAACACTGGAACACTGTACATCTATATGCAAAACTTAAATACACTCAAGGACTTTACATTCTTCATGCTGAACTGTAAAACTCCCAGAAGAAGACATAGGAGAAAACCTAGATGGCTTTGGGTATGGCAATGCACTTTTAGATACAACATGGAAGGCACAATTGATGAAAGAAAAAGTTGATAAGCCGGAGTTCATTAAAATGAAAAACATCAAATCTGTGAAAGAAACTGTTAGAGAAAGGGAAGACAAGACAGGCTGGGAGAAATGTTTTCAAAAGACATATGATAAAGGACCAATTTAAAATAGGCCGTGAATTATGAAGACTCAACAATATTCATACACAAAACTCAATTAAAAATGGACCAACGAAGATGCACAGCTGGCAAATAAGCATATGTCAAAATGCTTCACATCATGTGTCATGAGGGATATGGGAATTAAAACGACGAGACCCCACTACAAACCTGTTGCCAGATCCCTGAACTCTGACGACACCAAAGGCTGACAAGGACGTGGAGCAATAAGGGGCACTCATTCTTTGCTGGTGGGAGTGCAACCTGGTGCAGCGCCTTGGGAAGACGCTTTTGTGATTTCTTTTTTTTTTCTTTTCTTTTTTTAAAAATATTTTATTTATTTATTTATCTTTAGAGGGGAAGGGGAGAGGGAGAGGGAGAGAAACATCAATGTATGGTTGCCTTTCGTGCATCCCCTGCTGGGAGTTGGCCTGCAGGGAATCGGCCTGCAACCCAGGCATGTGCCCTGACTGGGCGCTTTTGTGATTTCTCACAAATGAAGCATACTCTTACTGTATGACCCAAAGACTTATATTGGCACAAATACCTGCACATAGATTATCTAAGTAGCTTTATTCATAATGGCCAAAATGCAGAAGCAGCTGAGGTGTCCATCATTTTGGTAAATAGATAAACTTTGGTACATCCAGATAATGGGATAGATATTATTCAGCACTGCAATGAAATGAGCTATAGAGCCACAAAAGAAAACCGAAGCTTATGTGTGTATTTGTAAGTGAAAGAAGGTGATGAGAAGTCTATGATGCTATGTATAATTCTGGCTGTATGACAATTTGAATAAAAGTAAAATCAGGAGGCATTAAAAAGAGCAACAGGTGCTAGAGGTTGGGAAGAGAGGGTGGATAAATAGGCAGATCACAGAAAATATTTAGGGCATTGAAAACAGTTCTATGATACTAAAATAATACATAAATATCATCAATTTTTTTCCAAAACAGTAGATGGTACAATGCCAAGATAAACTTTAAGGTAAACTATAGACTTTGAATGATTATGACGTGTTAATGTTGACTCATTAATTGTAACAAATATATTATCTGGTCAGAGATAGCGATAATGGGTGGGCCCATGCATGTATTGCCATAGGATGCACATGGGCAATCTCTGCCTTCCTGTCCAGTTTGCCCTCAACCTAAAATTGGTCTAAAAATGAAGTCTTTTCAATAAAAGAAAAGATAATGCTTTATGTGACTTATTTATGGGAAAGAATAATGTTTTAAACCTAGACTGAACACTGTCCAAATGTAATAAATTCTAGCCATATTTAAATAAGTTTAGACTAAATAATGAGTAAAAGCAACCTCCCTGACCTTTTTTTTTTATCCTAGTAAAACGTTTTTGGGTAGCAAACCAGAAATGACAGTGATGTGCTATCAGAGTCACAGATTGAGTTAAATGAAAGGAAAATGGGACAACAGAGATAAATATGCCACCATTGAAGTTAAATTCAAGTATTTAGTAAAATAGGGGACAAGATAGCATGGAATACAAATGGTGGTATTATTTTGCAAACAGTTTACTTTGCTACATTTGTAATGTATATTAATGATAACTGTAAAATTGATCACTAACCATGTTAATAAATGTATTAAAATCTTTTTGGTAAAAGATAAATTTATAAAAATAGGTACATTTGGAAGTATCCTGTTAACTCTTGTTCTTTTATGAAGTACACTAAATCTTAACCTGTACCCTTTTCCAGGAATTAAAAAGGCTGTCTGTGCTGAATATTTTACTCTACTAGCTAGTAGCTGTGTAATATTGGATATATTAACTAACCTCTGTACGCCTTTGGGCATTTATCATAAGTGAAGATAACAATAATCCTTATTTCATAAGGTTGTTATAAAGAATCATGGAGTTACGACTTGATAAATTGTTAAGAATATAAAACAGAGCCTATCACATACACAAAACTAATGTTAACTGTGATGATGAGAATAAGGATGATATAAGAATCAATCATGGTTTGAATTTTGATTTTATTTAAATATTCACATTACAAGAAATCCCCACCTAATCAGCTCCAAATCCTGATATTCCTAAGATCCATCCATGTTATCACAAATGGCAGTATTTCTTCATATTTTGTTATGACTCAGTAGTATTCCATTGTATTATGTACCCCATCTTCTTTATCCAATCATCTACTGAGGGACACTTCAGTTGTTTCCAAGTCTTGGCTGCCTAAATAAAGGTCTACCCAGGACAGACAGGTGCTTCTATCCACATTCTTTACTCAGGACAATTTCAATGAGAATTCTATAGAGTTTTTATTATTTAAATGTCACCTTGATTTATAGAAAGAGGGGCTAATTAGAGGTTTTATAGTCATTACATTTTCCAATCATCTGCATAGAAAAGAATTTTGGTTCTACTTGTTTCTTAATACTTATATTTTAGTATGAAACAAAAGCAAGGGAAAACACTTAACTTTTATATTTTGTACTTGACTTATGCCGTAATCTCTAAGTATGGGAGTTTTTCTCCAGGAGTGAAACCTGTTCCAGTACAGGTATACTCTGATGAAATTAAATTTTCTCAGCCCTTCTCCTACTCAATTACTTCAGTTGAGCTGAATATGAACTTCATTCCATCTCATCATACATTACAGTCAAGAGTGAGCAATCAATAAATGACGTTCTTACATAGTATCTCACTGGACTGATATGCTATCAATGCCTATGACAGAGACCTGGTTTTAACTCATGGAGTATATTTGTCACTGAGACATTTGGTACCAAGCATTATATATGAAAATTCCCCACTTGTTAGCTTTGTACTCTTAAACTGTAACTCTCTCTTACAACCCCATGTGATGCAATGTTTGGCTCAATTACTAGCTATCATCTGGATTTCTCCACCCAGTACACTTGGATAATTAAGTCAACCTCTCAAGCGATGAACATGCATTGTCAATCTTTGTACAATCAATAATGTGTTCAGTTATCATGTCTTTGTTTCTACCGTTAGTGAAAGAGTTTCTAGATACATGTATCCCTTATATTTAGGGATATTCTCCCTGATGTGGGAGTTAGATAAATAAAAAGGATCATCATCATTATTATTAGTTAGAATAATAACACACTGCTTATATTAAACCATGCAAGAAATTATCATGGTGCTTATTTGGCATTGTTAACACTCCATTAGAATCCCAATGAAGAGAGGTAACTAACTGAATTTTGACATTTAACACTGTAACACAGGAATGAGATTAAAGTGTTCATTATGAAAAGATATTTTTATTGCTGTTTATGTACTAAATATCATATATGATTAAAATTCATTTTTCATATTTCTACACCAAATTAATTCTGAAACTTTAGGCAAAGATAAGCATTTCCCTTTGTGTTGTCTGTTATTCTTGTACTTTCTTTTTTTTAATCACTGGAAATCTGCTAAATGTTTTGAATTGTACTTCTAATTCATTCTTCAGTAGTTCAACAAGCTTATTTCTTTTAAAATAAAAATAGAAGCAATATAATTGGAAATTCAAATAAACAACCTATTAGGCTGGTTTTCTTCCCAGTGGGTCATATTGACAGTTTTCATCTGTTCCATGTATGGATCATAGAAAATCACACACCCCTTAGGATGAAATGGCGGTACCACTAATGCCAACTATTTAGGACACTTAAAACTGTGAAAGCAATAAGTGTGTCCCATCCATCATGTGCCCCAAATTGTACAATTTCCTTAAAGAAAAGTTCTTCAGGCTGCCATTCAGAACCTCCGCATGCTAATTTTAGACATTTATATAAGATTTATTTGAGCTGTTATTTGAGCTTATAGCACATTAGAAGCAGCAAATTGGAAGTCTTTCTTTGTATGTGTATTTGTGTGTATAACTGGGAGCATGTCAAAGTTAGGAGATATATTAAAACATCATTCAGGACAAAGGAAATTATAAGATACAATGAGTGTAAAGTCCCTAAGGTAAGAATGACTCATGTCTTAAAATAGAGTAGGAGGAAGTGAGGAAAAAGGAACTAAGTTATGTAAGAACTTGTAGGCCAGGCTAAGAATCGATGGAGAATATTGGAGTGTTTTGAGCTGAGAAATAGCATGATTTGCATTAAATATTAAAAGGATCATTGTTTCTGTGATGACAGACTTCAGTGGGCATGGGAAAAGTTGAGACATGAGATATCAGAAATCAAAGCAAGTCAACGGATATGTGATGTTTGTATGGGCCAGGGTAGTTGGTATCAGTAAGGGTGTAATAAATAGGTAAATACTGACAATGTTTTAGAGCTAACTGATGTTGGTCATAAAGGTCCTGAGTCATTACATAAAAGCTCAATTATATTTATCACATGTTATTTAAAAGACAAGACAAAGCAACTCACATTTAACACATCCAAATACATTATATGATGCTATCAATCATAAAAAATAAATACCAAAGGGGGTAGGTTCAAGGGTGGGAGGTGGGGATGGGTGGGGCAGAAAGACGGAGTGGGGTGCAAATGGAGACAACTGTACTTGAACAAAAATAAAAAAGTGAAAAATAAAAGGCAACAACAGGTATAATTCAGTTTGAACAGATTTCCTCTGAAATGGTAAGACCAAAGCCATGTTAAATGTTTTATTTTAAAGGGTAGATTTCTATTCTGGGAAAAGTCACTTGCATGGATTAACACATTATTAGAAATTACAAGGAAAAAGGATTTCTTTTTTTAAAAAATTTTTTAAAGATTTTATTTATTTATCTTAGAGAGGAAGGGAAGGAGAGAGAGAGAGAAAGAGAAATATCAATGTATGGTTGCCCCTTGTGTGTCCCTTGCTGGGAACTGGCCTGCAACCCAGGCATGTGCCCTGACTGGGAATCGAACCGCGATCATGTGGTTTGCAGGCCCGCACTCAATCCACTGAGCCACACCAGCCAGGGCTGGAAAAAGGATTTCTAAATAATAAAATAATAACTCTAATAATGAGCTCCTGGAACACAGGCACTGTACAGGTAATTTTACATGTCAATTTGAGTGAATCACAAGGTGCCCAGATATTGGGCCAAACATTATTTCTGCGTGACTGTGAGGGTGTGTCTGAGTGAAATGAGAATTTTAGTCGGTGGAGTCAGTTAAGCAGTTTACCTTTTTCAAGGCAGGTAGAAGTTGAGCAACCCCTTGAGGGCCTTCATAGAAAAACTAGGTAGAGGAAGGACGGATTTGTTTCTTTCTGCGCAATTGCATGAGCTGAACATTGATCTCCAGCCCTCTGGGATTTCAGGCTGGAGAATTTTGCAAAATTCTCTGCCTTTCTGTTCTAGCTTTTGTTGTTGTTGTTAATATCTTGGTTCAGGTTTCACCATCTGCTTTATCTATTGTTGTATCTATCCAAATAATCAGTTAGCTGTAAGATGCTAACTGAATTACAACACTGGCTTCCAGGGTGCGTATCCAACTTATAGAAGGTGATCACAGGACACTTTAGCCTCCATGATTGTGAGTGTCAGTCAGCCTCTCTTTCCCTCTTCCCCTTCTCTCCACACATACACATACAATTTTACAACTGTTTCAGTAAATTTTAACAGTTTGAGCAGAAACTACACTGATGTAGAATAATCACAAGAAACATGATGTTTGGGAAAAATTCTTAAAAGCCACCTTTAAGCCAAGGTACAAATTACAGACAGGTAGTTACTGGCCACAGAGTAAAAATAGAATGTGTAGCATCAGACTGAAGAATGGGAGACATAGTTGGAGGCTAATGTATAATCTATATGGTGAATAATGAAGGCATAAATTAATTCAGTATCCCTAGTATTGATGGTAGCCAAATTTTACTTGACTATAAATCTAATACGTTTTCCCAAAGTTATTGATGAAACAATTTGCTAATACAAAAATAAATTGCATCATGTAGATTGTTTTGGTACATACATTTGAGGAATTGATGATATATTTTATAGCAGTAGTATTTGAAAATTATAAGATTCACACTGACTCTAGAAGCATGAGACTATCAGGTACCCAAAAGGCAAATCACCAGAAAATTGGTAGTAAATGATCATTCTGGGCCCATGTCATGTTGGATTCTGTGGGGAAATATACAAACTACTATGAAATATCCCTTTCAGTGTAGAGATTTCAGAAACATACACTTAAAGTAGGCTAAAACAAAGTTACATATCAACACAAGGAGATATTATGGTGATAAAGATTCCATCTTTATGACAGTTAGATTCAAAAATGATCGTGGTGTCCTCGCCACAAGATACCCATTTAAAAAAAATTTAAAGCTGACCTCTAAACACTAACTCTTCATTGCCGGTTCATACTGGTATTATATGGAACTCCGATATTCTAAGATGAATTTATTAGTTTCTCCTTAAGATGAATTTGTTAGTTTCTCCCTAGTTAGTAATTAGTTTATTACTTTGCATAACTCCTTTGTTATTATTATATCTGTTAATGAAATTCTTTACTTGCTTTTCTTATAGGTTAGAAATATTAAAGTCACTTTTACCTTGTGCATTTCTTTCCCATTTACTATAGCTAATCACCTGCTCCACTCTGTCAATACTCTTAATATTATTACATTTTGCAAAATTCTCTGCCTTTCTGTTCTAGCTTTTGTTGTTGTTGTTAATATCTTGGTTCAGGTTTCACCATCTGCTTTATCTATTGTGGTATCTATCCAAATAATCTCCAGGTATCTGGAGTCTAATCTTTTTAATATGTTCTTCACATTGTCATCTGAGTCATCTCCATAAAGAGTAAAATTCTGTTATTTTCTTTTTTAAAACCTTTGGTGCCTCATTATCTACAAAATACAGTTCAATTTCTTTAGCACATCATTCAAAGATTTTAATTACTTAATTCAAATTACCTTTCTGTTTTCATTACTTTGTTGCCATGTTATATATAATGAACTTGTAAAAATACGCCATTTAAATATTTTTACTGAGAATTTAAAAATAAATATTAGTACATAATAGTCACAGATATTTAAACTATTTGGCCTCATTTTCTAAATCATAATGAACACTGTCCTTGATTGTTTCTTCCATTTCCCACTTTAATTTGCTGTTAATAGCAATATACTTTTCAGGAAATAAAATAGATTAGAATATAAAAAGTAAAACAATAAAACATTTTCTAATAGCAGAAATTACTCAATATGGAGGTCTTCCAAAGTACACATTTCAAAGAGGTCTCTTCATTTCCAAATGAGAAACAGAGGGGTCTTACATAAAGAAATTTTCTTTGTGATTAATCATCTTAATATTTAAAAATGAGGAACTATTGTTTTGCTTCCTTAGATTTTGCCAAGTTCATGATCCATGTTGTGATTCCATTTTATGGATTTCAGACACTGTTTCTTGATACCTACTGTGTACCACTCAACTTAGAACATAGTGACATGGTGCCAAATTTAGATATTTTATAGGTGTTATATTGGCTGACTGTTATTGGAAAGAAAACCACATGAGGCTACTTCACTTCATATGAATTTTACTTAAATACTCTGTATTTACCCATCCACCTCAATTACTCAGTCCTTCAAATTTCTAGATCCTTTTTTTATGGGCAGCCAAATTTCAAATGGTAAGCTCCAAGCATCACTTTGAATCTAGCTTAAAGTAATTATTGACAGTATAATTAGTTTTAGCAATTGTTTATTTCTTATGGGTGAGATTCACTCTTAGAACATGTGGTTTGTCATTCATGTTATGGAAATATATTTATCAAATTAAAAATAAATTTTTGGAAATAAATATCACATTAATGATTGTGAAAGGTGAAAAGGGAGACATAGAAAATTTTAACTGTTTCTTTCTTTCTTTTTATAAAAACAGTAAATCTAAAACAAGTAGAAAAGCAGTTGAGATTTGATGGGGTGAATAGCAAGTATATGAGTATTTATTATACATTTAACATGTCAAAACTTAAAGAAAACGTTTACTCTAGCATTCATGTTTTATTTTTAAAGAAACAAGAAAAGCGTTCTGACATGTCAGTTCAGCTATCTGACACAGTTGGGTGTTTTATAGTCATTTTCACAATGCTAGCTTATTTTAATGTTTAGCTAGTAACAATAATACAAAATAGTAAAATAGTTTTTTAAATAATCACTTTAAGCACTTTCTCATAAGGACTAGAATTTTTATTTTGTTTTTTCCAATTGAGAAAGAGTGAACTTTCTTTTTACCTCTAGAGGCACACAAATTGTTAAAATCATGTTTCCAAAGCCCTATAACATCATGGGAAGTTTTCTGTAAAGTACATTTTCTCTTATCTGCTTGGTTGTCAGAGCTACTAGTTTTTTTCTTTAAAAAAAAATTAAGTTTGATAGCATTGCACACTCACACGCACTTGTGAGGAACCATACAGGGATTCTGTAGACCCTTTACCCAGTATTCCCCACTGGTAATATTGTCTATAACCACTACAAAACATCACAACCCAGAAAGTTACACTGATAAGGGCCATCAAATATGCATATATACATATCTGTGTGTATTTATACATGTATGCATATGTATGGTGTATGTATACACATACACATGCATATATTTGCACTTATAAGTATGTGCACTTATTTGTATGTGTATGCATATTTTATTCTATGCAATTTTATTGTATATGTAGATTCATGTGATCCATTTCAATGTATTATTATTATTATTCAAGGCATATTACTATGGCTTATTTTATATATATTGTGAAAAGATCATATGACATGAATTTTGGTGCTGATTTATTTTAAATTAATTTTATCTATGTGGAGTGTAGAAGTTGACTTATGCCAGTATAAAGTCCCTACATAAAAAAGAGTTATTTGTTCTATGGGGAAAATATATGACATGGCACTCTTCAAATTAAGAATATGAAATATCCTGTTCATTTACAGGAAGCACTTGAAAGCTGTTATTTCAGTGCTTACAAGAAGAAACCATCTGAACAAGCTAAAATCAATTACTTTTCTTTGACTCATTACAGAATCACAGTTGCAGGGGTAACCACCACCCCACACATTCTGGAGAGGCCAATGCCTATAGACAATCACAAGCAATTGAGTTTGGCTTTTTTAAAAAGCAGCAGCTGCTAGAGGTGATGGAGTTAGACATCCTTAAATCCTAAGTTTGACCAGTTTGGCAGGTGCAGTGTAGACTAAGGTAGGAGTCAGAAATTCACGGAGGCCTTACTGAGTGGGAGCCCAACATGTTTGTACATTTTGCTTCTGGGAATTTCACCAGGTTCTCATGGTAAAGAACCATAAATTCACTGGTGGATCTGGTGAAAGAAAGCAATAATAACCATTCTGAAACATGTTCAGACCCTTCTTCAGAGAAAAAAGATTTAACAGAACCTTATTATACCTGGGAGGAAAAGGAACAATTATCCAAATCCCATCTAGCCTTCCTGTCATACTTTAAAAAATGAGGGAAAAAAACAAAGAAATATTGTGAAAATCATAGCTTAGAGACACAGGACCATTTAAATATGAAAAATAAAAATAAAACTGTAGAATGCATTTTTACATCCACTCATACACATACTTTATTATCATATCAATAGGACTCATCTAATAACAGTCAATTTTAGCTGAATGAGCTCTAAGCCATAAAATCTATTGTTTCTATTAGTACATAGGGCACCAGAGGAATTTGAAGCATCTGGCATCTACACATACAGCAAATAATACAAACAACTCAACTCCCCAACAGATTTACATAAAAGCTTGCACTAAAAACCCATTTTGCCTCTGTTCACATTGCCTAATTCATCGTGCCAGGCTTTTATCAAAAACCAGAATAGGTATTAAAAGGCAAGAGAAACACATCCTGAAGAGAAAAAGTAAACACCATAACCAGAACCACACAGCACTGTTTTTAGAATCATCAGACAGCAATTCAAAATAAGTACATGAAGGCTTTTAATAAAACAATAGAAAACATGCAAGAACAGATGGGACATGCAAGCAGAGAGATGGAAGCTGTCAAAAAATTATCAAAAGTAAATTTTCAGAAAAACTGACAACAATACAGAGTGCCTCCAACAGACTCATCAGTCGACTGGAAAGGGCCAACGACAGAGTCTATGAGCTGGAACATCTGTCAACAGAAGCTTACAAAACTGAAATTAAAAAAATAATAATGGAAAATATAGCCTATATACCCCCTTCCAAAATAGTCAAGAACTATGGGGCAATTTCCAAAGACATGACTTTTACTTGCAATGCTAGAGAAGAAAAAAGGGACAAAGCAAAAGAAATGACTGAGGTAACACTGGCTGAGAATATTCCAAATAAGTAATAAACACCAAAATATAGATTCAAAAAGCTCCGAGAATACCATGTAGGGTAACTGCCAAAAAACTATACCTAGGCATGTCATATCCAGGCTGAAAAAAGCCAAAGACAAAGAGAAAATCCCAAAAGAAGTCAGATAAATTAAAATTAGAATATTTTCTGTAGCATATCCGAAAAAAATTGGCAAGAGAAAATAAACTATAAAAAAATCTAGCCAAATTTTGAATATCTGATGTGAATTTTAACATAACTTATTTTGTTCTAACCAAATGCTGTAACCAAATTATGGTACTTTACAACCTAGATTGAGACATATCTTGTAGTCAGAATGCTACAATTTATTTCTAGAGTATCCCAGTAGACTTTTTAAAAAATAATAAGGGGCTTATTTGAGTGATGGTGTTATGACACAAAAAGATCATCCAAGTTTTAACTCACAGTCAGATGTCCAAATTCTACGATTTTGAAAGGCCTCAGTGAGTTCTAGTCTCTGAGTGAATCACAATACAAAGGGGAACAGACCTCATCTGCCCCTGAGAGCCAAGGAAGAATTCTGGTCACAGAAGGTAGGGGTTCACTCAGAGCTTACAAGCAAAGGAGTTTGAATGTCTTATTTCAACAAACAAGGAGCTTCTAGGATTAAAAGATTTCCGCATAAAAAAAGGATATCTTGAAAGTGAAGTAAACACTCAATACCCACCGAAATCTTAAACAAGCTTTGCATTACACTGCGGGCCCTTTCCACACCCATGCCAATCCCATAGCTTGCACATGCAGACTCATAAAACTAGTAATTATATATTTAAGCAAATCTGAAATACACAAAACTGTGCTTAACTTTAGTTAAAGCTTATTAAGTGTTATCAGACATGAAATGAAAATTACATTCTTTTAAAGGTTGAAAGCTTTGCAATTCCGTCATTCAAGGACCTGGTATTTCTTAGGAATTCTAGTAACTTTGTTGCATTAATGTTTTGCGTTAATGAGGACAAACAATTGAAAGGAAAAGAAGGACTCATTTGCTGAGATCAAAGGTATACATTCTTTTTCAAAAATTTCCTGTCTGAAATTTTCCTATGAAAGAAAAATAAGAGCTTCAGATCTTATTTTCAAGGAATCTTAATATGTTAATTACAGTCATTAAGAATAATAAACCTTAGAATCCCACACATTGTCAGAGCTAAAAACCCAGTGAAGCAAAAATTTACCATTTACTAATTTAGCCTTAACACAAACTACAGTTTTAACATACTACAGTTTTAGATTTAAAAATAATAACTTATTACTGACAGTTGCAAAATGTTTTGGCTCTGGACAGCAGATAAATTTTTACTTTTTTTTCCTTTCGAATTAAAAACAAATAACTTTTAAAAACTTTAGAGTATGTGCCTTTATTGTTGGCCTTAAAAGGATTGCAGTCCATTAAAAGTTTTACATTTCTAAATTTTTACAAAAGATTTTTAAATGGCATCAGTTATGCCAGCCTTCAATTAGGGAAGCCTCTTAACCTTTGCAACACATGTTAATATTTTTTCAATCCTGTTTTCTCTTTCTTGGTAAAAGTAATGAATGCTACTTCCATGTTTGGTTATAAAATGCTCTGCATGAGAATTCATGTTCTCTTTCGTCACTTGATCTGCCAGATCCAGTAGAACATTCCGGAGAGAATACTAAATGATGTAGCTACAACCTTGTCAATGTCAGGATCCCCAAGTAATGGTTTAGCTGGGAACTGTCCAGAAAGACACTTGACTGCACTGGACTCTTGTGTGAATGAAAAATAGATTTCTGTTATACTCTGCCCCTGCAATTTTGGGATTGTGTCATTAACTAGCTTTAATTAAACTTACAAAACCATTGTAACACATTCTCTGATCAATCAGGCAATAGGTATGCCACTGTTAAAACAAGATGCGACCCTCATCTGCCAATAGCCACATACTCATGTGCAAGTCACATAACACTGAGTTTTAGTTTCACTATTCAGAGAAACTGGGATGACAGTTTTACATGGCCAATGGGTCCAGACCAGCTTAACTCTTGAAGAAGCCTGTCTACTAACTCTAAGATCTGAGATTCTAAATTTTAATATTTATATTGACAAAGTTGTTGGAGAGTGTTCTAAAGTCCACTATGGGCTCAACACATTGGGGGAGTTACTGGGGAATCATATGTTGTTTCTACTATTAAGCATTATTCTACTAAGTAATATTAACTACTATCATTTTCATGGTACTAACCCATACAATGACGTACGATAAAATAAAAGTAGAAAATATTAAAATACTAAATGTCTCTATAGGACATTTATTTCTCTTTTTAATTTACTGTTATCTTTTAGAGAGAGGAAAGAGGGGAGGAGGAGAGGGAGAGAAGCAGCGGTTGGCTGCGTCAGTTGGCACACACTCTGACTGGGACTGAACTCGCAATCCAGGCATGTGCCCCAACTGGGAATCAAACTGGCAAACTTGGGGTTGACAGGACTATGCCCAGTCAACTAAACCACATAACCAGGAGCTATAGAACTTTAATTTCAACATGACTTTAAATACTGTGCATAACTTAAACAAGACACAGATGTGGATGTTTTATATGAGTCATACAGGTTGGGTAGATAGGATGAAGTTTGTGGGGAATGAAAAGGGGGAGCACATCAGCAAGGGAAGGCAGGGAGCACAGCACACTCACGTTTCGGAAGTGGCCATAGCCACCATGGCCAAGACATGGAAGCAACCGAAGTGCCCTCCACAGATGACTGTAAAAAGAAGTCTTGGCTATGTAGCTAAACTATCTGTTATTTCAGGCATTAAAAGACCATGTCTCGAATCTAGTCTGCCACCTGGTCTGCAAGCTGAGAATGATTTTTATATTTTTAAATAATTGGAAAAAAACTTGGAAAATATTTCATGGCATTCAAAACTCATTTTAAAATTAAATGTCAGTATCCATAAATGAAGTTTTATTAGAAACAACCACGCACATTTGTTTTGTTTTGTTTTTTTAAATTTTTGTAGAAGCTTTCATGCTACAGAAGAATTGACTAGTTGCTATAGAAACTGTATGGCCTGTGATGCCAAAAATATTTACTACCTGGCCTTTTGCAGACAAGTTTGCCAATTCTTGGTTTATTTTTTGCTACAATACTCACTTTAGTAATTTGTAAAATGTAATAGACAATATGAAAAGTTGTCTGCAATGATGCTTAGAGATAACAGAAAAAAATTTAAAAATATCACTGTTTTCTACTTTTTGTGTAGTCTTTTGGAAAGAACCTAATCTTTGAAATCAGCCAGACATCAGATTGAATTTGGGATCCTTCATTTACTACTGCCTTGATTTTATACAAGTCACTCAACTTGTGTAGATTATTTTTGCTCTACTACAATGTTGGTAATTCCTAATGGAGTTGTAAGGATTAAGTGACATGACACATGATTGGACCATAAGTACACTCACAGTTAATGTTTTCATTATTTGCCCAGAGGACTATAAATACACATTTTGATGTGAAATTCAGAACACCATTTGTAGTCTTGTTTAAGAAACTACTCTCAATATCCAGAGGTTTATGAAATTTTAGACTTTTTTTCTTATAATGGATGAAAGTCTAAATATTGTACATACTTTCCTTAAGAAAAGTTAGAATGCATTTTAGTTCTATAATACATATACGATATAGCTTCACAAAAAAAGTTAGGTTTCTAGAGTTTTTCAGAGGCACACCCAAGGTTTCTCTAGTTTCCATCTGGCAGAACTGATTTTCGGAGATCAAGCATCAATTCCTGCCTCGTCACTTGTCCTTCAGCGCTTTACCTCACCAGTGAGATTTACTTTGAATATTGTGTGGGTTTGTTTAGCATGACTTGTGGAGTTTTTATTTTAGGATTTTATAATAACTTAATCATATTTTAGTTGTTTGGATAGTGCATCAATTTTAGTAAATACTGTTCATAGTCAGGTGTATATAACTACACACAACACTTAATATTAAGACAGTGTATACTTACTTCAATTAATACTGGAATACAAAATACAAAAGAAATAATCATTAGCTAGTAAAGCCAGGAGTATCACAAATGGTGTTTCTTTCTGGCTGGTGTGACTCAGTGAATTCAGTGCAGGCCTGTGAACCAAAGGGTCGTTGGTTTTATTCCCAGTCAGAGCACATGCCTGGGTTGCAAGCCAGGTCCCCAGTGGGGGGCATGTGAAAAGCAAGCACACCTTGATGTTTCTCTCTTCCTTTCTCTCTTCCTTCTCCTCTCTTTAAAAATAAATACATAGCCTTGGTTGGCATAGCTCAGTGGATCGAGTGCAGGCTTGCCAAATAGGGGGTCACAGGTTCGATTCCCAGTCTAGGATACATGCCTAGGTTGCAGGCCAGGTCCCCGGTTGGGGTGCACATGAGGAGCAATCACACACTGATGTTTCTATCCCTCTCTTTCTCCTCCCTTCCCCTCTCTCTAAAAATAAATAAAATCTCTTAAAATGTAAAAAATAAAATAAATATAGTACTTTTTCATGACTACAGGCACTCAATATGTGCCTATAGGTAGTCTCAGTACTTGTGAGACAGTGATGTGGAACTCAGCAAAGGTCTAGAGGACAGGGCTCGGGTACTCCCTTGGCTCCCCATCCATATCACTGGCACCACCCTCCACCGCATGCACACCCATCTATATTGCTACTGCTTTTCTGGAAATGGTGCAACTGAGCCAGGTATGTGTGTCAAAGAAGATTAAGAGGAAGCTAAGAAGCAGTTTTTGCGTGAAGGCAGAAAAGCAAGAATTCCACTAGGGCTTCCAAAGATATTTTCCTAATTAAGCAAATCTGCTAATGCTGCTCCCATTTTCAAAAATCTTTATTGGCCTTTTATCCCTGAAAAATAAAGCTCATGCTCACAGCACTTCTAAGTCACATTCTCTCCTTTGTCTACTTTTATTTTTCTGTGTCCGTTCTGCTCTCTTCCTCCAACACAACATGTTCTATTAATTGATATCTCATCATTTCTCATCCTTTCCTTCATGTTTCCCTCAGTCTATGATTCTTTCTCTCCCTGGAAATTGCTCTTCCCAGACTCACATGATAAACTCCTACTCAAATTCAAAAGCCAACTCAAATGCTTATTTCTTGCTGAATCTTTCTGTGCATATTGCCATTAATTGTTTTTGTAGTACTTGGTTTATACCTCTACTCACCATATTTTATTTACAATAATTTGTTCACACCTGCCTCTCATTTTGTTACGAGCTCTCTGAGGCAGAATGTCATATTGTTTTTCAGTTTTGACTCTTCAGTATCAAGCATGGAACCTGACACATGGTTCCCATCAATACTGGCTGATTATACAAAAAAGAAAATTGTACTTTTTTGGTAAAATGATAAGATTTTAATACAAGCACTCTGCTTAACCAAATGGCATTTATAAGAGGTGTTGTCATATCTATCTGTATACTCCCTTTTTTTGCCCTTTTGACTTTCTAACATAGCCATTTTTCCTTTTGTTATTGGTTGTCATTTCTATATTATTATTGTATCATATACTAGCAATGGTTTCAGAGGAAAAGAATATGGCTATAAACTCAAATACATACCTACACATACCTAGGTTAGTATTCACTTAGTACCTTCATTCCTGTGCTTTTCAGAATTTCTCTACATCTAAAACTTGTTCGATTAGAACTGCAAGACGACATCCTCTAAGAAATTCGTAGGGAGAGAGAGACAACCCTACACATCTTAACTTCATAAAAATATCTTTTTCGTTCATGAAATAACTAGTGTGGCTTATTTTAAACCATTTTTGGATGAATGTGAAGTATCACATTGCTGTTATTTTTATCACCTTGCATCTAATGTAAACATCTGGTCTCATTGTTATGTATGCCATTATTAACATTCATTGTACTACAAAGAAAATTATTGCATATCAAAAGGGTATGCTGAATGAAGGAATCTAAATATAAAAATATTTCCAAAAATAAAAAAGCTTTCAGTTGCCTTGTCTTACAGAACGATAACATAATTTTCATAAAATATTCTAGGGAAGTTAAATTTAATGGACCATACTTTTTTAAAATTTTGTTTTCATTCAAAATAAGGGATACAGCCAAAAGGAAAAAGGACTCATGGACATGGAGAACAGTGTGGCAACTTCAGGGAGAAGGGAGGTATAAGGGAGATAAATGGTAATGGGAAAAAATACAACACAAATTTTAAAAAAACAAGGTTTTCTCCTTTTGGTAAACTATCATTTATGGTGACAAAAATACGTTTTCCTGTTTATAGTTTAAAGCCATTGAAAAATGGATTTCAAATATGCATCTAAAAATTATCAAAATTGAGACAACAAGGAAAAGCTATTAGAAATATGTTTTGCAAATTCTAGTCTTATGTTTTTACTTATAAAATGTATAATTATGAAAATGCCCTTACCTCTGTAAGTGTCCCCAGTTTATTTATAAAATTTTACCTCTATTACTTTCATTTCAGTGTTGTTGCTTCATAGGGTTATGCTGAAGAGTATGGCCCAGTATAGATCAGGCAAGCAGTGTAAACGACTAAAATGGAACTGTTGAAATACTATAGGGAGGAGTGAGGTCTGTGGCCAGTCTTATTTAAATGACTTAAAGTTAAAATTTTAATTTAAGAATTAATTTATTATTATTGTCATTTTATTATAGTCATTATTCCATCATTTGATGTAGACTAATAATGATGCATTCTATTGTATTGATTGTGTGGTGTTGTATTATATTTTTGCTTGTTATATTTACCAGAATTTATGTTAAATAAGAACATGTTCAATTAAAAATTCAAAGAAAGTTAATATTACCCATACTTTATCATAAAGGAAGTACATATAAAAAGAAATAAAATTATTTCAGTGAGCATTTTATACCAACATTCAAATAAAAATAAAATAACAAATCCATATATGATTGTATGATGCACATTAAAATTTGTTAAATAAAATGTAAATGCCAGGCTACACAAAGGTAAAAATAACAACCTAAGTGTTTTTGGATTGCTAAAGAAATTATTAATATGTAGTGATATCTTTTGTTTGTTCAAAATAAATGCATATTTAAACAATTTTTCCTATGCATCCCTCTGTGAAGAGGAAGAGATAAATAAGAGTGATGGGGTACCTCAGAATCACTGCTGTACAACATTGGTGATATGTCCACCACGCATAGCTCAGCCAACTCTCCTCAACCAGATGAAATGAGAGTCGCTGAAGCAGCTATTTAGAGCTGGCTGACAGCTGCCTCAGGTACATGTTGATAGTATTTTTTACCACATTAAAAGAGGCATTTCCCTTTCAAAAACACTGGGAGAGGGGGGCTCATATAATTGGGCATTCCATAGGGAGCTATCATTGCCTTCAACGATCATTGAGACTGAAGAAAACAGTGCAGATTTCAGGACACTAATTTATAATACTGTCATTTTTTACCTGGCAGGTTAATAGTTTTTTCCCTCTGCTTTAATGAAGAAATAACCTTTGATATAAACTATGAAATCAATAGAATTATATAAAAAGTGTTGCTCCTAATGCATTGTTCCTAATTTACAACCACCTGTGATTTCTAATCTTTTAGGAAGTAATGTGGAAGCATGTTCAATAAATAGGTGGAAGAGATAAAAGTTGTGGAGTTATTTGGGGAAAGTGAAACCAGGCTTTGTTGGATTAGAGTAAGATAACCGTGCTGGCAGAGTTTCAGTGAGCTAAACCTGATTTCTCACTTAGGTCGGAGAAAACCACTCTTTCCATTAAAATATTTACTTTAATCTTTTCTCTTAATCTGGATAATCTCAGTTGATATATATACTGTTTACATATTAGGAAGAGAATGAAACTATGTCAATTCATACAAAGCATTATGTACACATGACAGAAAGATCCTCTGCCTGTGTTTGAATCCATGGGTACCAGAGAAAATCTGAATGTTGGAGATACCAAAGTGATAAGTACAGAGAATAATTATCCAACTTTATGTAAAGATTCTTTTAAATATGCAATAAGTATACACTTTAAAGAGTAGATATTTTATAGAAGTGGCACACCCTACCACAAAGTTAGTAAAGAAGGACAGTCAGCCCTGGGTTGCTGTGACTCAGTGGATTGAGCACCATCCTGTGAACCAAAGTACAACTGGTTTGATTCCCAGTCAGGGCACTCACCTGGGTTGTGGGCCAGGTCACCATGGGGGGGGTGAGAGATAGCCACACATAAATGTTTCTCTCCCTCCCTTTCTCCCTCCCTCTTCCTCTCTCTAAAAATAAATAAATAAAGTCTTTAAAAAAGAATGATAGTCATAGTGAGAATATCCCTGTATAAAAATGATTATTTAATATTTTAAATGATTAAAACATATTACCTGGAATAGTTAAGAGATATGAAATAAACCCATGTCAGGTGTTATTGTGTCATTAATTAAATGACTTTCATACATAATAATAATTAGTTGAACACAATATGCACCATAATAAAGAAATATATAAAGTCTAGATTTAGCTTACTTTATGGGAAGATTACCAAATGTAAAACAGGAGAAACACCTGGGAAGCTGAATCATGATTAATGGTTTTTCTACTGAAAAAATTAAGGGGAAGGCATTCTCCTTTAAGAAAATAGGATATGTCAAGGTAAGGTCGTGGAAAAGAGCACAATATGAGAGGGAAACTCTCAGTACTTCCTTATCAGTCTATGGAGAGATAAGCAGGGATCAAAACATGAAAATATATTTTGTAGTGCTAATAAATTGAGATTTCTGGTTGGTAACAGAGATTAGAAAGTGTTTAATATTTTTGAATATAGAATGCATAGAGAAAAAAAAGACACAAGGAAGGCAGGATCAGAAGGCTCTGTAGGCAAAATGATAGATACTTCATTCCTTCTTGAATGTCCCTTAAAAGAAGTATAAAATACACAATGAGAAAGAAAGTTCTAATAACAGGAAACTAGGGATATAGGCACCTTTTTATACCACAAAATTTCAAAGAACTTAATTAATGAAGCAAAACTATGTTTATACAGTTGCTATTACATCCTAGATACTCAAATGTAAAATATATATATTATAGAATATAGAATAAATAAATTATTATAATATAATAATATTATGAATAATGTAATTTTATATAATAATGTATAAAATATAATTAAAATATACTTATATATTATTTATAATATATAAATATATAATATGCTTATATATTATAAATAATCAAAGAGCACGTAAGTACAGTGATCTGAAAAACAGACCAACATGGAAGCAGTGATGCGGGTAATCAACCTGGCGTGTCTGTCCAAAAGTATTGTATGTCCGAAGTATATTAATAAGTTTCAGCCTTATTGCTGATAAAACAAAATAAACACAATAAAATTCAACCAATGAGTGTTTTCTCTTTGCTTATTTCACATTCAAATTTGGTAGAAGTGAGGGGAATGAGTGTATTCTACTCCCGCATGCTCATGCCTGACAAGAATCTTGCAACCAGACTATGGAAAATTCCTAACATTAGTAAGAAAGAGATGGTTTAGTTTAGTAAAGATATTTTAATAATGTGAACAGATCGTTCACAGAAAGAGGATATTCAAATGGACAATATGCAAAAAAGAAGATGCTTAATGCCACTTATTAGCAGGCAGATGAAAATTAAAATCACACAAGTATACCATTTTACAATCATTGAAAGGCTAAAAAGGAAAATACAAAATACATCGAGAGTAGGTGATAATATGAAAAAATGGGGACCTTATTACTTTGTGGGTGGGGATATAAAGAATACAGCTCCTTAAAGAGTTTTTTTCCCTGGCTAGTGTGGCTCACTGGATTGAGTACCAGCCTGTGAACCAAAGGGTTGTTGGTTTGATTCCCACTAGGGCACATGCCTGGATTGCGAACCAGGTCCCCAGTAGAGAGGTGTGTGAGAGGCAAGCACACATTTATGCTCTCCTCCCTCTCTTTCCTCCTTCCTGTCCCCTCTGTCTAAAAATAAATAAATAAAATCTTTAAAAAATAAAGAATTTTTGGTAGCATCTATTAGAACTGAACATATCATAGCCAACAGAATGGAGATGATTTCCACATCACTTTTAATTCGATATAACAACTTACTACAGGTACCTAATCTCATTTATTTTAATAATCTTGGTGCCTTGCTTTTTTTCTATGGAGGAAACAGAGATTTAGAGAAGTTAAACAGATATAGCCATTAAGCGTTCAAAGTCACCAGAAGGGAGAGGGGAGGGAATTTCAGGGGAAAAGGGGGAAGGGTTTACAGGAACAAGTATAAAGGACACATTGACAAAAACTAAAGCGGGTAGGAATGGGAGGGAGGTGGGGAGCACTGGGGCAGTGAGCTGGAATGGGAGTAAAAGACAGAAAACTGTGCTTGAACAACAATTAAAATAAATTTCAAAAAAGAGTTCAAAGTCAGATTAATATTGGTTCAAAATCAAACTTTGTCATTTTATACCAGGTTATCTTTGGGCAAATAACTTTGCCTCTCTCTGCCTCAGATACACAATTAATAAACTAGAGATAGTAAGGGTATGCAGGGATATTCTGACAACTACATAATGCAATGCATGAGAAACTGCAATATCTTGAAATAAGTAATATAATAATGATTATTATAAAAATTTTAATGTATCTAGCAATACATTTTTAGGATAATTTTAGACTACATATGACTTTACACCGTAAGATAAATAAAAGCTTGAGTAAATGAGGATGCACACTGACGATAAATGTGATTAGGAATCACATTGTTTTTTACAGCTTATCTTAACTACTTAGTATATTTACTTTTATATTCAACATAAAACATTTATAAAAATAAATCGCTATGATTAATTTTAATACATTATCACAGAACTGTAGAGATACAACTCTCCACTTACTCATAGTTTAAAAGGCATAATAGGGGCTAAGGAGTATAAATAGACTTTTTGAATCCTGTCATCAGAAGTCACCTTGGGTGGGGAAAGATCAGCTTGATAGAAGGTCTGGATCCTCCAGGATCATTATAGCCCTAATAATGTCACTTATCTCTCCTTTACACTTTGGACTCCTGTATAATATTTTATTTGAAGCAAACGTTCACTATTACTAAAGATTGAATAATATTTTTTCACTGTAATAATGACTAATGACAGATAGTCTCTCTCAAGACAAAACAACAGCAAATGTTAGGTCTAAGGGTTTTGCCAATAACACAGGATTTGAAATGTCCTCCATATATCCCTATTATTGTTTAACAAGATTTTTTCTGAAGTAATATATATTTTAAAACAAACCTAGATGCAACTATTTAATAATTACATTAATATTATATATTTTCATACTTGGAAATACAAAAAATAAAGAGCTGTTCAATTGTTGCTTTGGTGTTTAGAAACATATTTGGTGGGTTCCATTTGATGTTTTGAAGTGTGTATTTAAACTTAAATACATTAATTTTTACTAATTCTCATGGTACCTTTCAAACATATCAAAATAAGAAAGATTCACATAATGATCATCATAAATATACTGAACAACTTCAGCAATTATTAAATAATGGGCAACAATATTTCATAGATACCATACAAGCCTTTCCTTTCCCTGGATTATGTTTAAATTAAACTATCTTGGACATCATTTAGTTTTACTCACCAATATTTCTAGATATATGTATGAGAATATTTTTAAATGAACATAATAACAATATAATGTTACACTAAATAATTAACAATAATTTTTATATCATCAAATATCTAGTCAATGATACGTACTTTTCCCCCTTCCACTTACTTTCTCCAGCATATAACTTGAAGTAATAGTTCATCTCAGTTCATATCTATCAGTTCTTATCTCTCCCCAAAAGAACATTTTTAGACATATTTTTCCCATTCACTTCCCCACTCCATGAAATTTTATTTCCTTTGATGTATTAATAACTGTTTATGCTATGGCCCTTTGGAGGGTCAAATGACATTTTAATGTCTAAAATACTTTTGTGCCCCAAGAACAAAATTTCTTCCTAACTCCTTACACATTTTTGATAAATAAGTCATATCTTACACTGGGAATTTTATGGCATACTTTTAATTTTATAGCCATCATTTACTCTTAGTTCTAAGAGTAAATAAATTTACATTGAATGCTCATCTCAGTTCTTATGTGAGTGTCTCTCAAATAATTTTTATTTTAACACTTCATTCTAAACTTGACTATTCAAGAGTTGTTCATGGGAACATCATCCCCTGATCTCTTTCATATTTATAATAGTTGCTTTCACATTTCAAGATCAGTTGGTTCGTATATCTTTTTTTCTTGGACTTTTTCAACATAACACTTCTTTGTCCTCTGGCACAAAGTACTGTTGTCCAGATGGCCAAAGCAATTTGACTTTCTTTCTAAGAGCCTCCATTGTTTCATTTAAGTGATCAAAAGATATTTTTTGCAATCTTTTAATTTTATTGGAATACATTCTTGTGTTGGCCATTCAAGTTTATTATTACCTCAGTATTTATTCATGATTAGTTTAGTATATATTAGTATATCTGCTTTATTTATCCTAGGAGTCATCACATTTTAAATATTTACCTTCATTTTGTTTTTCACAAACTTTTCTTGAAGGATTGTTGTTAGAATGTCTACTACTCAATTACTTTGGTTCTTTCTGTGATATGTATGCTGTATTTTGGTATATCTTCACTTCTATTCTGTCTCTCACATTTAAAGAAAATCTCTTTCTTCATTTTCTTTGGACTATAAATATTATCCTTCAGTCTATCTCCTTTTTCTCTTAAGGTAATGTATACCGAGCATTTTGATATTCATTTATCAAATATGTGTTCCTTCTAGCTCATTCTCAGTTGGTGTTTTTTTCATTTTTTTCTTTTCATTTCTTATTCTTTACTAAAGTTTCCTGTGGTTTTTTAAATTTAATTTATTCACAGACATTTCTTTTAAGGTGCTCCAAATGAGATTTCTGCTATTCTTTCATATTCCTTTTAAATCTCCTTTTACTTTAAAAGTTATTTCAGCTTAAGCTTCAGGTAATAGTTTTCTTCTCCTGTATATTTTCAGTGCAGTTATATTGCCTGTATGAATGGTATTCTATTTCTTTTCTCTTTATTTTTATGATATATTGTGTAGAATTTGACAGCAACTTTTTCCTGTCGCTCATGCTTATGCAACGTGGATTTTCTTACAGTTTTGCAGGAAACAAGTAGGTTAGGAAGCTCTTCCAGGTTAAAGCTCTAGACCTCTTTCACTGTTATTTTTAGGTACAATTAAATTCCTAAATTGGCCTTTTATTGGCCTTTTTTATTTCAAAAGTCTGCATTCTTTGAGCCTCTTCTCACTACTCTTTCTTTCCCCCCATTGTACCTATCCTGCTCACGTTAGAGAATAAAGATTTGTTTTGGGAAGATTTACTAATAAAGCAAATAATATATATTATACAGAATACTCATCAGTATTAATTTTCTCCTTACTTTTACTCCTTCCAAATTATGATTATGTTCTCACATTGGATTTTCAAGCTATGGAGAAAACACCTGGTGATGAAATAAGTATTTCCTAGTTGTCAATGCTGTAAAAAGCCCCACTGCCTTCCTCTAACTCCCCCCAAAACCTTATCGATATGACAGGTTTGACATTGTCTGGGGATTTGTCCCTACCCACAGTACCATGAAACCCATGGGGATTGCTGCTGCAGAGTGGGGACTGGAAGAACTGAGTCAAGCTTTTCAGAGTAATTTGGGCAGTGCTTAGTACAACATGTTCAACACTGGTAGACAATAAAAAGGTCAACAACCCTATGAAGATAGGAAGACAGAGATAGGTTTTTGGTAATGACAACTGAGACAATCTCAACAGGATATAAAAATAAAATCAAATGAAAGAAAAACAATCTGGTTGCTAGCATAGGAAGAAAGAAAGGAATGTGTGATGGAATAGAGAAGCAACAATAAGCCAATACAAAGCTGGGCTATCACAGTGGGAATATAATCTCTGTTTTACTTTAATTAACACTTTATTTTTCTCCCCCTTTGAGGTGCTACCTCCCATGAAGAGTAATAATTATGCCTAACATAACAGTTTAGTTTCCAACTGGTACATAAAAGAATTGGCATGGTGCCACAGCAAAATGGTGGCTGGCAGAAGTTTGTGTTTCTCCTGTGCTTGGGATGTGAGTTCCTTCCCCTCACCAAAGGACACACTTAGATGCTCTATAGCATAGCGGTGCACTTTGCTGGTTTTTCTTCATATACTCCCCACCTATGCCCCATATTCCATTCTCTGTACTTGTCTGAGCTGTTTCTTTTATCAGAGAGTCTGCCCTCTATAGCCTACATTACCAGACAACCACGGGGGCCAGTTAAGCATCGTTTCCCATTTCAGAACTAATCCCAACTAGATTGCCTCTGTTAGTTAACTGCTATTTTTTGTTCTGTATGGATACTATCAATTCTACTGATAGTAGGAAGCCCCACTCCAGGGTAGTATCTCTATTAACTCCAAATGACGAATATGGGCCTCATGAGCTTCACAAAAATGTTTTCTTGGTTCTTGAAGGTCGTTAATGGCTAAATATTGTAGCTTTTCTTTTGTGTATTTCATTTCTTCACAGAGAAGAACCTATACTTTCCTAAGATTCTTTGGAGACCAGACTCTGGTTATCAGCCTGTAGATAATGATGGATGTATATCTCTACAATTTCTGTATTCCCTATAGTATCCAAATTAAAATAGACCTTTAGCTGAATCTCATTATAAAGCACAATATATTTCTATTTTGAAATAATTTAGACAATTTTTTGAATTTTTTATTTTTTAAAATTTTTTTTAAATATTTATCTTTATTTATTTTTTAATATTTTATTTATTTATCTTTAGAGGGGAAGGGAAGGAGAGAGGAAGGAAACATCAATGTATGGTTGCTTCTGGTGCATCCCCTGCAGGGAACTGACCCCTGCCGGAAACTGGCCTGCAACCCAAGCATGTGCCCTGACTGGGAATCGAACCGCGATCATCTGGTTCGCAGACCCGCGCTCATCCACTGAGCTATACCAGCCAGGGCTGAATTTTTAAAAATATTTTATTTATTTATCTTTAGAGGGGAGGGAAGGAGAGAAGAAGAGAAATATCAGTGTATGGTTGCCTCTCGTGAGTCCCCTGCTGGGAACTGGCCTGCAACCCAGGCATGTGCCCTGACTGGGAATCGAACCACAATTGTGTGGTTCGCAGGCCCACGCTCAATCCACTGAGCTACACCAGCCAGGGCATTAGAAAGTTTTTTTTATAAATGTAGAAGAAATCATTAATGAACCTTCAATCATGGTATCAGATTGCATTCAGAACCAACAAGTATTGCACATCGTATCTTTTCCAAAATTTGCAGAACAATGAGATCAAACTATTCTGAAATGAATAAGTAAATTAAGTGTGTATTGCATTTGATGTTTATAGCAATAAATATTTAATGAAATCACTTCATAGCAGTCATATTTTTTAAAAAGTTGTATAAGACTCATGAAAATGGAGAGAATTTGATGAGAAAAAAAGGCAAAAACTGAAAGAAGTCATTTTGAAGAATGATCATGAAAATAAATCTCCACACTCATCAAGTCAGTTGGACCGAACATATGGCCCAGGCCTCATATGCACTAGCTCACCTGAAATGTTCTTTACCCCACCATTTTTGAAAATTCATAAAAGCTTTAGTTTTTATTACTTTCTCCTTCAATATAGGGGGAAAAGTTGAGGCAACCATTTCTTATAAAATACCTTTCTAAGTATTTTAAATGATTCATCATTTACCCCTTTGCAAAGCAAAAGTGATAAGCTAAGCCTAGCAGGTTCCAATACATAAATCATCGTGATAGCAATAACAAAGGGGCGTGATGATGTTGAGTGTCTTAGGCAGAAATTACTGGTGTTACTCAGCACAATGTGCAGAGAGTTTGGGATTAATCACATCATTTTATACTACCTTGAATGATGCATTCTATTAAAAATATTATTATTGTTCAGACCATTTCCCTTAACAAAATCCTATTCTTCTCTTGGTACCATAAAATGTTGATTAAACAAAATTCCAGAGGCATGATTATTTGCTTAAAGGAGGATCAAGGGAAAGAACCCTAATTAAAAAACTTAAAATATAACTGTGTCATACCTTTGAATGGCATGTTTTATAATTCTTTGATGAGCATATGCTTTTGCCCTTGAGTCATGATAAGAAAAACTAATTCCCACTGAATAGCAGAGTATTCATTTTGTGGACTCAGTAGGGTCTGTACCAAGTTGACCCAAATCCACCAGAACCCAACAACTGGTTTTATTTTTTTCTCATATAATTATAGACAAGAAAAGCTTTTTAAAAATGTATTTTTATTTTTTATTTTTATTTATTTATTTTTTTATTTAGTTCTTATTCAAATACAGTTTTCTGTTTTATATTCCCTGCATAGTTTTGATTAGTTTAATTTTCTTATCGAAAGGAAATTACATACGAATATACAGATTTTACACATACACACACACTTGTTTGCTTTACCTACATCCTCAATATCTACTTCATAGTTTATCAGTTTTGCTTCTTTAATTTTATGTCTATGATCATCATTGCCTACATAGGTGCTTCAGAAAAATATAATTTTCCATGTCCTTTAATTAAAATGCATATCTAAATAGAACATGCTGTGCTTCTTAGGAATCACTTTGTTCCCTTCAATAAAGCAGACATATACGCGTCTTCCTCTCCCTGGCTAACAGCACACATCTAAGACAAAACCACAAATTATTAAATCATCCGCATCTCTGCCCTTTCCTCCCTCTCCTGAAAATTACCACCGACATATCCATTACCTCTTTTTTGAGAAAACTTCCACTGGTCTTGTTTCTTTCCAATTAATTCTCCAAAGTGTTGCTAGAATAATTATTCCAACGCAGTAATCTGTTCATGCCATTCCCCCACTTAAAATCATTCTGTGAGTTTTCTCTTTGCCTGTCCTTCCCTGACACATGGGAAACTTAACTAGTCAGTTTTATAAGAGACAGTGTAGTGCTATGCAATGTTTTGCGACCTCTGTTTTATGATCTAATATTAGCTGGTTATAAAATCAATTTAGTGGGTCATGTGACCCCTAGTTTTAATAAAATAAAATTTAATAGTCTATGCTAAAGTATAATACAGAAAAACAGCACCCACAATTAGTAAACTCATGGCAGATGCAGGGCCTTGGAAAACAATGCTGACTCCAAGGTGCCACATAAAGACGAGATGGGGAGCACTTTGCGTTACCTGGAATTTTACTTTTAGAGGGAGGCAATGAGTGAATGGGATTTTTCCATCCCTCATAGAGGGTGAGCGTGTTCTATGTGTACGAAAAAAGTGAAATTCCTATTTGGTGATTATCACTCTATAGCAGGCTGCCTCTAAATTTTGTAGCTTTAAAAGCAACAATTTGTTATATGTTATCACACTGTGGATTGAACAGGCAGTTCTTGTCTTCTTTGTGGTGTCAATTAGAGCCATCAATTCAGTAGCATTCAGGTAACTTCTCACGCATCGGGGACGTTTATGTGGACTGTAGGCTGTGGATCCACATGTCCTCTGGGTCCTCATGGTTTCTCATTTCCCACAGCCTCCCCGTCTAGAAGACTAAGCTGGACATCCTTATAGTCTTTTAGATACTGTACAACAAAGAACCACTCCCTCCCTATTCCATCAAAGCAAACATGTAGATACAAAGGCAAGGGAAAGCACACTTCATTTCTTATTTGAAGGAGTGGAGAACATGTTAAGGCATTCTTTAATCCACACAGGTTACTAACCGGGCCCACTCTGTCACAGACAATGTGTTAGTCCTCAAACACGCTTCATTTTTACCCTGGGCACGTCGGTGGGATGGTAACTGCTTCTTGCCATTGGAATGTGAGATGATATTATTATTCCCTGTGAGATAAAGCTTACAAAAATGTGTACACTCTCACACTGAGGCCTTTTTTTGATCCTGGATTGATTAGAAGGATCCAACCGAGGAGCTAGAGGCCTTCAGAGATGGCCTGCCTCTGGTTCCGTGATTGACTACTCAGGGAAATACAATGAAAGGGAAAAATAAACCTTTCTTGGGATACAGAATCTAGTTATTGTTAGAGCATCTAGCATTACCAAGAAGAGATGTTTTTTAGTGAAACTTTACATTAAAAGCGCATGTGTGTGAATGGATCCAGGAGTCCCAGTTTGTGATATAAATCCATTCCTCTCCGTGAATCTCAGTAAACAGAGTTTAGAAGCCGTTAGAGTAGTGGTGAAGATCACAGAATTTGGAACTTCACCATCTTGATTCTATTAATAGCCCTGTAGTTATTATGTGTTCTTGGGGAAGTTATTTAATTGCCCTATATCGTACTTTCCTCAGCCATAAGTGGGTATAGGATAGTCCCTACTTATTAAGGTTATACAAGAATGAAATCATGTCATAACATACATCGGATGAAGTTTTACAAAAATAAAAATAAAAAAAAGAAACTGACCCAAGTAGAACAAGGAAAGTTTAAGATAGGGTGTTACTTTAAAAATATTATAAGAGATAAAGGGGTAAACAAGATGGTAAAGTAACCCAGAGATGAACAACATTAGGGAAGACAACCTCTCTTCTAAGGCTGAAGGACAAAGGGGGGTGTGGTCCCTCAAAGTTGGAGCTACTTGTCTAGAGTTGGGACACAGAAGGAGGAACTTCCAGGCAGGAATCTGGAATTTATTATAGTCAGGATGCTGGCCCTGCCAGGTCAGAGAAACAAAAAAGGAGACAGGCACTGACTTTGTGCTACTTATTATTCGCCAACCTCTCTCCAAAGCCTCCCTTGCTTGAATCTAGCAGGAAATCAGTTTGCAAGAGCGCCTGGGAGATGCAGTTTCCAAGGGGCATCCCACTGTAATAACAGCAGAGCAAGAGAGGACAGGAAATGGACCTGAGAATAAACATGGAGGCTAAGCTAACATGTAAATAAGCAAGCACAGAACAAATACCAGCTATTATATTCTCACTGTTCTTTTTTTTTAATGTAAGCCAGTAGCTCTGAGTATTTTTAGAGTGCTTGAAAATGTCACCCACCCATTATGAACTCACATAGAACTCTTGACACGGTCCTAAAAGAGTTCCTTTCTGGTAAATCCTGTGTTTTATTCACTGGCATACCTCCAGGCATGCTACTGAGAAAGCATAATCCTTCGGTGAATGTTTTGGTATTAAACCAAGGAATAGTTCATTTTCTGAAAAATTTCCATCACTGACCATGCTTAGGCAATTAGCACCTCCCTTAAGATTAGCTAAAATTTGTTGCCCCATTTTTCCCCATTCCAACTGCTATCTTATTAAAAGAAAATTTGTAAATATGACAAGTTACTTTTAATAAAAATACATAAGCTTTAAGAAGAACGTATATAAATATGACATGCCTTTTACTTACAGGATGCTCTGATACGACTCCATTATCTGGTTTCCACCTAATTTTCCAGCTTCATATTTTCCCTCTGTTCAAGCACACACAGTCTGTTCTAGTACACTCAGCACAGCATGCCTTTTAATGCACTTCCATCCTCTCTCACTAATATCCCTAGAACATCTTTTCAGTATTCCTCTACAAGCTGTCTGATGGAAACTACTTCTCCCTCAAGATTCAATCAACCTTTTTGGTGAAGTCCTTTTCAATTCTGTCAGGAGAAATCGTGAAGTTTGTCAGTTGTAATTGCTTCCATTAGAGCTCTGTATCAGTGACATATCTTTCATTTTCAGTGTTTCTACATCTTACCTACACATTAAAATCATCTACAGATTTTTAAAAGCTTGACATTTAGACCATATCCATTCCAATGATATAGAATCTTGGGCATTGGGAATGCAAGTCTGAAGAGCACTGTGCTAGACAGTGAACTACTTAAGAGTAATCTATGGGACCACTTAAAAACATTATTTTTATAGGCCTCAATACTAAAACAGTTTCTAAAATATAGTAGATGCTCAAAAATGTTGCTTAAATAAAATAGAGAATACACACATATATTCAAGTATAAGATTTCTGGCTCACTTTTTCAATGGGATTATAAAATGAAAGACATGCTCACATCACTAACTTGAACCCTTTTTCAATCCTTATTTAGAAGTGCATTAGTATGTATGCATAGAAAAATGATAATTAAACATTCTGGCTACCAACTGGTTGTATTCACTGGTTAAGCTTAGAAAAATACATTCTCTTAGGAATAAAAATGAAGAGATGTTACACTTTTATTAGGGAATGTAGGTGCACTCTAAATATTGGTATAGTAAACAGTTCATTGAAATGATTTACACACTGTTTCATGTCCAGAAATCACTGATTTACTATGATCTACTATGACATACAACATCCAAATATTTTAGATTTGTTATGATCTAAGTCCAAGTTTGTTGAGTTTAATTTTTCCAGAAATTGACAAGAAAGTAATATAGACATTTGGTGATTTTTTAGTCAACTATTTCAATAAATACTTATTTTAAAGACGTATGTTGATTAAGTCAAATATATGAGCTTGATATTCTTTCTCATTGGGGATTTTACCTGAAATTTTGACTACTGGTTTTCTAATCATAGAATAATAATGGTTATTTAATTTAATTGAAGAAAAAAGAGAAAACCAAAAAGAAAATTAATAGATTTTTTTTATGACTGCTTGAATTACATACTCAGAAAAAGGAAAGGCAGAACATTGGCAGATGCAATCTCAGTATAAGACTTTAACTGTTAAATAAACAGCTAAATAAGAAGTTGAGTTAAAATTGAAGCTGTATCAAAGGGCATATGTTATTTTAATATTAAACTCATAGGAAGTAAATGTAAAATGGTTTACTTTTAAAACGTCTGGCTAAGCAAAACATATAAATGGACCTATCATCCAATTCACTAATTAAGGTATATCCTCTGTTTTTGTTTTTTAAGGTGCATGCATCATGCTTTCAGAATTTAAGAATAAAACCAAGAAGTTTTTAGGGCAATAATACCAAACTTCAAATTCTGATTATGACAGGGTTAGGAAATAGAATTATTTTGGTACAAAGACTCCTTGAAATATTAACTCTGTAACCCAGGAGAGTGAGAAAATGATTACTTCTGATACAAGAAGGTTCTGTTTACAAGGTTTTGGGTTATGATTTGGGGTATGCCACCTATGTATTCCTGTCACTGCATTTACACCTCTTTGTCAACTGATTTACCTTCTTGAGTTCCTTGGTAAGACTCATATTTTCCTCTGTCATTTTCTTTATTGAAATCAGAAAATAAGCTTTGATTAAAAGGCTGTATAGCTGCCTCCGGCTCTTTCTTACAGATCCTACATCACTCACCTTTTCTTGGTCTCTCTACTTTGATATTTTAAGATGAATATTTTTGATATTTTTCAAGATGAATAATTTTGATATTTTTCAAGATGAAATGCTAACGTATTTCTTTCTGGTTATGCTCTGGAAATTTACTATCTGATTGTCTTTTTCTCTCTAAAGAGCCTTACATGTTAATGGCATGATGGACTAAAGATGCCCTTGTTCTTCCTATAGAAAGAGCCACCTATACTTACAGTATATCTCTTGAAGACAGTTTCCACCCCAGAAGCTTAATTTTGTGATCAACTGCAGTCTTCAGAAACAAGCCATGATTCAGTTACCGGCTGCCCCAGTTCATTCTACATTATATCCAAAGGCCTTTAGTAGAAGACTTCTGTTGGTGAGCCCAGGACCATTAGTTACAATGATTCATTGTGCTCTGTAAAATCGAATTATAAATATCTTCAAATTCTCTCTGAAGAAAAATACTACTCACCTGAAAGATGTCCGGATCTTGCCCTTCTTTCGTACTCTTTCTTGGCTCAGAACAAATTCTCGGGGGCTTTAAGACTGCCCTTCCAGGTGTTTGAAGTAAAGATCTCATCAATCCTAGCTGTTGGCATTTCAACTCCAGAATTTAACAGACCTGGGATGAGCTTGCGATCTCTAGTTCTTGATTCTCCATGTACCTTATCTCCCAGAAACATCTCCAGCAAGTTCATATTCTCTAATAAATGGGAAAGTTCAAGTCTGATAGCAATAAAAAAATGTCATAGGAAGGCACAGGACTTTTGTTCACATTAACCCTGATTTGGTCACCATTCGAAGGCATATGTTTATATGCATATGCAGAGGATCAGGCTTTCTATTATTTATTAAACATTTCAAAACTGTCATATTTGCCCTGGCTGGTGTAGCTCAGTGGATTGAGCGCAGGCCTGCGAACCTCACGATCGCGGTTCGATTCCGTCAGGGCACGTGCCTGGGTTGCAGGCCAGTTCCCAGCGGGGGACTCACGGAGGCAACCGTACATTGATATTTCTCTCCTCTCCTTCCCTTCCCCGCTAAAGATAAATAAATAAATTAAAAAAAACAGTCATATTATTGAAGGTATAAAAAATATAATGCAGATCAAGCGGCTGACTATAAGCAACTTATATTCCAGTAAATATTCTAATAAGTACAGGAAATAGTCAAATACTGTGTCTGTACATTCTCCCTATTAAGTGGGTTATGGAATAGCATGTACAGAATATTTACCAAATTTACATGTTTTCAAAGAGATATTATATCATGCAATAATTTAATAATTTATAAAATATGGGAAAATACAAATCCCAGAACATGATTATATGAAACATTATCATTTATACAGTAAATAGCAATTTATAGTAATAAATGTTTATTTTGATTTGAAATACAAAATTTCTAATTGCTCTTGTTTTCTAATTTATTTTGTGACTTTCTATTTAAATGTATATTCCCTTAAAATGAATCTTGTGCATGTTCTGTGTGACATTTCCCAATTAGCCAGAATATTTGAATACCTAAGTCACCAGTTCCCCAGTATGAACAATGGTTTTAACTCATTGAGTACATGAGTACTGCAACAAATACCTAACCCAAGGAGAAATTTAGATGAGGAAATGATCATACTAAACTAGCTTCTGTGTATCTTTTTAGATTTGAAAATAATATTTATACTTACTTGAAAAGTGCCATAAAGAGGGGGGAAACCCCATTAATTAAGGAAATTAAGTGACCTTCATGATTTTTAACAATCAGAATATTCAGGTCCTCATTTATAAATTAATGTTAATCAATAATATGGTTATCAAATCATTACAATAAAAATTGTTGAGTTTACTTAATGAATTGTTCCCAGCACCACGTTTGCATAATCTCATGCAAATCCCACTTGATTTGTGAGACAGCTGTCGTACTAAGATTAACCACCTTCTCCAAGGTCACAGAGGTCATAAGAGCCATAAGTTTTGTTCAGATTTATACAAACTTTCATTTAGTTACCCTAAATCTTCTTCAAAAGGTAATCTGACATTTTCACACAATTGCCCATGCCAATTTTTCTGATATTTTTAACTACTTTAACTAACACTAAGCTTTTCTTACTGAATGCTATATTTATAAGTGTGTAGTCCAGTTCTATTACTGTCAGGATTTTCTGCCAAAATAGCATACCTCCATTAGCCCTGCTCCTTAAATCTATTTTTTTTCTTTTCTCCTAAGTGGCTGTTTCTACCCTAGTGACCCAAACCTTTTATATCACAATTCAAAATCAGTGCCAAATATGACCTAAGAATAGCAGACTAATGCCAAATAGCTTTTAACCATAAATATGAAGGAACAAAAAAGATAAATATATTTTAAATACAAATAATTTTGTTATAGATTGCTTTTTTGCACACAACATAATTCAGGTACATAGTTTGAGAAAAGTTTGAATTCATATGTTTCGATATCATGAAAAGTCCTGGCATCATAATAGAAAATTCTTCCCAGTAATTAAAATATAAATTTCTCTACTTATTTTATCTCTCTAAAGATCAACATCAAGCATCTCTAATATTTTAGTATATAGATTTTCTACTGTTTCTCACCGGCTCTGCAACACATTTTTTAATGACATCTTTTCAAAAATGAATGAATTGGCACCAACCATCACAATCGGAAATAGCACACTTAACTACTAAAGTAATTCTGTGAACCCATCAGTAGGGCGCGATTTGCAGCAGCATCAGTATACCCACAGGACACAGTTAAGATTTGTAGGTGCCCGGACTAGAGATTACAAATGGCAAGGTTTCTTAATATTATCCTTGTCTTCTTGTCCACTGTTTCCCTTACTGTTGAGAAAGTTACTACAGCTACTTTGTATTCGGTAAAATTAAGTTGTCCAAAAATGCTTTTACACAAACAAAAATGTACAAGTGGTAAAATACTAATTTTCATATATTACATGAATATTTTATGTTAAACTTGGTTTAAAATATAAGCAAAATGCTGCATTTAGCTCTTTATATATATATTCCAAACATGTCTCAACTATTATGATGAATTGTACAATACAGCATTGGACTCCTCTCTCCTTCTTGTTTAAAGCTGCTTGCCTAAAATTCTTCTCAAAAAGGTTAAATTATGTTTCCTTTATATTCTCAACACTTGGTAATAAAAACAAGACTTTATGCAAATGAGATACAAAATGCTAAACTATGACATAATGAACTTTAAATTATAGTCATGAAAATTGAGAAGTGATTCTTCCTAAGAAGAATGATTCTTCCTAAAAAGAATGATTCAATTTAAACTCCAAGAAGTTTAAATTCCTGTTGGTAATGACGACACCTGAGATGTATAAATGACAACAGCAGGAAATTATTGAGGAAATCCTCCATATGTGTAAGAAAAATCACTGTTCAATAGGGTGTCGTGGAGAACAATTCATTAAGTAAACTCAACTATTTTTCTTGTAATGATTTGATAACCATATTATTGATTAACATTAATTTATAAATGAGGACCTGAACATTCTGATTGTTAAAAATGATGAAGGTCACTTAATTTCCTTAATTAATGGGGTTTCCCCCCTCTTTATGGCACTTTTCAAGTAAGTATAAATATTATTTTCAAATCTAAAAAGATACACAGAAGCTAGTTTAGTATAATCATTTCCTCATCTAAATTTCTCCTTGGGTTAGGTATTTGTTGCAATTTAAAATGAACAAATCTCAATTTAAATAAAAATATGTGGTTTTATTTGTGATTATTTTCCAAAACTCTTATGTTATTAGGAGGGAATGACCTTCAAAGGAGTTTTCTTGTATACTTAGACCTTTCTGCAAATTGAACCACAATTGTGAAATGAAATAGAATTTTTATTATAAGTGCCATTTTTTAATATTGTTTTGTTCATTCTAACATTCAGAAACTATGAGCACTCAGAAACTAGAACATCTCTAAGTATATAACAAAGATTTATTGAACAAGTATTATGAGTATATGTGTTGAGTATGTGTATATGAGTATATTACAAGTATATGTGTTGTAAACACATGAATGATCTCTATTATTCCATAAACAAATTCATTCCATCAGATATCCACAAATTTAAGTTCTGTGAAAGGTAACATTGTCACTCAACATGGTCACCTCTGAGCCACATTTTCCATCCATATCATCTCATTCTAGGACTGTCTGGGTCATCTTTGAATGAGCCTGTTCTGATGGTCAATGCTTTCTCAGTTCTCTTCCGATGATGTATTCTTTTCGATGTTTGTAATCATGAGTGACTATGAATTCCAGTTTCTGTAGTTAATATCAGCTTCAGGTGCTGAAGACAAAGGTAGTAATTTTGATAATGAACTTGGAGAAGATTATTAACCATTAGACATTTTCATATACAGATACCCACTAAAGCATCTTTGCTTCTCTACTTAAAACTTATTGATAAAAATGGCTTTCCTTCCAAAACAATTACCTTATGAGGCCATTTTTAGCAAATTAGTTCATAAATAATTCATTATCCTATTTTTTTCTGTGTTCAGACCCCTCTCATTCACTTAGTTCTCCTCTGCGTCCAAGTCTTAATTCTCCTTCCCTGTTTTGTCTTACAGCTGGTGTACTAGCAAGCAATTGCTAATACTTTGCCTAAGGGCCTAGTGAGAAAACTGCAGTGTTTGCACTTTATTTTATTTTATTTTATTTTCAGGAGCTCAGAGAGAAAGCTATGGCAGTAATTTCTGAAATAGAAACATAAGTTATGCCATCTCGTCATCTACTCAGTGTTCTGTGGCCATATACCTCTACACTTTAATTTACCTTACAAAATGACAAGCTCTACTGTAAAAGGAGACATTTTCTTTTATACAAATGAGTGTAAAGATAAGTAGATAGTTTGAGGAAGAAGCAAGGGAAGCCCTAGAAGGGAGAGATGGAAGGAGGCAGAACGTTATGTTGGTCTAGAGTGAACGAAAGAATCAGAAGCTTGATATGTAGTCTTAGGGAGATGAACCATAGTGTGCTTGTGTCTACAACAGAAAATTCAGAGTTAAACTTTATGCATATAATGGAAATGAAAATGTTTGCCATAGTAATTTAAAATAGACAAAGCATCCAAAGAGTTAAAAAAGAGGAGACACTACTGTGACTAAAAGGGGAGGTGAAAAAGAAAGTCTACAAATCTGCATAAAGTTTGAAACAGTGCTAAAATCAACAGTGCTGAATCAATTTAAGCCTGGGTTCCTGAAGCACTCAGCAACCAAAAAAATAAAGAGGGAGGGGCTAAGTTTTGGTTCACCCGAGTCAAAAAACTCCAGCTGCAGACCAGAGCAGACGCTCAGCCGTCTTTTTCACTTCCCAGGAGTCAAGAATTATTTCTATATTTTGAACTGTTTCAAAAAATATAAGAGAACAATATTTTCGACTCGTGAAAAGTACAGGAAATTTAAAATTCAAGATTCTTTGGTAAACCGCTGATTATAAGGCTTCTCTTCAGCTAGTCTTTAGATGCTCCTTCAGTGTGATTGCTCTACATTTTAGTTACAGTTCCACTTTGGCCCTGGGAGGTGAGTGTAGGTTCAACCTACTCTGCTGTCATCTTGGATTCTACAGTTTTTGCTCTTTAGAGAGCAAATCTAATAGAACGAGAACTGTTTCTCAACCCTTTTCATACATGTAAAAAACAAACAGGATCTCTGCCATAAGTTTAAATAATAAACTGGAGAAAAACAGAGATTAAAATAGGGCCAATGCATTTAAGAAGAAAATAATTTTTTTCTTTAACTCACCTAGTTTTTCATGTGAGTCAAATATTTTTAACTTAATGTGACTTTCTATATTGCAGTTTAATATCCACTGATTATAGGAGACTAACTTGGCCTTCAAAGATAAGGTTTTGTCAGTAAGGGAAGAGTTATTTGTTCTGGGCACCTTACAAGACACCCCTTGATAGTTCTACTTAAGTGGCATATTTGAGATTTTTGTTATTCACACATATACATTTTAAAACAACAATGATACTATAAAATTATAATTAAGTTAATTGACCTTAACCCTACCTGGTGTGGCTCAGTGGCTGAGTGCTGGCCTGCAAATCGAAGGGTCACAGGTTCCATTCCTAGTCAGGGCACATGCCTGGGGTGCGAGCCAGGTCCCGAGTAGGGGGCACAAATTGAGATTTGTTCATTTTAAATTGCAACAAATACCTAACCCAAGGAGAAATTTAGATGAGGAAATGATTATACTAAGCTAGCTTCTGTGTATCTTTTTACATTTGAAAATAATATTTATACTTACTTGAAAAGTGCCATAAAGTGACCACGTGGCAGAAGAGGCCTCCTCAACTTCTTCTACTGGACCAATGGCTTTGCAACCCATAGTCATAGGCCCACAAAGAAGGATTGTGCTATTCGTACTGAGTTGAAACATTTTCTAAATTTTATGTAACATGCACGCGTAAAATTTTTGTCCAAGGGAGTAAAATCTTAGATTTCGAGGTGGTTGCTGGGGAAATAGCAAAAATTGTCTGCCACTCCTGGAAATCTCTGCACAAAGGTAGAAAAGAAGGAAAAGAATCCTATTATTGAATATGCATCAATTAATTAATTAATTAAGAAAGTGATGCATATTGCAGAAAACCCACCAAGAGACTGGAAAATTAGAAAGAGATCTCATGCTTTTTATAGCCAAGCAGAAACAACTCACATGTCCATAAGTAATTAACAACTGGTTCTCAAGTAAGAGGGTTCACAGCACCATTTGTCACACATATTTATTTCCGATTCACCTGGTAATTGGGGTGGCTCTCTGAGTTTGTTAATTGTCTTTATCCAAAGGAAAAACAACTTTCTCATAAGTTTATGACAAGAGGTGGTGTTATACCTTGAAGGGAGAGGCCCCCTAATTTGGGTTCCTAGCCTTGCGCAGAATCTGCAAGGCAGGGGGCGGTCTCTATCTTTCCTGATGATTACATTTTAGAAACGGTTCCTGAGCGTGCGAAGAAGACATCTCAGGGTCCTGACAGCAAGATGATTTATCTCTTAAAAATGTTTGCATGTATTTCAAAGAGAGAACTTGCTTCACGTTACAAGGGTCCTAAAGTAAATGTTCTAAAAAAGGGGGAAACTATATTCAAGTCAGGAAATAAGAGGAAAACTGAGCTTCTTAAACTTAGTTTGCATTTGCCCTTGCCAGTTAAGTTTTGAAAATGGAAAAAGTGGAACAAAATTTGATAAAAAGAGCGTATTTTTGTATGGGCAAGAGTAATAAATACATGATTTTTTTTTTAAAGGAGGCATCACGAGGTGTAGAATGGAAAGAGAGTCTTAATTACAAAGAAAGCAGCATCTAAAAGAGGAAAACTTTAGAGCACAAAGATGCCCATGGTGGTGAATAATTACAGAAAACTGAATGTGTAGTGTCTGCAAAAGAAAGCCGTTTATTATATGTCTCCCATAGAACTAACCTTATAAATAGCACGTTTGCAGTCATCTCTGAGAGATTATATAGCTTAATACTGCTCTTCACAGTCACACAAATTCCCATATTTAGCCCCCTGCTGGCATTTCTGATAGAAGCCCAGAGCCTCATCAATGTTCCATTTCATACATTCACCACCATACACTCTAGACATACTCAAAGTATTTCCCACGAATTTTAGCTGGGGAGTTTCTCGCATTTCTCTTCCCTCCATACTTTTCATGAAAATGTGATGAATTCTCTCACATCGCCCTTCTGACACAGACACTATATTCTCTACATTGGTAGTTTCTTTGTTTCTGCACCTTAGCATTTCATTTTAGTGCAAATTTCAGTAAATAGAAAAGGCAAATACATATGCTTAAAGTGTGCTTAATCTTCATCAGGACTCAAAAATGCTTTTTAAATGTAATTTTATGCTGTACGTTGCAACTTAAAGAGTGCTTTCCCTCCTGATTTCTGATGTTTATGGTTCAGTTTTATCTTAGAGTATGTCAAATAAAAACAGCAATAAAAATTGCACTAGGTAAAGATAAGCAGACAAGGAAGACTTTATTCAAGCTCATTGCAACAGTTGAGAAAGGCCAAAACTGAATCAGATCACAACCATTCTAAAACAAAAGGTTGGAGAGATTTTAGGAACTGGGATTGCAGTGGAGGGTCATTTGTCCCTGCGTTTGCCAATTGCCTTTGTCCAAAAGAAAAGCCAGTTTCATTCTATTGCATTTGACAGGAGGTAGGCAGTTTTACAAAATGCGGTAAGATGCTCCTAAAAGGCTGCTGTCTTCCCACAGAAACTGGGAAACAGGGATGCTACATTCCTGGAAATTTATATTTCTAACGGCTGACTCCCAGCCTCCTAGGTCCTTGAGAAACACAGTGCTGGTTGATAAAACTGACAAGAGCTTTTTTGTTTTTTTACAAAAATGTATATATCAAAGGGGCAGAAAAGAGATACACAATTACACGTTTTCTTAAGTAAATGCTTTAAATGTGTGAAGCATGAGAAAGCAGCCTATCTAAAGTTTCAAGTTGAGGGAATATTAAAGCCATTTTAGTTAAGTGCATTAAGTTTCCACCTAGATTTCATTACCTTTTTCCTCCTGCATTACATTAGTATGTAATGATTTAAAAAAACATGTGGTTAGAAAATGCTCAAGACTAAGATGCCTTTCTTCATTTATTGTATTCGTTGTACCCTGGGCAGTCATCTCTCCTACACCACGCAAGAATGAGGTTCGTAAAATTAAATAGCATTCTCTTTAAAATTCGGCTAGCCTTCTCTTGATTTTATTTTGTTCTGTATTAGAGAAATGTCCTCAAAATAAACAAGACTATGTACAGTATTTGCAATGTGCTGTATTTCCTGGATTATCATCAATTCATTGTTATTGACAAGAGCTAGTAAATCATAATAGTATGTGTGTTTAGCATCAATCAGAATTTCAAAGATTGAGAATTACCAAACAAATATACAATAGGATATAATTATCATATTACATTTTCCATATTTTGTTGAATGTGCAATATAAATCAACTAAAATTTTAATTGGCACAAGAGATTAATTTTTAAAAATAAAATTGGATATATAATTGATGACAAATTATTTAAAATTAGATGTGGAACAGATGTTCAAATTTTATGTTAGAGGAATATTATCCAAAGGTCTTGGTATTTTTGCATTTTTATCTGAGTTCTCTTTTGTGGCTGAGGTTGACCAAATAAAAAGAATAATTAGAATTTTTAGTCACAGTAGCTATAATTTATGGACATTCCACCATGGGTCACTGTGAAAAAAGCAATAATTCATATTTATGAGTGTAAAATACTCTAGTGACCAACAAATATTTACTTTAGAGTATGTTATTGACTAATTATTTTAACTGTTTCTGTGGTGAAGACTGTTTTCTGTGCCAAAGTTTTTTTGTGGTGAAGTTTAATGGACACGGGCATCAAATAAATAAAGATTATCTCAAAATAAAATGATAAAACTATCTTTAAGTTGCCAGATGTTTTTAAAACTGAACTTTGAGGTGACCATCATTTATCTAAAATGTTCTTATCTCTCCTTCACTCTGCATAGAGGAAGAAAAAGGTATAACTGGAAGGAGAGTTTTAGGAAAATATTTACTTGATTCTTTTGCCTTTAGGAGGACATTATATCATATTTATCTCATAGATAGTCTCATATCTTCTCTTTAAATAATAATTTTACTGATGCACACACACACACACACACACACACACACAAACACCCCCAACACCTGGAAACTGGAACAAGAAACAGAAAGATCCAGTTTATCATCATAGTACATGTTACCTGTCAGTGAATAGAGATAATGCATGTTGTCATAACAACTTTACAGGGCTGTAAGAGTTATATATTAATATAAGGAAAAAACACTCTCTGAACTATAAGCACTGTGTATGCACGATATTGTCATTAAAATTAATTTACTAAACATAAACTCTTGAAATTAGAATCTTTATACTAATCCATTATGCCTACAAATACATGTTTATTAACTGTAATGTATGCAAACCAAGCCACAGACTACAGCAGTTATATTTCAACCAACTACAGATAAACTAGCTAGGTAAGTACAAGCTGATTCACAATATATTAAGACCTAACTTTCACAGGGAGCTTTGTGCCCTGTCTTATCACTATTATTTTTTTTTTGCCCTGGCTAGTGTAGCTCAGTGGATTGACCACGGGCTGCGAACCAAAGGGTCACCGGTTCAATCCCCAGTCAGGGCATAAGCCTGAGTTGCGGAGCAGGTCCACAGTAGGGGGCACGGGAGAGGCAACTGAGGCAACCACACGTTGATATTTCTTTCCTTCTCTTCCCCCTCTCTAAAAATGAATAAATAATTTTTTAAAAAATATTAATTTTTTGTGGAGCAATCGAGTATGTGGGCATGATTATTCCAACTCCCCTGTGTGCTATTCTTGCCAAATTACATTGGAAGAAAAATAATCAAAAGGATACATTCACCCTCACCAGTGTGGCACAGTTGGTCAGTATCCTTTCGCAAAGCAAAAGGTCTCACCTTGATTCAGGTGAGGGCACGCGCTTAGGTTGAGGGTCTGGTCCCTTTTCAGGGCTTGTGTGAGAGGTAACAATGTGAGAGGCGTCAATTCTCTCATGTCGATGCTTCTCTTCATCTCTTTCTCTCTCCTTTCCCCACTCTCTAAAAAAAAAAATTTAATCTTAAAAAACAAAACAAAAACAAGGATACATTCAAGTGACTTTAGGAAGAGACTGTGAAGCATTAGAGAAGTGTTTGCTAATATTTATCAGCAAATAAAATATTTAACAAGCAAAGAAGTTACTTCCAAAATTTCAAAGACCATTTTAGCTTTGCTTTAAATATTCTAAACACAGATTTTGAGCTATTTATTGCTTTGCCATGGGTCACATGAATAACCAAATAAATAGCAAAGAAAGCATGGGTATGGTTGGCAGAACAATAACATCAAAAGATGTCCATGAGCTAAATTCTGAAACATGTGAAAATGTTGCACTATATGGCAGACAAGACTTTATAAGCATAATTAAGTTTATAGACCTTAAAATAAGGAGATTACCCTGGGTTGTCTAAGCAGGTTCAAAATAATTACATAGTCTTTAACAGTATATAACCTTCTCCATTTCCAAGTAGAAGAGAAAAGGAGTTGAACAAAATGATTCAGTGATTCTGCTCTGTTGCTGGCTCTGAAATGACAGTGTCTACCTGCAGTGACAGCCTCTATGAGCTGGGGACAGCTGCAAACTCTCAGTCGTCTGGGAAATGGGCACTTAAGCCCTGCAACTACAAACAACTGGATTTTTCCAACTTCTTGAGTAAGTCTGGAAGTGGATTAATAACTCCAGTAATAAGTATAACCTTACTGCCCTGGCTGGTGTAGCTCAGTGGATCGAGCACAGGCTTGTGAACCAGGGGATCGCATTTCAATTCCCAGTCAGGGCACATGCCTGGGGTGCAGGCCAGTTCCCTGCAGGCCAACTCCCACCAGGGGACACACAAAAGGCAACCATACATTGATGTTTCTCTCCCTCTCTCCTTCCCCTCTAAAGATAAATAAATAAATAAAATCTTAAAAAAAATAAGTATAACCTTACTAACAGCTTCATTTTGGCCTGTGATACCTGTGTTTAGCTCTGGTTCAAGTTCTTTAAGATAATAAATTGTGTTGTTTTAAGCTATTCAATTTGTGGAAGATTGCTGGATTAGAAAAAGAAAATTAACAAGTGGTAGTTTCACAAGGAAAAGAGGTGTTTTTGATGCATACTCATTTTCCAATCAATAGTTTTATTTAAAAACATAGAAGAATCATGTACTCCATATTACTGTAATTTGGCATTGGAACCAGAGGAATTGAAACATATGCTAATTAGTCAAAATATGCAAAATTAAGGTGGAGACTAAGTACAATATGGATAATTTGCAGAGAAAGTGTTTACCTTTTTAAATATGCATTTTACTTCCACAGATTAATAATATACATGAGGGAAGGAAGGTGGGAAAGGCAGAGTAAGAAAGAGACAAAAAAGACAAAAAATGATATATTTTAAGATTATTATATCTATGTGTATGTAAGAAACATTAATTTGCTGTGTGCTTAACTGCATGGAATCATATTCCTTGCTCACCTTAAAGTAAATCCATGACTTAAAAAACAATTTCTAGCGTAAATAATAATATCTATTCCTAATCATCATGATACCTTCTACACTTTTTAATTTTATGTTTAAATTTCTCAGAGGGACCACGTGAACTATTGTGAGTATATTCCCAGGTCAAATTCCTAGAGGCTACGAATTTGCCTTTCCGTTTACCTTGAAAAATAATACTTTTGAATATTTTATGATCTTTATATAATTTAAACGACTTAATGACATTGTTTTATTTACAAAGCAGTTCTCATTTGCATTTACATAAACTGGAAAAAATTGAGGTTTAATGAACAAGAAAAAGTCTACTCTCATCCCACTTTAATCCATATGGATTGTTTTACATTTTTTTCTTTTGTTGCCTTCTTCCCTTCTCCTCCAACAGTATATCATTTTCAGTACTTGAACAAGATTTTTTTGTTATTTTAACAATCAGTTATTAACAGCAGAAAGATAATTCGCAGTTTATTCTCTTTCCCAATGCCCTTCAAAGATTAGCTATTTGGAGTGAAATTAGCTCATGGAATGGTTGCATGTTTTTTGTTCTATTTTCCACTGTAAGCATGCTTTCCACCCCAGCTGGGGTTTGAATTCCCTATAGCCACACTTGTTTTGAGATTGTGGTACATAAAACCATAATGATGATATTGTAACTATTATGATGGATTCTCTCCAGATACCAATAGTATGTTACTTTTCTTCCAATCTTTTCTTTTGTACTGTTGCATTTGAATTCTAACAAACAATAAGCAAAAAATAGATATAAGCGATTCCTGAATACAAACAAGTCAATATAAATGATTATTGTTCGCTTTGAAAATTCAGTCTATGAAACCTATCAAAATTTGACATGTATACTGAAACAATCATGGGAATTTTGATAATCAAGTTCCATGATTCGCTATAGAATATCTCATTATGAGAAAAATAAAAATTTAATATGATTGAAGTATTAATACGTGCAGAGAAAAATGAATGTTGTTGATGTCAGTGGGAGTTAGAATACTGGCGGAGCTGGGCTTGAGCCGTTGAGGAATTTCTGGCAAAGGGAATGCAGTGGATGCCATAAATTCTGAGAAAACCTATTTCCTCTGTACTCAACTCAACCCCTTATTGCAGAACCTCCAAGTTCACCCCAAAACTGGCCATCCCATTTTAACTGTTGCTCAATATTGGCTGCTAGTTAAGGATAGAGGTGGTCGTGGTGGTGGTAATTTTCTGGGCAGAGGACAGCTTTGATTTTTGTCCTGAGTCAGTAACCTTTTTTACTATAAAATAAGCTAATTCTCAAATCAAACTGATGTAACAATTTGGACGGGATAGCGCAAAAAGTCTTTATCTTTCAAGTTTCTTAATTCTTTAAAATTGATTATCTTAACAGATCAAAACACACAAACATAAAACAGAGGACAAGAAATCAGCAACTTAGCACTTTGAATATAATGGAAGTATGTTAAACATAACTCATATTTAAATGGTATTAAAAAGCCTGATTATAATATTTGAACATAGATTCAAACATCACTCACCATCACACTGGGTACCACTTTATGATCTATTGGAACATATAAGTAGGCTAACAGGTGACCACTTTATGATAGAAATGTTTATGGAGAGCTTGGGATCACACAGGAGGAAGTAAATGCAAATAAAGTTGGAGATAAAAGAGCTCCTGGAAGCAGATAGGTAGATCAATAAGTAGGATGTAGGGAGAGAGTAACTGCTGCTTTGGGGAGCTTAATGTGCAAGATAAAAGGCCAGAGCAAGCGGAGGGAAATAAATTCAAATATTTTAGTGTAGGAGGAGTTAAAAGAATAAAGAACAAATTCTGTGCTTTACATAGCATAACAATTATTTCAAAATCATCCTATTTGTGAAGTAGGAGATTTCTGATCAATTTTAAAAATAGATTTACCACGCCTACTCTTTTAGCGTTGCCTTTCTTCACAAAGATATGTAAGGTGGTTTGGTTCATGTCACACAGCATCTACTCTCGTTTCCTGCTCTGAGTGCAGTAAATTTAAAACCACCATTATCATTTTGACCTTAGAAGGCAGAAATGGAAAGAGGCAATGCTCTTGCTATGTTAGCTATTTCCTCCTGGAAGACACAAATGTGGAGTTAGTCTTCTGTGGAGCAGTTTTCCAATATATCATGTCTAGGTCGTGCCTGTTACGGGGTCATCATGTCAGTTAGTGGGCCAGAATCAGTGTCTGGTGTCTGTCACCAGCTTGAGTGAGCGGAGACACACTTGTGGCTGTGGTGCCAGTGGCTTTCAGATCTCAGTTTACCAAAAAGTTAATCAGGAGTGTGATTTGGAACAGAACAGATCCAATGGCAATTTCCCAATAACCTGTGCTCTGAGTAGAAAAAGATCAAGGCTTCTTTGGAAAGCAGAGTCTGCTGAGGATCCGTCTGAGCCCTTCTAACAGCTTCACAGGCATGGCATCCTTATATGTTAAAACACTTCGTTCTTAAAATACCTTTAGGGATTTCTGTGTTCTGCATGGACTAAACACTGTATATTGCTATGAACCAAGGACTAAGACAAAATTCCTTGATGAAAATATTAGCACACACCAGTTCAAGTGAAGATCAATGACAGAGACACACAAATGACATTTAAAGTGGTTCTCCTTGCAGGGAAAATTGGTTTAAGCTATGACTCTGGAAACTTGTTTATAGAAATAAATCATTTTATTGTAGAGGCTCCGATTTTTGTATTTTATCTCTTGCTTTGAGAGTGGTTATGCCAGATACTTCACGGCTACCAAGAGAAGGGACCTCCATTTTGATACCGACAAAAGTTGCATTACCTAAAAGCTTCAACTTCCAAAATATAAAATTAGAAATTAAATAAAATCAATTACAATGTATTCATGTCTGACTCTACATACTATATTTAATAGTAACAGAATAAATATAGAAAAAAGGATGATCCTACTTAAACAAATAGAAAGTAGTAGATGAACTAGGCCAATATTTCAATTGTTGACACATAAAATTATATTTAACTGAACTGCAGGTAATACTGATAACCAACCACACACTAGATACTGTACTTTTTTAAGGCATATTCCTATACAGGTACGTAGGGAATTTAAATGAAGTATTCAGCTGTGAGAAGATGTGCTGATCAATTCCCTGAAGGAAAATGTAGTTGAGATATAGGATAATGTTGACAATTTTCGCAGGTCCATTAGAGGAAATTAACCTGCACCAGGCAGCATGGAGCATGACTAATGCAAGTAAAGTGGCCTGATCAAAACGAGTGACATCAGATGCCCCGTGGGCACCAGAGTGAAAACAGCTTCTCCGGCTGAGCAGAGCCTACCACTTCTAGAGAGCAGGTAAAGGTGCCTTTAGCTTTAAAATAGGTACAATATCTCAAGAAGAGAACAAAAAGTTGCTAGTTACAACTCTCAAGAAGAGTGTAAGAGCAGTATATGATTACTGTCAGTGATAGAGAGAAGCAGTTAAAATCCTGTAATTCCTAAAAATTGTGGAAAAACAGAGACTATAACAGGTCCTTGACCTCTTCCCTATGCTTTTATCTATGAAAAGACAAATATTACTGTTGTAATAAGGCCACAGTAGTTCTGTATTTCTTCATTTAACAAACAAATATAGCTTCTATGTGTAATCCTCTGTGTGATGTAATTCAATAGAGACCAACAAGCTGGAATTTATTAAAAAAGATGAAAACCATCTCAAGTGAAGTACTTGTGAGACTAGTTTCTGACATTATGGGGACAGACATTATATAGGTAAAAATTATACAGTGATGTTTACAAACCATGTGCTATAAAGACAATGGAAAATGTGAAGTGATATTGAACAGAACCCTAGGGAGTTTCAACATACAGAATTCACAAACAGAAAAAGAAAAAAAGACTCAGAGAAGATTAAGGAGATCCTGGCAGTACAAAATTCGAAAGACACAAAAGTTTGCAGGAGCAACGGTCAACCGTATTGAATGCCTCATCGGTGTGCTATGCTATGTGTGGGTAGAAAGAAGAACACACTGGGGTAGGCAATTTGGAGGGTACTGTTGGCCTGGCCTGGATTGGTTTTGGCAGGTGAAGACAGGAGATTTAGAATCTGATGATCTATCTTTTCTCAGTCATCTGTGAGACAAGCTCTTCAGCGGAGAAGGCAGACGGGGCAGGATAATGGGTATCTGAAGAAAGAGCATACGATTTTCTCAGAAGTGGGAAACCGAGTACACTCCTGGGGGAGCAGAATGCTCAGCCAGTGTTGCAAGACTGTTTGCATGGTAAGTAGCACCAGATGGAGTGTTTGTTTGGACGTGTGCTTCAACTGCTTGGTCAAAGGCCCAGGAAGGCATCTTTCTGAATTTGTAAGGGAGGAAAACACTTCTGCTCTAGCATCTTGAGGTCTGTAGCTAGGCCTAAGGATTAAACAGACACAAGAAAGATTAATAGGAAAAGAGAACACAATTTGTATTAATTTTCTCATGTACATGGGAGCCTTCACAAGACAATGAAGACCTGAAGAAGTGATCAGAATAGGAAGCCTTCATACCTTTTAGACAAAGAAACAATGGATTTGTGATGAATTTATAAGACAAAGGGGGTTGGGTTAAGAGTGGTAAGTGGTTCAGAAGCAACTAGAAAAACAAGGGCTCGTTTAACAAGTTTCATTGTATATTTCTGGTCCCCTAATTCCTTATCGTGATAAGAATGTTTTCCTCCAAGTACAGGGAAGGTACTCTTCACATGGAAGTTTTACCTTCTGCTTTCTGGAAGAAAAAAGAATGGTTAGAGTGTCCTCTGGCATCTGCTCTTTCTTAAGTGCTTTTAATTCGAATAATCAACCTGCTAAAGTGGTGTATCTTCAAGTTACATATTCTTCTTTAAGTCCATTCAGAGTTGGGATTTTATTTTATTTTTTTTTATTTGTAGGTGTTTATTTTCATGTATTTGTTTAGAAGGCAAACAGTATACTGACGGGAAGAGGAGGAGAGGGTGGGAACTGGATTCAAGTAAACTGTTTAGGAGTAATTCAGTGATGCACCGTAGACTCTAAGCTCCTCAATGAAGAAGATGAAGTGAGGACATGGATAATACAAGAATTATGAACAAGTGGTAGAGTTAACAGATGGGAGGCTGCCATGTGAAAGTAATGTTGAACTGAGAGTATTTAAAAATGCAAACAAAAAGAAAAGGCTTTTTTATTTTTAATTTTCTACAAAGGCTTGGGTTTTTTGTATTTCAGATTTGAAGATAAGATCAAGTTTTGATGGTTATCATTGCCCAGAGTATTGTTATAAAAGAGGATAGGAGAAAAAAACTTAAAGAAATTTTGATTAGATGTAGGAAAGTGAAGGAACTGAACAATTTAATGTTGTCTCAAATTACTGTGTGAATATTGATGTTGCCAAGAATTATAACAGCGAACTTGGAAAAGGAAGACTTTGAGTCAAGAACTAAGTTTTCATTGAATGAATGAGAGTCCATAAGAGGTTGGCACATCCTGGAGATAAGGAAGGCGAATAAGCAGCTTATCTGAATGGCACTATAAGTCTTAAAGAAACAAAAATATTTTTTAGCTTTGGAAGATAGGAGGGACTTAATTATCTGACAGATATAATAGTGCAACATAAAACAAAATAAAAGAAAACAAAATAAGCACCACCAGAACGCTATGGCTGCAAGGGAGTAGAGAATTAAGGGAACACTTGCGTTTCTTTAAGGGCAGACAGGTAGAAGTAAAACAAACATTCTGGGGAGCTTCAGAACGCTAAGAATTTGTTTATGATTGATGTTAACTTCCAAACAGCAAAGGACTGTAGTTTAGAAGGAAAGAATTAGAAACTGGACCTGATTAGGGGAGGCAGAGAAAAGTTTTGCACTGGGAACTGAGCTTATAATGATGTCTGGAGGCACAGGGAAGCAAGAATATGCAACTGCATCACATTGGTCTTGCTCTGCATGGAAGCTGGGTGTCAGCTCTGCATCCATGGATGTTAATGACCTGCTCTATATAATAGCTGCACCCAATAGTGTTATACACCCACACTTCACTCAGATGTGACTTCCTCTCCGAGCACTATGTGACAAAGAGGAGGCAGGTCTGCTTGCTTGTCAATTATTACATCCTATCTGTAACTATATTTGTTTTACACTTACCTCATCTTCTTCAGTCAGCATAGAGCTTCTTCAGGACAGTGACCAGACTTATTTATCTTTTATGTCCTGCATTTTGCTTGCACTTCTAGAATCATGCAAAAAAAATTGCTTTTTGTACTGAATTAGGTAGAAATCATAGAGAAATTAAATTGTTTTCTATATTTAAAGGATGGTTTTAATTTTTAAGAGAAAGTTATCCATGCACAAACTTTAAAGAATCACCTACTTTTACTGAGGGACTGCTGAAAATGTGAAAAGATTAAATACCACCAATTGGCAGTTGTGAAATGGTCATGGGGACATAAAGTATAAAGGTTTTTAAAAGAAAAAATGGTCTCCAGAATGCCTCTCCCAGTTCAGTGACCCACAGTTTGTTGAGCTTATTCTTTTAGCCACAGCCTTCATAGCTCACGTCACTCAGTTAAATTTTGACATTTGGCTTTTAGAAATCACCCATTACCCTGAAATAATTTACATTTTGATGTAAATTTTCTGCTAATTTAAAATTTTGGAAATAATGAAAATACCTATTTCATAGTTAATTATTTTTGTGATTATTTTATTTTTATGTATTATTTACTTGTTTTATTTTTTACTTTTCATTGTATTTTTTCCATTATCATTTATCTGCCTTATACCCTCCTCCACCTGCAATCACCACACTGTTCTCCATGTCCATGAGTCCTTTTTCCTTTTTGCTCCATCCGTCCACCTGCTGACCTCCCCTCACCCAGAGCTGCCAGCCTGCTGTCTAATAGTCCGTCTTTATTATGCTTGTTAGTTCAGTTTGCTCGTTAGATTCCACATATAAGTGAAGTCATATGGTATTTGTCTTTCTCTGACTGGCTTAGCATAATGTTCTCCAAGTCCTTCCATGCTATCTAAAAGGGTAATTTTTTCTTTTTTTTTTATGGATGGGTAGAATTCTATTGTGTAAATGTCCCATAATTGTTTTAGCCATTCATCTACTAATGGACACTTGGGCTGCAATTACAGTTTACATTCAACATATTTTCCTTTTTTCTTCAACTTCTTTTTAAAATATATTTTATTGATTATGCCATTACAGTTGTCCCATTCCCCCCCACTTCATTCCCCTCCAAACTGTACACTCCTGCCCCTACATTTCCCCCCCTTTAGTTCATGTCCATGTGTCATAAGTTTTTTAGCTTCTACATTTCCCACACGTGCCCTCCCCCTGTCTTTTTTTCCCCACCATCTATGCTACTTATTCTCTGCACCTCCTCCCACTCCCATGGGTTGCTAACCCTCCATGTGATCTCCATTTCTGTGGCTCCCCTCCTGATCTAGCCGTCCACTTAGTTTGCTTTCTTTTTAGGTGTAGTTGTTAATAACTGTGAGTTTGCTGTCCTTTCAGTGTTTATATTTTTTAACTCTATAAGTCCCTTTAGCATTTCATATAATAAGGGCTTGGTGATGATGAACTCCTTGAACTTGACCTTATCTGAGAAGCACTTTATCTGTCCTTCCATTCTAAATGAAAGTTTTGCTGGATAAAGCAATCTTGGCTGTAGGTCTTTGGATTTCATGACTTGGAATACTTCTTTCCAGCCCCTTCTTGCCTCTAAGGTCTCTTCTGAGAAATCAGCTGACAGTCTGATGCGAACTCTTTTGTAAGTGACTGTCCCCTTATCTCTTGCTGCTTCTAGAATTCTCTCTTTCATTTTAATCTTGGCTAATGTAATCATAATGTGCCTTGGTGTGTTCTTCCTTGGGTCCACCTTCTTTGGGACTCTCTGAGCTTCCTGGACTTCCTGGAAGTCTATTTCCTTTTGCCAGATTGGGGAAGTTCTCCTTTATTATTTGTTCAAATAAGTTTTCCATTTGTTCCTCTTCCTCTTCTTCTTCTGGTACCCCTATAATTTGGATGTTGGAACGTTTAAAGATCCTGAAGGTTCCTAAGCCTCTCCTCATTTTTTTTGAATTCTTGTTTCTTCATTCTTTTCTGATTGGTCATTTTTTTCTTCCTTCTGGTCCACTCCCTTGTCTTGAGTCCCAGTTTCCTTTCCATCACTATTGGTTTCCTGTGCATTTCATTTAGTTTAGCCTTCATTGGTTCCTCTAATTTGTGACTAAAATCAGCCAGTTCTGTGAGCATCCTGATCACCAGTATTTTGAACTGTGCATCTGATAGGTTGGCTATCTCTTGGCAACTTAAAAGTATTGGCTCTGGGGCTTTGAGATGTTTTTCTGTTTGAGCCATAATGTTTTGGTCTGATCACGCCTGTTATGTATGAGGGGCGAAGCCTTAAGTTTTCACCAGGGCGGGGCAACCCGCCACACCCCTGGGTTGTGATGCTCTGTGTGGAGGCAGGGTCAGACAAAAAGAAAGGGTGTTTGTTGGGCTCTCTCTCAGATTTTGGTCCTCTCTGCCACTTCCCACAAGCAGATTAGGCCCTTCTGGTGCTGGTTCCCAAGTAGGTGGGCTTGTGTATGTTCTAGGACCCTGTGGGTCTCTCCAACAAAATCTCCTGTGAGGCTGGGAGCCTCTCCTGGCACCTCAACCCCCGGAAGTTTTTCCCAATCGGTGCTTTTAGGCTTTATTTTCCAGCACTGGGGTCCTGGATTGTGCAGTCTATCTTACTGCTCTCATTTGGCCCAGTTTATCTGCGCACGAATGTGTGACCATGGCCAGCCAGCTGCCTTGTGTCCCTCGTTTCCTCCCCACACCCTCATCGCCAGCCACCACCTTTTCCTGCTGGGACCCCTCTTTGCCAGTGGCCAACTCCACCCTTCTTACCAGTCTGGATGAATGGTTCGTTGTTGTCAGACGTTGGTACAGGTCAATTTTCTGTCTGTTCAGGTTGCATTTTTGTTTCTAAATCTTTGTTGTCCTTAAATCTGGTTGTGCGAGGAGGTTCAGTGTTTCCACCTATGCCTCCATCTTGGCCGGAAGTCACATTCAATATTATTTTGTGTTAGTTTCATGTATATACCATAGTAGCTAGACAATAATATATTTTATTAAAAAGTTCCCACTAATATTTTCAGTACCCACCTGCCACCATGGTGATTGCAACATTTTTTACTGTATTTTCTGTGCTGTACCCTACATTCCCGTGACTGTTTTGTAACCACCAATTTGTACTTCTCAATCTCTTCAATTTTTTTGCCCAGTCCCTCAAATTCCCTCTCTTCTGGCAGCCACCAGTCTGTTTTCTGGGTCCATGAGTCTGTTTCTGTTTTGTTTGTGCCTTTATTTTGATTTTTAAAGGTACATATAAATATACACTCACACACATACACACTCACAATCACACTCACATTCCTCACAGAATAACATTAATCTCAGGGCAATGTAGGTTGACATTTAGACTTTCAAATACATAGTTTTTCAATGGTCTCTATATAAGATACATGAAAGTGAGGCAATAGTTTCAATCCACATGCCCATTTCAAAAGTGAATTTTCACTAGATGTCACAGTGCAGCTCACTGCTGCTTTTCTAGAGTGAGTATATTGGTTCCCAGAAAGAAAATATATTTTGGAAAACTATAGTAACTCCAGGGCAATGTTGTGCTGGCTTTGGACCTGAAAAATCTCTATTTTTCTGCACATTCCCCTTTGTAATTTAAATGCAACCAAGTGTATATAACAGTGGAAGAAGGAGATTTTTCTGCAAAGATTGTCTGACTTATTTGATTTGAAGCTTGTGCATAAGTAGTTAGACCATTTTGCGCATGGGTAATAAAATACTCTGGCGTTCTACACACTAACATTTTATGCAAAAATTTATTTCAAAACAAGGGATACAGGGGTGGGTGTGTGTACACTAACTGGGCCTTTCTGGGTGATAGTATTATAAATGACCTATGCTTTCAGTTTTCTGCTATTTTCAGAAATAGATATTTCTACAATAAGAGTGTACATGAATATTTTTAGACTAACTGATTGATAAAATATATGGATAGTTTACCAAAAAGTATCCAGTAAGTTTTAGATATTTGGATATGTGACTCAGAAGTGAAAATAGTTTTTGAAATAGAGACTTTGGCATAATTTATTGTACAAATAACAGAACTCTAGGTCTTATGGGGCCACTCAAAGGAGTCAGCTAAAATAAGAGGAAAAGGTCCAGCGGACTGCCTGAAGGGGTACTACAGTAAGCAGGGCTAGACAGAGAACTCATCAAAAAGCACTGAAAAAGTACAACCCAAAAATGTAAGCAAAAGCCTAGGAAAAGTTCTCTGAAGAATGTGGGGGAAGTGGCAAATGCCACATAGAAGCTGATTCAATCTAGGCAAATTTGTTTGTATATTGGTATTTCGTTTTAATAAGTATTAAAAAACTTAAAGACAAATAAGTGGAGTGGTGGATTCAGAGTTGGGTTTCAGGCTGTTGAGAAGAGAGTAGGAACACGACAAAGACAATTCATTCAGGCTAAGATTTACTTAGAAGCCACAGTATAGACAAAACAAGAAATAACCTGAGCAGGGCTATATACCAAGGAGCAAAAAAAAACTATTGAAGAGACATCTAAGAAAGCAGAAATTAGTCACCTGGCACTCTCCCCTAAACTAGTTAAGCACAAGCTAATTTGAAGAATACTAATTAAATAAGCTAAGAGCCTATTTGAAACTCCAAAAGGTGGACATTAAGAGTTTCCTCTCATATTTTATTATTTTTTAAATGTTCATTAAATTTATTGTGGTGACACAGATTAATTGAATTATACAGGTTTCACATATGCAATTCTATAACACATCATCTGTGTATTGCATCGTGTGTTCACCACTCAATGTCAAGTCTCCTTCCATCACCATGAATTTGATTCCCTTTTCAACTTTCATCTGTTAGTAAAGCTGATAGAGCAGTGACTGGAGGTGAACCTAATTGAGGAAACTCTAAAAATAATGTATATCAATGAAACTGAACTTTTCCTAAAGTAGTGGTTCTAACTTCAGCATTTTTAAGAATCGTCTGTAAGACATCGTAAACATGGGTATTAAGGTTCCACTTCCAGGAGTTTCTGATTCAACAGTATAGGGGACAGCATGCTATGTTGCATTTTCCAACAATTCCTGGGTAATGTTGATACTGTTCGTCCAGAGGCCACACACAAAATCATTGTTCCGGGGGATATTTCAGTGTCTTAACTTACCAAGTAACTGAGATATGGGAATGACATGGTGAAAATAATAATAAAACAGATCACAGAGAGTGAAGGACAATACGAAAATGTGTGCATCGAGGAATAACATATTTAGACATTTTGGTGCATGGAAAACCTTCCGTTATTTTCTCTACAATTGATATCAGCAGACTTTTGAGCCCGTCTCTTCTAGACAGTGGGGAGATCACTGAATTGTAATGTTATCTGACGGGCTAGTTTAGTCTTTCATGTTCATTTTCAATCCCTGTAGGTAAAATTTTTAGGCCCCTTAAGTTGTGTGCCTCCCTCAACAGTCTTTTCTAGATAATTTCTCCCTGTCTGGAGAAGGGGTGTGCATTTAACTAATTCGTGAGGCTCGTCATCACTGAATCTGTGTGGCGTACTCAGAAATTTGTGTGATCTCTGATGTGGAATATTTAGGGACAGCCTGCTATGCAACAGGTAGTCCTGTCCTCCAGTGCTCACCTTGCATCTGCTTCTGAAGCCTGAGACTAACAAAACACGTGGTTACCATTCCCGAGGACTCCAGTTTTTCTTGGGCTCTGTGGTTGTTCTGCGGCTGATTAGCTTCATGACATCTTTCTCTATAATACGAGATGTATTTCAGTTTTGCCATATTGCCCATTTGGATCATGGCTTCGGTTCACTCAACTCTCACCATGCTCTCAATTCAGATATTTTCTGCATCACTCTCCAGGCTGTATGGAACTTCCAAATTCCTTCCATAATAAAAGAAAATGAATTGCTTGAGTTAAACTTATGTGACAGTCCAACCAAGTTTGGGTTCAGGCAGGAGAAACTTGGAGTTTGTTCTGGAAGCCCCTCTCAAAGTGCTTGCCTTCTCCAGGACTCTTTCCACCCGGCCTGTCTCTAATCCAGAGATAGCGGCCTGGGGGCCGGGAGACGGGGGTTATATTTCATTGCCATTAACTCCACATTTCTTTTCTGGTAAATGTGTTTTGTGATATTTTGCAATGTGGTAAAAAATCAGAAAAATAATTTTATCTCAAAATGCTGTTTGAAAGCCTATTGTATCGCTGTATAATTTAGATGTCCTCTTTGAATGTCAGGCATTGTAACTCTCTGTAAACTTGCTAGAATAATCCTTATCCTTTTCCAATGTTCTCAAGTCACCTCATGGCTGATGGATGCCTTAGACTGATTAGATATAAATCATGCATTTCGATGCAAAGACAAGAAAAATTAACATATTTAACCTATTATCTTATCATCAAAAGTAGAGATGTCTATTATAACTGGAAGGCATAAATATATTATCATTCTTTCTCCATATCTGAACAATAAGAAGTTAAGCCTCTAATTAAAACTACAAGAAATACATTTTGCATCCAACAGTTTAATATAAAAGAGAGGCAAAAGACAAGGGAATTATGTTGAGTGTTTAATTTTTTTTTTCTGCCAAAGCTACTGAGTTTACGCCCAGAGGCTTATTCTATTACGTATATTTTAATGCTTTGGGCTTCTAGCAAAATCAGAAGTACTCTTAAACTACGAAGATTAAACTTGAGGCCCCTCACAAGTATGTGACCTTCAGTTTGTACACCAACTTGTTCCTTGGGTCATGTATTAAGGTAAAATTTGCAAAGGTAAGATATTTTTGTATTTTTTGGAAAAAGCCGTCATGCCAGCTTCAAAGTGATTTTAGATCGTATGCTAATTCTTCAGGGAGAGCTGGAACTTAACTCTTCTTCCCTTAAATCTGAGCTGGTTTTGCTAGCTGGCTTGACCAATCCAATGTATGACCAGTCCCACTCTGGGACTTCAGGAGCTAGATACTAAGAAGCTTTGCAGTTTTTCTCCTGAGCCTTTTTGCATATGTATTCTGTGGGAATCCAGCCACCCTGTAGTATTTCCCACTCCCGAGACCGGCAAGCTCTGTGGAAACTCAATATAGCCACTTGAAGAGACTACTCCAGCCCCTGTGTACATCATGTCTCTCGATGTCTTGCTAACCAAGCTGCTCCAGCCATCTCCAGTTATCTGGGCCATTTTAGCTAAAATCTTAAACATTATGGAGTGGAGATGGGCCGTTTTATTTTTTTCCCTAGAGGAACATTTCTAAAAAAAAAAAAAAGCACAAACAAAAACCAAGAACTCTCATTTTTACTTCACAAAAATACACAATTTCTCGCTATCTAAATTCATTTATTTAATAACTAAAAACAATGGTTTGGAAATCTACCTTAGCACTAATACCAGTGATGATAAACAGAAACATGTATTTGTGAAGTACATAAAATGTATTTCTGGGAGATGGAGAGAGTCTTTCCCAGTCTGTGTGTTGGTTAAATGTGTTTATTCATGATCAAAGGCTACATCATACTGTATGTTTATAAGCCATGCATATTTTCTCGGTGTATTATATTAAATGAAATTTTCAGTAAGTACTTTGTGTGACTTGCTATATGCAACAAGTTTAATTTATTTTCAATATGAAAAGCCAAAGTGAAAAGAGAAAGCCTCCTCTCTCGGTCTTACACCCTCTCCCTCATCGACATTCACTTCAAATACCACGTATTTAAAAAAATTGTTGTGGCTACTTCCACCGGAAGGACGATTTTTCTCTGTGTCATAGATCTACGGGGCCCCCAGGGTCCCAAAGTCTGTGTTGTGTCACTTCCTTTTTACAAAAGGCCTACATTTCTAAAGCAACTCTTTTTTTTTTTTTTGTAAGGACAAAAAGTTCTGTTTGGATCTCCTTTGGTTAATGAAAATGGATATTAATGTTGGTCTCTTGCAAAGACAGAGCGGCATGACAAGAGCCATTTGGGCTCACTGAAGGTTTCGCTGAAATGCCCTCCTTTGGGATAAGCTGCGTCTACTTCTCCAGCCATAAATCTCCTATCTATACAACAGCCTATTTACCCACTGATTCTATTTACAAATAATTGGGGGAAATATATAGCGTTATCTATCTTGTTTTGTTAAATTTTTGCTTGTTTAAATACGTTAATCTTTCCCCAACAAAGCCATTTTGATAATAACTTTTCATCACTTGACTATAATTTATCGGTTCTTGTTGACAGTCACTTTGGTTGATTTCAGATTTTGTTCCTCACAAACAAAAACACACTTCATTTAACTTGAATTAAGCAGTTAGGTCTATGCAGACATATGTACTCAACAATTCCTGGCTTGTCAAATTAGCTGTTTTAATAATGCATGTTGAAAAGTGGTTTTTATTTCTGCTCTGGGTTGAAGGTTTCAGCCCCCGTACCCCAAAGTTTGAGACCCTAGTCCTTGTGTCTTAACATCTGGAGGTGGGGCCTTTAAAAGATGATTGGGTCAGTAGAGTGGAGCCTTCATGAATGGAATTAGTTCCCTTAAAGGCACAGCCTTACAAGTTGGCCATTTCACCTCAACCTTGGAAGGGCTCAGCAAGAATATGGCTGTTTGTACACGAATAAGAGGGTTTTCATCAAGAATCCACTATACTGACATCCAGAGCTGAGATTCATTTACTCTCCAGAAATGTGCTAAATAAATGTTTGTTGTTTAAACCAACCAGCCTATGATACTTTATTAGAACAGCCCGAACTGTGACTGTTTCCATTCTTAAAATGAGATATCCAAAATTTCTTGCTATTTTTCACTTTTTAATTCTTTTTCAAACTAATTGTAGCTTTTGTTTTGCAAATGAACAAGTTGTTTTCTAGTTTGTTTCCTGATTTATGTAAGTTTTGCATTATATTAAGAAATGAGAATTCTCATCTTGGCTGGGTGGCTCAATTGGTTGGAGTATCATCCCACACACCAAAATGTTGCAGTTTCAGCCCTGGCTGGTGTAGCTCAGTGGATTGAGTGCAGGCCTGCGAACCGAAGGATTGTGTTTCGATTCTCAATCAGGGCACATGCCTGGGTTGCAGGCCAATTCCCAACAGAGGACGTACAAAAGGCAACCACACATTGATATTTCTCTCCCTTTCTCCTTCCCTTCCCCTCTGAAGATAAATAATTTTTTTTAAATGTTGCAGTTTCTCTCTCATATCAATCTCTCTCTCTCTCTCTCTCTCTCTCTCTCAAATCAATAAACATATCTTCAGGTGAGGATTAAAAAATAGAAAAATGTATAAAATAAGTAAATAAAAGAGAATTCTCATTGTGATATTTTTCTTAGTTTTTTTGTATTTGGATGAATTATTTTTAGGTGGCATCTTAAATGTTTACATAGGCAAGTATATCTATTCTTTGTTTATGACTTTTGAGGTGTGGCACATATATTTTTTAGAAATGTCCCTTAACTCAAGTGATTTAGGAGAACAATGCTGAGTTCTGTCTTAGGCCTCAGATTTCTTGCCCAAATTATAATTATTCCTTATTTACAGATAACAAACAAGCAAAAATAAAAGAGACATAGACAAAACCAAAGGGAGGTAAGATCAAGGGTAGGAAGTGGAGTTGGCTGGGGTAGAGGGTATTGGTAGGGGGAAAATGGAGACAACCGCACTTGAAAACAATAAAAAATGTGAAAAATTTTTTAAGAATTCTAAAAATTGAAAAATAGGAAACTAAATTTATTAAACTATAACTTTTTCCCCATAGCTGCATACCTTAAGCCTGGATATTGAAAGTTAAGAGATATTTATGCATTATGTAACAAAAAGCATATAACACTCTGCAGAATTACATCTCTGTCTTTCTTCAAAAATATTAGGTAAGATTGCCCTGACTGCTGTGGCTCAGTGGGTTGGACATTGTCCTCCAAAACAAAAGTTCTCACCAGTCATATGCTTGGATTCCAGGCCAGGTCCCCACTTGGCCTGGGGAGAGGTGGCAGATGGATATTTCTCTCTCATATCGATGTTTTTCTCCCTCTGTTTCTCCCTCCCTTCCCCTCTTTTAAAAAATAAATAAATAAAATATTTTAAAAAATTAGCCAATCTTAATCTATTGAGATTAGAAAAACCTAAGTTTGAGAATCATACTTAAGCCCTGGCTGACACAGCTCAGTGGCTTAAGTTTGGGCCTGTGAGGCAAAGGATAGCAGGTCTGATTCCTAATCAGGGCACAGGCCAGGGTTGTGGGCCAGGTCCCCCCCCAGTCAGGGGGCGTGAAAGAGGCAACCACACACTGATGTTTCTCACCCTCTCTCCTTCCCTTTCCCCCTCTCTAAAAATAAAATAAATAGAATCTTTTAAAAAATTGTACTTAAAAAGAATAAATGGTTCGATTAGATCTATTCATTGTCTCATAATCAGGTCATTAAAAAGGTGACAGTCTTCTTTTTTTGTTTTTTTGGTTTTTTTTTAATATTTATTTATTTATCTTTAGAGGGAAAGGGAGAGAGGAAGAGAAACATCAATGTATGGTTGCTTCTTGTGCATCCCCTGCTGGGAACTGGCCCCTGCCGGGAACTGGCCTGCAACCCAGGAATGTGCCCTGACTGGGAATCGAACCGCGATCGTCTGGTTCGCAGGCCCGTGCTCAATCCACTGAGCTACACCAGCCAGGGCAAAAAGGTGACAGTCTTCTTAAGTTGGGGGCAGGGGGTTCACAACTGATCAGACCCCTTATACAAAGTCTTTTTTCACTTTCGCGGGACTGTGAAAACAAGATAATATCTAATATGTATGTCATATTATTCTGACTAAAAATAAGTCTCTGTCAAAAAATCCTCTGACAGATATTCGTCTTTGTATGTTTTAAGGATTGTGTCACTATAAAAAAAAGCCCAGCTTTAATTAGGAACTGGAAAAAACAAAAGGACTTTTTTTTTCTTGAAAAAAATTTTTCCTAATAAAAGTGTTTTAATAATATCTACTCTAGTCACTTCTATATTCTCATTTCCACCTATAAAACTCAATCTGTGTGAAAACTGCTTTTGTGATGAAGGGTAAGTGCAACTTACACACAAAAACCTGTCCAAGTGCAATTCACTCTCATTTTTTCATTGACTTGAAATGCTGCCTTTTTTGTAGACTGAATTTCATGTATATTTCAGCATTGTTTCTTGACTCTTGTCCATAACTTTGATATATATTCTGATGACAGTAATAAATTGTGGTAATTATTCCAGCTTCCTTCTCCTAATATCTGAGGTCATTTTACCTAATTATATTTTTTAAAAAATACTGTTCCTGACTAGTCTACCATATTTATTTTATCATAAAAATCTAAGTTATTTTATTAAGTAAATATCTCACTCTTTCCTGCTGCTATTTTAATCAAATTTTAATTAAATTTATACATTAATTTAAGGGAATTTTTATCTTTACAGTCTGAGTTCTGATCAAGAAACACATTATGTTTTTCATTTATCTTAATGTTTAAAGTGTCAGTACATTTATTTTTCTCTTTCCTTCTTCTCTCCCCCTCATCTTTCTGTACATATAAATATAAAGATTCAGATACAGATATATACACTATATAATTCCTATAAATTTTATATGAACTTTGGTTAGTACTATAAGCAAGTTTGTTTTCAAACCTATATTTTTAAATATTTTTTTTCAGAGTGAAGAGAGGAGAGAGAGAAGAGGGAAACATTGATTGGTTGCCTCTTGCTCACCCCCAACTGGGGACCTAGCCTGTAATCCAGGCATGTGCCCTGACAGGGCATTTAACCAGTGACCTTTCAGTTCACAGGCCAGCACTCAATCCACTGAGCCACACCAGCCAGGGCTCTGACTTATATTTGAAGCTAGTTTTGTTCACAAAAAAGAAAAAAATATATTTTTACATTAATTTTATAACATATAGTAGTAAATCTTTCATTTTGAGGTTTTTTTTAATGATTCTCATATATTTTGCTAGATGCAATTAAGGCATCTTCAATTCTATTCTTTCAAGCCTGTTATTTAAACTTATATTTTAACTTCATTTAATCAATGAAGTTAAAATATAAGTAAAATACACTAGCACTGGTAAAATAAGTAAAATAATATTGCTTATAATGGGCAAGATCAAGTTGTCTATTTTATGACTTTAGTAGTAAGTCTTCTTCCTGTGTTTTTTAAAATACAACTACGTTTACATTTAACATGACAACTAGTTAATCATATGATTTAAATTAATGGATAATCTCATATATATTTATTCCGGTGTATTTTGTGGCACAGAAAATTTCTTTCTTATTAAGCATTTCACATGAACTTCCGAAGAATGTGTTTTCTGCTCTTGTTGGCTAAAGTTGTCTGTAATGCCAGTTATTCCAGATTGATTGATGTTGTTGAGTTACTTATTTCTGTCTGTTCTTTAACTATGGTAGTAGATGAATCTATTTCTCCTTTGTAGTTCTACCAGTTTACTTTATGTACTTTGACACTCAGTTGCGATATATGTGTCATTACACATTGGAGAAATGACCCCTTTATCACTACGTAATACCTTTCTGTACACCTGATACCTGCCCTTGCTTTGAAGTCTGCTCTGTCTGAAAGCAATGTAGGTATTCTCGCTTCCTCCTGATTAGTGCTACTAAGGTGTATTCCCCCCAGCCATTTATTTGTAATCTATGTGCCCTTCTGTATTTCAAGAATATAAGCCATGAGCTGCTTCTAGACACATAATAGTTGTGCCACCTGTTTCGATACACAGATATCATTATCTTTATGCTATTCATGTGATTCCTTATTTCAGAGAATAACTTAAAAGAGTTCTTTAAAGATCTGAAATAGTTTGTAATAGAATTAGGGTTTTCATTCCTTAAAATTTCATGTAAGTTTTCTTTCAAAATATATTTTGTTGCAATCTTTGACAAAGTTTATATTACTTTTTATTGTTTAAGGTTTTATGTTATTTTGTGGCTAAAATAACTACACACTCACTACTTCCTAGAAAAACAATTTAATCCCAATTTCCAAATATTTTAACACAGAGTACAGCAAAGTATGTTGAGAATTTGTTTTCTTTTACTTTGTTTTATTTTACATATTTTTTCTTTTTAACATCGAATACATGTATTTTTCTCCTATTTTCCTTCTTGAGGAGGCTAACACTCTTTGTACATCTATACACAAGTTTTCTTTTAACTTTACATCTATGTAAAGTTAAAAACCTGTACATCTATGTACAAGTTTTTTTTAGCTTTAAAATTTTCTTGGTTGCATTGCTTCAGAAGTATGACTTATAAATAACATACAATTTATTTATTGGTTACAACACGTAGGGACGACTTTGCCCTCAAGTCCCCCCATCTGCCACAGATAAAAGTAAACACTACCAAGATTTGATCTGTTTGGGGAGAATAGGTGGCCAGTTTCTTAGAGAAAAAAGGTGTTGAGCCCCTTCCTCTAGGGGCTTTTATTGGGTTGTAATACACAGGAAAACAGGGTGGCAAGGGTCGAAAAGTAGATAACATTTGAAAGAAATCTGAGGGTTTGGTCTGAGTCAGTGTCTGTCAGGTAAGGGGGTTACAGAAACTTTGGGAGACATACTCATTTCCTGCTCCGATCCTTAACATATGAATGAAAGTACTCCTAACAAAGCAGGTTTCACAGGATTTTTAGGAATTCTTTCGTATGCCAGATTTCCCAGATCTGCTCTAGCAAGGCAAGGAGCTGCACACCCCTCCCCATCACGTTTTCAGGCTTAAGTGGATTAGAGCCAGGAAGTGCTTCTCCCAGAGGACATGGAGACTTGGGCTATGTCACATAGCTGGGGTGGGTGGCAAGGGTCCATTGCTCCCTCTTTGCTGCAGCCCCCAAGTCCTTCCATGATGTCTTCCCAAGTAATGGGGTCTGGCTTAGGTTGCTCCTTGCTCTGAGGAGTCTTACCCGTCATCAACATCAACCATGCTTTTAGGGGGCAGGGGGCAAAACCAGAGGCAACATTTGCTACCAGAGACAAGCTCTGTCTCCTTTGTGGCTCATATTCCAGAGGTCACTCACTCAGCATTAGCCATGGGGGGTGGTTACACCTCCTGAAACCAGGCAGAACAGTTTCCAACAACAACATATCTTATTTGGAATGGACTAGCATCTTTGTCAATTGTCATATTTAGTTGTTTGCCTATTTTTTAATAGAGTTTAGCCGCTGCTTATATATTCTATACATTGTATTTTTTTAGAATCACTTTTATAAATATATTTCAGTTTGTGTCTTAATTTTAATGTTTTTTCCGTTTTATTTTATGTTCTGTGTTAAGACATATTTTCTACTCCAGGTTCAAAAACATGTTTTTGTTTTCTTCTAAAAAAATTTTAATTACCTGCACTTTTAACTATTTACTAGTAAAATATTCATATAAAATAGTGTTGAAAGAGGTTTTTGAAAAAGATATGAATGATAAAAATCAGTAATAAAATGACCACACACATATAACATCATACACATATGTGTGTGTGTGTATAAATGTGGGTGTATATACATACCTCCCAGATTAACAAAAAGAATGTCCCAGTAGCTCTGATGTCTCCTCTCACTGACCAACTATTCTAGCTTCTATACCACAGGTAACCACTAGCTTGTTAAATAATTAGAAGGAGATAATATTTATTTCTTGATGACTTAGTTGCTTCACACAACATTATGTTTCTAAGGGTTATCAATATTGATGATAAAATCTGCAATTCACTTACTTTCATTGTTTTTTACTATTGTACACATACATTGAAATGTATTATCTGTTCTACTGTAATGAGTATTTAGACTATTTCTAGCATTTAGCTTTTAAGAAAAACACTAGTTTAACTTTTGTGTTCATGTTTTCTTGAATATATATTCAAGCATTACTTAGGCCATATATCTAATAATTAAATCACTGGGATAGAGGACATGATAATGTCAGCATACTAGAGAATGCCAAAATATTTTCAAATTGTTGCACAAATTAACAGTCTAAACAGCAATGAATAAGTCATCATCTCAAAACTTGACCTGACTTTTTAATATTTGATAGCTAGTAATGTGAAACTGTAAATCAACGATATTTTAACTTTTATTTTACACATTACTGTGGAGAGAGAACAAATTTTTATATATATATTGGCCATTTTCCTCTCTCCTCCCTGTGAAATGCCTGTATATTAGGTTTGTCTAGTTTTCTTCTGAGTTTTTCTCTTTCTTATTAAATTAGGGGGATTCTTATTTCCTAGAGACTAAAATTTTACTTATTACCTATGTGGCAAATATATTTTAATAAGCAGATGTACTTCATTTTTAAGGTAGCAGAATTTACAAATTTCACTTTTATTTTGCATTTGGTATCTGACTTAAAATATGGAGCCCCTCAATTAATTCATGACTGTGTTTACTAGACTGCCTTCTAAAAGTTTGATAGATTTATCTTTCCCTTTAGGCTATTAACACATTTAGAGCTGCTTTTCTAAAACTGGCATGAGTTCCAGATCTATTTTTTTCTTTTTCTTCCTCCAGTTGTCCCTTCCACTCTTTCTGATTTTCTCTTTTGATATGGATAACCGATTATCTCAGTATTGTTTACCCAAATATTCCCCTTTTGGATCCTGATGTGTCAATCTGTTACTGTCCCTTGACAATTCTGCATTTAAAATTGTGTCCACTTACTGGGCACTCCATGCTACATTATTTATTAATTTGTACTTCATTAAAATCTGTGTATATTCCTCATTTTATTATTAACTTGCTTCATCTGTACCTTCTTTTTTTCTCCTTAATCAATCTGTCTAAAGTTTTCCAATTTCTTGACATGTTGTAAATACCAGCTTTAGGATTATTTTTGTCTCTCTTTTTTCTATACCATTATGCTTTGCTTTGATCTTTAGCATGCTCTTTATAACTTCTGGTGCTTTATAACTTCCTGAATTTGATCTTTAGCTCTTTATTTTTAAATTTTTCTTCTTTGGCCCTGTAAGTTCACTCCAAGTGTTGTTTTCACTAGTACATCTACCATGCTGTTTGTCATGTATTATTTTTTAAACATTATATTTATTTTTTAAAGATTATATTTATTTAATTTATTTTTAAAAGATTATATTTATTTATCTTTAGAGGGGAAGGGAAGGAGAGAGGGAGAGAAATATTAGTGTATGGTTGCCTGTCATGCGTCCGCTGCTGGGAACCGGAACCGGAAACTAGCCTGCAACCCAGGCACGTGCCCTGACTGGGAATCGAACCGCAATCAGGTGGTTCGAAGGCCCGCGCTCAATCCACTGAGCTGCACCAGCCAGGGCCTGTCATGTTTTATTGTATTCATTTGAAGTTATTCTCTTCCATTGGCTTCTGTTCCCAAATTGGAAGTTATATTCTTACCCTCTTGCTCACTAGGACTCTTCTGAGCATGAAACATAAAATTCTGAAAGTCTTTTTCATTCCTGTGTGTAGTCAATGTTGGTATATTTTATATATGTATGTTATATGCAACATATAAAATTATACTATCTATATAATGTATGAGAAACAAAGAGTTTAGGGAAAATATGTGTATATGATGTGCATATAATATAATATATGATAATAAATATAAACACACACATACAACAATGCATACATATATTTTATTATTTTATCATTTGTTTTCTCATCTTTAGGGTGGAGTGAAAAGATTTCGTGATTTGTACAAAACTTATCTCCACCAGAATTTTGCACTATAGTTTTCAGAATTTATTTTTTATTTATTTCTTTTAAATATATTTTATTGATTATGCCATTACAGTTGTCCCATTCCCCCCCTTCACTCCCCTCCACCATGCACACACCTCCCCCGCCATTCNCTCTCTTTTTTCTATACCATTATACTTTGCTTTGATCTTTAGCATGCTCTTTATAACTTCTGGTGCTTTATAACTTCCTGAATTTGATCTTTAGCTCTTTATTTTTAAATTTTTCTTCTTTGGCCCTGTAAGTTCACTCCAAGTGTTGTTTTCACTAGTACATCTACCATGCTGTTTGTCATGTATTATTTTTTAAACATTATATTTATTTTTTAAAGATTATATTTATTTAATTTATTTTTAAAAGATTATATTTATTTATCTTTAGAGGGGAAGGGAAGGAGAGAGGGAGAGAAATATTAATGTATGGTTGCCTGTCATGCGTCCGCTGCCGGGAACCGGAACCGGAAACTAGCCTGCAACCCAGGCACGTGCCCTGACTGGGAATCGAACCTCAATCATGTGGTTCGAAGGCCCGCGCTCAATCCACTGAGCTGCACCAGCCAGGGCCTGTCATGTTTTATTGTATTCATTTGAAGTTACTCTCTTCCATTGGCTTCTGTTCCCAAATTGGAAGTTATATTCTTACCCTCTTGCTCACTAGGACTCTTCTGAGGATGAAACATAAAATTCTGAAAGTCTTTTTCATTCCTGTGTGTACTCAATGTTGGTATATTTTATATATGTATGTTATATGCAACATATAAAATTATACTATCTATATAATGTATGAGAAACAAAGAGTTTAGGGAAAATATGTATATATGATGTGCATATAATATAATATATGATAATAAATATAAACACACATATAACAATGCATACATATATTTTATTATTTTATCATTTGTTTTCTCATCTTTAGGGTGGAGTGAAAAGATTTCATGATTTGTACAAAACTTATCTCCACCAGAATTTTGCACTATAGTTTTCAGAATTTATTTTTTATTTATTTCTTTTAAATATATTTTATTGATTATGCCATTACAGTTGTCCCATTCCCCCCCTTCACTCCCCTCCACCATGCACACACCTCCCCCACCATTCCCCTCCTTTTGTTCATCCTCCTTTTGTTTGTCCATGTGTCACAAGTTCTTTAGATACTGTAGTTCCCATAGTATTCCTGCCCTCCCCCATGTCTATTTTCTACCTACCATCTATGCTACTTATTCTCTGTACCTTCTCCCCACTTCTCCTCCTCCCACTCCCCTGTTGCTAACCCTCCATGTGATCTCCATTTCTATGTTTCTGCTCCCAATCTAGCTGTCCTCTTAGTTTGCTTTTGTTTAGGTGTGGTTGTTACTGTGAGTTTGCTGTCTTTTCACTGTTCATATTTTTTATCTTCTTTTTCTTAGATCAGTCCCTTTAACATTTTATATAATAAGGGCTTGGTGATGATGAAGTCCTTGAATTTGACCTTATCTGAGAAGCACTTTATCTGCCTTCCATTCTACATGAAAGTTTTGCTGGATAAAGCAATCTTGGCTGTAGGTCTTAGGATATCATGACTTGGAATACTTCTTTCCAGCCCCTCCTTGTCTATACAGTCTCTTTTGAGAAGTCCACTGACAGTCTGATGGACACTCCTTTGTAGGTGACTGTCTCCTTATCTCTTGCTGCTTCTAGAATTCTCTCCTTCACTTTGATCTTGGCTAATGTAATTATGATGTGCCTTGATGTGTTCCTTCTTGGGTCCAACTTCTTTGGGACTCTCTGAGCTTCCTGAATTTCCTGGAAGTCTATTTCCTTTGCCAGGCCCTTTAATTTTACCCCAAATCACTATTTTACATGTAATCTACCTCAGGGCAGGAGCTATTTTACATATTTCAAGTTTATCCTTGAGGTCACCTGGCACAATGCAAGAATCAATGCGAGACCCAAGGGAAATTTTTATTGATGTTTGTTTCCTTTTCCTACAACCATGAAAAATGAGGTTTATAAAATACTTATTAAGCAATTATTATTTATAGATGAAACAGTCAAGTTATTGTACAGAGTGTGATTTTTTTCTGACTGCAGTAAATCATGCATTCTAAGGAATAGAGTACAGATGCTAATGGAAATTTTTTCATTGGAAAAAAGAAAAAAAAGGATCATGATATGCCTGTCAGATAGTATTATTAAGCAGACTTTCTCAGCACTAAACATCACCTTGTACTTCAGGCTGTGGGTGATTGATGTGTTTCCATTCCAGGTATGTCAGGAATCAAAGTAATGTTTTACCTTACTTTTATATCCACGGTGTCATTTTAAAATTCTTAAACATGCTTTGGAAAGTTTCAAACCAGGTTTGAACTGTTGTTCAATGAACTGTGAACAAATCTCTGCAGTGAATTGTTTTTACATATGGTAGATTCACTGTGTACCTTAAAGCTCAGTAGTAAAACATTACGGGCAATGGACCTTGCATTATACATAGGGTAATTTTTAACATGTTACCATCATTTAAAAATCCCAGTAAAGTTTATTTTTCTGATCTACTTACAAAAGTGTCAAGATGGGATCTAATGTAGCTTAGCAGAATTAATATTAGGCAGGGAATCAATATTATTGTCACGGGTTGCACTATTGTTCACACATATTAGTTCTTCCTTTCTGTAGATTTTTTTCCAGTCCCATTGAAAGCTCCCTGGCCCATGTGACTTTGTGTCCACCTTTTTTGAATGAGTATGCATGCCTGTCCACTTGTATCGGTGTTGTTTATGTGATTTACCTTTGTCAATTAAATGTGAGCAGAAATAATATACGATATTTCTAGGAGTAGCTTTAAGAGTCAGATCTGTTTAGCAATGTCGTTTTTGTGAAGAAGATAGAAGCTTCTTTGTCAGACTTAATTCTAGCTTAAAGTTGACATGGATTAAAACAATGGATGAACATTGATAGATACCTGGCATAAATGAAAAAAGCTTTTATTGTTGTAAAGGCTTTACAATTCTGGGTTTGTTAGTTACTACTAAAAGTTCTAACCCATGCTAACTATTTTCTTTAAATAATCATTATGGTTTTGTGAATTTTTGTTAAACTGATCCTAAATTCTTTTAGCTCCTGCTGTGTTATAATCATTCAAACAGAGATTACTAATATACTTTGAAGTGATGCTTAAATTCATTTATTTATCCATTCACTTCTTTTATCCAATCAAAAGTACTTACTATGGTCCTATTACTTGAATGACTCTGTACTTGTACTGGTAGTACATTAGTGAGCAAGAAAGGCAATGTCTTGGATAAAACACTTCAATATAAGCTGGGAAACAATTAAAGCCCTAGAGGAGAGCATTGGCAGGAAAATCTCAGATATTCCACCCAGCAATATTTTTACTGATACATCCCCTAGAACAAGGGACATAAAGGAAAGAATAGACAAATGGGATCTCATCAAACTTAAAGGCTTCTGCATGCCCAAGGAAAACAGTATCAAGATAAAAAGAGAAGCAACAGTTTGGGAAAACATATTTGCCAATGACATCTCAGACAAAGGTTTAATCTCCAAAATATACAAAGAACTCACACGACTCTACTCAAAGAAGACAAGCAACCCAATTAAAAAATGGACAAAGGACTTGAACAGACATTTCTCCAAGAAGGACATACAGAGGATTCAGAGACACATGAAAAGATGCTCGATATCACTAGCTATCAGAGAGATGCAAATCAAAACCACAATGAGATACCACTTTACACCAGTCAGAATGGCTACATAAACAAAGAAACAAACAACAAATGCTGGAGAGGTTGTAGGGAAAAGGGGACCCTAGTTCACTGTTGGTGGGATTGCAGACTGGTACAACCACTATGGAAAGCAGTATGGCATTTTCTAAGAAAACTAAAAATGGACATGCCTTTTGACCCAGCAATTCCACTGCTAGGAGTATATCCTAAGAACCCTGAAACACCAATCCAAAAGAACCTATGCACCCAGATGTTCATAGCAGCACAATTTATGATAGCCAAGAGTTGGAAGCAACCTAGATGCCCATCCGTCAATGACTGGATCAAAAAACTATGGTACATTTACACAATGGAATTCTATGCTGCAGAAAGGAAGAAGGAGCTCCTACCCTTTGCAACATCATGGATGGAACTGGGAAGCATTATGCTGAGCGAAATAAGCCAGGTGGTGAAAGACAAATACCATATGATCTCACCTTTAACAGGAATCTAAACAACAAAACAAACAAACAAGCAAAATATAACCAAAGACACTGAAATATAGAACATTTAACGTGCTGACAGGGTACAGAGGGGGGAGGGGAGAGAATCACAGGGGAAAAGGGGAAGGACTCACATGAACAAGTATAAAGGACACATGGACAATAACTAAGGTGGGGGGTGGAGATGGGAGGGAGGTGGGGAGCACTGGGGGGGGACAGCACTGGGAATACAAGAAAGAAAACTGTACTTGAACAAGAGTTAAATTAAAGAAAAATAAATATGAAAAAAAAGTACTTACTATGGTCCTATTACTTGAATGACACTGTACTTGTACTGGTAGTACATTAGTGAGCAAGAAAGGCAATGTTTTGATCTGACTTATAAACTCAGATGCCTCAAAAATAATTACAAATATTATGAGTACAATAATTACTAAACATTCTGAATGCATATATCTAGGAGTTAGTTTTTTATAGAAAGCAATACTAATTTATCTAACAGTTAAGAATAACGGTACATAAAATGGAAGAATAAGGATTTCTGAAAAAAATGATCTCCATGAATGCAATGACAACATTGGCAAAAATCGTGAGAATTCAGTTATTGATAAATCTAGAAATTAACCAAAGTCTTGCAAAAATACGAAAAGCATTTTTCAAGAAAACCAGCTGAAGCTAGGTAGAAACAGTGAGCTTGGGACATTTTTGCCTGCCTTATTCCTATCCTTCTGTCCCCAGAGCCACAGTGACCTCTAAAACCAGCTGCAATTATGATAAATAGTACAGAGCTGGTAGACATTGGAGAGGGCTGAGTGCTGTTAGACATACTCTAAGCCCCATGCCGGGAGAGTTTCATTGTTTTGTTTGTTAGTTCCAAGGAATTACAATTTATTAGGCTGTCTCAATTGGACCTGACTCAGAGCTTCCCAATGCCAACAGACTTTTTCTTGGAGGTAGTTTTTTTTTTTTAACTATAGAGATAAATGATTAATATCACCATTATATGAGGTGGTGGATAACAGTTGGGTGGAATAAACAAAATGATAATAAACTGAGATGTTTTTTATTTTATTTAACCAAAGACTTTTTACCCAGGGAAATTATGAGCATAAAGTTTCATTTTTTTCCCTAAGCTAAAAATAATATCTATTATAATAAGAGAACTCTTCATTTCTTAAAGATGCTTACAACTTTTACTTATGTAATTTCAACTTGAGATTTTTAATCATTTTTTGTAATATTTTCTGCAGAACTTAATATCTATGGTGACTTAGAAATTTATAAATACTTGTTAAAGATTATTATAAATAAGCTTTAAATACCTGTTAAAGACAGGTGTCAGCTACTAGCAGAAGTATATAACATTTGGCATCCTAGGTGATGAAAATGTTATTAATATTCATGCCCCATCAAAAGAGTTAAGCTCAGTTTTTTCAGTCATATAATTTAATGGTGTCTATCAAATAATGTCTCTCAGTCACATCAAACATTCTATTCACTATAAGGCATTAGTAACTTGTTACAAAATATAAGTAGGGCTAGCTATGTAAATGTAGTCACTGATTATTATAAATAACATGAAATTCGTATTTAGAACACATAGACTTTCTGGCATTGTAGGATCTATATGTAGTCTGTGTGCATATGTAAATGTATAATGCTTACCATGGAAATATTGAGAATCTTTTAGAATATTGTCAGTAAAATGTGAAAGAATGTCCTTATTATCTTAAACTGCACAGTGCTCTGAAGCCAAAGTGAAGGGATTAGCACCACTGTTCATAGGTTGATGTCAAAAGTGGCCCTTTTATCTTTTACTGAATTCCCAGATACTAGGACAAAAGACACAGCCAGGCTTCAAGAGGCAGAGAGAATTTTATAACCTTGGATGTACAGTGTATTTCTTAGATGATTATAAAAGAAGGCAATAATTTACTAAATTCTAAAAGAAAATGCCATATTGTCAAGGCAACCAAATGGATCTGTTATTTAGAGTCTATTTGGATGCTTTAAAAATAGATAACACGGAGTAAGAAAAAAAGAACTTGAACTGTCAATGGAACTAAGATTATCATGTGAACACATTCTACATCTTTAATAGTACATTAACGACCTTTTAAATTTTGACTGAGGCACGTTTTATTATGCACACACATTTCCTTTAGGAAAAATGTATATGCGGAAAAATAGTTATGCATGTTAGCTTATGGATGGCTTGTAAAATTCAAGGGTGCCTTATGCCAAATAGTGTCCCCCTCCTCTGGTGGCTTTGAGTCATTCATTGTTATGCCAGAATCTCTGAACCTCTATGGTGGATGTTCACGTTTTCGGTAAATCACTTTAATTTTATTTGGATGGGTTTTACATGGATTTTAATCAAATGCTATATTTGTTTTAGTGGTGAGAATGAGAAAGAAGAGGCAGAGGGAGAGGAAAGTTAAGAGGGGAGAGGAAAGAAGAAAAGAGGAAGGAGAAAGGGAGGGAGAGAAAGACTGTGCACTTCTACACTTAGATCGGTGAGGCATCTCATATTTTAAATCAGAAAGACAGAGATAAAGTCATATTGATTAAAACAAAGGTGATATACTTCCTGAAATAAACAAACAAACATGATATGAAAACAGATTAGTGAAGCCTAAGAGCAAGCTTAAGGTGTTTACATGCGCCTCATTTTAGGACAGGATCTGAAAGTATGTAGCCTCTAGGAAATATCGCACAGGATGTCATTGTCCCACACGGGGGGGAAAGTCTATCGCTGGTAGTTCCAATGTCAAGGGGTGTGCACAAATGCATAGCCATCTCATACTAAGTTAAAATAAGCTCAGAAAATGACTTCACCTTCCATATAACTCAGTGGCTGGAACATTTAAATGAACTCCCATGTGAAGTTCACTACAGTTCACTTTTTCAGAAACCACATTAGCTGCATGGAGTGAGAAATCATTGATGATCACAAAAAATAGCCAGTGCAGAAAAACTTAACCTTGAAGATTCTAATAAGTCAATGGTTTCCCCAAAGTGAATAAGATCATTAGATGCTGCCTTTCTTCTCTCATACTTAAAACACACTTATTCAACAAATATCAGGTTTGACACATGCGAGGTACTGTGCTGGGATCTCCAAGGAATAAAATGTGGTGCTCACACTCAAGGAATTTACAACTGAGTTTGAAAGGAAAAAAAAAAAGACCTAAGTAAATATGACACAGAGCAACTTATCAGTGTGATGTAAATGGTTCATAGAAAGTTCTCTTGCCTTTCTAAGAAAGTAGAAGGGATCTTTGAGAGAAGCTATTAGGATCTTGAGATGACATTACTAGATATATTAAGCCAGTGGTGGTTACAGAAATTTTAGTTTAAGCAATGGTATCGCACGATTAGTGTGCAGAGAACTTCTGGCAGGTGTAAGAAAGATGACCCGGAGGGATCCAACATGTGAATGAACGGCCAGTTTTTTTCAGTTGCAGGTTTTGTTTTAGCCCATTTTAAGTTAATATTTACTACATTTCTAGCGTTTTTATGCCATGAGAAAAGAAACAAAAGTGTTTCTTGAAGCTGTTGACAGATTAGGGTATGCATGATTGTTCCCGATGCAACCAGAGGTGTTTTTTATTTTATATACCTCTGAAATACAAGTAAGTTTAAGTCTTTCTGGTGAAACCACATGATGGATCTAAGGAATGTTTCAGTGAGAAACCTGGAGAGTTGTTATTTTAATAGGAAATTATGCAATTCGAGCAAGAAAACTTTTGGCCTAGAAGGAATAGAGAGTTTTGAGCACAGCAAAGAATTATTTATGGGTGAGATATATCTCACAGCAAAGCCCGTCGTGAACCCACATCTAAATAGTCTAAAAGTTCAGAAAGTTATTAATAAAACGTGAATAAGACATCAGTGAAACGTCAACCATTTTCGATAATGTGATAAAATAACTACTCTTCCACTATAGCAACCAACCTTATTGTGGCCTGGTAGCCACAATAGGATCAGTAAATCCTACTAGGATTGGTAAATTTTAGTATTGGTTAGCCAGTTTTGGATGAGTTTCTGTTACTGTCAATTTAAAAAAAAAGCAATAAATATCAGTATCGAGTTACATGGCCACATGGACTAATGCTCCCATTAACAAAACTTGGAGGATTTGGCAAAGATACCTATTTAGGAATGTGATCATTTCAGTATTTTTGGTATTAAATGGAGGATGGGGATTTCTCATTAAAACAACGTAATGTCTGTCAGTGATTTTCATTTATGCATTATGAAATGTATACCTCACACTAAATTAGACCTTAGCAATTAAAAATAAAAGCAAATAGTAAGTAAAGGAAAAAAAATATTCCAAATAAATGTAAAGAAAACAAAAGAGAGAACTGCCTGGCTCAGAAGTAAAGTGTTTGAAGCCCTGATAACCACACAATGCTGATGTAACCAAAACCAATGACACAGAAAGGAAGAAGGTATGCCAATAGATACATTCTGTAGTTGTGTGTTAATGTATCGCATTTATGAATTGAGAAAAGAAGTGTCAATATATTATTTGGAAATGTAGAAATAAAATAACAAAAAACTTTTGGAAAAACATTTTTTGGAGTAAAGTTTGATGAAAAAGTGTTAGAATTTTATTTTATGAAAGACTGGTTTCATCTGATTTTCTTTGAATGATCAAATATTGAAAGCTAAAATTCAGATTTAAGGCTCAAAAGAGTACATACTTTCTATATATCATGAATTCATTGCTTTTAACTCTGAATAAGAAGACATTTATGAATATCTCTGAGTATTCTTTTATTTTAGTAAAGTTTTATATTTCCTTCAGCTAGACCTTTGTGAAAATGAACATTTTAAATGTCAATTTTTAATTAACATATTATTAAACATTTACTATATCCAGACTTTTTAGTAGATCCTAAGACTATAGATATATGGAGAGAAACCACAAAAAACAAAATTATCTTCTGGACGGTGGGTCCATTCTCTCAATAGTATAGGCTTCCCCAATTACTGTAGTGTTCTAGGAAACCCATCTGTATCAGAGTATCAGCTGGCGTTGTTCTGAGAAACTGCATTCTGCTTCAGTGAGTTTTTTTCATGAATCTTTCTTTGCCCAATTCATGATGGGTGATTTATGAGCACACCTGTCCATACTGAGCTTAGTGTTCGGCAGTTTTTGACCAAAAAACGCACGATCCCCATGTCCCACCCACACTATTCACCCAATCTCACCCCAGCGACTTTTTTTTTTGCTTCCCCTGATGAAAATAGTCTTAAAACAGAAACTGATTTCCTCACGTGGAAGAGGGGAAACAAACAAACAAGAGAAGAGCAATAGCACTAAAAGGCATGAAAATTGGCAAGTTCAAAAACTGTTTTGAGCAAATATGTTTTTGGGGAAAAAAATGTATTGCATCAAATGAAGTGTACTTTGAAGGTGACTGAAGTTTAAATATGTAAGAGAAACTACACACTTTTAAAATAAATAAATTCTGCTTTTTTGGGTCACCCCTCATAATGGAATATGTTTCCTGAAATTGACAGTTCATATTTTTCTGGATGAAATAGCCGTATGAATTGTTAGAATTATGCTGTGTGTTGATGCATGAAAAAACAATGCTGACGTAGAATTATACAAAATACATTGGTTCCAAGAGGCAGAAAATAAATTTTGACTCCTGAGAAACAGATCTAGAATGTTTGGAGAAGTGTAAATGGCCTGGAGTCACAGGAGGAAAGGTTACTTTTGAAGGACAGTAGAAAGAAATTTGGGGGTATTGTCAGAGGAAGCAACATAAAGTAATAAGGGGTTACTGAAATTTTTAATTAGAAGAATGGAATGGTTAATTACACCTTCTGTGTATGAGCCATGGTTGCCCATACCTTACTTTAATTCTTATTGATGAATGGCAGACTCTTGACTTCTCTTTTACACACTCGTATGTATATAAAAGTGATTATTTTCCCTATTCTGGTTGTCATAACTATGACTGTCATTTTAGGTACTCGTCATCTTTTTGAAACTGCACAGAACTGTTCTCTTTCATGAATATTGTGCCTCATTTTCTTCAAAGTACATGTTAAACCATCATTATTTTGAAATGCTTCTAATTTGAATATTTATTCAGAGGTGTTTTAGATATCATCCCTTACTGAGGATTCACACAGTCATACACACACAATTGCAGCTTTATTACTATCACAGAGACTGTTAATTATAAAAACTGTGATGAGTCTATTCATAAAATAAGAAAACAATGTGCGATCTCTATGATTACATCTGTGTTGTAATTCATACATAGTGTTGAATCTCCATAAATCATATTAATGGTATAAGTCTTATATGTTTTCTAACTGATAGTTATCCATAGGCAGACTAAGAGATAGTAACATAATTAACCTTAAGTATATAAACAGCTTTTCAGATATGGAAGGCACTTGTTTTACAAAGTGGCCACCTGCCCTCTCACTGGGGGTTACACTTGAGTTCCCCTTGAGTTTTATTTTTTGGACAATATTCATAGATATTTACAATTCAGTGCAAAAAGTTGCATGTGCAAAACTAAACTCAAATAGTTCTGAGTTAAAAAAAATGTGAGCTTCAACTGTGTTCCGGTTTTAAAATTCCATCTTTGAACACATTCATCCACTACAAGTCTCATCAGCCACATTACGAGAGTCAAATCACCAGGAAATTTTCATCTAATAATGGTTTTGGCTAAAACTGATGAAGCTGACAAAGATAATAAAGAACTAGAGAAGGAACAGGACTAGCACTAATGAATAAGAGGCTGTTCTGCTAAATTTTCAAGCAGTTGTCTCTTTTGTGGATTATAATCTGGTTTTCACGGAGATTATTTTGACAAAAGGATGATGCAGAAACTAGGAAATCATGGGGGGAAAAACTGACAAAGAAATAGAAAATCCAAACCACGTGCTTAATCTTCAGATTAGAAAACCCGACATCTAAGAACAGAAAACAGTTTGGAGGGTAGAGGTGCTGGAGTTTTATAAATACAAATGTGGAAAATTCCATTGTCACCTTATAATGTTTAGAAACAGAGACAAAGAGATAAGATTAAGCCTTGGAGAGAAAGATTGGTTAGTTCATCTGGAGTATCTCTTCCTATCATGGTAGAACAGTATTGAGACATATTTGGGTGGGAAACCAAGCACATGGGTATGAAAAAAAAAAGCTGCTAGATATTTAGACTTTTTTTTTTTTTGCCAAGGCTACATCTCTGGCTTTAGAAAATACATTCAAAGTTATCACGGTAATATTATTTTGAGGGTCTGAGAATACTCTAACACTATACACAGAAAACCTAGGAAAGAAGTCTATTACATAAATATAATACATTTGGAGAATAATCGCTCAAAGGCATGGTTTTCAAGGCAATATAAAAGTATAATCGGTGAACTCTTTAGTTCCCCAATTGACTAAGTTACTTAGTTGAGTCTTTAAACTGGAGCATCCAGCCCTCCAGCCTCACACTCAAACTATTTTTTCTTGGTGGGGTCTAGAAAAACAAGCAAAAAGCCAGGAATTACACATCCATGTTATTTGGGGGATGATTAGCAAATACTTTTTATATCAATAATTTTAAGGAGTTAATCATATCAACTGAAGCATAGAGAGGTTAAAAAAAAAAGCCACCCACGTTCTCGAAGCTAGTAAGTGGACGACTGAACTTTATTCTGTCTCGGATGTCTAGTCTGTCTCCACTTATCCAAATAAATGAGTGTGGTGAACCCTTGTCACCCCTGATATGGAGGAGAATTTTCTCAAGGGAGAGAAAAGTTTGGCTCATGAATGGCTCCAGCTGCTTTAATGGGAACCTAGATGAGTTCTATCAAATAAATTGCTTCCGGAATTAGAGGCTTGTTTTCCAGAGCAGTTTAGGAATTAACTCTGAAGCTTTCTCTAAAGGCACTAAATGTAGATTATCATGGGCAATACTAAAGATGGATTAAATACACATTTTCTAGAGAAAGTGTTTTGATTGGGGTGGGGGGTTAATTCCATAAAAAGCAATGGGCTTTTATTTCTAAAATATTAATGCAAATGTGAGCTAGAAGATATACTTTGTATTTTAGAAAGACTTATACTGATGAGCTGGGAAAAGAATGTAAACAAATACAAACAGAAATTAAACAGATATAAATTATAATGCATGCAGATAACTATCATTTGAATAATAGGTGGAATACGTTTTTCATGGTACTTTGTGGGAACAGCTTACATATGATGGACTTCATGGGCTCATTCAATGCTGAGGGGTGGTATCAGATGCTCACAGATTGCAAACAGATGTAACTGTGCATCCTCTCACCTTAGGGACTCGTCAGGCTACATTCCCAAAGCTTAACCTTTAGAGTGATACAAGGGTTCATGAGCTCATAATCCTCCTTTTGTAGCTAAGAAAAATATCCTATTCTAACCTAAAACTAGGCTGACTTGAATATTTATCAGTTATGATTGGAAAGGACAGATTCAAGAAACAAATAATTCATCAAGAGGGGAAAGCCAGTTGTGGCTCCTTTTGCAACTTCTCTGCTATGGCCTCAAAGTCTATCTCCAGGATACAGTGGCACCCGTGACAATGATTCTTCCTCCATGGGCTTGTCCTCGTAGCATTTCATAGCAGGTAACGCCTCCAGTGTAAAGGAGATGCTCATGTGAAGAAGGTTTTCTTAAGCCTTCTTATCTTTTTCCCTTATTTTAAAGTGTAGGTATGCTACACTAACGCACAAGAGTGTTTTTTCTTTCTAACTTCGTAGAGACCCCTTATTTTTCCATTAAATGGTGTGTTTATCTTCTTTTTAAGTTCTATTTACTCTTATCTAAAACATTACCTTGCTTATACTACATTGCTCTGGCTTGATTAAATTTTCAGTTAGGACTGAAGTGGCATGATGTAGGAGACAATTGTAAGCAGAACCTTGCTGCAAAGCACGTAATTAATTAGGCCAATGGAGACACACTTTATCTCTCAAAGGCTACCTTATGCCAAGCACTCTTCCTGAAATCATGAAAACATAGGCCATTCCCTTTAACGGCAACATCACAGAGGGGAAGAGTGGTGAAGGAGGGTCACTCATGCCGAGAAAGCAATTTGCTTCATTGGTGAGCCTCAACAAAGTTTTGTACCTGACTCATAAATCCAAAACATCCATTTGAAAATTACTTAAAGGAACTGTAAATGTAGTACTATAAACTTGAAATAGACAAATAAAGATGTTAAACTAATTCTTGATGGTAAGTGAAGTGGTCAGAGAGACAATTCAATAAAATAAAACTTTCTGGGTTACTCACCTTTAACTGATGAGTTCCTGAGGAGTCATGAGTGACTGTTACACAGGGGCAACCTTCTGGATTTTGGAGTTCAGAGGAGAATATAGCAGGTCTTGGAATAACATTGTTTTATTCATCATAATTTTGTTATAACATTGATGGGATGTCTTATGGACCTAACTCTTATTTCTGTCAATCAGCCTATGGCAAAAGTGGTTTCCTTATATTCAGTTTTCTTAAAGATGCAGAACCTATCAATGACATTAAAAGAAGACTTATTGCATATTATTATATAAGTAATTATAATGTAACATGATAAGTGTAATATCAATGTTATTCCTAAAACAGCAAATACGTAGGCATTATGATCAACTCTTAGCATGGAGTTAAGGCGGGAGATCTGAAGGAAAAGGAGAAGAATCTTGAATTATAAGTAGGATTTTAAAAGGTAAAGAATAGGCAAGGGAGTCAAAGCAACATTATCACCATAAATGTATTTTTAGAAAACACTGAGAAGTCTGTGGTTTAAAAAACAAAAAGATTTCATTGGGAAAGAGAGAGGTAGATCAAGTCCACACTTTGAAAAGCCTGATAGACAATGTTAAGACATTCATACAAGGCCCTGGCTGGCGTAGCTCAGTGGATTGAGCACAGGCCTGCAAACCAGAGGATCGAGGTTCCATTCCCAGCCAGGGCACATGCCTGGGTTGCAGGCCAGTTCCCTGCAGGCCAACTCCCAGCAGGGGATGCACGAAAGACAACCATACATTGATGTTTCTCTCCCTCTCTCCTTCCCCTCTAAAGATATATAAATAAAATCTTTTTAAAAAAGACATTCATACAACATGCTAGTAAACATTTCCATATTGAAAACTAAAACAACTGTGTGAAATGCAGAACAGAAACCAGAATCCAAAGTTAGAAGCCCTGTCTTTCCTAGTACGTAGAAGCTGTGTCAGTTCCAAATCGCATCCACATTTAAAGCTCAGAGACGTCTATTTTCTGAAGCATTGATTTACACCACATTCTCAGAGATGAGTGTTACAGGCATTTTCTTCAGAAATGGCTCGACTGAGGGACATTTTCGAACCTGAATACATAAACATATACTTCTTTCTTTTTTGTTTAAATAGCAGTAGGGTTTTTTAAAACCCAAGACCATATTTTCTTAAATCTGCCAGAAACATTTTTTAATAATAAACTGTAAAGAACAGCTATTTTTTGATGGGGAGGGGGAAATTGCTTACTCACACACATTTTGTCGTTATCAGCTTCTCAAAGTGTTCTTGTGATTGTGAGACACACGGCCCAGTCCCGAAAAATACCTGACATATACATATTCTTCTCAATTAGAACTTAAAACATGTTGGCTGTGACTGTCCATGGTTGTCATTTACCTCCTTCAATGCAGGCATCTAAGATATTGGAGTCTTTTGCCCGTTCTCTTACTTTTTATTTATCTTCTGTCCTCGGGACCAGCAAGTCATTGCCGCACAGCTGCTAAGCACACCAGCCTGAGAAACAAACTGAGTTGTGAGCTGAAACACCAGGAGACAGTTTGGGATTTTGAAATTTGCATGGCTAATGTAAACAGCCCCAAGACCTCATCAGTGAAAGTTGGAAGGGACCTGGTGGGTGGGCTTTCTTCTCCCTGCTGGGAAAAGCAATGGTTAGCCCTTGAGCAAGACAAAGTGAAACAAAGTGAAACAAAAAGTTGAATCATAAAATTGCACCACGAGCAAACTGATATCTTAAGATTTAATTATTCTTTGATGCATGAAGATTTAAAGTACAAACTTTACCTGTATGATAATCACTATATTATCTTAAATCACAATCCTTGTGATTATAACAAGCATTTAAAAAGCTTTAACGGAAAAAATACTATATTCTTACCTAACTTAATGGCTGTATTTGTGTTTAATTTATATTGTGTTGATATAGCTTTTTATTCTTTTTAAGAAATATACTTTTGTGTTGGAAACAAGAGGATGATCAAGCTTTCTATTTCCTGACATTAAAAAGACTGTGTTCTTATTCTTTTATAAGGTAATTTACATCTACTCATTTTTCATTTTTTTATAATTATAGCCTGCAGTATAATATGTGTGATCTTACATTGTTTTTTTTGATAGCCATAAAATGACCTCTCTGACTGTGGGCCACTGTTTTCTAATTCTTTCTGAATTCTCTTACAATATTAATTTTCTTAGGCAATGGGAGCGGAGCCCTTGAAGACTTCTGCTGTGTGGTGTCCTTGTCCCTAAGACAGCACCTGGCAGAAAAGGCGTGTTTGTCCTTTCATTATTTTTGAATGAAAGATTTGATGCTACTACCCCAATGAAAGGCATTTCGAGTAGAATTTAAAATGGTATTCATTGTCCTGAGACCCTCATTTCAAAGTTTGTGCAATTATGGCCTAATGGCAACACAGGAATGTTGTTTCAGTTTATTTGCTAATATAAATGGTATGGTTTACTAACAACTTTGATCTGTTGCTGTCAGAAAGGATATTAAAAAATGTCACATGATCTCAGGAACTGTTCATCCCTGGATGATAAGATCAAAAGTTAAAAAATATTGTTTTACAAATAAAATGAACACGATAGTATGGCCACCACCCATCTTCTGGAATTATCACATGAAGAGATATCAGCTTCATCTGTATCCCCATCATCTTTCCCCGCACTAATTAGTCATTGGGTTGTTTGGGAGCAAATCGAGAAAGGTGTGAAAGAGTACGTTATTATTTTGAGGTAGAAGTGTAGAGCAAAACTTACGTTTTTAATATCAATACTTGTATTTTTCTGAAGTAACTGGGGAAAATATTTGGACTTTGTTCTGTCTTATCTACATTTTTTTCTGTCGTATTTAATTGACTTATTCATGTATCCACTTATTTATTGTGTGTCCCAGACATTGTAAACAGAGATGGTTCTCTCCTGATTCCCCCTTTCGTGCTTAACCAGCCTTCAGGGTCAAGGGTAGCACAGACTGACTGCTTTGTTAAGAAGACTTTCTCCAAGATCCTCTTCCCAGCGTTTACTGCTGTTTGCTTGTATTTCGGCTTCCCTCATTGTGTAAGCGTTGTTTATGTGCCAGGCCCTGGTTTAAGCTCTCACAATATATTAACTGAGTTATTTCTCACGTGACTTTCTGAGGTAGGTGCCCTTGTAAGCCGCACCCCCTTTTTTCATAGAAAGGTGTAGAGACACAATAAAGTTGTGTAATTTACCTGTGGGTATGCAGTAGCACAGCTGGGATGATGACCCTAGTCAGTGTAGCTCCAGAGTCTGAGACTGGTACTGACCATTATATAATCTTATCATCAGTTTTTTTAAAATTTTAGTTCCATTCAGGAGTCTCTCTTAACTCTGACTTCATGATTTGAGATTCATTTTCCTTATTATGAGTTTAATCGTTCTAAAAAAGGTCATCCCATTATTTTCATTAATATTTTAATGCTGTTTATAACAATAGCTTTGTCAAAATTAATTTAAAATGGCCCTGGATGGTATAGCTCAGTGGATTGAGCACAGGCCTGCGAACCAGAGAATCGCGGTTCGATTCCCAGTCAGGGCACATGCCTGGGTTGCAGGCCAGTTCCCAGCAGGGGACGCAACCACATGTTGATGTTTCTCTCCCTCTCTCCTTCCCTTCCCCTCTAAAGATAAATAAATAAAATCTTTTAAAAAATTAATTTAAAACAGTGTTAAATATTTTTAACCTGTAAAACTCTCCTAATTTCATTTGTTATATAATTTTATAACTGCACATCATAGAAAATGTTGCACATATTATAAAGAGAGTTGCAAAATGTCTTCAAGTTATCACTTTGTTGGAAAAAGATAAGGTACATAATTAAATTTTGCATAAGAAAGCAATTGAAATTTCTTTCTGAGTACCATTTTCAAGCGACTATATTTTTTAAATAATTAGGTAAGCATAATTATCTTTGTTTCTTCTAAATATTAATTTATTTGATGTGCTTAATTTTCTTCTGTTATATTTTAAAATTCACTTTTGAGTTTGACAATGTTTGTTTACTAACATTTAAGTAGAAAAAATAAGCTTAATGAGCCCATCTACTTTTATCTAAGAGCACAATTAAACAAGTTAATTGCCCTGAATATTTACAAGGTAAGAAAATTTAAGAAAATATACTATGCTAAAATACCATTTAAGTGTTATGACATATCCGTGAAATATGTGCACTCCTGTGAAATGAATATTTAAAGGAATTATGACTTGGACTATAATTTTTGTACAACAATATGCTGAATTTGTTGTTATATCCTTGGTATTAGTTGATAATTGAAATTTCAGATATTAAACCAACATTTACTCAAATTACATAATAGACTTTAACACACCATTGTTGTATTTGTTTTTCATTGAAGAACATATACTCGTCATCGTTATCCTAAAAATTAAATATTACCCCTACCCAAAGATTCTAGAAAGCTTACATAATAAATCAATTCATATATTTCCAGGAAGGTATTAAAGAACCAATTCTGAATCATCAGGCACTTTTTATTTCTCTAGCAATCATTAATGCGAGGATGTCAATTTTAGCTATCTTCCACTGCGATCTGATTTACATTTTGATTTTGACCTTTCAAATAATGTGGGTGGCTGTTTTCATTGGTTTTGATGTTTCTCAAAAAGCATATTGACAGAACTCACGAGCTTGATAAATCTTTGAAGGGAAAGTTTGTTTAAAAATAAATTTAATGAAATATCTTTTTGTTCTTAGCTGAAATAAACATTTAGAAATCCAAAGACAAAACAAAAATGTATTTTTGCTATGAAATACTTCAATGCTGATCACCAAGCTTGACCTCGCTATTTTACAGTGAAGAGTTCCCTCAAATTCCCCAAACTCTGTTTTCACTTGGTTGCAATGTGGGGAATGATGTCTCCTACACATTGTCTAGGACAGTTTAAACAATGCCATCTACTGTATCATAACAAAATAGTCTTAAAAGTCACTTTGAAAAGAATGATAATGTCAAATTTATTTTCAGACATTTTCATTATCCAAGTTTGAGGTACTACTTGTGCGTAATTTATCCTTTCACAAATCGCCTAAGAGTTTCATTCAAAATCTACTTTGCCTAAACAAAATGAAAGCAGCCAAAATGCATAGGAATTTCCCTTCCATGTATTTTTTAATAAGACAGCTTAAGGAATAGAGCCTAAAGCAGATCTTGTTAGAAAGGATACGCTATTTTTTTTGTTAGAACTAGAAAATGATTCCTGTATACCTAGAGAGAAAAATATTGCTTTTGTGATTATATAGTTGTAAACAATTTTCTCTAATACTACACACTGACATTCAGACTCACCAACACATAAATTTTAATTAATAGTATTCAGTAAACCAAGAGGCAGGAACTAGTAATATATAAGGAAACTAGACATCAAGATAACAGAAAGAGCTTTTTCACTAAGAAGGTTTGCAATATATAACCAAGAACAATTAATACAAGGAGTATGAAAGAATTTAGGAATACGTTCAATAATAGGCATGATTTCAGTGTTTCTGATTTTCCCAGGAGGCTGAAACGCTGAACTAGATAAACTCTTAATTTTATTCCTCCTGAAGTCCTTTTGTCCTCAATCCTACTGAAGTTCAGCTATCAAAAAGGAGCACTTTCCTTTTCCCTGATTATCACATCAGAGCAAGTAGGAGCTGACATAGTAGGGCTGGTTATCCATTTGAAGAGTTTGCCCCCAGCTGGGTTCTTTGCAGTTTAATTGGAAAGGTAGGGAAGCAATTAGAAACTAGTTGCCCCAAAACCAGAGAGAGAGCCTGGAGCCAGCTGTGCTGTCTAAGAGCATTTCCCATGCATGGCAATTAAAAAACGATCGGGAGCCTATTGACAGTAAGTCGTAAGAGACCTTTTAAAGAAGATGGGTAGGGTGGTCTCAAGTGTGGCACCGGGAGGTTCCGGCTCTGGGAAGTGGAAACAGAGAGAAAAATCAAGATCAGAATAAAACTCAGACTCAGAACACGTTTTAACAAATATAAAAGAACAACCTATATTATTAACAAAAACTATATCCGCATTACCTCCAAGTTACAGTACTCAAAAATAACCTATTGTCTCACTGTATTCATGTTGAGAAAAGTCTTATGTTATATTATTTAGTTCTTATTCAAGCCCAAACCTCAAATGCTCCACCTGGTACTTCTCAGTGTACTTGATAATATTTAGGTTTTTTTGGAAGAGAGAGAGTTAGAATGCTCAATGTGGAAATAAAAGTGAATCCTGGTGCTTAAAATGTTATTAGAGAATTTATAAAACTCTGTATTCTACACATGCTATGCATGGATGAGGTACATGTATTAATGATGTTAAATCAGACTAATGTTTTGAGATGCCTCTCTGAATTAGTAGAAAATCCACAACACAGGCAAATTTTAAGAGAGAATAATTTGTTATGTTCAATAAAATATTTAGTAAGGTGGTAACGTAAGATATTTCCTTCAAGAGCTCAGTAAATATGAAACAAAATAAAACCAATAAAAAAGTAATAATACAGCCCTGGCTGATGTAGCCCCGTGGATTGAGTGCGGGCCTGTGAAGCAAAGGGTCTCCAGTTCGATTCCCAGTGAGGGCACATGCCTGGGTTGCAGGCCAGTTCCCAGCAGGGCACCCATGAGAGGCAACCACACATTGATGTTTCTCTCCCACTCTTTCTCCTTCCTGCCCCCTCTCTCTAAAAATAAATAAATAAAATATTTTTTTAAAAAAGTAATAGTACGGAGAATGGCAGTTGGTGCTGCCAATTAAAAGATATGTAAGTCATTTAACTACCTAAAAATGATTTGAAAGACAATTGGAATCTGAGCATGGACACAGCTGTAGTAACCTTTTTGAAGTGATAGGTAACTACTTGCATTCTATTCTTCAGAGGAGTGGAGTAGTAGGTCCAAAATAATCATTCATGTTTATTCTCGCATGCCACATGCTCAGACGGCCAGCAACCCAGAACCGATGCCCACTGAGCCCTTCGACACCCTTGACTCATTTCTAGTTACACTACGGAGATAACCAATCTTTTGGGTAACATGGGATTCTGTTGGTAACAAAAGAATTTCAAAATGCTGTAAAGCAATACATGTTTGTTTTTCACTGCTATAACTCCAATATGGTGCCTCTGGTTACAAGGCAGTTTTGTTCAATAGACCAAATTGAAGCTACGGACTATTTTACGTTATAGTTTACTATCCCCTAGGAGTTGGAGGTCTTGTAACTGGAGAAAGGAGAGAGAACAAAGACATATACATTTTAGTGCAGCAGAAGTTCCATCATGGCTACTCACAAGCTGTTGGTGAAACAAGTCACATGACCACACCTGGAGGACGGGGGAGCAGTGTCCTTAGGACATGGTGTCCCTAGGTGGGCACCCACACACCAGTCAGAATTCCTCACTAGTCACCAAAACCGTGCCCTTTACAGTTCTTCCTGCCACTGGTATGTGTGCCAAAGAGATTGAATAGAAATGAAAGGATCATAAATGCCTTGGGGTCCTAGAGCATGAGCAAAATGGGTTCTATACGAACTACTTACAGCTTTTAGATCAATTTATGACAAATTATATGAAAAGGGGAACTAAAATTAACATTTATTTTTATTTCCAATGTCTTGGCACGATCCCACGAAATAAAGTGAATTAACATAAAGTGCAAGTAACATAGTAAGTTAGAAATATTCTAGCACTAATTTTGCAAATCAAACTGTGTCATTTTGGGTAAGTCACTACAGATTTCTTATTCTACTACTTGAATCTAACACATGCTGGAGGGTTACATTTAGTTCAAATCTAAATCTTCATGAGAGTTTTAAACTTCTGATTATTTTTACTTTATAATTTAAGAAAATGACTTAGCATTGTTATAAAAAATCTAACTCAACAATTGCTTGTCTTTTACTGGAGATGAATGCATACTCAAAGCTAACATTGAGCGTATAATGATGTGCCAGACCTTATTCCAAATATTTATTTATATTTATTTACACATCCTAATAGCACTAGTATTATCATCTCAGTTGCACATATATACTCATTTATATATGATGTTGAAGGTGTCCGGAACAGGCATCCCCAAAACATGCTGCTTTAGTGAATTATTTTGTGCTAAAGGTAGTCGAGACACTGTAGCTGTTACCTCTAGCTTAAAGAATTTAAATTGGGGGCTTAGCCCATAATGAGTTATTACCAGAAATAACTTTTATGATCTATCTTTAGGGCAGAGCAAACATCTATTTACTGACCACCCACTCTAGTCATCGAACTGCACAGGATGGTCTTCCCTTCTGAAATCTCAGGCACTTTTCCTTACCCTGAGCTCAGAGCCCCACCTTACCTTTGTGCCCCTGAACCTCTTGTGTACCCAGGATCTCTGACTCTCCTGTAGGCAGGGTTCCTATGTGAGCAAATGTCATTAAATTTGGTCATTTTCTCTCGCTCTTCTGTTTCCTATTGACTTAGTTATTTGACCACCTGGAAGAACCCAGAAGGGTGGAAGAAAATTTCTTCTTCCCATAAAATGGACATTCCATGGTGGGAGTTTGAAGATATTTTATTCTATTTCCTGTAAACATTATCCTAAATTGCAACTGTGTTCTAATAAATCAAGATAATCCTGGCCATTGTGTAAAATTTTCATAGCAAAGCTATGCAAAAATTGACATATATAAAATCACAGATAGTGCAATGATAATGCTCAGTTTATGACAAAGCATTGTATCAAATTATTTTATAGGAAGCAGGTAGTTAGAAAAGATCTTAGGAAAAACACACTAAATGATTTAAAGCAAAGAAGTTATGTAAGTCTGTATAAAGTATATTTTAAAAATTGACACTCAGGTCTAGAAATATGAAAGCAGTGTGATATGACTAGAATCGCTAAAATATGGAGATATTCATTGAATAAACAATTGTTTTCTCATCCATTTCTTATTTTCAGATATAGAATTTGATATAACTCAAATATACTTTCATGTAAATTGGGGGGAAAAGCCCTAAAAAGGTACATAGGCAAAAAATTAAAATATACATGAATGCAAAATATGTAATTAAATAATTGATTTTAATTGGTATTAGCATTTTTTGCTTCTTATACATTCAATTTATTCCTCTAACTACGTATTCAAAATATGTTCAGAAATTGTTGCAAATATAAAATCTCTGAGCTGCATAATGCTGCAAAAAACTGAGTCCTTAACTTCAGTTAAGACAGTTAATACCTCTAAAGCAGTAAAAAAAAAAAAATGAAAATGTCATCTACAACTACCAGATACAGTTGCAACAGATGAGGAGAGTAATTTTTTTTTACTCTAGGTCACAAAGGATTCTACAGGGAAAATATACCTTCTGTGCTAGGTCTTTGCAATAGCACACTGGTAACTATAACAATAGTTTTATTTCATTAGAAATTTAGAACAGCAAAATGACAGAATTCCCAGGAAGATGATATTGTCTGTTCTCTTACCAGTGAGAAAATTCAGGTGGTGGTGTCAATCAAGTAATTGGACAAACCAATCTAAAGCACATTAGGTCAGTTTTAGTTAGACATTTGGAAGGTATTTGCATAAAGGACACGAAATTCTGGGATGGGAGAGAACTCTCAAAAGAGAAATTGTAAAGGGTTTAAGAATAGATGTATGTAGAATAGCCAATAGACAGTGTAAAAAGCCTAAATCAAAGAATACTCTTTATACCATCATTCAGAAAGGCAGCTGGCTTACTTGGTGATGACCACTCACTGTTATTAGATACCATACACTTTTAAAAATGTATTCATCTTATGCATTATGCAGACAAAAAAAAAGTTTGCATTAAAACAACTTACTCTTCATTGTGAAAGGACAAAAACAAGTTATACAGGGCCCAGCAGAAGGAAGGCCTTGCTTGAGTGTGGTTGGTAGGGTAAGAATATGGGAGTAATAATCTAGTTTTAATTTGAACTTTTCACGTAAAATGTCACATGGTGTGCTTGACTGTGAAATTGTTACGTTACAGAATTGTATACTCATGATTTTGTAAAAAGAAAAGGGGCATTATTTGCGCCAGATCCTCTGTACTTTTCTTGACAAAATTCTACTGACACTTTTTAGTATCTTTCTCTTGACGTAGCCTATTTTGGGAAAAATATAAAATTTTCAAATATTATGTATTTATATGTGCTAAATACTTAATAGCAGAGTCTTTTTTCTTATTAACAGTACCCCTAAGATATTTCCTTACCTCCAATATGATCTACAAAGTGTCAGCTATTAGTAACCTAACACCCATGAATAGATTTTATTCTCTCTCCTGTATCCCAAAGCATTTTTCTGTATTTTCCATTCACCTTTTCTGCTTTTCTGTTACACATATATTGTATTTTATTTTATATTTTTTATGTGGTGTGGTAATGGAATGTTTAAATCTGCTTATTTCTTTTTAATAAGAGAAGAATGCTTTTCCAAATGTCACATAAGTTGACAAGAGAAATACACTTAAGACGCAATGACACTTATTGTTAAACTTATTTCTTCCCCCTAACCAGAGATTTTATTCATTTATTCATTTAATACCAACCACAATATAGGCCACAACTATTGTTAAGAAACAGAATTATAAAAATTATTCAAAAAAGAAAATAATCAGGGAAGAGCACTGCAGACACCTACAAGGCAAAGAAATATAAATTCAAGTGATCTAAAATACTGGATTGGAAATAATAGTAGGATCTGATAGTTAGATGCATTTAATGACTTTCATAGGAGAATTTGAGGAAAATAATGAGTGGGAAAAATAGTATCAATGGGTCAGCACGTTAAAAGTTGGAATAGGGTTGCATTTGTATGGGAGCAAAAATAATTTTTCTTCTATCCTTCTTAGTTCTAGGCTTAGACCTCTATAATAAATTATGAATTAACAGGAAAAAGTATCCCAAAAGTTTACTGACAAGTGTACCTGTTAGGTGGCTGAGGTGTCTAAGAATGGACCCGGAGCCAGAAAGGTCCAATAAAGGCTTCTTTCAGGGGAGAGAATCACAGGGGAAAAGGGGAAGGACTCACATGAACAAGTATAAAGGACAAATGGACAATAACTAAGGTGGGGAGTGGAAATGGGAGGGAGGTGGGGAGCACTGGGGGGGGGGCAAGGCTGGGAATATAAGACAGAAAACTATACTTGAACAGGAATTAAATTTAAAAAGGCTTCTATCAGAGGGGAGACATTGTGATCAGCTGGGTTGAGTCCAAACAGAGGGCAGCCCCAAGGGCTGGGGTAGAAGGATTTCAACCAGTTTTCAGCAGGATGCCAGCGACAGTGCCTCCGTTGCCTCCGATAACTGGAAACTGCGTGGTCAGTTACAGAGCCTGGGATGGGTACCCTCCTAGATTCCCACAGGCGCTAGCTCAGCTCCTCCAAGTTCCAGCACATTCTAACAGTACCTTATGTACTTTGGGGGATATCTAGGGAAGAATAAACACCCATCAAAGGGGGCTTAGAAATCTGGTTTTAAAAACATTTTCATTTAAAGGTAAAAGAAGAAAGCACGAGGGGGAGACCGATTCTGAAGTAGTTACCAGAGAAAAGGATGGCGACCAAAGGTGAAGTTGTCATGCAGATTTAAGTCAGAGCCCTCTACTTTGATAAGATTCTCTTGAGATTTACAGTCATTCTTCTCCTCCTGGTACAGAGAAGAAGGTGCCTTTACAAATGGAGATTTTCCTTAGAAATGTAAATTTATTTTACACAAGGGTGACCTCCATTCTGTTTTCAGAGCTTCTCCAGTGCCTGCTGTTTCTCTACACAATCAGCTCAAAATAATCCTCATGCCAAAGAGGTGTATTTTGGGGTGGCCCATTCTTCTACCTTACAGTTTCTAAATGCTTAATCAATATTAGTTGCCTCATCACGTTTTGGTTCTTTGCAAAAGAATTTTTTTTTAGCTTTTAATATTAGCACTGAACTATTTCCAGGCTCGACTTAATTATATTGATATAATGCAAATTGCATGGGGATACATACCACTAAAGTGTCTGAAAAGCTTGCTTTCCTATGTAAATTTTATTATTAAATCACTTTTTATGATTATTGGATATTTTAATTTAGTTCTTTTCTGAATGATTATGCTGATTACATATAAACTAATAGTCTTTTTGTATTTGTTAAAAAATCTATGTTGTAGAGCAACTCCATTAAGTATCCTGATGTGTCAGCACCCCTCTAAAGTCTCTTTCTTCCCAGAGATTTATGAATATTGAAAAATTAGCATCCCAAATGAACCATCTGAACTCATGAATATTCACAGGAGGCTTCCAAGTCTCCCACAAGTAATTCTTCCACATCTCTGATATTATCCATAAACTAATTGCTTATGTGTTTTTATGTTTTAAGAGCCTCTGTCTTCACATATAGAAAAGGAAAAAAAAACTGATGAAGGTCTCAAATCCCATTGCTTCTTTTTATGCATGCAATGGACTGGATGTTTGCACCCCACCCCTCCTGGAATTCATGTGTTGACATTCTTAGTGTGATATTACGAGCTGGGGCCCTTGGGAGATAATTAGCTTCATTAGTGTGGAGCCCTCCATGTGGAATTAATGTTCTTACAAAAGGGAGCCCAGAGAGCGCACTTGCCTGATTTCCACGACACACAGAGCAAGAGGAAGCAGTCAGTCTGCAACTTAGAAAAGGTTTCTCACCAGAAGCTGACCCTGCCCTCTTGGAATTCCCAGCATCCAACCCTGTGAGAAACAAGTTTTCACTGTTGATAAGCAACTCAGCTATGGTACTTTGCTATAGCAGCCAAAACTGACTTCAGCATAGAACACATTGAAATATAATATATAATATAATATAATACTATATATATGCATATATATAAAGTATAGTCATTTGAAGATTTTACTTGGAGGAAAAAGAACTTTGCATGTATTTCATCATTTACATTACAGTTTTTCATTAGTGAGTGGTAGTGATGACTTTGTGAGTATACGATATTAACATTAGAAGATACATCAGAAATAATAAAAAAGCCTAAAATAACATCATTTATATGAACGGGTTAATAAATCCATCATAGAGAAGAAAGGGAAAATGGAATTGTTAGTTTTGTGAACCCAAAAGGCCTAAGAAATTACGTGAAATAGTTAGTTGTTTTAGTTGAGGTAACAAGCACAATAAAGTTATAACTTGTGGGAGGACAAATAATAAAGAGAGTCTGGATAGAATTTGGGTCACTTTGCCCCGAGGGCTTTCCACTCATTTTTTTGTTGCATAACATATTATCTTTCTTTTTCCTGAGGAAGAACAAGAAGGTTTATTATCAATGAACAACTAGCTGAAATGCCACCTGAATAAATGTAGAAGTACAGCTTTAGAAATAACATCTCTCTATGTATCCCTTTGGTCTGGGCCAGAGAGAAGACACAGCAAGCCTTTATGTGAAACTTCTCAGCGATTGCAAGTAGAGAGCATCTCCAAAATTTTGACTGATGAACTAAATTGCAATTTTAGAGCTGTATGCAACAAAGGAATGCTGACCAAAACAAGATAGGTTTAGCTGTGAATCACAAAACTATATTACTTAACAAATCTTCTGTGATTTCGGATTTATTTTTATTAAGAGAGAAAACACCTAAGGATACAGGGTGCAGCCAAGAGGGGGCCCCTCCAAAAAAAGATTTGGAATGGTGTCCAGAACTCAAGGTGTATAGGAATTATTGGAGAGACATATAAGATGTCCTCACCCCTTCCCCCAAAGGTGTGAGTTGGGGGAAGGGACACATGGAGCAGGAACATACAGGACTGTTTTGTACAGCCACAGCCTTGCGGCTAATCCATGGGCTGGTCATTTAATGTATCTATAGCCTTTGGTGGATCACTTGGATATGTTAAATGGCTGTGGTCAGGCTTGGAGCTAGGAGGATGAAGTCACTTCCCCCAAAATGTACCTGGGGGACAGGTCCCCCGAATTACAGCATCTGGGTGGGAGCTTGGAGAAGATTGGCTTAAGGACATGGGGCCACACCTGCCCAGACTCAGGATGGCAGCCCAGTAAACTTGGAATAATACAGAAATACTGGCAGGTGTAACTGATTGTGGGAGGAGTCAGAAATAGGGGTACAGAGGAAGATAGGTGCAGGGATTTAAACTCAGACACGATAGCCAATGGAGGGAGAAGCACACGGTTTTAGTAGAGTGAGGACCTCCTCTTGCCCAGGTGGCAGGGGGAGCCACTGGCTTTGCCAGAGTGGGAACCCCTGCAGCCAGGTGAAGAAGAAAGCCACACACTTTTGGTGGAGTGCGGACTCCTGCAGCTTTGGTAGAAAAGGCCCACGGGGCTCTGGGGTGCTCCCTTTGGCTGTGTGGCCTGGAAAGCAGGAGAGACTTTGCCTGGAAAAATGGGTATAAAGAACTCTTGCCAGTGGACCATGAGAAGGTGCTGCATAACCTTGGATTAACTGGAGGTCCTGCCTGAAAGGCAACACAGCTGACTGTACCAGTGACCTGGAAAAAACGGACGTGTGCTCTTTTCCTGGTTTACGGTACCTGGAGTTAGGAGAGGGGGAGAAAGGAGCGCTGTGTGCGAAGGTGGATATCCTAAAGGACTTTGATATTTTAATGAAGACATTAGGTCTGAATAGCATTAAATAAAAATTTCCTTTCCTTTTCACGAATCTCTGGCATTGAGAGATGTCTCTCCAATTGGCGACAGATGATCAGGCCCAGGAGGGGGTCTGGACCGTATTAGTATACCATCCTCTGGAGTCCCTGCCCTGGTGTATCTGTTCTGTAACAGTTTTTTTGGCATCCGTGGGTGGGCCAAATATTGCCCCCCTTGGACTTCTGTTCTGTGACACGAACATTCTCCAGAGTTTGGCATTATTATTGCTGTTCACATTGTCAACTTTCCCACCTGCATTCTCTATATTATTACTAAATAAAGCTCGAGTCATTATTTTGATTATTGCCTTTTCTTATAGTAACGCTTTTCTCTAAAAATGTGTGTGTGTGTATATATAAAACAACAGTTTGTAGTAACCTGTTGATAGTCACTTTCCTAAGTGTTTATAAGAATATTTATTATATATTCTATGTTGAACTCTATATTTATTCTATCAACATATCATGGTTTCTCTTCCTGTTGTTTTCAATATTTATAGCATGTTTTTAATGGTCATGAGATTCTATGGTAGGAATATACTGCAGTTGATTTAACCAATCCTCTAATAACAAAATAGTATATTCTGTTTTAAAGTTGCAAATATTAATATAATATTTTTGAACAATGGGATGATTGCATGCATATTTTTGCATATTTTCTTCATCATTTGCAATCCACTCCACTGTGGCAGAATGTATTTTTCATATATTCTTCCCATGTGACTTGACTTTTCCCATTAAGAGGTCAGTCTCATATTTCCTACCCTTGAATCTGGGAGGGGCTCTGTCTTCTCTGACCAACAAAGTATAATAGAAGTGATGTGCTTTCTCAAGGCTAGATTATAACAGCGACAAAGCTTCTTTCTGATTAGCTCTTTCAGCACATGTGTATTTGAAACTGTGAGCTTGCACGTAAGAAGTCTTGCTACTGGGATGCTACTAAGCTGGGGAGACTATTTATCTAGAAAAAGAATGCTTCTTGTAGATCTATAGATGTTCTAGCTCCCACTCTTCAATTTTTACAGCCCAGGCACCAGACATATGAATGAAGGAAACTTATGAGGACCCCATCCAAAAACCCCTTCTGACTACAGTTTCATGAGAGGCCCTAAATTAGGACCACTCAAATAAACCATATCTGGATTTCCGATCCATTTCTGATTATTTCATTTTAAGATACCAAATTTGGGGGTGATTTATCACACAGCAGTGGATAACTAATACAGGCATGCTTCATGATTTTCAATGATTTACCCACGATATCTGTTGCCAGTGTTTTTCCAGTTTGTTTTTTGCTTTAAAATTATGTATCCATTTACAAAAAAAATATTTTTTCTTTAAATTTTTAGTGCCATATTAAACTAAAATATATCTAATTACTACAAGGGAGCTTAAAAAATTCTCCTAGACTATCTTCTTTAAAATTTCATAGTTTTCTTTTAAATTACATAACATAATTTAATTGATTGTGTGTGTAGACCAATGTGTGCTGCAATGTTCTAAGATTATTTTTTCTATAACTTTTTAGCTAGTTACAATCAACCCTTACCCCCACTCAACTAATTTCAAATTCCTCTTTCATTTCATGTTCAGTAATCTTGAAAATTACAAGAATATGTTAGATAATAAATACATATTTATTCAAATAATTTAAAATATTCTAAATCTCTATGTATTTCTTTGTAATTTTACAGAATTTGTTCATTTAATTTTTCTTAATCATGGCTGTGCAGTAACATATTTAAAAATTATTAGTGTTTGTGGTATATTTATATGTATGGCAAGGCAACTATGTCCCTCCTCATCACTTTTCTTTTATAAATCATATTCTATTACTTATTACACATCTCTTTTTCCAGAGGAAATTCATGATCATTTTCTTCTAATTCAGAAAAAAAGATTGCATTCAGTTGTTTGTTGAATTGGTATTAACTGTACAGTTAATCTGTAATAGAAATGACAGTTTTAAAATAGTCCTCCCATCTAAGATCAAAGGATATTAATAAAAAGTACAGTGAAATAAGAGTTGGAACTTATTAACTTTCTTGTCATCATTACTCTGTGTTATTGTCCATCAATGTTAAAGGACTTAGTACTAAAATAGATTAAAGAAGATGAGAATCATCATTAGCACAATCATTTTAATGACCTCTCAGAATGTGTGTGGCTTGTTCTTATGTGTCTTATTTCTATAATAAAATAACTATTTGCATAATCAGTGCTACTAAGCAAAATGTGTCAACCTATAATAATAATTCTTTCTAAAAGTGCAATAAATGCATGAGATTGTTTGAATGTGAATAATAAAATATTCACATGTTATGAGAGTAAACACTGACATTTAATAATCACAACTGAGGTAAAATACAATGTGCAAGGCTGGATAGAGCTAATAAATTTTATATGATATAGCACAAATATTTCATATACAATGACCTATAAAATATTTCCTAGATAAGCAGATTAATAGGCTCATATTAAAAATTTAGCATAAGAATGAAGCTTGACTTTTTGATTATGCATAGGTATCTCTTTTGAATGTGTAACCCCAACATGTCCTATCTGCTAAACATTCTTCAAGAAACAGGTTAGATGTCATGCCAATGTACAGCCTTCCTAAGAACCTCTTTTGTAGGCCGAGCATATCACTTCATTTAAGTATTTCTAAAGCACCTGTTGATTGCTTAGTTATACAGTAGGTTTACTATAATGTTTAAGCACTCAAACATGGAAATCAGTTAGCCCTCGGGGTAGCACCTGATTTATTAATCTCCAGTTCCTTAACTTTGATAAAGGTGCCCCATTACTCTGAGCTCAATGTTTTGAGCTCCAAGATGCATCACATTAGAAGCTGCAAAGGTTTTAGTTGAGATAGTATATGCAATATATTTATCTGAATACTTAAAATGTGTAATGTGTAGAAGGTAGCTAACAAGAGGTGATGAAAATATTAAAATGTGTAATGTGTAGAAGGTAGCTAACAAGAGGTGATGAAAATATTAATGATGATGAGTGAAGTATTCATTGGAAATTCAATGACCTGAATTTCTTGGAGGCTGAAGTTATGTTTCAATTATCTTGTACAATGGCTGCAATGTTATTGATACACAATTAAAACTCATTGAATGATAAATAAATATAAGTATAGTTCATAAAAATTAATTAACGGAGAGATGATTGAAGTGATCTTTTTTTATAACTGTTCTCTAGGAAAGAAAAATAAATGAACCTTGGACATTTTCTAGGAAAGGGAAATAAATGAATCTTGGACATCTAGAGGACAAATCTGAAAATTCTGTTTTAGAAGAAATCCAAATATTTTATTGTGCAAGAAAGAATTCTTACTGAGACTAGTCCACTAAGATCATTACAGAGCAGATAAATTATAAACTTGAAAGTATCAGTGATGCTCAACAAATGCTCCTGAGGATGGCTATGACACAATCAGGGAAAAGAGATTATTCATATAATCCTGCCTCCACTTGTTACTGTGGACAAACAGGGATATATGAGGCCTCTCTGGAAAAAGTCCAACCATTGTTACCATAATGAGAATGGTTTGCATGGGATAACCTGGATGGATGTAACCTGGAAGCCAAGGAGAGTGAACTGGAATGTGCATGCGTGAACAATGATGACTTCACTGTGTTAGTCAGTGGAAGCAGTAGACACATTTGAGTGAGCATGTGTACTGTGTGGCCATCAGATTCAGAAGACTGAGCAAATAACAAATCTGCATCAAATTTTGCATTAGGCTGCATCCCTCTTCAGAAACTATTTGGATAATTCGAAAGGCTGCAGCTATGGGTAACTGCTGATTGGCAGCTTCATCAGGACAACACACCCACTCATGCATCACATCTCATGCAGAGATTTTTTAGTGAAACATCAAATTGCCCAGGTGACTCAGCCCCCCTACATTCCAGAGTTGGTGCCCTGCAACTTCTGGCTTTTCCCCAAACTGAAATCACCTTTGAAAGGAAAGACATTTCAGACTATCGATGAAATTCTAAAAAAATATGACAGTGTGGCTGATGGAGATTGGGAGAACTGTGTGAGGTCCCAAAGTGGCTAGTTTGAAAGTAACTGAGGTTCCATTTTCCTTTGTACAATGTTTCTTCTTTCTTGTGTGTCCTTCAATAAATGTCTCTTTTTCTTACTAATACCTGGCTGGATGCTTTATGGACAGACCTCTTATTAACCCCACACAAGTCCCTCTATTCTGGGCTCAATACAGTTACTGCAGCAATCTTTTGACGCAGACACCGGCCCACAGTGCCCTCTGTATTATGGATAAGGCATGAGACATTCACATGGACTCCCGAGTCAGGTGGAGGGAGAGGGACTGCGTGGCTTTTCTCTCAAGGGAAGAAAAAGCCACGGTCTCTGCCTTGACAGGCCTTTATTTCTTTTCTCTCTGCACATTACATGATGGTCCTCATTTACTATGCACAGGTTCCCTTTAGGTAGTTACCTTTTACAGAAAACAAAGGAGCTGGTAATGCCAATCACAGCACAGAAGAAGGATATTTGCAAATGAAAAGGGTAGAGTAGTTGAACCAGTTATACTCATCCTTGAAAGGTTTAGCATGGATTTTAGGAACTTACAGTAAGCACTTTCTATCTCAATTCAGGGTGAGGGAGTTTTAGCAAAAGCAAGTCTCAAAGCGGCCTAGGTACATTGCAGGCCTGATTCCCCAGGGGAGAACCTATCCATGGGCGTGGATCCTGTGCATCTCTGAGTGGGAGCTGGGCCCACGCCAGGCAGAAAGGTCTCCTACACTCTTTAACAGGAGTGACCTAGTGTTCTCATTAGTCACCATTGTCTTTATGTTGCAAATAAGAATAAGAACTCAAAAAAGTTTGTGTTTATACCTTTTTATTTTGTTGCGCAAATGAACAGTGACTTGTTTAGTCAACAAAAAAATACGTGCAACTGATGTTTATGTTTTATTTTACACTCTAGATTCTTATATTCCTATATTTTTCTCAGACACTCTCGCATACTTACTGAGCCATGCACTGCTGTGCTTATGTAAATAATCAGGCCAAGCCTTGGACAGGGGGCTTGGCTGGTTGAGCATTGTCCCATACAAGAAAAGGTCTTGACGGTTAGAGTGTGTACAGTAGGCACCTGGTCAATGTTTATCACTCTCTCTTTCAAAGTTAATTTAAAAAATTTAAAAGTATTTAGGGCAAGGTAATTAAAAAGAGACTTAATTTGCAAACAAATTAATCTTAACAATGGTCATCTTTGGTGAAAATGGGAGTGATTTTAGAAAGAAAAATTATGTTTTGATAATATACCTTTATGGATATCCGATCTTAATGTGAATTGTCTTTGGGGTTTTGTTTTCTACCTGTAACATAAATTGATCCTAAGTTATTCTGGTTTCCTCCAGTGTGTGACTATGTAAATCTCTGTACTAATGTCTTCAATTTCCTCCCTCCTTTGACTTGGAAAGACTAAGAACAAAAACTGCCCTTTTCCCAAGAGCTCTGCAAACTCAGTGAGAGCTACTTGATATAAACTTCAAAAACTTGCTTTAATAACTCACGTTTAGACAATCTTTATACCTGTTATTTTGTGAGCTCCTCAGAAATACTACCTGAACACCTGATGACATAATCGGACATTCAAACCACGAAAGCTGCTTCAACCCTGAGAGTCAGATATCTTCTTCACTGGCTGTTGCTGGTGGAAATACTATTCTTCCACAGTCACAAGAAAAGCATTTTGGGAACTCGCACATGGGAGGATGTGAGCAACAGTGGAGAGACTTATTGAAGCAAAAACAAAGGACTGTCCCCAAGTGCCTGCTACCCCATCTGTGACTGTGGCTCAGCTCCATTTTGCCGAGGAAGACGTTCAGCCTCTTAGAACGTCATCTGCACCCGCACCTGTCTGTAGGAGGACCAAGACCCAGAAATGCAGAACTTCTCTGTATCTCATTTCCTTATCTGCATGTCTCTCACCAAGGCCGGATGGCACCTGGGTTGTGGCCAGTTCTTTGCTTGGGCTGGCACTTCGGCCTGAGCAGCTGCCAGGCCAGCTGGGCTGCTACGGAGAGAGCAAGAGAGCACGTGCCAACAAGCCCTGGGCCTTGGTTACACTTTAATTATATTTCCTTGGGTTTGGGAAGATGGAAGCTTTCTTTCAAACGGACCAGTCTTCTTTCTAATTCTTTGTGGGTTTGTGCTGGGTCCGTTCCCCCTTCACTCTCTTTTCTTCCAGGGTTTCATACACTCATTGCATATGGCCTTTTCCCAGGATTTTCCCAGGACAGACGCCTTCTCTTCTTGTCACTAGTTTGACTCTCACTGGGCATACCCCCAAATTCTGCTTTGTCACCTGGGTTCTACTTCAGATGAGCTTACACTCTACCTCACTGCCTGTGCCATCTTGACTTCCACCATGCATGTGCTGTTCAAAGGAATTTCTCTTTAGTGATTCCCCTTCCACCCAGTAACCTGGATGAACAGTCCAGCAGTTCCCTGGGAAGATTTGAAAACTGGTCCTTTCTCCCTACTCAGCGGGGAGGGGGAATGTGAATCACCTGGGTGGGGCCATGCTGCTGTCCCTCAGAGTGTCTGGAAGTTCTAGCTTTCTAGTCCACCAGGCTTGGCCAGTTTAGTTTCCTTTTCTTTTGCTAATATCTAACTAGCTGCCTATCCTAACTTGGCTGTCCCTTGGGTCACAGGAACTGGTTTATAATTTACTCTAATTACTAACATTTTTGTGTCTATAAAAATGCTTTATTAAATACTTGAGTTCTCACAAAATATGGGCCTAATTTGGAAGCCAAGCGACATCACTCTACCTAAAATGGGACGCAACTGAACTGACCTATTTTCAATACTAAGATATGAATTCAATGAAATAATGGAGCAGTCTGCCAACTCAGCGTCTGGATTATGAAACTTCTTTTTTTTAATTTTTAAAAATTTTGTTCAGTTACATTTGTCCTCATTTTTCCCCTATAACTCTCCCCTGCTTTGCCCAACCCCATTCTCCCACATTCAATTTCCCCTCCTATTGTCCTAGTCCCTGGGTCCTTTATACATGGTCCTTGACTTGACCCTTCCCTTTCTTTCCCCCCATTATACCTCTTCCCCCTCCCCTCTGCTCACTGTCAGTTTGTTCTTTATTTCCATGTCTCTGGCTAACTCCTTGAAGTCTCTAAGGGTGTAGAATATGCCATTCACAAATATGACACTCTTCCCTACTGACTGTTTTGAGTTAAAGTTACTGAAAAAAACAGCTAGTGGAAGGGTACCTTTGACTCTTCTTTCTCACCTAAAATCAGGACACAAAGATCTCTTGTGAAAGGTGTCCTTTCCCGGTGGGCAAAAGTTATATAATCATCAAAGACAGAGAATGTAAGGCCCAGAAAGTTATATCAACGACTCGTGTTACTTCTTCACTCATACCCAAACAACTCATGTTACTACCACACACCCAAATCCCCTTCTCCTGTCAATTCTCCATAACTATATTGTTTATTTTTCTAAAAAGTATAAAGTCTTCCTGCTTTGGTCACTTCTTTGAGTCTCATATTTTTATGGGGCTCCCATATATATGAAATTGAATTTGTTTTTATCCTGTTAATCTCTCTTATGTCAATTTAATTATTTGATCAACCATAAAAAGTTGAAAGGAAGGAGGAAGGAAAGAAAGATGTTTTCCCTTCCTACACTTCCATAAAGTTTATTTTGGAATAATTGAGAAATAAATGAAAAGAGCAAATCTTGTTATATATTTACTTCAGCTGAAGATATCTTTTAGAGCACTAATTTAGTAGAAATGAACCCAGCATAAGTAATGATGGTTGTCATTAAACTACTTAGTACTGATAATTAATCACTGACATGTCTTGAGGCGATTACTCACCTGGTTACTTTTTCACATAACCCTGGAATATTTCTTGATCATGAGATAGCATCCAGTGTAAGATAACAGAAGCTAAATTTGAACAATGGGAGAAAAAGAATAAGTAGAAAAATAAAAGAAGCAACTCATCACTAACTACTCATTTTTAATAACTCTTCCTTGTTTTATGTCTTCCAAACTATGCTTTTGTTTATTTCTCTAAAGAACTCCAGTTGATTAGATTTAAACTATTTGGCCATTTTTGGATTTGAGTATTTAAAAGTGTACTTTGATCACTGCTTTTCTAACATTGCCCACTAAATTCTTTCTGTGAAAATACTCTGTGTGAATTTTAAATTTTAGGATAGCCTTATCTTTAAAAATTAAAAATAAAAAAATAAAATTAAAAATCAAAAATAACAAACTAAAATACCTTCTACCTAATATTATTTAAATATTTTTATGTGATAAAGTAAAATTCTTATTTTCTCACTACATAAGGGTATATTATCAAAGATGAAGTTGCTACCTCAGAGCTACAAGGACCTCATTTTTATAATATTAAATGATTTGTTGAATGGACAAAGTTTATAAAGAGTCAAAACTAATGTTACCAGTAGCATTTTGCATGGATTTTCTTTCTTTTTAAAAAAATGTTATGAGAGTAAAGGTCTAATTCAAGCCCACTGAAATTACAGTAAGTACTGAACAAATTAATTTTAGTCTGAAACTGTATTCCATGAGATATTTTAAATTACTTAATAGACATCTTTAAAAATTGTAGTCTATGCTTTAGGAGGTATCTATTATGTCTAAAATACTACTTCTGCATTCAAGGTACTTAGAGTTTTGCTGGTGAGCCAAGTGTTACTCATTTGAAGTGACTAGAGGCTGATACAAAGACATATAAGAAAGTCCTAATTAAGTACACTCAATTGTCAATGTGCACTATCTACACAAAATGTGCTATCCCAAAAGAAAAAGACTAATGGAAGTAGGGGAAGAGGCAAATTATATGGGATAAAAGCAATAAAACATAATTCAAGAAGAAACAGTGTTTCTACTAAATGGACACTAAAAAATAACCTATGTTATAATATACTATATATACAGTTTTTCAATCTATAGAAACTTTTTGAATCACATACAAAAAGCATTCTTGATTTTTACCAGCCAGGTCATCCAGGGGAAGTTACTTACCAGTCTTGAGTTTGTTTACTCATTTCTGAAGTTGTTATAATCATATCTACTACCTTAGACCACTCTGAAAATTGAAGGTCAAGTGTCCAACCGAAACCATAGCACATGGAGAATGCTCAGTAAACTATCTCCCATGGCCTCTTAGTGTTTTCCCTACATATAATAGTGATTTATTTGGTTCGGTAGATACACTGAGCTGAAAGATTGAAGAGAGGCTCTGCATTTTAAAATAAAGCTGGAGGAAGCTCCTTTATCAAATGAAAATAAGAAGAAAATAGACTACATTAGCTCATAATTGCAAATGCTGTATCATATTGCAATAAACAGAAATAACATGCAGGGTTTTGAGTTTCAAGTATTTTGTATTACCACACAAAAATAAAGACCTTTCTTCACCTTGGGGAGTTAATGGGCCATGAAATAAACGGATAGGTTTTATGTGATTTTTCATCTGGACTGAATTAATTCCATGCAAATTGATGCATAGCTTGAGGTTGTTCCTCATAATAGTTATATTATAGGAAACTTTGTTCCATTCAATTATTTTTAAATTTTTATTGAATGTATTGGGGTCACATTGGTTAATTAAGTCACATAAATTTCAGCTGTAGAGTTCTATAACACATCATCTGAATATTGTATTGTGTATTCACCCTCCAAAGTTAAGTCTCCTTCCATCACCATTTACATCACCTTTACCCTCTTCTACCTCCCCCCACACCTTTTTCCCTCTGGTAATAGCCATGCTTTTATCAGTGTCTGTGAGATTTCTTTCTTTCTTTCTTTCTTTCTTTCTTTCTTTCTTTCTTTCTTTCTTTCTTTCTTGGTTTCTTACTTTCTTCTTTCTTTCTTTTTGCTTAATACTTTCACCTTAATTAATGAACTCCAACCCCTCCCTCTAACAGCTGTTGGTCTGTTTTCTGTGTCTATGATTATGTTTCAATTTTATATATTTTATTCAAGAACCCACAGATCAGTGAAATAATATGGTATTTATCTTTCTCTAACAGGCTTATTTTACTTAGTGTAATACTCTCCAAGTTTACCCACGCTGTCACAAAAAACTAAATTTTTTTTTAAGCGAAGTAGTATTCCACTGTGCAAATGTACCACAGCTTTTTGATCCACTCATCTACTGATGGGCACAGGGGCTGCTTCCAACTCTTTGTGATTGTAAATAACACTGTAATGAACATAAGGGTGCATATATTCTTTTAAAACAGTGTTTCATGTTTTTGGATGTATCCCCTGAAGTGAGACCACTGGTTCAAATGGCAGTTTGATTTTTTTAAAGGAAACTTCATACTGTTTCCCACAGTGGATACAACAATCTGCACCCCCACCGAAATTGTATGAAGGTTCCTGTTTCTCCACATTCTCACCAACACTTCTTTGTTAATTTATTGATGACTGCTATTCTGATACATGTGAGATGATATATCATTGTGGTTTTAATTTGCATCTCTCTGATGAATAGTGGAATTGGGCATCTTTTCAAATATCTGTTGGCCATCTGTACACCTTCTTTGGGAAAACATCATTGGGTATTTTTAATTGGAATTTTTGTTTATTTGGTGTTGAGTTGTCTGATTTCTTTATAAATACTGGCTATTAACCCTTTATCACATGTATCATTGGTGAACATGTTCTCCTATTTATTGCATGTTTTTTCATTTAGTTGATGATTGCCTTTACTGTGCAAAAACTTTATAGTTTGATGCAGACCTTGAGAAGTACCCCAATGGTATCTTCATAGGAATTTAAGTAAATAATTGCTTCAGGTAGTATGGACATTTTGATGTTGTCAACTCTTAATATTTACAAACACAATAATGCTTACATTTATTTGTGTTTTCTTTAATCTCTTTCTTCAGTCTTTTATAATATTATAAGTACAGGTCTTTTACATCCATGGTTAAATTTATTCCAAGATATTTCATTTTATTTTTTGATGAAATTGTGAATAGAATTGTTTTCTTAGTTTTCCGTTTTGATAATGTATTATTTGTGCATAAAATCTCAACCATCTCTGGATATTCACTTTGTATCCTGCTACTTTACTGCATCTATTTACCAGTTCTAGTAGTTTTTTGGTGGAATCATTAAGGTTTGCAATATGCAGTATCATGTCATCTGCATATAATGCCAGTTTTACTTCTTCTTCTTCTTTTTGGCTGCCTTTTATTTCTTCTTCTTGTCTGACTGATTACTGTGACTAGGACTTCCAATACTTTGTTGAGTAAGAATGATGAAAGTGGACATCCCTCTATTGTTCCCAACATTAATGAAACAATTTTAGTTTTTGCCCATTTAAAAGATGTTGACTATGCATTTGTCAAATATAGCCATTATTATGTTGAGGTATGTTACTTCTTCCACTTAGCTGAGAGTTGTTATCATAAATGGGGACTGGATATTATCAAATACCTTTTTTGCATCTATATTCACGTGATTTTTATTCTTCACTTTCTTTATGTGGTGAATAATGTTTATTGATTTGCGCATATTGTATTAACCTTGCATCCCCAGAATAAAGCCCACTCGATTATCGTATGTTGCTGTATCCTGTCTGATAATATTTTTTGAAGATTTTAGCATCTATGTTCATCAGAGATATTGGCCTATAATTTTCTTTTTTTTTTTGTAAGGTCCTCATCTGCTTTTCAAATTGCAATTAATACCGGCCTTGTTACAATTAGATACTAATTACAATTAATACTACTTACATTTAAGTTACCTTGATGAACCACTCCTAAAATATTGCCTGCACACGACTTCCATGGGGTTCTACCAATTCTGATCCTTTTCATTATGAATATTAACATGCCAAAATGTGCATTGTTAAGAAGTATATTTTACAGATGCAAGACATTTTTTAAATGGGAATTATAAACTTCCAGCAGCTGAAAATCAAGCAGGTTAAATTAAAGCAAATACTTTCTAAGAACAATTATGTTCTTGTTAAATGTTAATAATAAATTAATTAATGATAAAACAAATAATAAATTAATAATAAATTCATGTTAAACATTGAAATGTACCTGTCATCGTCATTTTAGACTATTAACAGGTATTCTGTTTGTCTTTCCTTTTGGTTGAATGTGGTTTCCTGCCCCTAACTGAACTCAGTGTGAGCAGGAGTAACGTGCATTGCTTTGGGGCAGAGGCTCTGAGGGCCAGCACGCTCTCCATGCGTTCTCTTCCCTGCTCCCCAGGACCTGGCCACAGTCTGTACCTGGTCGCTCTGGCTGTCTGTGCGGTGTAACTACAGAAGTCACTCAGCCCAGAGGCTCGGCTGTCAGCGTTCCGTGGGCTTAGAGTATGGAGAAGAATTAAATGTTTGACTATAAGGCCGCTGAGGTGTCAGAGTTGTTTGTTAGCACTCCACAGTGATCTTGCCAATACGCATTTTAGGCTTTTTCTAAAAAATATATATATTTTAAATCACATAATGTAAAATATACAACATAGTGCAACTATGGCTGTGTTATTCAGACTATATTTGTGGGTTGAATTTCCATTTTCAAGTTTATCATGAGAAGAGAGAGAAGACTAAAGAGACAATGGTGTGATACCCCTGAACATTTATAATGTAAATGCCCTGGAAATTCATTCCTAAATATAGGCAGGTACAGCTTGAGAGTAAATGAAGATAATATATTATAAAAATTCTATTTAATTCTACTTCCCAATTATTACTATTTATTATACAAATTTGCTTATCTACACTGTATTTTTTGTTGATCTTTGAGAATATAGACTTGTAAGAATAAAATTCAGAATTATCCTGTTTTCAAGAGCCAACACATTGAAATCATCAAAAAGAAAAAAGACTCATGGACATGGACAGTGTGTTGATGGCAGGGGACAGGGAAGTTAAGGGGACTACATGGTAATGGGAAGAAAGATAATAAAAATTTATAAAAAATTGCATTATATTTAATTTATTGCAAACATAAGTTGGAATACTAACAAAATGTATCACTCCTTGAGGAAAGTATCTGAATCAAATTTTGTGGTATATGCAACTACCTGTTCTTCTGCACAGCTAGTATTTCCTATACCTCATGTTCAAAACCTGAGAACCCGATGCAGTGTGTACTGTGGGTGCACTACTGAAATATTCCTCAATTTACTTTTCTGAATACCCAGGTTTGCTCATGACTCTCTCTCATTTTTAATATCTGAAATCACAAGTAAAACCTGAACACATTTGATTTGATTATTTAAAAAATGTTTAAGTGTTATCAAGGAACGTATATAAAGGACATACAGACAAAGCCAAAGGGAGGTAGGACTGAGGGTGGGAGGTGGGGATGGCTGGGTGGGGGGAGTGATAGGGGGGAAGTGAAGACAAATTCATTCATTTATATACCTGAACAACAAGAAAAAAGAGAGAAATATGAAAAAATTGATATCACAGTCAACTTTTTTCCTTCAGATTAATTAAAGATCATCCTTGAAGTGGATATTTGCAAAGAGTGGTTTATTCTGGGGATGTGTATGACATCTGATTGATTACTTCGACATACATTTACTGAACTTTTATTAGGTACTTCACAAGATGCTATTCATTACGGGCAATAGAAAAGATTAACTCTTCAAATTACTATAGTTTATATTTGTAGAGCACGCAATATTGCTCTTTTTAATTTTTTCCTTAGTTTCTCTTTCTATTTTATTATACATTTTTATATCGTTTCTGGTGAATATTCTTAAACACATTTTAATCGAATAGATGAGTGAGTGACTGAATGAATAAAGAAATAAATGGAGTCACACTGAAGAAGCGTATAATCAAGTTTCGGACAAACACTAAGCAAAACTATGACAGTGCAGTGCAATAACTAGTATAACATACACAATTACCAACATTCCCAGCTGAAAAAAGACAAAAACTAATCCTGCCGGAATCAGGGTAGGACACAATAGCCTCAATAAAGTTGAACATCTTTTCTCCCTGCCTTCAATTATTGCGATTGTTAATCAGACTATGATCTTAAACTTCGAAAGCATTCTGATGCTGCTGCTTCTTTTCCCCTGACTTCCACGAAAAGTGTACTTATAAAACCACACTGTTAAAACAAGTTATATTATACAGTAGACATAATTGGTTCAGAATGCCATTGGTCCATGTGATCTCACCGAGTGATTTATGGTGTCACTAAAAGATTTTTGAAAAAAACTAAGGGAGGATGAATGCTCTTTTCAGAATAGAAGGGAACCTGCATTAATCACTAAAACATATCCTATACTTAAAAAAATATCAGACATCCTTGACTGAAATGTTAAAATACACATCTATGATAAGAAGTGAGATTCTTTTTGGAAAGTTGAAATAAATATTCAAAGCATGGTTAGAGATGAGGACAACTGGATTTAGTAAGATAATATTACTTACTAAGCATAGCAAAAGCACAAATATTGTTGCATAAGTTCACATTGTGAGCTTATATTTAAATAAATGCAAAAATTGATGAAACAATAACTGATTCCTATTGTATTTTGCATGCTTTTATATTGATATAATTTGCCAGGGATATAAGTTATGTTATGTTGGTTTTGATTCCCTCTATCTCACTTCCTTGGAATAGAAATTCAATTTGAGTTCAAAAGACTGGTGTATAATTTCTCATAGTGACCTCCTTGGATTATGGGCATCAAAAATACAGAAAACGTGTTTAAATAGAGAATTCACTGGTGTACTTAATATCTTCATAAAACAACACAACACACACCAAATGAAGAAATAAAGCTCAGAAATCTGTATTTCCTTTTTTTTATATTTTTATTTTTATTTATTTCTTGTTCAAGTACAGTTTTCTGTCTTATATTCCCAGCCCTGCCCCCTTATAGTTGACATTCAGTATTATATAATTTCAGGTTGACAATAGTGATTCAACATGTACTTTATGGCCCTGGCTGGTGTAGTTCAGTGGATTGAGCGTGGGCCTGCGAACCACACAACACGTACTTTATGATGGGATCACCACAATAAGTCTAGTGACCATCTGCCGCCACACAAAGCTATGATAGTATTGACTATATTACTGATGCGGCATATTTTACCCCTGCAATTTATCTTGTAAGTGGAAGTTTATATTCTATATTTTTAACCATGATTGCAGGTGATTTTTAGCACAGAAATGTAGAAACACTACTCTAATAGATCAGTGAATTTATCTTTTTTTGACTCATGTACTGTATTTTTAAACTAATTCCTTCTTATGCTTTCAGGTAAAAGACTATTTTCTCATTACATTTTGCCTTGGCATCCCAGTCACTACAGATCCTACACATGCAGTTACAGTGAAATTCTCAAGGGCTTATTAATATCACATCTACTTAGCAACACAGACTCTGTAACTGAAGGTGGGTATCTTGTATTTCCCACTGTTTGCCATGTGTCCTTGGGCAAATAACACATGCTTTTGCTCAGCTTCTTTATTTTCAAATGTTTATAAGAATATAACTTATTTCCTTATGCTGTTATCAAGATTGAGTTAATGTAATATCAAATTTTTCTTTTTTTTTAACGTCTGGCAGAAATTTTAGCATCACCTGTTAAATATTTGCTATTATTATTTTATCCCCATTAATTTTGATTCTTAGCCACATATTAGTATATATTTTAAAAGGACACTTGGACAATAACTAAAGTGGGGGTGCAAATGGGAAGAAGGTGGGGAGCACTGGGGGCAGTGGGAAGGGCAGGGAATATAAGACAGAAAACTGTACTTGAACAATAATTAAATTTAATATATATAAATATATTTAATATATATATTCAATATATATTTATTCAATATATACATATATTAATTCCAAACTTCAAAAAATATCTACAATGAAGAGGTTTCTTACAAGCAAATTCCCACTTGTTTAACTGGATGCTATGAAACAATGTCTAAGTTTTTTCTTTCTTCTTCAACTTTTTTATTGTTGATACTATTACAGATGCCCCACATTCTCCCCACATCCACTCCCTTCCTTGTGCAATGTCCAAAATTTGATTAAAAGATTTAATTATAAAATTCTGTACCAACGTATAACCACAAAATAAAATTAATATGAGATCATAGGCAGTTCTTGGGAAAATAATTAATATAATGCTTAAAAAATAAATTTAAGAAAAACATTTTATATAAAAAGCCATGATGAGAGATGTAGTAAAACTTTTAATTAAATTTAGAAAGTTCCTCACCACATGGTTATGAAATTTAAAATAATTACTAAGAAGAAAATTTTAAAATATGTAAATAAAGTACACAGTAAATTTAAAATTGATGCAGAAATTGGAATTCTACATGAATTCAAAAAAATATGGGTGAATAGACAAGAATAAAAAGTGTGTTGGAGCTCCTGTCTTCTAAGATGGTAAAAAGTAATCCATATGACTGCTTTTTTAATTGAGATAAAATATTTTAAATGTATTTTAATACATTTTATAAAAACTATCAATACCAAATTTTAAAAGTAAGATAGAACTGTTTTACCACCAAAGGATCTGAAAATCATGAAACAAAACTTAATCAGAGTAAGGAAATTTTGACTCAGCAATTCCATTTCTGGTTATCTATCTGAAAAAACCCACAGTACTAACTCAAAAAGATATTTGCATCCTTGTATCTATTCCAGCATTATTTTAAATAGCCAAGATACAGAAGCAACCTAAGTGCTCATCAACAGACAATTAGATAAAGAAGTTATGGTAGTGTCATACTATGGAATGGAATACTATGGAATGGAATACTACTAGGCCATAGAATGAATGAAATTTTATCATATGCAGCAACATGGATTGACCTAGAAGATACTATACTAAGTAGAATAAGTCAGAGAGAGGAAGACAAATATCATCTGATTTCATTTATGTGCTAAGTCTAAAGTGAAAAATATTTTAAAAGCAAACAGAAACAGACTCATAAATACAGTTAACAGACTGGTGGTTAAAAGATGAGAGGGGAGTTAGGGGGCTGGGAGAAAACATTATATTAGTCTTAGGTGTACAATGTAATGATTCAACATTTGAATATATTGAAAACAATCACCATAATTAGTCTTGCTGTACTACAATTCTGAATATATATACCTTGATTCTCAAACAACAGAGTTTTTTCCAAGGTAATATTTTACATTTATTTTTTTAAATCAATAGGACTCATATAAATAAATTGTAAAGAAAGCGAATACTCAAACATGGATAGTTGACCTTAGAAGTTTTTTCTACGGATTCTCTATTTATTGACTTGTTCTCTGCGTGTTTTGGCATTAAGTACGTGTCTGAAGCTGGACTTCATGCTTTGTGTTAACATGGCTCTGGTGTACTGATACCAGACCTCAAATATGGGACATGCACATTATTAGGTATCGCTTACTTTTTATCAAATTTCATTGCTGATTTGCTTCCAACCTGTATGATCACATGCAATGGACACTTATATTCATTACAAACCTTTGGAGTATGTAATCTCTGTCTCTAAATCATTCAGTCATACCCACATAATTTAGCTAAGCACTTGATAGTGAACATATTCAGTAAAATTAAAACCTAATTAAAGTCTCCCAAATAAAGTAACCATCAAGATACATGCATGTGACATATAGCCAAACTGATCAAACTGAGTCACTTCTGAATGAAATGCTGTCTTTATGAATCATGACTTTTCTAAGTTATCATAAATGTGGTGTTCTACAAGAATTCTCACTTAAAAGAAAAACCTGCTTTAATTGAGAATTTTAAAGTTAAATGGTCTTCCTATATTTTGCATACTTTGAAGAGATTTTTCTGTAGAAAATTTTATTCTAATTAATAAAAAGCAAAGCAGTTTTGCAAACATTTTTTATAATGAAGCATCTCTTTTTTTAAAACTCCAGGGAACAACTGTACTACGCGTATTAACATAACTACTTCACCAGACTTGTTTTTCTTTATATGTGTGTCACAGCTTTTCAACTGTATTAAATATATTTTAAGAAGACTTCATTCTCTTACTGTTTATATCTTAGAAAATGTATTTTATGGGATAATTATTTTTGCAACGTTTACTTAGAGGCAAAACAATGGCTATTGCATTGTTCGTGTTTTAGTGAGCATTTGATTTCTTCTTGTTGTCTGGCTACTAAATAATAGAATATTTTGGAATATCTCAGATATATGGGTACCACTATAGCTGTTTTTTAGTTGATATTTGCATCTTACTTTTCAAGGCCATAGAGAATTGTGCTCCTACATTATAAAATCATAACCTGTATTCTCCTTTTATTGTCAAAGATTTTAACCAGGTCCTATAAGTTCACTGTACATTTTAAGGAGAACAGAGGACCTTTAATAAGGAATATGGGAGTTTTTATATGAGAATATTTTTCCTTTATGACTGAGTATTTGACACAGATCACCATAAAGAAAACCCAACTTGCATCAAATACTGAAATTATATCCATACTTGTGGGAAAATGTGATTTATCTTCTCATTTTTGTCTTAATCTGCAACAGCACTGATATTCCCATCTTTCTCTAAACCATGGAATGTCTATTTGATGTACTTGAACAACAATAAAAAATAAAAATAAAAACATAAAAATAAATAAGGGTATAATAATCACACACACACAGAAGAAAAAAAAAATCCCCGAGAAAAAGAAATAGGATGTTTTAGTTTGTTTCAATGGGATTTAATCATCATTTTCTACTACACAGTTTAGAGAGCTGAGGTTAAAAATATATAAATCTTGATGGAGTCATTTTAAGGGAATCATTTGTTATACTGAGACCCTAAATATATTCAATGCATTGTTTCCACTTAGACTATTGAAATTTTACATTCTTCATTCCGTTATATTTTGCATTCAAAATCCTTGATTTTCATGTTAATTTAACACATATTTATTAAATTTAGAAACATAATTAACTATGAAAATAAGTCCTTAAAGATTTAGTCTAAAGATTTTTCATCCTCGTAGATTTATGAAAACAGGGGCTATAAATTGAAGTTCTATTTCCTTATAACTATAGAAATATATATATTATTTTAATGAAAACTACCAGGATAAAGATTTATACTAAGCATCACAAATTATGTAAATAAAACCCCATATTTATATTATATATTTAATTGATTGCATACAGAGCTATGATAACTGGTTTCTGTCATTTAAGGTGTTAATATAAAGGACTCTGTAAAGTCTGTATTATTTCTATATTACTTGCAATTATATTGTGTGAGAATATTACTTATTAAATTGCAAGTTTTATTGTACTATCTCAGGCCTATGAAAGCATTACTCAAAGCTTATGTGGATTTTATTGCCATCAATGAGTTTGGGCTTTGGATGAATATAGTACAAAAAATTCTTATTTTATGAAATCAACATGCTAAATATAAGAAATGAAACTAAGCTTTCATAGAGATTGTCTTTCCATTGAACGAACACATTTTAACTTAAGAAAAATAAGGGTTATAACATTACTATGAAATTATAGAGAATATTCAAATTTAACTTTACAGGTTTTAAAGTAGATGATAACTTTGCAGTATGATGTATCACATAACTTTAGATATAGTAGAAAAGAATGACTCAAGTTCTATTCCTACCTTTCTAAAAAAATACTAATTGTTTCATATTTATTTTTTTAGTTTTAATTTTCATCAGTATTGTAGAAAAATTAAATATAGATCTTTTGATAATGGTGACAAACTTACTGCCATTTATATGTGTTTTTATAAAACAGTTTTTTCTATAATTGGGAATAGAAATGACTGAATATGATTTTTGACATAGTTTTCCTGAAGACTCACTGGGTTACTATTTGGAAATTGTTGCTCATGCTGGCTCAAAGAACAATTATATCTCTGAATAGGCCCTTAGCAGATTTTATATCCATGATAAAGCCAATAGCATATTTATCCATCTTCATAATCAAGTGTAAGCTAAGAGCTGATGGGTGTGCCGTATGCATGCATAAATGATGCTTCCGTCCCTTGCATCTGTTCATATTAATAATGATAACTCTTAAACAGTGATCTCATCTTTAAGAGTGTTACAAATGCCAACTAATTAATTAATCCCTAAGTGCTTAATTGCATATGGATAATTAAACACACTCTCTGCCGGCAAAGCTTATAGGGCAAAATTAAAACAAAATAGTACCAGCCTGATTTTCTAGCCAATGGGCTGAGAACCTAATTGTTATACATTTAAGTAGAAGCATCCACTCTAGCCTCATTTCTGAAGATATTTTTTGCAGAAAAGCATTTCCACAATATTGAGAAATGTTTTGTAATGATTTCAACTTTTGAGAATTACAAACAACATTAGTGTATTAAAGCTGTTGAGAAATACATATATGTTCATACTATTTATTTAGGGTACATAAACTCACAGTATTTTAGTAAATTTGCTTAGTGTGTGCTTTTTTATTATAGGACAGCTATATCCCTTGCAACGAGTTTTGTTGGGAGAGGCTTTTGGAAATGGGAGAGGCTGTTTGCTTTATGATGCCTCTCAAGAAGGCAGGAGGCAATTAGAGGCATGGTTCTTTTCTATAATATGGCCTTATGGTTTTTTTGTAGTCAAAAGCCTTCTCAAGTGTTTTTCTTTTTCAAAATAGTTCTGAATATTATTTCAGAAATAATATGGGGAAATTTTCATAAAATTAAAACCATAGTGTTAGTGACCTATCAATAATGTTTCAACAATAAACACTAAATTGTCTGCTACCAGTGTATCTCAATGAAAACAGTTTCTACATATTAATTGGTATATATATATGTGTGTGGGGGGTGTGTATACACATATACTTTTTAATTCCCCACCTGAGGATATTGTTTTCATTGCTTTTAAAGACAAGGGAAGGTGTATGGGAAAGGAAAGAGAAAGCATCAGTGCGAAGAGAAGCATTGAGTTTTTTCCTCCCATATGCACCAGACTGGGGATTGCACACACTTGGCCCCAGGATAGAACCCACAACCTACATATGTGCCCTGACTGGAAATCAAACCCACAAACTTTCAGTTATCAGATGACACTCCAAGAAACCAGCCAGGACAAGGAAATTTCTTCATTGTGAGAGATTTCATCACACACTCCAGTAGTTTTAACATTATTGACCCTATTCCTAACTTCTACTGTGTTGTCACACTTGGTAATAGACTGCCGATTCTTATTTTGATAACTGTTAACATGTCTGGGTTTCTAATGTGTCTGTATATCAAGGGTCCGTGTCTCATAAATATGTGTCAGCTTGTATAGTTTGATGCACACACTATTTATTCACATTGATTATTGCTACAAGGTATATTTGTATATTTTCCAGAAAACTAATGGGAACAGCAACCATTTTTAGATCAATATGAAAAGGTGTACATAGATAAGTGGTGGGTCAAGAAAATCTGTTGCTGTCCACTGGGTGTAGAGGCTCTGAGGTTTCTTGGCCGGTGCAGAGCAGGGTCAGCTACCACCTGTGTTCCCCCCAGGGCCACCCTGCTTGAACTACAAAGCAAACTGCAGCTAGATGCTACTTGTGCTGGTCATGAAGATTTCCAGGAGGGGCCAAACTGTTATATGACCCTGGCTGCTTCTAATGCTGGCCTGGGGCTGCCTACCAGAGGTATGGCGTAGGGGTGAGCTTGTAAGTTGGGTGGGGCAGAGCTGCAGGTAAATCTTAGGGCAGGGCAGACAGTGTAAGCCAGGTTGATGGAGTCTCAGACATGGCTTCCATCTGTTAGCTCTTTGGTTCTGTGAGGAGATGGCTCAGAAAAGGCACAATGATTTCTGCTTGCCTTTCTGTTTGGGAGACAGCTGTTCCCCAGCTCTTGCTCAGATGCCAGGCACTTCAGTTCTTCTGCATACACCGCTGGTGCCTTTTAAACTGCTACCTCAGTGGCATTGGAAGTTAGAGGGAGTACATCTGTGTAAGTTGAGCATGGGCCTTTGAAGAGGAACTGCCAGGGAGTCTGGCAGGTTTTTTCCACTGACTCCAATCCCACTGGTTTTCGCAGCCAGAAGTTATAGGGGCTTGTCTTCCTGGCACTGGTACTGGGAGCTGGGAGATCTTGTGTAGGGCTGGACCCCTCACTTCTGAGATATCTTTCTTGGATTTTTATCTACCGCATGTGGATTTGGGGCCTGCCCATTCTGCATCTCCTATCTCTGCCTCTCCCACCCTTCTGGATTAATGTGGCATCTTCAGTTCCAGAGTTGTCAGATTTCAATTCAACTTGCTTTCTGAGGGTTCTGAGTGATTGTTGGTTTGTAGTTGTAATTTTGATGTGGCCGTGCTAGGAGGCATGTGTTTACCTATGCTTTCATCTTGACTGAAAGACCTAACGGTTAAAGATAAAGAGAGAATCTTAAAAGCTGCAAGAGAAAAGCATGTAGTTACCTCCAGAGGCGTTCCCATAAGGCTGTCAGCTGATTTCTTGAAAGATACTTTGCAGGCTAGAAGGGATTGGCAAGAAATATTCAGTCATGAAAAGCAGGGACTTACAGGTAAGATTGCTCTACCCAGAAAAGCTGTCATTTAGAATTGAAGGGCAGATAAAGAGCTTCCCAGACAAGAAAAAAAAATGAAGGATTTCATTATCACTAAAACATTATTATATGAAGTGCTAAATGAAAAAGAAGATCAAACTATGAATAACAAAATGGCAATAAATACATATCAACAACTGAATCTAAAAATAAAAACAAACAAACTAAGTGAACAAGAAGAAGAGATACAGCCCCGGCTGTTGTGGCTCAGTGGATCGAGTGCCAGACTGAGAACCAAAGGGTCGCTGATTTGATTTCCAGTTAGGGCACATGCCTGGGAAGCAGGCCACATCCCTAGTTAGGGGCTCACAAGAGGCAGTCACACATTGATGTTTCTCTTCCTCTCTTTGGCCTTCCCTTCCCCTCTCTCTAAACATAAATAAATAAAATTGTTTTTTTTAAAGAAGAGAGACATAGATACGGATAATGTTTGATAGTTACCAGATGGGAGGGGAGATTTGGGGAATGGGTGAATAGGTGGGAGGATTAAGAAATGTATATTGGTAGTCACAGAATAGCCATGGGGATGTAAGGTACAGTATAGAAAATGGAGTAAAGAATTTATATGCATGACCCATGGACATGAACAAAAGTGGAGGGATTGCCTGAAGGGAGTGGGTGGTGCTGGGTGGCAGGGAATTGGGACCATTGTAACAGCACAATCAATTAAATATTTAAAAGAATTAAAAAAGAAAATCTGCTGCAGAATCAAGACTTATTAACCAGACATAAAATCAAGTTTAATTTTGTGCATATGGTGGTTTCAGAGATATGGTACCTAAAGAAATGAGCAAAAGAGACAGCTTTTGTATTTCATAGATTAAAAACAAAACAATAAATTTGTAAGAAGTTGACAGGACAAATACACTTAGGCTCTGACGTTTAATTAGTAAGGAATCTAAGCAGAAACAGGACTTGGGTTAGTCAGTTATTAAAGTAACAGGATTTGTTTCTACAAACTTGTCAGCCCTTAATTTCCTATCTTTGTTGTTAAGGATATCTATATCCTGGTGCGAGGAAGGAATTTTCACATGTAAGATGTATTTACTGCTTTCAGAGGGATGTAGGAGAATCACAGTGCCCTTCATGTACCACGTGTTTCTTATGAAACTTTAATTATAAATAATCAATATGCCAAATTAGCAAATTTCCCCTGTAAGGGGTTCACACTTAGTGTGGGGTTGGGACTATCATCTGTAAGATACCATTTCCTTATCTATATCACACACTCATTTGTTCTGTCCCATCAAATTTTATTAAGATTTGTCTGAGTTATTTGTTATCATGCTTATTTATGTATATATATATATATCAATCATGATAAAATCTTCAAATTTTTAGCTGTGTGTGGGAACAATTTTAGTACAAATTTTCATGATGAATATGTTATCTGTATTGTTAATGACCTCTTAGAACATTGCCTTTTTGCCTGAATAGAATAACAAAAATAACTATTACTGCATAAAAATATATTGTGTAATTTTCTCTGTAGCAACACTTTATGTAAGTTAAGTTTGTTAAATATTAAACTCACCACTGATAAAGGTTTTGAATGATCTGATAAGAATGCTTGTGGGCATGGGGTCAATTCAAAGCAAATGTGTTGATATTAATATACCCTGTGGTATGTCAACTCCAACATTTTGGGAGACATTAACTACCTCGGGTTTGTTAATATGAAGCAAGAGTGTAAATAATTTAATCTAAACCTTTAGGTGATCTGGATATATTGGATATTTAGAAAAAAGAGAAAAAAAACTTTCAGCCAGATGAGGCAATGAAGACAGATTCATTTTTCTCTTAAGTGGAACATCATGACCCAACAATATGGTCAAGATCAATGGGGAAGGAGAAGAGTTATAAGTATTTAATCGAAAAAGTGCCAGAACCTATATCCTTCTCCTCCCATCAGCATTACTGTCCAATCTTCCGTTGTCTCATCAGTAAATTGGAACTAATAATAAAATCTATTTCACAGGATTATGGTGAAAATTAATTAAGATAATGTATGTAAATGCTTTTAATGAGTAAAGGCTATATTAAAAGGCTAATGTAAATGAATTATTAATTGTATTATTATGCACAATTTTAAAATACAACTTGAGAGGAGGTTTTGCTGTCCAAAATACCTTTCCCATCTTCCATAAATCTTCAGACAGTGGAAATCATGACATTGTATCCCACTCTGGAGTTAAATAAATCACTTTTTAAAATTAAAAATACCCATTGGGAATAAAGATATCAGCAAGTAAGTTGTTGTGAACTGTGTCCACAACAACAATAATTCAGAGTATTTTTAATTTTTAAAAAAAATTAGATAGTACATACCATTACTATGTAACCTCCTTGTGCTCCCTCCATCTGCCATCACCACCCTGTGGTCTGTGTCCATGAGTCCTTTTTCCTTTTTTCTCAGTCCCTCCAACCTCTAAACTCCTCCATCTCCCAACCTCTTCCCCAACCTTAACTGTCATTCTGCTCTGTGTGTGTGACTTTGTCTCTATTTTGCTTGTTAGTTCAGTTTGTTCATTAGATTCCACATATGAGTGAAATCATATGGTATTTGTCTTTCTCTGGATGTTTTATTTCACTTACTATAATGCTCTCCAGGTGTATCCATGCTGTCAAAAAGGGTAAAAGTCTCTTCTTCTTTATGGCCAAGTAGTATTCCACTGTGTAAGTATCTCATAGTTATTTTATTCACCCATCTACTGATGGACAATTGGGCTACTTCCATAACTTGGTGATTGCAAATAACCATGCAATGAACATGGGGGTGCTTCTGTTCTTTTGAGTCACTATTTTGAGGGGTTTTTGGACATATTCACAGAAGTGGGATCACAGGTCAAAAGGCAGATCCATTTTTTAATTTTTTGAGATATCCCCATACTGCTTTCCACAGTGGTTGCACCAGTTTGCATTCCCACCAATAGAGCAAAAGGGTTCCCTTTTCTCCACATCCTTGCCAACACTTATTTGTTGATTTATTGATGATAGCCATTCTGAAAGAGGTGAGGTGATACCTCATTATGGTTTGAATTTGTATTTCTCTGATGATTAGTGATGCTGAGCATCTTTTTGTATGTCTTTTGGCCATCTGTATGTCTTCTGTGGAGAAATGTCTATTCAGATCCTTTGCTCAGTTTTTAATTGCATTGTTTGTTTGTTTGTTTTGGTGTTGAGTTTTTTTAAGTTCTTTATAAATTTTGGATATTGGCCCCTTATCATAAAAGGCCCTGCATAGCAACAGTGATCCTGAGAAAGAAGAACAAAGTTGCAGAAATCACGCTACCTATCAAACTATACTGTACGACCATAGTAATCAAAACAGCATGGGACTGGAATAAAAACAGACACATATATCAAAGGAACAAAATAGAAAGACCAGAAACAAACTCACACCTTTATAGTCAATTAATATTCAACAGAATATGCAAAAACTTACAATGGGCTAAAGATAGTTAATTCAATAAATCACATTGGGAAAATTGGACAGATGCATGCATAAAAATGAAACTAAGCCACCTTCTTATACCACACACAAGAATGTATTTAAAATATATTAAAGACTTAAATATTTGACCTGAAACCATAAAAATTCTAGCAGAAAACATAATCAGTAAAATCTTAGACATTGCTCATAGCAACATTCTATCTGATGTATCTTCCCAAGCAAGTGAAAGAAAAGAAAAAATAAACAAACGGGGCAACATCAAACTAAAACGTTTTTGCACAGCAAGTGATACCATCAACAAAATATAATGACATTTTATGGAACAGGACAACATAATCACCAATATATCTGATAAGGGATTTTTTTCTTAGTTTAAAAGTTTGAGCCACTAATAGAGTAAATCAGTAAAAATTACAGCCTAGTATTCTTTAGAAACATGTTTAATTGTTTTGATTATTGTACATGGCATAAAATCTTTAATCCTTGACTATCATTTGGTGGCCCATCACCCTCTCCATCTCCTTTACCTCACCTTCCTTTTTGTCTTCTTCATTTTCATACACATTTCTTTGGATCCCTACAGCATTCCTATTCCTTCCTGATATTGGGTCTCCCTGTGTGCTGTTTTTTCAACCTAGAGCATCCTATAGTCCCACCTCCTCTCTTTGCTGGTGAATCCCTATGACACTTCCTGTCACAAATCCATGTCTGCCTTCTAGGGGAAGTCTCTAAACCTCAGCATTTGGCCACATACCATTCTTCATCCCCTTCTCCTTCAGATCACTCTACCAGTAACTACCAAATGAGTAATCATAGCAGATTTACATAGAACTTTTCCTTATAAACTCTGAAGGGAAGACAAAACTGTTCTGCTGACCACTATATTTTTGGAGGTGGCATAAGAACTGACATGTAGTATTTTGGAAAATACTTGCAACATACTGTCCCTGGGACTGGGTAGACAGGAGGAGACCAGAAAGCACAGAGATCATTAAAGGGTAAATCTAAAATGTTTTGAATTTTCCTAGGGGAAAAATTAAAACATGGTTCTTTTTAAGATCCATGCAATATGCATTGGAGGTAGGAGTAGCAATGGTCAAAGATTAAAGAGTATTTGGTTTTCCCCCATATATGTATCCTTTAATTATGAGTCTTTAAACTGGAGGAAAAAAATATAAATTTAGGAGAAGCTTTACAATTTGTTGTGCAAATGAATTTTGTTAAGGCAATATCTTTTATCAATTATGAAAAGATCCCTTAGTATAGAAGAGGGTTTGCTAAAATGGCACATATACTCTTAATTTTGTTCATTAATTTCATAGATGTGAAAACAATACATGCATATAAGACAACCTTATTTATAGACTTTAAAATTGATAAATATTTTACATCAAAATATACACATTCTAGTCTACTGGCCTTGCTGCTGATATGTAAATGCACTACATTAGTGATTTAGTACAATAAGAAAATCATAACATCAATGGTGATATGTTACCACTTACTAGGTACATGTTAAGATAAAATAAAATCAACATTTTTGTACCTGTAAAAGGAAATTAATTTAATAATAATGGTTAGATATTGATACAATTATAATATTCAAAGCAATATCCTAAATAATGTTAAATTCCTTTTTAATGCAAAGTATAGCTAAATGAAGCACAATTGTATGTTATCAAGAACTTTAAATTAGGTGATATGCAAATGCCATACAGCATTCTCTCTGTCCTGACTAGAGTAACCCAGTGATCCATAGGGATCTTTCTTTCTGCTTTTATGCTAAGAAATGACAACCTTAGGAAAAATGAAAGCTTTTCAGTTTTAATTACTTTCAAATCCCCACCATTTTCCTAATTACTCTACCTTGTTCCTGTCTCTGACATTTTGTCAGTTTTCCTCGGATAATGGTTGCATACATTATTGAAAATTTAGTTCTGAATGTCTAATCTGATAAATTTACATAACTGTTGATTGCAAATCAAGTCTCTGAGGAAGAGGTAGAATGGCAAACTAAGCAGCTAAAACTTTTCCCTGCCTTCCTTCTTGTAATAATACCTTAACATAGGAAAGAGTAAATAGGAATTGCCTACATGAACATTTCTAACCATATGTAATTCATTAATTTCATTATCAAACTGGGGAGTTACTACATTTCTTTAGGATGAGCTACCTCTATTTTTAAAATCTACACTCAAAAGATCAATTAATCTGTTGGTACAGATTTTTATTAGATTTTTGCCAAAGCATTTAGATTCCATAGATACATATTTTAATACTAATGTTAAGAACAGATTTTATATTGATAAACTCTTTAATATTACGTATGTAAAATAATACTGAACGAAAACTACATTGTGGTATATCTATCTTAATATATACATGATTATTTAGCATAGTGAAGGAAAGCAGCATGAGTAATTAAAAATTTCCACATTTCTTGTGTTTGATGCTATATTTCTTTTCTAAATCTGCATGGATTAGTGGTGAAATTAGATTAACAAGTGAGTCTATTGGAGAGATAAGGTTCCATATGCTGCTTATTTTATGTCTTGCAAAATTCTCTGCTAAAATGAATTTGAGAGTGAGACAGGGATGTCAGACCAAGATGACATCTAAGTCTTTCTTCCTTAAATTTCAGGCAAAGAGAGAGCAACCTTTCCTCTCCATCAGTCCCAACTGCAAGTGGGGAGTTAGGGCAAAGGGCAAAAAGAACTGAATAGGCCCTCAGAAGGGTAGCCCTGCCCAAAGTTCATCTCCTATGCCTGAGCATGGAAGATCAACACAGCCACAGCGCTTCATTAGAGAATGCTTATTGCTTTCAGACTTAGTATTTCTTCCCCTGGATCAAATGATAGCATCAACCAGTAAATGCTGGATCCACAGAATAGGCCAATCAGGCCAATTATTCTTCATTCCATGGGAAGCATAATGTATAAGAAAGTAGAGGAAGGTAACTCCCTCTTTAGAACTAGGTGGGCCAAGTTTCTGAAACCTGTGTTTATAGGTTTCTTTTCTATTTTATTTTTTATGAAAAGTAAATACCCAAATAAATGTAGGAGAGTGTAAATGGTTTCTGAGGGTATTTTTGACAATGGAAACAAAACCTTAAGTTAATGATGTGTTCGATTTTTGAAGGAGGAAGATCACTTTTCACCATAACCTAAAAAGCACTGATAACCCCGACTGCTATATTTTGTACAGTTTAAATACCGTCAGAATTAAACTGTTGTTATTAAACGGTATTACCTCACAGCTTCCCATTCACAGCTGACATCTAAGCGCACGGCATGTCAGTTCAGGTAAGCATTGTGAAGGTAAGATTAAACACTGATTAAAAAATCATTTACAAAATATAGTCAATATCAAATATGTTCATTAAAAAGCTTCAGAGGGATTCTTTAGTGAAGTCAGATGAAGGAAGGATTGATATAACCGACAAACAAGGAAGAACAACGTAACAGAATGTCCTGGTGTGTGAGTACTAGCACTGGAGAGAGCTAGCAGTAATTAACAACATTCCTCCCAAATCACACAGGGTGCAACCTTATATATCACGCATTCCTTTAAGGACAAGTATAGAATGTAAGACCACCATTTCTATGCATAAAAAGAGGAAAAAGACTTTCTCTGGAAATCCACACAACTTGTAGGCAAGAGAGACTTCGACATTAGAAAGCATTAGATTGGAACCCATTCTCTGCCACTTTACAAACTGTGTTGCTTTGGACAAGTTACCTAATCACATTTAAAATAAATAAATACATTTGGATCACATGGGTTATATACCTATTCTCTAATACTGTTCTCTTCTTTTTTATTAGCTAAGAGATTGGATAAATTATTTCTGAGTCTTAATTTTCTCTTTGGGTAATTGGGATAATGAATATTTACCATGAAACAATCTTATCTGATAAAATCCAGGAATGCTGTAGACATAAGATGTTATAAAATATGTAAAATACCCACATTATTCCCTGATTTAATAAATATTGCTGATCTCTACCTCCATTAATTATATTCCTTAAGATGAAACTTTGGAAAATATTACATTTGATGACAACATCATAAAAAAACTAAAACAAAAATTTTCACATATGGCTGATGGAAGTTTGAATTCTGACAATTGGAAAAACAATTGGACAATTATACTTTTTTATGTTCCCAAGAGGTTTTAAAAAGTGTTTACCCGATATCTCCTATATAACTGTACCTAAGACCACTGTGTATAATAGCTCAATAGGCATATAAGTCAAATGCCCATCAAGTTGTCAATAGACAAACAAAATAATAATCCACACAGTGGGGTATTATTCAGCCATGAAAAGAAATGAAGTGCTGATACATGCAGCAATAGGGGTGAAGCTTGAAACTTTATACTGAGTGAGAGAAGCCAGACAGAAAAGGTTACATATTATATGATTTCATTTTTTTACAAGGACAAATCCAAATCTATAGAGACAGAAAGCAGAATACTGGTTGCCAGGGCATGTAGGGAGGGGGAATGGGAGGTGATGACTAATGGCACGATGAGATTTTAGGGGTGATGAAAATATCTGGTAGTCAACAGCGACGCTGATTGCACAATCTGGTGAATATTCTAAAGATCATTGAATTGAAGCTTTGAAAAGGTAAATTACTTTTATCTGTGAACTTATTCTATAGAAATGAAACTACCATCAAATGCAGAAAAATGGTGAGTACGGAATTTGATTGCCATGCAAGTAGTGGAAAACATGGATGGCTCTCAAAAGGGGAATGGTTGAACATATGCTAAAATATTACAACAAAATTGTTAGTGTGCTTACTCTGTACCACTTGGTGAAGGAACTTGGCTTAAATTGTCTTCCTATTAATATTATCACTCTTTTTGTGGTAAGCACTCATTAATGTTTCCATTGTATACAAGAGAATGCTAAAGCACGAGGCAAGGACATGCCTAAAGTGCCTGACGTGACAATTTTGTCTTCCAGACCTCTGTCCACTTCCACAGTTGGGAATTTAAATCCTGCCAACCAGGGTCAGTCACACTCTGACTCCCCCTTGGGTCTGCAGCCTACTGGCCAACCTTATACATGTTAGACTTGACATCCTCAATACGAACTAAGTCCTTAAAATATGTCTCTCTTTTTCTCTATCTCATACATATACACATACACCCCCAATAGATTCTGTTTCTCTGAAAACCTTTGAATAACACACCCTAATAAAGTTCTCTCTTCTTAAGAAGTGAAAAAGCAGATTGCCAAAAACATGTTTTATAATCCCATTTGTTAAGAAACATTTGTGTTTATGTGTATATCCCTTTCTTATACATAGAGAAAAACTGTGAAGAGATAGATATGGAATGGAATAATAGAGGAGTAGATTTGGACTTTGTATTTTGTGCATATTTGTGTGGCCTATTTTAATTCATTAAGCAGATGTGGCTTGTGCATCTTAAAAGGAAATGACAATAAAATATTTAAATATATTTTTTAAAGAATTTAAAATGGAAGCCCTGGCTGGCGTAGCTCAGTGGATTGAGCGCGGGCCTGCGAACCAGACGATTGCGGTTCGATTCCCAGTCAGGGCACATGCCTGGGTTGCAGGTCGGTTCCCTGCAGGCCAACTCCCAGCAGGGGACGCACAAAAGGCAACCATACATTGATGTTTCTCTCCCTCTCTCCTTCCCCTCTAAAGATAAATAAACAAATAAAATATTTTAAAAAAAGAATTTAAAATGGAGAAAAACAAAAACAATCACCAACAGAATACCTGGGAAGAATCTCTGTTATGTGGATTTGGAGACACAGTTGCTTCCTGTTGGGCAGTGAAAGTGACAAGGAAATGCCATCAACAGAAAAGGCATAGTAAGTCCTGGTCCAAAACCAGACATAAAAGTAGAAAATTAATGGAAAAATCAATCCATTTCTGAAAGCCATTTTTTGAGTCTTAGCTTGTTTCCCAAACAGCATTTGAATTTGGAATGATTTATGAAAGTTTTTTGCCGAGTCATACTCTATAGAACAGTGTCTAAACTGAAACTGACAGAATGCCTATTAGGACTATCTGTATGAGAGAATTCAGTAACAAATAAAATTTCTTTGGCTAATGTTTGGACTATCCGGTGAACTGACATATAACATTTATATTATTGAGATTTACCCCGACTTTCTAAAAGGCATTTCTAATAAACCGATAATATTTCTAAGAAATAAAGTGATTTTCCCCTTAGGTTTTGAAGGTTTACAATTATTTTTTGCACTAGTCCATATCTGAAAACTAATTCCTAGTGAAAGTCTTGCAGAAAGTCATGTAGCAAATTGATAGCAAAGCCACAAATAGAACGTAGTAATTCTTATTTTCAGGTCCAGACTTTAATCATTGAACCAGACGAGTTGCCACTTTCTCTGACTGATCACCCTTAGCATTTAATCCTTCTTCCAAGGTTTCCATTTACAGAAATGACATAATTCAACATTTCTGCATGGCTCACATGACAGACAAAGGCAAGTGTGGGGATTAATTTGCCAAGGATGACAATAATTACAAAACTAAAATGGTTTTGGAGATTAAACCCAAAATATGCTTGGTATTTTCAAATGGAAAACTGCCAAGAAAATGACAAAGATGTTCAGTGTATCACTGCAACCATCCTGTACTTACTCTATCAAGTGCACAGTGTGGTCGGGAAATAGATGGCAAGAAATCATTTATAGAAGATGTTGATGCATAAAGACATATTCAAACTCAAGAATTCATTTCTATCAGCTCAAGGGCTGATGCCCTGAAACCTGCAAGGACTAAACACTCCACATCTTGAAATACCCTAGGCTTCCTGGGATAGCGTAGAAAGTAGATAGGCAATGATACACTGCAGAGTGGCCAGTCACCATTTCAGGAAGCTCTGAATATTCTAACAGGTGTGGATGTAGCTGCTTCTTCCTGAACTGAAATTAGAAATGGCTGTTGCTTCTTATCATAGGCCCATGACTTGATCACCTTAATATTTTCCCCATAAACTTCACAAGTGGAGCAGCATAGAATGCTATTAAAAAGAAATACTTTTCAAATTGAATGGTGATTTCTTGTTCATAATAGAGGCCAGAAATGATAGACGCAGATTCATTTTTTGTTTCCTTAAATTTTTTTTCCTCTGAATTCATCCATCCCATTTAATAGCTCAGAAAATTAAAACTCTCTTCTGAATATTCACAGTAAAACAACTAATGTCTGATTAAATCTTTGATGAATTGAAATTGGAAGAGATCCAATATCAAGTCTAAATTAAACTGCATTTTACTCGTTTTTTAGAGTTTCATACTACTGTGTGTGTGCATAGGTATTTGAAGGTGTGCACTCTTTTTTTTTTCTACTCTGACCTAGTTTGGAAAATAAACTTATATGAGCAGATAGTAGTGGCACACTCTCTACTACAGAGAGCTGATACATGAATTGGGAACAACTCATGCAAATACACGTCTTAGGAGGGTCATTTGTCAGGTCCCTGGTCTGACCACTGTGTAAAGACACTCAGGAACAAGTCTTTGCAATGTCTGTCTTTGAAAAAGATGCTGCTTAACTGGGGCACCGGAAGTGGGTACCATAATTGTTCCTGCAGTTGGATCTGTAGTATCCACAGTTATTTTTAGTAATTGTCTAAACAATCACAAAGACCTCATCAACTTAAAATAATGCTGAAATCACATGGAGGTCTGAAATAGATAGATGGATAGACATATTATTTAAATAGTTTTATGTTCCAAATAGTTTCAACACACAAAAAAAATCTCCTAAGATGCTCCTAAACCTCTTAGCGAAGTACGTCTTGCCTGTTGAGTCATTTCGTTCATTTGAATCCTGGTTCAGCATCTCCTGACACTATCCATGGAGATGTCGTGTTATTTAAAATTCCACCGATTACTAAATTTAAATCGTCATATCCCTGTGTTTGTTTTGATTTGCTTTAGTGTTTTTTCCTGAATACTATACTCTAGGCCCCATTGTGAACCTTTATATATATATGACATTTAACAAGACCCTGTCCTAAGAGAGCCTACCTTGTAGGGCTTTGTAAAAATCTGTTTTTGAGAGTGATATGTATTAACAAAAAGTAAACGGGTTTCTAATTTCATTTTTATTGTGTTTTCCCATTGCCATTTAGTCCCCTTATGCTCACCACTCACCAACAGTCCCTATGCGTGTGTTCTTTTTACTTTTTGCTCAGTCGTTTTGATAACTAAGTTTTGAATTCAGAAACATAGTTAGAACTGCAGCATAAACTCCAGAGTCAAGTTCCAGAGCTCTTAAATTTATAGTTATAGAAGATAAGAGACCAGCAAAGGGGGACAACATTGGAAGACAGGAATATAATGGTGCCCCACATGTCAAGAAAAGTTAATATAGGAAGACAGGAGTGATGAACTGTGAATAAAGTTTGCAAATACAGCTGAATGTCCAATACATAGAGGGATGAGAGTTAGCCATTGGATTTGGCTTTAGTAAAGTTGTTACAAAATTGGTAAAAACAGTTTCAGTGGAAAAGTAAAAAGAAAGTCTGAGTAGTGTAAAAGGAGGAATAAAAATGACAAAGAAAGAAAGATGGAAAGAAATGCATAAATCATTTCATTCAGTTTTGCAATAGAGGAAAAAAGTAGATAATTGAAGACCTACTTAACACCAAGATTTTCCTTTAAAAAAATAGTTGAATGCTATAATTGAGAGCAACTATCAGCAAACATAATACTAAGAATAATATATATCTTGCTCTTAGGGAACTCTATATATGCATGAGTATTTGCATTATTCATATTGATGTCACATAAAAAGGGATGATTAGTTTTGATAAAACTAGATTGGAAGTTTTGATTTTGTTGGTCTTTTGTATTTTTTTGTCTTGTATTACTTAGAAGATAATGTAGGAAACAGAAAAGCAATTAGTAATGAAGTTTGAATATTTTTAAAACCTAATTTTATTGTATATTATTCAAATAAATACAGGGATACAACAATTGGTATATTTGAAAATATTCTGTAATTATTTAAAGTATTATTAATTCCCTTCTATTGTCCATGCTTTTGAGGTATGGTGAAGTGTTTTTATATTATTCTCATAGTTTCCTATTCTAGAAATATATATCATCAGAAAATAAGAGGGGCGGAAATGGGAGGGAGGTGGGGAGCACTGGTTGGGGGGCAGGGCCGGGAATACGAGACAAAAAATGCACTTGAACAAGAATTAATTAAATAAACAAACAAACAAACAAACAAATAAATAAATAAGAAAAAAAGAAAATAAGTAAAGGAGGTTGCAACATTAAGGGAGATTTACAAGGTATATGAAGAGAAAAAGGCAGTGAAATGAATATATGTGTGTATGTATGTATGTATATAAATGCATTTCACTTAACTAACACTTATTACTACCGTGTTATTATTACTACTGTGTTTGTTATTGAAACAAAACATTTTATAATTTGGTCTACATGAAGATAGAGTTTTAGTTTTGCATTATTTTATAAAAACTTACCAGTGTGAATACCTCATTAGTATTTTTTCAGCATAAAATGCAGAAGTTTAGGGTCCATGTCTTTATCATCACCCTGTTTCAAATCTATGTAGAGGAATAAGAACCATGTACTGATTCCATTGTGACAACAGTGACTTTGCCCACTGTGTCTTTCAGATGGACCTTAGCACTCTTTAGTGAGTCCGTCCCCAAGGCATTTTTCTGCACAAAGTTCATAATTGCTTTTTGTGGATTTCCACATAGCATTTTAAGGGGAAGCATTCACTAAAGTATACTGGATATAAATTCATCACTGTATATTTTCTGAGTGATTACTAGAAAATTTTAAGTTCTGTATTCAAGAGCCATTTTTAACTTTGAAACACTGTTAGAGATATGAATTCCCAGTTTCTATCCCAGGCCTAGTAAATCAGAAAATCTGTGGGTGAGGTCCCCAAATTTGTCATTTATCAAGTCCTTGAGGTTACTATAATGTTTGCTAGGCTTTGAGATACTTTTTACAAACGGAAACCATAGCATAATTAAATTAATATTTTGTTTTTTGAAGATATTTCCAAAAAGATAAATTGCATTAAGATTTCCCCTGTTTCTTCTACATGAAGATTTTATACCTCATTTTAGCTGAAAAGTTGTTTCTAAGTTATATAAAAATTAAAGAAATTAAATAAATTGCTCAATTTGCCTTTAATAAATTAAAATTATATTTCTTAGATCATATCTGTTAGTATTATTTACTTGTTAAATTTGGTCACATTCAATATAGTTACAGTATTTTTTCAGATTATTATATCTTCATATTGTTGAAATATTTTCTTTTCACTTTATTTAAGGAATACCAAAAACATTACAATCAATGATCATCACAATAAAATTGGATTGTTTTCTCAATTGTTTTTCACTCATCTGTTTTTTGTGTCATACGCTCATGTTGGAGACTAGGACCCAGGCTCAAAACCTAACTAAAACTTCCTTCTTGTAAGTTTATGTCCTGCCTTGGAAGTATGAGGAGTTTCAGGAGAATGTAAGGTTGTGCCTACCATCATAGTGGTACAGTTCACTTGGTGTGTTAAATAAATTTACTCTGAAAACACTGGGATATACAAAGTGCATATAGTTTGGTATTTACCTAATGGAAAGTAACAAAAATGGAAGAGAGAATATTTTCTGAAAGTACAGAGCTTCTTTATAAAGAAGAATACTGAAATACAAGTTAACATTGGCATACTGAGACTTTCAATATGACAGCTCTTTCTCCTTGCCATTGTTTAGGGTGTGAAAGGAGCCTGGGTGACAATAAGATCTAAAACTCTATGTGATTAAGCCTAATGCACTAGTCGATAGTACCAAAAGGAAGCATCACTAAAGAGAAGTGTACCACTAGCAGAATTCATGGAAAATAATGCAGCAGAAATGACTTGCTATTGAGCAAATGAGAAATATCTACTTGAAGGTGCACAGAAGTAATTGAAACATGTTTTGACTTTATCTGGATGAATAAAGACTTCATCCTTAAAAAGGATGAATACTAGAGGAAAAATACAAATAATATAGCTTCATTTTTATCTCCATACTAATGTGGTCCACATAGATTAAATTTACTTGAAGTCTAAGTAGTTCATAGTTCACCGGATATTGTTAGGCTGAACACTTGTCCAGCTATGCGTTTATACTTCTTCATTCCCCAGTTAAATATTATTTTATCATCAAGTGTAAATTTTCTACTATCTCATCTTCTTTTTGTTTTCCCTTTTATTACCAAAAGTATAATAATATCTCCATTTAATTTTTTATCTATTTGCTATCATATTATCTATGTCCAAGGGAGGTTATGTGGAGCTAAGCTGAGCACCTTGGATGGCCAGGGGCTAATAGAAGGCAAGAGTGTCTGTTGTCTACAACTAAGTGTGTAAGAGACAGGAATGCCTCAAGAAGAGCAGCAAGAGTCAAATAGAGAGAAACTGATTTTACTTCTCCTTTAAGGATAGGAGGACCTGAGGAAGATAAGAGACTCAAAATAAGGGGCTGAAGTCTTCAAGGGGCCAGACCAGACAAGATCCAGAGTTAGCACTGTGAGACTGAAAGTCATGCAGCAATGTGGTCTGTGTACACCCCGGGAACAGTGGGTGTTTGATTCTGATGAATCCATTAAATGGATTATCCATTAAATAGCAAACACTGAGGAAGGCCCTCAAAAATAAAAATTAATGATGGTAATTATTTAATTCTTGTGATTAATAGTTTGCTCACTTTCAGACACAAAGTTCTTTAGGGTATATTTTATGGGAATTTTTGTATGACTCAGATGATATCCTACCTTTAGAGCTGTAGTCATACATATCTAATCCACTAAAATCTGTTAATTGAAAACAGCAGTGTCGTATAGATAGCACTGTAGATAGTTGATCTGTATCTTTAAATTAGTTAATGTATTTCCACACAATATCTAATATTCAACAATAACTGTGAATATAGTGGCAAACGGTTTTTTACAGACTTTTATAAAATATTTGAATGCATGATATATACCTTATTTTGAAACTGTCACAAGCTACAGAGACTTCATCTGAAATATTTAATTGGAGGGTATTTCTAATGGTTTTGTATTACTGAAGACAAGTACCTCCCCCCCAAATGTGGCATTATACATTTGATTTGCATACTTCTTTGTAGTTAAGTGCATTAGTATGTATGCTAAAATGCCTTTCTTTTTCCCCACACTTCATGATTGTATGCATTTTATAAAATGAATAATATAAACATACCTACCAAAGATGAGGTGTCATTGAATATGTATATTTTACTGTTTACTTTCTATGTTAAAGGGTAATTATATTAAATGCTTAATTGTAATTTAAATAACATAGCCATATATTCATAAGTCAAATAAGGGTGATTAAGAATCCCATTAACTAATCCATTACATTAGCTGGTTATCATTAACCCAATAGCCTGCAGAACGCTGACAAAGCTCAATGCCTAGTAGTTGTCATAGAGATTGACTCAATGAACCAATTTATGTTTAAGCTATAGACAAACTGTTGATTTCAAAGACTTACCTCATTGGATTCACCTTTGTAAAAGCTGCAATCTATCTAAAGCCACATAATTAAGTAGATGTACATGAATATTAAAGAAAAATATTACTAATAACTGTAAAATTGATCATAAATTTGAAAGGAAGGAGAAATATCATTATCTTTCTGCATAGGACAGCTAAATATTCTTATAAATGCCAAGAGATTTATATTTCACTAGCATTCTGATAAAAACAGCCCTATTAAGAATAAAAGTAAAAAAAATCTATACAGTTGATGTTTAAAGAAACAACGCTTCTTCATGGGAAAATAGCAATCACAGTATTTTCCAAATATATCACTTTGGGTATATTCCCCATTTAACCATAACCCATCTCTAACTTTATTCTTTGTGTTGCTCTAATCTAGTCAAAGTCCCTCATCAGATTTGCTATTCTCAAGGTCAAATCCTCCACGTTGCCAGGCTCTTTGGACATTCTAGCCATCTTACTCAGGTTCTAAACAATGGCCGACACACTTGATCACTCTCCCCTCAGTGTCCTACATACACACATATACACATATGCACCTATTTGTAAATATGTGCATATTAATAATTTTTACACTGAATGATATGCATTCAGTTATTTAAGTTATATACAGAGTATGGCATAATACGAGTGTATCAATGCTTTTGAAATGTTTATTAAACATATATATTAAGGTAAGTAACTATACATTTTTACTGAGACATATTTTTTCCTTAAACTTTTCTAAAAAGATAGTTATGTTAAGTAGCCTTTCAACATGAAGGAAAAAAAGAAGTGTGGTTTAGCTTCTTTAAGTTAAAGTGTTGATATATGTGTATGTATGTGACAAAATGACATCATTGCACTTACCAGTTTTCCATTTATGTTATCTGTATATGTTTCAGAATATATTTTTTCAAAAAGTTAAAAAATAATTTTGTATTAAAAATTCTGAAGTGTAAAGTGTTATTATTATTTTTAAAGATTTTACTCATTTATCTTTAGAGGGGAAGGGAAGGATAGAGGGAGAGAAATATCAATGTGTGGTTGCCTCTCCTATGTCCCCTGTTGGGAACTGGCCTGAACCCAGCCATGTGCCCGGACTGGAAATCGAACCACGTGAAGTGTAAAGTGTTAATAGAGTAGATTTTAAAATACTGGAGTCTAGCCAAGGTCCATATATTGGTATCTAAAATTATTCTTGGATTCTATAATCTGGAGAATATTCAGATATGATGTTTTAAGTTCTATTTTCTTAAATCTTGGGGAGAATAATGCTGTCTGTTATTCTTAGCTAACTATAAATTGCTTTATTCCTTCATTTCTCCTATGATCCATAGTCAGAATTATCTCTTTTGTGTTTTCTGATATCAGTGTGGTGAATCCTAAGGAGACCACAGTCTCTCCTTGGGACTCTGCACCTTCATTCTTATCAAGATCTACAGCAATTTCTCCCAAAGATACTTTTCCTGAGACTTGTCAAAGCTCTTTTACTAAGTAAGATAAAAAAAGGCAGTAAGTATGGCCTTTATCCCAAGTATTATCTTAGCCCTACTTAATTCCTTCTTTTTATCCATTCTCCTACTCCAAATAGCATTTATAAGTCAATTTATCACAACATTTAATTAAACAATCAGGAATTATTTATGTTAGGTTACTATTCACTTAGATCATAAATCGGAAGCAGTTGGTGCTAATCCAAATATAGCTTCTATTTATCTGTATAAACTTTTTTAAATCCTCACTTGAATAAATTTTTCACTGCTCTTAGAGGGAGAGAAAGGGAAAGAAGGAAATATCAAGGTGAGAGAGAAACACTGACGGGTTGCCTCTTGCATGCACTCAGATTGAGGGTCATATACATCAAGAACATGGATGGAATCTCAACCTAGATGTAAACCCTACTGGTAATTGAACTCACAGCCTTTTGGTTACTGGACAATGCTCCAACCAACTGAGAGACACTAGACAGGGCTGTGTCAACTTTTTTGAGCTATTTAAACTCTGGCATTAATTTACTGATAATTAAAAAACAAAATTACATGCCCAAGATGGCTTTCAACTTTGATAGTTATTTAGCTAATCAATAATTCTATAATATATAAATCACATTGTATGCTATTTCCTTTTCAGATATTCTCAAGAGTTAACAGCATTCTAAAAATCATTCACTGCATTTCAAACAGTTTTCCTCTGAAAACAGTTAGGATATTTATCTGTTATTGAAAATCTTTGGGAATAGTGATGAATAAAAGAAAAGGATTTGTTTTTAATATGATTCTAGAATTCTGTAAAAATTCTACCTGTGCTTCTTAAGCCAACTTTGTATTTGCTTTGTTATTATTGTCTTTACCAGGAAGTATGAAGATTAATAGCCTACTGAATATAAATGATTTTATCCTCTTAATCTGCTGTCCAAATGATCTAAAGCCAGGATGTGATCTTTTTTAACTCTGCAAAATAGCTAATAGATTTAATGGTTATGATGGGGAAAAAAAACCTGTTTGATTTAGTTTTAAAAATCCCAAATCATTTTTCATTTGTTCAAAAAACATTTAATACCTTCAACTTACACATTTTAGAGTCTTCAAGATACCAAAAAGAACAGTAAGTTAAATATATATTTTAACTTAGGAGATAAATATGCCAGATGAATTCTGTTCAATGACCAAATTACTACTTCAAAGAAATCAATAATTTTAATTTTAACTTGTGTATTAAAATGAAATTTGTAGACTTAAATTTAATTCATAGACCACTAATCAAGCTGTTCTACTAACACAACATATTTGATATTATGGAATTATTTGTTCAATAACTATTAGAGCTAGAAATTATCTTAGACATTGAAAAATAGGGAAATGTTTCTGCAATTTACCAGAAAATGTCACTATTTTTATTGAGAAAGATGGTTCCTTTTTCACCTATTTCAGATCACTAACCCCACTAGTGTGCTCTTCAGAAGTTGAATCATTCACATAAAACAATCATTTTTGTTGCCTGTTAAACTGTTTATCCTATGGCATTCTTTCTCTTTTTATATACTTTCTATGGAACATGTTCATACTGTATCAAAAAGAGAAGTAAATATGAATTAGAAGTACTCCTGCTTTTCCCATTTCATTAATTCAAATACATATTCATTCATGTAAACATTATTTCAAATATTCCTTTCATGATCATTAATATGTAATGTTTCTATGCCAGGAATAATTCTAAATGAGTAACACATCACCTATATCTATCAAGCACTAATGATTGGCAGCTCTAAGCCCAGGTCTCCTTTCAAATTAGCTATGACTGAATCTAAACAGAAGATAAGAACTTATATTATATGCCTTGTGACTGTTGTTCCTAGGGTAAATCCCACCATCTGTGTATATCGTCAGGCCCAAGAGATTTCATTAAAATTCTCCTTTGTCAAATTTAAATAACCGAATGTTTTTCTAAGTTGCATATTTATAGTAGAAGTCTGTATTGCTATTGAAGTGAAATTCTATTCAGCAAGACCTAGTGCCCTGCGTAGCAGAGCAATTCAATATTCTTTCTCTAATTACTTTAGCAAGTGCATCAATAGAGGACATGATGGAAAGATTCACAGTGCTGATATTCCAAAATATTCCAAAGATTTCAAAACTACTCATGGATACCAAATTGTGTCTGGTCCTGATTTTTTTCTGGCGGATGAAGTCTTGAAAGTCGCCATCAGTTAAAAAGAAGTTTTTTGGTTTGTTTTTACTTTATCAGTGGCCAACCACATGGTTTGTGCATTAGTTCTTTTCCAGTGTTGACCTCAGTGCGTGTCTGTGTATGTTATTGTTTTCTCTCTTGCTTCTCATGAATTCTCAGCCGTGATAAGGCACTGAGCATAGACAGAATATTTGTGTTCTGAAAGAGGTTCTGATTAAGAATCTGTAGTGTTTAAAAAGCTTAATTATAACTTCACTTGTATCACATTGACCAATTTCCAGCCAATTCAGTTCATAAATGCAAATTGTAAGATTTCAGAGTCCTGTTGATTTTATCTGTCAATAAAAAAACAATTTGTAAACAATAAAATGAATACTTCTCAAACAACTACAATATAGACTTTTTCCGGTTTTGTAGATAATACATTTATAAGAATAAACAATAACATGCATCGTAATTTTTGCATAAAAATGCTTTTTTGCTCATTTTGTTTACTTCCCTAGGTTTATAGGAAGACTATCTAATTTTTATTAATAAATTTGACAAGGGATACTGCAACATTCCTTCCCCTATAATACTTTATTTTCTACATGGTAGAAGAGGAAATCTTCTGAGACTTGAGTTTTGTAGAGAGGTATTGACCTAGAAAAGAACTGCTTTCTGAATAGAATTAGGGTTAAATTAAAACATTCCTTAGTTCGAGTATAATGAGCTAAATTTGTCCTTATAATGCATGCTTCCGGACATAATTTTTCCTTTGCTGTTACTGTACAGAAATAGCACTCTTAAAGTTAATTTAAGGACAAATACCATATGATCTCACCTTTAACAGGAACCTAAACAACAAAACAAACAAGCAAGCAAAATATCACCAAAGACACTGAAACAGAGAACAGGTTGACAGGGACCAGAGCGGATGAGAGGGAATTTTAGGGAAAAAGGGTAGGGCTTACAGGAAAAAGTACAAAGGACACACGGGCAACAACTAAGGGGGGTAGAAATGGGAGGGAGGTGGGGAGCACTGGGGGGTGGTCTGGGATGGGAGTAAAAGACAGAAAAATGCACTTGAACAATACTTAAGTAAAAAGTAAAAAAGAAAAATAAAAAATTATTATTTTACCAAATATTTCTCAAATTGTACACATGTATGTTTTATATATTGCTAAGAGAAAATGCTTATTATACAAGGTCCTGAAAATCTCCTTCATTCTGGCTTTATTTTTACAAGGGTCTATTGATCCTTGAACAAAAGATATATGCACATTTAAGTATGTACCTTTAAGTTAAGTTTCTAGGACTGCATACTTAGAATCCCTCCCACACAATCAATTATATAGAAAAAAGCCAGGTTTGTATATTTTTTAGATTTTATTTATTTATTTTAGAGAGATGGGGAAGGGAGGGAGAAAGAGAGGGAGTGAAACATCAATGTGTGGTTGCCTCTAGCTCACCCCATACTGGGGTTATGGCCTGCAACCCAGGCATGTGCCCTGACTGGGAATCAAACCAGTGATGTTTTGGTTCACGGGCCTGCGCTCAATCCACTGAGCTACACCAGCCAGGGCAGTTTGTATATTTTTCTTATAATCACAAGTGAAAATTTTCAACTATTGGTCTCTTCGGTAGCCAGTTTTTCATTCTTTCCTTTTTTTGAAATAGATGTGAAATTAGCTTTTTATAATCAGATAAGCAGGTTATTTTTAAGTATCTATTAACACCATATTTTGTTTCAATGAAATGAAATAGTCCAAAAGGTTGTTTTTAAAGAGAGCTGTGGAATTATGATGAGAAGTTGCAGACCATTATAATATTAACACTTCTTATGTTTCTATCACTTTAGGTTTTTATGTATTATCTCATTTAGTTTCCAACACAACCACTTACAATATAGACTTTTTCCGAGTTTTATAGATAACTGCAAGTAACATTATATAAGTATTATGTGCAACTTGTTGATTCTATACAACTATGTACTGCAAAATGATTATTACCATGGAGCTGGCTAACACCTGCACCACTTCACATCATTACCATTTCTTTTGGTGCAGAGAATAATTAATATCTACTGTCTTAGTATGCTGTGCATTAAATCCTCAGAACTTATCTTGTAAATGTAAGTTTCTACTCTTTGACCAATATCTCCTTTTTTCTCATACCTTCCAGGCCCTGGTAACCACCACTGTGTTCTCTGTTTTGATGAGGTTGACTGTCTTAGATTCCACGTATAAGTGGTTGCTGTCCTTCGGCATTTGTCTTTTACTGTCTGACTTGTTTGATTTAACGTAACGCCCTCAAGTGTTATCCATATTACGGCAAGGAGCAGGATGTTCTATTTTTATTTCAGTCTGAACAATATATGTAGTTCACCCACATATATGATCATATCATATGGTATAGATGGTTATTATATATTATTATATATTAATACACATTCTATTATTTTTCATTTCTTTTAAATACAGACCTAGAAGAGAGATTGCTAGATTACATGGTAGTTCTAATTTTAATGAACCTCCGTACTGTTTTCCATAGTGGGGACACCAATTTACAATTCTCTTATAAAGGTAAAATGTTCCCTTTCCTCTACAACCCTGCCAACACTTATCTCCTGTTATTGTTTTTTTATTATAGCCATTCTTGCAAGTATTAAGTAATATCTCATTGTAGGTTTGATTTGTATTTCCCTAGTGATTTGCGATGTTGAGTACCTTTTCATATATCTGCTGGCTATTTCGATGTCTTTTTTGGAAAAATTCAGTTCTGTTGTCCATTTTTAATCAGTTTTTTTACTATTTTGTCTGACATACTTTGAGTGACGTATTTTGAGCTGATTAGTCCATATGAGGAAGTTAGTGACAGATATACAATTTGCACATATTTTGCTTGTTTCACAGGTTGCCCTGGCATTTTGTTGATGATTTCCCTTGCTGCGTAGAAGCTTTTAATTTGATGCAGTTCCAATTGTTTTTTTCTTTTGTTTCCTTTACTTTGGTGTCTAGCCTACTAAGTTACCGCCAAAGCCCATTACAAGGCACTTACTATGGTTTTTTTCTAGCTGTTTTATGGTTTCAAGTCTTATTTTCTAGTCACTAATTCAATTTTGAGTTAATTTTTGTGTGTGATGTAAGAAAGGAATCTAGTCTTATTCCGCAATTGTCCACGTTTTCCAATGCCAGTTACTGAGTATTTGATTCTTTTCCCATTGTCTATTCTTGATTCTGGTGTCATAAATTAATTAAATTTGTATATATATTTATATATATATAACTATATATTCTTATATATAATATTAATTGTACGCATATCTATAAATCCAATATTATATATAATATTTTACAAGAACTGCATTGCATCTGTAGATCAATTTGGGCAGTATGGTCATTTTTATATTATTCATCCAGATCATAAGCACAGAATCTTTCCTTTTATTTGTGTCTTTTTAAATTATCTTTATCAATCATTATCTTAAAGTTTTCAGTGTACAGATCATTTGCTTTTTTTATTATAGGCATTTCTTTTTTTTAATGCAATTTAAAATCAGAATCTTTTCTTAATTTTTCTCTCTGATAATTTGCTGTTAGTTTACAGAAATGCAGCTGACTCTATTTTATATCCTACATTCACTTTACTGAATTCATTTGTTAGTCCTAACAGTTTTTTTTTTTTCTTTTTGGCATCCTTAGGGTTTTCCATATAAAATATAATGTCACATTTGCAAATAGAAACAGTTTTCCTTTTTCAGTCAGTCTCTAATTCCATCTCTCTTTCTCTCTCTCTGATTATTAGAAGAGGCTTTCATTATCTTTACATTCACAGGGACATTTTCCCAAACGAAAGTCTACATGTTCAGAACACACCAGCTCAAACGTTGAGTTCTATACTCTGTTTTCCCACAATTATCCCAGCATGCAAGGATGATGTGAGCCTAATGAGTCCATATGAGGAAGTTAATGACAGGGTAATAAAAAAAGTCATTGTGTGACTAATGGCCATACAAAATCCTCAAACTTTCAGAATAATGGAATTAAAAAAATAATGGCTAAACCCTCCATTTATCTGAGTAATTATAGTGTTGCAGTTAAACAATTATTTTTAAAGAAGCCCCACTGAAGTGTTCAGTCAATGAAATTATTAATTATATAAAATTTAACAATGATGCATTTTGGAATGATACAATTATATTGTAGATTTTTATAGTATACATTTAAAGAAGGAATCTAATTTCTATATAACGTGGGGCTTTCTTACAGTGTAAAAACAGGTATTTATTCTCTGTTATTTATTCCTGGAGGTCATTTCTGCTTCAGTGAAGACAGACAATACGCATACATAAAGAAGCTGACTTAATACTTAAAATATGTGTGTATAAGTATGTGTAAAAACTTGTTCTCCAAAAGTGGCTTCTGGTTATGATTAAAGGATGGATGCAAGATCACAAATAAATATGCTATGGTATTATACATGCACAGGGATTTGATTTAGTGCCTGTGACATTTTAGAAAACTAGTGAAAGAATCTCTTGAAATCTATAGTAAAGTAACATATTTATAACCATGACATTTTAATCTGTACAGGGAACACAGAATATTAAAATGGAAAAGACCTTGTAATCCATTTAATTGACTTTCTTGTCTACAATTAGTTCATCAGGGATAAAATATTTTTTTGAATTTATTTTTTCTTGTGAAAAAATTCAAGGTTGGAGATGAAACAAACTCAAATATCACACAACTTAGAATTAATGGAAAACCTGAGTCCATCATTCCCTAATCCGAATCCACTAGTTTTTGTGTGTTGCTTTTTCTAAGAAATGATGCTATTCACCTTCATGATAAAAACATTTGTCAAGCCGTGGCTGGTGTAGCTCAGTGGATTGAGCATGGGCCTGTGAACCAAACAACCTTGATTCAATTCCCTGTCAGGGCACATGCCTGGGTTGCAGGCCAGTTCCCAGAGGGAAACTCACGAGAGGCAACCATACATTGATATTTCTCTCCTTCCCTTCCCCTCTAAAGATAAATAAGTATAATCTAAAAAAATTTTTAAAATCTAAATTAAATTTTAAAAAATATCTTCAAGTTATTTAAAGGTTATAGGAAGTTTTACCTTCAGCCTTTAGTCATTCCAGCAATGACAGAAACATGTTTTTAGCCTTTCTGTTTTGAACTGATGTCTATGAGGTCTTTGCAGAAAAAGTCCAACCACTGTTAGTGTAATGAGAATGGTTTGCTTTGACATCAATGTACCCTGGCAACCAAGACTTTGGACTGGAATGTGCATGCTGAAGAATGACAACTTCACTGTATTAGTCAGTATATGCCTTTGACTGAGCGGTATATGCCTTTGACTGAGCATGTGTACTCTGTGGTCATAGCATTCAAAATAACTGAGCAAGTAGAGCAACAGATATTCATCACATTTTCTGTTTTGCTTGAACATTCTTCCACAGAACTGTCCAGGTGGTTCAGAAGGCCACAGCTATGGGCAACTGGTGACTGGCAGCTGCATCACAACAATGTGCCCTCTCATGCAACATGTCCCGTGCAGAATTTTTTGGCAAAACTTCAAATTACCCAGGTGACTCAGTCCCCCTGCGGCCCCGATTTGGCTCCCTGTTACTTCTGCCTTTTGTCCAAATTAAAATACTCTTTGAAAGGGAAGAGATTTCAGATAGCCAATGAGATTCAAGAAAATATGATGGGGCAGCTGATGGCATTTGGGAGAACTGTATGAGGTTCCAAGGTGCTTACGTTGTACAATGTTTTTTGTATCTTGTATCTTCTTCAACAAATAGTTATTTTACATATCACTGGTACATGGCTCGATCCCTTCTGAACAGACATCTTGCATAACCTTCAAACCCTTCATATACTGCCATATTTATTCACAAAGGCTATAATGGAATTATTGAATATAAATTGTTATCCAAACAAAGACACATTTTACACTGTAAAATAGAACATTATTTTTTTCTGCACTGGAAATAAAGTCTATAATATAACTCAAGATTATACATTTTATTAATTTATTCTTTTCTAGCTGAGGGTTTAGTGATATTATGTAACATATTAATTTTTATGATTCCCAGACACAAAAAAGTGTTTGCNTGATGGCATTTGGGAGAACTGTATGAGGTTCCAAGGTGCTTACGTTGTACAATGTTTTTTGTATCTTGTATCTTCTTCAACAAATAGTTATTTTACATATCACTGGTACATGGCTCGATCCCTTCTGAACAGACATCTTGCATAACCTTCAAACCCTTCATATACTGCCATATTTATCCACAAAGGCTATAATGGAATTATTGAATATAAATTGTTATCCAAACAAAGACACATTTTACACTGTAAAATAGAACATTATTTTTTTCTGCATTGGAAATAAAGTCTATAATATAACTCAAGATACATTTTATTAATTTATTCTTTTCTAGCTGAGGGTTTAGTGATATTATGTAACATATTAATTTTTATGATTCCCAGACACAAAAAATTGTTTGCCATTGTTATAAATAAAATATCATTATAATTGATGATATCAACATATTTGTTCATATTAATTGATATGAATAAAATCAATGGATTTTCAATGGGTTCCTATCACACAGAACATATGTTCAGTATCCAACCAAAGCCTGGCCTGGGCTGGCTGCCTTCGACCTCTAACCTCAGTGAAATCTCTCGAGCCTTCTATGCCTTGTGTTTCTTCAGAGAGTTTCTCTTTTCTCTCTCTATGAAACTTCACCAGATATTTCCATGGCTGGATCCCTAATTTTATATGTTTTTATTTTAATACTGCTTTCCCAGAGAGCCTTCTCTGGGTCACATAAACAATTCCAGCCCCAGTTATTTTCTCTCCCACTGCTTTCCTTGTGCCTTTGATGGCATTTGCAAACACCTCACACATGTGGAAGCATATGTTTATGTCCTGTTCCTTCAGCTGGAGTTTAAGTTCTATGAGGCAGGGACGTTGTTCATCTTGTTTAAGGAGTGACCAAATGCCCAGGTCTGCGTGAAACTAGGAGTTTCTCCAGATATGAAACTTTCAGTGTTTTAAGTGAGACAGTCCCTGGAAACAAGGATGTTTAGTCACCTTGGCTATTTATTCTCAACTCCTTTCACCTAGAATAATAGCTATTTACTGACTGAATGAATCAATGAGTTTACCTTATTTTTTAACTTTATTAAGTTTTCTAACATTGGAACTGGATTTTTGGTGTTACCTTTTGTTTTGAATGCTTGGAGATTTTCTCTAAATCTTGTGAAACAAACCCATATAGAAAAAAAACAATGATAGTAATAATAAATAACTGTTTACAGGAGAACTAATTGTTGTATACTGGCAGTGCCCTTAAAATAATCTCCAATCACTTTTATACTAGATGACTTCTAACCATTCTTGGTCCACAACTTAAACTTAATTCTCCATAGGAAATCTTTTTCAGATTCATTAGAGACTGTTGTCATGCACCTTTACAGCATTCGTACTTCTTTGGGTAATGCTCTCCTTCATGCCATCTTCCATCTTTCCTCTTAGACTTGACATTGAATTCAAGGACCATGCCTATCTTGCTCACTAGCTATTGACAGCAAACACAACCCAACATCTCCCCTTCTGAGTTCCCTCTATTACATCATTTGACTCGAGAAGCACAACTGTTTTTCTGGTTACACATTACATATATAATATTACCAGTATTTACATGCACACATATGCACAAATACATGTATCATGTGTGCTAAATACTTAAATCACACCTTTTGTACTCTTATACATGCTATGATAAATGCCCCTTTCTCTGAAATACTTGAGGAACTCTGTTCCTTGTATTCAAAGAGATCTAGCTAAAGACAGGATGCAGAGAAAGGCAACATTGGGAAGAGATGTACTGTGGATGTGGAGAACATACCTGGAGAATATAGTCAGGGGGAAAACTGAACTCTTAATATCTGTAAGGACGATGAGCCCTACTGAATTTATCTGAATTTCAGGCAAACATAAAAATAATTCAGCTTGGAGATTTCCCAGACTGGACAAGGATAGAACAAGGCATACTAACTATTCAAAATTTTATATCAATAAATTATCCTATGCTTAAACATTTATACTTAGAAAAAAAAGTTTTAAGTATACTTTGGAATATGCTATTGTAGTCTTATTTCTCATGGATTTTTAAAAACTAATCATTGTTGTACAATGTCATTTTACTCTGTTGCCATCAGTAGAAAATAATGGAAGTGTTTGCAACAGAACAAGAAGACACAGAATCTCCCGGGGGCCACAAGCATCCTTTGGTCCTTCACCCATTGAATCCTCATGGGTTAGGAATGATACGGAGGCAAAGGCACTGGTTCAAGCCACTTGGACACAGCAAGGACAGCTCTCTCTTTACTACACTAGGCACTGCCTTTCAACGAGCCCATCTGTCCAGAAACAACCTGCCTTCTTTTCTCTCCCAATGCATCTCAGCATTTTTTACTACCTGGCTGAAAGCACAAATCACAGTGGCACTGTTCCTGATTAACCTCAACTCATCCTGATTGCTTTTTTTGTTTACTTCCCTTCAGAACTTGCATGGTGGCTGTGCTATGTTAATTTGTTCTCAGTTATTTGCTGCTTTTAAAAGGTTGTTAAATCTTTTTAATCTCCCACTAACCTGTCAACTTGTTGAAGGCAGGTACTGTGGATTTGATTTCTTTTATACCTTCTTCCAAAACCTAGTACAGTGTTCTGCCCACATGAGCACCAAAGAACTAAATTAAGGGAGCCAGGGACACATTCAGCTTTTCTGCAAAGGAATGCTTCTGTGAAACAGAGATACACATGTTTTAAAAAACTGCACACCACATAAAAGGAATTTCCATTCCTGAACCATTTCCCAAACTCCCTTTAAATTTAGAATTGAGACATTATCTGCTGGTTTGGCATGTAAGCGCATTCAAATACTTGTGGAGGTGTTGTTTGTGCTTTACACCTTTTCGATGTACAATTTACATACAGGAAAGTAGACCTATTTCCTCCGTCTAGTTTTGACACATGATGGGTTTTGACATACGGCCATACTTGCACATTCTCCAATCCAAGTGGAGGTGAAGAGTCCCATCACCCTGACATTTCCTCCTGCCTCTTCCCAGTCAGCACCTCCTCACTGCCTCACACCAGTGATCTGATTCCTGTTAACTGAAAACGAACTTTACTCAAACAGAATCTATTCATCTGAGTTTTAAATCGCGGACACATTTCTATCTGCTAATTGGACCATGATCTTAATTTAAATCCTCAGAAGCAAAAAGACTAAGAGTTATGACATATTTTCAGAAGAACCTAGGAAAGAAGTGACAGTCTCTACAAATCTGAACATTTATTTATTTCCACGAGTATTCAATTAATTCCTTAGTTTTCTCCTCCAACTTAGCTATGGTAAACTGGTCTTTGGTGTATGCTGTGGGAAAATAATAGTACTGGGTAGCAATAATAAAAGAGTAGGTTTACATTTAATGAAAATTCTATGAATAATTGATGTATTAATATAGTATTGATTTTCACCACAATAACAATTTATTTATGCAGCCTTTTATAATTGCTCATTTGCACTTTAGTTCTGTAAAGGAATTAAGGCATACATAAACATGAATTGAAACTTGTTCTCTATAGTTGATGAGGGTCATTAAGTTTTCTTTAGTTCTCCCTTTCTTCAGATTCAGAAGCTTTTAAAATATTTTATTGAAACTGCACAGAATGTAAGAAAATAAGGCAACTATACATAAACCCTCTGAAGAAAATTAGACTTCAGTTCTGAAAGATTACACTTAATATGATGTCATGTTACTCCACATGATTATGTGACATATGTATGAATGTAAAAAAAGAAACAGTATTTCATAAAGTTCATGTTCCTTGAAGGTCCTTGTTATGAAAAGCTAGGCTTCCTTATATCACTCTGATAAATTTTGTGCTTTATCAGGATTCAAATTCAATCTTTGTTCTAGGCAAGGTGTTGTGGCATATATTTATATAGAATTGAAAAAGAATATTTTGTATGCACACATGACACTTTGACTATATTAAGAGATACACATTAATCAACTTGGTTTCCTGGCTTTCTATAATAAATTGACTTATAAATTGCTATGAATCTGATTATTTTGTTGCAGGCACTTCAGATAAAAATATTTAATAAACAAAGAAGGTTAGGTAGTAGTAGTTGGTTGAATTTTTTTATCATAGCTTTCTTGAAATGACATTACATTTTTGGAAGTATATCTAAAAGGATTTAAAATTTTCTCATGAATAATTTTACAGTTCCAAAGAAACTGGTTTCATGATAGGAAACTGTTCATTTCTGTTTGCAATCTTGTCTTTGAACTGAATTCAGAACTTATACAGCTCATTTTAAAGGCAGAATTTTGGGTGGCATGCCCTGTGGTCCCTAGCATATAATTGTTTTCATAGTTGTCATTATGGTAATGATAATTTATCACTTTTCATTTTGCTATTTATTCTTACTCAGATTGTAGTATACCTCTCCAAAACATGAGATAAAAATATAACAAATATTATTCTAAAGTATGCTATTTCTTTACACGTATCCTAATATACTTCTCTGAAATATGAGATGAAGCATATAACAGAATATTATCCCAGTTTTCTTAGAAGTATCAATTTCTCACACATATAAGTGAAGATTTTCATACACACACATATATATACACGTACCTTACTTGTGTTTCCATTTTCCACATTTTCATAAATTTAAATGATTCATATGACACAAAAATAAATTTTATTGTATACCATGGACAATATATGATTTAAATGTTTAATATTCAATTTTATTTAATCTTAAACATAATCTTATAAAGACAGCATTGTCTTCAGTTTATAAAAGAAACAAAGAATACTGAAAAAGTAGTTCAAATGTAATTTGAACAGAGCTATATAATAAATGAGCAAAAGAAGTACATGTTGACCTATGAAAATAATTTCTTGTGCTTCTGCAAACACACTGGGGAACATTTTGGTGTTAGAACGTGGTACCTTCTACTTCAGGCTCTTTAGTCACTTTGTCTCCATTTGACAGGTGGCAAAGATGCCTGTTCACTGTGCTCTCAGGCAGTTTATTTAGCCTCTGTGTTTTTGACTCTTCCATAAAACAGGGGACAATAGTCTTAGGACTCGTCAGTTTTAAGCAAAAAAAAAAATAGAAACTGCCCTGGAAAATACTGTGCTCAATATTTAAAAATTATTGTAGTATTGTCTCAATGGTAATAATGTTGCTATTAGTAATAGCAGCAGTAAAGGCAGGAAAAGGAAGAGGAGGAGGGAAGGTGATCGAACGTTCATTGGTTTTTCTATAGCGGGGGTTTCTTTAGGTACTAGATAAGAATGTAAGTCAAAGGACATAGAATCATGCATGCCTCACCTAAGGGTGGGTGCACCTGTGATGTGCATCATTAGGTGATCTTATTACAACATCATAGAATGTGCTTACACAAACCTGGATGGCATTACTTACTATACTCCTGAGCTATATGATGTAACCTACTGCTTTTAGGCTACAAGGCTTCACAGCATCTTAATGTAGTAAATACTGGAAGCAACTGTGGCAAATGGTATTTGTGTATATAAACATATCTAAACAAAGAAAAAGTGTAGGGAAAATATGTTATAAAATATTTTAAAAATTGTACACCCGTATAGGACATTTACTGTGAATGGAGCTTGGAGGAATAGAAGTTACTCTGGGTGAGTCAGTGAGTGAGAAGTCCTGGCTAGGACATTAGTGTACACTTTTGTAGACTTTATAAACACTATGTAGTCAGGCTACCATAAATCTACAAAAATATTTAAATTCTTTAATAATAAATTAAACAACTTACTGTAACTATTTTGTTCTACATAAACTTCCAATTTTTATGACTTTGTCTGTTTTGTAATAAGGTTTTGCTAAAGACACAAACACATTGTACTGCTATGTAAAATATTTTTATTATACCCTTATTCTATGAGTTTTTTTCTATTCTTTAAATTTTTATTTAAAGCATTAATCCTTTTTTGTCGTTAAAGGTTAAAACATAAAGACACATTCACCAAGGACTACACAGGACCAGCTTCCTTGGTACCACTGTCTTCCGTCTCCATGTCTTGTGCCCCTGGACCCTGTTCAGAGGCCATAGTAGGCATGGAGTTGTCATCTTCTCTGCTAACAATGTCTTCTTCTGGGTCACCTCTTGAAGAACCCGTGTCAGGCTCTTCTGGAGGATATGCCATTCTTTTCAGAAATATGTCCATAGTAGTTTGCTTGTTTTTTGTTTGTTTGTTTTATCAGATGTTTTCTTATAAGCAGATGATAAACCATGGGTGTTCCTCTCTGTGAAAACCCTACCATATTGTGGTTCATGTTTTAAAACTTTGAAATACTATATTGAGGTATGTAAAATCTGCTAGACCATTTGCTGTGAATTTTTTGAATGGGTGTTCTTATTCTTTTTTTTTGCCTGCAGTTTTCTCTTCTCTTGCCTCATCTTCAGCTATGTGTTCCTGTTCCTATTTCAACTACTCCTCATCAGTCAATTCCTCAGAAACTACCTCTGGGAGCCTCTTATCACCCCGTCAACAGCCAGGTTAAAACTCTTTGCCATAACTATAGATTTGTTGATTTTTGTACATTCCTCAGTCTTGGAAAATGCTTTGAAGTCATGGACAAAACTCTGGAGTGTCTTCTCTCAAATGCCATTCATACAGCCCTTGGTAAAATCACCCCAAACGCAAGTGAGGTTATCGATGTAGCCACCGATGTTACCACCGATGTTACCATCTTTCCAGAATTACATCATTGTCTTCTCAGTGTCCTCCTCATGTGGCTAGCTGGGCAAAGGTCTTCTTCAGCTTGTTGGCTTTAAAAGTTGCTATAAAGCCTTGATCCACCTCTCTTCAACCAGAGAGGTGGGGTTTTGAGGGAGAAATACTACTTTGATATTGGGATAAAGACCACCGATAAAAGAAGGACAATATCTTGGAGCATTATCAACAATAAACAAAATCTTGGAAGGTGTATTTTTCTCTAAAGAGTATTTCTCCATTTCCCCAACATAGCAACTCAGGAGGGCATCTTGGAAGAAGGGCTGGGTTATCCATGACTTCTTATTTCTCCTTAGGACACTGGTGTTTTGTGCTTATCAATATGCTTGAAACCTCCAGGTTTCTCCCTGTGTCAGATCACAAAGGGTTTTATTTGTATCCAGCAACATTGTCCCCAGGTGAGACTGCTAACCTGTCCTTAGAAACTTGAAAGTTAGCATTGTCTTGACCTCCTTATAGGGGTGTCTAACCCAAGGCCCACAGGCCACATACAGCCCAGGCTGGCTATGAATGTGACTCAACACAAAACCATAAATTTACTTAAACCCTTTTTGTTTGTTCATCAGTTTTCACTAGTGTTTTTGTGTTTAATGTTTGGCACAAGACAACTCTTTTTCTTCCAGTATGGCCCAGAGATGCCAAAAGGTTGGAGACCCCTAGGAGATGAAAATACCTCCAGGATTTTTTTCATAATAATGAGGTTTCATTTGTAATGAATATTTGCTTTGACAAGTAATTTTCTTTTACAATAAGCTTACTTAGAGTTGCAAAAAAATTTTCAGCTCCCTTCACGTAAGTGCTCACAGACTCACCATTTACTTCTATAGTATAAATATAATGAATAATGATTCTAGAAGTGTTCACCACCCAGAGGTGGCAGTAACTTCACCATTGCAGTCAGGTCTAGCCTTTTCTTTAACATTACTTTTCTTGTTCTCTTTTGGACAAAATAATTCATGTTAAATAATTTTTTGTTGTAGTTCTGCTATGTTATTTGTATATTGTTGATCCTTCTGTGACCCTCATCTTGGGTGATGAGATTCTCATTTTACTCATTTTAGGGCAGGTAAGCTCTATTTTCTTGACTCATAATCTATTATTAAGTCCATCTAAAATCAGATGTTTTTTGCATCATCTAAACTCTACTGGTATCTTACAAATGATATAAGTAGATTCAGGAATCTACTTAATGATATAAAGAATTCAGAATGGATTCCTCAGGAATTCTCTGTAATTACTACTGTCACAGCCCAAATAATGACAGCAATGCAGAGTCTGAATAGTTGTGATAATAAAGGTTCTGGTAAATGAGGAGTGAAGCGACCTGGGCACGGCACATTAAATCTTCATTAAAGTGTCTGAGTTATTTAATGCTTGGTGCTTCAGAATTATTGGACTGGTATATAGAAAATTATAAGAGGTATTTCCAAGGTTATTTAATATTTCAAATTTATTATTTACTATTTCAAATGTATATCAAATTAATATTTTAAATTCACAGAGTGAGAACTATATTTACTTAAAGACAAAATCGACATGTGCAAGAAAGAATTTTAAGACATAAATAAATAAAATGGTCTAACAATTTGGAATCCCCATTAATCAGTGTATGAAAGGTGCCTCATAGGAGATAGGGTGTACTATTTATCAAAATCTCTATTTTGTTTATCTTCGATATACATTCAAAACCCTTACGGCAATGCATTATTTTGATAATGAAGCAATTTCAGTCTAAATACATTTATAAGTTTTATATATATAAACGTATGTTTGGTCAGCATGTAAACTATCAAGTTCTACCCTGACCACACAGTGTTTGGTGTCCAGTACAATGTCCAACTGAGGGCCAACATTTTCTATTCCAGCCCACCTTCTCTACATAAGAGAAACACACACACACACACACACACACACACACACACACATGGCACCTGAGGGCCACTTTGAACCTGCAGAAGATAAAGTCAAATTCCATAGATGCTGACAAATACCATGACAGTAAAGTTAAAAACAAGAATATGTACTTTCATTTTCTAACTTTAGAACTTGCAAGTGTTTTTTTCTTTAAAAGTGAAATGTTTTCTCCTGTAAATTTTGATAGCTGGGTAGTTTCAGTTGATTTTTAATTTTTTAAAACAGTATTTATTGATTTATTTTTAGACAGAGGGGAAGGGTGGGAGGAAGAAAGAGAGAGAAACATCAATGTGTGGTTGCCTCTCATGTGCCCCTTGCTAAGGACCTGGCCCAAAACCCAGGCATGTGCCCTGACTGGGAATGAAACCAATGACTTTTCGTTCACAGGTCGCTGCTCAATCCACTGAGCCACACCAGCCAGGGTGTAGTTTCAGTGTAATAGCTGCACTCAGGAAAAAAAACACAAATATTAAAAGTAAGGCTTCATGTACCAGATGGGTCTCATATATGACTAATAGAAGGTTATGCCTTAATTTTGTACTATAAAGAATTGTGAAGCTTTCTAAGAGGCAGCAATGCAAGTCAAGTTCATAGGTTTAAGAGAACACTTCTGAATTAAAATGTCCAAGGTGAGTAGCAAACATGCAACCTTAGTAAGGGGCAAATTTATATGGACAAATTTAATATTAAATTTCAGAGAACTTGAGCATCATATAAATCACAAATTCAGCCAAAGTATATTGTGTTTATTGTTTGTGCATGCTTTGGTAGCACTGGAACAGCCACAGACAGTCCCTGTCTTTGTGGAGTACACACTATAGTAGAAAATAAATAACACATTGTGACATAGGGTTGCCAAGGTTAGGGATGGGGGAGGGGAAGACATAGTTAAATTTGAACTTCAGGTAGGCAATGAAAAATGGCTCAACATGATACATTTCATATAATATTCGGGACATATTTATTAAATGCTATTCATTGTTTATCTAAAGTTAAATTTAACTAGACATCCTGATGTAAGTGTATAATTAGGACGAAGTTGAAGGGCAAGGCTAAAACAGGGGGGATTGGTTACAACCGGAGAAAAGAGCAGCATGAAGGGACTGAAAAAATGAGGTAATGGCCCTGGCTGGTGTAGCTCAGTGGATTGAGTGTGGGCCTGCGAACCACATGATCGTGGTTCAATTCCCAGTCAGGGCACATGCCTGGGTTGCAGGCCAGTTACCAGCAGGGGACTCGTGAGAGGCAACCATACATTGATATCCCTCTCCTTCTCTCCTTCCCTTCCACTCTAAAGATAAATAAATAAAAAAATCTTTAAAAAATGAGGTAATGATTTCTTCAGTGATGAGAAAAGCAGTCCAGGAAAATGTAGGGAAAGTTTCTCACCATGAGAGAGAGAGGAAATAGCAATTAGATAGGTATTCAGCAGCTTAGGTGAATTTTATTCAAAAACCTCATTATGTGAAGACCTTTATTCTGGTGTGGGAAACTGTAATTGAGAGATGATGAGTCTAAAATTATTTAGGATGAGTAGAACATGGTGATTGAGAGAATGAGGGGATGAAGAAGAAAGAATGAAGAATAATCACACAGCTTCAGTCTTTGAGAAGCTAGATGAAAATTAAGGCTATTTCCAGAGAAAAGAAGCAGAACAAGTTGAGTAATTGGGGGAAAAAGGCTAAATTAAATTACATTTTAAAACTATTTAATTTGTGTTACCCATAAACCATTCAAGTGGAGTGAGAAATAGGATATAAAATTTGGAGCATATTTTTAAAAGTTGCATACAGATGATGAAAATATAGAAGTGTCTGAATGATTCAAATAGGGGAAGAGTAGAGAGCTGAAAGTAATTCTAATACCGAATGATTTAGCCTGAGAGGAGTTGCTGGAAGTTGACACTGAGTTAAGGGTTCAAATAATTAAAGAGCCAAAGCAGAAGAGTATCGTGATGTGGAGATAAAAGAAACAGTGTTTCAGAAACAAGAATATGGTCATTTTTACCATTTTTAGAAATAAAATACGGGCTGAAAATAGTCTGAGGAAGTCATTTCAGCATCACATATTTTTAGAAGAATTGTGATGTTGGAGTCCATATAAGGGAGTTGGTGAGAAAATAAAAATAGTGGGTGTCAATAGCTGCTCTGAGAAAACTGGGTGGAAAAGAGATGCAAATTATATAATGGTAGTTGAAGAAACTCTCGTGCTTGCCAAATGCTCGCTCGCTCTCTCTCTCCACGCCCCACCCCCCTCTTTTAGTTGAGTGCTTTTGGAAGTCGCTTAAACTACCTTTTCTAAAACAGAAGGGGGATAATGAGCAAATGGCCGATTGTGGGACTGCGAACACCAGTGGAAAGCGAGAGAAGGAAGAGCTCTTCTATTGTAAGAGTTGGGAAGAGCAAAGGCTAGAAACATATTCATATCTGGATTTGGGCACAGATACTGAGACTTTTTTCACCTTATGAATTCAATTGTTGTTGCTATGAAAACCGAGAGGTTGAAATGGTGGACCTTCGAGCCTCTTGCACAAAACAGGATGTGAAGAGGGAAAGGGCTGATGGCTTGCATTAAAGATTCGGTTCCTTTAACAGCCGAAAGGAAAATAGGCCTATAGAGAGGGGGTTATTCATAAAGTAACAATAAAAGCAGTTGGGGGGAAGATTAATGGCTGCTGTATCCAACAGAGATAAAGTAAATGGGGAAGTAAAATGGAAAACTGGAGAGATGTAAGAGCTTCTACTTTTGCCTATGCTCTTTGACCATATCTATGTAATTTTGTTGTATCACTTCACTTCTGGACTTATCTGTTTATCTTATAAAACAGGTTGTTCTAGATCTGAAATTCTATATGTACTACTTGGCCGTAAAAGAAGATAATTTTATCCTTTGCAACGGAATGGATGGACCTGGAGAAACTTATGCTAAGTGAAATAAACCAGGCAGAGAAAGAAAAATACAATATGATCTCACTCACATGTGGAATCTAATGAACAAACTGGACTAAGAAACAAAATAGAGACAGACTCACAGATAGAGAGCAGCATGACAGCTAAGGTGGGGGAGGACGTTGGGGTACAGCGGTTAAGCACAAAAGGAAAGGACTCATGGACATGGACAGCATGGAAAACAGGCAATGTTCTGACAACAAATATACTCTTATTTCCCCACAGTATCAGTACTTTAATATGTTTTTAAGATATTTTGAAATTTATTTTTAGAGAGGGTAGGGAGAGAGACAGGAAGAGAAGCATCAATGTATGGTTGCCTCTCGCATGCCTCCTGATGAGGTCCTGGCCCGTAGCCCAAGCCTGTGTCCTGACTGGGAAGTGAGTTAGTGACCCTTTGGTTTGCAGGCCAGCAATCAACCCACTGAGCCACAGCAGACAAGGCTACTTTAGCACTTTTTTATGTTCCATAGATTATTAGTCAACTTTCCTAGGTCATGATCCATTTCTCTACATGAATTACTTGACAATTGAATGACAATTTTTGAATTACAAGTAAAAACAATAAGTCACTACTTCTATTAAGAGAATTTTAGAACTAAATAATACTGGACCAACCCATTTTACAGATATATAAAGTTAAGGTACAGAAGGGAAGCAATTCAAAAAAGCTGCATTGTCAGTTTCAATTCCTTTACAACTCTTACATTTTACAAAATTGTGTTTAACTACCCAATGAATTCTGTAGAGACAGCAAGAACATACGAGTCATATAGAGTACGAAAAGAAAAACTGGGTCACGAAACCAAGGAAGAATAGCTTTCCAGGAAAGAGGGTAATTGAGTGTGAACTGCACTTGAAAGCTCAGGGAGGAAAGAATTAGCACAGATGGTGCAGGACCACATGCAAGTCACCAGTGAGTTGTGACAAAGGCATTTTTGGAGACAATGGAAGAGTGAAGCAGATTTAAAACTGATGGTGAAAAAATTGATGTGACAGCTCGGGACATATGTTTGTGGTGTCTGGGTATTGAAAGAAAAGTAAGGGAAAAGAAGGAAACTGAAGGAAATAAGTTTTTTCCACGTGTCTGTGCCTGGAGTAAGTAAATGCTTTAATATACATTATCTTGTTTGCTACATACACAACTTATATTTTAGGTCTTGTTATATCCATTCTAGGAAAATCTAGTTTGGAGCAGTGGTTACGAGTGTTGTGGAAAACAAGTATGAGAGCACAGATTAGAAGTCTGGATAGATTCTGGTTGTGGAATCAAGACGTGAGAGATGTATGCGTGTTTGAAGGCAGGTGCACATGCTCCCTCAAGAGGAATGCACTAGAGAAGGAGGGTACAAAGTCTGAGAAAAAGTTCCTCAGAAGTCTGGAGGAGATGGAATCCTAGAATAATGGGATGGGTAAACTCTACAGAGAAGGCCGTACACTGAGTTGGTAAATATAAAGTCAGTAACACTGAAGATGTATTATGAATTGCCTTTCTTTTATAAAAAGAGCCTAGCTTTCTGAGCTCCTTTTTCAGAGAAATACCAACTTGGACCCTCAGGATTACAACCCTGGGGACAATGGACACATACATGTCTTCATTTGATTTATTACCATACTTTCTGTGTTGTAAACCTGTAGCTGGTACACTAGAAAGACAATTCTTAGTGTTACATTTTCTTCTCCAAACGAAAGGGGAATCTAGTGGTTTCAATACTCCCACCTTTTGTTTGTGGGAATTATTTGACCTCTATATGCATAAATAAGCTGCATAAGCTATTTGGTGAGAAGACACTTGATAGCATATAATTATAACCAATGGCTTTTATACTGATGCCCCAGTTCACTAGTTAATTATTTTTAAAGCTAACTTTGAGTTCATTAATATCATTTATTTTTAACATTTTAACTGAATTTTTATGCACATGAGACTCAGAGAAGAATAGATGAAGTTTTTCAGTGCCTCACAAAGGAACATTATATAGTGAATGCATAATAATATAAGAAGGGATTTTAACAGTCTAGCACGCATTTGTATTCATTAAAGAGAGCTTTCATAATCAGGCCCAATCAGATTCTGATTGCACAGCGATTTAGCAGTATCTGCACAAGCAGACTTATCAGTTATACGCACATTCTCTGTATTCATGGATTGTTTGGGTTACCGGTCATAATAAAGCTGTAAAAATAAAACAGTCTTTGGCTAAGATTTGATAAAAGATTTTGTAGATTACAAACACACTCATTTATGCCTTGAGATTGTAAACCTTATCATGTCTCATAGAACAGAAGGAAGAAATAAGTGTGTACCAGCTATCTTGCCATCTTTCCCAGTTTAATGTGCTGATCTTGGGTTTGTGATTCCATATCAGCATCTCACACTTGTTTTCAAGGCTTAATATAATATGGCTGCAGACTTTATCTGGACTCTTTGTCTTTATATTTGCCTTTTATATTTTCTCCAGCAATCTACCAACATCAAAGTATAATTAATTCTCTATGTCTTTTGTGGAATATCACTTATGTTTACTACTATTTGCTGACTCTAGATTCCTTGTCTACATATTGTCTAAATTATTCATTCTAAATCTAGTACACATGCATACATTTCTTTTTTCTTTTATACTACACATACCTTGATAATAATAGCTTTGTATATCTTCATTGCTTATCATTATCTTATATAGTGAATGCTTAGCAGAGATGAGAATTATTTGAATTACTTCCTTATCATAGACTAACAGACAAGTATAAGGCATTTAAGTAAATATCAGTTTAAGACATTTTTTTCTAGTGGTGTTGCTTTACTCTCCTTTTTTTAAAGTTCTCTCTTTGTGATTTCACGTTTTCTCATCAGATGATACAATTTACTATCTAGTTTCTAGTAATTTCTTCTTTGGCAACTTTGCTCCTATGGGTTCCTTTATCGCCAGTCCCTGTCTTGCTTGCTTACTTGTATAGGTTGAGCCCTCTCCATCACTACCTTAAAGTCCTCACCTCAAGCCACTCAGAATTACTCTCTAAAAAAAAGCATTAACTCATTTAGGATAATGTGTTTCCTGCACTGATAAATATGACTGCAGAAGAAAAGAACAAAAAAAGGAAGGATGGCACAGGCAAAGAGACATAGTGATCCCATCGGAGTTTGAAAAACTTTCCATTTATCTAACCTAAACATTTGATAAATTTGCACAGAGTCAACACATATTCACTCACTCTCACACACACACAAGAATATTTGTAACTGGGGAAATGTAAATGATACTGGTTGATGGTCTCAATGTTGATATCCCAGGTTTAACATTGTACTAAATATTTACAAGATGTTCTCTCTGTGGGAAAAGAGTAAAAACATGTGACATTTCTCTTTATTAGCACTTACAATTGCATGCAATCTTATAATTACATAAAAATTAAAAAAATGTTTTAAAAAGTTCTTTATTTACCTCACATTTAAATTTCTCAATAAATTTCACAAGGATTGTTTCACTATCATATATCTGTAAGTGAAATCCAGAAATGAAGAATCTGAACCAAGTGAATGAAATGACTTGCAACATGTATTATGTCTAAAGTATTTGTCAAACAATGTTAGACAAAAAGGCTAAGATACAGTCTTCAAAAAATAGCACATATTACCTAATAATCATCAACCACATAAAACATCATTATATTTCTGAGATAAAATCAGTCTTTCATATATTAGCAAATATTAACTAACTAACTTCCATGTTCTAAGGTATTTTTAAATGCCTAACATTTTTCTAGCTGTCCTGAGTTTAGCAATTTATAAATAAGAACATATTTAATTCCTATATATTTTAGGTGTATGTTTGGCTGCTTATTCTTATTTTATAGATAATAAACAATGGCAGTGGAAGTTTAAGTGTTAGAAATAGAATCCACCCGTCTGCTTCATTATCTTGCAATTTCAACAAAATCCTGAAAAATATGAGTGGCAAAAGGAATGCTATTGTTAATAAAGAATGCTAATACTATAAGATTATGAACCATAGTAATTATGAATAATTATGTAATATAAATCAGCAAAGAGCTCAATAAGAAAATCAGAGATTTATGGATGGTTTTCCTGAGCTACATATTGGTAACTCCCAAATGGAGAGAATCGAGGATGGAAAGCATAAGCGTAATATAAATACAACATCTGCTACATTTAAGGTAGGAATACCTTTCTATAAAGTGTAAAACCCTAGTGCATTTGTTTCTTTTTGGAAACCTATTCCCATCTCTAAATTCAATGTATTACAAAGTCTATGCTAGAAAGAGAAAAGTAGCAACGTGGCCTACGGTTGACTTTGAAATGAACGCATATCCTCATGGATTATATCTAATGCAATGGTTCTCCACATTTTCAAATGTTATGATCCATTTGTATTGTAAGGACATTTCAAACCCCCATGTATAAAATGAAATGTGTTCACAGAACTGATAGAATAAGGCTGGTTACTTCCCATTCAAATATTTGTGGCTTCAACACTTGGAGACTACCTAGAAGGATTTCAAGAAACTTTGACTTTGCCAGTTTTGTAGCGCTCTGGGGTGCCCTTAACCTGGAGTCAGGAACAAAATAGTCAAATTATTCTTTGTGTGTAAGCATTATGCTATAATGAAATGACAAATGTTTTGATTTGGGGCCAATGTTTTGGCAAATGTTTTTCTCTTTCCTTGTCCACATAGTACTAACATATTTTGATTGTCATTTGGTATCTCCTTTATTCAATTTCACATTACTTTAGGTGAGTGAGGTAACAAGGATTTGAATTAGGTTAGGTAGGAGAGGACACATATTTAGTTACAGAACAAAAACTTCTGCGAATCAAAGCTCTGCTTGTGATCAGGGACCCTAGACCAGAGAGTATCAGGTGCCATCCGAATCATTGCTGAGTCTGTGTTCTGCTGTACGCATGTCGCCTGTAGTTTTCAATGTACCACATTTTGCCACAAGTCTGTTACAATGGTTGGCAGCAACTCCTGAGCCCTGATAAATTGGTCAGATTCTCTGTAGGACAGGCAAAGATTTGGAAATTAGGATGGACCACCAGCACCCAGTTACATGGGTCGGTGACAAGGCAGAGCCAATTTTCCAAAGGAAGGAGCTGCTATTATAAGAACAAAAATGTTCTGTAGAAATAACTGGTAGATTGGGTATTGTGTCCCAATCTCTGTCCCAAAATCTCTGTAGAAAAGTAGGGTTCTAGTGCAAGAAGCTACACTGTGACTGCTTTTGCTACCTTTATTCTCTTATACCCAAGAAAGGGGGTCAAGAAGGAGATGACATGCAAACACACACACACACACACACATACACCCCAGACTTCTTGGTCTGCATTGCCTGTCCTCATCTTCCTCAACTCCTAACTTTGGAGAAACCCATAGCTCAGTGTCTGGATCACACCTGTCCTATCTTTGCTCATTCCTTAGATGAAGTCACCCATTCATTCCCTTGGTTTTAAATACCATCTACACATATATGGCAACCAAATGTCTATACCCAACCTGAGCTCCCCACTGAACCTCAGTTTTATATCCAATTGCTTTTCAAATCTAGTAAGATGAAAACTGACACACTAATTCCCATTTCCCCTTTATTCTTCCAGCTCTCAGGAAGGTCAAACTGAACCTTTTTGTCCAAATCAGAAAACTTGGCATCATCTGTCCCATAGCCTATGTCCAATTTGAAAGGAAACCTACTTACTTTATCTTTAAAATGTATCTATTTACACATTCAATGCCTGCAACCGTGTTTATGGAGACAAACGATTCTCACCTGGGGATGATTTTGATCTTCAGGGATATTGAACATTACCTGGAGATATTTTGGGTTGTTAAAACCATGGGATGCTATTCACACCCAGTGGGTAGTGGTTAAGGATCCCGATAAATGTCCTACAAAAACACAGTTGCTCACAATGATGATTTATCCCATCTAAAATGACAATGGAACTTAGACTGAGATACCTTGACCTGCCCCAAGCTCACATTATCTTTCCCTGTTATTTTACTAAAATAGCTTCTTAAATGACCTTTGCATTTCTTCTCTAGCTATTCACCCCCAGTCAAGTAACCACAGAGTAGGCTGAAGGATCTGTTTAAATATTCATAATGGGGAAAAGAAGGGTAAGGATACAGTCAAGGAATAAAGGACCCATAGACAAAGACAATACGGTGGGGAGGAATTGAATGTGGGAGATGGTGGTGAGTAGGGCAGGGGAGCCTAATGGGAAACAATGGGGGCAACTGTAATTGAACAAAAAAAAAGTTAAAAATTAAAATAAGCCCTGGGTGGTGTGGCTCAGTGGATTGAGCACATGCCTGCAAACCAAAGGGTAGTTGGTTTGATTCCCAGTTAGGGCACATGCCTGGCCAGTTCCCCAGTAGGGGGCGCACAAGAAGCAACCACACATTGATGTTTCTCTCCCTCTCTTTTTCCCTCCCCTCCCCTTTATCTAAGAATAAATACCATCTTTTTTTAAATAAAATATAATAAAATATTCAGAGGATCAAATCTCTCCTCTCCTCCCAGCCATCACAAACACATGGTTCCCATCATCACTTTCTACTGGTGTCTGAGCAAGCGTTCTCTGATTGCAGAATGCTTTCCTGCCCACCCACGCTAAATTAGCATGTATGTCCAAATTCCATTCTCTGTTTTCATAATCCAAGTTTTTTTCTTAGCATTTTATCAGATTTATTAACATTTATTTACCCATCAATTGTCTAATATTTTAGACTAGAACTTAATTCTTATGAGATAAATATTGCTTTCCCCTCACAGTTCCAGACACTAGCACTGTGCTTCATACATGAACCCAATGCCCCGTGTTGAATTTAAGGAAAATTGCATACACAATTGCTTATTTTGTGTATTATAAGCATAGCTTTGAGATACTGTTGACCACATTTAATTTTCATTTCATTCTTTTAAAGATCTTATTTATTTATTTTTAGAAAAGGGGAGGGGAGGGAGAAATACAGAGAGAGAAACACCAATGCATGTTTGCCCCTCACATGGTCCCACTGGGGACCTGACCCACAACCCAGGCATGTGCCCTGACTAGGAACTGAACTGGAGACCCTCTGGTTCACAGCTTGTGCTCAGTCCACTGAGTTACACCAGCCAGGGCAACCACATTTAATTTTTAAATTCTCCGTTGTGTCCAGTTACAAAAATATTTCATGATTCTTTCCCTTTCTTTCTGAAAAAAAAACTTTCCATATATTTTTTCTTCCTTCTTTTTTATCCACCCTTTCTTTAATTACTAGTGTTTGCCTTTCTTTTATCTCATATTAATAACTCACTCATGACTATTGGGATCAACCTCAGATCCACTGTAACACTGACACCTCAATCGCTATCTGACTTCACTGATAACATTAGAGATACCCAAATACAAATGGTATCTGTTTTCTAACTCAACATGGTCCTCCCAAATTGCACAGCCTTTTTTCATGACAGATATTTTACCTTGGTTCTTAATGTTTATTAACATTATCACCTTGTCTCTTAAAATACAAAATTGCAATATATCCTTTTAAAAGTATTATCATTCACTTATTTTCTGAGTAGATTTTAAAAATCTCATCACTTCTAATTATTGCAATTGAATAATATGGTTCAGTTTCTTTATGGCTGCTTTAATGTCTTGGTTCTAGACCCTACTATAGTTTGCTTGAGATATTATAATACCTTTCTGTTGGATTCCATGCAAAAAATTTCAGTGTGTTTGCATATTAGTTTCAGAATTACATTCCCTAAAAGTGTTGTTAAAATGATACTCATAATACAGATTGCCTGCTGTATAAAATTAACCTTCTTTAGCTTAGTATAACAGCTCTATCACAAAATAATCTACATCTATTTCTTTGGTTTTATCTTCAGATTCTCTTTTAAACTGTTCCTGAACTCTTTCCACACTGAATTTCTCATTATCCTCTTAACACTTCATGTGCTTTACTACTTTTATCTTTTTACACTGTTTCTCCTCTGTCTGGGATATCCTATTCATCTACTTCCCCTGGAAAAACCCCCATTGGTCTTTTAAGATATAGCTCAAAAGTTAGTTTGTTAAGATCTCTATAATCATGCTTATCACTTATTACTTTAAGTTATCACCTTATATTTCCTCAACAAAATTATCATCTCCTAGAGGTAGTATTTTTTTCCTCCAAGAACTAATGAAGGGACTAGAGCAAAACATAAACAAAGCGATCTTGAAAGTAGAAACCACAAATAAATAAAAGGCTACATGTTATTTTTTTCTGTAGATGGGTATTGTCAACCCCATTTCATATATGAAAAGAGAAAACAAACAGCATTAAGATATATAACCAAAATCTCCAAAACAATTCATAACAGCTCAGGAAAAACAATAGTTCTATTTATTTTAATATGGTATTCTTATTCTATATATTCTATTGTGGATTTGTATATATTGTCCTGATAATGGGTGATTAAGGTAGAACATACTTTACATAGAAATCCATGGAACTTGGCTTGAACAATTCTAGGATAGATCATTATTCAGCTTATTTTTAAATTTTATACAGCATTTTGCACTGATTTTAAGTTTGTTTGCTAAGCTTAAAAATGCACCTGAGAAAAACAGAAAATTAGAAGTAGAAGTCTGCTGTAGAGGAAAAGAGTGGGTGAAAAAATCATCCAGCTACTGTAGATACACAATTTTGTATTCCCTTCTTTCCCATTGCATGACCGCATAACAGGATTTTAGATGATCTCCACTCAGCCTTCAGAAGATTTACAGCAGGAAGTTAATAAAGCACTCAGCAGAAGCTAAGACACAAAATAGTCAGGGAAGGGAAAAATTACAACAGAGAAAGATAGACTTAATTGCATTGTAGGTACCAAGTGGTCTCTTTAGAAATGTGTAGCGGAGCAGTAAGATGAAGAATAACCGTCCAGCCAAGCTAAACAAAAGCCATCAGCCTCCCCCTTTAAGGAGCATCAGAGGGAACGTGGGGAGAGGCGAATAGCCTGACTCCATCACCTACAATAAGCAAGATGCTTTCTTTACACCAGAGACATGAAGATGAATAAGAAACCAGCATAGAAAGCATAGAAACAGCATGTAATGACCAAAGAAAAGAGCAAACCAACACCAATCAGGCAAGCACAAAAAACACTCTGTAAGCTGCACACTGGGTTTGGAGGTTACTGAACCGGATAGAGGAGGTATGTATGGTGAGAGCCATAAATGGCTACCCAGGGGCTACCAGTTTGGGTCTGACCAGTGTTTCAAAATAAGTTACCATGTTATCATAGAGTTAACACAAAAGACCTCTTAATTTTTTGTTGGGTGGTAACTCATTTGCAAATATCCACAAAATAACTAATACAGAGTATATGTTTTTCTTAAATGGAAAATGGGTAACACAGGGATAATTTAAATACTATTGTTTGGACAGTTGGCTATGGAAATGGTGTTCTATGGTAAATTCACTATTATTAGACATAACAATATAGAAAAACAACATTGTTTTTATTATTTTTAGTCCTAAGAGCAAATGCACAGTTCTCCTCCTCAATCTGCCTCCAAAAGTTAGTAGCAGCCAACTATGGTTTGAAAGTTCGCAAGCTCTCAGAATTTGGATGTTGAAACCCAAAGCCCCTTGTGATGGTTTCAGGGGGTTGGGACAAGCTGGGTTGGTTAAGCAGCGAGGACAGAGCCTCACAAAGGGATCAGTGGTCTTATCAAAGGGGCCTTTGAAGATTCTCCTGCCTTGTCTCCTATGCGAGAACAAAGGGAGAAGATCCCATTTCGGCGGGAACTGGGAAGCAGACTGTCACAAGACACAGCACCGGACTGGTCAATCAGGCACCCTAGTTTCGGACTCCGAGCCTCCAGACCTGTTAGAAATAAGCCTTAGTTGTTTATAAGCTGCTCATTCCATGGCATTTTGTTATAGTAGCATGATCTTATATCTTAATTATTTATTTTATCTATTCTAATTACAAAAATACATGTTACAATACAAACATTTAAAAACACAGAAGGCACATGTAATTAACTTAGACATAATTTAAATTACCGAAAATTCTGCCACAATGAAACTCTTAATATTTTGCTGTATTTCACAAGTATTCTTTTATAACAAAATAAATATGTCTGTGTTTCAAATATATTATTCAGGGGCTGTCTTACTACATTAAGATTACATTCTTTAGTGTCATGCTGCCTATAAAATATCTATATATAATAGTATTCTTTGATTTAATTATATATTGATATAAATCAACTTTATCACCCCAATGTGAGGAAGTTTATTTCCTTAATCACCCCTTATTGGGAATTTCAGTACTTTACATTGTCTGGATATTATAAATAGTTCTCCTTTGATTTCCTGCCATATATATTATCTGTGCACATACGTGCTTATTTCTTTAGCTTTTAAGACATGAAAAGGTGGGATGAAAAGTATAACTATGGTTTAATGATTTGACAGTTATTATTATTCCAACCGAAAAGAAGTTCATTCCCATGTATACTTACTCTGTCTCTGTGACTGCTTATTTCTCTCCATTCAGATAGATACTATATAATCTTTTGGGAATGATTAAATTGTATTCCTTTATGTACAGTGAGGTTGCTTACCCACTAAGTGATTAGAAGACACTTGTATTATTGCTGGAGAGTACTACTTGATTTTTATAATTTTATAGTGCAAGTAATTTAAAATATCACTTATATCAAATAACTTACTTTTAAATGTATCATTTTGCAGTATATTTTGTAAATGCTTCCATTAAATAATACTTTGTTTTAAAACATTCCCTTCACTGCATTCTTAGAAATGTATGAAAGTTTTGTACAGTCAACTATTTCAATCAAGTTTTTATTTTAGTTTCCACCACTCTTTTAGTGGATAAAAGCATGATCTGTGTAGCATCATCAAATACACATTTATCAATATTTATTTTTTAAAAATTTCCTTTCTTTACACTTAACTTTTCATTTTGTTGTGAATTTCACTTTGTTGTGAGTGATGTATAGGGATCTTATACATTATAATGCCCCTGCAGTATTTAACTGTAGTCAGATCCTCTTACTCAAGGCTTAGCTTTTCATGGTTTTACTTCCTCGCAGTCCATACATTGTCACAAAAGGAAGGGTAGATGCAGAACGAGAAGATATCTTGAGAGAAAGACACACACATTCACATAACTTTGCAGTCAATTATTATACTTGTTCTATTTTACTAATTGTTGTTAATCTTTAATGTGTACAATTTATAAATGAAACTTTATTATATATTAACCAAATATATAATAAAGTTTGGTTTCAGTCATCTACTGAGGGTTGCGGGACAGACACCCTGCCGGAAAAAAAGGGGACTCTTGTCATTTTCTCGTTATCATGATCACATCCTTCTCTTGTTGCCATTGATTAAAATGCTGCCTGTAGTCCACAGTAAATACACGTGTATCCCCAATTTTGCAGTCACTCTTTCCATTTTATCCCTTTAATCTGGCTGTTCCTGATACAAAGGAACATCTACTGGTTTAATTATTATGGAATTTGCATAATGTTTTTGAATTTGAACCATATGTTGACTATATTCCTAATTTTGACCCATTTATTTTATATATTCCTAACTTTTGGTGACTAAGTTCTTTTGTCTGATTGTTATTTTGCAAAGGAGGTAAAGAAAGCCACTCATATTTTTCATCTTTTTATAGCTATAAAGAAGTCTTCCTTTTTAAAAATTCTAATATCTATTTAAATAAAACTTTATGCTGTCTCTTTTAAATAAATGATTTGTGTTAGTGTAATCCGAGAGTTAATGCTGCTTTTGTTATTTTTTTGGAATCACAATTCTTGTCTCATTATAGCTTTGGCAATTGTGTTTACTCCATTTGTCTCTGCAGAAGAAAAGTCTCTGTTCTGAGCACATAATAGCCATGCTTTCATCCTATTTTTTAAATTTCTTTGTGCTTTCTCTCTACAGTTTCCCATTTTGGAGTACTTTTAAGAAAGCAAAAAAAGAGCCTGAACACTTTCCCTGGAGAGCTGGCAGAAAACCTCACAGATAGGCTGTGTTGTTTCTCTGCAAGGTCATTCTGAGCCTAGAATCAGGTACATGAGAAGGACACCCCATAACCACAGCTGTACACATACAAAAGCAAGAACACTGCACACATCACAAAAAGGCCGTATCTCCCTTTTGCCAGGAAATGTGAATGACTACTTTACCAGTTATCCTTTAGTACTTTCCATTTTTCCTGCCTCCTGGGTAAAAATATATTAACATTTAATTACTGAATCATTCTTACTTTCTGAAAGCATCCAAATAAGACCAAATACCTGATTTCTTGTATCTTCCCTGTATAACCCACATGAGCCAAATTCAGGTACAAGTCCTTCCTTACGTGGGTCTTCATGTTGTGCTGTTTCTTGAGCTTCAACAAGTAAGTGCCCCGAATTTCTACAATTATATGCATTGTCTTGATGGTCTTCCCTTGGAGGACATTGGATGTTTTAGTTTGCTTTACAAAGTTTATTGGTTTATGTTGATTCTATTTTTAAATATTTCTGTAGTTATAATTTAAATATTGTTTTGCTTTCCCTTTCATTCAAAAGTGAGATACCTCTTCATGCTGTTTTGTTTTATTACATAGTATTTTCAGAGATTCATATTTAGCAACTTAAAATAAATAATCTAAATAGATGCTTGTTTTAATTTTTTCTGAACTAGTGTTTCTTTCATCTGTATATTCAATATGAAGGATCATGGAGATTTTCTCTTTCTTGCACATTGTCTGTTGAACTTTTGGATCAACATTTAAGGGTCCACTTACCTGCAGGGTAGGAGAGAGAAGTGTGGGCACAATAAAGTCACACCGGCTTTCCGATTAAGCCATCGTAATGGAGAGATTTCCCATTGGCTTCAGTGACTACTCAGATACTCCATGAAGCTGTTCTGCTCTTTCCCTGGTGTTTCAGACTTATCCATCAACAACACTGAATGACCATAGGAAGAATACTTGTTTGATTCACTTTTTTCTTTTTGGAAAATGAAATTACTGGGGTGACACTTGTAAGTAAAATTATATTGTTTTCAGGTGTATAATTCTATAATACATCATCTGTATATTGTATGGTGTGTTACTCACCAAACAGCAAGCGAGGTCCTACTGCCTGCCACAGCCTGCTAGGCAAAAGTCTGGAGGCAGAAGTTTGGTGGAAAAGGAAGAGTCGGTATTTAAAAGCTACAAAATGTTGCAATAATAGCTTCCACATATATTAGTCACTGAAGCCTGTCAACTAAGGCCCAAATATTTTTAACTCTGAAGTTCCAGCTTTAATCACTTAACTCTATCAATTAAGGCTAAAATCTTTAACTTGAGCTCTCCAACCATTCTCCCTAATAGTTTTTATCTTATTTATATGAAGTTAGTTTACAAACTACAAACAACATGAGATACAAAAGCTACAGATTTTGGAAGAATTTCAGGCTTCTGCCTCAGAGCTCACCCCCTCTAGAATGCCAGAATAAAATAGCCCAAGCACCTTCTACCAGGCCAGGCCAATTACAGGTTGTGCCCAGAGTTCCTTCTCCCATTTAAAATACTGCCCTTTGGGAAACTCAGGTTGCTACAGCACAATCATGCAGGCATCCTCAAGGAAGAGCAAGAGAGAGCCAGTCTCAGTCTCCTTTCTAATTAAATTTCCCAGCCCACAGTCCCATGTATATTGGAGGCCTTGGGCTTCTCAGCCAATCCTGTTTTAGACTGTTTATCTTTGCTCCACAACCACCTCCTATGGCCCCTCCCTAGTCTTCCCCAGTGACCTGATCAGAACTCTCTGTATCGTGTTCACCACCTTAGTCGAGTCTCTTTCCATCGCTATTTATCTCCCTATACCATGTTTCACCTCTCACCACTCCCTTCTCCTGCCAGACAGTCACCACACTATTGTCCATGTCTACATGTTTTTCTTTTTGCTTCTTTGCTTAATTCTTTCATCATTCTCACCCAGTTCCACCTCTCGCTCCCCTAAAAGTTCTCAGTCTATTTTATGTATCCATGAGTCTTTCCCACTTTGTTAGTTTATTTTGTTCATTTTAGTTGCTTTATTTCACTTAGCATGTGCTCTCCAGGTCCATCCATGCTGTTGCAAAAGGTAAAAGTTTCTTCCTTTTTATGGTCAAGTAGTATTCTGTTATATAAATGTAACACATTTTATACATTCATCTTTTGATGGAAACATAAGCTGCTTCCAAAGGTTGGCTATTTATTATAAATAGTGCTGTAATAAGCATAGGGGTTCACATAGTCTTTAAAATTAGAATTTGTTTTTTTTTCAGATATATTCCCTGAGGTGGAATTGCTAGAACATAAGTCAATTCCATTTTTAATTTTTTAAGGTAACCCATACTGCTTTCCACAGAGTCTGAGTACCCACCAACAGTGCACGAAGGTTCCCTTTTCTACACACCCTCATTTACTCCTGTTGTTTGTTGACTTCTTGATGATAGTCATTCTGACAGGTATAAGGTGATATCTTATTATTGTTTTAATTTGCATTTTTTCTGGAGATTAATGAAATTAGGCATTTTTTTTTCATATGGCTATTGGGCTTCTATCTATATGTCTTCTTTGGAGAAGTGTCTATTGAAGTCCTTTGCACATTTCTTTTTTAAAAAATTATTTAATTATTTTTCAAGTACAGTTTTCTGTCTATTACTTCCATCCCATCCCACCCCTCCATGCTCCCCACCTCTCTCTCATTTCCACCCTTCTCAGTTGTTGTCCATGTATCCTTTATATATGTTCCTCTAAGTCCCTCCCCTATTTCCCATGAAATTCCCTCCCCTCTCCTCCCTGGTCACTGTCATCCTATTCTCTATTTCAGTGTCTTTGGTTTTATTTTGCTTGCCTGTTTGTTTTGTTGTTTAGCTTTCTGTTAAAGGTGAGATCATATGGTATTTGTCCTTCAACACCTGGCTTATTTCACTCAGCATAATGCTTTCCAGTTCCATCCATGCTGTTGCAAAAGGTAGGAGCTCCTTCTTTCTTTCTGCGGCATAGAATTCCATTGTGTATATGTACCATAGTTTTTTGATCCATTCATTTACTGACGGACATCTAGGTTGCTTCCAACTCTTGGCTATCGTAAATTGTGCTGCTATGAACATTGGGGTGCATAGGTTCTTTGGGATTGGTGTTTTAGGGTTCTTAGGATACAATCCTAGCAGTGGAATTGCTGGGTCAAAAGGCAGGTCCAATTTTAGTTTTCTGAGAAAATTCCATACTGTTTTTCATAATGGTTGTACCAGTCTGCAACCCCACCAACAGTGGACCAGAGTCTCCTTTCCCCCACACCCTCTCCAACATTTGTTGTTTATTGCTTTGTTTATGATAGCCATTCTCACAGGTGTAGAGTGGTATCTCATTGTGGTTTTAATTTGCATCTCCCTGATAGCAAGCGATATTGAGCATCTTTTCATGTGTTTCTGGATCCTCTGTATGTCCTCCTTGGGCATAGGTTCTTAATTTGATTGCTTGTTTGTTTGTTTTGGTGTTGATGTTTATAAATTCCTTATAAATTTTGGGTATTAAGCCCTTATCACTGGTAAATATGTTCTTCCATTCAGTAGATTGTCTTTTCATTCTGTTGATGGCTTCCACAGTTGTGCAAACACTTTTTTAGTTTGATGTAATCCCATTGTCCCATTTGGCTTTCTATTTTTTTTGTTGTTTATTTTCCTTGCCTGAGGTAATATATCAGAATGAGTATTGCTGCAAGAAATGTCTGAGGTTTTACTGCATGTATTTTCTTCTAAGATTTTTATGGTTTTGAATCTAACATTTAAGTATTTAATTTATTTCGAGTTTATTCTTGTGTATGGTGTAAGAAGTTGTTCTCATTTTACTTTTTTTGCACATTTCTGTTCAATTTTCCAAACAACACTTTTGAATAGACTATCTTTACCCTGCTTTTTGAGGAAGGGTGCTCTGAGTTTGGTGGCACTGTATACTTACAGGTATAATTTAATTGTTTAGCTCCAAAAATCTTTCTTTCAGGCAAACAATTGTAGCCTCCCTATATTCTATCTGAAAAGCAATATCATTTTTGAATTTATGTGCAAAGAAAAGGGTAGTTTTCTTATTCAACACATTTGTTTCTCTCTAAGAGAAACAGATTAGTTTTAAACAAAATATGTTCTATATCCAAGGGACATATGAAAGAAGATTTCTAAAAACAGAATGAACTTTCACTGAAGAGCTTGTTCTTATTATCAGAAGACTGAAACCAAACTCTTTTTGTCTCTAAACTCCTTTGTTGAAACATATCATTTTTTGTTAGGTTTCCCTTACCTAATCTAAATCTCCTGCACCAAATAAAGATAACTTTTTTATTTGTTTACAGTAAAGAAATTGTTAAAGTGTTAAAGATTTCTCACTATTAGCATGCTTGTCATATGCTTAGCAAAATGTCTTTCTTTAAGTAAACACAAAATTTAGTAAATAAGTTATATTATAGATTATTAACTTTGACTGTGAGTATGGTCCCCCTCCACAATCCCATCAGTGTGCTACCAATAAACTCATAGTGTTTGCTATAATAAACAGAATTCTGAGATTATGGGCACAAATGTAAGCTTGTGTCTTTTGACTGCCTCTTGTCTCCTGTGTGACTTTGGGTAGGTTATTTCATCTTTCTGATCTATAGTTTCTTTATTTGTTAATTGTACACACTATCCACTTTATAGATCACTAAAAGCTTTCATGAATGTAGAAATAGATTTGGATATTATTAATATATTCTAAAGAATAAGAATAGTATTTTCTATATCCCTTGGCAAAAGTTTTTTAAGTGTGATCTAAATAAATATTGATCAGTTTTGACTAGTGCCTTAAACCAGCCAGACACAATAAAGCTAGAGGATACAGAACTGTGTGTTGTTTTCCCAAGGTTTCAAGTATTACAGTACAGCTTGAAGCTCTAAAGTTTATTATTATTTATTAAGATCTGTGTTTAAAAGGGAAGGATGAGAAATTTCTCTTGTTTTAGTTATGTGTGAATCAAACATATATTTATGATGCTGATTACCAATTACAGCAGAAGCTATCAAACACGCAGAATATTATTGTAGAGTGTCATTCAATGACAAAAACAAATTACTTTTTATATTTTGAAAAAATTATTTTAATTGTTGTTCAGTACAGCTTTCTGTCTTTTACTCCCATCCCAGTTCACCCCCCCCAGTGCTCCCCACCTCCCTCCCATTTCTACCCCCTCAAAATAAATCTGTGTCCTTTATACTTATTCCTACAAACCCTTCCCCTTTTCCCCTAGAATTACTTCCCCTCTCCCCTCCCTCTTCTCCTCCCTGCCCCCCCTCCCCCATCCCTTCTGGTCACTGTCAGCCCATTTTCTTTTTTTAAAATATTTTATTCATTTATTTTTAGAGAGAGGGGAAGGGAAGAAGAGTGGGAGAGAAACATCAATGTGTGTTTGCCTCTCATGTGTACCCTACTGGGGACTTGGCCTACAACCCAGGCATGTGCCCTGACTGGGAACCAAACCAGTGACCCTTTGCTTCACAGGCCCGCGCCCAATCCACTGAGCCACACCAGCCAGGGCAGCCCATTTTCTATTTCAGTGTCTTTGGTTATATTTTGCTTGCTTTGTTTTGGTTGTTTTGGTTCCTGTTATAGGTGAGATCATATGGTATTTGTCTTTCACTGCCTGGTTTATTTCACTCAGCATAATGCTCTCCAGTTCCACCCACGCTGTCACAAAGGGTAGAAGCTCCCTCTTTCTTTCTGCTGCATAGAATTCCATTGTGTAAATGTACCATCGTTTTTTGATCTATTCATTTACTGATGGGCACCTAGGTTGCTTCCAACACTTGGCTATTGTAAATTATGCTGCTATGAATGTTGGGGTGCATAGGTTCTTTTGGTTTGGTGACAAAAACAAATTTCTATATTCTGTATTTTTCCTTAAGTATTGAGTTAAAAGTGGCACATTTCATTTTCCTTCATTTTATAATAGAAGTGTTTCCAGAGAAAGAAGTAAGAAAAGAGCTGCAGAAAACAGAAGAAAATGTAAAATGAAAATAATCAGATGGATGTTGTCCAATACTCAAATACTCAATATCAAACATGTTAAATTAAATCTTTCTCTTTAACACAGGTTTATTTTGAGGGGGGAAATAAAGGAAAGCACAATTTTTATTCTTCTATTTACTGTTTAAATCACAAGAAAATGTACATAATGATAAAAATATATAAAATATATAATGTCACTTATGCATTAAATAAGTAGTATAAAAATAGACACACACATATAAGACCATATGTATATTTGCATATAAATTCTTGTACTGAAAAGATTTTTCCATTGAGATATTATTTATGTTATCAGTGGCAACTATTTTCCTTTTCTCAGAGGATCTAGGTACACTGATATCCTGGTCTAGTGGACAGGTCAAAGCTTTGGGAGCTCACCCACAATAGTCACAGGAAAAAAGCATATCTCATTTAGAGTTCAAGAGTGAGTACCAGATATTAACACTTTGGTATGAAAAGAGATTTTCTGAGCTCTAGGAAGTCACATAACTCATGTCCTACAGTAGTTTTATTCCGCATTCAGGGGTGTGTTTCACAAAGCAGCCTGTTATGTAATCGTGCTCTAGTAATAAAAGCAGGTTTTATTTTGAGAATTTACATGGATCAGCTTCTTTGTTCTGGGCTTCAAATTACACTGTCACTTCAAATTACTAATCCTTGTAGGATTAGTATTCACTGTAATCCTACAAGGTAGATGGAATTACTATCCCAATTTTAGATGAGGAAATTGAGACTTAATATAGTCAAGAAAAGTGAAGTATAGTTGCATGTAGTAATAATGAAGGTGGCTCTTCATTTGAAAGAACATATCTCTTGTTACCATTGTAAACCAACATTTGAAGAGAAGAAAAAAATCTGAGTAGTGCTCTAACCATTATTCCATCTTTTATACATATTGAGCATCTACTGGATGCTTATTCAATTTAATCATGCTAGTATCTGACTTGGTATTACTTTTAATAATGCCCATCTAAGCAATAGCTTAGATTCTTTATGCTCTATAACATTCAGAAGAATTATTTCTAAACCCTCCAATCCAGGCCTCTCTAATAATCATCTCTTTAATCCTCCAAACAACTCAGATTTTACAGATGTAGACACTGAGGCACATAGATGGCAAGTGCTCTGTGCAATGGTACCTGGCGAGAAAGTGGTCCACCTGAGACTTCAACTGGGTAGGCAGCCTCCAGAGTCCTTATTACTCACTACCATTGTGCTTCTCTCCTAATGTGTTTTAGCTTCAGAAATAAAATGCCTTTATTTCAGTCCTTAGGATAAAGATTTAGTTTCATTGTTAAATCGACAACATTTAAATTTAAAAGTATATGAGAAATAATAATGTTTATGTACAAAAGCAACTATGCCATCAAGACATCAAATGTTCTTAGGCAGTTCTCATTTTACATAATTCCAGATTTAATAAATAACATAAACTTGTCCTCCTTTTAAAAATTGTTCTCTGAAAAAAAAGCAATGATGTTCCTATACTTTTCCTTCAAAGAGAATGGTTTTAGTTTTACACAGAAAATAAATCATCCATAATTTACTTTAATAGCTAAATTATTCTGGAGTACCAAAAATATCCATGCTACTCTGCATGGAAAGTTATGAAAAATGTAGTAACGTAACATTAACAATTTGATGTATGAACACTTTGAAACTGGGGGTGTTTTAAAACACACAATAAATGCATTGAAATACAGTTAAATACATATAAATAAAAAAATAAAAACCTAGACTGCTATTAACCCATAAAATACTATGATGTGAGTAGAAAATTTCACTCAAACATGGCGTGCGAAGGCCACTGATGCAGAGATCTAATTCATAAAGTTATTCCAGGTGGCGTAAGAGAAAAGAAACACGGGTCTTCATAGAATATTAGTATAAATCCCGTAACTGAGAAAAACGCTTGAGAATATTGCATTGCAGCCGTTGTCTTGGCCAAGTTTTTTAACATTGGGTTCTTAAACTGTGTCTGTATTAATCATCCTGTTTTAATTGTTTGACCCTATGACACAAATTATTTTTACTTGTAGTGTTTATTATCTATCTTCTAGCTAATCATGTACACATCTACCCATTCATTTATTTAGCCACACAAATATATGGAGTACAGAGAAAATCACTGACCCAGCAGTTTCAAGGATGCAAAAGTGAGTATGTCAGTGACATTTTAGCCCGATGCAGAGAACATAAAGCCAATAGGAAAAAATGCAGAGGAAGTATAAAACATGACTCTAATTAAATCTCATACAACTGTGTTGTCTCACTAGTGCTGGAACACTTGGACTCAATGTGTACTTGTTGAAAGAAGAAGTGAACTGCAATATCAATGTCAAAATGAACCTTTCCAACACAACACAAATACAAAGTAACACTACATTTACCGCAGTAAGAAATTATACCATAGTTCAAGTGAGGTAGGGTTATAATGCCTTCCTCAAAGATCTGTGACTTTTAGTCCTTTTGCATCACTGTGGCTTCTCTGTCATGCTCGATCATAGTCATCTGCTTTGTAGTACAGGACCAAGGTCACTATCCAGAATAATGGCAGCTGAAAGCCACAGTCTGAACCTATGAATTTTGATGATATTTATTGCAACTCACCTCCAGGGTTTCAAATTGATTTAGAATCTGTAGGACTGTGTACCTGGGATATCAAGACATAAAGACAATGATAGTACAAAATGGGATACAAATTTGTCAGTTCCTGTCAGTTTTGCAGGTTTCATTTTCAGATAATATCTATATTCTATTTTATCTACAGTGGTGCCAATTGATGATGAAAATAGGACTCACTCTATTCTGATCCTAGTGGGGAGGTCATTTAAAAATTCTATTAATTTGCACCAAGATTCAGCATAGAATCATCTTCTTGATAGTCTCATCTTAACCTTATTCCTTCAAGGGAATGTTTACCATTTTCTTGAGTTCCAGTCACCATTCTGTTCCAGCTTGAAATTCTAAGCCCCAGTTTCTTGCTTCTAAAATCAGTTTCAATTTTTTTTTCTGTAAAAGATCTGCCAGAGGTAGATAGTGTAAATTAATGCTTGGCAAAGAACATTGATCAGTGATCACTGACCTCCAGTAGGAAACTCCATTATCTCATATAGTTTTGCTTATTTTGAGATAGTCCGATCATTTGAAAAAACATAAACTGGGAGGCACATTAAAAATAGATGAATTTCAGATATTCCCCAGCACTCTGTTATGCCTATGAGCACCGAGGGTTTATTAGAGGTCCTCTATAGAGCCTCTGCTGTGCCCCAGGCCTGGTATACCAGGAGTTAGAGCTGTATGGCATTGAGTTCCTAAGTATGCCTTGACCGTGACCAATAGGCACAAAAAGGGTCTATCACTTCATCCCAGGCTTTAGAGCAACCTTAGTACTTTGGGAAAGTCTTATAGATCTAGATCAGAAGGGGTTTTAAAGAATTTTCTAAATATCCCAGTTCTTTCCTTATCTCTGGTTGCAGGCATTAAAAAACAGGATCCAAAAAATGTACAAAATCATAATTCTAGTGTTGTCTGCTGCAGAACCATGAAATCTGAGAGTTCAACACTCATTCCCTCATCACTGGAAGCACTGGAAGCCATGGCTTTCACTTCATCCACTGGAAGCACACACAGATGCTGGGACAGCTGCTTTCATCGGCAATGGGTCTTTATTGCTTGCAAGTGTGTACCCTGCATGCCTGGGTTTATGCCTTCTGAGAATTCTGAACATCTGCCCTTTCAGTAAAGCTTTCTACCCAAAGTACAATAGATCACCTTCCTCAAATTCAATACATGCCAAAACTGAGCCTCCAGGCATTCTGGAAACCTTGGTATAAAGAACACTCAAATTGATGTTCCAGCCTCCATACACTCTATTCTTATTATTAAAATATAATCCTCATGGATACAATTTACTCCAAGAGAGAAATGACATTTGTCTACTGTTCAGAAAGCCTACTTCATCTAATGATGTATGAGTATTTCTAAAATATGTGCATACCAATCATAGGGAGATTCTCTGAGAGATGTGATTCTTTGCCTACTGTCTTTGTTTGGTAGAATCTGTTTTCCTTTCAAAGTGAAAATTAGATTGTTAACAGACCTTGAGCCATGACGGTCCAACAGGTTAGCCAGGGAAAAGTCCATGATTACGCATTTAAGAAGATCTATACCATTAGGCATGGTTTAGTTTCATAACATGTAAAGCAGTTTTTTTTTATATTTTATTTGTGTTTTTGTTTGTTGGTAGATATGCTATGCAAGGTTATTAATTCAAATGCAGAACTCAAATTAGGAAATGAGCTCTAGGGATTAAATTAAAGGGTATTTACATGCACTGTGTGTAATGGGCTGACATCAAGTCACATTCTGGAGGCCAAAGTGTGTAATGGCTAAGGATGAATATTCCAGAATACAACTGTTTGAATAACAGTTAATCACAGTTATACCATGTTTCTGCTTAGTCCAATATAATTGGAAGCAAATTACTAAACTTCTGTTTCTTCATCTGGTAAAATCTTGATTTGAACATTGTACTTACATATCAGTCTGACGAAATGACCAAAATGCCCGTCCCAATGACATCTGTAGTCATCATGGCTTTCTCCTGTGTGCTTGCTGCATTTGTGTTCAAAATAGGGTGGGGGAGTACCAAGGTGTGTCTGAGTAGATTACTTGGGTGTCAGGTGCATGGTTTTCTTTTTAAGATTTTTTATTTATTTATCTTTAGAGGGTTAGGGAAGGAGAGAGGGAGAGAAATATCACTGTATGGTCAACTCTCTTGTGCCCCCTGATGGGAACTGGCCTGCAACCCAGGCATGTGCCCTGACTGGGAATCGAACCAAGGTTGTTTGGTTCACAGGCCTGCACTCAATCCACCAGCCAGGGCTCAGGTGCATTGTTTTTACTCACACTGTATCATAGCAGGCAGAGTGTATGATAATATACAAATATGATAATATTCTCAAAATTGTATAGTAGAACTAGGGTAATTGGTGTTCTTCATCATTGTTTCTTGCATATAAGTTCTTAGGGAATATATACTGATTTGATAAATGAATGCATAAATGTGCGAGGATTATAATCACTTTGAAGCGGTGATCCTTAAAATGGAGTGTGTGCATTCTGAATTTTTCCCACAGTGAAATGTGGGAAATAAATATAATTTCATCTTCTAACTATAAAAGGAGGTACACTTTTTATGGCTATAATCTACATGATATATTAATAATAAGTATGTAAATAAATGCATAACTACATGTATAAACATGAAGCTTTTATATTTTTATATTTAGAGATTCATGACACAAACTTGAGAACCTCTAGAACAAGAGTGGCTCAGAAGCAGAGCATATCAGATAAATCCACCCATACTTTGTGGTTTTCCCACCATATATCCTGTAGATGTTAAGGCCAATATCTACTAGACTCTAAAACACCACTACTGCTCACTTTAATAAAACATATTTATAAGAGAAAAGAAATGAAGATATAGAATTCCTTGGCAAAATTATGTACCCACAGGAACTAGGTGAATTACTATGGAATTACTATATATATTTTTTTGGTTTTATACTTTATCTCACTACCTAAAGTAAAACAGGTTCTTATTGGGATCAATCCATAACATAATGTATTTGACCTTTCCCGAATTTGATTTAGGATCTTAACCTGATCTGGAACTAGCTTCTGTGGTGAGCATCATGGATTAAATACAGTTGAATACAGTCTTGGGGCTTGACAAAAACTAGAAATTGCTTATTTTATCTTGGGACCATTTATCTAGGATAAGTAAAAGGACTTACCCCAAATGAGATGCTGCATTAATTAGGGGAGTGGGGACAAGTATTGAGTATTTCAATCCCTAGGCCAGTGTTCTTTCTGTTGTATTAAAGAATATTAAAATGGAGACTGGTGCAGCCACTGCGAAAGCAGTGTGGATTAATTTTTTTAATCTCAAAAAATTAAAAATGAATTTGCTTTTTGACCCAGACAACCCACTTCTTGGAATAAATCCAAAGAAACTCAAAACACTAATTCAAAAGAACATAAGCACCCCTATGTTCATTGCTGCATTATTTACAATCACTAAAATATGGAAGCAGTCCAAGTGTCCATCAGTAGATGAGTGGATAAAACAACTATGGGATATTTACACAATGAAATACTACTTGGATGTAAATATTAAGAAAATTTTACCCCTTTTGAAACCATGATGGACCTGGAGAACATTATGTTAAGTTAAATAAGCCAGCCAGAGAAAGATAAGAATGATATGATTTCACTCCTATGTGGAATCTAATGAACAAACTGAATTAACAAGCAAAATAGAGACAGACTCATGGAGACAGCAGATGGCAGGGAGTGGAAGGGAGGTTGGGGTATGGAGGGAAAAGGACTCATGGGCATGGACTACAGTGTGGACATTGCAGGGGGCATGAGGTACAAGGGGGTTCGATAGTAATGGAAAAATACAATAATTTTTTAAATCACCAGAAAGACATAAACAATTCTTTAAAATCTAAGTGTTAAGAGTACTATAGCATTTTTGATAGTTGAACTAAACCATACATAAAACCATGAGAAAATTTTTTAAATGTTTTAAATTTAAATTCTTGCTCAAAGTCTGACATCATCATAAATGATCAATGGTTTACATAAAAACATCTTCAGTAAAAATATAAGTTTTATAACTCTAAGATATTTTCTGATGAAAACTCAAGGAATGTTTCAAATCTCAAAAATGTGTACTTTATTTACAATGGACAATATTTAAAGATAAAAATAGTTTGCCTCTATTGTGTATCATGGTGTTCAGGAAATAGATACAATATCATTATTCTTCATGCAATTTGGATAAATGTCTCTTCGTTTTGCTTGAATGATTTTTATCTGGTGCAATTTGCAGTTTGTTATAGCTCTGTAGCAAGAGAAACTTTTGTTTTTAGTATATTCAAGGCTTATTTTGTATTCCACACAAATATTTGTTTTTATCCCTTTAATCTGTCTCATCTTTCTATATGTTAATAAACATAATTTTTAGAAATGTTTGTTATTCTCTATGGGACCTCATATTTCTGGTGAGTGGGGTTTTTTTGTTGCTGCTTTTGTATTGCCTACTGAGTAAATATGTGCCTCCTTTTGTGAACTTATTCATATATTTTTTAAATTCAGAGTTTAGTGCAGAAGTTATTAAATGTAACAATTCAATAAGTATCAAAATAAAAATATCTTCATATACATATGTTGTTTGCCCAAATTAAATAAAATAAGTAAAATTTTACTTTGTGAACTTCAGCAACATTAATGTGAATACATTTCAGACTCTAATAGAAAGAGTTATTTATTTAAATAATATTTTTTATTTTACTTTTATGTCTGTTTTCAAATTGGTCATTATATCAGAATTGAAAAGTGACAAAGTTCCATTAAGTAACAACAGACACAATGTAGCTTTTTTAGTATAGCAAGTGGTAGATGTTTCTGTTAAATTAACAAATAGTTCAACATTCTAGAATTATTTTATCTGCTTTTTTGAATATAATGCTCAATAATGTATATTTGTGTTTATTATATGTAATGTAGGTCATTCATACACTATTTATGTTAAATATCCACAAAATGCCTAGACATTTTACATATTAGTGTTAAATTAATTATCCTATTTAGAATAGTATAGAGAATGGAGAAGCCAAAGATCTTATATATACAACCTATGGACATAAAATAAGGTGGGGGACTGCTGCTGGGGTGGGGTGGCAGAGGGCAGAGGAGAATGAAGGGGAGAAAAAATCAGACAATTATAATAGCATTATCAATAAAATATATTTAAAATGTGAGAAAAATGAAAGTCACATTCTTAGAAAAATATGGAATATTACTTATCTATATTTTGGAAAATTCTAATATTCTATAAAATATACTTAATACATATTCTGAGAAAACCTTTTCCCCTCTTTTTCTGAAATACAATAATTTAGCTTGTCAATATTTATATTAGGTTCTTAATTTTATTTAGAGAAGTTCTCAAAGATCATTGATGAAAAACATTTTATAATTGTCATACTTTTAAAAATATCTTCACAGTAGTTCATTCATTTAAGTAAATTCCAGAATCTTTATTTTATTAACAGCTCATATTACCTCATAATACGTACTTTATTACCTTTTATTTTTACCAAACCTTCCAAGTTTCAGATTCTCACTATTCAACATATCTCTCTATATAAATCACAGTCCTCATAATAAAAAAAATACAGTTTTTTCTGCACTGCAACCATTTTATATTATCTGTTTCTTGAAGTACATGATCGATGATGTTGTCTTTCAACAGAGTGGATTCCAAGCAACTAAATGACTTACACGAGGTTTGCCTTTTTCTTCATCCCCGGATATCCCTGTTTACCAGCCATAGTTTTGTGGGCCCTTATTGTTCATTGTTGATTTAAGGTAAAGGCCTGTATAAAACTCGGAAACTCTGGTAAATATGAATACAGACGTAATCAAAACTACCGTCTGATCGGCAAGGCTGCGATCATAAGCCTGGCATCATAACACTGCTTGGGATGTGGTGCTCAGTATGTGGTAGTCGAGTTACCAAAGATTGTTCTATGAACAAGCATACATTTGAAATAATATTTTTAGAAGTTACATTAAGATGTTATTCATCTGCCTCATTACAAAACTAATTTTTAGGATGAGGTGAGAGTATACATTTGTAAAAAATTTGTTAGGACAAAGAGATGCAAAATTAAAGGAAAAGGAGCAGATGCTACAGAGAAATATGTGTTGTTAAGCAGAAAAAGTTTTACACCATTTTCATTCCTGGACGACACATGGTCAGTTCCACAATTTGCAATGTCTGTAAAGTTAAACCAAACAAGCAAACATTCTCCAACATCCTTCTTAGGAATTTTCCCTTGTGATCCAGAAATTCAGATTCAAGAAATCCAGATCTGAATGATTCTCTAATGTATATAACATGCATAATATTAAACCTTATGTGTGCCATACATTAAATGCACACTAAATGTATAATACTATAATGATAGACATAATGCCTCTTATTTGTGTTTGTGTGCATGAGTTTTAAAACTTCATGGCAGACCATAGAAATGTTCCGATCATGAAGATCTATGAAGTTGTTCATTCAATTTAATATTTCACCAGGAAAGGTATATGAGGTGTGCTACCTTGAGTGAATTCTACCTTCACTTTATCTGCCTTACAGTGTTGAGTAATACAATATTTACAGTTTCCCTAAGGGTCAAGATGTACAGAAAAAATATTGAGCTTTAAAAAATGTGCAATTCATAAGAAGATCAAATGTGTGGTTATGATGACATGGCTCTGACATTAGACAAGATCATTGCGATTTGAGTGTGTTGTAAGCTCAGAGTAGGCAATCGAGTGCCCTGTGAATCCCAAGTTCCAACACTTCACATTGGCTGAGTTCACCATCTCCTCTCTCTCTCACAATAGCTAAATTAAGTATAATACGTACTATACCCAAAATTATTGTGTCTTAAAACATTCTTAATCCTTATTGCTAACTTTGACCATTATGTCCGATTCCTTATTTCCATATGACTATTTTTGGGTAATTTGTAATTATCATTATTGTTCTTGTATTATTTAGTCCAGGAGTATGTTGGAAATGAAGAGACAGAGCATTTACAGAGACACAGGTGCTCTAAAGCCAGGAGAGATCCAGCCAGTCGACGCCAGGAATAAGCAAGTAAATCATTTACCCCTTGAAGCTTATTTTTTCAACTGTGAAATGAAGGAAATATGCTTATTTCATACAACATGTCACCATTGTAAGATTTCCTAATGCCTTATAGGTAATCAGTCTATACATTTTTTTGTTTAGCTACTTTTATTTTCTTGGCAATAGGCAATCATTTTCAGACTTAAATTAAAAAAATAAATAAAAACAGTACTTTTTAAAAAGAGGAAACATTTTTTTTCTAAACTTCAAATTATAAAATAAAAAGCTACAACTTTCATGCTTTAAGCACTTAGGTCCTCCAATTTCTTTAACATCATAAAGAAACATATTTTTTTCTCTTTGGTCATGAAACCATACTATTATGATAATTATATTGAATTTGAAAATACAAATAAAAGAAAACCCTCTATGAATCAAAGGTTCAGACAGTAGATTACTATGAAATGACACAAAACAATAGCCTATCCTGTTTTAACCACTTAAGTAATATTTTCAATTTCCCTAAATCAGCTTACTTGGAAATGCCCGAGTCACTTAAAATCACAGAGAAACCCAGCACACAGTATTGGCTGCTGTCCCTGGACCCTGCAGGGCTACTTCATTACACAGTGCCCATGGAATGGAACTCCTAGTGTCCGACTGTGTTTCCAATGATGAAGTGAAACAGAGAAAATGGAGTTTGTGTCAGCATTGCTTGTTTACTGAGAAACCCAAGATCTGTAGGTACCCGTTTTCTTCAGAAGTATTCAGGGTGCGTGCACGTGCGTGTGCATATTTTCACCTCATCCCGCCCTTATTTAATGAATACATGACAATAAAAGCTGGAAAAAATATCCACATTGCAGTTTGATTCTGGCATGAAAATAGTTATTTTGTTTGTATTTTTAGTGACATAATAGCCAACCAATTGTGTTACATGGTTTTGTATGTGAAGATTAACAGTGGCTAATTTGTAGAGTGACAAAAATCACTGTGCCTTTTGCTGCAGAGATGGGAATTGGAGAGTTCGCAGGATGGTGTGTCCTCGAACTCAAAAGCTGCATAAAACTGAGGTAAGATTGCAGATGCTGACTTACTTTGTCTTGTCTTATCCTGGATAAATAGCAATGGCTTTACCTCTAGCCTTATTTAAATAGGACAGTGAGTATCGAACAATCCTGAGTGGTGAAATAAATTCCTCTAATTCAGATCCAGTAAAGCCTAGGACTATTTGCCTTCATTATAATGAATGCAAATTCGTGTGTAGGATGCAATCTAGGTCAGGCCGTGGTCTTCGTCTCCCCACCTCCAGCAGGTGGTGACAGTCACAGTCTTTACATTTGCTAGGTCTTCCGATTTCATATCATTTTTTCACTTGTTTTGGTGCCACCTGATCCATTTATGCATTCTTAAGTTAATTAACTTGAGTTAACTGAAATTAAAAAAAATCAACTGAATAGTGATGCCAGAGCGAATAACATCTTGCGCCCCGCCCCCCACTACTTCAGTGAGCTTGCTTTCCTATGTGCTGGATGAAGTGAATAGTTCTGTAGCTTAGAAAAATGTCTGTTTTAGTACAATATTTTGTACAGAAAGGTGTTATTCCTATTTTTCCTGTTCAAAATTCATCAACTGCTATATCAAAATTTTGTGGCAGTGTCAGTGAATTCCAATATTGCTTTTTCCCCCCATCTCTTGAACAAAGTAAACAGACTGAAGCAGCAATACAAAAAATAAATATTTCTTCTGGTCAGTTTGGGGAATAGGTGGAAACTAGAAAAAATTTTAAGATAAAGATAGGATTTAAGAAAACATGGAAATCAGCCCTAGACGAGGTGATTGGGATGACGGGGGGCAGTGTTTTGGGCAGAGAAGTAATAATTACTAATAGAATAAAAATTTTATAATGCATTTATAAAACAGACATACCCACTTTGTACCAAATTCTATGCCAAATGTTGAGATAAGAAGAGTAACGTAATAGCAAAGTGTCTTGTGACCATGAAGAATAGGAGGTGAGGCCATCAGGCGAACCATGCAATGGCCATAAGAACACAGTGAAAGTTTACAGTGAATAAAAGAGAAAAAGGTAAGTGTCCTTTGAATTTTAGGGTGAAGGAAAAAGCTAAACAACATCCAAGTTTTGAGCTTAAGCCCCAGAGAGCACTGGTCAATGCCATGTCCCAAGATGAGCGTGAATCAGAATGGAATGTGATAGGGGACCCGGGGATTCCATTCCAGGCATGCTAAAATGTAGATGTGTGTTAAACACTGCTGTGGGGACACTAACTAGATATCTGGCTATGAGTTAATGTTCAACCATAATATCAATGTTCTACAAGAGTTCATAGTACACAAATAAATTTAGTGTCATAGCAACAAAATTGGAATTAGAATACTTTATGACAAGTTAATGTAATAGCTGCTACTTTATATTTTCAAAGGGTATAATTGTATTTACCCTGATATAAAAATATAACATATATAAAGGATACATGGACAACAACTGAGAAGGGTAGAAATGGGAGGGGGGAGCATAGGGAGTGGGATGGGAAGGGAGTAATAGACAGAAAACTGTACTTGAAAAATAATTAAATTAATTTTTAAAAAATGTATAGCACCTTTATACCTTTATATTCCTAGCCTACTTGTTCTGCAAGGCAAGCATTCATTAAATAATTATTTATTGCCATTCAATATGTGCCACGCACTACTCAGTTTTAATTAGCTTATCAGTGTCTAATTAACACATAAATAATTAATATTCCTGAAAGCATAGATACCACATTGGAAGTGAGTTAAAAAGGAAATGTAATATTGGACATAATAAACTTTTTTTTAAATTCATTTATTTTAATTGTTGTTCAAGTACAGTTTTCTGTCTGTTATGCTCATCCCATCCCACCCCCAGTGTTCCCCACCTCCCTCCCATTTCCACCCTCTTAGTTTTTTCCCCATGTGTCCTTTCCATGTTCCCATTAAAATTATTATTTTTCTTATTCCACAAGTACTATTTTCCTAGCAATGGCTAGACACTGTGCCAAGGACTGAGTAGACAGCGGTAAATGCATGAAGAGGAATTTGATGTGCCATGAATAATGATATACAACTTTAAAAATAAGATCAGTAGAGCATTAGAAGACATGTAATACAAGAAAGCATGTGAAGCAGATTGGAAACCTTTACTCAGCTCAAATTGGTTTCGTCTGTCTATGTGCAACTCCAGGATGGTACCGGGTAACTCAGTGTTTCTCAGCCTAAGCGCCATTGACATTTTGGTGTACACAACTCCTTGTTGCGCAGGCTGTTGGGTAGTTTGTAGGATGTTTAGCAGCGTCCTTGGCCTCTACCCACTGAGACCAGTAGCAGTCTCCCAGCTGTGGCAATGGAAAAGGTCTTCAGGCATTACCCCAGTCTGTTTGCCTAAGCAAAGCTTCTCGTAATCACTTTCACATTTCTTTCAACTGCCTTCTAGATAATTCTACATATATATGCCTTAACATCTTCTAAAGAAATAATTCTAAGTTAAAATTATTCATATTCTCCCTGATATCACAAACATCAGACGACAATTTGACAACGAATATGGCCATCACATTGTCTGAGGATTGATTTTTAAAGCCAAGAAAAGTTTATGATTTACTTAAGATTTTATGGAAGGTTTGGATACAGATTAGCACTAAAATGCATGGTTCCTGAATTCCCATTCTGTGTTCTTTCCACTAGAACTCTGAATTTACAAATGCCGATTTCTCATGATAGTGTTATTGATTGCTTTGCCTCTAAGAATCAAAGTGTGTTGTTGGCTTCATGTGTATGCTCCAGGTACTTTGAAAGCATGTATCTGGATTTTAAAAAAAAGTCTTATTCACACCTCTCCCTCATCTAGTCAGTCCTAGAGACTTGTAAGTGATCCTAAATAACTTTTTAGAATATTGGTCATTCTAACTACCTGTCATTTCCATTCCTATTAATGTCCCTTCCCTTCCCCCAATTTCTATATTTAGATCTACTGGTTACTTCAGGTTTGTACATCTGAACTACGTGCCAAATTGTTCTGTCTGACTGGTGTCTCTGCCCTTCACTTAGCACCCAACCACTGGATGAATCTTAGAACACCGCTATAATCATATATCACCGCTCTATTCCTAAATTCTAAATAATTCCTTGAATTCTAGAGAATACATCAAGGTTATGCATTAGCACTCTCTGTAAACAAAAATTATGTTTCATGTTTATGAACCTTCATAATCTATTTGTAGGAACATGACCACTTACCCTCAAGATGTTTACCCTTGCAGAATTGTTCTAGTTGCCCTGGAAAAACTTGGGCACTCTGCTTTGAACACTTTCTGACATTGCTCACTGTTCCAGAATAGCTCATTTTCTCTTCCTGTCCAAGCCTACTCTTTTTTCAAGCACCGAAGACTTCCTCCATTAGAAAAACAAGCCTCTTTCAACCCACATTGATGTCTCTTTTTTCTAAGGCATTAAATGTATATTTTTACTTATTTTTATTTAGTAACTTACTAATGACAGTCTCTCCTAGAAGTATTTACTTAGATGAGCTTGGGACTTCTGGGCAAATGGACGAAGTCAAACAAAGGTGTTATCTGAGATAAAAACCTAGTTGTTCTTCCATCGCCTGGGAAGGTCTGGCATGAAAAACATGCAGCAGAGTGTATCCCATCTCCAGACAGGAGAGATGGATTTCTGTAATACTGCAGCAATGGTTCGGTGCTTAGCAGCCCCAGGTGACTCTTGTGGGGTCCAGTATGCTGGTGTGGGCTGGAGTAAGGTGGACTGAATAAAGGGTGGAACTCTAGTCACTAGGCTCCTCTGAGTCACGTGGCTTCAATCGCACGTAGATAATCTCCCCAAAATGGTAGAGGTCAGACAGTAGAAACAGACTCTCAAAAGGTGTAGACAGACACACAGACTTCCAAAAAGATTGCATTGGGGCAGACAAAGCAACAAAGGTCACTAACTATATAAGTCACTTTATTATTTGCAGTGCTGTTAACCATTAATACATTTATTTCTTCTTGGTTTCAATAGATTATAAGGTTTGGGCAGGAGGATCAATTCACATTCTATGCCTTTTGGTATCAGCTCACTACTTAAGCATTGAACGCAGTCATTGCTTGGTCATAATTTGTTAACACATTTCAAGATAGTCAGTATTTATCCTTTATATGATATACTTATAGTACCAATTAGGTCGTAGGTTTTAAAATTCATTATAGTGTTGTGAAACATCAGAATGCATTGCTATTTGACCATTTGGATTTCATTTCCCCAGTTTTACAGCAGCCTGGGACTATGGAGGAAAATAATTCCCAAGATTTTCAATTTGCTATATAAAGCATCTGGCTCACTTCAGCAGCTTCCTTTCCTGGATCACTTAGGATCTTCCCATTGTGCGCACGCTGTAATACTGGCATTCTACCTCTGCCAGCCAGCGTGCCTGCCACGAGCAATTGCAAATTAAAATGCAGTTCTTTTTCAGGATATTTCAATTATAGCTCCTCCCATTCCTTCACGTGGTAAAGGCTAAACTTATCATGCATATTGTTTTCGTTTTCTCTATGTGACACTATAGATTTTTATTGAAACTCTTCTGGCTTTTATCGTAGTTACTGAAGCTAGAGTGAGAAGAATGTAGCAAAGTTGATGTGTAGCCAGAAAAAAAATGCAACATTTGTGAGTGAATATTTCATTTTCTCCTTGCATGTCTATTTTTATCAATAAGTGATTAATTTATGTCTAACTGACCATCTTAAATAGACAGTATTCTGCTAACTCCAAATAATCTAGAAGGTATAATTTGCAAAAGGTGATTATTTTTTATCCAGTGACACTGCCCAGCCTTGAATATTATTAATCACATCTGTATATTTAGGTGCAATCATGTAAATGAGGAGATGTTCTCACCACTAGCTTAAGTAATCTATTTTACAGCTCACTGGAAATCATTTCATTAGCAGATGAAACTAAGACATCTAAAAAAGAACAAAAGATTTATTCTCTGTAGAACCTGCTATGTTTTGTTTCATATCAGTCATGGTGCATTCATACTGATTACCCTTTATTAATAGATTATTTTGATAAGCCATTAACACCACGGGGTAACCAGTATAAGGTCCTTAGCTTCAACTGTGGGCCATTTATGGTTGTTTTCATTATTTCTGTGCATAATCACCATGGGTATGTATGTATACAAATATACACATAATACATTTATTATGTTATTACATACGTTCTCACACAAATTCACTCAACTTTTCTCAGTGGGGGCTGGAAATGGGAAGTTATTGTTCAATGGTACAAACTTTTAAGTTACGAGATGAATGAACTCTGGGGATTTGATAGGCAGTGTGGTGACTGTTGTTAATAATATTGTGTTGAGCATTTTAAAACTGGTAAAAGAGTAGATCTTGGGCATTCTCATCCCACATGCAAAGAAAAACAATGTGTGTACGGTAACTATATAAAGTGATGAATGTGTCAATCACATTCACCAAAGTCTGATTGTGATGAACTTTTCACATGTATGTGAAGCTGGCCCAAAGGTATCCAGCCATGTAGTATGAAAAATAGAGACATTTATTGAAGAAGATACAAGACACAAGAAACATTGTACATAGGACAGCGACACCTCAGAGCTCTCTCTTCAAAGCAGAACCGTTGGGACCTCACACAGTCTGCCAGTTGCAATCAGCTGCCCGGTGGTATTTTCAGAATCTTATCAATGGTCTGAAATCTTTTTCATTCCAAAGGTGCTTTTAGTTTTGGAAAAAGCCAGAAGTCACAAGGTGCCGAATTAGGGCTGCAGGGGGCCTGAGTCACCTGGGTGATTTGATGTTTCAAAGAAATGCTCTGCCCAAGATGTGATGCATGAGTTGACATGTGATGGAGCTGCCTGTCACCAGTTGCCCATAGCTGTGTCCTTCTGAATCACCCAAATAGTTTTCATGGAGGAATGTGTTCAAGCTTAACACAAAATTTGATGCAGATTCATTGCTCTACTTGCTCAATCACTTTGAATGGGGCAGCCACACAGTACACATGCTCCTCAATGGCCTCTACCACTCCCACTGACTAGTACAGTGAAGTCATCATTTTTCATGCACGTTCATTCCAGTCCACTCTCTTTGGCTGCCAGGCTACATCAATGTCACCCCAGCAGTTCTCATTATATTAGCAATAGTTGGACATATTCCAGACAGATCTTATACGTCAAATCTATTCACACCTTAAGTATATAAGTATATAAGTATATGTCAATTATACCTCAGTGAATCTGGAAAGAAAAAGCAACAGCAAGTGCAGAAAAAATAAAATTTATATTAAAGAAAAAACAAATTAAAAGGTACTGAAAAAGAAATACAGGGGACCAACCAGAGTGAAAATACAAGCTTTCCAATGAGAAATTGATCTGGGGCTAGATTTAAGAAGAAAGACAGCCATTGTATAAGTGTTGATAGAAATATTCAGACATTCCGTAGCATAAGGGTCAAATATAGTATGTCATATAAGGAACAGTCCCATCTATCCTTCCTGATTTCTTCATTCATTTTCTTTCCAAACTCTAGTCTCAATGGTATGTATTTTTCCCTTTACTTCTATTGTTTTATTGTCTTTTGCCTCTTTCACTTTTCTTTTCATCCTAAAAAGATCAGTTTCTTGTCTGCAATCTCTCCCTTTGAGTGTTTGTAAAGTATAATACAAGAGAAGGAAAAGAAATATACGTGTTTACAGTCAAGCAAACTGGAGTCTGGAGAATTCAATCCACCATTTTATTGGCCATATTTGTCCCTTTATAAAATGAGAAAAACAATTCCTCTTAGGGGCAACTCATGATGTTTTGTGATTTTCAAGAGAAATTACATATGTGAAAGCAAGTTGGAAAAAGCAGTACTTCATTAGATTGAGCAAACTCAAAATATCCCTTGTTCAAGAAGTGTTTCTGTGTCCCCCACCTAAGAAGAATCTATCTTCCCTCTGGGCTACAAAAGCTTTTAGTTTAAATCTAAGTTATAGGAGTTATCCTGGAGGGCCTCAAAAAAAAAATCCCTTACATTGTATCAGATGCCATTTGAAGTTATGGGCATTACTTATTTCACTGGTGGATTTTCAATGCTATCCAATACACAACTTCTGCCTGATAAAAGTTTATTCAATAGGAAATTTTTGCATTATGTTTTGTCTGTCTCACTCTGCACTTAAGCATAAACTGCTGTATATTTCTCCATTGTTTATTTTATTTTTTCTTATACTGGTTTAAAAGTCAACAATGTTGAACTTTATCAGAGTCCCGTGATCCTAGAAAATAGTGGTGACTAGAGAAAGGCCTCCACCCTTTATGTTCTCATATGATGTATTTATTTATTTATTTCCATTGTAACTTTATGTTCATTGTTGACTCTGCTCCAAACATTTCCCCCCTCTTTGCCCAACCCCACTTGGCTTCCACACTGTCTTCCCTCTGGCCATCACCACACTGCTGTCTCTGTGTATGGGTCATGCATATAGGTTCTTTGTCTAATCACTTCACCTTCTATCATAAAGTCCCCCTGCCCACTGTTGGCTGTCCGTCTATTCTAGGAATCCGTGACTCTGTTCCTATGTTGTTCATCAATTTGTTTTTTCCTTAGATTTCACATATAAATGAGATCATATGTGGGGGATCCCCAAAATAAGACTCCTGAATTATCTTCTGGATACTACAGGCTTCCCCTACAAGGTGAGTGTTCTAGGAATGCATCTGTCTCAGTGTACTAGCTGGCATCATTGTGAGAGGCTATATTTGGCTTCCATGAAGTTTTGTGAAGTCCTTTTTAACATGTTGGACTATTTCACGATGGGTGATTTACAAGCACACCAGCCCACATGGGGCTGAGTGTTTAGCGGTGTTTGAGCAAAAATGGCCTGACTCCCGTGCCCCAGCCTTCCAACTCACCTGATCTCGACCCGAGCAATTTTTTTGTTTGTTTTCCCAGATGAAAAAAATCCTCAAAGGGAAACATTTTGCTGATGTGAAACAGGTGAAACAATAAATGGCAGAAACACTGAAAGGCTTTGAAACCGATGATTTCTAAAACTGTTTTGAGCAGTGGATAAATCTGTCTCGGTAGGTGAATTGCACTGAATGGAGAGTACTTTGAAGGTGACTGAAGTTTCTTTCTTTCTTTCTTTCTTTATTGTTGTTGTTCAATTACAGTTGTCCCAATTTTTATTGTTGCTCAGTTACAGTTGTCCCATTGCTCTCCCCTGCCCTGTCCACTGCCCCCTTGGTCAGTCCTTTCCCTATTGTCATTACCAGGGGTCCTTTATACGTGTTCCTTGATTAGGCCCATTTCTTTTTCCTTGTTATCCCTCTCCCCTTTCCTCTCTGGTCACTGTCAGCTTGTGACCAAAGTTTAAAGATGTAAGAATAAACACACAAATTTTTAAAGAAATCAGCTCTGTTGTGGGGGTGTCTCCCCTTGTACGTTATTTACCTTTTTCTGACTATCGTATTTCACTTAGCATAATAGTTTCCTGGTCCATCCATGTTGTCACAAAAGGGAAGAGTTCGTTGTTTTTTATAGCTGTGCTGTTTTCCATTGTTTAGTCATACCATAGCTTTTTTTAATCCACTAATCTGCTGATGGGTACTTGGACTATTTTCAGATATTGGATATGGTACATAATGCTGCTGTGATCATAAGGGCATATACATTTTTTCAAATTGGTGTTTCTGGATTCTTAGGATATAGTCCCAGAAGTAGGATCACTGGGCCATAAGGGAGTTCCATTTTTAACTTTTTGAGGAAGCTCCATACTGTTTTCTGTAGGCTGCCTTAGTTTGCATTCCCACCAAGATTTAGATAAGACTCCAAACCTTCCCTTTTCAACTCTGACAAAGCCAAACACACACCCTCCAATTCCCCACCCTTTGTATCCTAAGTGATTAGCCCACTGACATTCTGGACAAAATATCTTACTGGAACAAACTTTAGGTAAGCTTCCTCCCTTCCCTTGGGACCTTGAATTTTGACCCATATTCAGTCTGATCTAGCATTAAAAAGTTCCTCAGTTTTCTCTCCTGAGAATTGGCTGAAAACAGCATAATCAGCGGCCCGATCATGCTACCCCCTCCCTCCCATGTGGTTCTTTGCCGTCTAGTCCCATTTACACCTCCCTGTAAAAGAGAAGAGAGGCTTGTAGACTGTTTATCAGAGCATTCTCTTTACTGTATCACAGTCTCAAAAATATCTCTGCCCCAAATATTGTTAATCTGTGAATTATACAGAAAAATTGGTAACTTTACAATGAAACAGTATTGTTTTCATAAACTTAAGTATATCGAGTAGCACTAGTTATTAGGCAAGCTGAGTCACATGTCTCCTGTTAATGGTGCACCGGGATCAATTTGCACTGGGACCTATTCACACCTGTTATATTTCTGCCCAATTGTTTTAAGTGGCACCCAAATATAACACACATAAAACATCAGAGACACCTAACTCAAGGGACAGACTACAAAGGAACCTACCGGTACACTTAAAAATGTTAGGATGATGAACAAATAAAATGGATAAAAAATCCTTCCAGATTAAAGAAGTCTAGAAAGACATTAGAGTTTAATACAATGCATGATTTTTAAATGGTTCCTTTTATAGGGAAAACAGTTGTATCATGGGCATTCTTAGGATAATTGGTAAAGTTTGAATTTGAGCTGTATATTGCTGTTATCCATGCTAATGTTTCTGATTTTGGTAATTAAACTGTGGTTGTACAAGAGAAGAACCTGTTTCTCAGAAATGTGCACTGAAATATTTAAGGATAAAGGCGCTTGAAAATCTCAACTTATTCTCAAATATTCTAAAAAACACATATATGCATATATTTTATACACTTACAAATGAAATGATCAATAAAATAAACCAAAATGTTAACAATTGGAAAGTACTTATTTTTTGTACCTTTCCACATATTCTGCTTATCTCAAAAATTGAAATTTACAAGAAAACTACAATGGAAACTAACTACTTAGAATTTATTTATTTCTCCTTGTTACTATTTATCCCTTCAGTAGGGTAAATGTGCTGTTTGCCTGTGGACTTTATTCTTTAGCTCTCGGTTTTCTTTTTGCTTTTAGAAACACATTTTTCCTACTTTTTTACATTTGGTTGAATTATTTCCTTGCCATATTTTGTTCAGAATTTCTAAATTTTTGTGCTGAAAGGTGGTCCTCGCCACTGCCTGTATTAGATGTATCTTATTTTGTGTTTCTTTTTGTTTTGGGGGGCACATGTTTCCTGATTCCCTGTCTCAAAACAGAGCCCTATAGAGTGTATGTTTTTTTGATTTCTTGTCTTTATTAATAATGTGGTTATTGCGAAGTTGTGTGGTTGGCTCCCCTGGGTTTAAATGCTGGACTTACGAATGCAGTGGCTCTGTGACAAGCGTGGAGACTCTCTAATGTCCTGTTTCCTCACGGGTTAAAAGAGGATAAAAATGATTATTTCATTAAACTGGTAGAATGGAGAATTATTTCATTAAACTGGTAAAATAGGTGAACTGTGAATTCTGGCAGAGAAATGTCATCTTGTTAGAGACCAAGAGCAACTCTAACATTAAGGAGATTATTTTAAATCTATTGTCGGGTTGTTAAAAATAAGACAGTGTGATAAGAACTACAGAAAGCAGTAGGAGGCTATTTGTGCTTATCATTTAATACTAATTTACATGACAAATAATTATACACTTACATTCTCTGTCAAGCAATTATGGAGAGAATAAGTGAATGAGGCGCTAAATGGATAAAAGAGATGGAAATTAAAGTAAAAATATTTGAAATTTTCTGAGCAAACAGTGGCAGAACTGCTTACATTAGAAATGAATTATTAGTGACAAAAACAATTCAAAGATCACAGAAAATATTTAAGTTTGAAGAATAAAAGATTTGAGGTGTCAAGAACAGTAAAAATTGGCAAATAGTCATAGCATGAAAAATGAGGAAGATGGCAAAACTTTAAAAAGCTTTATTGTCATTATAACCCTTGTAACTACATGTTTGAGTTATATATGATAAAAACCTAATTCCCATGCTCAGAATTTATAAATGAATAGTAATTTTATATTTTCTACCTGTCCTCTATTCTCTCATCTTTGCTTTTTTTTGCTTATATCACTTCTATTTCGCACTTTACCATCCTTTTCCAAACTATTAATTCTCTTACTTCTCTATATTTCTATACCTATATTAATAGGTATTGAAATTCCATAACTTAATGAGGGTACATATTACAAAATATATAAATACACATGAAGACACAAGATTTTTATTAATTATTAATTAGTGTCCAGTCTACTTAAATTGCTCAGATTCCATAATTTGGGATAAAATATAAATTCAGAAATTAAAAGATAAAAAATACAAAACCCAGCCCTAGCCAAAATATATCCTAAATTCATGGTTGTGGACATAGCTATCTACATTTATTTAGACCTACTAATTGCACACTTACTGTTTTGAGACTAGTTTAATTTGGAACAGTAGCATTAAAAAATTATCAATAATTTCAATTTCCCCACATGCTCACTAACACTTTTATTTAAGCATCCTGATAGGATGAATTAAAGACATAAATGTAAGACTTGAAACTAAAATTACTAGAGAAAAAGTATAGGTAAAATGTTCATGACACTGGTCTTACCAATGATTCTGCAGGTACAGTACAAAAATCACAAACACAAAAGTTTTTACTAACCTATACTATCTTTACACTTTTCAGTATTTGAGAAATTCATGCTATGAATTTATTCTAATATTTGAATTGCAATGCTCCATATATTAAATGATTAATTACAATGTTTTTCTCCTTCTTTTTCTTTTTAACACCATAGCTAGTTATTTAGAGCTGGAGTCCAGCTGTGAGTGAAGCTTTTCTAATGCCCCTGAATGAAATTATATCAGTCTGCTAGAAAATTCCATGTCAGTACTAAAAAAATAAATAAATATTTGCAAACAAAAGCCCTGGCCTCCACCCCCAATAATATAACCAAAACAGAAACCTGTTGAGATTAAACCTATGAAGAGACCCTAATGTCTGAGCTTCCATGATTTTATTTACTGGTAACTAAAATGAATATCATTTTGAAGTTTGTAGAATTTATCTTTTCCAAATCTATCTATCTTTTTGTCTTTTTTGTAGAGAACCCATTTATATTCAAAGCCTCACTATCTTAAATTTTTTTCTCTCACTATCTTAACTTTTTTTTTTTCTCTGAGGCTAAGGGCATGAGAGAGATGCCCTTTTGCTGGGCATATATTCATCACAGGAAAGCTGTGTCTCTTTGAGCAGAAAGTGGTGGGTCTGGCCAATAATGTGAAAATTTTCCTTTTCTGCTTGAATTAAAATATGGCTGTGGGCTCTCACCCCACTCAACAAAGCACAAGCTTTTATTTGACATCATTTTTTTGTTGCTGCTCTACAAGTTCTATTTTACTCTTGAATAGGGAAATTGTGCTCTGAGATGGAGGCCCTGTTCACTTTAAAGTAACTAAAGCCTTCGGAAAATGGCTTTAAACAATGTTCTGCACCCTCTGAGCGTGTGGAATTTATGCAATTTTCCAAATCATGGATTTCATCTTCCATGCTAAGCAAAACATGGGAATTCCAGGAACAATCCAGCAAAGTTTCCCCTAACCACAACCCACTCCCTTATATACACTTAAGTCAGTATTCATAAGATCCCACACAGCGAGAAAATGGTCACTTTATTTATGTTGTAGCAGAAGCACCAGGACAGTTCTCAGGGGGTGAGTGTGTCTCCTAAGATTCTGACTCTAATATAAACCAAGTATCTGTGGCCTTCCTTAGGGAGCTAAAGGAGACATTGCTACCAGCTAGAAAAATCTAAAGCCCCCTGCCTGTGGTAATGATTTTTAGCACGTATCCTGTGCCAAGGTATTTGAAAAGAGAAATTCAGTATCTTTTTTCAGTACCAGTTGTTACTTCTTTTATTTCTTTTTTTTTTCATTTGGTTTTTCTCTCATTCTTTCTTGATGAGTCTGGTTAATAGTTCGTTGATATTGCTCGTTTTTTCAAAGGACCAACTCTCGGTTTCATTGATCTTTTGTTTTGTTTTTTAGGCTCCATTTTGCTTATCTCTGCTCTATCTTTATTATTCCCTTCACTCTTCTTCCTTTGGGCTTTGTTCATCTCTCCCTCCCCCGCTTCCCCCACCCCGCCCCTGCTAGCTGGGACCTATGCATTCTCTCCTGATTACTGATTACTCCTCTGTTTTAGGGCAATAGACTTCTCTCTCCACCATCACATGAACTCATTTGTAGACAAATTTAACACAACATGCTGGTTTTGTGTATGTTAAATAATAATGCTATAGGAAGACAGAATCCATTATTCCTGACTTACTGCTGCTTCAGAATTAATGGTGATAATTCTTCTCTAGCCAATGGCACACTGAGTCACAACTGTCTCTTCAAATGATTACTAGATTTATTCTTCATCCTGTATAATTTTTTTCCTAGGAAGCTTAAGCAACTTTTAGTTCTTGCTTTGACTTGACTGTACTTCTTAAGAATAGGTAAAACTTCCCTCTGGTGTTCTCTTTCCTTTCTTGATGTCTTCATGCTTCTCTTCTTTCTTCTCCTTTTCCTCTTCCATGTACTCTTCTTCCCTACAGTGTTCTTCATTGTTTTCTCTTCAAATTTCCCTGCACTTTATAACCTTTGTTTTTTTCACCCTGTAACAGTGGATCTGACAGTTATTATCTAAATTCCTGTAAGATAACTGTTAAAACTTGATACGTATATATTTTGAAATGAACCGCTTTATGTTTGTTATGTAGAAACTTTTACAAAAGCATACATATGGTTAGCCATTTTTGATACTTGCTAAAATAAGTAATAACACTGACACTTTAATCTGTGTTCATCTTTTAATAGTCTTGCAACAGGAGAAGGATGCATATTTTGGAGTGTAGTCTCACCTCCTCACTTAACCTCAACACATGAAAAATATGTTTTATTACAGAAATATTGGCAAGCAAGGTTTACCTGATTAAAATTGTGTCCCTGACAAATCTGCAACTTTCTATAGGGTAGAGGATAAAAAGAAAATCAAATAATTTTGTGTATACAATGCAATTTCTGGGGAAAAAATAAACCTTCGAAAAATATTTAAACATCTTAATAAAAAGAAACTAATCAGGGCTATACAAGCAATGTAAAAGAATACTTGCCTCCAAAATTAACTTTAAATATGCAGTAATTTTTTGTATTCAGATGCTAAGCAATTTAAAATACTTATCTACTTGCTAAAAGGTATGTTAAATGTTGTTATATTTTGTGTAGATTTTTAAAAGTAAAATCTTTGATTTATGCTAATAGACTAAAGACTCTCTAATACTTTCTGGTACATTAACAACTCTAATTTCATCAATTTGGAAGTTAGTTAATCTCATTCTCTATTAAAAATTTTGAAAGGCCCAATTTTTTACATTAATTACCAACTAATCTTATCCTCTCCATTTATACCCAATATATAACCTCAGATTCTAACTCAGCAAATTAAAATATTTTAATATTGTTAGATTTACTCTTTTAAAGTTATGTAATATGAATGTTTAATCATTTTTTAATAATGGAGATATTTTGTGTACCTTGCTTTAAAAAAAGGACATATGATCAAAACATCAGAGGATCAACATTTTTTGGCTTTATAAAGTTATTGTAATCTACAAAGATTTATTATTCCATTCATTTTTAATTTTTTAAATTATATTTTATTGATTATGCTATCACAGTTGTTCCAATTTTCCCCCTTCGCACCCCCCACTCCCTCAGGTAATCCCCGCTCTCCTGTCCATGTCTGTGGGTCATGCATATAAGTTCTTTGGCTACTCCATTTCCTATATTGTTCTTTACATCTCCATGGTTACTCTATGACTGCCTATGTGCACTTCATAATCCCCTCACCTCTTCTCATTTAGATGGAAAAGCTACTGTTAACAGTTGTAAATTGGTGGGATGGAGCCTCAAGGTATCTCCTTGGCCTGACAAACAGTGTTAGCCCAATTGATGGAGTCTCAGATGTGGTACCTGCCTGCTGGCTCTGTGGCTCTGCCTGCCTTTCTGTCTGATACTATGCTGTCTGTTAGCTCTTGCTTTGGTGCCAGACACTTCAGTCCCTCCCTGGTGCCTTTCAAGCTGCTACCCAGATGCTGGAGCTGAGAGGGAGTGAGTCTGATTGAGTTTGTGTGGGGGTTCTTTAAGAGGAACTACTTAGTACGCCAGAAATTTCTTCCACGCACTCAATCTCTGCTATTTTTTTACAGCCAGAAGTTATGGGGACTTTTCTTCCTGACACTGGAAGCTTGGCCTGGGGCCCTGACATTGGCTTGGACTCCTCACTCCTGAAACATCCCTCCCAAATTTGTATCCATCACACATGGATGTGGGACCTGCTGTTCCACATCTCCACCACTCCGACCAGTCTGGATGGATGTGGTTTCTTTAACTCTGTAGCTGTCAGATTTCCATTCAACTCCATATCTGCTAGTTCTGAGTGATGGTGGTTCTATAATTTAGTTGCAATTTTGATGTGGCTGTGCAAGGAGGTGAGCTGTGCTTACTTATGCCACCACCTTAACCAAAAGTTTATTCTGTTTATTTATGAACACAACTAAAAACATGTTTATTTTAGCTGCTATTCCTTCTGCTTTGAGTAGTATCTGACAAATAGTTGAAAAACATCCCCCAACAGAGTAATGAATGAAAGAAAAACTTCCTATGGTATAGATGACTTTAAGGGAACATTTTGAATATAAATGGATTTCTGAAATTTTAGTCCATTGTAGGAATTTATTCCCTAGTGCATAGGTGGTGAGAGAGAAGTATTTCTATCTGTCATGTCATACATAATCCATTAAATAATCAGGTTCTAATTTAATACAAGTCATAGAACTCTTCAAAAGAGAATTATTGCCTTGAAAATTATCATTGGGTTGTATTCAATTACCACATAGTCTTTGTGTTTAAAATCCAAAGAAATACTTAAACGTTACATACCCTTTGGTACGATACTTACAAATCATGTATATTCCAATACTCAGTAATAGTAACTCCACAATTTTCCTGGTAATTATGATTGCAAATGTCTAGCTTTTTCTTCTCTGTTTATGCATCTAAACATAAATCTGTTGTATGGACAAATTATTATGAGTACCCAGTGGTAAGTACCTTAATTGAAGAGCCAAGGAGATAGACACATTGTTTTCACATACCAAGATAACCAATGCTCGGACTTCTGCTGGTATTTGAGAAATCCGAAACACATACATTGGATAAGATGGATATAGACACAGGATGTGGTGCTTGGCACTGACCAAGGACTCTATTTAAATTTATGTGAATGTGTTTATTCCTTTTGTCTAAGTACTATTCCTCTTTCTGGTATGATGCTCATAAAAATGAATATCACTAATTTGAAAATATAGTGGTATGTGTCAAATGCTATCAAGATAATCAATAGTAGTTAAGTAGAAAACTCTGGAGAGTTTAGCTGGGAGAATGCTTGTATCAGTTAGCTTTTATTGTATAACAAAACATGGGAACCTAATAGCTTAAAACCTTCCACTTCCTTAGCTCAAAATTTTAGGGGGATCAACAAGTGGGCTAGGCTTAAAGGAGTAGTGATCCGTTAGTCTCTCCTGGGCTCACCTCTGCACCTGTCATCAGAAACCATCCAACAAAGTAGCTCAGCGTCTCTGTTTGACAGTTAGCGGCAGGCACAGAAGGAACCAGTCCATGTACCATCTTGCAGGACAGCCCAGGCTTGCTCACGGGCAACTCAAAGTTGCAAGAGCAACAGGGCCAATCAAGTCCACACATACAAGCATTTTTCAAGTCTTTATGCCACATTTGCTAGTTTACCTTTTTTTCATTAGCCGGAGCAAGTCACATTACCAAGACTAGGTTAAGTAAGAAAGAACTGATCCCAGGACTAAAAAAATGCTGTAAATGTTTGTGTCCTTCCCAAATTCATATTTTGAAACTTAATCTTTAATGTGAGGATTAGAAAGTAGGACTTTGGGAAGTAATCATGTCAAGAAAGTGTAGCCCTCATAAGTGAGATCGATGCCCTTATAAAGGAGACCATAGGGAGTTCCACAGCCTGTGTCTTCCGCCAAGTGAGAATACAGGGAGAAGACAGATGGCTGTCAATGAACCTGGAAGTTGTTGCTCACCGCCCATCAAGTCCACTGCTGTCTTGATCTTGGGACTTCCTGGCCTCCAGAAAAGTGAGAAATCAATGAATGAGGGAAGGCTTAGCTAAGAAGAAATGCAGAGAAGTAAGAAAAAATTGGAGACTATTACTGTATCAGTCTAACACGTGAATAATGATAAATGATAAAATATAAATGTGGAATTTATATTCATTTTTAAGTCTAAACATGAACCTTTTTTCCACCAGTGACATACTGAACACTCTTTCTTTTCCATAAGAACCCTGAACTCCTGAAGGATTTTCACAAAATTGTCAGGGCAGACAGAGAGACAATTATCAATAACAGTATTAATTATTAGTAGCTGTACCAATAACAGCAACAAGACCAGTGTTTGAGAGCAGGCAGGATAGATACATATGAGTCATAGACCAGATCAGGAGGGGATCTTAGGAAGGGGAACCTGATTACTGATTTTGAAATAAAATGTACCCCTAGAGTATATATTAAATATTGTATACCTGCATTATTGAGAATCAACTTATGGAATTTCAACAAATCCTATATTCTTACATTCCCCATTTACTCCTAGATATATAGGGTCTAAACATCCTCTAAATTTTACAATTAAGATTAAGCTAAGTGCATAGAATCAGGCAAAATATCCCTTTACAGAGTAAATAAACAGATTATATCATCTGAGTGTTCTCTATAGTAAAACAAAATGTTATATAGCTTATTGATTAGGAGTAAGGACCCTGCGGCCACAGAGTCTGGCTTCATTGTTCAGCCCTGTTTACTGCTGGGTGACTTAATGCAAGGTAAATATTCTCTGTAACCATTAGCTTCTTCACTGAAGGGTGATAGAGGTACATATCCCTAAGGTTCTTTTAAGCTGAAATAAAGCCACATGTTAAAAGGATGGAGCACTCAATAGATTTTATCTGATATTGATAGCAAAATGTACTAAAAGGGCTTGAAGTAAAGAAATAACTGCTATCACAAAATCTGCAGAAAGTGTTCCTGAACTTCCAATTGTTCTCTCAAAAGAAGGCTTTTCACATGAGAAAATCACACCTTAAATGCAGTCTTACTTCATTTCCTTCAAATCCCATTTCACAGAAGCTATCTTCAAAGGGAAAAATACAAAATGAAATGAAATAATTGCAATTTAAAGTGTTATAATGCAAATGTATTTCCAACACAATATAAACTGTGAATTAATAAATGTAAATCCTCGATAATAAAAATGTTTTTGTTTAATCTGAAGTAGTAAGAAAAATATAATGGCATTTGGCAGAGAAAAAGAGAAGAATGAATAATAAACAAGAAATGGGCACAGATACAGAAATTTTTCTGTATTACTAATTCTATTTTTCAGCAGAGATCCCTTCAACAGAGATGATACAGTAAGTCCACACTAGATACCTGCACCCCTTAGCAGCTCTGAGCCATACTGCATACACAAGTTTTTAAAATATGACCTGAGCCCTGGCTGGTGTAGCTCAGTGGATTGAACATGAGCCTGCGAACCACACGATCGCGGTTTGATTCCCAGTCAGGGCACATGCCTGGGTTGCAGGCCAGGTCCTAGCAGGGGCCAGTTTCCAGCAGGGGACACATGAGAGGCAACCATACATTGATATTTCTCTCCTTCCCTTCCCATCTAAAGATAAATAAAAATTAAAAATCTTTAAAAATAAAAATATATAAAATGTGACTCAATACAATTTATAACACTGATTCAGAATTTTTTAAGATACATTAATAAAATGTAAAGCATGCCATATATTTCCTTGAAAAAGTGAGAATTGAACTGAGAACTGAATATCAGGGTCAATTTTTTAGGCGAAAGGTGGAGCAAGTGGAATTAAATGTCCAAATCCCCACGGACACCAGGAGCTGGATGTATTTGAAGCACCAATAAAGACAATTTTGACTTCAGGTCAAAATACACACACACACACACACACACACACACACACACACAAGAACAAAGTGGAATTCTGTGGTACATGGTTTATATAAGGAGAAGCACTCGAGTCGTCCCTATAAGTTCGGACGTGCCATCATTTCACTGACTCCACTTCTCCTGCTGTCTCCCAGCGCAGGTAACTCAAATCGTTACCGTTACTATTCTCACTTTGAAGGAAAGGAAATTTAAACTTGGAAAGAGTAAATTGCCAAATTTTAGAAAGCTGGTAATGGACAAACTCAGGCTCTGAACCAAGGTTTCCCTCTTTCCAAATTCTATTAGCTGAACAACTATGTTGAAGAGGTTTCTTATACATCATTCAATGCACAGATGTAGTGATTAGTTTTAGTTTTGCCTTCATGTAAATTAGATATGACTACATTATATTATACACGTATAAGTTCTTGTTTATAGAGACATAAAACTAAATGGAGATTCACCAAATATTTATGTGCATCCTTTATGGCTAACACTGTGCTAGAGACTGTGATGCAATCCGTATTTTACTCTGAAAATCTGAGAGTCCAGACCTGTGAAGGGATGCTCTGGTCTACTGATGTCTCCGGTGGGGGTTCATTGTTGCATTTAAAGATGACTGTTGGAACAGCAGGTGCTAACTGTGGCTGAGGGTACAATGTGAACTATCTGGGGATCACCAGATTGTTATCATGCTGCTTTAGCTTCACTTAACCACATATTAAACTTAAACCAATTACTAGTCCAAGAAAACTCCCTGTAATATCACAGACATGCATGCAACCAGGTAAAAATCAAGAAGAAAATAGACTTCTTCTCAGTGTTTCATAATTTGACAAATGTTTATTGACTGCAAGGTTTGGGCCAGGTGCTATTGCAGGCTGGGAAGCAGCAATGAATCGAAGAAACAAAACTTCTGTCCTAGAGTCACTTACATTCCAGTGGAGTGTGTTGGCCGTCACTGCACTGTAAACACACAGCACTGTGCATCTGGGCACATTTCATTACATTTTATATTCTTAGCTATCAAATTAAGAATCTCGTATGAGGGACACATGGAGGGCTAATTACAATGTGTGCACCCTTCACAGCTTTGCAAGAATTCATCTCAGTGGATATTATCTTTTGAGCTAATATTGGAGAACATTACTGATTCAGTGGAAATATGACTGTTATTACCATTAAGAATTCTTTGTCATAGGCTCAAGGGGGCTATTTCCTGAAGACATGTTTGCAACTTTTATTTATTTAATTTTAAAGATCTCTGATATATGATCTTCCTGGACTCCCACAGGGCAAGTACTTTTGGGTGGAAAAAATCCATCGTTCATCATTATGAGCGGTTTGATAATAAAGAAAGTCAAACAAAAGACATCAGAACTCCATTATTATGCACAAAGCACCTTATTATTGGAAACAAGCCTGCTCTGTGAAAAGGCTAAATGGTGAAGAGTCAGAAGTTGCAATTGCTATTTGTAGCTGTGTCGCTGCAAACCTTGTGATCTCCATGCAATCACATCCCCTCTCCAAGCACTGTTTCCTCCTCTGTAAACCGAGACCAATATTTCCACTTACAGAGATTAGAGAGCTATTCTGAGGACCAGTTGAAAAATTACGTATAATTTATATGAAAACTGCTCTTCAAATATAAGATTGCCTGACACACAGCAGGCATTCAATAAATATGTCCTGGCTGAATGGAGATTTTATTATCACTTGTGCATCCCTGACTGAAGTGTTTTAGTTCATTGCAGACACGGAGAAGTACTATTTGAAGGTGGCAGGGTGACACATTTGTATTTGACAGATAATCAGATTGCACTGCCCAGTTTAATTACGTATCTTCGTGGGGCGCTAAATTTATTGTGGAAGATAAAGTGCAATTTGCACAGTCTTTAGTCTAGCAATCTGCCCTGATCACAAAAATGAAAATCTTCACTCAGTTAAATGTAATACAGAAAATAGAGCCAAGTTGAAGCATCTTTTTCACCACTGAAGCTCTAATCTTTCCGATTACTACTTTTAAGAAATAATCTGTAAATATAAATAAGTGAAAGTTTCCCATAAATTTAAAGAAAATAAAAAAGGTTTTGAATCACATGTAGCTAAATCATTTGCCAAAGTAATGATTGAGACTATTTTTAATTTTATCACCACTGTTATTATATTGATTATATGCATGTATACTTAATGGAAAGAGGAAATCAAGCTACCTAGTCAGTATTTGGATTTTTCACTACAATTGTTTTCCTCGCCAACTTCTATTTTCTATAGCTTCCCTAGATTAATGTAATATGTGTTTCCTGAGTAATGTTGTCAACCAGAATTCCCATGACTAAGACTAGACTCAGTGCCTGTCCAGTCACTAGTGGCTCCAGCCCCTCAAATCCCGTTTCTAGAATTCCTACCCGACCCTGATCCTGCATGCAGATGTACTATGTTTTCTTTAGATACTGCTCCTCTGAACTATCAAAGAAAAATCAGCCTGAAATAAAACGCATTTAAAAGATCCCCTGAACGGAAGTCACCACCTGCTGCTTCCCAGGCTGACTTCAGGGAGCCTGTGCAATCAGACAGGAAACTCCGCAGGCACCGACTAGGTGCTGGCAGCTCCTTCCTCTTTGCCTCAATGCATCTCAACCAGCTGGTACCGTGTGACTGCTGGGCACGATATTCTCCATACCTTGTCATTAAAGTGAGGAGAAAGAAGAACGCAGACATAGCTGTTTTAAAGTAAACTCTTACCCTGGCCAGGCGGCCCAGTTGATTGGAGTGCCACCCCATACAGCCAAAGGTTGCGGGCTCCCTTCCCCGGCAGGTGGAAAACTAGGTTGTGGGTTCGGCCCACAGGCGGGATGTGTGTGGGAGGCAACCGATGGAGGTTTCTCTCTCACATCAATGTTTTTCTCTTTCATTCTCCCTTCCTCTCTGTTTAGGATAAAAAAAAATACCCTCAGGCAAGAATTGTTAAAAACAATAAATACATACATACACAGATAAATAAATAAGCTGTCACGGATGATAAAGAAAAATGCAACTGCAATGGGAAGTATTGTTTCTGAGTGGTAGAATCTAGAAAAACCCGATGAACAGGCAGTCACCCCGTGAGCACGAGGAGGTGGGTTTGGGAGAGCGGAGGTGATTTAGGGGAGGGGAGTGTAGGCAGGAGTAGCAATTGGGCTAAGGAGAGAAAAGCGAGGTCTGTCCTATGCTGAGGGTGGTTTGAGGTAAAGAGGTGGGTAATGAGGCTGAAAAGTTAGAATGGCGTAAAAGAACAGCTTGTTTTCAGAGGAACCGTATGAGACAGGCTAAAGCGATTGACTTTGAACTCAGACATCAAAGAAAGAAGCGCTGGTTTGGGCGGCTCCCAGCGGGTAGTCTGGGAACCAGGGCGTTTCCATCGCGTGTTATACCTTGAACGAGACCAGGTTCTTCCAGCATTTTCACGGCGTGTTTTATGTCTATTTATACTAAATCGACTTCTTATCTGAGATAATTATAGACTTACCTGACATCGTGAGACATGATATGGAGAAAGTCTGTTTATACTTTATTTAGAAACCCCACTAACTTGCGAAACGCCATGCAGTGCTGTAACCAGAATATGGAAGCGATAGTCAAAATCGAGAACGCATCCATCACACAAGGTTTCCGCATCCACATGTTGCTTTTTCATACCCATACCCATTTCCCTCTTGCTCCTGCCCTCTCCGCATGCCCTGGCCACGGCTAATTTGTTGTCCATTTCTGTAATTTGTCCTTTCAAGAACATCTATAACTGAAATCGTTCCCTATGAAAACAATGGGTTCTAATCTTTTTTTAAAAAAAGTCATTTGCACTTTATATGTATTTTTTAATTTCGTGTTTCTGCCAACTTATTTTTATTGCATTTTATAAAAATATTCATGCACAATAGATTTTGGAGAAAAAAAATCCTAACCCCTTTTTAAACCATGAATTTAAGAAGCCTTGGTGTGGTGTGGTAGAGCCCATGAAAAATGAGGATGTGTGGCGTTGACAAGGCAGAATGAGGCCAGATGAATGTGCCTGAACCGTAGGTCTGGGTTCTCAATTATTCATCAGCCATGGGGGGAGCCAGGAGAGTTTCTGCACCTCCCACCACTTCCTCTAAGTTGTCATCTCCCTCCACTGTGAGGATTGCTGGAGAGTCTCCCTGGAGGCTGGTTCGTTGACAATGTCGCCAGAGGTAACTCACACTGAAACTGACAACCTGGAATAGCAACACTCCAGAAATACTCCCAACAGCAGCTATCACAGTGATCTTTGTCTCATGGATTCCTCAGCATTCAGCTCTCTTCTTCCCTGCCTCCCATACCACCAGTGTCTTTGTTCCTTCCCTGTGTCTGTGATGCATCCCTAGCTGTCTTCTGTGCGAACTGCTCTTTCTAAAAATTGCCATTGCATGTTCTGTCTCTAAAGTTACATCCACCTAACCAACTGGCTATGAATGTGGTTTTGGTCATGGATTTCACTGAAAATCAGTGAAAAATAAAATATGAGCACCCCTTTTAAAAAAAAACACACATAAAAGCATCCACTTAAAGATTGACTTTAACGTCATATAACGTATTCTCTTTTATTTGTCTTTAATAAATAAAGTGCCCTATAATTAGAAGCCAGGATAAAAATCAACTTTGTATCAGTTATGGTAACACCCCTTATAAAGGCAAGATGTTATATGGAAATCTTTGAGGGTAGTCAGTCATTCTGCCCTCACTAGGTGGGAAGATAGAGCTTATTAATTTTCCTGGGGAAAAAAGTAAGATGATATATGTTTTGAGGCAAGAGCAGCTATGCTCCTTTATCCCTAGGAAGGTCCGAAAAGAGCTCTGATTCCTGCAGAGGAAATGGCCGGGCTTCATGCTGTGCAACACTGTTGCAGCGACCTTCTGTCCTGAGCAGAGCAGGTGTGGAGCAGGATAGGGACAAGGAAACATCGTTTTAAAGTTGTTCTTTGCAACATTTTAGTAAGACAGAGTGTGCCTGTCCCACCCCAAGCTGTGTGCACCCTAGATAAGCAACTAAGCGACTATAAGGGCACTCTGCTTCTGTAACCCGCTTCACACCCTTTAAGAGTAAGACCAACCCGCAGAACAGGGCTCAGAATTTGGAGACTGCCTCCTCTGAGCCCGCGCGTAATAAAGAGGGCTCCACCATCCTAACGGAGCGTGAGTGACTCTTTTCGTAACAGGTGAACTACAGTCAGAGGCAGCTGATGGCTGCGACCATGGGCTTCCAAGCACGGGGCAACGACAACATTGAGGGAGGATCCAGGCGCCAGTGAGTAACCCCGGGAGTGATCAGACCTCTGGCTATGGAGGGACAGTCTCCAGTAGTGACTTCAGAGCTCCTGAGGGGCACTTCGGAGAGGGCGGGGCGAGCAGTTCTGCACCTGCCTGACATGAAGTGGGATGTCGTGTCCATCTGAAGATTTTGTGAACATTCTGAGCTAGGAAGGAATGGGAGACATTCAAGGACAGATACTTACACTGACTGCCATTGTGGGAAATGAAAAGGTTAAAAGTACTGAAAAAAATGAAATGGATATAACTGTTCATACTTTAAATTGTCTGTAATCAATTTTCAATGGATTATCACTCTATCTAAACAAAGAATTTGTTAAACACGGGTTTGTTTCTCTCATGGTCTCTTTATATTAAAAATTAATAATCAAAGTATAAGAACTTTCAGAGAGTTAAAATCAACAGTTACAATTTAATTTTGCTCAAATTCTTTCTATGAGATTGTGTTTTATGACCCAAATAAAGAGCTTCAGGAGAGGATGCATATCTCCTTTTTATTTTAACCAGAAAAGTCGTTGTCATTTTCACCAGTGCTGCTGGCAACACTGGCTTACAAACACGCCGGGGGAGCAAACGTAATCCGGGGTGTGGCTCTCAGTCCCCTGTGCAGTGTGAGTTTACCAGTGTTTCTAGAATTCGCCAAGCCTCATGCTGAAGCCATCTGGTTTTTCGTCCTCAGGCCAATGGGGAGGCCCCCAATGGAAAATTCTACCCCTTTTCTGTGATAATTCCACATTTTTAGTTTAATGTAACCTAAAAACAAATGGACAGCATTTTCAGGTGTCTGCCGTTCTGCCTGCCAATCTGTGAGACTGTATCACCGTCAAACCTGGTATACCTCTATTTCAGGCAGAGGAGCTTGGAGTTTATGTCCACCATCCATAAACCTGAAAGCAGTCTTCAATAAAGAATAAATTATTCCTGTATGAAAACACTGTCCAACTGATTGGGTATCAAAGTGGTAATTCTCGGATTGCATTCAGAACCAGAAACTCTGGGAGTGGGACCAGAAATCTGTGCGCTTTCAGCTGCCCTCCAGTAGATTCTCCGGCACCTTACAGTCGGAGACACGCTGCTCCGAGTAAACCCTCTTCTAATTAAACTTTGTCATATGAAAACTCTTTCCGGTCAAATTGTCCTAAGAAAGAGATTTCTTTTTCTTCCTCAAATAAAAGATAACACTCGTCCTTGAAAGTCCAATCAAGTTCTTTTAAGATGCACTCTGGAAACCAGGAGCTTTTACACATAAATAAAAACGGCACATTTGGCCACTTTGTAAAAAGCAGCATTGTTAGTACAGCAGATAATTCAGTATCTTGGCTCTAATGAAGCTGATGACATGGAGAATAGGAAACAAGACATACTCCAGCAGTGTAAGCTGAGATTTTGTGTGCAATGTTTCAAGCTAGGATGCTGAAGTGTGGTACCGGTTTCATCACCAGAGCCTCTGAATCAGACACATTAAATATCAAAGGCATCAAACTACAGCCAAAGTACTCTCATTTCACTTCGTTTGACTCATTCAAACCCTTAACACTTTTAAAATTATAATAAATAATTTTAATTTATAATAAATAAAGTGGTACAAGACATACCTAATTTTGTAAGCCCAGAAGCTATCTATCAACAGTGTTTTGAGCCAGTCCGAGAAAGGCAAGTACCATATATTTTCACACGTGTGTGGGATCTAATAAACAAAATGAACTCCTAAACTCATGAGCAAAATAGTGACGGACTCATGGATAGAGAGCAGGCTGACCTCTCTTGGGGGCGGGGGGGCGAGAGTGGAGGGATTGAACAAAAAAAGAAAAATAAAGGGAAAAGAACTCATGGACATGGACCATAATGTGGGAGTGGGGGAGGGGGAAGAGGGTATAAGAAGGATAACTGGGGATGGACAAGGACTGCACCTGGTGTGGTCAACACACAGCATAGTAGACAAATGATGTATTGTAGAATTGGGTACCTGAAACTATATAATTTTGTCAGCCAGGGAGTGCCACCACAATACATTCAATACAAAGGAAAAAATCCAAAGAGTATTTTGAGCATTCTTGTCCAGCTGCATGTTGAAAGGGAAAAATGTGGAGTCTATTTTTTCCATGACTAGTTTCAAAATATCAGAATGAATGTAATTTGGGCACCTTGGGTGGTAGAATGTCATGTGTCAAATGGCATTTCACTTAATGGATTTCTTTCTGCCAAGCCACAGCTTGACTCGGTCCCTTTCAGAACAAATAGCTTCACCAGATTTTGCCACATTGAGAGTGTTTGTGTATATATATAATTTGACTGAGTGATACAAATAAAATGTTTTAAGGCAAAGACTGGGGCAAGTCCAAGATTTAATGTTCAGCCTTTTTCAAATTGAGCTTATTTTTCACATGTGTTTTTGGGATGGACAGCTCTAAAGGATTCTTTTAGTATTGTTGGCTGCATATTTCCGTCAACAAACCCCTGGCCAAAAATGAACGGCTGCAGCTTTTTTTTATAGCATTTTATTTTGCAAAGTGACTAAATTCAACAAGTGAGCTCTTTCCTTCTTTTCATCCTCCATTTCTTCCATCCATCTTCCCTTCCTTTTTTAAAAAGATTTTATTTAGCTATTTTTAGAGAGAGAGGAAGAGAGAGAGAGAAAGAGAGGGAGAGAAACATCAATGTGTGGTTTCTTGCATGCCCCCTACTGGGGACCCGGCCCACACCTTGGGCATGTGCCCTGACCAGGAATTGAATCTGCAACTTTTGGTTCGCAGACTGGCGTTCAATCCACTGAGCCACACCAGCTAGGACTTTCTTTCTTTCTTTTTTACACTGTATCCATTTCAGGCAGTTTTTCTTCTGAACTCACAATTTATTTATTTTTTAAAAGGTGGAGTCTGGAGCTACAGAGTCTGGAAGTGAGTCCCATCACTGTTACTACCAGATTGGGTAACTATGAGAAATTCACATCATCTCTTGGTGCTCCAGTTTTCTTTAATACAAAAATGAGTATAATGACTATACTTTCTTCATACTTGAGACATAAATTTAGTACAGTGTATGGCATCTACTAAATGCTATTTAAGGGCTATTATGATGATAACCATATTCAACTGTAAGTAAAGTCTTTCTTTTATTTAGTTTTGTTGTTGTTGTTGTTGTTGTTGTTGTGCAGCCATTTTAATATTTTTTTGAGATTTCCACGGCTATTTATTTTCTTCTTTGTACTTTTACATAGTATTTTCAAATGTACTATTTATTATTAAAAATATAAGTAAAACTATTTGCACTAAAATGTTTGTTCAGTTTTGTTACTACAGGTAGATAAACAAGTTAATAAGAAACAAAACATCACCCAATCCCAACAGATAACTGCTATTAACATTTTCTAAATTTTCTATTACATGCACATATTGTGACTCAAATGAGACATGTACATAATATTTTATATTTGGATTTTTTCACTTTACAGTGTATAATGAGGTTTTTATTTTTATTTTTTATTTATTTAATTCTTGTCCAAGTACAGTTTTCTGTCTTATATTCCCTGCCCCCCAGTGCTCCCCACCTCCCTCCCATTTCCGCCCCCCACCTTAGTTATTGTCCATGTGTCCTTTATACTTGTTCATGTGAGTCCATCCCCTTTAGAGAGAGAGAGAGAGGAAGAGAGAGACAGAGAAACATGAATTTGTTGTTCCACTTTATTTGTGAATTAATTGGTTGATTATTTTTAAGTGGCTATTTATTTATTTACACTTAAGAGAGAGGGAAAGGGAGAGAAACTTCGATGTGAGAGAGAAACATTGATCAGTTGCCTCTATTATGTGCCCCAACTGGGGATGGAACTGCAACCCAAGGCATGTGCCTTGACCGAGTTTCCAACCAATGAGCTTTTCTTTGCTGACAATGCCCAATCACATGAGCCATACTGCTCAGGGCTCCTTGGTGGATTCTTGTAGGTCCCCTGACTAGAGATTGAACCCTCACCCTTTACATATCGGGATGATGCTGTAACCAACTAAACTACCAGGCTGGGCAGATAAAACATTTCTTAATGTCCACGGAATGTTTGTGATATAGACAGCTTCTGCATTAGGGATGGAAATCCATTTGCATCATGCAAAGTCAATCCATTGTGTATATAAAATCCACAAAATAAATGTGATAGGCAAAAACATAGATGTGAGAATAGATAGACATTTAACTTTTATTAATCTATTTTCTTTTTCCTATTGTAAATCAGGGTCTCACTGATAGAGCATGCTGCATGCCAACAACGTGGGTGGAAAATGTAAGTGAACGAGTACGTCCCTGTCCTCCTAGGAGCTCAGACCAGGCTAGACAGATCTCTTTTCGTAAATTCAAAACTTGATCAAAGTGCACAGACTGTGGCTATCCTGAATTTCACTACATTTCAAGTGAGGAGACTGAGGTTCAAAGAGATTATATGAACCTTACTTTCCTGATCACACAGCTATTTTCAATTTATAATGTGTCAAGAACACATTATATGGCTTAGTATAATATGGCTTAGTAAAAAAATAAGAACATTTTATAATTAAGAAATCGTAAAATTACTTTAAAAATCTGTACAAAGTGAAACTGGATTGTATCTTCAAGACATAAGAAGCTAAGTTGCTAATTTGATAGTAGACATAATGTGGAGTTAAAGAATAAACTTACTCTTTCATTCTAGGTGAAAGCAATCAAGATCAGGCCCACCAAATTATATGGAGGTTGGAAAATCCATATGTATGTAAAGCATCAACAAGGTTATTTATAAGTATACATTCATTTTTGCTAAGATTTAACTTGTAGAACACCTCCTAGAATTAAAAAGAAATTAAAAACCAGATGATTAGCCAAAATATCTGCTTGAAACTTTAAGAATATAAAGATAAAAGAGAAGGACACACAGAAACTGCATTGAATAGAATGATGATTATAGAGTATGATAGGTTTTCTGTTAATATAATACTAAGGAATTTTGACATAAATATTACACAACTCTGGGAAAGATGGTGACTATATGTCATATATTATTATTTAATTTGTATACCTTAACATAAGGGGCATATACTGTTCAGCATAATATTTTCTGCCTCCTAATTATTCCCAATGACTGTTACACATAAGTCAGATACTTCTCACAGTAGGTTTAAAGGCCATAACATTGTCTCACAATTCTTCCCCACATTTTGTTCAGTCTTTGATTATAGTTGTACTTTCTTGGCTTAGCTCACTCATCTATTTTTCAAGGAAATACTAAGATTGACACATCAGGTTTTTAAAAAATGCTGCTTTGATACTAAATCATGAAACCCAAGACATCGGGAAAGAAGGGGTAAGAAATATCTGTTATTGTGACAATGTGCAGCATACCTCAGGAAGCGTACAGGAAATTAATCTCATTATATTTTCCATTTCTTTTTAGGAGTACTTCCTTTTAAAATTTCTAAAGATAATTTTCCACTAATTCCTTTCTTTTAGGATCTTTTCCCCCTATTAAAGACAGATTTCTAGATTGCTCTGTTTCTGAAAATATAGCAAAAACAATTTAGCAAGGCAGCAATTTTCTGATCTCTTTGCCTGAAGAACAGATGACTTACGTTTCAAGTGACTCTTGCGATTAGAGAAAGTAAATGAGCAATATGTACCAGGCTTTCAAATACTCCACTTTCTTGTCATTATGGCAGGCTAAGCTTAACATTTCTAATTGTATGCATCTATAACTTTTATTCAAAGCTCTTATCCTTTAGGGAAAGAAGGTAGCTTTCACAATCTTAGCTAGTGACAAAAAATAATTTTTCCTGATCTAATTCTGAATTGGATTAATTGAAAACTATTGAAGTATACAGAATGAAACAATCCATTCATATCATCTACCATTGGATGAATCAAGTTTTTTTATCTACACTATGATTATTTGTCTGGTTATAAATCTTATTATACATGTACTGCTCCTCAGTCCTAGAAATGTGACCACTATACAATATAATAGCAGTTTTACATGTCTCAACTGTTATAAGTTTCCTCAGAGACAGAGCCAATCCCTAACATTTATTTTGCTGATTGAAGACAGATTTTATCAGCTGACCAGCTCTGAAGAGAAGCAAATGGAGAGAGCCTTACACTGATGCACCATTTGGAGAGTGCTGTCCAGGAGGACGTATTTCAAATTAAGTTACAGATTTTATAACATTTAGTTAACACATTATGAACTAGCCTTTCTTTGTAGTAAAACAATGAAGAAAAGCAGTTACTTATTTTATATAAGTTCCCTTTCCACGGCAACAGTGATGTGTTATTAAAAAAATTAGGGATCATCATTTTTTATAGAAATCACTGCAGATTACCCAGAGCCTGTGCTTGAATATTGGATGGCAGCCTTGTAGCTGTAGGAGAAAAAGAAAAGGGTCAGTCCGCTAACAATTGATTGTAAAAGACCTTCAAAGGCTCACTGGTTTTACTACTTGCAGGTTGGGACTAATAAAAGAGAAACTAAGACATGAGCTGTTAGAAATCTTGAGGAGGGGAATGGTGTGTTGGCAGCCTTGTCTAGGTATGTAGCTGGACATAAATCTAAAATATATAGCTTGAGACAGGAAACAAATAACTGAAATTTATAAAATAGGAGCTGTCAAAGAGGAAGAGGAGTCATGTAAGCATAAAGGATTGAAGCCAGAAGGCCCAGGTCAACCTGAGACACAGTAACAGCGACTCAGTAGTTAGAATCCTATCAGACTAGAAGAGTGTGTACGGGTAGCAGGAAAACAAGGATCCCCACACATAGAAAGTGATAGGAATTCAATCAGACAAGCAGGGCCCTCTGCAGCTGTCCTCCTCCTGCTGACTGCCAGCACAACGATTCCACATCCTGAATCGTCCTCAGGGGGTCTCTGAGAGAGAGCAGAATAGAATCAACAGCCACAGGCAAATCCTGTTTCCAGCAAATACGATTATTCCATGCAGTCCCTTTCATCTTTTGATAAATCTCTTCTGGATAAATGGCTACTTCCAGGATTGATATTCCAATTCAATTGATCTCAACCACCCTTGTTATTTGCATCAACCGAGACATTCCATAACAATATAGGAGTGGCCCTAACGATACTTATTCTTTGGATTCTTGACTGGGAATTGTATAGGAGTGATGAAATCATTTAAGTCTCCTTGGTAGTCAATGAATGGTACAGTGAGAGATTGGTTTCCTTGCTTACGTTGGAGGCAAGGGGGCACCAAAATAAATTCCTTGTTATATAACACTATTAAAATTGAGAAGGTGACCTACTCATTAGTCTTATTTTGTACACAATTTGATTAGATTCTAATGGATAGTTTGAATGCCTACTATGTGCCCACTGTATTAATCCCTAAAGGAAGATGATAAATATTATGCCATTTTAGGTTTTGAAAGCTGCATTTCATCTACTAAATATAATATAGTGTACAGGTTCTTGGCACTCAAACAGCTTTATATAGTTTGGAGAGAATTTACTTTTACAAACAAATCATTTAATAAAGTCTCAGTACTTGATTTTTAGCAAAATCAATGTAGTAATGAAAGTGACTACCATGGGTTAATGAGCTTTCATGGTATTATTACTGTGTGTTTATACAGTGATTAAAAGTTCAGTCAGTCTTACAACTCTGATACGGTAGATATTATCATTCCATTTTACACACTTAGAGAAATTAAAGACACTTTCTTCTGGTCTCACGGCCAGTACTAAATCAAGGAAGTTAAGGTTTGATGGTGAACCCATGTTTTACAAGTCTAATCCTATTACCGTTGGTGAAATAAAAATTTTTTCCAACAAGTTCATATTAAATAGCCGATATTTGCAGACACAGTTCAATGAAATCGAGAGACAACTGCAAAACAAAGGCAAACAAAAAGTACTGCCTTGTGGAACCTAAATTTATGAAGACCATGATATTAAACAAGTAACAAAAATAAATAGATAAATTACTTGTTACATTAGATTGTGATGAGTGCAGTGAAAATAGTACCGTCGTATATGTGAGTTTGGAAGGGGGAATGTGGTTTTAAATAGGGTAGTCATATCAGAATTCATTGGGAAGAGAATGGTTAAACAAAAACTCACAAAATGAGTAGAATAAAACCATAGAGATATCTAAAAGGGGGGCAAAGTTTAGGCAAATGGATTAGTCAGCACGAAGGGTCCACCTGGGGGGGGGGTTGTCTGAAATATTTAAGGGATCACAAAAACAAAGCCAGTAGTGTGAAAGAGAAATATTAGTAGGATGAGGAGCAAAACAGATAATTAATTGGAGTTAAGCAATGTAGGAACTTTCAGGGTATGGTAAGATCAATAGTTTTTTCAAAGAGTGATGCTGATCCATGGAAGCATTTTGAGAGTAAGATAGAAAATGGGTACGCCCTGGCTGGTGTAGCTCAGTGGATTGAGCGAGGGCCTGCGAACCAGATGATCGCGGTTCGATTCCCAGTCAGGGCACATGCCTGGGTTGCGGGCCAGTTCCTGGTTCCCAGCAGGGGACGCATGAGTGGCAACCATGCATTGCTGTTTCTCTCTCTCTCTCTCCTTCCCTTCCCCTCTAAGATAAATAAATAAAATCTTTAAAAAAAAGGAAATGGGGAGAGCAGGGCTGGAAAACATTGCACAATCCAAGTAATCCAAGTACAAAGTTATAGTGTCTGGGGTCAGGGTGGTAGAGTGTAGGTGGGAATAAATTGTTAAGAGTCAGGCTTTCTTTGAAAGTAGAGCCAATGGGAAAATTTGACCAATCCATTTTGAAGTGAAGAGATATGGTGGGTCTCCAAACTGAGCCTGGTTCATTGGGAATTTGAGAAGGCTGAGCAACAGCAAGGACTAAACGAGGTGAAACCCAGACAGTGATGGCAATGACAATGAATACCTTGGAAGCCTAGGAAAGTGGTGTGACAAGGGGAAAGAATGATCAACAATGTCAAACATGACTTGGACACTAATCCTTGAATTCGGAGACAGATCATCCATTGGTGATGGTGAAAAAGCCATTTCCTGCAAGGGATGGGAGTGAAGACTGAAAGGCATAGCATCAAAACACAATCCAGAGAAAGAGAATAGAATCTGTGGATACAAACACATTTTTTTCAAACTATTGTACTAGAAAGGGAACCTAAAAATAATATCATTTCATATAATGAGAGAAATGACTTAGTAGAGAAGTAAAAAATGGTAATATAAGTGACAAGAAAAAAGAATTGCTAGAACAACACCTTTAAGCAAACGTGATAAAGATTTCAAGCGTTAAGTGTCAGTTTTGATAGGAATGTAAACAGCTAACCTGCAGCGAGAAATAAACAGGATGGAAGTACCTTTGTGGTTAGACATCCTTGTAAGAGGCTATGGAAGTTCTCTTCCATTCATTTTGTGAAGAACAATCATAATGCGGCTGAGGATAGAGTAGGAAGGGTGAAAAGAGGAGATGTCAGAGTCACCTAGGAGAGGGGGCCAGTGATTGGAATAGGGGACTACAGAGTGGCTACAGGACAGCATGAAAGTCAACGTGAGGTTTCTGATTAGGACTTTAAAGTGGAAAGAATTCCTGTGGATGTGTTTTTCCCCACAGCTCCAGCGAGCTGCATGGTGCAAGGATGAGGTAGTCAGAGAGTTGGATTTAAATAGGGTTGCGGTTTTGTCACGGGAGTGTGACGAAAAGAGAGAGAGGTAATGAAGTTCAGGTGTGAGTAAGATAGTTTTATAACTATTGATCAGGAGGTTTAAATTGATTAAAGACAGAGGAAGGGACATCAGTGAGTTGTGTGACAGCAAAATGCTCCTGGAACTACATTAGGGGCATCCCGGTAGAGAAAGTTCACAGGAATTAAAGGAGGTGGCCATCAGAGAAAGAGCAGCATCGCATAGAGACAGTGAAGGGTTTCCTCTCTGGGAGTGATGAGGACATGACCATAGGGGCAGAAGTAGGGTAAAGGTAAATATTGAGGAGAGTTCAGTAAACTAGAGCTCTAAAGGAATCACCTAGGTCTACTGAAGTTACTAAGATTTTTAGGGAGGACAGTAAAAGAATAACTTGAAAGCCAATGTCAGGTACACAGAGCCATCAATTCTACACCAACTCAATAAATTTTTAAATGCTGACCTGGCTTAAAAGCAAAAGAGCCTATTTAACACAATGTTCCCATTACAATGTAGAATTATAAAAATATATTGAATACACTTTCATGTATAAAAATTGTCTTCTGTTTCAAAATCTATGATTTTACTCTTGTCATATTTCTTCAAGGATCTTCAATATTATTTTCAACTAGGCTTTCCTGAACCTTCATCCTTTTTGCAGTTCAAATGGTTTCTATGTGACTTTTTAGTGGATTGCTCTGAATGACTCTGCTTTTTTCTAGCCTGTTAAAAACTGGGGCTGCTTCTCCTTTTCAGGTCTCACCTACTTGGCTTCTTATGTCAACAGCTGGGCTTCGCTCACCTCACTTCTCTGCTGCTGTCAGCAAGACAGCAACGGCTGAAATGGAGAACACCAAGTTCCCATCAGAACTCCTTTTTCATTAATACTGGCATATTTCAGCCATCTACTCTCTTGCAGTTCACAGTAATTTAATATTACTCTACACGAAGGAGGAAAAATTTCCAGTTTAATTTAGACTACCGAAGATAAGAAATAAGGCACACTGTGCAATTAAAAAGAAGAAAATTTAACTAATTCGATGAAAGAGGGAAAATGAGAAACTTACATCTTGTCCTGCCGTGTTCTATTTCATTGAAAAAAGAGGCCCTGCCACAGATTTCATTTCTCCATTAAGAAATAAGTTTTCCTTTGCAGAAGAAGAACAAATGTATGATATGTGGTTGACAGGGTGCCCAATAACCCGTAACTATTTATTACCAAGAATATCATGCAAGGCAGTCTAACAAAATCACTGCTCGAGATTCCATGTTCTGCAAGATTGATGAGCTTTTTGGAGAGCTTCCTAAAAATACAGCGACATAATGTTTAATATATGCAGCCAATTTCTATTTCTGGCTAGTTTCCTAATTACCTGGCTTGATCATTCTGCATTCTAAAATACATAGCAAATCCTCAAGAGTAATTCATAATAAATTCCTTAGCTCAAATCAATAAAATATGTTTTAAACTACTCTGCTCTCTCATTTCTTAATTTTGCATAGTTTATAGCTATGTCATTCTATATTTGTCTATCTACAAAATAATACTATTCACTTCATAAATTTTGCCACAAAATATCTCTTTGGTTTTTTTTTTTGTATTGTGTCTGCAGAATTCTTTATCTTCCTTTCCTTTTTAGTTTTATTAATGAGTTGAAGTCAGAATATTTTAAATAAGTTCTTAGATCTCTGCTCTTATACAACTTTAATCTGATAATAATATCGTGACTTATTTTATATTTTCTGCTTTAATTGTTCTCTTTTTATTAGAAAATTACCTAAAATTGTCCTATGAATTTCAAATCGGTATGTTTAAGTGGAGAAGACTTACGGGTGTGACTGGAACAGTGATGGTTTTCTTAATTAGTTATCTCAGCAGCTACACCTAGAATTTGGATGCAATGCTAAAACTGGAGGCTAAATATTCCCTTCCTGAGTTCTTGGCTGTGATAGAGAACGCTCATCTGTGTTTTGAATAAAAGAAGGGGNCGTGTCTGCAGAATTCTTTATCTTCCTTTCCTTTTTAGTTTTATTAATGAGTCAAAGTCAGAATATTTTAAATAAGTTCTTAGATCTCTGCTCTTATACAACTTTAATCTGATAATAATATCGTGATTTATTTTATATTTTCTGCTTTAATTGTTCTCTTTTTATTAGAAAATTACCTAAAATTGTCCTATGAATTTCAAATCTGTATGTTTAAGTGGAGAAGACTTATGGGTGTGACTGGAATAGTGATGGTTTTCTTAATTAGTTATCTCAGCAGCTACACCTAGAATTTGGATGCAATGCTAAAACTGGAGGCTAAATATTCCCTTCCTGAGTTCTTGGCTGTGATAGAGAACGCTCATCTGTGTTTTGAATAAAAGAAGGGGGAGTCAAGATTAGAAATACTCATTACCATGGACACACCTGCACCCATTTACTAAATGTTTGGTTCCTCTTCTTGTGAGATATCATAATGAATCCATTCCTTGCTTCTGACCCATTGCTTGCCCCACCCCAGTAACACAGTAGAACAAAGAAGAAAGAGATCATTTTTCTTCCTTTCTCATTGTGCCTTTTTAAGTATAGTTGTTTGAACAAACAGAATTTTCTCCTCCAGAGATTTAGAAAAGCAGATAACTAAAGAGTTACCTTTCATGGTATCAGCTGGTAAAAATACTCTTCCAGGGTCCCCAGTTAACCTATAGCAAGGCCTCATAAACTCTTGTGGGAATGGAAGGCCTTCTGTCTGGGTTGAAAACCATCAGCTTGAAAGAAAGAGGAGAAGCCATTCGTTCTCTGCTTTAAATTTGACTGGCTGATATTTGCTAGAGCAGGAGCTGAATTCTTCCATATTTCTATTTTACTACATGGAATATCAATAGTGCTCCAACTTTATCTACTCTATGTTTCTTTCTTTCTTTCTTTCTTTCTTTCTTTCTTTCTTTCTTTCTTTCTTTCTTTCTTTCTTTCTTTCCTTCTTTCTTTCTTTCTTTTATTGTTGAACTGACACTATTACAAATGTCCTCCATTTTCCCACCCTTTCACAGCTCCAACCCTGGCCTTCGCCACACTTGTCTCTGCCCACGGGCTATGCATATATGCATATATGCATATATGTTCTTTGGCTAATCCTTTGCAGTCCCCACCACCACTCTCCCCTCTATTGCTGCAAAGCAAATTACTCTGCAATTTAGTATCTTAAAACATGAAACATTATTTTTTATTCTTACGGTTTCTGAGGATAGTAATGTGGAAGTGGATTAGCTAAAGTCTGCCTCAGGGTCTCTCAAGAGATTTTTGTTCAAACTACGCACCAGGGTTACTGTCATCCCAAGGCCAATCTGGAATGGTAGAACCTCTTTGCGAGCTTACCACACATCTGTTTGCAAGGCAGCACATTCCTCCAAGCCTATGCGTCAGAAAGGTCAGTTCCCCATCCTGTCAGCCTCTCTACAAGTCTTTATATAACAGGGAAACTTTGCCTCCTCTGGTAGGGAGAGAGGGATGGAAGAAAGAGAAAATGAGGAATGATGGGGAAGGGGAATGGAAAGAGCCCAAGATAGAAACCAAAATCTTTTATAACCTAAGTTCAAATGTAATATATGAGCATGAAACTATATATTATACATACAATAGTTTAAAGCATACATTGTTGCCTATGCAGATCAATCAAAATGGAATAGGAAAACATTGCACTATAGAATGGATACCAGGAGGTAAGGATAGTGGGGACATCTTGAAGGCTGGTTACTATAGTTACATATGTGGCTAAGTCTGCTCAATTTATTTTTAAAATTAGATAATTTATACTTATGACAAAAAGTAGCAAAATAAAATTTATATATGCATGATCAAATAATAAATGGAGTTAGAATCATTTGTAAAATTAAGACATTTTACATGTAATAAGTGCATTTACTTAACATGCATGCAGTAAATTTTAAATTATTTTTATGAGCTATAAATTGTAATTGATAAGCTTTATTCAGAATTTTGAATCTGTTTTAAGTAGAAATCAAAGTACCTATTTAAAATCTTCAACATAGAATTATGTGAAGTTCAGGTCATATATAGTTCTAGATAACTCAAACACTTTCTATCAAGGGCAAATTACAATCTTTAGATCGCTATGAATTCTAACATTTATATTCCCAGTTGCAGAATTAGCAAGCTGCAATGAAGTTATAAATGTACATATACACAGGCACAGGCAACCTCACACATAGGTGTCTGAAAAAGACCAAAAATGATGCAGGTAAAATAATTGTATTCTGCTATTTTATTGTAAAGACAAAAAGGGGGAAATAGTACATAATTCTAGAAGAAAATATAAATGTCAAATTTTGCATAATATTTACATTCAACCAACCCATTATAGAAAAACACTTTATTTTTGGTTTTGAAGAAACTCAATACAAAAAATTATAAAGCAGATATTATTTAAAATTGAATGTATTTTTATACTTATATTAATTTCAATGAAAAATATCTCTGTGGGAAAGATACCAAAGTATTAACTTTTCTATTCTAATCTTTGCAGAATATTAGTCTCCGACTGTTTTTCTCTCCTCTTGCTAAATACATATTTTCTTGCCAATAGTTTTAGAAGGCAACTCCAGTCTCACTGCTTCCCTTATGTTCTCGTCTGGGGCACATGAAACCTATGGTCCCATAAGGTCTGAAGGCATGAGTAGTGAAAGAGTTTAGGAACAATTGGGCTTTTTCATGGCATTGCCCAGTCTACTCCATATCCTCCCTTCAGAATATTTTCTGTCACTGATCACACATTGCAGTGTTTAACAAGGGCTCAAGCTCCTGGTTAGTTTTTACCCTCCCAGACTCATCATGCATGTTAGGATACATACAATGCACTGAACTCAATCACATTTTACATATATGTGTGTGTAACTATGTCTAATATATAGGCATAGGCATATATTAGGTATACAAACTGCTTAATTTACCATTAAGTAATGGTTTTTTGATTAGTAGCTAGATAACATTTCTGCAACAATTTCCTTTTTTCATTAGCCTAGAAATATACTTTTTGAACCCTTAATCATGAGAGATTACTTCAATATTTCTCAGTCATATTTTAGTTGCATTTCTGAATCTTTTTGTTTAGTTATTAAAAATAAACCTGGCATTTTTATATTGAACAGCAAGCATTTTCTTACTGTTACTGCTACATTCCTGATTGATTTGAGATAATTTTGACTATATCATTTGTAATTTTTTTACCAAGTTATTCTTTGCCTCAATTTCACTTTATTACCTTCATGGTATTGGGTGTGTGTGTGTGTGTGTGTGTGTGTGTCTGTGTCCTTCAGCTTCTCTACTGCTCTGGGCATTTATATTCTCTTTGTAACTACTAAGTGATGATCCTTAAATATTTAACCATGTACATTTGATTCAACAACAAAAAAGAACATGATTCATATTTTATCCTCCCTGAAAAACAAGTACCTTACAAATATTTAATTTTACATTTTTTCCACTTTTAAGTTCCACTTGTAAAACTGTCCCAGTTGGTCCCTATCACATAAACAGTGTCTGTCTGTAACTAGATGTTTACCATTATGTATTGTTCAACATTGTTGTTGTCACTCCTGACTTCAATTTTCTTTTTCTGGGGTTCACGTTCTGCAGTGCTCTGCACATAGTAAAGGCTTCACTCTATTTTTTAAAATATTTTGAATTTTTCTCGCACACTTTTGTAATTTTGGCTGAGCACATAATTTCCAGTTTACAATGTCACTCAGTAGTTGCTGCATGCTCTGCTGTTGTGACCAGAGATCCATTATCAGACTGTCATTACTGTGGTTTAGTTTTTGTCTCTAATTGTTTTTAGTACCTTCCTTTTGCCTTTGGTGTTCTAGCCTTTCAATACAGTATCTGAGAAAAGATGTGGTTTCATTTTATGAACTAAAGGAATCTTAATTTCTTTTTTCTTGTACTGAATTGGAGATTTTCCTTCAAATGTATTTCTAAGTCACCAACTTTCTACTTAGCTGTTTATTCTCCCAGTTGAGTTTTTAAATCCAATAACTGTAGTTTTTCACATCTTGATAGTCTATTTGTTTTTAAATTTTGACTTTTTATAATGTGTTATTCTTTTATTATGGCATGCCTGTCTTTGATTATCTCTTTAATAATTTTGAATTGACACAAGATGTAGGTGTATTCAGATTATTTTATATTTGTAGTTTGGGGGGTATCATAACTTATGTTTCCAATATATCTTTACTTGAAAAAATAGTTTATTTACCTGTTTCTAGAGAGAGAGGAAATGTGGGGAAAAGAGAAGGAGAGAAACATCGATGCCAGAGAGAAACACCCACTGGCTGCCCCCCCGCCCCCCACACTCCCTTCCACCCCGCATGCACCTCCGACCAGGACTGAACCAGTAACCCAACATGTGCTCCAACCAGAGTGGAACTGGTGGGCCCTGCCTTGGTGGTACAACTCCCAACTGAAGTATCTCTTTACTTTTATTATTACAGTTGTTTCTCCTGTGATGCATTTTTTTGTTGTTGTTCTTATAGGAGAATCTTCAGATACTTTTCTTCTCCTCCCACCATTGAGGCTTTCCAACAACAAGACTGTATTATTGAAGTTTACATCCCCTTACCGTGGATTGCACACACCCAATGAGTGGCTTTTGTGTGAGGTGCAAAGACCTGGATTTCTCCCTTCAATTTTAGACAACCCTGAAGTGCTGTCTGAGCTTCTGTTCCAATTACTTTATGGCTCAACCTCTCCCTAGTCCAGTCTTACTTCCTGCGCTACCTCTGGGTGTTGTTTCTGAGGGCACTCCCCGATTTCTCCATAAACACATCCACTTTTAAGGCTTTTCATCTTGAGTACTCTAACCTAAAATGTTGAGAAGTGATTTTCAGATGTGGACTTTAAAATGGGATGTTTTAGACCTGAATTAAAAAGGTCAGGTGGTAATGAAGTTTCCATTATGAATAGCGAGTTGTGTATGGAAAGCCCGTCCACGATGTATCAGTGTGGTTGTAAAAACTTTCACAAGTAGTGACTGGTATGGAGTATAGGTAAAGGCAATAATAAAGGCAATGCACTGGTGGGTGTACTATCTCAGACATTTGAAGTTTGAGGAAGAAATAAATTTGAATTTGAATTCTGTAAAATCACATGACTCACCCAGTACCATCAATACAAAAGACAAAGACATTGGACAGTGGGGGTAATTACTTGAGAATGTCAATATAAGAAACATTCAAACCTGTAGAGAATTTTTGGTGAGTGTATTTGAGCCACACTGATGACAGTTGCTGGGAAGGAGCATTTCAATGAATTGAGAAATTCTCCAGAGAGTGGCTGTTTATCACCTTGTTTTATATATTAGAATCATAAGGGGATGACAGTAAATCCACTAGTGAGAGATTAAGGGGAGGCAGGAGGAAGCCAAGTAGGGAAACCTCTGGGATCAGATAAAAGGTAAAGTGATAGACACATACTTCTCTTTTTTTAAGATTTTATTTATTCATCTTTAGAGAGGAAGGGAGGGAAAGAGGAGAGAAGTATCAATGTATGGTTGCCTCTCATGAGTCCCCTGCTGAGAACTGGCCTGCAACCCAGGCATGTGCCCTGACTGGGAATCGAACCGCGACCGTGTGGTTCGCTGGCCTGCGCTCAATCCACTGAGCTACACCAGCCAGGGCGACACATAGTTCTTTTGCATAAATGGGTAAAGGGTAGTTAACAATCAACAACTAACGTAACAATAACAGTGAGTGGATTTGTGGTCTCTACTTGTGCCCAAGGGGTTTGGGAAAAAAGAGAAATTACTTCAATGTTCCAAGGTATGCTATCATAGATGTAAAAAGATAATAGGCGTGGTTAAGGTAAAGGTGGACCTTTTTTAGGAAAAACTACTGGTGTAGGATGTGCCTACCTGCCATGCACTGTGTTCAGCTAATAAGTTTTAATTTTAGACCATCCTTTGTGGTTACTCTAGGTCTCTAGGTTTGTAAGGCTACCTGGCAGGCCACCCCTGAGATGGTCAGGTTAATATGTGGCCCCTTTGCTTCCACAAGAATAAGACAAAGTATGAATATTTCAGTGGCCTCACTGGTGGTGAATAAAATGCTATTAATCTCTGCATCTGCAAGTCATGGAACTCTGGAACTAGACTTTATTAGACTCTGTACAGTGTTAAATTCTAGGCCCTTGAGTATTGGTTCTGTCAAGATTATGGACCTAACTGAATAGGAAGTAGATTTAAAGACTTAACATGTGAACCTAAGTGTTGATATGCTCAAGAACTTGAAAACTCAGATTCTCCAAACTTTCTAGGCCAATAGGCACAGCCCCTCCCCACCTTTTTTTGCTAATAAAAGGAACACGTACTCTTGCTTAAAGATAATGCAGAGGTTTATTTCTGTCTTGCAAGACAGGAGGCATTCCTCTCTAAATTAACAGCCACCTTAAATGCTGGCTATCAGCACGATAACTAAGGTCAAGTCACAATGTAACTAAACCAGGGAAGTGATGGTCTGTAAAGCTAGGAAAGAAATTATAAACCAAAGGGTTTGTAGGACCCAGCAATTGTAACTAGTAGAAGCTGGGAGAGTATATATGAGAATAAATCTTGAGGGAATGGAATATAAATTTGGGTAAAAGAGAGTTCATTGATATAGAATTACTCCGTTACTATAGGATTTAACACCTTGCATGACCCTAGGAGACAGTGCTAATAAATAGCTAATTCGACTTTTAAAAACTTGGAAAAAGCATTGGTCTTTCGAACACAAAGTAAAAATGCAAGAATTACCGTGAAAAATGGTGAAGGAGGGAAAAAATGGTTCAAAGAAGTGACGAGCTATGGTACCTATACTCTGAAGATTGGAGGAACCACATCAAACTGTTCTTCAGGAGGAACTGGAGGAGTCCCTTTATAAGAGTGACAGAGAATACCCTGGTGAGAGGGCCACCAGCAATTCTCAATAAGGAAGCTCAATAGTGAGTGTCTTCTGTGTTCTGCAGTTGTGAAACAATATCACTGCTTACAGATACTGATTCCCTGAGAGCAAGAGGGGGTGATAAACAAATCATAATAAGAACAGTGATGTCATAGTAGCAGCTAGTGGAGACAGGCATGTGGGAAGATATGAAGATGGTTACTAAAATCAAAGCATTGCAGAGATAGCCAAGAATACCTCTTCCCAATCTATATACTCAAAATAATAAATTACTGATGATCCAGAGGTAGAAGAAAGCTGGTACAATGAAAAATAAATATCCTTTGTCAGATTCTGTGTTTGAGCTTGATAAGACCTGGTATAGCACTGACTAATTAAAAGACCAAATGTCCAAGAGAGAACACTGTAATACCATGATAAGTGCATGCAGTTATGATTCATCCACCCTCCCACAAAGAGAGTTACGGGCATTCACTTGGATAAAAAGGCACTAGAGAAATGAGAATACAAACATTTCAACAGAGGCTAACTTGACATTAACACCCATTGACTCAAAGGGTCATCAGGTGCCACTATGGCGCTGCTTTTAGTGTAGAAGCATATTAGAACAGTGGCAGATTGGATCCAGCCTCCTGGTAAGTGTCTGCTTCTAGTAAGTCCAGTGTTCTCACCAGTGACTTCACCAGTATGTATGTTTGAAATAGGTACACACAGTCATTGCTAGAACTCTCATCTGTGTCCCTTGCCCTGTGGTTAACAGCTATCATACAGGAGAGGTCGAGCAGAAGCATCTACATCCACCTATCTAAGAAAGTGAATGCATGTGTGTGTGTGTGTGTGTGTGTGTCTATTAAGATTTTATTTATTTATCTTTAGAGGGGAAGGAAAGATGAGAGGGAGAGAAATATCAATGTATGGTTGCCTCTTATGCATCCCCTGCTGGGAACTGGTCCGCAACCTAGGCATGTGTCCTGACTGGGAATCGAACCACGATCCCTTAGTTTGGAGGCCCGTGCTCAATCCACTGAGATACACCAGCAAGGGCAGTAAACGCATATTTTTAAAAAATCTCATCCTAAGGCAGAAATCAATAACAACTTTAAATGTCTAAAAAAGTTCAGGGATAGTGAATCTTACTACTGTCTCATTTAATTTATCATTTTTAAAAGGATCTATCTGGCACTTATAAAAGTCAGAGGGATTCTGAAGGATTATAGTGTATTACTGCAAACAGCGCAAAAGCATATAGTAGCCTCAATTGCAGCAGCTATGCTAGATATGCTATCCTTATTAGAGCAAAACAAGGCCTCAGGAATATGCACACAGCAATTGCCAGGTGAAGGCGTTCTTTTCCATCTTCATGAAGAAGGACAGCCCAAGAAGTACATATTCACAGGTTAGACCCAGAGCTAAATTAAATCCCTCTTCCTCTGTCAGTCATGATCTATTTTCTACCTCCTAAATATTCCCCAGGAATTACCATCAGTTTGCAGTTTTGATAATATTATGTTAATCAGAATAGAGAGGCAAGAAGGCATGGGCACATGAGAAGACTTATAATGAACAAGCTTTTTAGAAGGTGTGAGATAAGAACTCTGCGGCTTCCGGAGCCTGCCACCGTGGCGAAGAGTTTAAGGGTCCAGTGGTCGGGGGTATTCCAAGATGTCTCCTGCAGATTAGAAATTGTCCTGGGGGTTCTGTGCATCACAGAATGAGGGAACACAGGAAGAGACTTTGAACCCTGGCACTCTAATAATAATAATAATAATTAGTAAAGTAATAAATAAATAAACTCTAATAATAAAATAATAAAGGTCTCTACCTATTGGGAGACCTGAGTTCCAATGGCTCTTCAAAAATTGCCCCAAATCGCGCTCTGGGCCATTGAAAATAAGTAAAACGACAGAGGCTTCAGTGTTAAAATTTAACTTTAATACTAAAGTATCAGAATGGAATTACCTTACAAATTACCTCACACACAGAGTGGATGCCTGCCATGAGATTTCCTTATAACCTATGATGACGATCTGTCTCCGAGGCTAATTTGAAATGATAACATTAAATATTGAATTCCTATTATTAACACTCATAATTTAATTTTATGCTCATCAAGAAATCTTTCAATGTGAAGTCTGGCATTTTCTACTCAGTACCTACAGGAAGAGATTGTGCATTGAATTCTCTTTTCAATTTTATTTCTCACCATAAGGTCATTATATTGTTATTTCTGTTCATTATAACAATTGTTATTACAATAACAATTGTAACAATAACAATTGTTATTACAATAACAATTATAACAATAACAATTGTTATTGTTATTTCTGTTCATTATTCTGGTTTGTCTGCAGCTATCTCAGAGAATTAGGGCCGCTTGATGTTTACAATTAGCCTTCCTTAGCCTGATGTGAATTCTGTACTGAGGTTAAAGGTTGACGTTAAGGCTTAAAAGGGAGATTTTCTGGGCAGCCAGCCAGTCGCCCTCAGGTGTAACTCTATCACTGCATGCCCCAGACAACTTTTCTTGAATGCTCTCCAAGCAGAACATTCATAAATGATTTATTTAATCAATACTGATAAATACTTACAGAGCATCCTCTCTACAGGGAGGTGCCAACCAGAGGCTCTGAACTCACTGCTTACTGCTCACTCGTCCCCACCGTGTCAGTGATCGGGGGATTCGGGACAGGTCTGTGTGGCTTAAAAAGTATTATTCTGGCCAAGATGGAGGCCTAGGTGGAAACACTGTGCCTTCTCCCACAACCAAGTTTGAATACAACAAAGGTTTAGTCAACAAAGACACAGCCAAAGAACAGGAAATTGAACTATACAGAAGTCCAACAACAACGAACCTTTCAACCGGGACCAGTAAGAGGGGCGGAGCCAGCAGCGGAGCAGGGTTGAGCAGGAAGGATCCCCCGACCCAGGCACACAGGCAGCGTGGACCCAGTCGGGGTGCGGGGCAGACTGATCGCAGTCACACATTCACGCACAGTGAGACGGACCTCGTGGGCCCCAGCGGGCGAACCCAGTGGTTGAGGACTCACCGCGGTCACACATTCGCACACAGCGACACAACCAAGCGACTGACTTGCCCTGCTCTGGTAAACACCTAGGGCTCCGATCCTGATACGCTCCTAATATGTAACAGACACAAACAGTCCAAAAGATGGCTCAAGAAGAACTCAAAGCCCCAGAGCCGATAACTCTAAGTGACCAAGAGATTGCCAGCCTCTCAGATGCACAGTTCAAAACACTGGGCATCAGGATGCTCACATAACTGGTTGATTATAGTCATAAATTAGAGGAACATATGAAGGCTAAACTAATTGAAAGGAAGCGAAATGTCCAGGAAACCAATAGTGATGGAAAGGAAACTGGGACTCAAATCAAGGGAATGGACCAGAAGGAAGAATGAAACATCCAACCAGAAAGGAATGAAGAAATGAGAATTCAAAAAAAAAAGGAGAGGCTTAGGAACCTCCAGAACATCTTTAAATGTTCCAACATCCGAATTATAGGGGTACCAGAAGGGGGAAAGAAACAGCCATGAGCGGAAAACTTATTTGAACAAATAATAAAGGAGAACTTCCCCAGTCTGGAAAAGGAAATAGACTTCCAGGAAATCCAGGAAGCTCACAGAGGGCCAAAGAAGTTGGACCCAAGAAGGAACACACCAAGGCACATCATAATTACACTAGCCAAGATTAAAACGAAGGAGAGAATCCTAGAAGCATCAAGGGATAAGGGGACAGTCACCTACAAAGGAGTTCCCATCAGACTGTCAGCGGATTTCTCAAAGGAGACCTTACAGGCAAGAAGGGGCTGGAAAGAAGTATTCCAAGTCATGAAATCCAAAGACCTACAGCCAAGATTTCTTTATCCAGCAAAACTTTCATTTAGAATGGAAGGACAGATAAAGTGCTTCTCAGATAAGGTCAAGTTCAAGGAGTTCATCATCACCAAGCCCTTATTATATGAAATGCTAAAGGAACTTATGTAAGGAAAAGAAGATAAAAAATATGAACAGTGAAAGGACAGCAAACTCACAGTTATTAACAACCACATCTAAAACAAAAGCAAACCAAGAGGACAGCTAGATCGGGAGTGGAACCATAGAAATGAAGAACACATGGAGGGTTAGCAACAGGGGAGTGGGAGGAGGAGAAGGGGGGAGAAGGTACAGAAAATAGCATAGACAGCAGGCAGAACATAGATAGGGGGGAGGGCAAGAATAGTAGGGGAAATATAGAATCTAAAGGACTTGAGACACGTGGTTATAAACTAAGGGGGGGAGAATGGTGGGGGAGGGGTGTGCAGGGTGGAGGGGAATGAAGGGGGGAATAGAACAACTGTAATGGTATAATCAATAAAATATATATATTTTAAAAAGTATTATTCTAATCTTTAAATTTCCTTTCCATAGTGTTATTGGAAGATTAATAAAGTTATTAGAAGTGAAGCACTTAGACTAAGAAATTACACTGCAAAGAGATTCAATGCACTTCAAGCATGGAAATGCACAGAGTGAGGTTAGTTTTTGTCATCCTCATCATGACCATCATTCTATTACTATTACCATTGTTACTGGACAAAACACAGGATTTACATATTTTTTCTTCCTTAAAAACACGTAACTACCAGCTTATTCTGGGACAAAAGGAAAAATAGTAAGTATAAAGTGAGAATAAACAAATTATTGTAAAATGCAGATAATAGTGCCTACTTCACAGAGTTCTTATGAAGATTAAAATCAAGTGCAAAATTCCTGACAAATGGTAGATACTCAGAAGCAGTTGTTATTATAACAAATGCATTCAGCTTTGTTAGTATGTCACAAAAGTGACACCAAATTTTTTTTTAAAGTTTTAAAATGACAGCCATAAATTGCTATGGTAATAATTATCCCTTTCCCATAATATGTTTATGGCCATAGATGCTTCTCTATAGCCTCAAAAAAATAAAATGGAAAATGTTCACCAGCAGAGTCTTTGTTCTGCTGTGCAGCCTACAATCCCCCTGTGAATACGGGGGATCTTGCACAATCTGGGGTCAACTATGATGACAAAGAGTCACCGCAGCACATTTGCAGGTTTGGTCCATTAACAGGGAGGAAGCAAAATGAGGTCTTAATACTCTGCTCTAGACCAGGGTTTCTCAACCTCAGCACCTCTGACGTTTTGGCAGGATAAGATTTTGTTGTGGGGAGACTGTAATATTGAAACTGGAAAGGTGGGTGTTCATGCGAAGTAGTGACAAAAATTGAACCTTTATGTGCACTTTATTCAGATACAGTGATCTGAGAAGGTGGCAGGTTATGTACCCTCAAAAACTGTCTTAACATCTCATCTCAAGCCAACATTTTTATCAGGAAAAGAAAGGGTAGGTACGGTGTTCGAAAAAAGGGTTAATTGGATAAGAGTTGCCGTTTGGTGGCTATTTTCTTAGTATTTCTTTACCTGCTGATCAAGACTTCTTTATCTGCCTCACTGATGTTGCCTCCCTGGAATACGATGGCGCACACCCCATCTCCATCTCTTGCAGACCCCCTGGGGCACAAAGGTAGAATTGCTTGTCGGCCTCCTGGAGTTACATTCCAGTTCCTGAAATAACAGCTTTCCACATGCATCAATCACCTACGTCTGTTAACTAGGACTGAAGCTAAAAATCTTTAACTCTTGAGTTCCCCCATCAATGTGACTTAGGATGTTTAGCAGCTTCTCTGGCCTCCACCCACTAGGCCCAGTAGTACCGTCTCCCTGCTCAAGGATGGTGAGCAGATTGACTTCAGACATTGCCCACTGTTTGCTAAGGGAGAAAATTACCCCTGGTTGAGAACATTTATTCTAGACATATGTGTCTGTAAGCTTTTAAATTTTGGTTTTTCTCATTAACAAAATAAACCGTTTGGTTACCTTTACCTGACATTCCAATTCACTAGTATCATTTTAGTGTTTTGATTCATTTGAAAAGTGAGTAGTTCAGATTTAGATCCTCGAGAAATCGTTTTTGCAGAAAGAGGCGTTTGTGTGAGGCTGGCAGGATTTTGTGAGATAGAGAGTAGACAGGAGGGAGACTGCACGTGTTGGGGAAATTTAGCCTTGGAGGAATAAAACTAGCAAAGACTAGGATCTAGGAGAATTCCTACCTGGTTTGGCACATTCCCCGTAAATTACATGTGATCGAGGTTTAGGAGGTGAGGGACCCACAAAGGCAGATCAATGTATTATTAAGTGTCTGAGTAAGACAGAGTAAGTCAAAATCTTCTTATTCAACTGAATATGTTCTGTAGGACAGAAAAAAAATATGGCAATGAGCCTTCTCTAGAGCAGAGGTTGATTCTGATTTATGAATCAGGATCAATCCAGATTGGGTCTTAAGTAATGTTCAATTACCTCTACCCCTTCTTAGACAAATCAATTAAACGTCAAATATCCAAGACTTACTGTAACTGTTTACTGAGTACATATTATATGTCAGTATATGTTTATTGATGAAAGAGACAGAGAGAAAGAGAGAAACATCAATGAGAAAGAGAAACATCAATCAGTTGCTTCCTGTGTATGCCCTGATGGAAGATCAAATCTACAACTGAGGTATGTACCTTGACCAGAAATCAAACCTGAGATTTTTTGGTGATTTTTTTATGCTCCAATCAACTGAGCCACCTGACAAGAGCTTAAATAGTCAATTTTTACTCACCATTCTCCTTATTTATGAGCCACTAAGACATTCAAAACTTCTAGAGTACTCTAAGATTATCTTTTATCTTTCCTAATAAGCCGCCTTCATCACAGAATATATTTGTGAGGAGTTCTGTTTCTTAGCACCAGATACTTATTAATCACAGAAAGAAGATATAATTTTATGTATAAGCCAATTTAAAAATAAATTCAATCATGCTTCCAGATTAAGAATTCACCATGTAAACATTTCTGCTTCTTAACTATCAATGAGCAAATAAAAGATTTTCTTAGGTTTATAAAGTGGTATTTTTCTGTAGTCATTTTGAAAAATGTCAAAATTGTATGTGCAGAAGGATAGATAGATAGATAAAAAAGGAAAATATGGCCCCAGCATTTTATAATTTTACATTCCTGTTAAGGAATGTAATAAATTATCCTATAGTGGAGGCAACAATAAAAATAAAAATAAAAAATAAAAATAATACATACAATTTTTGTTTGATAAGAATTATTTTAAGAGAAATAAGATTTGAACAAGAGTAACTAAATATTTCACAGAAAACATGAGATTTGAGTGGTCCTTTAGGTCTGCTCTGATGCAAGGGAGTCAGCATAGGTAAGAAATGAACAAGATGAACACCACAGATCATTGTGGGCTGGAGCAAAATGGGAGTTAACAAGTTCGACAAAACGAGACTGGAAAAAAATTGTGGGACAGAATTTTGGAGGATATGAGTCTAAGTAGAGTTTCATTTTTTTGTCAGTGAACAATTTGTGTTGCACTTGCATTTTGAATGTTTTTTCTTTGAAGTCAGAATTTTGATTTTATCACGCGATTTAGAATATAATTCCTGTGATTTCCTCATAAGAAAATCTATGGGCCAAAGAATTAAAGGGGCGTTTGGAATACACAGTGATGAATAGATTTAGTCTTTTACTAGTGTTCTAGCCAAAGAAAACGTAGTGAAATTAAATGGGACATTTTGGTGGGAACCTGCCCTCGCTTCACGTGTCTACTTCTGATGAATTGTTCAGGAGAACTTAATACAGAAAATTTTCTACAGTTCTTTGTTCAACAGGGCTGTATTACAGTTTTTGTATATCTATGATAGCATTCCTTCTATTATTCCTTTTGTGATGTACTTATTTCATTAATCATAATGTCCTCCAGGTTCACCCATGTTGTCACAAATGTTGACACTTCAACTTTAATACTGAAAGACATTCCATTTTATGTATATGTTACATTTTCTTTACCTGTTTATCTGTAGATGGACATTTGGATTGTTTACATTGTGAATCTTGCCTATTGTGACTAATTCTGCATTAAGTGCCAAGCGTGCAGGTATCTCTTCAGCATCTTGATTTCAATTTTTTGAGACATATACTCAAGAGTTGGTTTCCTGGGTTATAGAGTAGTTCTATCTTTGATTTTTAAGTAATTCCCATAATAGTTACATGTTGTGCTTATACCATTTTACATCCCCAACACTACTGTACAAGGGTCTTGATTTCTTTTCATCCTCACCATCACTTAGTATCTGTAATTTTTGAACAGCCATTCTAATAGGAATAAGGTGATGTCTCATTGCAGTTTTGATTTGCATCGCTCTGATAATTAGTGAAATATCTTGAGCACATTTTCATATACCTGTTTCCCATTTGCACTTTTTCTTTGGAGAGATGTGTATCCAAGTCCAAACTTGTCAAATAGCATACATAAACATGTACAATCCTCCTTAGAAGATTATGAGCTTGCTGGTTTCACAGAACTTAGTATTCTTTCTTTATACTTTACCTAAGATACTCATTACAAATGGTATGTTATTCTTGATATAAGTATATTCATTTGAACCTGAATATTAGTCAGGATTAATGTTAAGTCTCATAATAGAAATATTAATCTTCACAATGAACTGCTTTTTTTCTTTTTGTCTTTTGATTTAAATTTTAAAATTATGTTAACATTTCATGTGTTTTTGTAACCAGAAAAAACTTAAATACGCAAGTTCTGTTTCTGTAGGACTTTGCAAAGATACTCTATTAGCTTCTCCCTTAAATAACATTTACTAGTACACTTAACAGCTGTTACCATTTACTTAGAATCTTTTTGAATTATGTCCATGCCAATTTTCATTGTGTAAGCCAAAAGAAATAAGATATGCAAAAATATGGGAAATTATGGCAGACCCAAAATTGTGTATTTTGGATAACTGATATGAGTTTTTGTTACTTTAATCTTACCAATAGACAATGCTTCTACTTAAATTTTTGAGTCAAAATTCTCTTTTTTATGTTAAATCTTTTATTTGACTAAATTGGTAATAGTAGCACTATAAACATTTTTATTCAACTAGAATATTTAGTTGTACTTCATGTAAATTCTACTCCATGTAAAATCCTTAATTCCTGCTAACGCTAAACTAAACAGAACTTATATTTTCTAAATTGCATAACAGTAAAAAAATTAATTTAGACACCAGATTTCTTTTACTCAAACACTTCATTTATTATTGGGTATTTACAAATTCTCAGAACTTATCATTTCTTTCAAAAATATTATTAAATTGAACTTCAAACACAGTCATATTGTTAATAAATGGTATTTATTAAGCTTATATTAAGTATAAGAAAGCATTTTTAGTATTTTTCTTGTATTAACTAATTTAATCTACATGGAAAATTTTCTGTGGCACACATAATTATCCCTTTTCTTTTTCAGATTCAGAAACCAAAGGACAGATGTTTAAAAAAAATCTTGTTTCTTCGTAGCAAAATTTAAAGAGTGAGAAAGCTGAACTCTAAGTCCAATCCATCTGAAGTCTGAGGTTTTTGTTTTTCATTTTTGGTTTTTAAACTCGGCGGAGGCATATAAATTCTCATGCTTTCACAGTATTTCCTTTTCCATCCTATTGGCTGGTCTCCTGCATTTTAGGTGTTTTAGGCAGAGACACCAGGAATCTGACAGACAAGAACTGATGTTACGAACAGGAAAGCTTTCCACGTGTTTTGATTCTGACATTGCATGTCGTTTTCATTTTTCCGCTCTGTCTTCTACTGTTCTGGGTCTTTAGAAATTTGTCTTCCTCTTGTCCTTTTGGACTGACTGGCAGAACCTACTTGGTGAAAGTTGTTCATGTAAGCAGACGTACAAACTGGTAACGACAGAGAGGCGTGACTAAATTTACATCAGAAATGACACTGAAAATAATACTTTAGAATCAGTCATTTGTTTCTGATGGTGAAAAATGATGAGAAGGGAACAATTCAGTAATCTAAATGCTGATTTTCCCTGACTGGACAGACTAAAACAATGTAGTGATGAATCTCATCTCAGCCTTTTTATACAGATCTGTAAAGTAAGTTACTTCATTTGGATACAAATATCTAGCTAAAAAAGGAACAGAAAGAAGGTGTAACATTTAAATATCATGTCAAACATAATGGCATTCTGACTTGAAATAAGAATACAATTCTACACATAAAAATAAAATTTAAGAGCTTACATACATCTTCATACAGAGTTTCAACATATCATTCTTCAAGTTGTCCTAAAGTTCTATTTTGATCTTAGGCTGTTTTGACATGAGAATGATAATATGTTCTGTCTCAGTACATTAAGGTATCTTTCAATTATCATGCTTAAAAAGCTACTGTTTATTGGTCTACTGATTCATCACTTACATAATGATGTTCTTAATAATAATAGTGCCTAACATATATGTTCTTATGAGAATTGATTAACAATTATGAGGACGTTAGAGCAAGATGTGATAGATCATAAACACAGGATTAGTATTAGACATTATTTTCATTCTTACTGCTATTTAATTGCATGCAGGACAAGACAGTATGGCCATATAAGAGATCATCTGTTCCCTGAGACCCATGAACTCTCAGAAGCCAAAGGGAATAAGGAAATGGATGTAAAGCAATGAGGGCGACATTTGTTATTATAGCAGTGGTTGTTGACATATTAAACATAACTCTGAAGAGTTGGGGGTGGGGAAGATGATCTTAAAATTTGTAGCTACCTCTTTCATCTGTTGCCCAATCTCAAAGGAGGAAACAACACATCCTTCAAAAGGCATATGGTTTCATGTATCTTTCCATCAGGATGGTGTTTAAATTAAGCCTAGAGGCATAAAAACATACATTGTTGAAAAACAAAACAAACCACAACAAACAAAAGCAAAACAAAACAAAAATACAAAAAAGAAGGCTAAGTACAAAATTCTTTAATGTTCCCAACCTAGTCCCATATGCTAAAGTATATCGTTTTAATCTAAGAAAACACGCAGAACAGATGGCATGTCGGTGGCAGCCCCAGTTAAGCTAATCTTTTGTTATGAAAGACTGTTGCTGCCCATATTTCTGATTTATTCTACCCAAGTTAAATGTGCATTTTAAATGGCAAGTATGACAGTAGAAGCAATTAAATATTTGTGCTATTCTGAATCCTGATGACCATTTATGGACAAATTTGCCATATAAAAATAAAGTCATTTTCAAATGTGATTTTTATTTATAGTGTGTCTAATTTTTTCCCCTGAAGATAAATCCCAAATTACTCAATGCTGGATATAAGACTTATTTCTGTATGCTGTGGATGTGCATGGCCCAGATAAGTTCCTCATATTTTATAGAGGGTACACCTTTTAATTTTAAATTAATTATTGTAGTCTCTGTTCCTGGTTATAGCATTTTGCCTTAATGTATGTCAGACATTTGGAAAATCTATTTTTTCAAATATGTCAGATATATTAAATACCTATTTCTGTACTACAGTTTTTGTAAATACAGTCAATCTATGGGTAAGTATCATTCTCCAAACTCACCCAAAATTTTGGTAAGATAAATAGTGCCCTTGATAGGCTGATATCCTAATTGGTACCAGTTAAAGCATACTCAACTGACTACTGAAAAAGAATTTGGATGATAGATTTTCTTTTCCCCATATGACATATTATATGTAACAGCACAAAAATACAATAAAAATTGTGATCCTTTAGAAATAGGTTCAAAACTTAAATTTTCTATTTATTTATCTATACATTAGGAAAATTTTATGATTTTTTTACATTTACTATAGAATACTAACTGTTTCATGGGATTATATTTAAAATAAATCAATATATTACATAAAATTTCTAGTGTATGTCATCATACAATTAAATCTTACTAGTTCCTCCATTTTCTGTTTCTCTAAGTGCTTCATGCTACATACATTCCCAAGATTTATATTAACTAAATTTTTTACTTTCCAAATATACTGAAATGTATCAAAACAAAAGGTAATTTATTTTATCTGCATAATATTTTCTATGAAACTTTCCAGTAATACATTCTAGAGGTTTGGAATTTTATCTAAAAAGTCAAATATATGATAATGAAAGGCAACTAGATTTCAAGGGATGAGGACACAATGGAGTATATTGATGCCCTATTACAAAGTTGTACACCTAAATTATATGTAATGTCAACCAAAGTTACCCCAATAAATTTATTTATACAAACAAAAGTTCTTTTGTGTATTCAATTAATTTTATCTAAAATTATTAGAATATGTCATTAAAAATATGAACAAATAAATGAATATGAATCAAATAAAAATGATTTCAACTAAGAATTCTATACCTAGCTTAAATATCAATTAAATATAAAGGTAGAATGAAAACATTTCTAGATTAAAACATTCAAATAATTTTAGAAATTTATATAAATTTTAGTTGTTGTTATATATTTTCATTTTAATTGCATTTTTCCATTACCACTTTTCCCTCCTATGCCCTCTTCTACCTCCACCCACTCCCCTTCCCCCTGTAATCACTACAGTGTTGCTCACGCCCATGAGTTCTTTCTTCTTTTTTTGTTTTGCTCAATCCCTCCACCCCACCACACCCCTTGGTGCTGTCAGCCTGCCCTCTGTCTGAGTCTGTCTTGATTTTGTTTGTTAGCTCTGCTTGTTCATTAGATTCTATATAATGAATGAAACCATATGGTACTTGCCTTTCTCTGACTCTCTTATTTCACTTAGCATAATGTTCTGATTATATTTTTAACAGTTTAATAAAAAGTTCCTCAAACTTTGTCATAAAGCACCAGATAATTAATATTTTAATCTATGTAGGTCCTATACAGCTCTGTCATGGGTAACCTCTGCAACTGTAGTGTGAAAACAGACATAGGCAAAACATAAATGAATGGTGCAACTGGTTTTTAATAAAATTTTACTTTAAAAAAGTTTAAAATAATGATACACCTATAGACCTATTAGAATTGTCCAAAAAAACCCCTGATAATATAAAGTGTTATCTTTGAAAAGTAGCTGCAATTAATTCATTGCAAATGGTGCAACCAGTTTGTAAAACAATTTGGCAGATTCTGACACAACCAAATATAGCCTTAGCATGCAATCTTATAATCACCTTCTGAGGTATTTACTTAAATGATTTGAAAACTTATGTCCATCTGCATGTAAACATTCAGAGCAGTTTTATTTATAATTGTTAAAAACTGGAAGAAACCAAGAGTTCCTTCAATAGGTGAACGGATAAACAACCTGAGACACATCCATACAATGAAATATTATTGAGCATTAAAAAATCAAGCAAACAATTGATTAAGCTTTGAAAAAGCATGAATAAATCACAAATTTATATTTCTTAGTGAATGAAGCCAGTCAGGAACATCGACATATCGTAGGTGTCCAATAACATGACAGCCTGGGAAAGTAGAACTATATCGGAAGTAAAAAGATGGGAGGAGCAGGGGTTTCATAGGAAAAGCACCTGTGATTATTTTTAGATGCTCACCTACAAGTTCTTCACATGTTCTGGTTGTACTCGCTCCATCTCAGATCAGGTGAAGTCTCCTGTGAAAGAATTCCTGATTTCACTTTCCAAGAGGGTTCTCACATTGTATAATTTATTTCTTCCATGTAATTCATTATAATCTGCAATCACGTTTTTATATATTTCATATATTTTTTTGGTCTCAGTATGTAAACTCTGTTAGGGCATAATTGTTATCTCATGTTTCTGCTATTTTTTCCTAGTATTTGCCCTATATAATTAAAAAATTAACTTGAATACAAGTTGTAAGAATCATAGAGAAAACACCTAGATATAACTATCACTCAGATTCACCAGGTTTAATATTTTGCAGCTTTTGTTTCTGTCTTTCTATGAAAGTGCATGCACGCAAGCAAAATTCTTAGAAACTTAAAAAAGCAAATTATAACCATTGTTACTCTTTACTTCTCCAGTGCGTATCACTTCAGAAAGATCTTTATTACCATTACCACAGCACAAAGAAGAATCCAGTATATTTAACACAATATGTTGTTATTTTTCTCAATAATAAACTTTGAAGTTATTTTAATATTCTTGATTCAAAAAAATGCATTGCATTTTTATGCCCCATGTGATTTTAGTTTCACTTACTCCAGAATTGTTATGAACTGATGTTTTGAAAAGAACAGGATGGGAGTTTTGTAGAATACTCCTCTTTGGGTTTATCAAGCTTTTCCAGCTGCTCATATTCAGATTTTACATTTTCATGAGAAATGTCACCTAAAGGGTGGTTCATATTTATTAAAGGACAGTAGGAGACACTTGATGGCAATGTACCCCATTATTATCAGTGTCAATCTTGATTATTTGGTTAAGATGAATTCTGCCAGTTTTTCTCCATTGTCAAGTTAACGATTTCTTTTTTAATGTACGAGTAATGTGTGGTGATACATTCTGAGGTGGTATAACTATCCCTATCGTCTTCAAGTTTTTGTCCAGTGGTCTTAATAGCCACATATTTTTTATATTATTGTTTCTATATTTAATACTTAGCATTCTATTGTAAGGGATAGTCTGCCTCCCCATTGTAATGATTTACATACTGAATACATTTTAAACAATAACTGCCGTTATACATATATTGTGTGCATGTGAGAAAGTTGGTTTGTCAAAGAAGAAAATAACACAGAGCACGAAAAAGTTGCAAGGAAATGACCCAAGGTACATTGCAGGTAAACATGGCAGAGAAGGGCTAATTGGCATAGTACTATTCAAGGTGTTTATTCAGTTAATTATATTTAACAAGAATAAAAAACAGTTTTATGGAAGTCAAAGAGAACAAGTTTTAAAGAAGTGTTTATTTACTTGGGCCAAATGTTATTGTTTTAGAAGATAATAAGGGTAGAAATGAGCTGTTCCACTTAAGAAAATTCTTGATATAACAAATGGAAAATCAGATGTGTGAAATTTGGTGCATAAAAATTATCTTTAGGGAGCCATCAAAAGAATCAATAATAGAGAGTTAAGTCAATCAAATTTAGACAAAATTTCCAGGAACTGTTATAGTAAGAATAGAGAAAATAGTTGTACCTAAAGTAAATGAAAGGATTTTTTAATGTAAGAAAATAGGCATGTGTGTAATTGATTTCCAGGTGTCTGTACAAGCAGTGTGCTACAGGTAATTAAGGAGTATAAGGAAAATGCAACATCAAAGTCCTTCAGATGTTAGGGCTAAATGAACGGGACTGGCACAGCCAGAGTCCTCTAATTACTTCAATCAAGTGGGAAGAGGGACTTTAAATGAGCATACTAAAATAGTTGTAACATATTTAAATAGTCCAGTACAGTTTCCATGGTGTTTTCTTTTATCTAAGGAACCATATTTAATAATGATAAACACCTAGTGAGGGAGGTACTGTATTCTCATTTTCCCCAGGCAGTAAATTACACATGGAGTCGTAAATCATGTTCAGACTTACAGCTAATCATAAATTGTATTTAAAGTTACAAATCATATATTCATGATGCAGAAGACCTGGGACTTTATTCCATTTGGGGGAGGTGTGCTTGTACCCATACTGGGATGGGAGGTGGAATCACAGACAATTCAGCTTTTAAATTGCATTCGAGATGTGAAAAATATCCTGGAGTATACGATGATGAAAACCACACTATAGAACAGGATGCTGTGTGGATGAAAGACACTGAGGCAGGAATGTGCATGGCGTGTTTGAAAAAGGACAAGTTGACTGCTTGGGCTGGGACACTTCTGATTCTTTTCTACGTTCCCAGGAGGCTGGGTGTACAGTATGTCACAGTCCTCGAAGCACTGCAGCTGTGCCCTCCCAGCTTGTCCGCCATGCTGAGCACTCAACAAACAGGGGCTGTGTTTTGATTCTCCTTGTCTCTATGGCCTGGCACAGAGCTTTGTACCCCAGGTATATTTTCTGAATAGATGAAAGAAACAAAAGTTGAAGATGAAAAAGTAATTTGAGGCAAGGGCAAAGTTTCCAGCCTCAAAAGTGATTGTGTCAAAAAGTCACATACTTCCCAGTTGTCTTGATTTAAAAGGAGGCATTCATTTTAAACTTTACAAATGAGATCTATGGCTTGAGAATATATTTCCATTAAAATGAAAGTAAAGTGTTCAGAACTGTGTTCCTGCCTATCTTAGAAGATTTTAGTGGATTAACAAGGACTGATGAATTTAGCTCAGTTTTGCTAGGATTCATTAATGATTGAACTTGGGAGAAGGCAATTTTTAAAATGATACCATATTACAGTATACTAGTGTAACTAATAATAGTCTTAGAGAAAGGGAATTACATTTCATCTTCTAATAATTCTTCTTTTTTTTTAAAAAAGGTCCAGGCTAGAGTTAAAATGGTGATTAAAGACCATCAGTCTTGCTTGGCCTTTCCCAAGGCAGGGTGAATGCAGGGAATGAACTGTAATGAACCAAACAAAAATTAAAAGTATGGCTGATCTTTCCTTATAAATTGATGTCAGTTCACTAGGAATTTCTGCCTTACTTTGAATTCAAACCAAGGACGAGCATTACAATTAACACTAGGTACAGTCAACAGAACAAGTGGATACTTTAAGTAAAAGTGTGTGTCCTTGTGAAGTGACAATGTGTTCTCTCCAAGGGCGAGATATTCCGATGGGTCCAGATCAACCCTAGCAGTTAAGAAGGCACTTAGACACGGCTGAAGATTTAAGTGGCTATTTTGATTACATTAAATATATATAAAGCCAATTAACCATCTATGTTGAGAGAAAGGAAATGACATTATTAAAGGTAATGTTCAACTCATTTTATAATATCTTTTCAATTAAGATAGCCAAGATCTTCTAGCAAAATATTTAATTTGAGATGCCTCTCCTGTTGACTTAAAGATTAATGGAAAAAAACAACAAAGCCATGTAACTGAAGAACAATGGCAGATACAAATGCAATTGTAACTCCAAACAAAAGAGATCAAAAACTTTTAGTCACAGAATATTAACCATTCAGTAATTCTAAGGTTTCTAGATTTATGTTTAGATATGCATATATGAAAATTTCTGGTAATACATTTCAAAGATTAATTGCTATAACTTAGCTGTGATAAAAATATATAATTGATTTATAAACACAAAAAGTAACCAGGATGAATGCTTTTAGGTTACTGAAGCATGTTGAATTCTAAAGACGATACTCCAAAATTTCTATCCCCGGGTAATCAAATTAAACACAAATCTAGGTACTCCTGGGTAGCTACTTTGTCGATGGAATCAAGGTTGCTAAGTAGCTGATTTTAGGTAGGAAGATTATAAGGGATAATCCAGTAAGTCCAATGAACCCCTAAAGATGGAGCAGAAGTAGTAGAGTTAGAGATATTCATAAGAAGGGGGAAGCAAAGGAGAGTGTGATAGACAGGTGTGAGTTCTTTGGAACTTGCAAAGGATTCAACACAGGGTTGATGGCATGGAGGGTACCAGCTATTAGAAAATGCAGGTGGCCTCTGGGAACAGAAGATGAACTCTGACCAAGAGTCAGGAAGAAAACAGTGGGTCCCTCAGTCCTAGAGTTGCAAGAAACTGAATTCTGATAACAATCTCGATTATTGTCCCCATGACTCCAGGAAGAAACACAGCCTTGCCATACTTGCTCAGCTCACATGGGCATCTGACCTACCACAGTGTGAGATAACAAATTTGTGTTGCTTTAAGCTGCCAAATGGCTGGCAATTTATTATGACAACAGAAGAAGACTAATGCAGTTACTTTTATTCTTACACCTAAGAAGAATATGACCTAGTTGAGAATTGTTTCACCAGGAAAAAATTGTGGATAATAAAGAGAAGCTGATGTTATCAGAAACAGTGGATCATTTATTAGAGAAGATGTATACACTATAATTTGACCTCTATCAGATTCATTTCTCTGTCAGGGAGTTCATTTCCTGAGATTATGTAATGTCCTTCTGAGATCATAAAAGTGGTGTTCTCATATGCCATGAATTTTTACGTTATTCTTTCTGGGAAACATTTACTAATTTCAAAATGTTTCCTGAAATTTGTACTGTGTTTAGAGAAGATATGAGAATCCTAATGACACTTAAGTTTTTAGACATGCAAATTATGAAACGTTTTATTAACAGTTGTATTTACCAATTATTTTTAGACAACACAAAGAATAATGTGTCACAATAATAAATATAATACATAGTGTGGGGGCAACTTTGCCAGCAAGCCCCCCCATCCACCATGGATGAAAATGAAACTACGAAGACATGATCTGCTTGGGGAGGAGAGGTGGGCAATCTCTCAAAGGAGAAGGACCAAGGACCTCTTCTTCAATGGCTTTTATTAGGTTGTAATACACAGGAATACAGGTAAAGCTCATCAATCAATGTCAGGCGGCAAGGATCAAACAGTAGATACCATTTCAAAGAAATCTGAGGGCTTAACCTGAGTCAGTGTCTGTCAGGTAAGGGGGCTGCAAAAACTTTGGGAGACATACTCATTTCCTGCTCAGACCTTTAACATATGAATGAAAGCACTCTTAGCAAAGCAGGCTTCACAGGACTTTAGGAACTCTTTCTTATGCCTGATCACCCCGGATCCCACTCTAGCTGGCAAGGGGCTGCACCGCCCTCCAAGTCATAGGTTTTTAGGCTTAAGTGGATTTGAGACAGGAAGTGCTTCTCCCAGATGGAAATAGGGACTCAAGCTATTTCAGAATAGCTGAGGGGGGCAAGGGTCCATCACTCCCTCTTTGTTGCAGCCCCCCGAGTCCTTCCTTGAGGGTTTGCCAAGTGATTATGTCTGGCTTAGGTTGCCCCCCCACCCCGAGGAGTCTAAACCTGTCTCTGACTAACCAACCAAGCATTGGGGGCCAGAGATGGATGAAACAGAAGCAGCGCTGCTGCCAGAGACAAGCTTTGTCTCCTTACTGGCTTACAGTCTGGAGGCTGCTTACTCAGCCTTAGTCATGGGGGGAAGTTACAACTCCTGAAACCAGGCAGAGCAGTTCCCAACAACATAAGAAATAAAGAGCAACTTATTAATATATTTTAAGGTATACCCAAGGCTAATACATATGCTCAAAACAAAGTTCTTGCTAGTGAAGAATTTTTCATTGTGTCCAAGTATTGTCTGTTTATATTGTACAATCAGCATTTTAGCAACAGAAACCCGTTGGACACTAAGCTTTGCTATTCATGACTATGTAACACTGGATGAGTGTAGGGAATCCGTTTGTTCTAAGTCAAGCAAATGTGACTCAGCCCAGTAAGGAAAACCTCTAGGAGCAAAGTTGTTGGGCAGGAGCCAGACCCTCAAATCGGATTTGTCCACGGTAATCAGTCCTAGAAAATGCATTCGCACTGCTATGGCTTGCTCTTGCTAAAACTCCCTCACCCTGGTCTAAAACAGTAGACGTTTATTGCCTATCTTCAGAGTAGTTTCCAAAGCCTGTGTGAATTTTTCCAAGGACGGAGCTAATCAGCTGGCAGCCTTTCCCTTCTGCATTTGTTATTTTCATTTCCTTGATTGTACCTAAAATGTAGACAACAGTATTCTATGTAATAGATAATAAATCCTTCTTTGATGTAAGACCTGAGAAAAACAACAAAAGCCTGTCCGGGCAAGGGTCAGTGCGCTCTCCCCTTGAGAGAAGCGGTTGCAGGACTCTCATCTTTTTTTTTTTCTTAAAAAATTTGTACTTTTTAAAAAAACTTTCTATAACACTTTTATTTTAACTTTTGAGTCAGTGAAAGCAAATAATTTTGTGTTAGTGAACCAATATATAACATTACAGTATTCATAAATATATTTTCTCTGAGTGAAAATCATTATTTCAAAACATGGTTACAATTAATCTGCTCTTTTGTACTGCAAACACTTAAAAGTACAACTTTTATAAAAATAACAGTAATTATGCAAGATCATTAAAAAAGTTTTGGTTTACTATTCTCTCTATAATCCAGGTAATTCAAAGTAGCTCTTATTTGGTGTAAACCAATTAACATTTGCAATAGGACTCTCATCTTAGGAGACTACCACACAGTCCCTTTTCCTCCACAGGACTGCTGCAGTCTGGGCATTTGTTTTCGTCTTCAGCCACAACACACACACTCTGCTGGCCAGTCTGCCACAGACGAGATGCAGAACCTTTCTAAGACACATTTCTCATTTGTAAAATGAACAATGGTCATAGCTCCTTCCTTGGGTTGTTAGAAGGATTAATTAAGGTAATGAATATGAAGTGATTAGCACTATGCCTACCATGGAGTAACCTAAACATTCAACAAATGTTGGTGAACTAATGATAATCACCATTAATCATCATTATCATCTATTTTGTAAAATCATACTTATGAAAACCCATTTTTATACTATTGACTTACTAGTGTTTTTTAGGTAGCTCCATAATTGCCCAGAGTTATAAACACAGCAAAGAAAAACTTTTGTATTTGTTTCCTTTTACTTGTTATGTTGCCTTACCTTCTTTATAAATTATTAAAGAAACAATTTATCTCCAAGTTCTCTGTGCTATGGACAGGCTAGTTTTGGTTATTTGTAATAAAAAACTTTTATAAACATGTCTAAAATATACCATTTTACAACTTTTGAAATTATATTCTAAAGGCAAATTGCTAGGAGTACAACTTTCATCTTTAAAAAAATATGGTGCTGCCAATTTACAATAATCAAGTGATGGAAGCAACCTAGGTGCCCATCAGTAAATGAATCTAAAAACTATGGTACATTTACACAATGGAATTCTATGCAACAGAAAGAAAGAAGGAGCTCCTACCCTTGGCAATAGCATGGATGGAACTGGAAAGCATTATGCTGAGTGAAATAAGTCAGGTGGTGGAAGACAAACACCATATGATCTCACCTGTAACAGGAAGCTAAACAACAAAACAAACAAGCAAGCAAAATATCACCAAAGACACTGAAATAGAGAACAGGCTGACAGGGACCAGAGGGGAGAGGGGAGGGAATTTCAGGGAAAAAGGGGAAGAAGTGTTTATAGGAACAAGTATAAAGGACACATGGACAACAACTAAGGGGAGGTGGAAATGGGAGGTAGGAAGGGAGCACTGGGAGGTGGGTTGGGATGGGAGTAAAAGAAAAGTGTGCTTGGAAAACAATTAAAATAAATAAATAAAAATATATTGCTGCCCTGGCTGGTGTGGCTCAGTGGATTGAGTGCTGGCCTATGAACCAAAGGGTTGCTGGTTCCATTCTCAGTCACAGCAGATGCCTGGGTTGCAGGCCACGTCCCCAGTAGGGGGCTGCCACCGCACATTGATGTTTCTCTCCCTCTCTTTCTCCCTCCTTTCCTCTCTCTCTAAAATAAATAGAATCTTTAAAAAAGTAAAATAAAAATATAGAACTTAATTATTTTCCCACTATGAGAGGAATAACTTTACTAAATTCCTCACTCCACTGTGTTATAATTTACATTTTTAGTAAGTACTGGCTTTCTTCATTTTACATGAATTTATTTGTTCTTGGAAAATCTCACATAACATTTATATTATTCTTATTATAAACACTATATATATATATATATATATATATATATATACATTTAAACATAATTATACTCGTTGTTTTTCCAAGCCTATTTTTATTTTTAAGTTGTTTTCACTCCGTGCAGGTTTACAGCTTTATGTCATCCAATTAATACTTCTCTGTGATTTAATTATTTCAACATTTACACCATTATCACTGTCACAATATTAATCCAAATAGACTTCCAGTTGTTTTCTGCTTATTTTTCTGAGTTTATCTTGCATCTGCTTACATGACTTTCTATATCAGTCCTGCATAACAGAACTTGTTTTGGTGATGGAAATATTCTACATTTCCACTATCCAACAGACTGGTCACTAACCAAGTTTGGATACTGAACATTTTAAATAATACTAACAGAATTGTGTTGAAATACTTGGTCTTCTTAAAAATATTTATAGTATGCAACAACTATGATTTGTATTTTCCTGATATCAATGATATAATTGATTCCCCCTTTAGGTCAAAAGATAAATGTTAGCTATTGGCTAGTTACATCTAAAATTACATTCCCTTAGTTTATATTGATTGATATAGTTCTAGCTTTTTCTTCATTACTGTCAATTATTGAATATCCAATATGCCTTTCATTGACCTACATGAAATGAGTACTCTCTTTAGTTTATAAAATATATCCTGATTTATGATTATGACAGTGTGAGTGCTTCATAATTATGAATATATATTTTTTCATGTTTTTATCCAACCATATAATATGAAAAATATAGACACTTATTAAAGAAGATATAAGATACAAGAAATATTGCACATAGGACAATGCCACCTCAGTCCCTTTTAATGTAGGCACCAGGGGACCTCACACAGTGCCCTCAGTCACCATCAGTTGCCCATTGTATTTTCCGGAATCTCACCATTGTTCTGCAATCTCTTCCCTTTCAAAGGTTGTTTTAGTTTTGGGAAAAGTCAGAAGTCACAGGATGCCAAATCTGGACTGTAGTGAGCTGAGTCACCTGAGTGATTGGATGTTTTGTCAAAAGAACTCTGCAACCTAAAAACATTGAAACCTAAATCATATAATGTCTCTCTTCTACTCAATACTTAGTGTCTTTGCTTTCATTGAGAGGGAACACTGAAATCTCGTAAGGCCCTAAGCCCCTGTGTAGCCCTTGGGTGAAAACTCATAAATGTTCTACTCAAATCATGTCCTCCTCCAACATATATGCCATTCTGTGTGGAGGAACTTAAGGGTCACCTTTGAAAACACCTTTCATTTAACTCCCAATACCCAGACATTCATCAAAGCCCTGTCCTTTTTACTTTCTGTCCTAGTTTATTTTTCCATTCACTGTTACCCTCTTGTACAAACTATGTTATTTCCTGCCTGAATGACTGCAGTAACCTTGTAATGTGCTCTTTGAACACGAGCTGCTTTACTGCTCTGCACTCTCTACTGTTAATAGAGTGTATGGACAGCGTGTATGTACTTTTTCCAGTAGATACCTGGTCACATTATACTCACATGTAAAACTCCTTTCGTAACTTCTCATCACTATTTTCTTATTCCCAAATTCTTCAAAATGACCTATAACATCTCTTTGTGCCAGCTGACCACTGATTACCTACCATTCTCTCCCCCTGAATTAATTTTTGGGCTCCAGATCCAGCTCATCTTAAGCTCCTTGTAGTCACTCAAAGTCTGTGTTGTCCCCTATGCATCCGCAGTCTGGTCTGCAACCCTTATCTACTAATTTCTAATTATCTCTCTTTTACCAACTCAGATATGATTTCCCCACAAACAGCATCCTCAGTCCCTCTTTGCTAAGTTAGTCAAATCTACTATTTGTTTCCATAATCCCCATCTTCCATAGAACTTTCATTGTCTTCTACTAATCACATATAGCAATGATAATGCGTGTGATTATTTAATATCTCTTTCTCTTACTAGACCATAAACATCTAGAGAAGAAGGGTCATGTCTCTTTTGTGAACATTTTATTTCAGAGTGCACTCTCAAATATTTATTGAATGAGTATGTCTCCATTAATTTTTACTTAAAATTAAAAATTTCTATGAACGTGCCTGAAATTTATCTTCAGTAAGTTTTTTAACCCCTTTCTCTCATCTCCATTCATGGGGTTTTACATGATAACAAGACTATAGGACATCTGTGGGAAGCGTCATCTGTCTCTCTCTGTCTTATCCATTCTAGACTCAAAAGTCCCCCTATTCCTTCTGGTCCGTGACAACTGATCCAGTTGAACTGGTTGCTGCTGAGGCATTACCCCTTCTTTTTCATGAGATTCCTTAAAGTGTAGCCAGCTGGTTTACCACTTGAATATTGAGATGTATCTGTTATTCTGATCTCTGCTAGAGCTCAGAGATTATTACAATTTTATTTCTGTTTAATCTCATAAGGCAACTGAATTTTTCCTACCTCCCAAATGCTTTGACTAAAAATGGTTTGCAGATTCTTTTTATTCATGAGCTATCTTCTCTATTTTGTTTTTGTCACTCTAAGAAAATCATGTCCAGTCTCCTAAGAGAAGACTCTCCCTCCCTGATGAATTTAACCTCTCTCTCTGATGAATTTAACCCAAAGCAACTGTGTTTATAATATAGTTATGCTAGCATAATATCCATGATGGATATTAGATGCCTTGTTTGTATTCCTTACCAATTCCTTTCCTTGTTCAACATACCAGACTAAGAAAGGGAAGAAACTACATGCCTAAAAGTGAGGTTTGAGTGAATGTTAGGTGGAAGAGAAATAATGAAGAAAGAAGAAAACTTTATCTTGCTACCTACTTATACTAAATATGAGATAGCATATGGTCTTGCCCCAATTTGTTACTAGGAAAAAACACATTAATGCATATGTTTAATTAAAGAAAAATTCTGTTCATTGTATTTAGTAAGTCTCTAAAAATGGATGCTATTATTAGAAAACATAAAACCTAGAAAAGAGGGAGAACTAAGATTAAACTTTGAGTTATCTTTCTGTTTTTCTGACAGAGACTATATCTCCATTTTAGCAAATTATGACATCATGTTTACAATGTCAATCTCTAGTCTTTGCTATTGAAATATTCTAATATTAAAACCAGTGTTTTAAGGCAATAAAGACTTAAATTGCTCTGCCAAATAAGAGGAAGCATTTTCTTTGGTATACAATGGTTTTTAAGCTTACAATTTATGTATTTTATTAAAAGCTTTCTAGAGAAATGTTATGATAACTACAGGGCAATGTGCAATGAAAATCTACAGAGGAAACACTGTATAAAACTCAACTGATGGTGTTGTTCCATGCTGAATATGTCAGACTTTGTGAATAAGACCAAAGAGAAGAATAAAAATATCATAATAGGTTTTCCAGGCTGTAGAGGTGAAGGATGAGGGGAGAAGGCAGCCAAATTAAAAGAATGGCTAAGGGATAGAGCTCTTTTCCTGAGAACAGTTATTCCAACTTTCATTCTGAAAGGAAAAGATTTATAGAGGGAGCTGTGGACTAAATAAAAAAAATAAAATAAAACCTTGTTGAAACTCATACCCCCAACGTAATGCATTTTGAAGACAAGGACCTTGGGAGATAGTTAGGTTTAAGTAAGGTTATATGGATGGAGCACTCATGTGGGATGAGTGCTCTCATAGAAGAGACTCCAGAGTGCTGCCCACCCCTTCCCTGCCCCTGTGACAACAGGCAGAATGGGGCAGTCTGTGAGCCAGGAAGGCAGCTCTCCCCAGAGACTAACTCTGCTTGGACATTCAGCCTGCAGAAGTGTGAGAAAATCAACTGCTATTGTTTTAGCCACCCAGTCTATGGTATTTCGTTATAACAGCCTGAGAGGACTTGATAGATGAATTATGAGGTTTGAATGGAAAGACTTGACTCTATGGAGGAGGGAGATTGTGAAAAACTACTCCAAGGAGCAAAGAAACCCCTCCAGGAACCAAGTACCAGAGAGATGCAGGATAGTAGGGAGACAAACTGCACCAAAGCGGTCTAAATATGCCTGTGTGTATGCGTTTTAGCATGTGTATGTGGTATTGTAATTTATTCATGTTATATACCAGAGTTTTGTGAAGTCTAATTAAATATGACCGATTTAACATGTTATAGGGAGTAAATAATGCATGCATTTCTAAATTTATTGTGCAAACACAGCAGTTTGGAAGATTAGAGGAGGTAAGTCATGAAGTGATCTGCAAATGTGCTCAGCAGCTGGCTGACACAGGAAGTTGGCTGAGGAAGAACACAGAAGTTCAGGTCAATGCATGTCCTATGCAATAATTCATCATGCATCAACTGACAGACATGAATCACAACTGGAAAAGGACTAGAATATCTATTGATGAGTGAAATCAGATAACAAGAATGTTATCTGAAAGCTGCAGAAGCCTAGCATTTCTGGAAGAACAAGCAACAACCTTATTATTTCAGATCTAGCAGGCATCCTGTCCTTGAAGAGGAGGCTCAATCTGCTGTTAACATTGCTTCCTGACTAAGATCATGAGGTTGAACTTCACAGTCTGGCTTTCTCTGATCTGGTATGTAGCATTGTCAACTAAGTATAATTTTAATAATAGTGGGCTTTATTTCTATGCTGCTAACCTTTTATTTTCTAGTCAAAGTGAAATATTAAAAATAGATAAGTGTAGAGAAACAAAAAGCTCATAGATGTCAGAAGATTATTTTGAGCTGTAATAACTGCCCAGCGAAGAATGATTGCCTGACACTATATTAATACAAATGACAGCGCAATTCTGTTTACAGATAGAATATATTATGTATAAATATAGAGTAAATAGACTAAAAATGTGCAGTCAGGAACACTGAATTATACCACAAAAAGGCAACAATTTGTGAAGAACTTTTGGGATCAGGATCACACTTTTTAAGAAAATGGTCATTCAATTATTGTGTTAATCCAGAAAAAAAGCATTTTTATTTGGTGAAAGGCACATTTGGATTAAGAGTTATATTCTAATTCTACTCTGATAATTCATTTCTCTCTTACATTGAAGAAAAAACAGAATTTGTCAAACCTACTGGACTGATTCCATGCCTTTTCTATGGCTATGTCTAGAAGAACAATTGCTAATACAATTCCAACAGGAAAAGCATATTTAGTCAAGCTAGACATATCCCCATGATAAAATAATTTAGACATAACTATGAAAAAGATTTCAAGCCTGACATCACAATGTGGGATGGAATATTCCGGTATAGAATATAATACCAATATTTTATTTCAGATTAATAAAAATTTCACACTGAAGTTATATGACCTATAGGAACTTAAATAAATGAACATAATCAGCACTGATAAATTAAAAAAGAACATCTAGATTGCCGGCAAAAGAAACTTCATCTACTCATTTGCATTTTAAATAACTGATAATACATTGAATATTATGTATCTATTTCTCAATGATAAAAGGACATTTAACCACAAGATCACATTACTTATTGATGCCATTTATAGGAGAAAATATATTAATACAAAATTGTCAATATTTTATTCTGTTTCTCATTTAAAAAGGAAAATGTACAACTTTCATAATACACTGAGATATCTATATAACATTCTAAGGATAATATATTGGAGAATTTTTTTCATTTTAATAGTTACATATTTAAAATATATTAAAATTATAAAATAATGTGATAAAAAGAAAAATATTAACTTGGCTTCATTATACTGGTGCAGCGTTCTGACTTGTGTGGAGAAGCTTCTAATAAAGTACAATTAATTCAATGTTTAAAAAATGAAAGAAAACCAGTCAACATGATCACTGTGAAAATAACGGCATTTTGTATCCTTAGTGAGTGTCTTACATATGCTAGATGAAGTGCACCACAATTTGTCCTTGTCATAATACCCAAAGTCATTGGAAAACCCTGCTTTACAGATGGGAACAGTCAAAGTCAGGGAGGTGTTCCAGGCCAAGGGCATTTATAGGATAAAGTCAAGTGTGGAACTATAGATCTGTCCCCCATAGAAGTTTGCCCTCCTTACTGTGCATTGCACATCATACTGTGTACACCAACAGGCATTAGAAAATGTTATTTGCTTTATTCTTGATCTGTTTTCGTGGTACCCTAATTGATTTAAGGCCAATAGCTTCTTGTTTTTTCTACTTCACCTTTGAATATACAGTGTCAGTTTTCCTGAAGCATCATCGACATATAGTTCACACAGCATATGATTCACTTATTCAAAGTATATAATACTGGTGTTTAGTATTTTCACAGATACGTAAAACAATCACCATAATCAATTTTAGAACATTTTTAACACCTCCAAGGGAAGTTCTGTAGCCTGTAGCTACCACCCTCTGCTCCTCCAGCCTTTTCCCCAAGTTGTAGGCAATCCTTCATCTACTTTCTATGTCATTCCATTTTCCTGCTCTGTACATTTCATAAGAATGTATTCATATAATATTGAGTATGTGGTCTTTTGTGACAGATTTCTTTCACTTAGCATAATGTTTCTAAGGTTAATGAGTGTTGGAGTTAGTACTTATCAGTTCTTAAATCCTTTTTACGGTCAAATAATATTCTACCCTATAAGTAATGGCATTTTGTTTATCCATTTACCATCGGATAGAAATTTGGATTGTTTCTACCATTCAGCTTTAGGAATAATGCCAAGCACTCATGTACAAGTTTTTTCTGTGATATAATTTTCTTTTTTAAAAGCAATTGCTAATGAGTTTACTTGAGCCAAACTTATGACAATTGCAGCTAAATCTCAATGGATTGAGAAAATGTGCCTGTGTGATATACCATATTTTTTGGACTATAATACACACTTCCCACCCCCAGATTTGGGAAGAATAATGGTTGTTAATGCTGCTGTTGAGTTCTGTTTACATTTACATTGGTGAGGTACTATGTTATTTATGTTATTAAATATTTTACCACATTTTTGCCTCAAAAATTTTCCCCTATTTTTCTCCAAAACCTAGGTGCCTATTATGGTCTGAAAAATATGTAATTTTCATTTCTCTTGAGTATATGGTTTGAAAGGGTTAGGTCATGTGGCCTACATTTCGAGAAACTACCAAACCGTTTTCCAAGGTGGCTGCACCACTTTATATGGCCACTAGCAGTTTACTAGGGTTCTAAGTTTTCCCACATCCTCAAATTGCCTGTTATTATTGTCTTGTTCAATTATATCCATTAGCTTCTAAAGAATGCAGACTGTCATTTATGCACTATTCAATCATGCATACCTAGCAAGATTTGCAGCCTATAAAAATGGCTCAACAATATGTTTGGAAAAAAGTTTTAAAGCATAGCTTAAGTAAATCATTGAAAGCAAAATAAAATTTTATAAAAATGATTATAAAACAGCTTGATGAAACAGAGCATGCAAGTAAACGGACTAATAAATTCTATGCATTTGGAAAGGATAGTACAATGATAAAACACGTTCTGAAGAAAATAAATGAGACTGTTCTGGTAGATAACTCTGAGCCCTTGTAAAGTTTACAGAGAAATTTGACTTATTTATATTTTCCTCTTTCTATGGAAAATACACTGTCCAAAGTTATTGCTGTGTGATCAGATGTGAGCAAATAATAGGAAAATCTAATGTCCCCTTTAAGTCTAAATTAAATTAATCCACTTTATACTCGAAACAACATTCTTGAAGAAGAGAAGTGTAATGATCATAAAGATCACAGGAGAGGAGACAAAGTGTGTAGAGAAAAAGACAAGGTACTTTTGCAGGCTTATGTTAAGAATGCAAGTGATGCAGTAATTAGGAAACAAATCAGTGCACTGAATAGTATAGCTCAGTTGGTTGGGTGTCACACTGCAAAATGAAAGGTAGCTGGTCAGGACATGTGCTTGGGTTACAGGTTCAGTCCCAGGTGGGGCATGAGAGAGGCAACCAATTGATATTTCTTTTTCTCTCCCTTCACCTCTTTTTAAAAATAAAGAAATAAATTCTAAAAAGAAAATCAGGAGTGAATAGAAAAAAAACATACTTGCAAATCATGTATCTGATAAGTAATTAATATGTAGAATGTAAAAGAATTCCTAAAATTCAGCAACTTGGAAGAAATTTAAAAGTGCAAAGAACTTGAAGAGATGTTTCTCCAAAGAACCTATACTCAATACGCACATAAAGAGGAGATGACATCACTAACCGTTACAATAATGCAAATCAAATCCACAATGAGATACCACTTTACAGCCATTAGGATGACCATTGGGGAAAAAAGGCAGGAAAAAAAGACATGTTGGCAAAGATATGCAGAAATTAGAAACTTTCTACATTGCTGGTAGAAATGTAAATAATGCAGCTGTTAGGAAAATCACTATGGTGTTTCCTCAGAAAATTAATAATAGAATTGTTATGTAATTCACCATCCCCCCCTTCCAAGTACAGAGCCACAGTTATTAAAAACAAGGAGTCTAACAGATATTTGTATACTAACGTGCATTGCAGAATTATCCAAATAAAAGAAACATGTGTATACAAACCAAGTGTCCATTGATGATGAATGGTAAAATAAAATATGTTTTATACCACATTTATATTAAATATTATTAAAGTGACAATTTTATGTTACATATGTTTTATCACAATTTATGTAAAAATAAACTGATATTTGTTGAACATAGAAAAATATGGTCTTCAGTAAGTTACCATTTAATTGAAAGGATCTTAAGTTCTGGTTGGCATGTCTTGGGGCACTGAGTGCTGGCCTTCAAATGGAGAGAGAGGTCACCAGTTCAATTCCGAGTCAGAGAATATGCTTGGGTTGTGGACCTGGTCACTAGGTGTGGATGTACCGATCAGTGTTACCTCTCACGCATTGATGTTTCCATCCTTCTCTTTCTCCCTCCTTTTCCCTTTCTCTAAAAGTAAATAAATAAAAATTTAAAACATAAAAAAATAAAAGAACATTCAATTATTTGGATTCAACAAATATAAATATTTAGCAAACCCTACCTTCTTTTTTTCACTGCTTCCCCTCTCTATTCTTAACTTTTATTCTGGTTTCCCAAAATAATATTTTCTGTTCACAAAGAAAAAACTCAGACATAAACAGACACACACTCACACACTGGTTATAGCAAGCAAACAAAAAATAAACACATGGATGACTCAGCTTATAGTTTATCATTGAAGAAATAAAAATATACCACCAATACATCTGAAAAGGAGTTAGTATTCAAAATGTATAAAGAACTTATAAAAGTCAACACCAAAAACAAACAATCCAATTAAAGAATGGGCAAGGGAGCTAAATAGACACTTCTCCAAAGAGGACAATAGGAATATGGAAAGATGTTTAGTGTCACTGATCATCAGAGAAATGCATGTTAAAAGTACAATTGTTGTGAACCACTCTGCCTGTTTTCAGGAATTGTAACTGCCTCCCATGACAAAGGATGAGAGAGCAACCTCTGAAATTCAAGCCACAGGAGACAAAGCTTGTCTCTGGTAGTAAACACTGCCTCAGTTTCCTCTCTCTGCCCCCAAAGCTTGGTCAGAAGTCCCTGATGGGTAAGTCTCCTAACAGTGGGGAGAAACCTGAGCCAGACTCGACCACTTGAGAGGCCATCATGGAAGGACTCGGGGGGCTGCAACAAGAGCAAGCAATGGACCCTTGTCCCCTGGCTATGTGACATAGCCGGTGTCCCCATGTCTTGTGGGAGAAGCGCTTTTTGGCTCTAATCCCCTTAAGCCTGAATACCTGATGGGGAGGGGTGCAGCTCCTTGCCTTGCTAGAGCGGATCGGGGGGGGGGTTGACGGGGGGGGGGTGGAATCTGGCATCACAAAGAATTCCTGAAAAACCTGTGAAACCTGCTCTGTAGGAGTGTTTTTCATTCATAGGTTAAGGGCTCGAGCAGGAAACCCTAAAGTTTCTGCAAAACTCACTTCCTGACAGACTCTGACTCAGACTAAGCCTTCAGATTTCTTTGAAATGTTATCTACTCTTTGATCTTTGCCACCCTGTATTCCTGTGTATTACAACCCAATAAAAGCCCCTGGAGAAAGAGGCACCACACCTTTTCCCTCTGAGAAACTGGCCACCTCTCCTCCCCAAGCAGATCATGTTATGTCTTGCCTACTTTCAACCCTGGAGGATAGGGGGACTTGTGGGAAAAGTCACCCCCACATACAATGAGATTTCACCTCACACCTGTCAGAATGGCTCTCATCAATAAATCAAAGAACAACAAGTGTTGATGAGGATGTGGAGAAAAAAGAACCCTCATGCACTGTTGATGGGAATGCAGATTGGTGCAGCCACTGTGGGAAACAGTATGGAGTTATCTCAAAAGATTAAAAATGAGACTGCCTTATGACCCATCAATTGCACTTCTGGGGATATATCTTTAAAAACCTGAAGCATTAATTTGAGAGAATATATGTACCCTGATGTTCATTGCAGTGTTATTTACAATAGCCAAGTTTTGGAAGGAACCTGAGTGAGTGTTCATGAGTAGAAAAGTCGATACAACAGCTATGGTACATTTACACAACGGAACACCACTTGGATTAAAAAAAAAGAAAGAAAATCGTACCCTTTGCCACAGTATGGGTGGATCTGGAGAGCACTATGCTAAGTGAAATAAGTCAGCCAGAGGAAGAAAAGTACCATCTGATTTCATTCGTATATGAAATCTAAGGAACAAAATGAACTAACAAGCAAAATTCTGATGGACTCAGATAAAAAGAAGGCTGACAGCTGTCTGGTATTTTGGGGCTGGGTAGGGTGTGGAAGAATTAAGCAAAAATGAAAAAAGAGAAAAAAGAACTTGTGGACGTGGACAACAATGTGGTAATTGCTGGGGGGAGTGGGTAGAGGGAAGGGGAGGAGCATATGGGGGATAAATGGTGATGGTCGGAGACTTGACTTGGGGTGGTGAGCACACACTACAGTGTACAGATGGTGTGTTGTAGAACTGTGTGCCTGAAACCTGTAGAATTTTGTTAACCAGTGTCACCCCAATGCATTCAGTAAAAAGGAAAAATATCCGTAATAAACATCAGCAATAATAAAACAAATAAAAATGTCAGCCAAATGTAATACTTATATAAACTTTTACCCCAAGTAAAATTGTATTTTAATCCTGAGCGAATATATTTATTTTTGGGAGAAGAGGAGTTGCACTATTTTATATGTCTTGCTTATTCATTTGAGGTATAATTAACAAAATAAATACATGTATGTAGATAAAACATATAGTTTGATACATTTTGCATATGTGTCTTCCAAGGAAACAATAGTACAATCAAGATACAAATATCTGTTGCCCCAAAATGTTGCCCATGACCCTACATAATACATTTTCTCCTGCTCAGCCAACACACACTCCTCATCTCCAGGTAACCACAGATCTTTTCCTGCCACTACAGCTTGGTTTGCATTTTCTGGAATTTTTGTGTAAATAAAATTTCTGAGTACAATTTTTTTGTCTGACATGTTTTCCTCATCATAATTACTTTGAGATCCATCAATGCAGAAACATTTATCAATAGTTTGTTCTTGTTTCTGGCTGAATACTGTTCCATCGTATGCATCTAACACAGTTTTCTTCAAGATACCTGAATAGACACATCTGTATATCTTATTTGGTGATGCATATTTGAAATACCTTGATTTTTTTGGTTATTTTCTTTTTGAGTTCTGCTACTTATTTATATATTAAAGATGTTAGGTATTTTAGCACATGTATTTATCAAATATTTTATTTCAGTCTGTTGCTTGTCTTCTCATTATTTATAACAATGGGTTTTTTACATTTATTGAGGTGACATTGGTTATTAAGATTAACAAGTTTTGAGTGTACATTTTTATAATACATCATCTGTCTATGGAATTGTGTTCCCACCACTCAAAGTCAAATCATCTTCTACACCATGTATTTAACCTCAATGGATAGGCCAACATTTTTAATATTAATGAATCCAAAGTCATAGAGATTGTCTCTTGTGGTTTCTCCTGGAAATATAGCTTTTGGTTTCCCTTTTAGGTCTATGGTTCTTAAGAAAAATAATTTTTTATTTGTTTAATGAACTTTTTTATTATTCCAGCAACATTTATTGAAAACAGAATTATTCTATCCCCACTGAACTATACTTTTGTCAAAAATCTGTTTTCCTATACAGGATATAGCAAAAGTAGGCTTAAAGTTGTACATATGGAAAATAATACAATAATTAGTAAATAGTAAAACAAGAATAAACTCAGTGATTTATCTACTCACAACCATAAACCTACTTTTCCCCACCTTATATATGTGCATTTATTTCTGGACTCTAACTGTTACATGTGTATCTCCATTTGGAGATTATATCTCCATGATTACTGAAGCTTTTTGGTGAGTTCTGTAATCAGGAAGCTTTGACCTTGAAATCAGGAACCTTTCTAATTCTTCAACTTTATTCTTCCCTCAGTTTGATTTCACTATTCTAACAAACATGTACTTTCATATCAATTTTTGTAATGACTGTCAAGTTCTACAAAAAAGCATGTTAGAATTTTTAAGGTGGTACAAAATGTAACATTAAGTCTGTCATAACTGTTTTTGAGTGTACAATTCAGTAATGTTAAGTGTATTCACATTTTTGTGCAAATGCTATCTAAAACTTTTCATTTTGATGCCCTGGCTGGTGTAGCTCAGTGAATTGAGCGCAGGCCTGCGAACCAAAGGATCAAGGTTTGATTCCCAGTCAGGGCACATGCCTGGGTTGCAGGTCAGTTCCCAGCAAGAGACATACGAGAGGCAACCACACATTGATATTTTTCTCACTTTCCTTTTTCCCTTCCCCTCTAAAGATAAATAAATAGAATCTTAAAAATAAAAAACTTTTCATTTTGAAACTGACACTCTAAACTTGTTTAAACCCTAATTGTCCTACCCTCTTCCTCCCCCAAGAACTTTTTTTTCTCTTTTTACAATTTTGACTACTTTAGACATGGCCTATGCATGTCATTATACAGTGTTTGTCCTATTGTGCCCAGCATATTTCACATAGCATAATATCTTCAAGGAAATTCCAGGTTGTAATGTGTAACAGAATTTTCTTCTTTTGTGTAGCTGTGTAATAGTTTGTTATATGTGTATACCACATGTTCTTTACTAACTCATCCCCTGAGGGACATTTTTAATTGCTTCTACCCCTGGAGTATTGTAAATGATGCTGCAAGGGACATGATTATGCAAATATCCCTTTGAGATCCTGCTTTGAATTCCTTTGGGGATATGCCCTAAAGAGGGATTGCTGAATCATATGGTAATTCTGTTTTTAATTTTTTGAGAAGTTTTTATACTTTTTTCTCATAATGTCTGCACCATTTTACATTCTCACCAAGTGTGCGTAAGGGTACTGATTTCTTCACATCCTCTCCAACACTTGTGACTTTCTGTTCTGATAGTGGCTAAAGTAATGAGTTTGAGGTGAGACCTCCCTGAGGTTTTGATTTGCATTTCTCTTATAATTAATGATGTTATATATCTTTTCATATGCTTCTTGGGCAACCTGCTAAATTTCTGATTAGGATTACTGTAGAGCGCTTTAAGGAGAGTTAATCTCTTAATACAGACTCTTCAGCCTCATTAACGCAATCACAGTTTGTCCTCCTCTGTCACTTTGCTGTCCATGGTTTCAGTAACCTAGTTAATCATGGTGATATTAATATTAAATGGAAAATCCCAGAAATAGACAAATCAATACACAATTCATAAGTTTTAAATGCTATGCTTTTCTAAATGATTTAATGAAATCTTGAGTAGTCCCATTTCATCCCCCCTGGATGTGAAGCATCCCTTTGTCCAATAGATTCACACTGTCCATGCCCCCACCATTAGCTGCTCAGCAGCCATCGAGGCTGTTCGATCAAATATTCCAATATCACAGTGCTTCTGTCAAGTGACCTGCATTTCGCTTAATTGTGGCTCCAAGGTGCTAGAGTGTTGATGTTGGGGATTCAGATACTCCTAAGAGAAGCCTTAAATAGAGCCTCCTTCAAATGAAAAGGTAAACATTCTCCACTTAAGGAAAGAAAAAACATACATATGCTGAGGTTGTTAAGATCTAAGGTAAGGATGAGACTATTCTATTTGTAACTGGGAAGAAGGAATAAGAAGTTTATTCTAGCTTAGCTGTCACATCTCAAACTACAGCAATGATGGGAACAAAGTATGACAAGCACTTAGTTAAGAAGGAAAAGGCATTAAATGTGTGGGTGGGAGACATGAACAGAAAACTCATTCTGATTGACTGCAATATGTTGAGCCAGAAAGCATGGATTCTCTCTCAAAAACTTCAGCAAGGGATGCCCTAAAATGAGGGAACACATTAATATAACTTTTATTACATATCTTGGTATAGTTGTTCTATTTTATTATCCCTTATAAGTTGTTAATCTCTCACTGTGCCTAAATTATAAATTAGAAATTCATAAGACATGTTGGTATGTATAGAAAAAATAGTATATGCAGGGCTCATTACCATCTGCAGTTTTCATGACCTACTGGGGGGTCTTAAAATTATCTTCTGCAAATGAGTGAGAACTACTCTCTGGTCATTTGGAGACTCTAATTCCTTTCAGCAATTCGTACTTTTGAGTGTACAGGTTTAGTATCTATTTCATCATATTTATCCTCAAGTGTCATACATTTTTCTTGTTGTAAATCATATTGCTTTTAATTGCAGTTTGGGATTTTTCCTTAATACTATCCAGAAAATTCTTGATTTTTTAATATTGATACCATACTACCTTGTTAAATTGACTTAATAGTATTTTTTGTTCTTTTTAAAAATTAATCCATTAGATTTCTACATTGATATTCAGGGAATCTATGAATAATGACTGTTTATTTCTCCCTTTCTAGTCAATATGACCTTTTTCTCATTAAAGTGCATACTGACTCCGACAACATATTGACTAAAAGTGGAGAGAGTGGAAACCCCTGTCTTCCTTCTCGTCTTAGAAGGAGAGCAGGAGATTTCCTGTTAAGTGGTCATTGTCTGTAGGGTTTTCACACACACTGCCATCAAAATGAGTGTTCTTTTCTATTTATAAGTAGCTGGTATTTTATAGCAAGAATAAATATTAACTTTGGAAAATGTTTTTTTCTTTATTTCTTAAAATTATCACTTTTTATGTTTAGTTCATTAATATAATAAATTGCATTAATTGATTTTGATGATTAAATCTTCATTGCTGAGACAAATTCTACTTGGATATGATATATCATCTTTCCTTTTGTATTGGTAAATACAATTTTCTAGAATATTGTTTGCATTATTTAAATGTATGTCTGTTTGAAGTAATAGTAATCTGCATCTCTTAATCTGATTTCTTTCTATGACTTTGATATCAGGGTAATATAAAATAGAGACATACTTATTATGCAAATTTCTTAAAGGTTCTCTGTCTAATTTACATTATATTTTTCTTAAAGTTTGAAATAATTATCCATGTTTTTCATAAGAATTACTTATTATCTCTAGGTAGTTTTATGTATAGAGATACCATATCTTTCATTTTTAATATTGTAATTTGTATCTTCCTACTTTTTTTCTTGTTATCATGTCTAGAAGTCTATCATTGCTATTGATCTTCTCAAATGCTTACTCTTTCTTTTCCCCCAATTCTATTTTATTTATTTCTCCTTGAATTTTTATCACTTCTATTCTGCTCTTTACTTTAGGTTACATTTGTACTTTATTTTCTAGTTTTCTAAGGCACCATTGATGTGAATACATAACCCTGCATTTTACATGCATTTTGTACTATAGATTTTCCCTAAAACATGTTTTCACAACAGCAAACAAAGTTTGATATATTGTGTTATTTTCATTTTCATTGGTGTGGATATTAGTTGATTTAATTAAAACATTCATTTATAGGTCAATCTATCTTCCTTGGAATTATAAGGACAGAATAGGGGAAAAGCCTTGTGTTACCTACAGCGGATACCCCTGTACTCCATTAGCACCTGAGCCTGCCTCCCACGTAGGCAGTAGAAATCTTCATTGAAGCATTTTGCTGGAAAAACCGTGAGTCATAAAATTAACAGTACACTTTTCAGTTTTTCAATTTTGCCTTATTTTTCAGAACTTAGTACACATATTTTTAGCATGACATGATTATTATTGCTTTAGAGCTTGAATATTTAGTGTTGTTAATTTAATTTCCATCATTTGGCAATACATGTTAGATCTAGGATTGAAGCATTCAAAGCCATGCCATTCTTTGTTCTTTCCATAGTCACTTTCTTTTAAGTTAAAACAATTAAGATCTACTCTCTTAGCAAATATCAATTATCCACTAGCAGTATTATTAACTACAGTGACTATACTGTGTATGAGACCTCAAAAACTTATTCACCCTATAGCTGAAACCTTTGACTAATACTTTCCCATTCCTTTACCCTCCCTTGAGACCTGCATTCTACTCTCTGCTTCTGTGAACCACAGGCCATTCTTTCTTGAAAGTCAAGTCCCATCTTAGATTTTGAAATACCACTATGCCATTCTGATTTGGAATACCTTATAATGTTGAAAAAACATAGCTTGTTGATACATGCAGGGACAGCTGAGGACACAATAATGATTGACTGAACCTTATGACATTTCTAGTCAAGTGCAGTTATATTATCCTTCTCTGGTTTTAACATCAGCAGGATTGCTAGGAACACGAAGATGATATTAACACTGGTGTTTTCTTATGCAGACACATATACTGCCTGGCTGCCTTTTTAAACTTGAAGGACATTTTCACAGTTTACAAACATCCTTCCTTCTAAAATAAACTACCTTGCTAACACCTTGATACTCAGTTTATGCCTGTGGCGTTTTTAGAAGCAGAGTTACAAACCTCTGGGAATATCAATTTAATGGAAACCCTGACAGCTTCCTATCTTTAACTAAGAAAATGCTGTCAGTGTTTGATGGCATTCTCCAGGTAATACTGATGAGGTCAGCTCTGCATGCAAACTAATTGCACAATGTGTTTCTGCTGACAAATTATAAACTGTGCTTATACATGCTCTACAAATATAATGTAGTTCAGAGCATTGGATGGATGCAGAACAATCAGTAAAAGTCATCACATATAATGAACACACTGAAAATTGCTCCTCAGCACTTTTTAGACAACTGATATGAAATACAAATTGCATTTATAATATCTATCACTGTGAAAATACAATCATCTCTGTTTCTGCCTATCTTAAAACTAATGTATAAAAAATTAAGCAATTTTTTTAACTAAAAATGTCAAGTAAAGTGATAAGCTTATTAATTGTAAGCATTTTCTTTTTAGTATAGTAACAGAGGAAATCTTGTTTGTTTAAATAAAATTCTCAGGGACTACAAAAATCTGTTGAGCCTATCTGCTTTATATTTTGATCAAAAACTAGAGATTTATTTTCTTTGTTTGGTTTAGTTACCTTTGATACAATATTTTTTATATTTAAATTTTTAAAGACCTCGTTCTTAATGCTTATATAGTTAGTGATAGAGATGGACAATCAAGAAAAAATAGATAGCAAAGGTTATCAAAACATTTAAAATCTAAATCCTGATTAGTGATTACTTGAGATATAAAAACCTCATGGCATATTGAGTTTTATTAAGTGGTCTTAAATAGAAAGTTATCATAGTTTCATTATACTATACATGCAGATTGCTCTTTAGTTTTTTTAATTTTAAGCATATTTTATTAATTATGTTATTATCGTTGCTCCAATTTTGTCTTCCCTTTTTCCCCTCCCCGCCCTGCAACCCCCTCCTCCAGCATCCTCCTCTTACTTGTACATAACATTTCTTTGGCCTCTCCGTTCCCTCTACTATTCTTAACCTCCCTCTTTTTATTTTGTACCTACCATTTATGCTTTTTATTCCATGTACGTTTTCCTCCTCCCTCTCCTTACTTTTAATCCTCCAGGGTATCTTCATTTCTATGATTCTGTTCCTTTTCTAATTGTTTGCTTAGTTTTTGTTTTTACTTGCATTTACTTGTTTGTTTTTTTATATTGTTGTTCAAGTACAGTTGTCTCCATTTTCACCCCATCACACCCACCCCCTCCTTATACCCTCGAACCTACCCCCTTTTGTTTTGTCCATGTGACCTTTATATATGTTCCTCGATGGCCTTCCCCCTATTATACTTCTCCCCTCTCCTCTCTGGTTACTGTCAGTTTGTTCTTTCTTTCAGTGTCTCTGGTTGTATTTTGCTTGCTTGTTTGTTTTGTTGATTAGGTTCTACTTATAGGTGAGATCTTATGGTATTTGTTCCTCACCGCCCGGCTTATTTTGCTCAGCATAAGAACCTCCAGTTTCAGCCATGCTCTCAGGAAGGGTAGGAGCTCCTTCTTTCTTTCTGCTTCATAGTATTCCATTGTGTTAGTTTTCAATGATGTATTGTCTTCTTCCTTCAAGATATATGGAATGCATTTTATATTATTTGCTGTTTTTTTTTCAATCTATGGTAGTAGCTTTCAAACTTATTGACACAGTGTGAAAATACTTTTACAAGTCCCAGTATATATTTTGTATCCAAGCATAACAAAAAAGCACACAATTTTTACATTTATACTTACTATGTGAAATATATTCTGATATTTTTATTTTATTTTATTTTATCTTATTTTTATTTTTATCTCATTAAAATACTATTTAGGATATATTATATCAATCTTATAACCTCGTGACTCGACTTTGACCCATAAAATATGTAGAATAATCCTTTCCAAATGCTTTCTGATACAAGGAGAGAAGTAATAAATACTCTCCTTGAAGTTAAAAAAACGTAAGTTTGCAGTTTGCACCCATAAGTGCCTTTCACAAGTATGTATGAACTTACTAAGAAACTCACATATAACATTTATTGTTTGTTGTCAGTCTCAAGGAGTTTGATACACATCTATTGTCTTTGCATGGTGTTTTGTACAGAATGTATTGTACAATCCTTAGGGTCACTGTTTTCACACATGATTTGACTTCTATTTCTAGCAATATGACTAAAAAATTACCTTAAATCTTCCACTGGTGGTTACCAGGGTCTGGAAGTTTGGCATGGAAATTGAAGAGATAATTAAGGGTGCAAATTTGCAACTGGCAGATAAATTAGTAGAGATCTAGTGCATAGCATAGAGGCTGCAGTCAACAATACTGTGTTATAAACTTCAAAGTTACTAAGAAACTACACCTCAATTGTCTGACAACAACAAAAAAATTAAAGTTATGTGACATGAGAGAGGTTTTAAATATTTTTTTTTTCTTTTTGGCTTGATCCCTCCACCCTCAATCCATACTTTTAAACTTACATGCACTCTCACAATTGATCTGTGAATTTTGACTTAAATTTTGTATATGCTCATGACTCTCAAACAGAGTTATTCTAGCAGGAGGGGAAATTTATCAATTCATCACGTATTCAAATATTTATATTTAAGCGTGTTTAATTCAAGTCATATATATGATTCACATTTTAGATATTTTCTTACCTGAGTGCACTCAGAGAAACATTCAGATTATAAATCTGTTACAGAATCCCCTGCTACCTTGGACTAAAATTGAGAGAGTCAATATTATAAATGGTTTTCCTAAAGCATATTTTTAAAATATCAAAATATGAGAATTTATATAAATATCCAATTTATATTTTAGGAGGATTTATGTATATGCCAATTATTTTTATTTGATCTTTTAATCTGTTTAGTCAACTATATGGTTTTATCATACATAAAAAGACAACATAAACATGCTATCTTAAGGTTTTCTTAATGGACAATTGAATACCACATCTTCTAACATTTCTGTGAAGACCAAAACAATTAAAGAGCATATGGTACAAACAGATATTTTACTTTGTGCCAGATTTAATCCTTATTTAAAATTATATCTTTATAATAGTCATTTTATTTTCTTAGAAATATTTAATACAATTTGTATTGTGGCCATATAAATATTGACATGATTAAAATATAAAAAATAATTTGTATTTATATTTGGAAATCATTATTTTTAATACTAGCTTCTGCGACTTAGAATGATTTAACATTTGATAATTCAGATAACGTTCTTTTTACCACAATCAATAACTTCCTTGCAGAGTTCTTTTATCCCTTCAATGATGATCTGGTGAGATTAGAATTATAAAACCTTAAAATGACTAGTTATCAAAATGACTAGTTATCAAAAAATCCTACCTATACACCCCACAAATGAGCATTGTTATATCCTATTCATGGAGCAGGAGGAGACAACTACATGCTGTCTCATAATATCTTCCCTTGGTGCAGCTCCTGTTGCCTCTAGTTGGCAGAACTATAGGAAGTCGGTGCAGGAGGAAGGTTAAGAGTGAGGAAGGAAGAGCAGACAGCAAGAAATGAAGATGTGATCCTTGAGACCATATAGTTGGCTCAGACCGAGTCTATTTTCCAAGAAATTATATTGCTTACTAGGATCAGGGTCTAGATTCAATGAGGAAGGTAGCTGCCTTGGGTATCTGTGGAATCCCTGGTGGAAGTATTCGTTGCTACAAAAGTGTACCCATTCAATGTTAGGAACATACACTAAAAGGAACCTCTTGTTTATCTCAAATTAGCAGGTAATGCTCTTTTTTTTTTTTCTAGCAAAATATTTTCTTTTTTAAAAAAATAATTTTTAAAAATTTATTTTTATAGAGAGGGGAAGGGAGGTAGAAACAGAGGGAAAGAAACATCAACGAGTGGTTGCCTCTCACACACAACCCTGCTGGGGGCCTAGCTCACAACTCAGGCATGTGCCCTGACTGGGAATTGAACCAGTGACCCTTCGGTTTGCAGACTGGCATTCAATCCACTGAGCCACACCAGCCATGTCATTATTTTCTAAATCTTAAGGAACCAGCTGTCTCCAGCTGACATTTAGGTTTAATTGGAGGGTATGTTTATTTCTTTGATGTAAGTTTGTGGAGGAGGAGATGGGGCAAGGGAGAGCAATTGGAGAAAAAGTTGGGACAACTGCAACTGAACAACAATTTTAAAAAAGCAAAATACATCTGCAAGCCTTCCTAAGGATTTTTGTGAATTGTCAGGGCAGGGGTATGAGATGGAAATGCTGTTTTCAGCTTTTCCTACAGAATCATTCTTTCTCCTTGAAAACTCACTTCTGAATATTTTAAATATCCAAAAAAATGAATACATGAAACACTGTGTGGTGGAAAGATCTCTTGGGAGAGCTGAGAGATGAAGGGAGAAATCCCTTAAGGTACATCATTGTAAACAGCCCAAAGCAGGATTTTATCTGTCTCCCTTAGTGCCCTTTCATTCACCTACCACAGGTGGTTTCTCATGGCCCTCTGCCACAGTCCCTGGGTCAAGCTTACCTTCTCAGTGTATGTTTTCTCCTCTTCTGTCTTCCCAACATTTTCCGAGTAGCCAAGAATGTCTCTCCCCTATAGAGCAAACTCCCAAACTCAGCAGTTTTGATGCCCTTGCTACAGCTTTGCCATAGCTGATTACCCAGACTTCAAAGTCTTGATCACTTATTGAGGCATTCTTCCAAAAATAAGACAGTTTGATATTCTCTGTAACAATAATTCTGATGCCAACAATTGATACAGCAAGCACTTTTTCTTAAGTTGTTTCAATGGCATGTTTTCTTTTTCTACCAGCTTGTAGCAAAAGGAAGGATATCTCTTCCAATTCTATCCACTGGAACATATTTTTATTAGTTACATCATTATTTCCTTGGAGACACTCAATTGTGTTTTGCCTTGTGACTAGATACATCAAAATTTCAGAAAAAAGGAATGGGCAGCATTTTGGATTCTAGATAAAACTGTTTTTTGTTTGCTTGTTTTTTGTTTCTAAATGTGATTCAAAATTAAAGCTGATTGCTTTTTTCAAATAAAAAAAGAAAGTTTTGCTAAACACATCATAATTTGGTACAGGTGGAAGCATAGCTGATATTTTTGGGGGAAACAAATGAAATATACTCCCAGGTAAGAGTGAGGAGGAGAGAGAAGGCAGAAAGATAAGAAAAACTGAACTCCATGGAAGGGCAGCCTTGGCTCAAACTCTATTGCACTATCTTTCCCAAGTTCATCTTCTAAATTTACTTTTCTACTTTCTAGCTAGTTCCCAGGTATTGGAAAAATGTATGAAGATACACATACATTAATCATGTTAGCTAATAATAATAAAATAGATATTTCCAAATTCATATGAATATATATGAGATCATTTGTAGCAAAGCAAAACAGGAAATGAGGTTAATCATACCAATACATTCAAGAATAGTTTTGCACACTTATTTGGATATTGCTAATTTATTGATTAGTGTTTGATTGTTTTTTTTGAACTCTCCAAATAAAAGCCCTAATGTTTTACTACCTTTAAAAAATGTACAGAAGCTTTTTATTTGATATAAGTCCATCCATTTATTTATGCTTTTGTTTTCCTTGCCTTTGAGGTCAAATTCATTAAATCCTCTCTAAGACTGAGGTCCATAATTGTAGTACTTATGTTTTCTTCTATGTAATTTATCATTTTATGTCATATTTTAGGTCTTTGTTTTAAATTAATCCTGTGTATGGTGACAAATAGAAACCTAATTTTATTGTTTTGCATGGGGCTTCCAGTTTTCCCAGTACCATTTACTGAAGAAGCCCTCTGTTCTCTATTCTATGTTTCTGGCTTCTTTTTCAATGAACATTTGTCCATATATTTGTGGGCTTGTTTCTGAGCTCTCAATTCTTTCTCTTGGTTTGTGTTGTTTCTCTGACAATGCCATGCTATTTTGATTATTGTCACTTTGGAGTATAATTTGAAGTAAAGGAGTGTGATATCACTGGCTTTGTTCCCTTTTTCTCAGGATTGCTTTGGCTACTTGAAGTCTTTTGTTATTCCATATAAATCTGATGATTTTTTTTTATTTATTAACAAAAAGGCCATTAACATGTTAATGGAAGTTGCAATAAGTCTATAGAAGAAAACATAGATCCTTAACTTACAGACTTTGTCATAGAGAAGATTTTGTGAATCCCAAAAGGAAAGAAATGTAAGGCAAAAATGAATGAGATTGAGACTGTATCAAAGTGTAAGACTTCTGCACACCAAAAAAACCTGTCAACAAAATAAAGTCTACCAAGCAAATGAGAAGGTTCTTGCAAATACCTCTAATAAAGGATTAATATCCAAAATAATATAAAGCACTCATACAACTCAATGACAAAAAATCTAATTAAAAAACTAGGCAGAGGACCTGAACAGACACTTCTCCCAAGAAGATATATAAATGGCCAACAGATATAGAAAAAGATGTTCAGCTTCACTAGCTGTTAGGAGAATACAAATAAAAAGTACAATGAGATACCACCTCACACCTGTAAGGGTGGCTGTTACCAATAAGACAAGTAATAACAAGTTTTGAAGAGATTGTGGAGAAAAAGGAATCCTCATTTCTTGTTGGTGGGAATGTAAACTGGTATCACCACTATGGAAAACAGTATGGAAGTTCCTCAAAATATTAAAAATAGAGGTAGAGGTAAAATAGAGGTACAGGATAACCCAGCAATCCCTCTTCTTTTTATCTATCCTCCCCCAAATGGAAAATATTTATTTACAAAGATACAGGCTCCTCCATGTGCATTGTGNGCACTCATACAACTCAATGACAAAAAATCTAATTAAAAAACTAGGCAGAGGACCTGAACAGACACTTCTCCCAAGAAGATATATAAATGGCCAACAGATATAGAAAAAGATGTTCAGCTTCACTAGCTGTTAGGAGAATACAAATAAAAAGTACAATGAGATACCACCTCACACCTGTAAGGGTGGCTGTTACCAAGAAGACAAGTAATAACAAGTTTTGAAGAGATTGTGGAGAAAAAGGAATTCTCATTTCTTGTTGGTGGGAATGTAAACTGGTATCACCACTATGGAAAACAGTATGGAAATTCCTCAAAATATTAAAAATAGAGGTACAGTATAACCCAGCAATCCCTCTTCTTTTTATCTATCCTCCCCCAAATGGAAAATATTTATTTACAAAGATACAGGCGTCTCCATGTGCATTGTGTCATTATTCACGGTGGCCAAGATATGAAAACAACTGAAGTACCCTTTAGCAGATGATTGGATGAAGAAGACATGGCACATGTATACCATGAACTACTGCTCAGACACAGGAAAGGATGAAATACCGCCATTGTGTTAACATAGATGGATCCTGAGAACATTATGCTAAGCAAAATAATTCAGATGAAAAAAGTCAAGAACCATATGATTTTACTCATATGTTAAATATGAAAAACAAATCAAACAAGAGAAGCAACCCAAAACGTGGACACAGATAACAGTATGGTGGTTACTAGAGGAAACCGAATGGGGCATAACAAAAGTTAAAGGGGGTCAAGAATGTGCAGCAGGAACCGACTCTGTTGTTGACAGACAGCCCTAACACAGATGATCCATTACAGAATTGTCCACATGAAACCTATGTAGTTATTTTAACTATAATTTTTTTTTAAATTTCTCACCCAAGGGTATGTTTATTGTCTTTAGATAGAGAGGAAAGGGGAGAGAGAGAGAGATGATGTGAAACAGAAACATCATTTGGTTGCCTCCCATTAAAGCCCGGACAGGGGATTGAATCTGCAACTTAGGTATGTGCCCTGACTGGCCACTGAACTCACAATCTTTGGTGTACAGGACAATGCTCTACACCACAGATCCACCTGTCCAGGATGTAAAACCTGTATAATTTTATTAACCAATGTCACATCAAAAAATGTAATATTTTTAGTAGAAAAATGCTAGCTCTTATTATATTTATAATGTTAAAAACAAAATGATCATTTCATTTCTTTGTACTAAGCTGGCTCTACTGAGATAAACATATCATATAAATTTGAAAGCAGTGAGAGCCTTGGTTAAAAGCTTTTGGCCTATAGGAGAAAAATAGATTTTAAAATATAAAAAAAATATTTGATAGTCAATACATTTTAATTATGAGGCTGTGGTTCTCAGTCAGAAAAATGACTGCCATGGAGATAAAAGTCCTCTCTTTTAGGTAATACCACTGTATTCATTCTTCCTAGTTCTTATACATTATTGTCATTGAGAGAGGGAAGGTTAACAAGAAAAATGAGTTTTTAACAGAATATATGAAATATTATGATAGATTCACATTTCATGTCTTGAACACTAAAAGTGTAATATTCTTAGAGATTTTAAAGATGAAAAAGCTACACATTTTAAATACTTTTAAAAAATTTTACTAGGATATAACTATTCATTACCCCATACCAATAACTGATAGGAAAATTACTCTACCTGTGGTAACATACTAAAAATGGAATCAATTATCCATTCTAGAAAATGGTGAATAATTGTGATGATTCAAGGGGTTCTTTTATAAAGCTTTGTCAGTTATAATCTTAAATATAAAATTAAATTGAAATTCAAATTAGCATGTTGGGCACATATTGGGTATACATGTCATATGAAGTAGTTAAAGCCTACAATATTCATCATTTTGGTTAAAAATTTTATATTTTAAAATTTTATATTTTAAAATATAAAAAATAAAAAATTTTATTAAAATTTTTTATTAAAAAATAAAAAAATTATATTTTTAACCAAAATGATATAACCAAAGACACTGAAATAGAGAACAGGCTGACAGTGACCAGAGGGGAGAGGGGAGGGAATTTCAGGGGAAATAAGGGAGGGATTTAGAGGAACCTATATAAAGGATACATGGACAACAACTGAGAAGGGTGGAAATGGGAGGGAGGGGGGAGCATGGGGGGTGGGATGGGATGGGAGTAATAGACAGAAAACTGTACTTGAAAAATAATTTTTAAAAAATTGAAAAAAAAGTTAAAAAATTTATATTTTGATTGCTTGGAATGTAAGACTATATTAAACATAGAAATTGCCATTCTAAGAAACATCCAAAACTGTGGATATTTTTTTAAATTAGAGTATATTTGAGCCAAATTGTTGATATAGATAGAGAGTGAAGTCCTAAATGCTCTCCAGTATAACAATTTTCTCTTCTTTTATGCATTTGAGATTAGGGAAACAACTATGGGAGATCACATGGAGGTGGGGGAAACCAAGGTGGGGACTGGACTACAGGGCAGGTAAGAAGGTTACATGCACTCTTGGGGGTAGTTAGGGATTATTTAGAAAGGTGTGTTAACCTAAATGCACAGAAACAATAGACAGGGATTGGTTAAGATGAAAATAAACCTTCTATTAAAAGATTATCTGCCCGCGGAGGGACTACCAGCCATGACCTGCCCAGTTAGTATTTGTAATTAGATTGCTCTTTGGGGTTAATTTCCATAGAACCCTCCTTTTTTATCATCATCCTGAGACATATTCTTTGATTTTAAAGAATGGAGAAAGGAGGAACAGAAGGAGGAAGAGAAACATCGATGTGAGAAACATCTTTGGTTGCCTCTCATATGCCCTTGACTGTGACCAATCTGCAAACTAGGCATGTACCCTGGTAGGGAATCAAACCTGCAACTTTTTGGACATTGAGGTGTCCAAACTTTTGGTGTCTCTGGGCCATGCTGGAAGAAGAAAAGTTGTCTTGGGCCACACATTAAATACACAAACACTAAGGAAAACTGATTAGCCAAAATAAAAGGTTTTAAGTAAAATTATGATTTTGTGTTGAGCCTCATTCATAGCCATCAAGACTGTGGTTTAGACACTCCTGGTGAAAGGATGATGCTCCAACCAAGTGAGCCACATCACCCAGGGCATTTTTTCATGCTCAAATTTAAATTAACTAGTGTGAAAGCTTTATTGAATCCACAGTTTTACTCTTTTCCTTTCCTTTATTATTTATGTTTGTATGCATGTATAATTTATATATATATGCATATGTCTATGAGCCCATCCTACTGGTTTTATTCATATTGTTGAATTCTGGCTGATACAGTGATAGGCTATGGAATTTGTGTAGTGGGGAGGAGAAAATGAGGAGATAATGAGGATGTGAGTTGAAGGTGATGAGTAGCAAAAAGATGAGTCATGTGGTCAAAGGTCTGACGTTCTCTATGATACTGCAAACATTTTGGAGACGTAGTGATAGATTCAGTAGCAGCTTGGAAAGGTATCAGAAGAAGCAGAAGTCAGGATTCATTAGCATGAAGATGACAGGAATGGTTTGGTTACTGATAATAATGTTAGGAGGTTAGTTAGATGGGTTTTCTTTAGGAAAAAAAGATAAAAATATGACCAATAAAATATCAATAAATACATATCTATCAATAATTGCATCTAAAAAATAAGTAAACAAGCAGAACAGGAACAAAAATCATGCCAGATGGGAGGAATATTGGGGGGATAGACAAAAAAAGTGAGGGGATTAAGAAGTCCAAATATGTTGTTACACAATAGTCATGGAGATGTAAAGTACAGCATAGGGCATATAGTAGCCAGAGAATATATGTGCATGAGCCACTGATGTGGACAATGTTCTAGGGATTATCTCAGGAAGTGGGGGAGTCTGGGTGGAGGGGACAAAGGGGGAAAACCAGACTTATAGTACTATAAACAATAAAATATAATTTAAGTTTTTAAAAGAAAGTAATAGGAAAACACATAGAAGAGGTCAGGAATATACAAAATATTAAAGATGATGAAATATGTTCTAATGAGAATAGCAAAACATTTTGTATGACAGCAAAGGGTGAGGAATTAAATGTCTATGCGTTAAATAAAGACTGCAGTCTGGATGATTATAAATTGCCTAAGAATAGTGAGCTTCTGGAAATGGAAACAGTTCCAAACAAGCTACTACAGCAGGAAGGTATGAGTTCGGTTAGGTTTTAGGGAATTGGTTTACTCTTCATGGATGATATGGGAAAGAGTGATTGTCTGATCAGAGAAGATTAAATTATCTAGACATTCCACACTTGTGCTGATGGGCATTTACACTCGGTTGTTCCATATTCTCTATTCCTGTCAGAATTCTTTCTAAAAGTAAAAAAAATAAGTGTTAAGACAGAGATGAAGCAAGGTTAATTAGATGAAATGAGGTAATTAAAAAACACACCTACACATTATATAATATGCTTATTTTCTTTCCTAAGAAATCAACTTTACAGTAAACTTGTATTCTTAATTGGTGAAATGCATGAAATAAATCAGGTATTCAATACATATTTTTTGAAATAAAACTGTGAAATAGCGGTTATTAAATTAGATAAATGGCCATTCTCAGAATTCTTTTTAAACCCAAACTGGTATTTGACATGGAATTTAACTTTTCAGAAGTTGAAATTGGAGTGTGAAATGTGTGTGTGTGCATGTATGTATGCATATAATCTCCCACATTTTACATTTTTAGTCTTCGCTTTTAATATGACCAAGGAACTAGACACTATGTGGTATGTGAATCTGTTTCTACTTTTCTATACAGTTGAAGCAAACTCCAGGAACATCCTAAGAGGGTTGAAGGACTGGAATTAAAACGTATCATTAATTACGTATCATTAATCCATCATTAATCCTATCTTGAATTAGGAGGGTGTCCATTTCTTATAGAGACCATGCAGATGCAATTAACATTTATTTAATAAAATAAAATTAATGAACTTGTTTACATACTAATTTAAGACAAAAGTAAAAGAGAGTGAGAGTGAGAGAGAAATGAGAGAAAGAATAAGTTAAAAATAAGAAAAAAAGAAGTATGAGGAAAAGAGTTAATAGAAGAATAGAAACAAGAAGAAATATGCTAAGGGAAATGACAAGAATAACAAGAAAATAGCAAGAGAAGAAGAAATGCAATGGAAAAAAGACCAGAAACAGCAAACAGTAAGAGGAACAAATACAACAAGAATGAATTAAAGGATCATGAAAAAAGAAGAGAAAAAGAAGACAAAAAGTGAAATAATGGTGGAAAAAACTGAAAACGCTGCCTAAACAGTAAACATCAAAAGTATTAAATGAGGGACAAGATGGAGGTGTAGGTAGACACACTGTGCCTCCCTGCACAACCAAAAGAAGGACAACAACAATTTAAAAACACAAAACAACCAGAACCGGCAGAAAATTGAACTGTATCGAAGTCTGACAAGCAAGGAGTTAAAGAAGAAACACTCATCCAGACCAGTAGGAGAGGCGGAGATGGGCAGCTGGGTGGAGAGGACTCTCGACAAGGCTGCAGCTGGCAGATGTTGTGAGGCAGAGATTGGTGGAACAGGCTTTTCCACATTCATGCGCAGATAAACCCAGAGGACCAACTGGGGAGAGAGTTTCTCCCACTGGTGTTTTCAATCAGAGGAACAGACCATACAGATCTCAAAACTCGCGGCCCCAGCATAGAGAAATAAAGCCTCATACCTCTGATTGAAAACACCAGTGGGCATTGAGGCTCCAGTGGGAGAAACTCCCAGCCTCACAGGACAGTTCATTGGAGAGAACCATAGGGTCCTAAAAAGTAAACAAGCCCACCCACCTGGGAATCTGCACCAGAAGGGCCCAATTTGATTGTGTGAAGCGGGGGAAGTGACTGAAATTTGGCAGAGAGCAGAGCAAGTGCCATTGTTTTCTCTCAGACCCCTCCTCCACATACAGCATCACAACTCAGTAACTAGGTTGCCCCACCCTGGTGAACACCTAAGGGTCTGCCCCTCAATGTTACAGGTGCACTGAGAAAACAAATGGCCCAAATGAAAGAACAGATCAGAGCTCCAGAAAAAAATACAACTAAGTGACGATGAGATAGCCAACCTATCAGATGCATGGTTCAAAACATTGGTAATCAGGATGCTCACAGAACTGGTTGAATTTGGTCACAAATTGGATGAAAAAAAATGAAGGTTATGCTAAGTGAGATAAAGGAAAATGTACAGGGAACCAATAGTGTTGGGAAGGAAACTGGGACACAAATCAGTGGAGTGGACCAGAAGGAAGAACGAAACAACCAAACAGAAAAGAATGAAGAAACAAGAATTCAAAAAAATGAGGAGAGGCTTAGGAACCTTCAGGACATCTTTAAACATTCTAATATCTGAATTATAGGGGTACCAAAAGGAGAAGAGAAAGAGCAACAAGTGGAAAACTTATTTGAACAAATAATAAAGGAGAACTTCCCCAGTCTGGCAAAGGAAATAGACTTCCAGGAAGTCCAGGAAACTCAGAGACTCCCAAAGAAGACGAACCCAAGGAAGCACACACCAAGGCATATCATGATTACATTACCCAAGATTAAAGTGAAGGAGAGAATCCTAAAAGCAGCAAGAGATAAGGAGACAGTTACCAACAAAGGAGTTCCCATCAGACTGTCAGCTGATTTCTCAAGAGACCTTACAGGCAAGAAGGTGCTGGAAAGAAGTATTCCAAGTCATGAAAGGCAAGGACCTACATCCAAGATTGCTCTATCCAGCAAAGCTTTCATTTAGAATGGAAGGATAGATAAAGTCCTTCCTGGATGATGTCAAGTTCAAGGAGTTCATCATCGCCAGGCCCTTATTATATGAAATGTTAAAGGGACTTATCTAAGAAAAGGAAGATAAAAAACATGTACAAAAAATGACAGCAAACTCACAATTACTAACAACCACACCTAAAACAAAAACAAAAACAAACTAAGCAAACAACCAGAACAGGAACAGCACCACAAAAACGGAGATCACATGGAGGGTTAGCAATAGGGAAGTGGGAGGGGGAAAGAGGGGGAAAAGGTATAGAGAATAAGTAGCATAGATGGTAGATAGAAAATAGACAGGGGGAGGGTAAGAATAGTATGGGAAATGTAGATGCTAAAGAACTTATGACACATGGACATGAACTAAAGAGGGGAAATGTGGGTGGGAAGGGGTGTGCAGGGTGAAGGGAAGTAAAGGGGGGGAAATGGGACAACTGTAAGAGCATAATCAATAATATGTATGTAAGAAAATGTTAAAAAGTATTAAATAACATGGGTACTATATATTCTTGATAAAAAATTGCCCATTGCTAGAATGTAATAGTAATTACTGGTTATTATAAGGGTAATTTATTGAAATATACAATAGTCACTCATTGATTATCTCTTGATATTTTAAAAATATTTTACAAAATTAGTAAATATAAAATTTGTATCGACCTCTGTCAAAAAGTTTTTCCACTTCTTGTTCATAAACATTTTCCTTTAAAGAAGTATTTAGTAAAGTTTATACTGCAACTATAATTGGAAGCAAATTCTCTAAAGATAAACCTAATAGAATACTAATATGCATAATTTGAATTATGTTTATTCTAAAATTGATCTAAAAATGAAATTTATGTACACATTTAACGTATTTAAAAATGCTGAAAAACCATGAACATATATTGTAACTTGGCAGCGTGACTTGAGATACAGATTATCACTGACTGGGAATCGTAGCAGCTGTAAACTGAGAGGGATACAAATAAATCCCATACAGGAGAGATTATTATCTAGACTCTCACTGTGCAGTCGCCATTCTCTTGAGATCACGTACATTTAAATTATTCAAAATCAAATAAAATTTAAAATGCAGTTCCTTAGACATACCAGCCATATATTTTATGGAGTAATTTATACACAACAGACAGTATATATTTGTTGTAAAGTTGAATGATGAAGAGTTTAGCATAATACAGTTTCTGTAATTAGATCTTTGGGAAAAGGATGGAGGAGATTCTCCTGAACTTTAGAGTTTATCCTGAGAGTTTCCATTTCTGCACAACAAATAGCAAACTCGGCTAATACCAAGACCTAGGTGGTTTTAGTTGTTTGTTGGAGAATTCAGTTGCATTTCCCTGGGCTCTCTTTTGCATCCCCAATTGAATCTCAGTGAATTCAAACTCCAGCTAGCCCTGTGAAGTTTCCCAGGGAGTTTTCAGAAGCTCCCTGTTACCCAGTGCAGCCAAATGTTCACGGATTGCTGTTTAAAAAGTCATTGTGGAAAAACAAGTAACTATGTACTAAAGTACTTATTACAGGTGAAGCTAGAAAAGATAGTTGAGACATGCTGAAGTCGGTCCATCTCAATGTTCTAATATTCCAGAAACTATGCTCAACCCTGTAGGTATAAAGATAAAAAGTCATATAACAGTATTTGATAAATTCTGACTGACACCATGGTTTGTGATCAGTGTGACAAAGCATGACACAACATAACGGTGTTTCCTAAACCTTTTCAAACTATGTGCCACATTTTGATGGATGTATATCATGCATTTCAATTTTGCACTCAATAAACCTATTTTTATGGTCACATCTGTCAGGCTGGATGCTACGGTGTTTGCGGAGCAAGGTACAACTTGCTTTGTGTCAGAGGGTAAAGATAAGAAGCATAAAATTAAGTGGATATCAAAGAAAGTGTTTTGTGGAACATGAAAAAACTTGGTCTCCTGGGAACTTTGAGTTTATTTAGAGCAGAAAACATTTCTAAAAGAAGCGTGGTGTTGAAAGGCAAACATTAAACAGTGCAGTAACTATGGGTTCTTTTATAGACACCCTGAGACATTGCTATATTGCAGAGATTTTGTTATGTTATTACTAACTTGTGGGTAGTATTCATTTCAGCCTTAATTCTCTCAAGCACAGCTGCCAAGATTTCTAGTAGAATATTTACAAGTAATCTACACACATAAACATAGTAGGAAATAGAGACATATAAACACAACCTTAGTATATGATTATAATGATAATAATGCTAAGGCCTCAGAGAAAGTAACATGGAGAAGGTAATACCAACAAACAGCAAGAAGAAGTTTCTTGCAAACAAAAAGTGGTGAACTGTTGGACATGAAATCAACAACCAGTATAGAGTCCGCTTGGAAGAATTTGGACTATCTGGGTGCTGAGTCCACGAAGTATAAGGCTGGAAAGATGAGCATGAGGCAGACCTTGGGTGTCATGCCAAGAAATTCTATATGTCATAAGTGCTATTGAAGGGATTCCCATTAAAAAGTGAATATGTATAGTTACACGATAGCTTCGGATTGGTAGACACAGTAAGGCCAAGATTTTGAGCTGCAGGAATGAAAGAGATCAGGCTGTAAACAGTTATTTGATGCAATATATTGAAAAGATGGACACTATCATATTCATTTAATGAGTTTTTCAAATATTCTCTGCAATAACTAATACGGTTATTTGCAAGTTTTCTAGGGACTAGTAAAGTCATATCGTAGAATATGGTAGTTTACAGAATCATTTTAGCGAAGACTAGCAAATGGTAAAATCCCATTAAGTGAGGCAGTAAGTTGAGTGTTTGGAGATGGTTTCAGTTCTCAGCACCCCCCTCACCCTTCGTAATCACTCCAATGCCTGACCAACACAGGCCATTGATGTGGGGACATTATTGTGGGAGCCCGCCAGGCCGCAGGGGACCAAGGACAGAGCCCCCACTGTGAAAATAGTGGCGGGACTTGGTTTCTGGTCCCTGGAGCCGGCGGGTATCTTGACATCTTCCGGACCTTCTCCTTCTCAGCCTTGGAGGAAAGAACAAGGTCTTGGCATGTGCGTCATGTTCCAGGAAAGTGATAGTCATGAGGACACTGTTATCTGTGGGCTAATGTTCTCAGGATGTGAGAACATCTTGCCCTCTTGATAGCTTTCGGGAATGTACAAACTTTTGTAAAACAGCATTGTTCTCAGGCCACTGTAGTTCTGCATATAAGCCAGCAGTTCCTTGAATAAAGTTGCCATATGCCAGCAGAGCTATGGTCCTCTCCATTCTTTAAGTTCACCGCCTCACCTCGCGATCCACCCTTGCTGCTGCGGGCAGCGGCACATTATCAGTCCTGCTCTGCACCACTATTTATGGTGCCTCAACGGCCTATCAAGTTTGGGGTGGGGACCTGTTTTACTTCTGTCATGTGTTTCCTTCTTTCTGCTTGATGATTCCTCCTTAGAACAGTTGGTGGTGTAGAAGCTACACAAAAGCACTTATGACAACAGAGATCACACATATAAAGTATAATTGACAAAAAGTAAGAAGAATTATTATCAGAGTTTTGGGTTGGTGCCTAAGCAAATGGCCAATAATAGTGCCCAAAGGCAAACCTAAGGAACATCTGATTCCTAATCCAAAGAGTCTTTGAAGTCAGCTACGGTTATACTGGCCAAATTATTGAATTAAAATTACTTATTTTTCCTCATACCTTATTATTAGTATTAGAGACCCTAAATATGTCTGCATAGATATAAATACACCATTTTCCCCCTAAACAGCGCATGTTCCTTTTCAAGAGGCTGCCTAAAGAGTCCTCATTCTGAATTACTGCCTGCTTAATTTCATGGGCCAGGGTACTGTCTGGTACCACTTCTCCTCACTGGCTTGTACACACAGACTTTCCACACTTCTTGTGGCATTTTGTGAAGCACAGGATGAAGAGGTTTGAGAAGAAAAGAAATTGTCCAGAATTCAACTTGAGGGGATAGGGTTCCTCTTCTGAAACCGAAGCCCAGAGCCATGACCCTGATTGTCAGGAGTGCTATAATCCCAGGAAATGGCATTTTCAGAATCAAGATAAGCAGATAGACTTAAAGCAAAAGAGAAGCAGCGCTACTTGCTGGTAACATCAGTCAAAGGGAGATAGTCTCCAAACGCACACCATCTGTTCTGTAATTCTCTTCCAAGTTTTATTTCTATGAAAGTACATCAACCAACTATTTTTTAAGCCAGCTTTAATCAAAGGTTCTGCAGTCAAATGCTCTACCACTGAGCTATACCCCCACTAATCAAAGGTTCTGGAGTATTCTTCTGATGGAGGCAGGAACCTCCTCTAATAATAAAGTGACACAGAATTTTTAATTGAAAAGTCCTGGGTAGAAGCTGTCTCCTAATGGGAATTGATTCTAGATGGTTTCTGAGTGTTCTCATTTCAAAATTTTAAGCAAGAATCATCTTCCAGTGATCTGAGGAGGGTTTTGTCTTCTTTAGTGCAATGCATAAATCTATCAATTCCTTGAAACTTTTACCAGTGTTAGAATATTGTTATTCTCTAGGTTCTCCTCTGTGTCTCCAGGTGTTTGGTCATGCAAGGATGTTTTAGCAGTGCATTGAGAGAAGACTGCTCATACTTGTTTATAAGACGAGGTACATTGCATGAGTCTTCTGAAATATTTGGTCAGGTCTACCTGCAAGAAGGTGGGGTACAAAGTAGAAGATGATATTATTAGATATGTGACCAGCCTGTTAGATATGTGACCAGCCTGTTAGTGATTTATAAGGGGAAAGTTAAAGCATCCCATTGGGAGTTTAATTAAAACCAAAGTCATGGGGCACAGAAGTTTGAGCCTGAGACAATGACTACTTTGATTTGCCTAAATCCATATGTTTTTTTCTTTTACATTTGTCACCATATTTATTTTTCAACATTATTACAGATGCCCCCAGTTTCCCACCCCTTTTCATGCCTCCACTCGGTCCCCACCACACTGGCCTTTACCACATTGTTGCTGTCTGCGTCCATTGTCTATGCACACATGCACAGATACTTCCTACACTCCTCTCTGAGAACTGTCCATCTGTCCCATGTGTCCATGCCTCAGGTTTTATTTTGTATTTCTGTTTATCATGTCTGTTAGATTCCACACATGAGTGAGATTATATGGTATATGTTATTTATACCTTTTCTGAAGTCTAGTGGTTATATGAACTACAAAGTTTCTGAATCGTGATAAGGCTTTGCAACTCTTTGTAATAATAATCTCAATCATATGGGTGTCTCTGTCACTAAAGAGATAGCATGGAATTCACCAGTTTGGAAATGCAATATCAAGCAAATTTTTTTCTTTTACTATCATTTGTGACATAGTTTTTTTGACAAGGAAAGGCTGACCAGCACATACGTCAGGAAATAGTTACATTAATTTCATTTGGAGATCTTCCAAAGAATCCTTTGTTTTGAACTTCGATATGTCACACCTTTAATGTTAACCAGGATTACAGAAGTGGCAGATGTATCAGAGACAAATTCAATAGTTTTACTACAAGTTTTCTCACCAGTGTTCTTTGAGTATAGTGACTAATTGTTCTGGCTGTCTCCATTTTTCACAAGGCTCCACTTGAGGTCCTTTACAGCTAGTTCATCTCCAATCTTAGGGTGACAAAGGTTATTCTTCTGTTTGGCATTCAGATTCCATGACTGTTCTTTTCCTAATTGGGGGCAATTATGCTGTTCTAAAATTGTCTCTAAATCTCTCCAAAGATTTGGCTTCTTGGTATATGACAAGGGCCAAAATCCTATTTTAGTAGGAGTCTGTCTGGGAAAACGATCAGCCAGGGAATTTCCTTTTGCCTCCACGCCTACGCCTTTTTGTATAAGCTGCTGCTATCATAGTAGCTTCCACAATAGCATTCATTAGAGCACTCAGTGTTACTTTAATCTCTTGATCATTCTTACTCGTGTTGCTGAGGTTAGAAAACTTTGTTCCCAAAACTTTCCTATCATGCACGATCCTGAAAGACTATCCACCATTGATGTATATATTATTGTTCTTATATCTAGCTAATGAATACTCTAGTAAGAATGGCTTAGTTCTGTGGTCTGTGCAATTTTCCTGTGATGACGGGTTAGAACATATCTTACAATATATTCTGCTGTTTTATTCTTAAAGTATAATCCACCTACAAATAGTGTTCTGTCTTAATTTTGATAAAGGGATTTCTAGTAAGTCTGAGGGCTTTGTTTCTTTTTAATTTTGGTTTCATTTTTTGTGGGTTTGTTTATTTGTTTTTGCATAGAAGTAGTAGAAGACTTGGTAAATGATATAAGTCCCTTTCCTATCAGGCTTTGACTATTGATTTTAAATATTTTCTTAGCTTCTGGGTTGTAAGGGTATAGTAGTTTATTTAGCTTCTGTTTTTAAAGTGCATTGTGCAAATTCTTGTAGAGGCTTTCTGAGGTTCACATGAACCTTCATAAGGTCAGCTCCAGTAATAAGAGTCTACAACACAAAGATATTGCCTACAAGTCTTCCAGAGTCTTTTTGAGATAGTCAATCTGGGCTTTGAACACAGGGTATCTGTAAATTAACATCTGAATTAGACTTAACTATGCTATGAACAGAGCAATCCTCAAGGATTTTAAGAAAGAGGTCATCAGGCTAGTATTTAGTAGGGCGATCCCACTTACAAAGTAAGTTGTTTCTGTAAAGTTAGTGGGTATGGCATAAGGAGAGGGAAAGAATGTTCCCTGGTCAAGGTGTAAACAACAAAACAAACAAGTGCTGGAGAGGTTGTGGGGGAAAAGGGGATCCTAGTTCACTGTTGGTGGGATTGCAGACTGGTACAACCACTATGGAAAACAGTATGGAACTTTCTAAGAAAACTAAAAATGAACGTGCCTTTTGACCCAGCAATTCCACTGTTAGGAGTATATCCTAAGAATCCTGAAACACCAATCCAAAAGAACCTATGCACCCTGATGTTCATAGCAGCACAATTTATGATAGCCAAGAGTTGGAAGCAACCTAGATGCCCATGGGTAAATGACTGGATCAAAAAGCTATGGTACATTTACACAATGGAATTCTATGCTGCAGAAAGGAAGAAGGAGCTCTACCTTTTGCAACATCATGGATGGAACTGGAGAGCATTATGCTGAGCGAAATAAGCCAGGTGGTGAAAGACAAATACCATATGATCTCACCATTAACAGGAATCTAAACAACAAAACAAACAAGCAAGCAAAATATGACCAATGACACTCAAATAAGGAACAGGCTGACAGAGTCCAGAGGGGAGAGGGGAGAGAATCATAGGGGAAAAGGGGAGTGACTCACATGAATAAGTATAAAGGACACATGGACAATAATTAAGGTGGGGGGCGAAAATGGGAGGGAGGTGGGGAGCACTGGAGGGGCAGGGCAGGGAATATAAAACAGAAAGCTGTACTTGAATAAGAATTAAATAAAAAAAGAAGAATATAAGTCAGGATACAGGGAATGTCTAAGAATTATTGGAGATTACTGCCACCAGAGTAGTTTGTTGAGTCAAGAAGAAGTTCATACGACTGTAAGGCTAAGACCAATATTATAACACCCATATCCATTAAAGGTTTGCTATGTTGTACTTTAGTATTTGGAGAAATCTCCTAAATAAATTTACTGATTATCAGATTTTCCCTTCATTTTCTTAGTTTATGTAAGTTATTTTTTCAAGATTCTTTTTCTTTAGAGTACCTGTGGATACTTTTATCAAGAGACTCCCTACTCTGGTATTTGATGTCTGTGGTAGAAGCAGCTAATTAATTTATCTGAAGGCCATCAATTTATTCTGAGCTCTATTCTGTTCTGGTACTATGGTTCTTTGAAAATGTTCAGTGAGATGCTGGAGGTCTACAAATTCTTAGCTTTATTTACAATAAGAATTTAAAATCATGTTCTTATAGCATAAGTATAATTGTTTAAATTGATATGAATATTGATTCAGTGATACAGAATTTTTTCCTCAGTATTTTTATATTCAAAATTGTGTTTCAATGGACCCACATCTCTTTCCCATTATACACTCTAATTACTTTAGTATCCATTATATATTGCAATGTTTTTCAACTGTGTATCCACACTGTGGTCAAAACAAGATAGAGATTCACATCCAACTTAAATAATCAACTAAACACAAATAATATAATAGAATAAAATGTTGTAAAATATGTTTGGAAAACAAATGTCTGGGAGCCAAGTTATAGATAGATAAAGAAATTATCTAATTTTGTCACTATAAGTGAAATAGAAGAAATCAACTTAAAATTAGATTATGATTGTAAAATAGCAATAGGGTTCTCTCTTGAAAGGAGAGGAAATCAGTGGAAGAACATTGTGCAATAGATGTATATTCTACTTCAACAGGAAAAAATGTGAGGCAATAAAATAAAAACATGCTTTCACTGAAATGGCACAAGTTTCTCAAAGTCTATAAAAAATGAAGGAAGAGCAAGATGCTAAGAAACCCATTGTATGGGTACCTATTCATCTTTAGAGGGGGTGCTAGGACAATGATTATGGAATTAGGAACAATAGCTTTCTGTTTTGAGACATGTTCAGATGGACTTTTCAGGGACAATGAAAGTCTAGAAAACCATGATACTTTCTTTGGGAAGTGATGATCTACAATCCCACAAATTACAGCATCAGGAAATTAGAGCAGCCATTAGAACATATTAGCAAAATAGCCTCCAGAGCTCTTACTCATGATGGAACAATATAGAGGTCAGTTAAGTGCTTGGGCTTTCAACAAAGCTAAGCAAAATATTTTAACTGGGTTCTCTGGTTATTATTTCACATATGCATCATGGGAATGCTGGGACTACAAAAATCAAAGAAAAATGAAAATTTAGTGGGTTAAGACATTCTTGGCCATGTAAAGAAGATGAAAATCTCAATAAGAATAGAAAATTGGGGGTGTACATTGTAAACTTGTTTACAAAAGGATAATTCAATGTTACTCTTTCAGAAAAAAAAATTCACTATTCTGCCCATAAAACATTATATACATCTATGTATCTATGTGCCTATATTTTGGGAGACAATTCTCCATGAGTCTCTCATATTTTTGCATATGCTATATACATGCGACTCTTCCTTGTATCAAACCTTCTTTATGATACGCCATATAGTTTCTTCACTCCCATGACTGCCAGCTAGTGTGGAATAATTGAGAAACCCTGGACTTACCTGGGACTACTCATGGAATGCCTAAATGTGCCCTCTGCGTGTGGATTGGCTTCAGTGTAGCCAGTCTGTTCCATTCAAATCTCAAGCAGGAGTAGTCAAGAGAACAAGAAGGAGATCGCGTCACATTTATGACCTAGTACCGAAAGTTTTACAAAGTCACTTCCACCATATTCTAATAGTCAAAGCAGTTACAAGGTTGCCCACATTCAAGGCGAGGGAACAGTGACCCAGCCACCTGAAGGCAGTAGCATCACAGACTTATGTGGCATATTTATCGATCATCTAAAGATGGTCATGATATTAATACTTGAAATCTTATCATAGAAGAACGTTTTGTCCAAATGCAACTTTCCTCTAACCACAACTGCTTCACTGTTTTTACTTTCTTATTTATTTTCTTTTCCACCCCAAAGAGCTATAATTTAAAAAGTAGAGCAGAAGTGCTGCCATATATGATGCCTATTAGGAAAAATGAGATTCCTTAATTTAGTTAGGCATCTAGAACCCGGTCAGAAACATTTTATCATTGGCTACACGAATCTCTTAATTTATAAGTCTATAAGTATCGTTGCCATGTTGCTGTGATTTGGTACACTTGCATGGCTCACCAGTACTAGTTCATACCGTCAGTATTTAAAAATATTGGAAGAGTGATGCTTTAAATAAGCTTCTGAAATATTTTAAAAAATGGCATTCAGTGAAATTGGGAAGAAGAATAAACAGCAGCAATCTATGGTTCTGCAGACATTTTTTAAAAAATTTTATTAGACTGATATACAGTATACAAAATTATGAAAGGTACAAAAAAAACAGAACAAAACAGACAAAGAAATCAAAAAGCAGCCCAGCACACTTGCAGCCCTGATTTCTGGTCTTCTCTAACTGGGTGATGACAATATAACACTTCTGGCCTACAGAGTTATGAGCACATGTGAAGATAAAGCAAAGGAAACTGTAAGAAACAAAACAAACAAAATGAAATTGCTATGAACACTTGATACTAACACATGCTGTATGTCTATGGGATCATGCTGATGCATTTCCATCTATGCCAGTTAAAAATCCTAAATATATATCATTATTTCATTATTTGTACATAAGTGTTTATGGTACCTGGTTAAGTATGGCTTTGGAATGTAACAGTATTGATGAACCGATAGCATAATTCATAATCTTACTAGTTTCAAGTTTACTTGCTACATCATTTTTTCTCAAAAGGAAACATTAATTATCCTCACTGTTTACTATGGAAATAGTCAACAAACAGAATACTAGGCACAGAAGCCATGTAAACACAATTTACCTATACAAATAATAAACACTGTCTAATCAGTTTAAAGGTTTCATTCAGAGAACATTCATTCATTCATTCAAACAGCTACCAAAATGTGCCCCGGAGAAGTCATTTTTGGTTGCCTAGAAAAATAAAAACATAATAATACGGCTAATTCAAATATTTACCTTACAATATTAATATCAGAATTTTATATGTTTAACCTGAAACATCAAATAAAATCACCCACTTACAAACAATGAGGAAAGATCAAGATAAAACTAGGTACAAGCTAAAATCAGAAGTTAAATCACTCATACAACAGGAGCTAGAGAAGAGGTTTTCCATGAGTTATCACAATCATCTGGGAAAAATTAAAACTGTAGATGCCCAACTTCATCTCCCACACATTTATTTCAGAAATCTCTTTACCGTCACAACCTTCTCAGGATTTAGAAAGTAGTCCAATGATTTGGACACCGTGCTATGGAGGTGCTCTCATTCCAAAAGCATTTCTGCAGCGCCTACCATGTGCTGTGGTTTGGGACTTGGAGGGAGTTCAAATAATGAGTGTTATACTTGCTGTCCTCGAGGAATCCAGTCCGCAGCAGGCAACAGAGAAGGAGACAAATGTCCGCAATTTAATACAGTAAGTGCTATGACCAGATACCATGGGAGTACTTAAATTAAATTGAGGAGGAGAAGGGGATAGCATGTTCTTGAAGGAGAGATACTGACCTGATTCTTGAAGGATGCTGGAAAGAGGAAGGCATTTAATAAAGCTGGAGGGAAAATGAGCCTAAGAAAATGAACAGGAGAAAGGACTGAGGGACATAGACAACAGTGTGGTGATTGTGGGGGTGTGGGTGGGTGGAGGTGGAAGAATGTTATAAAGGGTATAATTGTTAATGGAAAAATATAATTTAAAAAACTGGAAAAAATCCCAAATATGAACAGGCATCAGTATCTTCAAGACTTTCTGCACTCTTTTGTGGAAACTAGCTTTTTTCTTAAAGAATAAAGAAAAAATAAAGTATCTGTTAGACGTTAATAATATAATTTTTTAATTTGGAAATGTTGATCGAAATACATCATGGATATCCCATCAGAGAGGCTTAAGCTAGAGTTTAATCATAGGAAGCTTTTATTTAGCATAAAGTGAACCACATTCCAAGGTTTTCTTTGTGTTCTTACTGTAGGTTGGTTATGGTGTTAATCATGTCTCATACCTGGATTCCTGACAAATGAAAAGCAAATGCAAAGTTCAACTGTGGATCAACCTATAGCATCCATTTGATTTTAATTAATAGAGAAAACTTAAACCCTAGTAGAATTTCCTATTTCTTTTTCCTTAAGACTGATCTTTGGTGTCTTTCCAAATACCACCTACTACACCTACCTTCTGACTGAGAAATTGGAACTTGGTGACCAGACTCATGGCTGAGGCTCCTGCTGAGTTGCTTACATATAGATACACTGCATATCTGAGAGCAGAGGCCATGAAGCAAGGTTTGCATTTAGGTTTCCAGGCCTGACATTTCAATGCAGAGATCCTATTTCTTGATTGACTTGGTGACTAAAATTCAAGCACTCCTCTGACTAAACAGATAAAGTATACTTCCTCATAGAGGAAAAAAACCTCAAACATCCCCTCAATATTTTTTAAATTTTTTTAATTTAATTTTTATTTTTTAAAAAGATTTTGTTTATTTTCAGAGAGAAGGGAATGGAAGGATTAAGAGAGGGAGAGAAACATCAATGTGTGATTGCCTCTTACGTGGCCCCTACTGAGGACCTGGCCCACAACCCAGGCATGTGCCCTGACTGGGAATCAAACTGGCAACCCTTTGATTAGCAGCCCACGCTCAACCCAGTGAGCTATATTAGCCTGGGCTAATTTTATTTTTAGACAAAGGGGAAAGGAGAGAGAAAGTTAGGGAGGGAAACATCAATGTGTGGTTGCCTCTCGTGCTCCCCCTACTGGGGATCTGGCCCAAGACCCAGGCATGTGCCCTGACTGGGAATTGAACCAGTGACTCTTTGGTTCCCAGGCCAGTGTTCAATCCAATCCACTGAGCCACACAAACCAAGAGCTTTCCTTCAATATTTTAATCTCTTGAGAATTAGATCAGAATCTCTCAAGGCACCATAAGGCTTTAAGGCTTTTTGTCAGCATTCTCCCACTTTTATTCTTCTAAGATTTTTATCTGAAGAACAATGCTGTTGCCTTTGGGCTAAAACAGTGACAGAAAATGAGGCCAGTCCAGTTCCCTGAAGTTTTGTATTCAAACCAACTCTACTTCTTTGTATTCTTGAAGACCAGCTAAACTGAAACGAGTATTGTTACTTTAGTATTTGCAAAGCTCTATTAATACGACCAGAATTCTCTCAGGTATACTCTCTTACAAAGGTTAGGAAGATGAGCTAGGCACATTGTGATGATCACAACAGTATCCTAAAGTAAGACCACAATGAAAACACAAGGCAATCCCCTGTCATTACAATAATTATACCCATAAAACTGTGTTCTCGAATGCCATATCTGATACATATCAAGACTGCTAAGGATCTGAGGTCTGACCTAAAGTGCAAGCCAACATATTAGCCTGCCACAGTTTTATGGATTAGGGCAGAAGGAAATATGCCTATGTCAGAAGAATATCTTCACAGCAATGGCAATAGCCAGAATGCGAACGTTTTTGCTCCAGTTCCACTGACCCTAATTCCCAGAGCATGACATATGATTTCAGCCTCTAGCCACCCAGTCACCCCAGCTTTTGAGTCTTTGTAATTGAGGTCCAGGCATAAGGTGAAGAGACAAGCCATCTCCTCTGTGATAAATTCTTTACCCATAGAATATGTGCACATAATAAAGTGCTTGTTTCATGCAATTAAACTCTTAGGTGGCTTCAATATGATAGATATTCTAGATACTTAGGGTAGTGAAAATTCTAAGAATAACCACAGTATTTCCAATATTATTATTTTGGGTATTTTAGGCAGATATAAAAGTACATACAAAATGAAAATAGAAGCATATGTAACTTTATAACAATATATATTCATAAAATAATTATTATCTTGCTTAATACAAATATACAATTGTTTTTAATACAAATATTCATTTTGACGTATGAGGATAATTGCTCATAAATGTTTTATTATTTGTGTGTTCCCTTAGTATAGTTTTAAAACTATTTCACATTCTGGAAACTAGTTTGGAAACAAAATACTATATGTAGGTACTTGATATTAAAGTCTTGTGGGCCCATGTCAATAATCTAGTATTAACATTTATCATGCCATTTCCTATTTTTCTGACAATCTTAGTCAATATAGATAGAGCACAGTTGTTTTCCAGTTCTTATAATCACAAATTTTCAGAAGCTAGTGATCAAGATATAAATGTGAAGCAGTTGAAACGATTCACAAAATATTTTCCTAGAACTAAGAGTTTCTAAAGAATACAAAGAATGATAGAATGTTTGACTTTATATTATAAACTCATGTTCGTGCTCTCACAAGAGTACCTTCAGTACATTGAAGACCTGGATCACATCATTCTAAATTAGAGCACTGATCATTAGTTAATGGATCAATAATCCAAATCCCACTTTGGCTTTAGTGCAACTTATGTACTCATTCTGTTTTGCCCCCCATTTCAGAGTATCAAAGCAAAGACCATGAGAGACAATGCTGCCTCAGTGGCAAAAACCAAATGGAGTGCACACTGTTTCTGCTGTTGTTCAGATGTCAGAGTTTTCAGGCACTAGTGCAGGAAAGGAGGACTCAGGCAGGGTTTGTGGACTCTCGGAGGTAAAGAGACAAAGTCAAGTGTCCTGGGAGGAAAATCTTTGGTCAGAACACTGGAAACAGATAGGAGATACCTACAGTGTGCAGTCTGGAGACCTACGGATGTGACCTCTCACATATTCACATGAGTGTTCATCATCACAGGTGTGATGGCAGTGGAAGAGCCATCCTTTCAAGTTCGAGATAATTCTGTCTGGTCTCTGGCCATACACACCCTGAACATGTCGAGGTAACAGTGTCCAGTGCTGGGATAGTGTTTGTGCCTAGCAGTTAGAATGGAAACCTCATGCTTAGCTGGTGAAGGGACAGAGAAGGTCTCGCCTGGACGTGGAGAACATGGAAGCTGGACTGAGCCCTGTTCTGGTCCTGCCTAAAACATGTGAAAGTTAGACTTGAGAAGATAAAGCCATTTTTAAGTAATGTAGCTCTGCCACATAGGAATGTTCAAGAATTTTCCTAAGAACACAAAAATATCCACCTCCAACATGGTAAACTTTACGATATCTAGCAACCAGTAAGAACTTAGCAAGCATGCAAAGAGCAAAGAAAAAACTTATAAACGATAATAAGATAAGCAACATTTAATTAATTAAAACTCCACCCCAAAGGACACAGTGGTTAGAATTAGGAGACACACATTTTTCAATAGTTATTTTTACCTGTATTCTATGTATTTTTCAATCAAGTCCAAAGGAAAAAAAGAGCCTGAACTACAACTTCCACAGATAAAAATCATGAGGTCTAAGGTAAAAGATACACTGGGACACATTGAAGGCAGAATAGGCATTACAAAAGAAAAGATAATTGAACTTGAATAGATAGTGATGAAATATATTCAAAGTGAAACGACAAAATAAAGAGATAAATAAACTGAACAAAGACTTAGAGAGCCATGAGACAATAACAAGAACCCATTCATGCATGTAATTGGAACCCTCTAAAGAAAGAAAGAAAGAGATAAAAGTGCATTTGAGAAAACGGTGGCCAAAGATTCTCTAAAGTTGTAGAAAATTAAAACACATAAATCCATGAAACTCAAACAACAAACAAAAAAAACAAACAAGCGAAAAAATAAGCACCAGAGTCATCAAGAAAACTACGAGTCACAGTGACAAAACCAGTGGTGAAGAGAAAATTTAAAAAGCAAAAGAACTAACTTGGGAAAACCTGAACAAGATCAGCAGAATAAACAAATGTGAATATTTTAAGTGGGTTGTTGTATTATAGGTTTGTAAGTTGTCATTATTAAGGGAAATAATAGAAGATAAATGAGCTATTTTATATAATTTCTTACAATGGTATATATAAATATAATATTTTCAAAATATTTAATTTGAAAATAGATTCTGGAATACAAAAGTCCTTTTGAACAAAGAAAAGTGGGAAGATTTAAAAGAGAATTTTTGGGACATACTATAAGGAAAAATAGTATGTTCTCAACACTATCTTTGAGGCATTGAAAAATATGTCAACATACAATTATATACCCATCAAACATAGTTGTCTTTTTTAAATTTAAAAATAATATTTTAAGTTGTACCTCATGAAGTTGAAAAATGAATTCTCTTTTAAAAGACACTTTTTTTCAGGTAGGAAAAGGAAAGCCACAGGCTGGGAAATAACATTTAAAAATAAATAAACAGCCCTGACTGATGTGGCTCAGGGAGTTGGGTGTCATCCCTCAAAGCGAAAGGTCACTGGTTAAATCCTTGGTCAGGGCACATGCCTAGGTTGCAGGCCAGGTCCCAGGTTGAGGGCACGCAAGAGGCAACCAATTGATGTTTCACACATCGATGTTTCTCTCCATCTCTTCTCTCTCTCTTCTCATCTCTCTAAAAAATAAATAAATAAAACCCCACATTTAATAAAAAACTTGTGCCTAGAACATATAAAGAAGTATTAAAACTCATTAAAAAACAAAATAACATATTTTTCAAGTGGATAAATAATTTAATTGGACATGAAAAGAGATGGATGCATGGGAAATAAGTGCTTGAAAGTATACCCAACATTATTAGTCACTAGGGAAATTGGAGACATCCATTATAATGTTTAAAATTTAAAGGACTGACCACACTAAGTACTGGTGAACATGTGAAGAAATTAGAACTCTTATACACTTCTTCTGGTAATATTAAATGTTATAAATATTTTGGTAAAGTTTCACATTTTTGTAAAGAGATATATCCTCACCATGTAATATAGCCATTCCATACATAGATTTCTATTTTTTAAAAAGGCAGCATATATTTATATAAACTTGTATAAGAATTTCCACAGCCACTTTATTTATAATACCCAACAACTAGAATTAATACATATAAATCCACCATTGGAAGTAGTCCTCCACAGAATAAAGAAGTAAATAAAATATGATATATCCATACAATAGAATACTGCTGAGGTATCAAAAGGAATAAACAGTGATATACATGCATTTTAGATGAAACTCAAAAGTACTAATCCAGACTCTCTCCCACAGGAAAAAAAAAGTATTTCTGTGTTATTTAAGTTGAATAAACTACTAGGGATTGTAAATTAATCTATAGTGACAGAAATTAGATCAGATGTTTGAGAAGAGAGGGACGAGGGAGCAGTGGGGAGAGGACTTACAAAAAAGCACGTGGAAACTTTGAGAGTAAGGAATGTGCTGATTGTTTGTTTGCGGTGATGGTTTCATGGGTGTGTACAGACACCAAACTTATTGAACTGCACACATCAACTCCATGCAGCCAATTACACCACAGAAAGGCAAATTACAGAAATATATATTCACAAATAGTAAGTATATCAGCTTCAGAAATTTTGATTCTTCATTAGTGGTACTAGATTTGAGGAATACTACATTAAACTTCATGAATTTGAAATATTTCCAAATAATTTATTTTATTACATTAACATTGTTACTTAAGAATCTTTGAAATAATTTTTCTTTGTTTTTAAAATTGTATTTGACATTGAAAATAAGTCAAGCTATTCTGTTTCTTCAAGGACTCAGAAATGGATTGTTAGCTGAAAATCAACTTCATATGCTCCTGAAGCCATTGCATTAGAAAGTTTTGTTTTATTTTTTTTAGTGTTTGAAGTATATTTTCTTTTATTTTACATTATTTAATTGTCATATTCCAAAGGTTTCTCCTGTTATCAAGTTGAATCCCTTAATTAGTTCAGTCAAAAATAATTAGGACACATTTGCATTCCACTGGCAAGCTTGCTTCTACAGATGTATTTCTAGCATCAGGGAAGTAAAACTTTAACACCCCATTCTATTACTATGTTAAAATCCATATAGGTTCCATAAATATGCAATTGTCCTTTAATTTTATAACTGTAGTACAAACACAGAAAACCAGAAAAAGTTAATTTTTTCTACGTCCTACGATGGGCTGAATTTCTTCATCCTACACACCTCTTTTTTTTGTTTGTTTGTTTGTTTTTCCTAATTTTTCTTTTTCTTTTTTTAAATTTATTTAATTATTTTTCAAGTACAGTTTTATGTCTATTACTCCCATCCCATCCCACCCCCCATGCTCCCCCTCCCTCTCATTTCCACCCTTCTCAGTTGTTGTCCATGTATCCTTTATATTTGTTCCTCTAAATCCCTCCCCTATTTCTCCTGAAATTCCCTCCCCTCTCTCCTCTGGTCACTGTTCCCCTGTTCTCTATTTCAGTGTCTTTGGTTATATTTTGCTCACTTGTTTGTTTTGTTGTTTAGCTTCCTGTTAAAGGTGAGATCATATGGTATTTGTCCTTCAACACCTGGCTTATTTCACTCAGCATAATGCTTTCCAGTTCCATCCATGCTGTTGCAAAGTGTAGGTGCTCCTTCTTTCTTTCTGCTGCGTAGAATTCCATTGTGTAAATGTACCATAGTTTTTTGATCCATTCATTTACTGACAGGCACCTAGGTTGCTTCCAACTCTTGGCTATTGTAAATTGTGCTGCTATGAACATTGAGGTGCATATGTTTTTTGGGATTGGTGTTTTAGGGTTCTTAGAATACAATCCCAGCAGCAAATGAGACCAACAAAACTTTTCTGAACCCTTCTTTTTTTGCATGACATTAAGCTATTTGTTATTATTTTTCCTGCTTAGGCCTCTCTTTACCTTAGTCTTTGTTAACAATTCTTTCTTCTTTAAAAACAGTCTAATTACTGTAGTGGGGACTTCCATCAGCCATCACATACTACATTTAGAATGCTGGAACAATAACTCAAGGCAACTGATTGACAGTGACTGCTACCAAATTAGCATTTCCATGGAAGCCAGCATTAGTTATTGTCAACAGACATTATTCTCCTCTGAGATTTTTCTGAACTGCTTTCAATACAGTCCAAATCACTCAGCATGTGCTAAAACAAAATAAACTTTGTCTAAATGCTCTCTTAGGACTGAAGCAGGGATTTTGTGTTCTTTCACATTATACAGTGTTCCTTAAGTTATAAGAGATAAATCAGAGCAGATTATTTGTGTTAGACATTACCTCTTGAGTGGGATGTTTAAAATTTAGCATACGCAATAAATAACACACATTGAATTGAGAAAATTTAAGTTTTAAAGCTGATTGATTGACTAATGAATTGTAAATACATTTGTCATGAAAATAATAAATCATGTTAAGGTTAGATTTGACCAAGAATGAACACTGTGTGATAAGGAATGAGAGTAGGCTGCTTCTATGTTAAAGCTTTTGTAATCCAAAACAACAATGCATCGATATTCAAATGCTGAATCTGGAGGCTAAAGGGGAATTTAGATGAGACCTGGTGAAAATTTCTGTGTATGAATAGGAAACTAAAACTCAAGATGTGTATCACCTAACCAGTGTTAAACCATCAAATACAAGAAATCAGGACTAGCACCAGGGTATCTAACTTTATATTTTAGTTTTCTTCCCAAATTCAATTGTACACACACTCACTGGTCTCCTTTATGTCTAATGTTCTATTTGTATTTGCATCATTTGAATTTTGCATCAGGAGCCACATGGTATCTGTGCATGACTGAAGTATCCTGTGCAAGGCATGGTATCCTGTGTTTATGGAGCTGCTCTGACTAGATATGCTAGGGTTGAGAGCTAGGCTGGTGACACCCCCACTGCCCCCAACCCTCCTAGGACCAAGCCAAGTAGGGGATGGGAAGCTGCTCCAGCCCTAAGGCCAGCCCAGGGCCCAGGGCCAGGAGTCACAGCAGCAGCCTCAGCAGCAGCAGCAGCAGCACCAATGCACCGAAGGTCCCAGTCCCACCACCATCATTTCGCACTCTGATTTCCAGTACCGTGTGGCAGGAAGACTGGTGAAAGCAGAAACCCTTGTCTTGTTCCCGATCTTAAGGGAAAGGTCTTTAGTTTTTGCTCATTGAGAATGACGTTGGCAGTAGGTTTTCACATATGACCTTTATTATGTTGAGGTATGTTCCCTCTATTCTCACTTTGCTGATGGCTTTTATTATACATGGGTGCTGGATTTTATCAGATGCTTTTTCTGCAACCATTGATATGATTATGTGATTTTTTATTTCATTTTGTTTATGTGATGTATCATGTTTATTGATTTGCAAATATTGTACCATCCTTGCCTCCCAGGAATAAATCCCACTTGATCACTGTGTATGATTTTTTAATGTGTTCCTGGATGATGTTTGCCAATATTTTCAGTATATTATGCTTTTTTATTTCAAGAAAGTAAAAATGCAACTGAAACACACACAAGAATATGTGGGCAGTGTATGGAGAAGGTGGTGTGACTGATCGAATATATCAAAAGTGGCTTGCAGAGTTTCACACTGGAGATTTCTCGCTTGATGATGATCCATGGTGGGGTGGACCAAGTAAAGTCGACAGTGATGAAATTGAGACATAAATTGAGAACAATCGACTTTATGCCACGCAGGAGATGGCCAACATCCTCAAAAGTATTTTATTTTCTCATTTTTTAAGGAAACATGCATAATTTTTTCTAAGTATAATCATATATTCTTAATCATATGCAAACAAAAACCATTATAAGAAATAATGAATTATTAAGAGATGGAGCTTGTTAGTATGATGAAAATCTGTTATTTTTTGGNAATAAATCCCACTTGATCACTGTGTATGATTTTTTAATGTGTTCCTGGATGATGTTTGCCAATATTTTCAGTATATTATGCTTTTTTATTTCAAGAAAGTAAAAATGCAACTGAAACACACACAAGAATATGTGGGCAGTGTATGGAGAAGGTGGTGTGACTGATCGAATATATCAAAAGTGGCTTGCAGAGTTTCACACTGGAGATTTCTCGCTTGACGATGATCCATGGTTGGGTGGACCAAGTAAAGTCGACAGTGATGAAATTGAGACATAAATTGAGAACAATCGACCTTATGCCACGCAGGAGATGGCCAACATCCTCAAAAGTATTTTATTTTCTCATTTTTTAAGGAGACATGCATAATTTTTTCTAAGTATAATCATATATTCTTAATCATATGCAAACAAAAAACCATTATAAGAAATAATGAATTATTAAGAGATGGAGCTTGTTAGTATGATGAAAATCTGTTATTTTGGGGGGGGCTTAACTTTTTAAAACTTGTCTCATTTAAGTCACTGTTGTGCCCTTTTTCAAAGCCATATGATGAAGGAAAATGAGATGTGTTCCATTTTATGTGAACGGATAGTTCTTACCAGCTCCAAAGTGTTCTGATCAGACAATCACCCTCCAGTCCGGTGAAGGCAATGCCGGAATATTTGTGTTAATAATCTAGCTGACAGATCTGAGTCGCCTGATTCAGATATAAACAAAGATGGTTGGTCACTTCTCTTTTGTAATTCATTGCTAACTACGCACTCTTAGTAACAGAAAATCTACTATTGCTTCAATATTTAAAAAAAAATATTCAGCCAAAAGGAATAAACCCTGTTTTGTCTCTGCCAGGCCAATAAATCTTTCTGTTGTTTTAACACCGGCACTGAAAATGGATCCAGCTCATTCTGATTTAGTGCCTTTGGGTCTTCCACTTCCCTGTTGTTCTTGCATCTCCACCTGTCTACACCTGTTTTTACTAACAACCCACATTTGGGCTCCAGGACACCAGCTTTGAATACAGATTTAATAACAGCTGATTAACTCAAGAAGTCAGAGTAAAAACAAGCTAACCCCCAAAGAATTAGAATACAGAAAAAATAAAGAAGTGATCATAAATTAAAGACAAACATGAATAAATGTGGGCTGACACAAGTGATAAGAAAATGCAGAGGAAAACTGTGATTAATATTTCAAAATATTTTCCTGCCACACTTATTCCCTGTCCTGACTTACATAACAGTACTTGAATCGCCTTTTACTTGAATCCTCTATACTCACTTCATTCACAAAAGAAATTCTTCCCACAGAAAATTCTTTCAACCTCTGCTATTGCTATGCATGCTTCAGTATACAGACTTTTTAGAAGACATCATTTTATCAAAAATTAGAAAGCATTAAATAATGACATGACATGACAAAAAGAAGAATATTCCAAATACGTTAAAATAACATTTGTTCATTTTAATGCAATATTTTTATTGGCTTAAAAGAAATATGATAAACATTGGAAAGAGAAGAAAGTAACTAATGCCAACTCTCTGTGCTGAAGGAATTTATAATGAAGTCAGAAAGGTAAGAAAAACAAATAAATATATTACTATGATTATATTCATTGATGTCATGATTGAAGAACAACAAACTTCCCTGACTGGTGTGACTCAGTGGAGTGCCTGCCAGCCTGCAGTCCAAAGGGTCATTGGTTCGATTCCCAGTCAAGGCACATGTCTGGGTTGTAGGCCAGGTCCCCACTAGGGGCTGCATGAGAAGCAACCACACATTGATGTTTCTGTCCCTCTCTTTCTCTGTTCCTCTTTCACTAACAATAAATAAATAAAAATTTTTAAAAAGAAGAACAACACCTAGCTGGTGTAGCTCAGTGGATTGAGCGTGGGCCTGCGAACCAGACGATCACGGTTCGATTCCCAGTCAGGGCACATGCTTGGGTTGCAGGCCAGTTTCCGGCAGGGGCCAGTTCCCTGCAGGGGATGCACGAGAAGCAACCATACATTGATGTTTCCTTCCTCTCTCCTTCCCTTCCCCTCTAAAGATAAATAAGTAAAATATTTAAAAAAAAGAACAACAACAAATTAATGTCACAATTTAATCAAGAGAAAAATTATTTTTGCTTGAATAATAGTGAAACAATTAAAATTTTAAGGTATTTTTGAAAAAAACTAACTATTATATGCCAACACAAAGACTTTTTATGAAGAAGAAAGAAAACATGTCTAAAAATTTTGTGCATTCCAAGAACACGCTGAGATAATGTATTTAATCAACCTCTACCAAAAATAGAAGTCATAATATACTACACAGGAATGTGCAAAAGGATACTTATGCAAGCAGTCTGTGGGAATCCCAAACCCTGAATTAATGGGAGATTAGCAATTTTCCAAGATGTGATTATTACAAGTAATGGCTTTATACATGTTAGTCCAAACATAAGATTCCTGTCATATTAGTCAGCTCGTGCTGCCCTGACAAAATACTGCAGACTGGATGACTTAAAGGACAAAACTTATTTTCTGCCCTGGCTACTATAGCTCAGTGAGTTGAGCGCGGGCCTGTGAAGCAGAGGATCGTGGTTCGATTCCCAGTCAGGGCACATGCCTGGGCTGCAGGCCAGGTCCTTAGTAGGGGACGCATGAGAGACAACCACACCTTGATGTTTCTCTCCCACCCTTTCTCTTTCCTGTCCCCTCTCTCTCATAATAAAGAAATAACATATTTTTTAAAAGGACAAAATGTATTTTCTTAAAGTTCCGTAGGCTTTGATCAATGTGTAGGCAGGCTGGGTTTATCTGGAGGTCTCTCTCTTTTGTTTGCAGATGGCTGCCTTCTTGCTTCCTCCACACATGACCTGCTTCACTGTGTGTGTGAGTTCTCCTATAGTCTCTTCCCCTCCCAATAACACCAGGCCTATAGGGTTAAGATTTAGCCTTTTATGGTCTCATATAACCTTCATTACCTCCTTAAGTGCCCTGTCACCCATTGCAGCCCCCCTGGTGTTAGAGCTTCAGCCTATTAATTTTAGTGGATGCAATTCAGTATATTTTACAGATTTTTTTCTTCTGAAAATAGAGTACATGGTGACATGCACTCTAGGCAGGAGAAGTGGATAGAATGGATGCTCTTCAGAATTAAAAATTCTACTTGCACAAATCAGGAGCATTTTGCAAAGATGTGGATGTTATTGTGTGAACAATTGTGAAAGAAGACGCGTTATAAAGTTTCAAAGAAATAAATGTTATGCTCTTAAAATAAAAAGCACTAATCAACTACATTTTTTATGAAAATTTACTGAACTACTAGTTTGGGTGATTTATTGTATGAATACATATGGATTTTAGAAAAGCATTTCCAAGGTTCACATGATGTCCTTGGGAATAAGAAGAAATTTTGTTACAAGGCTGAGCATTTGGGCAGAGTCGTCAAGGACTGATCATTTTCAGAAGGAGCTATAATTACTGAAAACTGTGTCAGGAGATAAACAGATTGTCCTAGCATACAAGAGCAGTTTTTGCCCTTGCTCTGTTTTACATTTTTATCAATGGCTTGGATGATGAAAATTGCAGACAACAACAAACTAGAAGTGATAACTATTATTTTGAATGACAGACATCAGATGCATATAGGAAACAAAGGATATCAGATGTCCTGTGAGTTACCCCTGAAAATCAACACATTGTAACAAAGCAGATTCATATACAAAATCACCTCAAAGGCAGCCAAGGTCCCAGGTTTCAAAGATTTAGTTGTAATTTGACTGCATTATTCTACTTCAGAAAAGAATCTGTCAATCAAAGTATGAAGTACAGAAAAAGGAGAGTCACCAAGGGAACCCCGGGCTGTTGCCAAACCCATCCCTTGTCAGGGAGAGTAGAATCTTAGCCAATAGGTTTCAAATATTCATATGCCACCAGTAAGGTGATTATTATTAATATTCTGGAAACACTTATGAATGTATGTTATCATGATGCCAATAAGCGAGAATCCTCTAACTATGGCCTATTTGTCCTCACAAAATGTTCCTAAACTAACTTCTGAGAATGCTACTGCCCTCCATTATGTTACGGGGAGATAATAAACAGCCAATACTGAGTCAAAGATATTCAAAAAAAGATAGGAATTATTTTTGTTTTGAATCAGTACATTGTTGTTCCAGTATTATAGGTCAATTCTAAAAGCTCGATTAAGTTATTTCATAAGTGAGAGATGAGAACATCAGGGTGGAATTATACAATCAGTTTTCTGACCCTGCAAAAATGAGGGTCAGATCCTGAACCAAGGTAAAATCATGAGCACCATAATGAGAGGCCTTTTTGAGGGATAACCTCTGGCCATTCCCAGGAGACACACCATGCAGCATTGCTATTTTAGTACTCAAGGTCAGCATTTGTTCTCATTTATTTTTATTTTTCACATGTATTCAAAATCAACCAGAAAAAAATAGTAACAGTGATCCACTTCAATGCACATGGGAAGGCTTAAAGATTCTTTGATCAAAAGATCAATAAAAGAGCAACACTCAACATGACAGAAAAAAAAACCTCTTATACTTTTAACAACATTAATAGAATCAATATACAGATAAAGAAATATGATAGACTATGCTGTTAAAAGTTGTATTGTAATATTTAGAGCTGATAAAAAATACTTAAAGACGTTAAATGAAATCCTGTTAAGAAAAAGGAATAGCTAGAGTGGTAAAATAACTTTAATATATATAATTAAAGTGCACTGTTATAAAACATTAAGTACGTATTAAGTACATGCAAAATATAAAAAGAATAAAGCAATATACACCTGTATATCCATCACCTAGGTTATTTACCATTTCAATAGTGTTAAAGTCCCTCCCCAATCTATTTTTTAGACACTTCATAAGAATATCTTCTATCCTGAATGTTATGTGTATCACTCTGATTCACCTTCTATGACTTTGCTATATACATATGCATTTGTCTTTTACTGTGAGGGAGAACACTGAAGCAAGAAATTAAGGAAGATACAAATAAATGGAAGCGTATTATGTGTTGATGGATTGGAAAAATTAGTGTAATTAAAATGTCCACAATACCCAAAATAATCTACAGATTCAACACAATTCTTATTAAAATACCAGTGGCATATTCCATAGACCTAGAACAAATATTTCCAAAATTTATATGCAACCAAAAGAACCCTAAATAGCCTCAGCAATCTTGAGAAAGAAGAACGAAGTAGAAAGGATCACAATACCAGATATCAAACTGCACTACAAGGCCACTGTAGTCAGAATAGTCTGGTACTGGCATAAGAACAGACATATGGGTCAATAGGACAGAACGGAGAGCCCAGAAATAAACCCAAGTTTCTATAGTCAATTAATACTTGACAAATAGGGCATGAGCATACAATGGAGTAAAAATAACCTATTCAAGAAATGGTGTTGGGAGAGCTAGACTGGTACATGCAAAAAAATAAAAAAGATAAAAGAAGAAAAGAAAGAAACTAGACCACCAACTTACACCATACAACAGAATAAACCCAAAATGGATGAAAGACTTAAAAGTAAGTGTGGCCCCATAAAAGTCCTAGAAGAAAACGCAAGTCCTAGAAGAAATGTAGGAACATTTCAGATATTCCACATAGCAAAATTTTTGCCAATATCTCCCAGATCTTAAGGTTAGCAGTGAGAACTGTTTTTACAGGATGTAATCTGAATTTTATTCACACCCTTTTAACTGGGCTGACAAAATTATTTCGGACTTTGGTTGCCAGCAGCATTTCCGTCCAGCTATGTGGAATGCAGCACCTTGTGTGAGTCGCCAGAAATGAACGCATTTAGTTGCACTTCCAGACAGAAACTGTGGGTGTCTGCAGGCTGTCATACAAACAAGCACAACCAATTGGACAATAAACGCCGTTCAAGTCTTTGTCCAGATGGCGATGCTCCTGTTCCTTTAGGTGGAACCGCAGCTCCCTTCTCTAGGTAATGGCATTTCTGCCTGTGTAAGAAAATTGAGACAAAATGTTTATACTTCCAAGAACTGTATTCAGCTTGGTTTGTGATCAATCTTTCTAGCCTATGTTTTGGAGGTGTAGTATTTATCATACTTCTCATGGTAGGAGTATACAAGTTTCTTTGAAAAAAAACTGAGTAAACATGAGCTCTCTTTACCAACAGAAGCAAATTTCTAATGTCACCCAAAGGAATAAAAACATGGTAGAGACACTAAAATTAACAAGCTGGATATGCTATTAACAGAGAGTCCACAGCATTTTTTTTAGAGAAAATAAATTGAAGACACATCCCTTGTGATTTACATGATAAAAGTTATTTGGATGGCATGATTGCTTTTATGAGAAATGACTAAATGATTACACAAATGTTATTCTCAGAGACTGTTGTCTGAAATGGCAGCCAATAGCTTCTGGATATTGGATTTTATTGGTATTGTACAGATGTGTATAATTATTGCTTTGGTTTGCTTGAATAGAAGCCATCTGTTTATGTAGGATGATTAGAATATTTAACAAAATCCGTCCCTTTAGCAGCAGAATCTGAATTGCATTTATTTATTTATTCATTTATTTTTTATTTCCTGAGATTTGTGATCACTATGGAAAAGAGTCCTTGGATACCTAAACTTCAAAAACCCCTCAAACTACAAAAAAATAGTGACATTAACGGTGAAAAGTTTTTTCTACGAAAGGCTGCATTGAATTCATTTTGCTAAAATGTGACATTAAATATGGATTTGTTGTACCTATACATTGAACAGAACAATTTATTCAGTTTTACATTGAAGGTAAGCTTTATTGAATTTTTTTATCTAGTCAGGTGAAAAAATAGCTTGTCTTGCTTTAATCTCTAAATGTGGTAGACTAGTGTAATAGATTTTCCAATATTTATAAACTTTTGCACATCATTCAGAAATGTATCCTTTCTTTTTTTTAAATGTATTGTTCAGTTACAGTTATCCAAACCTTTTTCCCATTGCTCACCCCTACCCCATAGGGACAACTCCCCCAATCAATCCCCCCCATTTTTCGTGCCCATGAGTGCTCTGTTTGTGGGGGTTTTTTTTTTGTCCCTTTCCCTCATTATCCTCCTCCTCCCTCCTTTTCTGGTCACTATTAGTGTGTTCTTTATTTCCAAGTCACTGGTTCTTTTTTGCTCATTTGTTGTTGTTTTTTTTTATTTGGTTGCACTTCTGGGTGAGATCTTGTTGTATTTATCTTTCACCACCAGGCTTACTTCCCTTAGCATAATACTTTCCTGTTTCGCCCTGGCTGGTGTAGCTCAGTGGATTGAGCTTGGGCCTGTGAACTAGACGATCGTTGTTCGATTCCCAGTCAGGGCACATGCCTGGGTTGCAGGCCAGTTTCCAGCAGGGGACTCAGGAGAAGCAACCATACATTGATATTTCTCTCCTTCTCTCCTTCCTTTCCCCTCTAAAGATAAATAAATAAAATCTTTTAAAAAGAATTAAAAAAATACTTTCCTGTTTCATCCATGCTGTCATGAAGGGTAGGAGATCCTTCTTTCTTTCTGCTGCATAGAATTCTATTGCGTAAATGTACCAGTTATTTGATCTGCTCATTTCCTGATGCACACTTAGGCTGTTTCCAGAGCTTGGCAATTTTAAATTGTGCTGCTATGAACATAGGTTTTTTTTTTTTGAACTGGTGTTCCAGGATTTTTAGGGTATAATCCCAAAGTGGAATGGCCAGGTCAAAAGGCAGTTCCATCGTCAGTTTTCTGAGGAAATTCCATACGTTTTCCACAGTGGCTGTGCCAGTCTGCATTCCCACCAACAGTGCACTAGGGTTCCCTCTTCTCCACAACCTCATCAGCACTTGTTATTTGTTGATACATTAACGATAGCCATTGCTCTGGTGTAAAGAGGTATCTCATTATGCTTTTAATTTTTCAAAATATTTATTTATTTATTTTTAGAGAGAGGGGAAGGGAAGGAGAAAGAGTGGGAGAAAAACATCAATGTGTGATTGCCTTTCATGTGTCCCCCACTGGGGACCTGGCCCACAACCCAGGCATGTGCCCTGACTGGGAATCGAACCAGCGACCCCTTGCTTCACAGGCCCGCACTCAATCCACTGAGCTACACCAGCCAGGGCTGTGCTATTAATTTTTATCTCTCTAATTGTTAATGATGTTGAGCATTTTTTCATACTGATATTTGAGTTTGTAAAGAAAAATTATCTGACACGTTTTTAAAAAACAGTGTTTGTTCCAGTTATATATTGTTCCATAACAAATAGCCCACAAGATTAAACAAGAAATGTTTTGCTATAGTTCAACATTTTGTAGGTCAATTTTTGAGAGAATATTCTACTGACTAATTCCACTACCCGGGTTTTTCCAACAGACCCCATTTTGTGGTATTCAGCTGGTGGATGAATTGAACTGGGAGTCCGGGTTGGATTATCACATTGATATTCTAGGGCCTTGGGAGGGATAATCAAAAATTCAAGTTCCAGGCCCTGGCTGGTGTAGCTCAGTGGATTGAGCGTGGACCTGCGAACCAGACAATTGCGGTTCAATTCCCAGTCAGGGCACATGCCTGGGTTGCAGGTCAGTTCCCTGCAGGCCAACTCCCAGCAGGGGACGCACGAAAGGCAACCATACATTGATGTTTCTCTCCCTCTCTCCTTCCCTTCCCCTCAAAAGATAAATAAATAAAATATTTTAAAAAAATTCAAGTTCCATGGGAACTTTACTTGGTTCTTCACTTGGTCCTTTATGTGTCTTGGGCTTCTTCAGATCATGGTGGCCTCAGAGTAGATGGAAGTTTTATGTGGCAGAAAAAGGAGCAAACCAGAATAAACACAGAAGGTGTTAGTGATCTTAAAGACTTGCTAATAACTGTCTAGCATCACTTGATAATACTTTCTTGGTCAAGCAAGTCATCAAAGCCAGGCCATTTTCAAGGCAGATGAATGAGATTCCACCTTTGAATAAGAAGAAAAGCAATTAACTCCGTAACCATGTTTTAGCTTCCGCATGGCTATAGGTGGTTTATCTATATATTAGGGGTTTTATTTTTTGTATGCATTTGAATTAGGAAGTTTGTCTTCTCCTGTATCATCTCAAATATATACTGCATAGCTCTTCTCTCTATATGTCTATTAGATTGGAGTTTTAAATTTTCTACATCTGTTTGAGTAATCTACATATTTATAGAAGCCTATCAAACTATGTACTATGACTATGGCTTTATATTTTAAGATTTTTAAGCCTCATTTTGGGTATGTAACATTTCATAATTTTTAATCTTGAGGCATGATTATTTTGTAATTATTAAATTTATCATGTATTTTAATATTTTTCTTAAATATATTTTGTAATTTTATTTAAAAAATTCTATTTTGGGTTGGCATTTGACATATAGATACTCTTTTTAAAATTTCATTTACAGACTGTTTTAATTATTTCTCAAAAGTAAATAGGCTTCATAATTCTACATAATGTTTTAATCATTCTGAACATACATGTGTTTTAGTATTTTGAAAATATATTCATATTTAACATCTTTTAACCTTTTTTGGAAAACTTTTATTATAATATTAAAGTTTTCTATATGCTATCTTACCTATCTCTGTGGATTTAAAGGCCACATATATTTTAACACATTTATTGAAAGTCCATAAATATTTAACATTACTATTGAATTATGACTACTTCTAATGCGGTTTGGCCATCTTCAGTGTATTGATTTTAATTCCTTAGAATAAAGGCCAAGTATTTAGCATACTTCAGTACTTGGGTACATCTCTTCTTCCATTTCTCCATTTTATTTCATTTGGTAGAGCTTTCTAATCTTCAGTATCACCTTTTTTAGGGTACAACATTTAGTCATAATTTTAACATTTGTTTAAAATACTTTTTGTTGGAAACTGCCCTGCCTGGTTACAGGAGCTGTAAACCCCCCATGGCTAAGGCTGAGTGAGCGACCTTCAGACTGTGAGCCACTAAGGAGACAAAGCTTATCTCTGGCAGCAGCGCTGCTTCTGCTTCATCCATCTCTGGCCCCCAGTGCTTGGTCGGTTAGTCAGGGATGGGTAAGACCCCTCGGGGGCGGGGGGCAACTTAAGCCAGACAGGATCACTTGGCAAACCCTCAAGGAAGGACCCAGGGGGCTGTGACAAAGAAGGAGTGATGGACCCTTGCCCCCAGGCTATTCTGACATAGCCTGAGTCCCCATTCCCATCCGGGAGAAGTGCTTCCTGGCTCTAATCCACTTAAGCCTAAAAACCTATGACTGGGAGGGTGGTGCAGCCCCTTGCCAGCTAGAGCGGGATCCGGGGTGATCTGGCATAAGAAAGACTTCCTAAAGTCCTGTGAAGCCTGCTTTGCTAAGAGTGCTTTCATTCATATGATAAGGGTCTGAGCAGGAAATGAGTATGTCTCCCAAAGTTTTTGTAACCCTCTTACCCGACAGACACTGACTCAGATTAAGCCCTCAGATTTCTTTGAAATGTTATCTACTGTTTGATCCTTGACACCTGACATTGATTGATGAGCTTTACCTGTATTCCCGTGTGTTCTGAACCTAATAAAAGCTGCTGAAGAAGAGGTTCTTGGTCCTTCTCCTCTGAGAGACTGACCACCTCTCCTTCCCAAGCAGATCCTGTCTTGGTAGTTTCACTTTCATCCGTGGCAGATGAGGGGAACTTGCATGCAGTTTTCCCCACAACTTTTATTTTACAAAAATGAATTAAATTCACTCATATTTTAATCATAGTCATAGCTTAGTTTTTTATCTCATTTCTTTTTTCTATGCATTTTTCCTGTGGAAGCATTTTTTACTATATTTTTTCAGTGACTATCTGTGCATAAAAGTCTCTTTATTTTTTCTTTAATGAACCTTGCTTTAGAATTCAAGTTTGACAATTATTTTCTTTCATCACTTTTTTGTTAACTTTTATTGCATTTTCACATTTAGTGCTGATTAAAATGCTGTCAGGATAACTGCCCTTCTCTGTGTATATTCTGTGTTTTGCCTGCACTTGTTTTAACTTATTCATTTTATCCTTTCATAGTCTCATTTCAGTCTCATGTACCTAGATTAGAATTTACTTTTTTTGCTCAGCACTTGAAATACATCTCATTTTGAAGACCTAAGTTACCAAACTTCTGTGATCTTTTTAGAAATTTCTATTAAATATTTAAAGCAAACCTCTTTCTAGCATCACAGCTTGTAACTGAGCTTTTATTTGTTTAGCAATTACCTTCTTCTGAATTGCATCTTAATTTATCAGCCTCATCCCCTTCTTATTTGGCATATTTTAATTGTTCATGTTTGTAGTCAACTGATATTTGTGTTCTCCTATCTTCTTTTGTAGGTATTAATTTCCATTTTGTTATTTATTTATCTCTGAAGAAATCTAAAAGTCACTTTTAAATCTATTTTAGACTACTTGTATGTTTGAAATTCATATGGGAGCATATATATTCTGTTTATTTTATTTCTGTCTAGCTTTTCCTTACATATCTTTATATACTAGCTACCATTGGATTTCTTTGTGTGAAATTGCATTTGATCATTTTTCCATTACTCTCTGATCCTTTCTATACTCTTCCCAACCAGCATTTTTTCTTCAGTGATCTCTTCCATTGCACCCTCCTGTCCAAAATATAGGTCTTTAATCTTTGTTTGGGCTGATGCCATGTACTTATTTTAGGGATAGAGAAAACCTATTCTTCAAAACAGCAGGTGGCGGGGCTTACTCTCTGGTCAAGAATTTGTGAATTTCTCTTCTCAACCTCCTGGACTATGGTTTTATAAAACCTCTAGTTCTGGGCAAAGGTCACCATCAGCTTTATGAAACCCTCTGTCTGAAGCTGGGGAGAGAATATCAGCTAAACACTTGACCTCTAGTTTCTATCCTTGGGTCTAACACCAGTCATTTTCAAGTTTTGAGTGGAGGATTTTTTTTTTTTCATGGTTACTGTGTAAAGGCAGAACTTCTGGAGACTCCCACCCGCTTCCAGATCAGCAGGCCGAGGTTTCAGCCCTGCTCTCCTCTCTCTATTTTAGTTTTGGTTTTGATTCGCAAAGACCTCCTTTTGGTGAGCTGACCCTGGCATTTTTATTTCGTATTTTATCTAGGGCTCCAATAATTTGGAATATAAATGGAATTCTTTAAAATCACTGTATCATAAATGGGAGTTACATTTTAAGCCATATGTAATTATTAATAACAAAATAAAACATTATATTACATTTTATATGTGATATATAAAATTGCCACATTGCACACCCTATTACAATCCATGTTACGTCTATAATTATTTAGGTCTAGAAGTTTAGTAAGTGGGGGGAGGATGTTATCAGGATGAGCAAGGACAGTTTTAGAGAGGGACTTTTTTCAACATTGTGAGTTGATGTTTAACTTTGTCAAACAACTATTTATATCTATGGGAATGTATGTGAAAATAAAATTGGTTAAGTTAAAATACTGGGAACATAATTTTATCATGTAAATTTTTTTAACATCACAATATTCATCAAAATAAATTCGAGGTAAGACAATTTATCTTTCATTTTGGAAATACCGTATTATCTAAGAGGCAAGAGGGAGAGAATACATATATAAATTTGTATTCTGTATATAAGCTATCTCCTACTTTATATAACATACGATTTACCTAAATTTGTTTTTAATGTTTGCTCTTGGGTTACTGTTAGAAATCACTTTTACCTTTAGATGCCCTTGTGGATTTCTTTGAATTCTATTTTATAAATATTTAAATAAATATAAATTTTACCATAGTGCACCTGCACGAATTTCTCAGGTTGATTGGAGTATTAAACTATAACTTAGTTATGATTTTATAATTTTTAAAATATATATTATTTGTTTTATTTTTGAAGATGAAGAGGAATTAATTAATAGATTTTTGCTTGTGGCCTAATGAAATGATTTTTAATACACACAAAGACAATGCAATTATATCAGCATCAAATAACTCTCACTTTAAATTGTCAGTTTGAGCTGATACAAGTAATTGAGCTAATGAATTTATAAATATATATTGAGTTTACATAGTATATTTTCCTGAACATTAGTTGTTTCTATTTTTATTTTAGGCAAAACACATTTTATAACTAATCAAAGAATTTGAAATAAAATACATTAATATATTCTCTAAATTCTAAATAAGAGGTCAAATGTTTAAAGCTTTGTACTTAAAATTGATGTTGTTTTTAGTTATATTCATTATAAAATTTAATTATTTGAATTATTTTGCCAAACATGTTTAAAAATGTTAGGTTTCTTTGCAAAGAAACCCTTTCAATTTTCTAATCAGTATTTTTATATTCAGGTAGTTTTAAATAATACATTTTTAGGGCACTGATCAATCACTACAATGTGTTTATGTTTGGAAAACTGCAAACATTTGTTTTCTATATTTAAATAGCTGTCATAAATCTATAGACTTTGTGAGAACAAGAAAATGTTACTGTGCAGAGGTTATGAAAGGCTACCGTGCAAGCTGTTTGTGCATGAATTATATATGAATTCTGCCAGGACAGCATTAACTTGAAGTGAGCTGTTCTGAAATAAATGTATATTATAAACAAAACAAGCCTATGGTTTTTGCAGTGCACAATTTTGTTTTTCTAGATGCATATAGGGTATTAGAAAAATCCATCTTTGTTTTAAAGTGGTCAGATAAAATGTATATCTGACTTTTATATTTAATATTTAAGCAAGTGCATATGATAAGAGACCAGTTTCTGGACACTGAAGAAACAAAGTAACCAAATCACAAATGAATAGTAACAACAGCAAATCCCCAGTACACTAGATAGTGAATTTATATAATGCAATCAGAAGAATACATGCAATTTTTATTTACTTTAGAAATGAAACAGATAAGCTATAAACTATTATATGTATTTTATTATTTCAGTTAATCATGCACTTGTAGAAATTGTTTGAAAATGTTATAATTTCTGATGATAATATAACAGGATACAGAAATCCATAAAAAAAGCTTAATTTCTTATTTCTTTAGCTATTAAGTGGGACAATGTATCACCGTACTAAAATATTAATTTTAAATACCTCTTGTAATCTTTACCAAGTTGGAATGCTGAATTAGAAATGCTTAAGTACAAATAGCTACTTATATAAATATCCAAGCTCCTAATAGTTTCAATTCTGTATTTACTAGTTAATCATCAATTAATAAACAAAAATTCTCCAACCAAACAAAAATTGTTTTTTTCTGTTCAGAATATCCTGTTTATTAACCAGAGAAGGAAGCAATTTAATTTACATAACACACAGTCTGGAAATAATTCATTCAATTCATTTAATATAAACCATTATTTATTTGTTAGTTGGTCTATTTTCTATGTATTCGTCTATCTATTATCATTTCTCTCTTTCTCTCACCTATCTTATTTGAACACTAATTTTATTCAAGATTTTTTCATGTTCTAGAGGGAATATACAATGGACATGATAAAGTAAACTGCTCTAAAAAAGTAGCAGTATAATAGGTCAGGTAATTATATTTATATTTATTTTTTAAATGGTATGAGATAAGCCAGTATATGATATATAAAAGCACATGGGGAGACTCACCTAATTTTGACAAGGGGAATTGAAAGGATGTCAGAGCAATCTCCAGGGTGAATATACACTTAATGATTCTTAAAGAAGGAGTATGAGTTGTTGGACCAGCAGATACTAATAAGGCGCACATGCAAAAACTAGGAAGGTAGAACAAAATGTGCTTGTTTGGTGAGCTCCAAGAGTTTGATATTGCTCAAAAATGGTTCACAGGTTAAGGAAGGAAGTTATATTAAGCAAGAGTAGACCCATAAGCATTCACTGTTTCTTATCATAGAAATGTGATATTTAGTTGTGGAAAATGATCGGAATTTTCTCACACATTCCAAGATTCCCCCAAAGGATATATATTTGGGGTTATTTATGAAGAGATAGCTATATATAATATTGTACTGAAGACTGTGTGATTATTATTCAAAGATAGCATTGTTGTCCTTAAAGTAGTCAATGAGATTTTTAAAAAATAAATATTTCCCAAAGAAATATTTGTTCACAGATAGATAGATTCATAGGTAGGTAGATTCATAGATAGAGAGCAGGCTGACAGCCCTGGGGGTGGGGAGTTAAGGGTGGAGAGCTCCAGCAACAGAAGAAAAAGGGCAACAATGTGGTGATTGTTGGGGGTAGGGGCAGGTTGGAGGTGGAAGAGGGTATAGAAGGGATAAATGGCAATGGAAAAAACACAATGGAAGAAAAAAGTTAATATCAAAAAAAGACACCGGATTTTTCTCTGAAACAAATTTCAGTACCTTCAAATCTCTCTGATAAGACTCTCTAAAAGAGAAAACTGACCATGGGTTGCAGAAGATTATCCATTATTAGGTACCCACAGTTCTGAAAGTCATTCTCTGTTCTCCCTGCCACAGTGCCCTTAATGTCTCCACGTTCTTACTCTACAGTAGCCCTCCTAAAAATTATCAGCCTCCTGATTTTCCATTTACCTTGTGCAGTTCTTGGAATTTCACTTAGAATTCTTTCCTGCTACCAAGTCTACACAGGCGTCCAACCTCGACTGCCCTCAACACAAAATGCACTCAACCTTCAACAGGGCTACTGTCTCCAGTGTTTTACGTTCACTTTCACATTGGCAGCTGTCATAATTATCTCCAGAATACAGGTTCCTGTACCCTATAGTTTATTTTAGTGTATGAGAAATGTCAAAAGTCAAAGAGAAACATTTATAAAATCCTCTGAAAAGGAGAGATCAAGCCAAAATATCGATGGTCTTTTACAGCAAAGTTTCACAAATTTCATTATTCTTTTTATTATGATACATGGACTTTTGCATGCTTTAGTAAACTATATTAAAAAAAAACACTACCTTTGTTTTCTAGCTCTATCGAAATGTTACCCCAGCTTCTGCTCTTGTGCTCTTTTACTTTTGCATGAACAATCTTCTCTGCTTTGTAACATTCTCTTTCTTGGAATTTTTACCTTTTTTCTGAGCAACCCAGTTCCCAAAATCATGCACTGATATATTTTTCCAACTAAATTCTTAAAAATATTAATAGACTCCACGTGGATATGAAAGAAAAAGTATGCTTTGTAACATACTTTCTGGCACTGTTACCTGTGATTTCCATCGGGCACGTGTCTATCCCTTCAATATTTCACTGCAGGACCCAGCAGCTGGTTACACGAGGGGATGGCATTATAATATCCTTGGGTGAATAGAAAGTAAGAGCAGAGAAAAGGGACGGGGCAACAGGAATTGTTATAGGTGGAAGATTTAAATCTGTTTTTTAAAATTTAATGTTCAAAGCACAAATAATTTCTATGATAATATCCAATGTATAGACATTATTTCTATTGAAATGTTAGAAATATAGTTGTTAATTAAATGTCTGCTGTATTTCAAACCATTTTACCTAATTATTATTTAGAGTGTTAATTACATACATAGTTTAATTAGATATAAAGTGTATTAATTAGATAAAAAATTTAGCAGATATCCATCTCTCCTCTACACTCCCTACCTGAAATATAACGAATTCTGTTCTTAGGTGCTTAGGAGTGATTGCAATAATTTGTCTAATATTGGGCTGCATTTTCCCATGTATTATATGATCAATGGGAACAAGACTTTATGAATGTTACAATATATGGTTACATGTGTTTCCAGTGACTAAGTCCCTGCAGGTAAAATGGGCATCACAGGATGCGTTGTCAAGTCTGTCTCTAATTCTTCCTCCTGCTCACACAAGAAAAGAATCTCTTTTCCGTTTGCTCAGTGTGTTGCTCAGGAAACAGCTAGCACTCCTGTCTTCATTACACTTTTACAGATGAAAGTTTATTAGGAAGAATTAATACTTAGAAAGTGATTTTTTAATTGATTGTTTTTCTTTTAATTTTTTCTCTAAATTCCTTTTTGGTGGTAGATTTGCTGGGGGGAGATGTTGGAAGGCACTTTTGTATTGAGTTTTTAACATCTGCGTCAAAGTTAATGAGTGTCGGGTGCTTAAATCTGAACCCTCAGTTGTAACTTAGTCTTAATGCACCTGGTTGTTTCATTCATTCTCTATGAAAACCCTATGATACAGGTATCACTAGGATCATACAATGCAGATATTACAACATCCACACACTTGCAGCTCTGCTGGGTACACCCAAGACTCTGATCCTTCTCTGCACCCTCACACTCTGTGCAGACTTTGTCCAGATCACTTTACAGAGGCTGATAGCCAGCAAATGCACATTTTTTTTGTACGTTGATTGTATTAAAATTGTCATGTGATTAATCAAGTTTCTGAAACCTCAAATACTTAATCAACCCTACCAGTTTGGTTTGATGGGATGTAATTTGTGTTGCTCAATCAGTAGCATTGCAAATTTTTTTGCAATGCCTGACAATGCAATGTTTCATTGCATTTTTCCATAAATTGTTCAATTTTATCTAAATTTTAAATTTTTGTGGGATAAAATATTATATAATATCCTCATATTAATTCTTTAACATCTATGAAGTCTAGAGTGACACCTTGTTTCTCACTCTTGAATTCAAAATCACTGATTTGAGACTTTTAAATATACATATACACCTATATCTCCATTAGATTTAGCTTTATTTGCAATGTACATTTTAAAAGTTGTATTTTGTCACACATGTTCAGAATACTTAAATATAATTTATTTTACCAGTGTGATTTTAGAGGCATATATCTAAGTTGACAAATGTGTTGAGTTTTTTTGTAGCTATCTGTTCAAAATCTGATTTATGGATTAATTCCCCTGTGATGACACTACCTTTCTGTAATTCAATGAAATTTATTGGAACTGGTTTTATGACCTGAATTTTTTTAAAAAACCAATTCAACAACTTTGGGTGCTGTTTTTAATGTAGTGACTCAGCACTTAATTTAATTTTATATATCATGCTTTTTAATGTCTATATTCTTTTTCTATTATTTTTAGATAGCTATACTAAAATACAATGAATATTGATTGTATACTTGTTTAGTTTTGCTTTACATATATTATTTGTAAAATTTAATGTTAATATTTCCTTCTGTCTTTGTTTATTTCATTTTTCCCTTATCATTTGTGTTCAATTATTAAACCTATACACTAATTACTTAATCTCGGGTATTTTATTTCTTACTTCTTAACATCATCTGATTGTTTTATAACATTTCTAGTTCTCTGTTAAAATTTTTCAGCTTGTCTTTTAAGTTCTCGATCATATTAGCTAATTTTTAAATATTTGTCTAATATACCCAATATCTTGGACACACCATGAATCTATCTAATTATTTTCTTTTTGTTTGCTTGGGTATTTTAAATAAGTATAGGTCCTTTTCCATTAAGAATTCTAGAGATAACCTGAAGTGCTACGTTATAGTTTCTTCCTACACCAACGATTTGCTGGAAGAAGTTAGGTTAAGAACAGTGGCTTAACCAAATGAGAACTTATGCTGATGTGATGCTGAGTTTCGGGGCCTGTGGGACCTACACTGCTGTCCTTAGCTCTACAGACTAGCTGTATAGACAGGATAGCTCGGTAGACATCAAACCTACAGCATATAGCATGTGTGAGAGCCTCTCAAACTTGCCACACCTGATGCCAATCTTTGCCTGCCAGACCCTGTGTCTATCAAACATTTGATTTGGCTTCTAAGCTTGTTAGCTGCCAATTTCCGATTAGCAAATGTCTCAAAATGCAATAGCAAATTGTGTTAAAGCCTCTGCATTTAATTTTTTTCCCTACCCTGAGTAAAAATTCATTTACCCAGTGTTTTCAATACGGTATATCCATTTCAAGTTTAGAACTGTATCTATGAAGGTTAAATACCTTGTAGGATATTGAACTACTAGTAAATTATAAAACTAGTACAGGATTTTCACATGTTTATTATGTTGTTTCAACTGAGGTCTTTTATAAATGGTTTAATACTGTAAATTTATTCAGTTCTTAAAAAATACAAGTTATCTAGTAAGAATCTTCAACTGAAAGAAAATATCAGCCAATGCATTCACTCTACTCCTCTGGCAGTTCAGAGAGCTTGATCTCATAAATTTCAATTTTGAGTTGAGAAATGTTTACTAAAATGTACATTTTCAGGTGCCACAGCAGAATTACCTAATCAAGTTCTTTGGCAGTATGGTCTAGGAATTTGAATTTTTAATGGAGTTCACGTACATACACATTCAATTCTAAGATATATTGAATTACATGTGAAAACTGTTTTTAAACAAAATTTGTCATTCTATATACTTTGCTCTGTTAAAATTAAGCCATACTTGAAAAGGCAGAGAAAAATCCCCATAAGACTCCCTGGTTAGGAGTTCTTTCTGATTTTACCACTGCTAATATTTTATAGGCAGTTACTCAACATGATTTTTATGAATCCAAAAGGATATTTTCACATATAACATTCTGGCTCTAAAAAAATTTAGGCTATTTTCTCATAATTATTTCATCATATTCTGTGACTCTGCTTGTCTAAAATGGCTGTTTGGAATCATAAATATCAAGATTTTTGAGAGCTTTTGCTATATAAGTCACCCAAAATATCAAGTCGATCAAATTAATCCAAGCTTTAAAAAGTTACTGGTTGAGAAATTTACCTGGGAAACTCAAAAGATAATCAAAATTTGCTTTATCTATAATTATAACTCAGGAAAACTGTATAGTTGGGAAAGATTTAGAAAACCATCCAGAGACCATTTGAATTTACAAATGAATTTTAAGACTAATCGTGATGCTATCAACATGTTTTTAGTAACAATATACAAATTCCCTTATTTGTATATTGTTAGACTAATGCTTTTCTTTATCTGAAACTCGTGAAATGGCTCATTAATTTTGTTTTCAACCTTGGGAAATATTTCCAATACACTTCAGTGTGAGAGAAACTCCCTTTATGAATTCCAGAACTAAGTAATTTTATAAGTTTGTTATTCAAAGATAAATTTCTATACTCTTTATCCCAAAGTTTTCAATAGGTTAAACCAATGCATATTAAATTCAAAACTGTCTAAATTTATTATAGGATTTAGTCTTTACCTAAATTTCTACCCTTACCTCTAAAAAATGTTATATTTAAATACTGTGAATTTTAATAATATAATATGGTAAGATGTCCCGTGAAGCTTAGATTGATTCTGCTATTGTCACTATGACATTCTGATCTTAAAATGAAGTTTCTCATATACACATATACCGCAGAAGCATTTTCAACAGAGATCTACCTTTATATACTATAAAGGTATATAAAGATATATACCTTTATATACAAATAGAACTTTATATACTATACAATTGGAAGACTAATGCATTGTTTAAAAAAAGAACAATACAGGTAATCCTTACAACTGCCTTGAACAAGGCAATGTCAGTTACTTTTCAGTCTGTCCTTTTACAATCCAGAGCACAGCCCCAGGAACTCATGTTACCCTACATAAATGTGCTAACACGCTTACAACGTGGACATCGTGTATACAAAACACGTACCCTGTAATTTATTCAAGTACTTCCAGAGGCAACACATTTCCAGAAGAAGACACCTACCACACAAAAAAATTATGAATCAAGAATGTGACCTTAGGTTCCAGACATTTTTCTCCCAAAGTCTTTAATTGATCGTTGTATGACATCTGTATGTTTTCCTTTGTCTCCTTTTTCTTCCCTCACTCTTGACCTGTCATTTCCCTTTTGTTATTTCTAGTCACTAGACTGTAAACATTACAACTGTCGTTGTCCCCCCACCTTTCTCAACGTTTTACCTCTTTAAACCTTTTGATATCTCAGGCCCACCATTGTCAAGCAATTGCAACAGCCGCCATGTGTCCCAAGAGTGGACCGCATCCCACAACTCTCTGACAGCCGTTGGGTGAGTCCGAGGCCCCAGAAGTAACCATCAGGACCAATTTTCTCACATCATCAAAGGAACTCAGGGGGCATTAGAGGATTGAACACGAGGTTAATAATATAAGCTGTTGCCAGATTATTTTCTTATAAAACTATTCATTTAATTCTCCTGAGAAAGTTCATTTGTCTTTTTAAATAAGACTGATGTATTGAGAGAGTAACTTGAACCAACCCTATTTTTTCCCTTATATGTGATTATAGCCCTTGAGATTATGATTTTGTGTGGCTAGATGAGCCTAACACGCTTACCTAATCAAACCATGGCATGTAGGGCACTTCACATGACCTTCTTGCCTTTCAAGAATTTCAACAAATTCCCTATTCATATGTTATTAGAAGTTTAATGTGTTGATTTACCAATGGGATTTGCCAATTTATGGAAGGCTTTCTAGGTTAGACTATAACATGTGATCTATATTTTATTTTTGATTATTACTCAATTATCAAACGAAACACCTCAAGTTCTACATGCTCAACAATAAGTCTATACAATAAAAAGTTGGGTAAATACTTTAGAAAAATCAATTAATCAATCAAGTATTCAACAAAGAAAAAAGGACTTTCGGTTATCAAAATTGGCCAAGCTAATCTATAGAATTAATTCTTTTAGGTTGGTTTAGGCCACATCACAACAAACAAAAAACTAAATTAGAAGTTCCCTAATAGTAGGTAGGTGCTTGAGTTGGTTTTGATGGTCTAGATAAGTCTTGTCTCCCTTTGCTATCTGATAACATGGTTGCTTAAACATAAATTTTCATTGTGGATTCTGAGCTATCATCCAGCTGATGGTGTGTCAAAAAGAGACAGCGGTCTTCATGGTTGTTTTGACTCCTCTGGAAACCGGGTTTGACCCAAAGAAAAGACAAGAATTAGTCTGAGAGGAGTGCTGTCACCCTTGCTTAACTAGGAGATGCTAACGGATGGATACGACTGTTACCAAGAGGTGAACAGCACGTGCATATTCTACAGGTAAAATAACATGCTTAAGGAGTCCCCGCAGATACTTGAAATTGTTCCCCCTGGTAATTGTGTCAATCTACTTTAGGGAAGGTGATTTTCTTTGATGGTTTTCAGTCCGTTTGCCCAAGAACAAGAAATTAAAACAAACACATGATGGAAAAACCACATCTCAGTGTTCCACAAAATTATTTTTCCTCTCTGATCACGTGGCCTTTCTGCATCGTGAGCTCAGGAGAAGAGAAAGATCTCACATCTCTTCACTTTATAAAGACATTAGTGCCATTATAAGACCACTATCCCATGACCTGCTCTCACCCTAATTACTGCCCATGGGCTTCACCTCCAAATACCAGCACATTAGGGGTTAGGGTTTAAACATATGATTTGGGGGTGGGGCAAAAACTCTCAGTTCATAGCATCACGTGTATTAGTGATAGTTCTGGAAGCTGACCAAAGAAGGAAATCCAATCACTTATATATTTGATGCTATTTTTAAAAAGGGAAACAAAGCAAAAACTGCCAAGTATTGATTTAGATGCTGACTAAAGTTAAACATCTTTTGTGCTCATGCATAGAAAGAATAAAGCAGTTCATACTGAACGACGACCTCCAAAACATCACTATAGTCAATACCATAACAGGTTTCATGAGGCAATTTCTTAAAGCATCCTTCAAATCAGCTAGTGACATAATGCATGATGAGAGTTTAATAATTGTGATTCTATCCTGAACCCGTCTTTGATCTTAGGTAGATTACTTTTCTGGGACTCATTTTTCCCCTTCTTTAAAAGCTTTCTCAGCTCAAAATATGTTAAATAAATTTTGTATAATTAACTTTTCACAGTTACTACCTTACATCACGTATTCAATGAAAAGGGTCTTGAAAATATAGTATTACACCACTATTTTCAAACCATTTCAGCCACAGAATAATTTCTTAAAACACATTTAATTCCTATGACAGATAAACTGTTGAATGGAGAGAAAGATGGAGGGCTGGTCTGGTTGTAATTGGAGTGAAAGTCTCAGAATTCAGCTTTTTCCAATTTCCAGTTCTGCAGAGCTGCCTCTAAGCTAGTTATACTAAACATCCAGGGATGCAAAATCAAGTCTGGAAATAATTATAATGAAAGAAGCACACAGGCATTGAAATCAGCCATTCGCAGGCTCAAGCTCTGGATTTAATTCTCATCTGCTTTGTGGGGGCAGGCCCAGGTTCTGTGATGCCTCCCACAATCTTGATGATTCTCTTTGAAGACACAGAATACAGGACCATAAATACAAAAATAAGAATAAGACCTCAGAAGATGTTAGAGATGAGAAGAGTCCTCAATTTTAGCTGAATGAGTTACACAGATTTTCTTAATGAATCTAAACTCGTTGTCTTAGCTATTAAGTGAAGAGAGTAAATAAAGCATTTCTTGAACATGGCAAGGAGAATTAAATTAGATAATATATGTAAAACATCTAGCAATCAGGCAGGGGAAACAGTGTGTATTAACTATAGCATATTGTCATTGTGGTTTTGTCAAAGACCAATTATTACCAAAGTTAAACAGGCAAGAAAGAGTTCATCCTATTGAAACAGAGAAAAACAACTGAATGCAACTCTACCGCAACTAAAGACAGGAGTGTTTTTCTGCACTGGGCTGAGCTAGTGGAAAATTATTAGGACAAGACAGAGGAGGTTGGTTAGTGTTACTAGGTCATCTGTGTTTGCTAATTGGCACTTATCAAAGTTACGCTCCTACCCCCCATGGAGTTTTGAGGGCAGTATTAAAGATTTATCACTGAATAATTCATAAATGATGAATAATAACATGTCTAATATCAGCAAAGCAGAACTAGAGCATATATCATGGACAGCAGGGGTGCTGATGAATTTTTAGAAACATTAAAATTCCTGAAATATTTATATCAATAATATTTTAAACATACAACTAGCCTAGGGAAGGCAAAGCATCTCTTTTTATTTAATAGCACGTTTAATCCAACTCAGTATATCACATAAACCTAAATATTTAAATACCTCTCTTTTTACAAGGTAAAACAATATTTTTGTTATTTTTTTCATCGTTGTTATTTTCCAGGGTCCTTCTTGAGAATTCCTAAGTCAGATTAAGGTAGAAAATTTCACTTAGCATTCTATTTTGAAAAGGCAAAATATCAGAAGACATCAAAAATGTCAAAAGATTTGGACACAGCTAAAAATGTTCATGAGTCACTAAGAAATAGTGTTTAACTACCAATTTAGCCAAAGTGCCAAATAACTTTCACAAGCAAATACAGGAGGTGCTTGATTGAAACAGCAACTGTAGCTGTTTTAAAGGTGAGAAGATTGATTTACTTAAATAATCAAATACATGATAAAGTTAACAAAACACAGGAAGCTATTCTGGTAAAAACCTATAATCTATACCCTTCAAAAGTTACTCAGAAGAAAAAAGAAATGTATTTTTATGATCTCTCATAAAGATCAAATTAATAATCCAAGGAAATGTTGTCATTTAACAGAGGAAAAAAACAAACTTTAGTTTTGCACCAGTGGAGCATTGATACTAAAAGTCATTTCAAAAAAAAGAAATTAATCTATTTAACCTTTACTAGCTTTGGATACACAAAATAAGATTCCATTACCACAAACCCATTACTATCCCCATCTGTTTGTTCAGACTTTGTACTAAATTTTCTTCTCAGAAACAATCAATATCTTTACTTTCTAATTTATTTTTTATTGAATTTATTGGTGTGACTTTTTAAAATTCTTTTGGTTTCAGGTATAGAATTCTACAATATATCTTTTGTGTATTGTATGGTGTGTTTACCACTAAGTCTCTTTCCATCACTATTTGTCCCCTTCGATCCACTTCTACTTTCCTCCAGCAGTAATTTTAGGGTAAATTAACTCTATTTAACTTTTAAAAAAAAACACATCCTATGCTCTTCATATATTTGGCATACAAACCTGTTTCTCTCTGCCCTAATTATTTCTAGTAGTTTTATTTAGATATCTTGATCTCAATTTTAATCACTCATGGCTTATATTTTATGGAGAAAAATAGATCATTATGAATAGTATTATATCAGTACTTTTTGGCAGGCTAGTTAAGTTTATGAATATACCATCACAGTTTTTAATATGTTTTCTTATAGTGCAATTTCTCAATATGGCAACAAGAGCATATTAAGAGAACAAATATATTTAATCTTTCTGTATCATGAAAATAAGAAGACAAGAATAGGTAAACAAATATTGCTTAATAATGAATGGTTCAGTAGATTGTCTTAGAAATAATCTCTTACTCTCTCTCTATTTTTTTATTTTTCCAGAATGAGTAGTTTTATGTATATTTTGATAGGTTTTCCCCATCTTAATAGGAATATTTCGTTTCATTTAAAACTGTAGCTTTCACTCTTGGCTGAATGTATTGGGGTGACATCGGTTGGCAACACAGAACAAGGTTCAGGAGCACAGCTGAGTGAAGCAACATCTGTGCATTGCACGGTGCACCCATCTCCCCAAGAAACGCTTCTCTTTGCCCTCATTTTTTCCCTCTTTGCCCACCTCCACTTGCTCCTCGCCTCACTGTCCCTCTGGCCACCCCCACACTGTTGTCTGTGTCTATTTGTTACATATATGTTTTTGCTTAATCCCTTCATCTTTTTTCATCCAGTCCCCTAACCCCCTCCACCTGACAGTTGTCCATCTGTCCCAGGTACCCATGCTTCTTATACTATTTGGTTCATCCCTTTATTTTCTTTATTAAATTCCACATATAAATGATCCCACTTCTGGGACTATAATGTAAAAAACTGAAACATGAATTCAAAAAGATATATGCATCCCTATGTACCCTGCAGCATTATTTACAATAACCAAGAACTAGAAATAGCCAAAGTGCCCATCAGGACATTAATGAATACAAATGCTATGGTACATTTACACAGTTGAATACTACTTGGCCATTAAAAAAAAAAGGAAACCTTCCCTTTTGCAACAGCATGAATAGACTTGGAGGTTATTATACTATTAACTAAGCCAGAGAAAGACAAATTCCGTATGATCTACACCTACTTTGTATGCTACAAAAATATTTGGAAACTATTTTTAAGCAGAGATATAAAACATTATTATGCTGAAAATAAAGTTTTCAGAATAATGACTTAATTTGACTAAAATCGGGTTTATAATTTTTATTCTTATATATGTAATAAATATAAATTTCCTTGACTAGTAAACCCAAGTAGAATTAAAATGTATACTTTTATTATATTTAATACTGATAACTCAAAATATGTAATAGTTTTTATTAAGCAACATGAAAGTATTATTGTCAAAGGCTTATCTAATTTATGTGAGTTTGAGTTTTAATATATTTGAACTAATTTTATAACAATACATTTTTCATGTTGTAAAATATATTTTACAGAAGAATCAGAAGTTGTGTTTTTAATTTGAAAAAGTAAGAAATGTTTGTATAAACCTCTTTTATCTGTAATCCCATTATAATAGAACTCCTTTAATGGATATTATCATTTGGTAATTCTATCCAGTGACAGGAAAATATCATATATATGTATACACATATAACATACACATAGAAAAATGCGGACCTTCCTAACAGAGGTCTTAAAGCTATAGCTCTAAAATTATAGCCACACTTCAGGCATAAACACAGTATTACCAAACTCATTAATTTATATACATAATGTGACTCTTCCCTTTACTCTATTTTATGCATTTATCAGAATTGTGTTTCCAGCAAATGGATGAAGTCGAGAAAACATCCTCAGTTTTAGGGCTAATCACCAGTATGTGTGAAGGAGACTTCCAAGATTCACTTTGTCCTGATATATAATCTTACGGAGCCTTTGAGCTAAAGTTTGGGTATGGGACAAAAGGTACTACAGGTGAATGTCTGGATGTCTCTCTTTATCTGGAGGAGTAAAATATCCAGTCTGCTTTTTTTTTTTTTACCTTTTTAGCCTCAGGTGGTTGCTTTTGGAATTTTTGACTCCTAGAGGGGTAAAAGACTTAAAGCTCAATTTGAGGGGTTGGAGTGAGAAAAGAAATGTCTGGCAGAGGTGAACGTTTGAAAGGAGCTGAGGATTTTGAAGGGGGGCATATCAAAGGATTTAAAGGAGTGAAGGAAAAATATCAAAGGTATAAAAGAGAAAGGAGGGACACAGGTGATAGAAAGGGAAAGGTCTTGGACGAGTCAAAGTCTTCTTTGTGATATCTCAACTTTTTCATAAAGGCCATCAAAATTCCAAATTATCCTCGGTGAAATTATATCAAAGAGCAAGGAAGCAGACCAAGTCAACACTCCAGTGGTAGAGCATATAGTCAGGAGGAGTCCTTTAAGAAGAAAAATCAGAAGAGTAAAAATTTCCCATGAGGGAAAGGCACCAAATTAACAGACTAAAGATCAAACAAGATCCCAGCACAGGGAGGGTCTCAACTTACCCTGCTATCTCAACACAGAGTAAGTACTCTAAGCACCAAAGAATCAAAGCTCCATCAAGTGAGACATTACCAATAAGAACATTCTATTAGAATTAAAGTCAATTCCTTCCCATGTTTCAATGGCGGGATACCCGAAGTGTTGAGTCATAAGGTTCACCAAAGTTTCCTTAATCAATCAGTCATGGGTGAAGACCAAGGTTAAAGTTCTAAACCAAGTGTCCTTGGTGAGAGGCCTGAGAGTCTAGTGATGAATCCTGACCTAGTTGTGGCACCGAAACTGTCAAAGAAAATTTGCAAAAAAGTTAAGTTGACAGAGAATAAAGGAGAGAGATTAAACTCAATGCCATTGAAAAGGCTTGGGTACACCTGATGAAAAACAGTGGAGGACATTAGTGGAAAAGTATTAGAGCACGTTAGTGATAAGGTTGGTCACTGTGATTAGGCCATCCCTGCTTGCTAATTGGCACTAATTAAAGTTAGACTCCTACCATCCTTCAAAGACTCAGATAAGGGGGCACAATCTCCTGTGATGATTATAATTCAAAGAATGTGCCCCAGGTCCTTGAAGAAGACATCCCTGTACAAAAGAGCGAAGAGCCTGCAATATGTGTGTGTGTGTATATACGTATATATACACACACATACACACACACACACACACACACACACACACACACACACATATATATATATCCCCAAAGAAGAATTGGCAATTCCAAATTTCCTATTGTAAATGCTCTAAGAAAAGGATGGTCCAAGGCCTACAGTCAGTAAGATATGTGTCTGAAGTTTAATAAATCTGGAGGAAATATTATGGGCAATGTTAAGCCTTGGTCAGTTACTTTGAATCACTGATGGGATCAAAATTAAGCATGACATAAATCATCGTTAATGGAAGCAAATGCAATTATTAAAGAAGCACATCATTTGTATGTTCTTTAAAAAATTGTATGTCATGGTTGGTTGCTTAAAAATCACTCCTCAAGGAAAATAATCAGTCTCAAATCAGCAAGAATGCGAAAGGAGCATTCAGAGCCTAGAGGCAAATCAGTGTGGTCAAAGGACACAAAGTCAAGAATACAGGAAAGGAATCAGGCTTTTAAACAAAAAACAAAGGAAAAAGAAAGAAAGCACCATTATTCAGCCTCCCAATGCAGAAACGAACAGAAGCAAACAAAAAACAGCAGAGGGGACAATGCTTGAGGGGTTTAAACTTTTGTATGAGTTTAATACAATTCTCCTCACCACCATAACCAGGAGGACGAAGAATTGGTTCCTGACTATACTTCAGGCTTCCATTGGATCTGCAGAACCTACACCTCCCAGAAACGTTAAGTTGTGCCAATTCAACTTAAAAAACATTTAAGGATAATATTTTATTAATAGATAAATATGGCACTCTAATTTGTTATATCTTGAGTTGTTTTAAACACCATATATTACAATCATGAAGTTTTTCCCTAGGTTGCATTTGTGGACCAAACCACAATTTTATAACCCACCGAGCATTTTTAAACAAGTTCTTCAGATTTTGTATTAAGACACTGCAGATTNATATATATATATATATATATATATATATATATACATATCCCCAAAGAAGAATTGGCAATTACAAATTTCCTATTGTAAATGCTCCAAGAAAAGGATGGTCCAAGGCCTACAGTCAGTCAGATGTGTGTCTGAAGTTTAATAAATCTGGAGGAAATATTAAGGGCAATGTTAAGTCTTGGTCAGTTACTTTGAATCACTGATGGGATCAAAATTAAGCATGACATAAATCATCATTAATGGAAGCAAATGCAATTATTAAAGAAGCACATCACTTGTATGTTCTTTAAAAAATTGTATGTCATGGTTGGTTGCTTAAAAATCACTCCTCAAGGAAAATAATCAGTCTCAAATAAGCAAGAATGCGAAAGGAGCGTTCAGAGCCTAGAGGCAAATCAGTGTGGCCAAAGGACACAAAGTAAAGAATACAGGAAAGGAATCAGGCTTTAAACAAAAAACAAAGGGAAAAGAAAGAAAGCACCATTATTCAGCCTCCCAATGCAGAAATGAACAGAAGCAAACAAAAAATAGCAGAAGGGACAATGCTTGAGGGGTTTAAACTTTTGTATGAGTTTAATACAATTCTCCTCACCACCATAACCAGGAGAACGAAGAATTGGTTCCTGACCATACTTCAGGCTTCCATTGGATCTGCAGAACCTACACCTCCCAGAAACGTTAAGTTGTTCCAATTCAACTTAAAAAAAACATTTAAGAATAATATTTTATTAATAGATAAATATGGCACTCTAATTTGTTATATCTTCAGTTGTTTTAAACACCATATATTACAATTATGAAGTTTTTCCCTAGGTTGCATTTGTGGACCAAACCACAATTTTATAACCCACCGAGCATTTTTAAACAAGTTCTTCAGATTTTGTATTAAGACACTGCAGATTTTATTTCCTAGTGAAAAGCACTATTCAAGTCATTGTTGAGTAAAAAACATACAGTTGACAAATCACTGATCACTAAGAGTCCTCCACTCTAAGAGATATTTCTGTATATTATGTATATTCTATATTTAGCTAACATTTTTGTAGTTAAATATTTTTAAAGGGATATAGGTAGATCTCACTCCGGGCCTGGCTAGAACCTGGAGAGGGGAGGGAATGTAGGAGGAGGCTGCCTGAGGTAGCAATAAACGAGCTGGTGGATTCCTTACCCGCCGGGCAGAGACGCACGGGAGGGAACCTTGCACAGAGTCTGCACAAGGCTAGAGAGAGTGATTGATAGAGGGAGAAACCCTCCTGTACGGTTCGGTGCTTGGAGGAAGGGGGAGGTGCGACACTGGAGTGAGACAAGCCAATCTAACCTGAGGGGGTGGGGGACGAATTGGCTGAGGAGCTGAACCTTTCAGAATGCACAGAAGCTAGCCTGGGGAGATTTAAATAGAAGGAGAGTAGAGACTGGCCCTTCTCTTTCTCGGGCATCCGTGGGCCCGAGTGGGTGGGTCAGAGTGCCTGTGGACCTGTGGTCTTTGGAACCCATGTGACCAGGTGTCAGGCCCCAGGCTCAGGAAGAGGCAGCCGAGGTGGCGGGCGACTTGGTCCAGAACGCAAACTCCGGAAAGGAACCGGAGGCCCGACAGTACTGGGGAAAGGAGCTGAGTGAAGGTGGTGTCTTAAAATTGGAGGAAAAATACCAGGCGCAGCCTTGGACCGATCTGCCAGAGGGTGGCGGGATTTTTCTCTGGGTGTCCTGGGTGGGATGGGCCCTGCAATGAAAGCCTGCCATTCTTCCAAATTGTGTAGCTGGTGAAGAAATGAACTCTTTCCTCGCTCACCAAACCTCTGCCTGGGGAATGGGCCTAGAGGGTGGTACTGGGCAGCAGAACCTCATTTCTGTTCAGTAAGAAAAGGACTAAAATACATGGTAGGAAAAGGAAACCTGACCGAATGTAGAATGCTAAAGTTTATTTGAATCTAATGTTGACAAATTATCTCTAGGTCATGAAAGCTTTTTATATTAAGAAATATCTTAGAGAAATGCCCATAAGCTGTTGAAACACAACAAATGATAAATGACTTCAAAACGAAACTACCAACATTGAAAATTTAGTTATTTGGTATTTTTACTGTTGCAGTATATTTCCAATTTTATTACTTTTAAATAGATATTTTCAAAATATTTTATGAGCATGCATTAATACCTGAAAACAATAAATTACATTAGTATAAAAATACCAGTAAAACATATTCCACTTGGGAGAAGTTTGCAGTTAGTTCATCAGTGCAAACACTGGAGAGAGCCAGAATGAATACAGTAAAATGTAGGCTGTCTTATGAAACGATTGGATACTATCTACAATTCTGGATTGTTTCTTACCTCACAGCCGGATAACGGTAGATGTTCAGAGGCTTTTCTGATGGACAAGAGAGCATATCCTTAATGACTTTTTTCACTCTTGCTTAGAAAATTTTTGTGATATATAGCACCGGAGCTGTGGGTCTATGTTCTTTTTACTTGTGTTTGCTGTACACATGAATAATTAACTCATCTTCCAATATCACTGATCCAAATTAATTTTTTAAAGATTTTATTTATTTTTAGAGATAGGGGAAGGGAAGGAGAAAGAGAGGGAGAGAAACATCGATGTGTAGTTGCCTCTCAGGCACCCCCAAACCTGGCCTGCAATCCAGGCATGTGAAATGACAGGGAATCAAACAGGGGACCCTTTGGTTCATAGGCCAGTGCTCAATCCACTGGGCTACACCAACCAGGCCCAAATTAATTTTTGATACAGTACTTGTTTTGGTCAGAGAGCTCCCTAATTTATTTATTTAACACCTTTCCCAATCTTGTCTATAATGACAATGATGAAAACATGTGCAATTCATATATTTGTTAATTGGGTATTCGAAATTCAAGAGTCAAAAATCAGCATGTTGAGTCATGTCCATAATGTACGTGTTTTAAAACTTTGTCTCTCACCTTTGGAAAATCATTTTCAAAGCCATTCCCAGGCATGGCTGACTTCATTGACTGTTGTTGTATCCTGTGAGCACTGGTTTGCAGTGCTGTGGGCAACAATGAAGTTGGTGGAGGTTGGTGAGGGCCCAGAGATGTTTTTTGTTCTGTGGAAACCAGGACAGGATGCATAAGCCCCTTTTGAGTTAAACACCATTAGAGGATTACCAGAGCAGTAGTCCCTAAGTTTAGATACCTTAAAGAGATTTTATTGGAAAAAATATCTAATTGTCCACCCCTCATTCCCTGAGTCACACACGTAAATCTGTTAAACTGTGAGACATACCTAAATGAAAGTTACAGATAATTACTGCTCCCAAAATCACAATCCTCCTAAAGGTTAAGATAGTGACTTTTTCTTCTTCATTGAACATATTGGGGTGACATTGCTTAACAAAATTATATAGTTTGGGGTGTACAATTCTACAACATGCCATCTATTGTATTGGGCATTCACCACCCCAAGTCAAGTCTCCTTCCATCACCAATTATCCCCCCTTTACCCTCTCCTGACCTTCCTCCTTCCCCTCTGTATCTGGTGATCATCGTGCCGTTGTCTGTGCATATGTTTTTCTTTTCTGCTTCATCCCTTCACTTTTTCACCCATGCCCACAACCTCCCTCCCCTCTGATGGCTGTTGGGTCTGTTTTCTGCCTATGAATCTGTTTGTAACCTGTCAGAATAAATATCGTTGGTGAGGATGTGGAGAAAAGGGAACCCTTGTGCACTGTTGGTAGGAATGCAGTATGGAGTACCCCCCCAAATTAAAATGGAACTATGTTACAACCCATCAAGTCCATTCTAGGAATATATCCAAAAAACCCCTAAACACTAATTCAAAAGACTATAGGCACCCCTATTTTCACTGCAATATTATTTACAATAGCTAAGATATGAAAGCCACTCATGTGTCCATCAGGACCTAAGTGGATAAAATCTGGGGTACATTTACACAATGGGATACTACTCAGCTGTAAAAAGGAAGAAAATATTAATCTCTGCGACAGCATGGATGGACACAGACAGCATTATGCTAAGTGACCCAAGCAGAGAAACTCAAGTATCATATGATTTCACTCATGTGTGGAATCTAATGAGCAAAACTGACTTGTTTTTATCTCCCCGATTTCCTCTTGGAATGTATCCTCTCCAAGTAAGTGACAGATTTTCCATGCAAACTGATGAATGCCACTAGGTCACCTCAAAAGTTCAAAGACATCCTTATTTTTTCTTATAGAAGGAATTTAGACTCAAGCTGAACAGACCCTTATTGAAATTCTAAATGTATTACACAGGTTAGCTTCTAATTAAAATGATCCACCTTGTAGAATATTCAGAAGCCTATGTTTAAATATGAGTAGTAAAACTTTTGGTTTACTAACAAGCTTTCTTTTTTATTTTGTTCCTATACACAGATTGTGAATGCATGCAAAACTTACCATTTATTTCTCCCTTAAGTGAAGTAAATGATTCTGTATTATTCATATTTCCATTCTAAAATTATATGTAAACTCTATCACACTGAAGCAAAAAATAAAGGGGATTAGTTATAGGTAAGATCCGTTTCCTTGCTGTTTTGAGTGCTCTACACTTACAAGCTTTGTTGCTTCTTATGTGAATTGAACTTGGGACTTGCTGATGCCACTTAGCAATATGTGGCGGAGCTGTAGTTGCACCTTGTCACGGTGGCTTCTGAGACTGCTTAACCACTGCTCAAGGTGACCTTGTTCTTACTGTCTTCTAGCCTAGAAATTAACAACATTCTTGAAGAATTGGCAATTTTTTTCCTCTGCATACCCCTGAAGAATCCCTACAGGAAGATGGATAATTTATTTTATTAATATTGAAAAATGGGTATGTGTTAGTATCCCTTTTGATAGTATGTTAGAGGTCACACTCATGCTTGGTTAGCCCTTTGTCCCGGGTCTAATGTGGCAGACTTCACCGTCCTCACAGGTGACCCAAAATGCCCAGACCTGGAGGTGGAAGTGGCTTTAAGTTATGCAGTATCTTAAATAACTTTGCTGAGTTAGTTTCTAACTCAGAATCAATAAGAACTCTGCTAATATGTTGCTTACCAGTTTATGTTTGTGCCTATTACTCAATTGATTCAAAATTAAGTTTTAACTGTAGTGTGATAAATTTCTACCATTTTCCCACTGTGCTACCACTGTTGAAATCTTGCAATGGCTCTCTTAAGCATTTTTAATAATTTCAATTCAGTGACATTATAATATAGGTATTACTATTTCCATAATACTCAGGAGAAAAGAGTTATTGATAGTTTAAGTATCTCAGAAAAGTCATTTAGCATACTACATCACGTCAATAATAACATTTTCTTCAGAGCCTCAAACACGTTATGTTTTGTTGGAACTGAAATAAAATATAGCTGATTGTCTATCAGAAACTCAGTTGAGCCTTGGCTGGTGTAGCTCAGTGGATTGAGCACGGGCCTGTGATCTAGACGATTGCGGTTCGATTCCCAGTCAGGGCACATGCCTGGGTTGCAGGCCAGTTCCCAGCAGGGGACTCACGAGAGGCAACCATACATTGATATTTCTCTCCCTCTCTCCTTCCCTTCCCCTCTAAATAAAAATAAATAAAAATCTTAAAAAAAGAAACTCAGTTGAATACTTAACAAAACCCCCTTAAAATTATTATAAGCTTGTATAATATCACATTGCTCATTCTTTGCTTCATTTCATCCCTGTCTTCCAGGGTGAAACATTATGGAAGGGAATGTCCAAAGATTAAACATTCTTGGAAAGTATTGTCTTAGCTGGGGGAAAGTCCAGATAAATAGTGAAATATTTGTATTCACTAAAATAGAATAATTTATTTCTCTTTTTACATTCTCCAGTTTGTTTTAATTACTGAAATACTTTTGCTAATGGTATCTTTTCTTTTAAAGAACTTGTGTTACAGTAAACAAATTGTATTTATACTGTAAAAGCAGAGGGGATGTGTGCACATACACAGAAATACACAAATTTACTCATAAATGGATTTATAAGCTATTTTTATGAAGTGCTTTAATTTTTCATACTGCTTTGGATAACTGGTAGATTTTCACATGTAAATGTCCTATGACATTTAAAATCGTGTATGTTAAAGTATTTTGTAGTCATCTGATCTGTGCTGTTCACAGACACTGTTTTTATGCAAGAAAATACTTCTTTAAAAAACTTCACAGCAAAAAGCTGAAAGTTTTTCCTGTAAGTTCAGGAACAAGACAGTGAAGCCCACCCACCCTCACTACCTCCATTAATATAGTATTGGACGTTCTAGTCAGCATCATTAGGTGTAAAAAGGAAATTAATGGTATACAAATTGGAAAGAGAGAAGAAAACTTGTCACTATTTTCAGATGGCATGATACCATATTCAGAACACTCAAAAGACTCCATCAAAAAGCCACTAGAACTAACAAGAGAATTCAGTCAAGTTGCAGGATGCAAAATCCTTATGCAAAAATGTGTTGCATTTTCATACACTAACAACTACCAGAAATAAAAATTAAGAGAAGAATCCCATTTACAATTACATCAAAAGCACAATTACCTAGAAGTCAGTTTAACCAAGGATATGAAAACTAAAAGATATTAATAAAAATAGCATATGACATAAATAAATGAAAAGACAATCCATGCTCATAGATTGGAAGAATTAGTACAGGTAAAATGTGCCTACTACCCCAAACACTATACAGATTCAAAGCATTCCATATCAAAATTACAATGGCATTTTCACAGAAACAGAACAATCTTAAAATGTTTATGCAACCACAATAGACAAAGCAATCTTGAGAAAATAAATGAACAAAGATGGAGGCTCCCCACTCCCTGATTTCAAACTATACTATAAATCTATAGTACTCCAAACAGTATGGCATTGGCATAAAAACAGGCACACAGGTTACTAAAACAGAATTAAAATAAAAGAGAGCAAAAATGAACTCATTCATATATACTCAATTGATTTATGACAAAGGAACCTAGAATACACAATAGGATAAGACCCTCTTCAATTAATGGTCTTGGAAAAATTGGACAGTCACATGCAAAAGAAAAAAAAAACTTAACCATCATCTTACACCACACACACATGCACACACACACACACAATTCAAAGTGGATGAAATACATGAAGGTTAAGAACCAAAACTATAAAACTCCTAGGAGAAAATATAGGCATTATTTTCCTGACATCAACTTGGGCAAATATTTTAAAAATATGACACAAAAAGTTAAAGCAACAAAAGGAAAAACAAATAAGTGGGGCCAAAACAAAAAGTTTCTGTACAGACGGGTTCCATCAACAGAATGAAGGAGCAATCTACTGAAGAGGAGAAAATATCTGCAAGCCATTCATCTACAAGGGATTGATATAAAAAATGTATGCATAACTCACAACTCAGTAATAATAATAATAAATAATTAATCTATTTTAAAGTGGACAGAAGATCTAAATAGACCTTTTTCCAAAGATACATACAGATGATGGACAAGTGCTTAACATCAGTACTTACCAGGGAAATACATATCACACTACAAGGAGTTATTACCTCACACCTGTTAGAATGCTTGATAAAAAAGATGAGAGATAAATATTGGTGAGTATGTGGAAAAAGGGAACACTTGTGCACAGTTTGTGGGAGCAGGTTGTTGGTGAGGGCAGAATAAAAAAAAAACAGTGTGGAGGTTCCTTAAGAAAACAAAAATAGAAATACCCTATGACTCAGCAATTCCATCTGTGAATATTTGTTCTCAAAAAACAAAAGCATTAACTTGAAAAGTTATGTACAGCCCTATGTCTATTGCAGCATTGTTTACGATGACCAAAAAACAACTTAAGTCATCATCGGCGGATGAATGGATAAAAAATGTATATACACCCACATATATACACTTACACATATATAAATACAAATACACACATATGTGAGTATTCTTTAGCCAAAAAAAAATAAACTCTTGCCCTTTACAACAACATAAGTGGACTTTGAAAGCATTATGCTAAGTGAATTAAGTCAGACAGAGACAAATACAATATGATCTCACGTGTGGAGTATTAAAAACATAAAAATCCAATAAAATAAGCTCATAAACACAGGGAACAGATTTGGGTCTCCAGAGTTGGAGGGGTCAGGTTGTGGGAGAAATGGTTGAAGGGCATAAAAACATCTTCCAGGTGTAAAATAAATAAATCATGGGAATATAATGTGCATCATAGTAATTCTAGTTAATAATATTCTATTGTATATTTTAAAGATATTAAGGAAGTCATTAAAATTTCTTAGCACAAGGAAAAAACTGTAACTAGGTAAGGTGACAAATGTGGTGATCATATCTCAGTGTATACAACAGTCTAATCATTATATTGCACACCTGAAAATAATTACATCTCCATTAAAAAGAAAAAAATGTCATGAGAGAATTCCATATTATGAAATTCCAGTGAGGAATAATGTCTTCAAGTGCAAGTAAACTCCACTCTGCTGCAATTCATGTTCTTTTTTTTATTGTATTTGTCCCATTACCACTTACTGCCACGTGCTCTTCTACCTCTGGCCCCACTTCTCCACCCAGAATCACTACACTGTTATCCATGGCCATGATTTCTTTCTCTTTTTTTTTCTTTATTGCACAATCTTTCCATCGCCAACACTTCCAGAGCTGACCTCTATCTAGGAGTCTATTTTGTTGTTAGTTCAGTTTGTTCATTAGATTTCACATATGAGTGAAATCATAAATAACTGTCATTTTCTGACTGACTCATTTCTCTTAGCACGATGATCTCCGGGTCCATGCATGCTGTAATGGTCCATTGTACACATGTGTCACAGCTGTTTTATTCACTCACCTACTGATGAGCACGCGGGCTGCTTCTAACTCTTGGCTATGGTAAATGATGCTGTAATGATCATAGGCTGCATGTATTGTTTTTGAATTAATGTTTTATATTTCTTTGTATAAATTCCAGATAAAATTGCTGGGTACGAAGCAGTTCTACTTTGAATTTTGTGAGGTAACTACACACTGCTTTCCACAGTGACTGCACCGAATTGTATTTCCAGCAAGAGTTCGTGAGGATTCTCCACATCCTCACCAGCACCTGTTTTTGTTTATCATTATTGATTGATGATAGTCATTCTGAGAGGTCTGAGGTGTTCACTCATTGTGGTTTTAATTTGCATTTCTCCAGTGATTAGTGATAGTGCGGATCTTTTCATATGTCAATTGGACATCTGTATGTCCTCTTGAGAAAGTGTCGATTCAGCTCCTTCGCCCAATTTTTTAATAAGATCTTTTTTTGATGCTGAGTTTTAAAAGTTCTTTATAAATTGTGGAAATTAATGCCTTATCACATGTATTGATTAATATGTTCTCCCATTCAATGGGCTGTCTTTTCATTTTGTTGATGGTTTTTTTTGCTGTGCCAAACTGTTTTGGCTTGAGGTGGTCCCAATAGTTTATTTATTTTTCTTTTTGTTTCCCTTGTCTTACCAGATATGTCAGAAAAAATGTTGCCACAAGAAATGTCCAAGATTCTACAGCCTATATTTTCTTCCAGAATTCGTATGGTTTTGAGTCTAACGTTTAAAAATTTAAACCATTTTGAGTTTATTATTTCATATCGCATAAAAAAGGTGCTCTGACTTCACTTTTTGCACATATCTATCTGTCCATTTTTCCAATGCCAATTATTGAATAAACTACATTTAGCCCATTGTATGTTTTTCCTTCCTTTGTCAAATATTGACTATAAAGGTGTGGGTTTCTTTCTGGGCTGTCTATTCTCTCCCATTGATCTATCCATCAGGTCTTATGCCAGTACAATGCTGTTTTGATTACTAAGGCCCTGTAGTATAGTTTGATGTTAGTAGCATGATTCTTCAAAATTTGTTATTTTTTTCTCAAGATCACTATTTCAGTTTGGGAGCATTCAGCTTTTATATAAATTTCTGGAATATTTGTCTAAGTTCTGTAAAATACGCTCTTGGTATTTTGATAGTAATTGCATTGAAACTGTAGGTTGCTTTGGGTAATATGGATATTTTAATAATGCTAATTTTTCCCATCTGTGAACATGACCTATGCTTCTATTTCTTTGTACCTTCAATAATTTCTGTGTTCACTATCTTATTGTTTTCTGAGTACAGTTATTTCATAAACTTAGTTAAATATATTGCTAGGTATTTTACTCTTTTTGGAGCAATTACGAATACAATTGTTTTCTTAATTTTCCTTTCTGATAGTTCATTGTTTGTGTATACAAATGCAACTGATTTCTAGATATTACGTTTTTATCCTGCTGTTTTCTGAGTTCATTTATCAGTTCTAATAGCTTTTTGGTGGAATGTTTATGGTTCACAATATACAGTATGATGTCATTTGCAAATAATGACAGTTTTACTTCTTCCTTTCCAATTTGGATGCCTTTTGTTTCCTCCTGTTTTTTTGATTGCTGTGACTAGGTCTTCTAGTACTGTGTTGAATAAGGGTGGTGAAAGCAGGTATCCCTGTTCTGTTACTGATCTTAAGGAGAACATTTATAATATTCATCCATTGAGTATGATGCTGGCCATATGTTTGTCATAAATTGCCTTATTACTTTGTGGTACATTCCCTCTATTTTCACTTTACTAAGAGTTTTTATCATAAATAGGTTCTGGATGTTTTATGAATCTGTTGATGTGATCATGTGGTTTTTGTCCTTTACTTTGTCTGTGGTGTATCACATTTATTAATTTGCAGATATGGTAACACCCTTGCATCTCCAGAATAAATCCCACTTGATTATGGTGTATGATTGATTTCATGCATTGTCTATTTTGGGTGTTGAAAAATGTAAGATGTAAACATTACTTAATTTTTTACTACTCTTAAAATTATTGAGGTAACAATAAAAACACAAGCTACAAAAAATGGGATACATGACGTATTCAACTAATAATGATATAAATTTGTCCAGAGAGCCCCAGGCTTCTCTGCGTATGAACATAGAATGCCCTGTTTTCAAAAGACAGTAGAAATTGCAGGTCTTTTATTAGCACAACTTTGCCAACATTTCTCATGTTGTATCAAGTTATTGTTTTAAGTACGGTTTAAGAAACAGTATCTATGGTGAATCACTGCCATAGTGACTATCTTATAAATGCTAAATATGGATTCTGTCGTTTTCCAACAACTGTCTGGCTATGTGTTAACTCAGCAACATAAGAAATCAGCTGCTAGTACAGACTTGAACACACTCCTAGAATATAAAATCATTGTTTTACACATTTTATTCTCATTAAATTATAGTGTTTAAGAGTGTGGAGCTTTGAGTCATAAAACCTGGGTTTCTATTATTATTGTCGTATTTTCTATTTAGTTTTGAAAAACTACATTGACATCCTTTATCCTGAAAGAGGGTGATGATACCAACCTGGCCATGGAACTTGAGAACATGATAGAAATCCATTTCTTATTCAATAAATACATGAATGCATTTCATGACTAACTGTGAAACAACTCTTCTTCATGTTTCCCTCAAGTATAGCTTTGAGCATAGTCATAAGATGATTGTGTAGGTATTTGTGTAATGTTACAGAATATTCCACATTATAGTGCTGTATAACAACAGCATCATGAAAAAGTCTTTATGTTTCTTACCCCTAGTAAACTATTCAATACATCCCCCATTGTTCATTTTCAATATTAGTTTTCTTTTAATATCACAGTAGTGGTAGTTCAATTATATAAGCTCCTTTTTAATATGACAAATATGTTTTATTTCTCTAGATATTGTAATATAGGGACATAAATAATTTTGGCACTAATACAAAACATTTATTGAGCCTCACTATAGGCAGTGCTTATATGTGACAGGTGCTTAGCAGTGATGGATTTGATCCCACAGGAAGTTAATTAAGCTATTCAGGCACTAGGTTTTTATTTGGAAAGTTTCCCTAAAGGTCTCTTGTAATAGCTAATTGTTCTTCTATTTTATATTACTTGACAGCCATGGCTGATGTTTATTCTGCACCTGGTTTCCCATCATGTATTACAATAATAATTCTTGCGACTTATAGAAAATATACCTTTATAATTGCAAGTAGGATAAGACAACATTCTTATCAGGAGAGAAATCCTGTTTCTCAGATAAATAAATTCAAGTTATTTCTACTTTAGTAGTTTTAGAAGTAGAGTAAAATAATAAAGGTTTGTCTAAGAATTTACAGTTACAAAGTGGATTAAATTCTTCAGTAGATCAACAGCACTATTAAAACATGAATACAATGTTTCCTAGTTAACAATGAAGGTCACAGGAACCAAAATATTTCAGAGGCCAATTCTTTTTATATTCTGAACATAATTTTGATTAAAATGAAGTCTTTGTACTATTGTCCAATGGTACAATTCACTTGGATGTTACTCAAATAGTGGAGAGCACTGAAACAATTTTCTAGGCTAGTAGATACTTAGAGAAATGAGTTCTTCAATCCCCAACTATGCCAGCTGCAGCATTAAACACGCAGTTAGAACAAGCATTCGACTTTGTAAGTCAAGTATAGAATTCTAAGTTCTATACAGATGTTTCCCTAGCCTCTCCCCATTTAGGAAAAAATCTGTCGACTATTTTATATAATTTTTGTTTAAATTTAAAAGCTACATGACACAGAATGCAGATTTACTCTATATAGATGCCGTTAACATTCAAATTTATTTTATTTGTACATTTGTTTCTATGTCTGTTGTATTTTATTGTGACTTGACTATGAAAATGGGAACTAATTCTTCCATGTAATATGAACTTTTAGTATTTACTGTCATTATACTTACTATTTTCCTGTAATAGAAAGATTCATTTTTATTTTAGGTAATTCTCACAATAGTTCTAAGAAGCTCTCACCTTTATAATGTTTTCTTTTTTCTTTTTTTTAATTTAAAGCAAAATTCTGTTCCAATAAAGTCAAACTATATTATATCCCTGAAATGATCTTACTGTATCTTCATAAGTATTTTAATTAGACTCACTAATATTGTGGTTCTTGAATTGTGGAATTTAGCACTAGAACTCAACATTTTTACAATGCTCTTCATATGAAATGGAGACATTTTTATTCAACATCAGGGCTTATTTTTTTAGTATAATCAGATAGCATCTCTCCATCCACACTTCTCGGGACTTCTTAATGGCTTCTAACCCAGAAATACATAAAATGGCAATTGGGTTCGAAACATCCCGACAGTGCACTTGGACCTTGTCTTCCATCCGTGTTTGGATCTTTCCCTTGGCAATCTCCTTCCATCTCCTGGAATTAAACTCAAGAATTAACCCATGTGCTGACAACACTTTAATCTGCACCATTAGTTCAGACTGTGCTCCAAAAATGCAAACTTAACTTTGAAGTGTCATACTAGTTGTTGTCTACCCACGTACCCACTGGATATCTCACACTCTGTGCGGTAGGTTCAAATTCTCCCTTTCCTCGCCAGACCTCCTGCACCTTTAGTCTGCCTCGTTTGGGGCACTGGCAGACTTCCAGTTGCTTAGGTTGAACTCGGTATTAACCATGACTCCGTTCTTTCTCTCACACTGCACATTCAGTCTTAGGGGAAAAAAAATTGTTCAAACTTTAAAATTCTCTGTACACGGGAACTGCCATTTTCAGCACTCAGCCGTTACCACCAAATTTCCCATACGGTTCACTGAGATAACCTTCAAAGAGACTTCCCTGCTTCCACCACTGCTCCTGCCTTTTATTCTTTATAAGCCAGTCACGTGACCTTTCAGAATGCAAGCCAGGGCATGTCACTCCGTTGCTCAAAAACCTAAAGAGGCTCCCCATTTAACCCAGAGTTATAACACCAACAGGGCCCCGCCTAACAAGGTCCCTACTTTCTTACCCTCTGTCCATCCCTCCGTCAGCGGTACAGACACAGTGGCTTCCTTGATAGCCCTGGCACACCCAAGCTGGGGACTGCCTGAGGCTCTTTGCCCGAGCTATTCCCTCTGCGTGAGGTCAACAGCCCCATTCTCACGGGAGGTACACCCTGACTGCCCTATGTAATAATGACACATTCCCACACCACTCTTCCATAATTACATACCTTTGATCCTTACCTGTCTTTCATCATAGCACATATCACCCTCCAATATTCCATTATACCTATTATATTTTAATTTCCTTTTGTCTATCTATCTCCACTAAAATTGAAGCTATTGAAGTTCAACTACGTAACATTAGCTATGACCTTGTTTTTTTCTAATGTATTCAAGTGCCCAGTCAAGTGCTTGGCAGCATGCAGGTATATGGTGAGCGTTTTTTAAATGAACGGATTTCTAATTTATCTCAAACTATGCAGCCTGAGATTACTTAGTAGCTAAATGTTATACTTCAAATTTGTTCAGACATTAAATTGCTATTTTAACATTCCCAATTTGTACAAAAAAATTCTTTAGATGCTCTGGCTTCCTGCTATGTCATTCATATTGAATTGTGTTTTATTCTCCTCTGCAAAAGCAAGAATTTCATTGTCTCAGACTTTCATTGCAGTCATAGTCAAAGTTAATCATGCCAGGATCTTTCTTAGGAGGACTTTCTCCCTAATTTTAAGGGTTTCTTTTTTGGGATATTACCTTACACGTATCTTTTCTTTAATTGCTCCAGATAATTGCATGTCTTATCTCTGCATTAATATACTTTTGCTTTATTTCTGTTTTAATTCCTTGTAGCATAGGAAAGAATGACATATCTTTCTAAGTTTACCTATCTTATGTAACCATGTTAATTTATGACTCAACATAAATAACGATCAGTTTATAAATGCAAATGGCTTCTTTTAATAAATTGCGGTAGGTTATGAGTGAGAAAACATCTGGTTAGACCTCAGTGGAATCAGTTTTTAGCATCACATTCTCAACATTTGTGGTGTGATTCCCTGACTCATTCAGTGTTAAAAATATGCCCCCAAGTGCTGTTATGGAAGACAAAGTGCTCGTGTCAGTGATGTACTTGCGGAGTGTCATTATAAGCAGCAGCTATGACATAATGAAAGTGTAGCTGGCAGTAAACCATGAGCCATATCAATTATATTTGAAAGTAAAAATATTTCTGGTATTGAAATATATCAGTTTGCAGTGGAAGTTATTGAAATCTTTGGAAGGAAAGATTTCTCTACTCTGGGGCACCTCAGGAACTTTAGTATTCTTGCTAGCATCCTTGCTTCATGCTTTAAATATTTTGTTCTCTAAAAATGATGGTTGTGCTGAGAGTTCTCTCTTCTTTCCTTGCGTTAAGAATATCCAAGTAATGGAGATGAAGTTCCTCACTAACATTTCACACTGACATTTCATTTGTGGACAAGTACCTGTCAGATGTGACTCTAATAAGACACTCAAATAGAGATGTGTTCAAAGGGGTGGACAATACCTTCAAGTGGTACAACCTTCACATAAGTTATTTCTGTCTTAATCATAGAAAGATACGTTTAACATCTTCATGAACTAGAAGGTTGTATTGTGCAAAGGAAAATAATTTTTTACCTCTCTAAATATTTCTGAAACAAAAATCCAATGTGCTAGTACATTACAACTCTTAGTACTTTTTAGCTATAGTAATCTTGAACCAGCATACTGCTAATGAAGACTATAGTTTTCAAGTAAAAATTTTGATAAAGTTTTATATAATCATTTAATGGTTAAAATTTAAATAATGACTAGATTTTTATTAGCTGAGTTACCTTATTAATATCTATGTGTTAATTGGGGAAGAATTGATTATAGTTACAACTGGTTTTAGGTAAATTATGACATGGCTACTGAATGTTGGTCAATGCAGTGCTGTTTTTTTTTTCTATGACTTTCAACTTTTCTCCAAATGTGTCCAGTTTTGTGACTCAAACCTTTATGCAACCTGTTCTTGCCACATAATCTGTACATAAACAATACGATTGTTGAAATAAATAGCTCCTAACCCTGTCTGTATCTAAGAACAAGCTTTATTCATGACTTCCTCTATATCTTCTACACCAATAAATTAAAGCCCCATTACAGGAAATGGCCTGCTATCAATAAGCACATTTTGCAGTCTAAGACTTTGATATGAAATATGATTGAAATAATATTTAAAAGATCAATTTTTAAATGATTGGTTTTTTTTCCTTATTAATGAAAGGTAATATAACATGTGGTGTCTATAAGGTTAAAAATTGTTATTACTATAGATTTTGGCCGGCACTCAATGCACTGAGCCATACTAGCCCTGGCTAAAAACAGTTATTTTAAATTTGATCATCTTTTATACACAATATATTTAAATAGATAATAATTATACTGTTGAAAATTAATAAAATCATCAGTGAGAGAAAATTTGGTGTTTTGGGAAAGTGTTATTCTCAATAAGCAATTTTTTTTTATCTTGTGCACACTTTAGTTGTTGCTTTTTATGGGCGTGGCATGGTGTTAGCAGGACAGGAATCCATTTGACATGCCTTATTGTTATTTATTAAACGAATAAACACATCCATTGTGCACTAACCTTGCGCTACCATCTGTTTCTGAATAAATAGACATTTCTCATAAGATAAATCATCAAATCATTCTTTATATGATATATAAAATAATGATTTATAATAGTGCAAGAAAAGTCAAATCATATTCTTAGAATAATAGCAATTTGGCAACCTTTGAAAACACCATATCTTCGAGGAGAAACACCCCAAAATACTGGAATTTTGTTAAATGCAACATTGCTGATTTTACTGAGCAGACAATTTCACAGATGGTTCGTATTTAGCTTCCATTTCCACAATTTATTGCCCTAGGACAGATGTCCTACAAATGATTTATTCCCGTGTGATTGGCTATTTTATTTGTGAAGAACTATCCAAAAGAAATAAAAGACAAAATGACCTAATCTTTCGCCCTTAGATATTGATCACACCTGACTGATATTGCTGACACAACTTTAAAAATTCCCAAATTAAAAAAAGAGAGAAGCCAACAGAAAACCATGTAAGTATACCAGAGAACTAAGAGCTACGTGTCTTTAAATCCAAAATGAAACAATAAAAATAAGTTAAAGTATACTGAAAGTACAGTTGTAAATGCACAGTCATTTCACTGTTTTTTTATCTCCATTATTATTCACAAAACAAATTCCTTATTATTTCTTACATTAGTCTCTTACTCATTTTGTGCGTTTTAATGAAGTACTGGCTTACTTCTTTATACTTTTAGGAAAATAAAAAAAAAACTATTAAGTAAATATTTTAACCACTTGATAAAATACATTTTAACCCATAACTTAGACTGAGATTTGGCAATTAAAGTAAACCAGCCAAATAATGTACATCATGTAAATTTACATGCTGGTATAGAGGAAAAGTGACTTTTCAAAATGTATAACTTTCATTAAGTAAACATTTATATTAATTTTTATACCTTCTTTGTCACCTTATTTGCTCTTCTGTCTCACTGTTCCCTGGTGATGGCAGCAGCAACATGGTCGCATTGTCTATGTACTTACTTCTGGAATCCAGAATATATAGAAAAATCATTTATCCTCACTTGTAAGGATAAACTTACAAGACTGATTCCCCATTGGGTTGAAGGCAGGGAGCTAATAAAGAAAAGGAAAGAAGAGGAAAGAAGGCAAGGAAAGGAAAGGAGGCAAATCAGATGCTAAATTGCATTTATTGAGGAGCATGTAAGACTAAAATTCTATTGTTTAGGGAATGGTTTCGTTTTACGTCCTTCATACAAAGTCAGGACAAGTTATGGCTGAGAAAGTAACAAAGAATTAAGCTAGTGCAATCACATTTGAGAACAGATATCCTAATGTGTATAGCTCATTCTTTTCTGAAAAATACCTGAAGGTTGAGGTTTATTTTTTAATTTATTTAATTATTTTTCAAGTACAGTTTTCTGCCTATTACTCCCATAACCAAAATGCAACTACCCATCATCTTTTGCGTCTGTGCTACACTCATAGAAAATATATTGACTCACCATATCCCATCCACCTTCATAAATGGAAACAGTAAAATACTTCTGTTCGAATCTGTTGGGCAGGAAACCACATTTTCACTCTAAAGGCCATGGCAAGTGATTTTAGAAAATATATTCAACACACTATTCTATATTCATTAATTTTTATGTGTGTGGGTTCGTAGCGATCACCTAGTCACATTGTCACATTTGGAGTAAAGGCTGGACTGAATTATCAATTGAGTAGTTTCTTTACATGATGAGGGGAAAATACTCCTCTACTAAAATATGTCTCACTTTATTCATGTCATGTCCTAGTCTAGAGTAGAGTGTAATTCTGTTCAGTCTCCTCAGAGAAAAATCAGGCTGCCCTTCAAAAGCTGACTAGGAGTTCATTAAAGTGGCAAAGTTTCAAAGTTCAAGCAAGGGTTGCTTTTTAATATGTAATGTTTTAACTTAAAAAAGTCAAGGACCTATTTCAATGTTCTTATTATAAAAATTATTGGTAGTGAGTCCAGTCTGTTCTATTTGTGAACCTATCACTTGGTTACTTTAGGAGCCTCTTGGTATTTAATCTAATGTCATAGTGATGACTCAGGTTGCAGAGATTAAAATGAAATTTTGTAATGGAAAGTATTCAAGGTTTCAAGTAGTCCATGTTTGTATTTGTTTCAGGATAAATGCATTAACTGATGAAACGACTAACCCCTAAAATATGTAGTTGAGTTTATGGACATTCATTCAAGGGAAAAAATCACCTTGTTGACAGTTTCATTTTAGGAACCTTTCTTTGGTCTCCATGTAAATGTGATCACAAATAAAAGCACCGAACTTAATAAATAATCATAAGAAACTCAAAGACTAAGATTTTGAATGTAGTAGAAAAGCCAACCAGGACAGTTTGGTGTCTCAAAGGTTTTAATGCCACTGGGTTAGAGAACATGATCAGTTTGGACAACTTTCAAAAAGATAAATGTTGAAGGTATTAGAATGATTTAACCTCAAGAAGAGAAGAAGAGACATTGTAATTATCTTTAAATACTTGAAAAAGTGCTTGCTCCATCAGGTTAAATGAAGTTATAGTGCATAAAACATCTGTGAACCTTCCCAGTAGCTTGAAAACTTCAACCTATTTCTCATACTGGCAGCCAATCTCAGGTAAGTAACAGTGTTCTGAAAGTGATCACTCCCAGGCACCCATGATAGATTTTCCATCATGTATAATGTTACTCTGACCAAAGACAGAGAATAGGGCCAGTCACGTGCCAGCTACTCATAGCATCAGCCTAGAGAGTTTATGTCTTCTCACAATTTAAGTTACGTTACATCTCAAGAGGTTTCTAACTGACTTTTTATGAATTGAACCAGTTTGAAAATGAGTCTGAGAGGAGGGGTGAAAGAATATCTCCAAGATGACAACTTTATCTTGGAGAAATTGTTAAAGGATAATGAACAGGGGCTGAAAAGTTGAAGAATAGTCAACAGAGTCAATATTGACAATAGTCAATATGACAATGTCATATCACGTGACATTGGTCAGTGAGGATTTTCATGAGCTCAGGAGGAAACCCGTTTGCCACTGTAATTATATAGCACACATGTGCTGTTTGAGTGCTCAGAGCTCTGTTGTACCTCCTTTGCACTCTCAAACCCAAGCAAAGTTACACCTTAGTGATACATGAATATCAACGGATGAAAAAGAAGTCACTAATACACAGTAAAAACCATCTACCAAAAGTAAAATCAACCGTCTACCAAAAGTAGGAAATCCAGTGTTGACTGCTACGGTGTGAAAATGTCCGTGTGTGTGTGTGTGTGTGTGTGTGTGTGTGTGTGTGTGTGTGTGTGTGTTTTGAAAGTCAGGGCTTTGCCTCAATGACATTAGGTGATAAATCCAGTTATGTCATCAATTTAGGTAACTCCAAGGCAAATATCTGTCTTCCACGTTTCAAAAATGGAGTCCATGACTCCCATATGTTGAAATCACTTAACAAAAATGTGCTATGCTTAAAGAACCTGCTGACAAGTTTGGAACAACAGGGGGTGGGATAATAAGTGGTGTTTAAAAAAAAAGAATCAATAGAATCTCTGTGATGAATTATTTACTCTCAAGAAGAAAAGATGCTCTACGTTTTTATACAATATTTTTAATTTTTATTCTGAGTCGACTTTACTTCAATGCATTATAAAATGACATTAAGAAAATATAGATAAAATCGAATTGAAGAACGGCTCTTTTCAGGGACTGCAAACACAAATATCACTTTGTCTCTAAGAAGGTATTCCCACTAAAATGGAAACTGTGTGGTTTTTTTCTGTACCATTCTTCAGATAAGTGTCAGTGACACACAAAATGCTTCCTATACAAGAGGCCATGTTCTCAGTGTTGTACATGAAACTAATTTAACCTTCACAACAACTTTATGAGGCAGGGTCTGAATAGTCTCATTTTAAGAATGTGAGGCTAAGGAGCCAGGAGACTCTGGGTGCTGCTCAAGTTCATACAAAAAGGGATGGAGTGAGTGCTGGCCCCAGGCTACCCTGTGTCTAGGCAAAATGCAACCATGAGGTAGCAAACATAACTTAAGCATGCATATTCTGGCTTACAGACTGCCAGGGATCCACTACCATAATACCTCAAGAGATTCTAAGACTTTTACTTTAAAATTTCTTCTTAAAGCCTTCTTAATTAGCACAACAATTAGGTTGGCTAATGGGCTTTTCCTCGTCCCATAGCCACTACATTTTGGAACTAGGAAGAGAAAACAGGTACTATGAATTCTAATTACACATCGTACTGTAATGGAGTCTGACTCATTTTTGATGTTTAACTGCTGATGCCTTTTGGTTTCTACCTATGTCCCTTGACCTCTAGACTTAAATATGGGTAAAATGATCAGAAAGCCCCTCATCCTTCCTTGCACTGGTGGAAAAACAAACCACACAAACCCTGGCCCAAGAGTGGGGACGTTGCCCAACTTCACCTGCAAACCACAATAAACTCCCCGTCTCCTTGCTCAAGCCATTCCAGACTGGCTTGGGTACAGGTATTACCCTCCGCAGGAAATCTTTTTACAAAAGTGATAAAGCTTTTTAAATGCTGTTAATGCATGTAACCTCAATTTCCAAAGCAGTTTGAAAAATGAAGAGTTAATCTCCTGCTGGGCCACCGCAAATATCTAACCAACCCCCGCATATTGCAAGAGCTAAATAGTAATCATTTTCATTGTAGCATTGTGAAATTGATAAACATAGTGTGCCCAGTTTTGCCTGGTATACATACCTACTAGATATGAAGAGGTTCACAGTTTTCTCCTTTTAACAAATTAACATAGAGTTAAAATGTAACTATGTCACTATATTAATGATATACTATTATAATGATATACATTTAACTATATTAATTATATAACCACCATATAAAATTCATAAAAATTATGAAAAAAACTGGTAGTAAAATTTCTGTAGGCCCTGGCTAGTGCGGCTCAGTTAGTTTGAGTGTCATCCCATATACCAAAAGGCCGTGGGTTCACTTCCCAGTCAGGGTCCAAGCCTAGGCTGTGGGTTTGGTCCCTAGACAGAGCACATGTGAAGGGCACTGATTGATGTTTCTCTCTCCCGTTAACGCCTCTCTAGCTTTCTTTCTCCATCCTTCTGCTCTTTCTCAAATCAATGAGCATGTCTTTGGACCAAGCTGAGCAAAACTATTTCGTTGAGTTTGTGAGGCTCTGCACATGTTTCACCATCTAAACAAGTCTATTGTCCCAAATGAACACTGAATTGAGTGGCTTCATTAAATTTTGATATTCTTTCCTTTAATGAGAGGCTCCAATTCTAATAGAACTTGTGAGTAAATCATATACCCTCCATAGTGATTCATAGAATATTACTACCAATATTGACTTCAAAGTTATTAGGTTAACCATATTTATATTTTTCTACCTTGTTTCCTTCCACGACACATTTTATTGTGGTACAAAAGGACAAGACACAGAATTATATATTATACTTAAGAGTTAAATCTTATTAGAACTATGTTTCTACCTATACAGATTTTTAGTTTCCAAAGAGTGTATTAAATACCATGGACATAGTAAACACAGTATTTCCTTAAATCTGATTTATACTTTTCCTATTTAGGATAAGCCTTATAATCAGTATATATAAGAAGAGCAGAAATGATTTCCATTTCCATAGAAAAGCTCAACCCCTGTATAAAATCTGTGGGATAAAAACCAAATGGATCTAGTACTTATATACTGGTACATAAATGGTAGTTAATGCATCCACCTCATCAAAAATATAAATCTAAATACCAGAGTAAGGGCAGGCTCTTAAATGTGAGTAAATTGACCCTCCACATCATAATTTTAAAGGAACAGATATAGATCTTTATGTAGTTTCTGAAATATGAATTAAACCAGTAGTGACATTGGGTGGGTATGTGGAGGAGACCCTGAGGTCACTGTTTTTTCAGAGAAGACCTCATCTCCACATAATAGTCACTTTTTTCTTTTTTTAATCTCTTCAATTATTCCAAATCAGTAAATTGAGAATTTTGATAAAGAACTTTGAGTTCATCTCTGCAACCTGGGGCTGGCTCTGATTTTTTCCACATCCTCATCACCATTACTTTACATTAGGGGAGAAATCCTTCAGTAATTTTAATGTTCATCTACTTCTTTCAGCAGACTGCTGGCTGAGTGAAAATAAGAGGCATTTATCACATCACAAACTTCATCTGCATAATTAGTTATATTGCATTCTAATATATTACAACAGGGCTTTGGGGTCTATGAAAGTGAAATAAGAAGAGATTAGAGATGAAGGCCCTGCCTTTTCTTAAATAATATGTTTAAGAACACAAAATCCACTATCATCTCTTCCAACATATGCTCCTTTAACTCTTCTGTCTTTCTATGCACTATCTCGATTATGTGGAACTCTGGTATTATGCTTCAAAATGATATTTCAAGTGAAATGGAATTTTGCTCATGTGACATATTTGTTTTAATTATAGCTTATAGTACCTAAGTGAATCATTGTTTAATCTGAACTATCAGAGTAAATTTTCCTATACAATTAAAGACTTTGTTTCATGTCAGGGATAATACCATAGGGTTATTATAGTGCTTCATTTGAAAATTGATACTCTTCTGAAAGAACAGATTGTGGCATTTCATAAGCATTTATTCAGGAGTTAAAAACAGTCTATTGTTCAATTACTATTTCATGTTTCCAAGAGTTATCTACAGTGGTCTCAGAAACATTATTTGTCTCTAACTGCAGTAGCCTCATTCTTTTGATGAGAAAAAAACACAATCTATCAAGCTAGAGAAGATTTTTTAAAGTGTATCAAGAAAGAAAGGGACATCTTTGTCAGTTTTTCAAAATAAAATTTTATATTTTTAATAAAGCAATTTATATAGTGTCCAAATTTTTCAGACTGTAGAATGCACCAGACCATAAGATGAACCTAGGTTTTAGAAGAGAAAAATAGGGAAAAAATTGAAATAAAAATGTGGCAAAATATTTAATAACACAAATAACATAGGCTACCCCGCCCCCCGCAACCCCCAGCAAGCCAGATAAGCTACATTTGGACTATAAGACACACCCCTTGCCCTCCCAAATTTGGGGGAGAGTGCCTCTTATAGTCTGAAAAATATGGTAATCAATAAATGCAGATAGCTAGAACTAAAGTATAACAATGGGGAAAGACAGTTTTTTCAATAAATGCTATTGGAAAACCTGGAGAGATACATGTAAAAAAAATAAAGTTGGGCCATTTACTTACACCATACACAAAAATAAACTCAAAATGGATTAAAGACTTAAATGTGAGACCAGAAACCATAAAACTATTAGGAGAAAACATAGGCAGTAAACTCTCTAACATCATTCTTAGCAATAATTTTCTGGACGGGTCTCCTAGGGCAAGGGAAACAAAAACAAAAAGAAACAAACAAGACTATAGCAAACTAAGAAATCTTTTGCACAGTGATGAAAAATATCACCAAAATAAAAAGGCAACCTACTGAATGGGTAAAGAGATTTCTAAATGATATATCTGATAAAAAGGGTTAATATCTAAAATATATAATGAACCCATACAACTCAACATTGAGAAGACAAACAATACAATTGAAAAATAAGCCAAGTACTCAGAAGGATATTTTCCCAAATATGACATAATGATGGAAAACAGACATATGAAAAGATGCCTACCATCACTAATCCTCAGGGAAAAGCAAATTAAAATCACAAAGAAATATCACCTCATAACTGTTAGAATGGATGTTATCAAAAAGATAACAATCTCAACAAAAATAAAAACAAAAACAGAAACCAATGATGTAGAGAAAGGGAAGCCTCATTCACTGTTGGTGGGACTGTAAATTGGTACAGTCACTATGGAAACAATATGGAAGTTCCTCAAAAAATTATAAATGGAACTACCATGAAACTGAGCAATTCCACTTTTGAGCATCTATCCAAAGAAAGTGAAAATAGTAATTTAAAGGAATGTATACACCACTATATTCATTGTAGCATTATTTATTATAGCCAGATATGTAAGCAACATAAGTGTCCATTGACAGATGTTTGGATGAACTGTGGTACATATATACAATGGATTATTACTCAGCTGCGAAAAGGAATATAATCCTACCTTTGCAACAACATGAATTAACCTAGATGGCATTATGTCAAGTGAAATAAGTCAAACAGAAAAAGACACACACAATATTATTTCACTTATATGTGGAAAATAAAAACAACAGATAAAACAAGAACAGAAACAGACATAAATACAGAGAACAACCTGAGGGTTGCCAGAGGGAGGGCCTTGGACATGGTGCAAAAAGAGGGAAGGAAAAGAAGACAAACATCTAATTATAAATACACAGATAAATAAATGAGTAAATAAATAAGTCATTAAGATATACTGAACGGCATAGGGAAAGTAGTCAATGTAATCTAATAGTGCCCTGGCTGGTGTAGCTCAGTGGATTGAGCACGGGCCTGTGAACCAGAGGATCTCGGTTCGATTCCCAGTCAGGGCACATGCCTGGGTTGTGGGCCAGTCCCCAGCAGGGGATGCATGAGAGGCAACCATTGATATTTCTCTCCCTCTCTCCTTTCCCTCTAAAGACAAATAAATTACATATATATAATATATATATATAATATATATATTATATATATAATATATATATTATATTATATATATAATCTAATAGCTTTGTATAATGGCAGATGGTCACTAGATTTATAGTGATCAGATTTTAAGAAATATAAATGTGAAATCATACTGTTGTTCGTCTGAAACGAATGTAACATTGTATGTCAAATATACTTTAATAGAAAATTAAAATAATGTTATTATAAATCTTTTTAGTATATGGTCACTTAGCACATTTATAGTTAAACTGTAGAACTAAGTCATTGATTTAGGTGTTTTATCTCAAATATTAAAACATTTAAAACTATATATTCACTAATAAAACAAATATGACTTAAAAAGTGGATGGCTAATTTAGTGTTTAAACTAACTACAGTCCACAGTTCAGAATCACTTGTGCTCTGTTTTAAAATGGATTTAACTAATTTTAAAGGCCCTCATCAACTCTGCCTTAAAATATCTTATGAAATGCTCTGAACATATGGAAGGATACCTCTAAATGGATATTTGGTCAGTGCCCCTGGTAACCACTCTCACATTTGAGAGTGGTTACCTGTGTATGCCAAAGAGTAGGGGATGTCGTACCTATGTCACAGAGGGCAGACAGGATGATGTATTGAATGATGCAAAGAAAATATGAGAACTTCTATTTTTATATTGTTTGTTTTACTACTGTCTTGTCCTACAGTTTCTAACTTGGAGTATATGTTATATGATATAATAGTTTAGTAATAAGGGTACATGTTTTATAAAGTAAAGACTATGAAATAAAACAACCACTAGGAAAAATAAAATTGGTTACTATTTTTGAACCTATAAATTATCCTTTACTTCTGTACCTGGTCACCCACACATGACTTTTGGTTACAAGTAAAGCAGAAGAAGAAAAAACCAGCACTCGGGGGACAACCACAGTTTCATATGAAAGCGTTAACTGTGAATAAAGGCTGATATTACACGAAGAATTCAATGTCTAACCCAACCCGTGCTCCCAGTTTCCATGGCTCAACTACCCAAGAGACAAGATGAGCAGTTGTCAAGAGCTATTGTTATTTGGAATCTGAGGCTTCTTATCTACTCCTTCCCACATGTCCACCTATCAATCATTAAAAGTGGCAGGCAAAGCAGGTATAACAAAGTTATCCCTTTAAGAAGAGTCTACATTGCAAAAATTTTGAATAAAAGAAATCAAGTATGAGAGGGATCTAATGTTCTCACCTAAATCCCTTATTATTACAGTGGATAGAATTAAGCCAGATAGTCTGACTTGTCCAAATGTAACCCGAACCCCCTTGTATGCAACATACTTTTTCTTTTATTCCCATTTCTAGTTTTGAAGATCCTTCTCCAAAAGGTTGTCACAAAACACCTTTATTTTTATTTCCTTTCTTTTTCTTCCAAAGCAAGTTTTTTGAAGAATCCAGTTTAAAGCAATTGTGTGCAAAATACCACCACCCCAGGATTATGCTTTCTTCCCCCTCCGTTTTCTCCAGGCATGAGCCATGAGCACAATTTCAGGATGAAAAGATTTGAGGCCGCTATTTTTTTATATGCTAAGAATGCGTGTACTGAATAGAATGTGCTGGATTCTGCTCCTAATGACTGATGATGTTTAATCTTCTATTAAGTAAACTAAAGTCTCCAAGTATAACCTTTCCAGATGTTCTGTGATCTTAAAAATATATCAGTTAATGATCATCCATTAAAAGGAAATATGACTTGTGTATAATAAATTTAGTCCAGAATTGCTGGTGTTTTGTTTTTGCTTCAATGTATGCATCACTTTTTACATAATGAAAAGAGACCAAACATTTAATACAATGTCATAAATAGAGTAGGTAAATATTATTTAAAATATATAAAGTTTCTACTTTTAGACTTTGTACATTAAAGATTCTAAATTGCTTTTGTCAAAAGACGAAATCAGTAAGAAAAAAATATTTAGAGTCGCCCTGTGTAAAGAAGAAAGATAAACAGTAATTTTAATATTTCTTCAATAATAACAATGCCAAATCTTACATAGATTACAATTGTGAGATTTTATATATGTATAATGAAATACATATTAGTGCATACATAAGTTTATAATTTTGATGTTATTACATAATTTAAGTATCATGTCAAATTATGTGAATTATTTATAAATATATACTTAAAGAAATTATCTCAGCTAATATGCTGTCCCCAAATTATACAGAAGGTAACTAAAATGCAAAATTAAATCCACCTTTTCTTTTTTTTATGATTTGTTCCTTTTAGTATGTTTGCTGCCTCATTATATCTCATCTACTTTACAATGAAATAAGTAATCTTATAGTTATTTTTTAGTATCTCACAGTGTTTTCATGTTAGCACAAAGTAGAGTTTTAAGCACAACAGAAGACAGCACCAAATAACACTTAGATGTATTAATGACTAATAATCTTTGGCAATAGTGGGCATATCCTCTTAGTCGTTCAAGCTGCAAATCTCAAGTAATTCCTTTGCCAGCACTGTTCATACTCGGCTTTCTGCCTCAATTATAGCACCAACACTAACTGAATTAGTTCCAAACTTTCGATTCCCATTGCTTTCATTTCACTGACATTACTGCTCTACCCTACTACCGGAGTATACACCTTTGTAGTGGGAATTCACATCAGGAAAGTCATCAAGAAGTATAAATAAGTTACAGAGGCATTCTGCTAGGTTGGTGCGTATCATGTTATCTAAATGTGCATCCATTAAGTTGAAAGAGTGTCCCATTAGCTTTAATGTGTCCAGATGTGTCTTAATAAGACAATAAATACCACCTGTGCTTTGAATAGGCACAAAACAACGTAGGAAAAAGTTAAACCCTCATTGAAAGACCTTTAAGATTTGGAAGATATCAGAAACTGTTATAACAAAGACATACTTTGCATTAGGTTCAGTTGAGGTGTCATAGAGTTACTAAACTGTAGAATCGTGTGGTCATACGCTAAGCAGTAATTTATGTAAATAATGATAGACATTGCATTATGTGCAGATCGACAGAGAGAATCAGCCCATAAAGAGCTTGAAATGTCTCCTTTGGTCCAGTTTTTCTTCCTTTAGAGAATCCTACATATGCTGGTGATTGAATTTATTTATAGTCATTGAATATACAGTGATAAGCAACACAAGACCTCTATTTTGAGACATATAGAGATGAATGGGGAGAATGCACATACACAATTATAATGCAAAGTGACATGTTCTGTGATAAAACTATGCACTGAAATACTTAACTGTGGGTAACTGATCTGATCTTATTGTTTAAGGTTGTAGAAAACAAAACCATCCACCAAAAAACATAGAATGGTAAATTCTTCATTATCCTCATAACAACTATTTTTCCTTTACCCACAACACAATGCAGAGGTGGTGAAAAATATTAGGAAGTGATTAAAAGTGTCTGCTAAATATTAGGCAGTATTAAAAGTGTGCCCTGTTCAAGGAGAAGAGATGAGTTCAATGTGCCTGGAGCTTGGGTACACAAAAGTAAAGGAAAACAAATATATAAAAAAACAAGGGTGAGACCCTGAAAGAATATAGTACTATTGGTAGAAGAATATCATTCCAGATTAATGTAATGAAATACCAGGGACAGTTATATAGTAAAAGACAACACTAACAGTGGTAAAGAAAACACAGAGAGGTGATGAGACATTGGAGCACATAAACAGCATAGGGGTTTTTAGTGGTAGTTACAAGGTGCCCCGACCGACATAATTCAGTTGGTTTAGCACCCTCCTGCAAAGCACAATGTCCCCGGTTTGACTCCCAGGCACATGCCTGGGTTGCTGGCCAGTCCTTGACTGGGTCATGCGTGAGGGGCAACCAATTAATGTTTCCCTCCCATATTGGTGCTTCGCTCCCTCTCTTTCTCTCTCTCTTCCCTCCTGTCTCAAAATAAGATAAATTTAAAAGTCTTTAAAAATAATTCTGAGGTAAAGTATCAGAATGAAGAAAAGTGATTTTATATGATAGCTTTTTGGAATAATTGTTAGAATTGTGATACTTAGGACAGGACTGTGACTTCAGACAGGTGAGATTTTTTTTAGTTTGATAGTGAGTTGACGTGGAAGGTAGAGCTAGGGAAGTAATGATAAGATTTGTTTTAGAAAATACAGCTTAAAATAATGGAGTACGAGAGAGAGTATAGAAGCGGACTGGGAATACACTTGAAGAATATTAGAATATAAATATAAAAAGCTAAAAGCACATTTATTTACAGAAAGAAATGCTCCTCAACAGTGAAAAAGAAAGAAACTTTACCTTTGGCAATATCATGGATGGACCTGGAGAATACTCTGCTGAGTAACAAAAGACAGTCAGAAAAAGACAAGTACCATGTGTTTCACTTTTGTGTGGAGTCTAATGAACTAAATAAACTAACAAACAGAATAGAAAAAGACTTACATAAAGAGAACTGACTGACAACTGTCAGAGGGGAGGCAGGTGGGGAGCTGGGTGAAAAATGTGACGAGAGAGATTAAGGGAAAAAATCACAGACAACAAAAATTTGTGATTTGTATGGTGATTGCCAGAGGGAAAGGAAGTGAGAATGAGTAGCAGCGGGTAAAGGGGGAAATGGGGATTGAAGGAGACATGATTTGGGGTGATGAACACACAATATACAGATGATGTGTTATAGAATTTTATACCTAAAACCTATGTAATCTTATTAACCAATAACACCCCAATAAATTCAATAGAAATAAAAACTAAAAATAAAAAAAGGAAACTAATGATACGAAGTATTGGCATGGCTATAGGAAAAAAGGAGACGGGCCTTGTTAGGGAAAGTAGAAAGTCAAGAGCCAAACATATTTAAGAACTGAATAAGACCAGGGGGTGGGGTGGAAAGGGGAAGCAAGGACAGGAGAAGGAAAGAGAGAAACCTATTTTTTCAAACACTTTATTTTGGAATAATATTAGATTTACAGAAAGTTCACAAAAATATTACAGAAATTTTTCCTATACCCTTTGCCCTGCTTCTTCTAATATAAACATCTTATGTATTTGTACTAGTTTCAGATTACTTTGGTAACAAATTTTCATAAAAATGGTGGTTTAACCCAACACAAATTTATCAGTGTCCAGTTCTGGAGGTCAGAAGCCCAAAATGTGTCTCAGGGTGTCAGCAGTCTCTATTCTTTCCAGAGATGTAGGGGAGAATCCATGTCCCTGTCTTGTCTAACTTACAGAGGCAACTTGCATTCCTTGGCAGTGTCTTCTGTCCATCATCACGAGAGCAACAGCCAGCTTAGCCTTTGTCACGTTGAGTTACTCTGATACTTAATCTATCTCCCTTTTCCACATTTAAGAAACTTGTAATTTCATTGGGTCCACCTGGTTAATCCAGTCTATGCCCCATATTTTAAGGTACATTTTTACAATGGGCCCAAGCCCCTCCCTCTAGTTTAAGGTCAGTTTATTTGCAAAGCAGAATGCTACCTGTAACCTTAATTTTTTGACATATAAGATAACATTCACAGGTGCTAAAGATTAGAATGTAAACACAGGTAGGATCATTATTCTGCCTACAGCCATAATTATGATATCTTTGCCAAAATTAATGTATTAACACTAAGTATATTACTATCCACTAGAATCCAGGATTTATTTGCATTTCACCAGTATTTACACTCTTGTTATTCAAACTTTTTATGTGTTATTTGTTAAGCAAGTAACCTGCTCAAAAATGTCTCTTTTAAAATGCTGTGTAAAAGAAATGTCAAGTCATAGCCATAGCTATTCACAATTCTCATCACCTACAAAGCATCCTCCAAAAGCAATACCCCAGCTACACTGACACAAAATTACCTAGGAACACAAAAAAGTCATCCAATATTCTCCTATTTAACATATGATAATTTAGAATACCATGTCAAAATTTTCTTTTTTGACTGTTTAAACTTTCTTTGCCAATAAAAATCCCTTTTCACCATTTCTACTCTTCCACTCTAATAGATTATACATGGTTTGGGTCTGGATTACTTCATAGTGTCCTGACAAGTCATCATGTTCCTATTACTTTTCATCACCACATATATTCCACATAACAGTTCATAATACCTTTTAAAAACATTATGATGCTACCTTGCCATAATCCTCTAGTGGGTTCCTTTCACACTAAGAATAAAATCCCACCTCCTCGTTTTAAACTAAATGGCTGAACCCCATCTAGCTCACATTCTAGACCTAATCTCCTAACTACATTATCCTAGTTTACTCTGTTCCTTGGGTTTACCAAGCCAATTCTGCCCTGTTTCTACTTAATATTTCTTCTCCTTTGAGTATTCAAAGGACAAGATCTGTCCAGAAGGTATCCAGCCATATAATATGAAAAATAGGGATATTTATTGAAGAAGATACAAGATACAAAAAACATTGCACATAAAACAATGACACCTCAGATGCCTTCAAAGTAGGCCCTTAGGGACCTTACACATTTCTTCCAATCACCATCAGTTGCCCCGTCATATTCATTGATGGTTTGAAATCTCTTCCTTTTCAAAGGTGATTTTAGTTTTGAGAAAAGCCAGAACTTGCAGGGTGCCAGACCAGGGCTGTAGGGGGCTGAGTCACCTGGGTGAGTTGATGTTTCACCAAAAATTGCACAAGATTTGATGCATGAACAGATGTGTTGTCATAAGGAAGCTGCCAATCACCAGCTGCTCATAGCTGTGTCCTTCTGAACCATCCAAATAGTTTCCACAGAGGAATGTTTGAGTTTAACACAAAATTTGATGCAGATTCATTTCTGTACTTGTTCAATCATTTTGAAAGTGATGGACACACAGTACACAAGGGGTTCTACAGCCCCCACTGACTACTACAGTGCAGTTGTCATTGTTCACATTTGCACATTCCAGTCCACTCTCCTTGGCTGCCAGGTTACATCCATGGTGTGCAAACTGTTCTTATATTAACAATGGCTGGACTTTTTCCGGACAGAACATGTACAGGCAAGCTTGCTCTATATTTGCTCAAGCATCACATTTGTTAAGTTGTTCAAAAAGAGATCTAAAATAACAAATCCGACAAACTTACCAATCTTTCCTCTCTACTTCATGTCTTTAATACTATTTTAGCACTACCTGAATATTGGCTTTATTTTTTTTTTATTGTTGTTCAAGTACAGTTGTCTCCATTTTCCCTCTATTGCTCTTCTCCATCTCACTGACCCCCAACTCCCACCCTCAATAATAGCCCCTTTGGCTCCAGGAAGACAAACAATCCACTTAAAAAGTAGGTAAAGGACTTGAACAGACACCTCTCTATGGAGGACACACAGAGGGAGCAGAGCCACAGCCAAGGATGCGCAGCATCCTCAGGCATCAGAGAGATGCAAATGAAAACCACAGTGAGGATTAGTTTTAAATGCTAAAATAACTGCAGTTAAAACTCATTGCATACAATGAATACAATCATTAGTATTTCTAATTATTATTTGCATATTTTCTAGGTACCAGGTACTATCTAAGCATTTTTGGATTAACAAAGTTGCTTCCAACAGTTCCCTGAGTTAGATAGCATAATTATCTTTATTCCACAGATGAGGAAGCAGAGGCACAAGGGAATAGGGAGCTGCCTAAGGCTGTAAGAATATTTAGAGGCAGAACGAGGCATCCTACTCTACTGGGCTGCATTTGAATCACCTGATGCATGCCGATGTGTCATGTTGTCTCTTATGAAGACATGAAGAAAATCTAATAACTTTTCTCTCTATATATATAAAGTTCTACCTTTTCTATATATAAAGACCATCTCCACCGGTATAATTTATTAGATATAGAGTTCAAAGTAATTGTTATAAAAGTACTTAACAACATGAAAAAAATATAGAAACCATAAAAAATGACCAGTCAGAAATAGATAACACAATATATGAAATGAAAGATACACTGGAATGAATAAGTAGAACATTGAAGCAGAGGATTGAATCAGGGATTTGGAAGATGAGGTAGCAGCAAAAAAAAAGCAATTAAAAATTAATGTAGTCTAAGGGATTTTTGAGACAACATGAAGCAAAATGACATTCACATCATAAGAATACAAAAAGAAGAAGGGAGAGAGTAGGGATCAAGTACTTATTTGAAGTGATAATGACAGAGGACTTCCCTAACCTGGTGAAGGACAAAGACACACAAGTCCAGGAAGTTCAGAGAGTCAAAAGCAAGATGGACCCAAAGAGGCCTACACCAAGACAAATCATGACCAAAATGTCAGAGATTAAAGACAAAGAGCGAATCTTTAAAAGCCACAAAAGAAAGACGGATATTTACCTACAACAAAACTCCCATAGGACTCTCAGTTGATTTCTCTACAGAAAAGTGTTCAGCGAGAAGGGATTGGTATACACAGAAAAGATAAAGGGGCCTGGCTGGTGTAGCTCAGTGGATTGAGAGCGGGCTTGCGAACCACATGATCGCGGTTCGATTGCCAGCCAGGCCACATGCCTGGGTTGCAGGCCAGTTCCCAGCAGGGGACTCACAGGAAACAACCATACATTGATATTTCTCTCCTTCTCCCCTTCCCTTCCTCTCTAAAGACAAATAAATAAGATCTTTAAAAAAGAAGAAAAGATAAAGGGCTTTTTTTCCCACCAAACCAGTATTACAAGAAGCATTAAGGGCCTGCTAGAAGGAGGAAGAAGAACAGGAGGTAGAGGAGGCGAGAGGGACACAGTTTAAAAATAAAACGGCTATAAATGCCAGCCTATCAATAACCACTTTAATTATAAATGGCTGAAATGCTGCAATAAAAAGTCATAGGTTAACTGAATGGATAAGAAAATAAGACCCATATATGTGCTGTCTACCAGAGACCCATGTCAGAAAAAAAGATACAGACAGACTAAAAGTAAAAGAATCTAAAGTGCTATTTTATATAAATGGAAAGGAAAAAACAAGCTGGGGTAGTAATACTTATGTATGACAAAATAGACTTTAAAATCCAAAGGTATTGTGAGAGACAAAGAAGGGCACTACATATGAGAAAAGAAGAAATCCAGCAAGAGAATATAACCCTTATAAACATTTATGCACCCCAAATGGGAACACCCAAATATGTAAAGCAAATCATGATAGACATAAAAGGAGAGATTGAGAGTAGCAGGGGAATTTAACAGCCCATTATTATCAATAGATTGATCTTCCAGACAGAAAATCAATAAAGAAACTGTAGACTTAAATTACACACTAGACCAAATGAATTTAATTGATATCTTCAGAGCATTTCACCCAATAGGAGAAGAATGTACATTGTTTTCGAGTGTACATGGAACATTTTCTAAAATAGACCATGTTAGGACACAAATCAAGTCTTAATAAATTTAAGAAGATTGAAATTATAGAACACATTTTTATGACCATAATGATATGAAATAAGAAAAAGAACTAGAAAACACATAAACACATGAAGGCTAAATAACATGTTACTTAGCAATGAATAGATTAACAGTGAGATCAAGGAAGAAATCAAAAGATAGCTCTAAACAAAAGAAAATGAGAACACAGTATCCCACACTCTGTGGGACTTGGGGAAAACAGTCCTCAAGAGAGAGGTTTGTAGCCTACATGCATATCTCAAGAAATGAAAAAAAAGTCAAATATACAATCTAACTTTACACTTAAAGAAACTAGAAAATAAACAAGAAACAAAGACCAGAGTGATTAGAAGAAAGGAAATAATAAAGATTAGAGCAGAAATAAACAAAATAGTCTAAAAATACAAAAAATCATTGAAACCAAGAGCTGTTCTTTGTAAGGATAAACAAGATTGAAAACCTTAAACCAGACTCATCAAGAGAAAAATACAGAGGACCCAAATAAATAAAATTAGAACTGAAAGAGGAGAAGTAACAAGGGACAGCAAAGACATACAAAGAATTGTAAGGAAATATTATGACAAACTACCATATGCCAACAAATTGGACAATCTGCAAAAAATCAATACATTCCTAGAAAAATGCAGTCTTCTAAACCTGAATCAGAGAGAACTGGAAAAACAGAATAGACAGATTATAGCTAGTAAAACTGAAGCAGTAATCAAAAAACTTCCAGAAAACAAAACTCCTGGACAGGATAGCTTCAAAAACAATTTCTACCAAAATTTTAAAGAACTGACACCTATCCTTTTCAAACTATTTCAAAAAATTCAAGAAGAAAGAAAGCTTTCAAACTTATGTTATGAAGCCAGCATTATTGTAATTCTAAAACCAGATAAAAACGCTACAAAGAAAGAAAATTATAGGCCAATAATTTTGATGAACATAGATGTTAAAATTCTCAAGAAAATATTGACAAATCAAGTCCAGCAATATATATTATAAAGGTCATACACCATAATAAGTGGAATTTATTACAGAGGTGGAGGTTGGTACAAAATCTGCAAATAGCTAAATGTGATATACCATATAAAAAAGATAAAAACCACATGATCATATCAATAGACAGAAAAACATTTGATACAATCCAGCACCCATGGACAATAAAAAACTCTCAGCAATGTGTGAATAGATAGAACATTCCTCAATGTAATGAAAGCCATATATGACAAACCCACACCCAACATAATGCTCAAAGGGCAAAAACTACAAGCATTTCCCTTCAGATCAGAAAAAAGACATGGGCCCTGGCTGGTGTAGCTCAGTGGATTGAGCGCGGGCCTGCGAACCAAACGATTGCGGTTCGATTCCCAGTCAGGGCACATGCCTGGGTTGCAGGCCAGTTCCCAGCAGGGGCCAGTTCCCAGCAGGGGATGCATGAGAAGCAACCATACATTGATGTTTCTCTTCCTCTCTCCTTCCCTTCCCCTCTAAAGATAAATAAATTAAATTAAAAAAAATGTTTAAAAAAAAAAGAAAGAAAAAAGACATGGGTATCCTCCTTCGCAACTCTTAATTCACTAGCCCTGGAAGTCCTAACCACAGCAATCAGATAAGCAAAAGAAATAAAGTAATCTAAATTGGAAAGAAAGAAGTAAAACTGTCATTTGCAGATGACATGATACTATATATACAGAACATAAAAATTCCACTAAAAACTACTAGAACTAATAACTGAATTCAGTAAATTAATAAGATACAAAAATACGCCTCCAAAAGTCAATGGTATTTTATACACCAATAAGGAATTTACAGAAATGGAAACTTAGAAACCAATCCCATTCATAAGGGCTTCAAAAATAATAAAGCACCTAAGTGTAAATTTAATCAAAATGTAAAAGATCTTTTCTAAAAATTTTTAAGACACTGTAGAAAGAAATTGAAGAAGATACAAATAAGGGAAATTATATATTGTGTTTCATGGAGTGGAAGAAATAACACCATTAATATATCCATACTACCCAAAGCAATCTATAGAGTCAAGGCAATTCCTATCAAGATAGCAATGGCGTATTTCTCAGAACTAGAACAAATATTCTAAAAATTTATATAGAATCATAAAAGGCCATGAATAGCTTTAGCAATCTTAAGAAAGAAGAACAGACTTGGAGGAATCATACTGCCTGACATGAAATTATATTACAAGGCCATAGTAATCAAAGCAATATGGTACTGGTATAAAAACAAACATATAGAACAATGGAACAGAAGATAGCCCACCCATATGTTGATCGCAGCATTATTTACGAGAGCTGAAATTTGGAAACTATCTAAGTGTCCATCAGTAGATACACAGATAAGAAGGCTCTGGTACATTTACACAATGGAATACTACTCAGTTATAAAAAAAAAACAAGAAAAAAAGAAAGGAAAATGTACCCTTTTATGACAGAATGGATGAACCTGGAGAACATTATGTTAAGTGAAATAAACCAATCACAGAAAAACAAAAACATATGATTTCTCTTATATGTGGAATCTAATGAACAAAATGAATTAACAAGCAAAATAATGTAGACTGACAGCAGTCAGGGGTGGAGTGGGGAGTTTTGGGGGTGAGGGTATTGAGCTAAAAAGAAGAAAAGAGAAAGAACTTGTTGACACGGGCAACAGTGTGGTGATTGCCAGGGGTTGTGGGAGTGGTGGGAGGGGAATCAATGGTGATGGATGGAGACTTGAGGTGGTGAACACAAAATACAGCGTACACATGATGTACTGTAGAATTGCACAGCTGAAACCTATATAATTTTGTTAAGCTGCATCACCCCAATAAATTCAAAAAAGGAATAAAGAGAGATATTTTTATTGCCTACTAATATAAAAACTAAATTATATTAGTATAGGCAAAAGTGTTTTTTCTAACATCCTTTGATGCAATTTCTTTTTTAAAAAATGTGTCATAAAGAATTTTATTTAAGTATATTTTATTGATTATGCTATTACAACTTCCCCAATTTTTCTCCCCTTTATCCCCTCCAACCTGCACCCCCCCACCCTCCAGCATCCCCCCTACCCTCTTAGTTCACGTCCATGGGTTATACATATCAGTTCTTTGGCTTCTCTGTTTTCCATACTATTCTTAACCTCTTGATATCCCTGTACCCTTTGACGCACGTCTGAGGGACGTGGTTCACACAAAGTAGTCCTTCCTAAATCTAAGCATCGCGTTGCACACGTAAGACCACCAACTCAGGACTAGTACCATATCCTTGAACAGTTAAATTGATAATTCGATTTTTTGTATCTTGCTGGTAATATATTTCACAAAATGGTGCATAACAAGAAACAGCTATGACCTTACAAAGACAGACTGGTTACTCATAGACACGATTTCCATTTCTGAATTATTATCTATGAGGAAATAGAACCTAAGGCATTTTCTGATTGAAAAGTTTAAAAAGTTCCAAAAGAGGACATAGGTTATGAAATAGAGGCAGGAAAATTTAATTCAGTTTGCTGAATGAATGTATTGGCAGAAATGATGGCTAATGTAATGAATCATCTGAGTTACAACTTTTTAAAAAGTAAATTGTATATTAATTTGGGAAGATGTTTAAAAACTCATGTGTGGTTTGGAAAATTCTAATGCAGATGAACAAAAGAAACAAATGAAAAAAAAAAAAAAGAACCAGAGACACGGAAACAAGAAACAAACTGACAGTGACCAGAAGGGAGGGGGGCGGGGCATAATGGATAGAAGAAGGGGCGGGGTCATCAAGGAACATGTATAAAGGACCCACCAGCGTGGACAACAGGGTGAGGATTTACTTTGGGAGCAGAGCGTGGTCAAGGCAGGGGAGAGCAATGGGGAAAATGATACAACTGTAATTGAACAGCAATAAAACAAAATAAAGGATCGATTTTTATTTTTCTCCAAGAAAATAATTATTTTCACTCAGACCTAAAGTGTATTGTGGTTATTGGCTTGAATTTATCCTTTTAGTTAAAAGACAATTCTTTTGCTTATTAAAAAGAATTACTCTTAGCACTTAAAACCTAAGCTCATAATTCCTGCAAGCATTGTTTCAATATTAGATTTCTTAACTGTATTTAGACAAAACTTCCTAACGTAATATCAAAATACACTATATTGCACATCTCCATTTTAAATATTTTATATTTGAAATACATTTTACCTCCTGATGCAATAAAATGTATCACAATATCACTATAAAATATGTGTAATGTGAAATATATTTCTTGTCTGTGACTTTTTTCCTAATTGCCTTTAAGTGTCCAGTTGTATTTAAGACGGCGTCACTCAAATTCAGCGTGGCAGTTCACCAAGGCCTCTACAAATAAATACTGGGGAAAAATCAGCATGAAACCTGTCCAGAGTCAAGGTGGTCAGATACAAGAACTCAGATAAATCAACATTGCCATGCCCATTATCTATCTGTAATCTTTTTCCTTGTAGAATTGACTTGTTTTTTGTCCCTTTCATTTATTTTATTTTAAATTAAGTTTAATAGGGTGATATTAGTTGCTAAGATTACATTAGGATTCAAGTGCACATTTCTATGATACATGACCTGTATATTGCATTGTGTGCCCACCACCAAAGTCAAATCCTCCAGCACCCCATATTTGACCCCATTTACCTGTTACTACCCCACCCCCTTTTTTTCTGCTAACCACCATACTGATTTGTGTGTCAATGAGTTCTGGTTTTATATTCCCACATATCAGCAAAATCATATGGTTCTTTTTAAAAAAATTTCACTTAGCGTGATATTCTCAAGGTTTATACATGTTTTCACAAATGGCAGTATTACATCATTTCTTATGCCTGAATAGTATTCCTTTGTTTATATGTGCCACATCTGTATCCAATCATCTACTGGAGAACATTTTGGTTATTCCCATGTCTTAGCCGCTGTGAATAAGGCTACAATGAACAGAGAGGTGCATATAACTTCATAAATAAATGTTTTCATAATTTTTGGATAGATACCAGTAGAGGGGGTGTTGGGTCATGTGGTAACTCTATTCTTAATTTTTTTGAGTACCTTCCTTACTGTTTCCCATAGTGGCCCTACCAGTTAATATTCCCACTAGAAGTTAATAAGGGTCTGTTTTCTCCATAATCTCTCCAATGCCCGATATTAATTGTTTTGTTGATAACTGCCATTCTAAAAGTGTGAGGTGGCATGTCATTGTAGTATTGATTTGCATTTCCCTAATAGCTAGCGAAGTTGAGCACCTTTTCATGTATCTGTGAGCCATTTGTATGTCTCCTTGGGAAAGGTGTCTGTACAAGTCCCCTGCCCATTTTTCAATTTATTGTTCTGTCTTCTCTGTGCTCCTTTCTGGCCAATTTCCTTTGTGTTGATAAAGGAGACTTAGAAACTCAATAGTGTTTTAATAGATTTGAAACATCTTTTCAAGAAGAATTTATGAGGACTCCTGTGTTATAAGGAGATATTATTAGTGTAATTTACTCTTCTTTTAAAGTCTGAGCTGAATATAAAAACGTAAATAAAGCCAAAGAAGAAAGTGGCATTGCATTGGTGAAGTAAATTGAGGTCTGAGGCTGAGCTTTTGAAAAATTTCTCTGAATACAGTATTGCTATTAGCATTAAGGGAAAAATCCAGTGGACCAACCACTGCCTACAACTAAAATGAGCTTTTTCTGAGATGAAGTGGGAGGCATTCACTCCACCACACCTTTACTAGTTCTATCTCATGTCCAAGGAGCAAGAATCAGAAGCAAAGACGTATAAGTTATCTTCATCTCTGAAACTGCAGTAGTGGCCATTACTGAACTACAGTTGATCCAGCTTTACATACCAGGCAGAAAGCTGGGAATAAAAGTAACTAATTTTACCATGAAGAAAATGAGGGCACTTCCCTAATTCATTTATAAGTATCATATGAAGTATGATGGATATAATATAAAGGTTCCTGAGATGATTAGACCAATTTATTTTCCTGAGACTGAACCCAATTACTATTTTGACACTCTATTTAAACCAGATCAATATTACCTATTCATATGAACTAATCAATTTGAGAAGATTTGAGTTAACTGAAACTCCTGTTTTTCCTGTTATCTTCCTCTGGTTGAATGTACAGTTCAAGGGTTTACACTAGGAATTGAAAAATGAGGTGATGGCCCTTAGACAAATGCTTCTCAAATATCAATGTATATTTAAATTACCTGAGATTGTTGTAAAGCAAATTCAGAATTCATAGGTCTGCTATGGACCTGAGATTCTACTTTTGTAATAAACTCAGCTGCTATAAATGCTAGTGCTCAGGACCACACTTTGGTACTTTGAGTACCAAAAAACTAGATCAATGTCTCTGTCAATTATCCAAATATGGCACCTGGAACTGTTTCACTGCATTCTGCTTGCAGATGTAGCAATCAGGCCCCATTGAATAATCTGTGTTCTCATTATTTGTCTACTTGAAGAATCAAGGTAGAGAGTCCATATATCTTGGTTTTCTTAGCATAGTGTACACCTGTTGAAGTACTAATAGTACTGCTGATTTATTCTAAAACACCAAAGGTTTTTGTTTTTGTTTTGGTAATTTGTATTGCCATCTATGGTCTAGGCCACATTCTGCTACAGAGCCCTCTCTTTACAACTTTGTGACAATAATGATCTATCTATTAATTTGGTTCCAGAAAATTCTCTGTGTGTAGGATCATGCTATATAACTTAAAGAGGAAGCAGATATTTAACATGATCTATATTAAATGGCACTTAAACTCTTCAAGACTCAGGAACAATTTCATGCTGCCATTGACTAAAGTTTTATGTCTCACCTAATTTCTAAAGTTTTCTAAAATTCTGAGATAGAACATATATATAATCAACCAAAGTTTAATAGAATCTCTGTGACCTAGAAGTTGTGAATCCAGAGACCCACTATTAATCATTGACATCAAATCAAATCTTGGTACACAGCAAAAATAAACTTTCTTTTGTGATAGTAAATAAAGACAAGGAAGCCACAGACATATACAATAATACTAATTTTTGAAAAAGAAACTGTCAAGAATCAGACAACATTTTTAAAAAGTAGTTTATTAAATAGTGATATATTTACAACAAAATTTAAATTTTTTCAATTTAAAAACATGGGAAATATGAATAGATATTTATCTAAACAAACACATAGATGGCCAATAGGAACAAAAAATGCTCGGTATCATTAATCAGGAAAATGCAAATCAAAGCCATAATACCCCCCTCACACCTGACAGAATGTTACTATCAAAAAGAAAACAAATAACAAGTGTCGTCAATGATGTGAAGAAAAGGGAACCTTCCATGCATAGTTGGTGGGAGTGTGAATTTGTGTCGCCACTCCTGAAAATACAATAACAGGCTAATATCCCTCATACTAATGGATGAAAAAGTTCTCAGCAAAATATTACTGAACCACATGCAAAGGTGCATTGAATGTATCAGACTCCATGATCAAGTAGAATTAATTCCTTTGTAACGCAAACATGGTTCAACAACCACACATCAATTAATGTGACATAACCACATTAACAAAATGAACCATACACATCACATGATCATCTCAATGAAAGCAAAAAATGCATTTGGCAAAATTTAAGATCCGATAGTAACAATTAAAAACTCTCAACAAACTTGTTATAGAAGGAATGTACCTCTGCATAATAAAGACCAGTTATGACAAGCCCATTGATAACATCATAGTCAATGGTGAAAAGCTGAGAACCTTTTCTCTAAACTAAGGGACAACACAAAGATACCCACTCTCAACACTTTTATTCAACTTTGTTTTGCAAGTCTAGCTGGAGCTATTCATCAAGAAGAAGAGATAAAATGCATCCAAATTGGAAAGATTAAAATTGTCTCTGTTGCAGATGACATGGTATTAAACATACAGAAAACCCTAAAGACTCTATCAAAAAAAAAACTCTTGAAAGTAATAAACAAATTGGTTAAAGAATACAAAATCAGTACACACACATAAAATCAATGCATCTATCTTTACAAACAACAAACTATCATAAAGAGAAATCAAGAAAACAATCTAACTTACAATAGCATAAAAAACAATGATGTACTTTGCAATAAATTTAACCAGGGAAATGAAAGACCAGTACACTGAAAACTGTAAGACATTAGATAAAAATTGGAAGAAGACACAAATAAAATGAAATATCATCCATGTTTATAAATTAGGAAAACGGATTTTGTTAAAATATCTGTACCACCCTCAGTGATCTAGAGATTCAATGAAACACTTAACATTCCAATGATATTTTTCACAGAAATAGAACAAACAATTCTAAAATCTGTGTGGCACCGCAACACTAACCAAAGCAATCCTGAGAAAGGGGAGCATGCTTGACACATCCCATTTCCTGATTTCAAAGTTTTTTTTAAATATTTTATTTATTTATCTTTAGAGAGGAAGGGAAGGAGAGAAGGAGAGAAACACCAATGTATGGTTGCCTCTCGTGAGTTCCCTGCTGGGAACTGGCCTGCAACCCAGGCATGTGCCCTGACTGGGAATTGAACCGTGATACTCTGGTTCGCAGGCCCGCGCTCAATCCACTGAGCTATGCCAGCCAGGGCTGATTTCAAAGTTTTTTACAAATCTATAGTAACCAAAAAAGTATGGTCTTAAAATAAAACAAGCACATAGACCAATAGGCCACAATGGAGAGCCCAAAATAAACCCATGCATCTATTGCCAAGTAATTTTCAACAAAGGAGCCATAAATATACAAGAGAAAGCATAGTCTCTTCACTAAATGGTGTTAGAAAACTTGATCGCCATATCCAAAGTGATAAGTCTAGTTCTCTATCTTATGCCCTACCCAAACCAACTCAAAATGAAAAAAAGCTCCAAATATAAAAATCTAATATCTTAAAATTTGAGAAGAAAACATGAGTAAGCACATGTTCGTGGTCTCAGCTATGATGTTTTTTTGGGGGGGGTATTTGACACCAAAGTAACAGCTACAAAAACAAAAATAGTTAGGAGTACTTCAAACTAAAAGCTTTTGCATGGCAAAAAACAAAAATCAACAAAAATGAAAATGTAACCCATGGAATGGGAGAAAATATTAAAAACCATATATATATAAGGGATTAATATATAAAGAATGCACAACTTGATAGCAAAAACAATGATTTGAATAAAAATGGACAGAAGAACTGAGTAAATATTTTTCCAAGAAGATTGACCAATGGCTGATAAGTACATGAAAAGGTGCCGGGCATCACTATCAAAAGGGAAATACAATTAAACCCACAATGAGATACCTCCTCACACCTGTTAAAGTGGTTATTATCAAGAATACCAAAGGGAGTCAGTGTTACTGAAGAAAAGGAAGACTCGAGCACTGCTCCTGGGACTGTGAACGGGTGCAGTAAGTCACTGCACAGTCACTTAGTACAGTCACTGTGGCAAACAGAACTTCTGTATGACCATCTACCCCACTTCCGGGTACATGTCCTCCCAGAATGAAACAGGATCTCCAAGAGATACCCGCAGTCCCAAGATACATTGCAGCATTACTCACAATAGCCAAGATACATAACCAAAGTATCTGTCAACAGATAAATGGATAAAAGAATCTGTGGAATGTATATATATATAATACACACACATGATGGGATATTATTCAGCTATGAGAAGGAAGGAGATTCTGTCATCTTTGGCAACATGGATGTTCCTCCTGGGCATTATGTTCAGTGGAATAAGTCAGACAGAGAATGACAAACACTACACATCATCGTTTCTATGTGGAATTGAAAGAGGAAAAAAGACAAACTCGTATAAATGGGGAATAAAAAGTGTACGGAAGTGGTTTCCTGGGGCTGGGAAGTAGGGGAAATGGGAAAAGATTGGTAAAGCCTGAGGCCCGAATGTACAATGTGGTGAATAGAGTTGATGACAGGATTGTGTGACGGCAATTTGTTAAGAGAATAGAATGTTCCCTCTCTCTCTCACACAAAGATAAATGTGTGAGGTGGTGATGGATGAATGGGTGGGTTAATTTACTAATGGGTATGTACAGTAATGTGTATGTGCAAGGCCCACCTAGAAGCTATCCTGTCATGTAATATGAAAATAGACACTTGTTGAACAAGATACAAGACACAAGACACATTGTATATAGCATAGTGATGTCTCAGTCCCCTTCAAAGTAGGCACCTTGGGACCTCACACAGTTCTCCCAGTCACCATCAGCTGCCCTGTCGTATTTTCCTGAATTTCATCGATGGTCTGAAATCTTTTCCCTTTCAAAGGTGATTTTAGTTAGTGAAAAGGCAGAAACCACAGGGTACCAAGCGTGGGGTGTAGGCTGGCTGAGTCACCTGGGTGATTTGATGTTTTGCCAAAAAACTCTGCACAAGATTTGATGCATGAGCCCATGTGTTGTCATGAGAAACCTGCCAATCACCAGTTGCCCATAGCTGCGGCCTTTGGAATCATCCCAATAGTTACTGAGGAGGAATACTCAAGCTTAACACAAAATTTGATGCAGATTCATTTCTGCACTTGTTCAGTCATTTTGAAGGTGACAGCCCGCACAGTATACAAGTTCACTCAATGGCCCCTGAAGCCCCTACTGACTAATGCAAAGAAGTAGTCATTGTTCACTCACACTCATCCCAGTCCACTCTCCCTGGCTGCCAGGTTACGCTGTTCTGCAAATTGTTCTCATTATACTAACAATGGCAGGGCTTTTTCCAGACAGACCTCGTATACCTAATCATTACAAGGTACACTTTAAACATCTTACAATTTTATTTGTCAATTCTATCTCAGTAAAGCCACAAAAATCTTTAAAGATATATTGAAAATATTCCAACACAATTGGAGTAAAAAACAGAAATTCAGCAGGTATATTTATTCCCCTCATCCTACTTAACAATTTAAAAGGATTTTTGCAATGGAATTTATAAGACAAGTATTTTAAAAATATTTACTGTTGGTTAATATCCACAACACATCTATTACATAGTTATTGTATTTAATGATTTATGCGTGCACTTTCTACCATACACCACAGTAAATAGTAACAAATACTTGTCCACAAGTATTTGTGGAACAAGGAAAAGGAACAAAGATAAGGTAGACAGAATCTCTGCTCTAGTGGCCCTATGCTGTAGGAAAAGAAAACAAATATACTGAGCCAATTATAATATAAGACAATGCAAAACAAACAGAAAACAAGATAGAGAAAGAGCAAACTGTATTAAGTAAAAAGGAAGCAAGTGCCACAAAGATTCCTGAGTAAAAGGAAGGTACTACATCACTGGGGTTATTTAGGTTATCTCTGAAATGTAAGAAGGAAATAGGCCAAAATGCGGAAGCCTGTTCTAGATGAAGAGAATGATAACCAAGACCAGACCTTGGCGCTAGACGTGGATTGGCAGGTTCCAGGAACTGACGGAGAGCATTGTAGCAGCAGTAGAGTGAGAAAGGAAGGGAGGCAGCCAGAGATGAAGTCTGAGACAACAGCTGGAGCTGGGTCACCAGGTCATGATAAGTAACTTGGATCAAGTCCAAAATCTAATGGAAAGCTATTATAAGACTGTAGGTAAGTGACCAACACGATGTAAAGTACATTTTTTTTGAGAAGCATTCTCTAGCAAAGAATCTATTGGAAAATCACTGGAAAAAAGCAGTTAAGAGAGGATGGCAGTAGTCCAAGAATTGATGTGGCTTGAACAAGAGTGGTATCAGCAGAGACAACAGAAGCAGAATACTGTGGAGTCAGAAAGCATAGGATTTGTCTTCCAATTGGATGTGGGTGTCAGAGAGTGGAGGGAAGCATGGCTGTTACTCCTAACTTTGGTATTTGGGTGGATTTTGGTTTACTAAAGAAGACCTGGTGAGAACCAGTTTGAGGTGAAGATGAGAAGTTCACTATGAAAATTTTATATTTGAAATAGCTCAGAGACATCAAAGTAATTAAATCAAATAAATTTAGATTGTGAATTTGGAATTCACAGGAATCGTCTAGAAGGAGGAGTACATTTGAGTTATAAACATAACTATACCACACTCAGGGTTGACGGGGAGGAGGTGGAGAAGACAGTATTGAGGCAATTCAATATTTATGTGGTAGAGAGGGATAGAAAACATTCAGTAAAGGGGACAAAACTAATCACCTTTATTCTTTGAGAAAAAGTAAGATTATATGAAATCACTAAAGCAGTGAAGATCATGTTTCTATATTCAATTGTTTAAAATATTCTGAGAAGTCAAATGAAGCTCAGAATGCAAAATGTCTGTTGTATTTGGCAATAAAAAGATTACTGATAAGGTTGATAGGAAACGATCATGAAAGAAGTATAAATTGTTATAAGCTATTTTGTTACAGAAATCTTATAAAATATATTAAATCATATGAAAACAACAGTTCATAGATGATTACCCAGTTATTTCTTTAAGGATATTATAAAAAATCAGAAATGTTGATTTTCAGTCACTTCAGCTCTATAAAGTAGCAGGCTACCTAATATCCAATAAGAGGATACTATTTAAAAATGCATAATATTATATCAGAGTAGTAATTTTTGAATAACTGATTTCATTTGAAATAGCTTTTGATTATAGTTTTTTAAAATTAAAAGCTGCTAACATTTGAACTAGGAATTTGTATAAAAATGACTCTATACATACAAATTATGTTCTTATTGGCAGAATTTTATTTCTTGATATACAGCAAAATTTTAATGTGCAGTTATGATTTAACTGAAATATCAAAACTTTTTGTGGCTGACGATATACTATTTTTGATAATATTGTAAGTACACTCACAAAATGTTCTCTTGGTGGTAAAGTCCTTGAATGTATTTCTACTTAACTTGTATTAATTAAGCTATTCAATTTTTTCAATATTTTTGTACCTCTTGGCTGATATTTCTGGGAATTTGTTAAAAATTTTAACTACTATTTGTATATTTCTGTTTCTGTTTATCATATAGCACTGGCAATAGTTGCCTGACATATCTGAGACATGCTGTGTGTGCGTGTGTGTATGCATGGCAGGACACTTTTTAAAAAATTGTTAATTTATTTTTAGAGAGAGAGAGAGGAAGGGAGGGAGAAAGAGAGGAGAAACATCAATGTGAGACAGAAACACCCCTCAGTTGCTTCTCACACGCTGCTACCTGAGGACTTCCCAGCAAACCAGGCATGTGCCCTGGCCAGGAATTGAACCGAACCAGGTACCTTTTGATTTGAGGGATGACACACAACCAGCTGAGCCACAGCAGTCAGGGCTACAATAAACATTTTCTGTTATCTATAGCATCCTTTATTTCTTCCTCATATCACTGCGTTATTTTATGTTGTTTGATGATAAAATTGCTCCCCTCCTTTCTTTGGTTTATGATTTCTTGCATAGCTTTTCAACTCCTTAGTTTTCCTCTTTTTTTTTTGGTGTATGTAACTAAGCTTTACCATGTTTTTTGTGGAAAAAATTATAGATTTGTGAATTCTCTTGATTTAATGGTGTATCTCAAGTTAATTTATTGTAACGATTGTGACATAACATTTTTCCTCTTACATGTATTATCTGTGAACTATATATTATTTTTGCTTTTCTTTTTTCTCTCCTGGCTTTCATTAGATGGGTTCACTATTCTTTGCTTTGAAAATCAGGCATACTGTTCTAATTTTTCTTGTAGTGTCCCTAACTTCCTGCGACTCATTTGTATGCTTACTACTCTCTATAAAATATTTAAATTTATGGAATAAAATATAAATATACTTAAATGAAAGCTACTCCAAAACATCCTCACTTCCTTGGTTACCTGTCTTCTCTCTCTACCATCATTGCTGTTGCAATACTATTGCCTGGGATTTCAATTTTAGCACATAATACATTATTTAAGAACTTAGACTCTTACAGAAAACAGTATTTCACCAAGCTACTTAAATACTATTTTTCATATTCTGGACTCTTACCTTGATTTTCTCTCCTTGAAGGAGCATTCAAGGAGTATTTTTAGAGTAGCCTGATCTTTTGTCTTAGTGTGCATGGGACAAACACAGTTTACCCTTTTTCTGATACTATTATAAATATTAATTGGTTAATTCATGGTTATTTATAATTTATTAAAATTTTATGCTGAGAAGTGTCACATCATAGTTTGGATGATAAATTATATGATTGCTCTATTAAGAATTTTCAAAGAGAATAATGAATCAAATATTATGAGACAGTATTTTTCAGGATAATTTCCTCTTTCAATTAAATGAGACTTCTATGGGATATAAAGTATAGACTTGATGTTTAGTTCATTTACTACATTGAAGATTGTATTTCAAAGTGTTCCTCCACTTGTCATTGATGATGTGGAAGTCATTTGTCAACCTGAAGTTAGTTCTTTTGTATGAGCACTGCTATTCTTTCAGTAATATTTTAGAAGTTTTCTTTGTTTTTTGTATTATAAAGTTCCAGTGAAATGTGCTCAGTTATGAGTTCATTCCTCATTTCTAACAGCTGTATTGAAATATAATTGTTACACAAAACTACATGTATTTAATGTATAAAATTTGATGGATGCAAACATACGCATTCGTTTGTGAAACTGTCATGACCATCAAGGTAACAAACACATTTCTCATCTCCAAAGTTTCCTCCTGCCCGTTGTCCGTGTGTGTGTGTGTTTGTATGTATTAAGAAAACTTCATTTGAGATTCAAACTCTTAAAATAAAATTTAAGTGTACAATATATCATTAATTATTTGCACTGTGTCATACATAAGATCTCTAGATCTTATTTATTTTGAACAACTCAAACGCTATAATTGTTAAGCGACAAATGCCCATTTCCTCCTCACTTTGGTCCCTGGTAACCATCATTCTATTCTCTGCTTATATGAGTTTGATTATTTGAGGTATGTTGCTTACGTAGAATTGTGTGTGTATTTGTCAAACTGTGACTGAGTTAATTCTCTTAGCATGTTTTCCAGATTCATACATGTTGTCCCATGCACAGGATTGCCTTCTTTGTTCAAGGATGATAAACTCTTCCTCGAGAGATTTTTTTTTATCATGAAAGGGTGTTACATTTTGCCAAGTGCTTTGTCTGTCTTTATTGAGATAATTATTACATGCATGTAATTAGCTTTTAGCTTTTATTCAGTCAATGTGGTATATCATATTTATTGATTTGTTTGTTAAATCATCTTTCCACTTCAGGGGTAAATTTCACTTAAACATGGTGTATGAACATTTTAATGTGCTGTTAAATTTGGTTTGCTAGTATTTTGCTGAGGATGTTTGCATCTATAGTCATCAGGGATATTAACCTGTAGTTTTCTTTCCTTGAAGTGTTTGTCCATCTTTGCCATTAACGTAATACTGGTCTCATAAAGTTTATTTCGAAGCGTACCTTTCTCTTTAATTTTTTGGATGTGTTTGAGAAGGACCGATGTTAGTTCTTTTAAACAGTTGGTAGAATTCACCAGTAAGTCTATCTACAATATTTGTGGGTTTTTCTTAGCTTATGCATTTTTATTATAACTCAATCTCCTTACTCATGGTTTGTATATTCATATTTTATATTTTTCATAATTTATCTAAATAAATATGTTTTTGGAAATTATCAATTTTCTATATTTTCTAATTTCTTGATAGTTGCTTATAATAGTTTCATGATATCATTTATTTATTTTATGCTTAAATTAGTATCTACCCATTTCATTTATGATTTTACTTATTTCAGGTATCTCTTGTTGTTTTCTTAGTCTAGCTAAAGGTTTCTTAATTGTGTTGCCCTTTTCAAGAAAGCAACAATTTCATTATTTATTATTGTTTTCTTATTCTCTACTTTTATTATCTCTGCCCTTATCTTTTTTATTTCTGTTCTTTTCTTAATTTTAGGCTTAGTGTGTTTTGTTCTTCTATTTTTTCTTGGTTAAGGAGTAAGGTTAATGAAGTTTGGATTTTTTTAATGTAGATGCTTAACACCATGCATTTTCCCAGTAGTGCAAGTCATTTGTTAGACACTGTGAATGTATATTGCATTTCTGTGAACTGAAAAAAATATGTATCAGTGAATATACTAAAGTGCAACTTTAATATGAAGGAGTAGGTGAGCTCATTTTCAAGTTTCTAACTCTCCAGTTGCTGTAGAAACATGGAGAAGTAAAGCAACAAGTATGGAACTAGTATGGGAATCTCTCTACCATGAAAATGTATCAGCCCTGGCTGGTGTAGCTCAGTGGATTGAGTGTGGGCTACGAATCAAAGGGTTGCCAGTTCAATTCCCAATCAGGGCACATGCCTGGGTTGCAGGCCAGGTCCCCAGTAGGGTCCACATGAGAGGCAACCACACATTGATGTTTCTCTCCCTCTCTTTCTCCCTCCCATCCCCTCTCTCTAAAAATAAATAAGTAAATGAATAAATTTTTGAAGTTGTATCAAGGTCTCACTAAAAGGCAAATGGAAGAATAAGAACTTATGTGTCTCACTGTGGTTATTATATAAAACAGTCAGTGAATATAAACTTTCTAATCTGTAAGTCCATAGGAAAACGATAGCCATCTATGAACAAGAAAGTTGGTCTTCATGAGAAATCAGATCTGCTTGCATTATGGATCTTGAGCTTTCCAACTCTTGGATTATGAAAATAAATTTAAATTATGTAGAAGATACGCAGCTTATGGTATTTTGTTATAGTAGCTCAAACTCAGTAAGACAATAATTATTCATATTTTCTTAATTGTCCTCATGTGCTTTTATTGGCCCAGAATCTTTTTCAGAATACAACATGCATTCAATTGTCATGTTCCTTAGGCTTCCACTGGCTGAAACAATTCCTTATTTTTATGACCTTGAGAGTTTGGGGGAGTAATCGTCAGGAATTATATATAGGATATTTCTCTTTTTGAAATTGTCTGATGGTTAACTCATGATTAGACTGGGGTTATGAGATTTTGGGAGGAAGACGTCAATGAAATGGCCATCTTCATCTTATCATACTGAAGGTGTATATCGTCACCATTACCCGTCACTGAGGTTGTTTACCTTGATCTTCTTGTTGGGATGCTCTTTTTCAGGTTTCTCCACTGCATAACTATTTTTGTTTTATCCTTTTACATACCATAGTCTATTGAAGAACGTTAATTTGAGCAGCTCATACTTAAAGACTAAGGAGTTATATTCTCCCTCCTAGAAAATCAAGTATTTAAATAAATTTTTGAGTTTTTTTTGCATGGAAGGTTTCCCCTCATTTATTTATTTTTTACACCATTGGTTTAAATCAGTATAAGACCATGAACATTCATTTTTTAGTTTTATACTACTTCGCATATTTTATTGAACAACTTGTTTCAGTTCCGGTTATGGGGGCTCTATCAGTGGGTCTAATGTTTTGTTCGTTTTTTGATATATTGCTGTCTTTGTGTGTTTTGTTTATGAACACTTCTTAACATTATGGAACTTAAAGATACTGCAGGCTCATCTTACATATTTTTTACTTACATATTTTTTACTTTTGGAGAAATGATAAGTCATTTCTCCAAAAAAAATCCCAGTTTCTTTAAGTGAAGAATGATATTAAAAAGCAAGATCTGGAGATTAGGTGTGCTCACTGCTAGTGAGGTGTCATTGTTTTTGGTCCTTTTCTTACAGAAACACCCCCTGGGGCTCTTTTTGTTCTATGGTTCTTTCTCTGTCAGTTGCCGGTAGGAATTGTGGTTCTCAATGCCAGCGTTTGGTAAAAAGGAAAAGAATTACTTAATTAAAAGTTATACAGGTGTAGGATAATGGTGTAATTCTGCCTTTAAATCTCACTCCTTTTAGCAACAAAGATACACTTAGAAAAGCGCAGTCCTGCCCGCCCCCCTTCTCCCAGCCAGCCAGTGTCAGAGCACGCCAATCAGAAGTACCCAATCAGAAACATCGTCCTCCAGAAGGAAAAAGAAGTCTGAAGCTGGCTTTTCTGGATTCCTCCTAGTAATCATTGCTCAGAGGCTAGGTCTCCCGCTGTTCCTAGCACGATCATCTGAGTCATCTCCATCTCCAGTTCTTAATCCAAAACCTCCTGGCGCGTACTCATGGCCCATCGGCAAGACTCCTTTCACCCCCTACTGACCTGCATGCCTATGGTTTCCCCAGGGTCCCACACTGTCTCCATCGCACATAGCAGCCTGCCTTTTTGTGTAAACCCCAGGCGGGGCCCTCCTCCATAACCCCATTTCCAACTCCTCCCACAATCAGCTACACCTGCTAGCACTTCTTTATCCGCCACCTGCCTTGGCTGCCATGGTTCGTCTGGGCCGGCGTCACCCCACGGTGTGGAGCAAATCACCTCCAAGCTGTGGCCCAGACGCTGTAACCAGGAAGCCGCCTCCCAGTTGCATCAAGAGTCCAAGCCGGGTCTATCTCCCTGGCCCCAGCAGACTACTCAATGGAGTTCGCCTGCTGTTATTGATACACGAAATAACTCTGGATCCCTGTGCGGTTGCCTTTCCCAGCCCCCCAGCTAGGTTTGTGAGAGATTTGGGGGTTTCTCAGCCTACACCCAATTCTGAACCTCATTCCACACCCATCATACACACATTGGAACTGACAGAACAAGGAGACATATGTGTGTCTATTATACACGTATGTAAATATTTTCAAATGTACCGTGTGTTCAATGAGGTACTTACGTGTTCACACTGCCAGGTCCAGCGCTAGTCCATTACTGCACAGATCCATTGTTTTCCCCTGGATTATCTGTGCTCTCACCGGCTCAGTGAGAAATCTGATTCCGACCATCTGCCAACCATTTCTTCGACTGTTCGGTTCTACTACATGCGTACATGGTATTGCAATTGTTGGCCCCTGATTCTAATGGAGACAACTTTACCAACGAGGGTACAATGCTTACATAAAGTTTACTGAGTCTTGCACAAGACCCCATTCATTTCTCGAGTCACTTAGACCAGCATCTTGTGCTCTGCATCTTCACTGTCGTGTTCGCATATGATTACAAGAGTTAAATTATTTTGTCAGATTCTGAGGAGGATCCCCTAGTTTCCTATTTTTAATTGGCATGTATTACATTTTACTCTTTTTCTTGTAAAGTTCTATGGACTTTAGCAAATACCTAGCCTCAGTTATTCACCATCACCATGTTATACAGAATAGTTTAAGTACCCTAAAATATTTCCTGTTTTGTTTCTCAAATTATCTGTGGGTCTAATCACCATGCTGTGATATAATAAGAGTGTAAATTCAATTTTTATTAAGAAAGAGGAAACAAACATTCTAGTTAAGGACAATAACACATACACACAAATGTACAGAGACATGAATGCAAAAAAAGTAGGGAGGAGTTTATAGGCTAAATCTTTTCGCAGGTTTTTTTTTCATTTCACACAGGATTATTGAAAATAATACTGATCAAACAAGTCGTAGTCCATTACCTTAGAAACCCAACAAAATTCCTTAAAAATTTTTATTCTTATGGATTTCAGAGCTATTAAAGTTTTGGCAAGTACACTCTTTAGTCTCTGAAGCCTTTAGGACATACTTAGTCTAAATTCCCCAAACATATCAAGCCACTGACTCATATAATTAAACACTGACAAGAATCTGGAATTGTATTCCTTTCTAAAAAAAATGTAACAATGAGTCATTCTCCTGTGAATTTCTAACAACATTCTTAAATCAGTATAGATAAATATCACATTTTTGTGATGTTTTCATTTACAACTCTGTCAATTAGCTCTGCTCAGATATGCACTAAATAGTCTCCAAGTGGCTTGGAAGAGTTAATGTTTCCCTAAATGCCTAATTTTCTACTCAAGATTGACAGAGACACAGAGGCAAATAGATACCAGTAGTATTCTGTTGCACTGAAACAAAGTGAAAAAGAATCTAAGCATTTTCTGTCATCTCTTCAGGGCATTATTTCTATCTACTGTTCACCTGCTCTAATTATCCTGGCAGCTCACTGGAATTACATTTTTTCTGCTACTAACAAGATGAGCCAGATTTTCTCCAGTGCCAAAGACACAGTATCATCAACAAAAAAGTCTTGATGATACCCTAGTGACTTCAAAGCGTTAATCCATCTCACTGGATGCTTATCTAGGTTCCAAGGAATGGCATGCTCCAGGGACTATTTGGCTCAGTGAGAGATGGCTTTAGCCCACAGGCTACAGTACTGTGCAATTTGCTTTTCTTACATTTACATTAGGTAAACGTTGGCAACCAGGCTAAGATTTTGAAGCAAACATAGCCCCATGCCTGCTGCTCATGTTGGGCTGTTTTCAGGTCAATTAGTGCCTCCTAAATTCTTAAAGCAGGTGCTAATTTGGTACTTAAAATGCTAAGACATTTGGCATTATTTTTCCCTGTAAAGGGAAGTTGGAAAGACTTTGTATTAAGAGTTTAAGAGGATAGATGAATAAACAAACACATAACTTTCCCTTATTAACCTTACATAAAATCTGCAGAGTGCTGTTGGCATAAGTCAGCAAGGCAGGTTAGCAATGTGGGAATTGAGATTAGAAATTTAAAGGCGAAAAGATGGCATGATGCATGACTTGTGAACCAGCTTTTGTTTTTCCTGTGAGTCAGTGGCTCTTCATTATTCAGCTTGCAAACATAACCTTAGAGAGTTTGTTAGAAATGCAAATCCTGGAAATCATAACCCAAAAATCCTGATTTAGCAGGGCTGGTTAAAAGCCACAATTATGCATTTTTTTACCAGGACTTACAGGTTATTTTAAGACACACCATTTTTTCACAAACAGCTTAGTGTATGATGATGGAGTTTACAAATGCAGTTAAGGAGTACAGAGGCACAGTTATGACTATGTTTTAGAAACTATTTGGACAGCAATACAAATTACACAAAGGGGGATAGGAGTTTAAGTAAAGATCAATTAAATTTCATAATTTGTTCACTTAAAATTTATCTTGACATATATTAAGTATATGCCAAGATCTGTGCTTGACAGTGTGTATGCATGTGTAAAACAATGAGATAGGTAGTTTTTCAAAGTCTGTACAGCTCATTAGCTCTCGGACCTCTTACTGTGGTCTATGTGTGGCCTGAGAAGCAAACGCTAGCACAGCTATTTCACTGTGTTCCAGGGCTCATGAGGAGCCAAAACGTGAAAAAAGAAAGTGAACTGGAGCCGTGAAACCAGGAAAAATAGTACTTTGTGTCTCACTATGTGGGAAGAGAGAGTAAGAGAATGGTTCAGAACAGGGGTGTCAAACTCATTTTCACAGGGGACCACATCAGCCTGGTAGTCACCTCCAAAGGGCCAAAATAATTTTAGGACTGTATAAATGCAACTACTCCTTAACTGTTAAGGTGTTGAAATTACATTTGGCCCTTTGAAGGCAACCAGCAGGCTGACATGACCCCTGGTGAAAATAACTTTGACACCCTGGTTTAGAAGCTTTGAATAGACTTCTGGCCAAACCTGCAATCCACAAGTCCAAACAAGTAATAAAACAAGTAGAGGTTTGATTAGATGTGTTAGAAAAAGTGCAGCTTTGAGTGCTAGGGGTGTCCAACCTTTTGGCATCTCTGGGCAACACTGGAAGACAAAGAGTTATCTTAGGCCACACATTAAATATAGTGCAACACATAATCACAAAAAAATCTCATAATGTTTTAAGTAAATTTATGATATGTGTTGGGCCACATTCATAGTCATCTTAGGCTGCATGCAGCCCACAGGCCACAGGTTGGACACTCCATTGTAACCATTTGATTTTTCACAATGGAGAAATAAACATTTTTACTCTGAAAGATTACAGGAGTTCTTGCCAGAAAAAAAAATGGTTCTTGAAAAGTTGCAAGTAAAGAATTTCAAGGTCTCGTGCAAGGGAGAAGTGCAGTGCCAAGATTTATTGGGGTGAAAATAAATAATAGGCCCTCAGGGATAGAGGGAGTAGGCAGGGTCTAGTAGTTATGGTCCCGCGGTCGTGGCTAATCCACCATAAATTTTTTTTCGGTTTTGAGAACCATCAGGTTGTCTTTTAAACTGACCAATCTGTTTCCACGGTTTTCATAGAGCTGTGCTGGACGTCCCGCCTATGCAAGCCCTTTCCTAGATTATCTGGGGTTTCATGCTCTTAACCTCCCGGGTCCTTACCCCAGATCCTTCCGGGCTAGACTTTGCCCTGCTGTGCATGCCTCATAATTCTGCCTGAGCATCTGGCTGCTCGGGCGCATGCACCCAGCAGAAGAATTTCTGCCTTATTGTTTATCCCTCTGACCCCTTCCCCAGTTCCTGCCCAAGGAGACTGGAAAGCTGGTCTTTTCTGCTTGCCGGGAGATGAACTTCCCTTTGGTCTTTGGATGATGCAGCTCTCCCCGGAAGTATCTGGGAAGCTGTTATTTTGGGACATAATTAGGCTCAGCTCGCTTTCTCCCTTCTCTTTTGTTAATACCTGACTAGCTGCCTCTGCTAACACAGGTTTATTAATTACAATCAAAAAATTGGGCCCAAACCATGGGATGCTAATGAAAGTTATTGTTTTTCCTTCTAGCGAGAAAAATATACCAATTCTGTTTTTATTACTAGGAATGATTTCAGAAATGGTTATTTATAAAGTAATTGAAATCGATCTATATTTGGATATGTAAATTTAGATATATAGATCTAGAGAGAAAACTCAAAAATAGCAAACTTTAATTCATTACATTGTGGAGTTCTTGGCCTTCCGAGAATGTACACACCCTCTGCTTCTCTGATGTGTCCTTCATCATTTTGTTAGACTTTGTATAATTTATTTATTTGTCATTTATTTTGGCTGGGAAACTAGATATTTTTTAAATATTTTATTTATTTATCTTTAGAGAGGAAGGGAAGAAGAGAAGGAGAGAAACATCAATGTATGGAACTGGCCTGTAACCCAGGCATGTGCCCTGACTGGGAATCGAACTGCGATCGTGTGGTTCTCAGGACCGCGCTCAATCCACCGAGCTACACCAGCCAGGGTGGAAACTAGATATTAAAAATTGGATAATAGTTTAATAGCAGTTAACATTTATAGAATATTTATTGTGAGCTACAGTGACTAACATCCATTAGCTCACTTACTGATAAAAATAATATAAAGTAATAGGCATTATCAACTCTCTATTACAGACAAAAACCTAAAAGCAAAGTGACTGCTTTTCATTGGCATTACTTCTGAAGCTTCACAGATTATACTTCATTCCGTTAATTAATTTACCTCTCCTGCAATTGCTTTCTAATTTTAAAAGGTTTGTTGACATCTCTCATCTGTTGTTACCTTCTCATTCACTCTGTACTTGTATGTGACTATGTGTCTTTAACTCAATTGCTATAAATTGAATGCTTTTCGTTTTTATTTAATATTTTCCACATGCCTTTACAAAAGAGTCAGTGTGTATGAATTTGCTTAAAGGAATTTGTACGAGTCTTCCTGCAAAATAAAGCCTACAACAGCCCTGCTTCTGGCTGGACTCCTACCTTAGTCAAGTGGCTCTCAGATAAAGGAGGTTTTAGTTCTATGGAAGGATGAAGTGATGTCTATTAGACGGAGAAAATTTGGGGGAGACCTGATGAAGGCAGATGTGCTCAGGCACAAGAGTGTTGATGGAAGATTTGAAGGGTTTAGATCCAAAAATAATCATTAGATCATAGTGAGGGAAATAGAAACAACAAACTAGAATAGGAGCCTGACAGCTCAAACTGATTTTGTTTCTTTTTTTTTTTTCATAAGATCCCCTTGGAAGGATGATGGGGAAAACAAAGCTAGAGAAGAGTGGAAAAGCAACAGTATTATACTAGCTAAGGGTTTTTACAGTAAAGTATATAGATCTTAGAATTAAACTCCTATTTAGAATTTACCCTAAGATTTTAAGGAGTCAGCTATTATAATTATTGGCAGAGAATATGATCATTTAGACTCGTGAAAAGAAAGGTTACAATCTTAAATATATATGCATATATTTGCCAGTCTTAAAGAAAAATTTTAAACTTTCTTCTCATTGGAGTGTCAAAAACATGATTTATCTTTTTTATATGATAGATTCTTTTTAGACCCATAATATGTGAGAGGTTGGGTGTCTTAAATATAACACATTAGTTTCATATGACTATCTACCATTACCATGACTTATTGCTAATTTCCAGTTACTCTCTCTCAGTTGAGCCTAGAGAATATTTTCTCTTTCTTTTTCCTACATCACCCCAGCTACTTAGGTTTTAAATAACTAATTTCATAGAAAGTTTGCTTTCTTTTTCTTTCTTTTTTCACTTTGCTTAATTGTTCATATTTTTTCTTTGATCATGTGAAAATATAAACATTACTCAGTTTCTTTTAGTGGATAACTATAATTTCACATTAATTTGATAGATTTATGACTACCTAAACTCTCCTGATTAAAAATGATTATTTAATATTCCTTTATCCTTTGCAACTTCATGTTTCATTTTCTATCATTAGTAAATTTATTATTTTTTGGTTAAACTTTGTGACAAGCTTCATGATTTACAAATCACAGCCTCTGCCTTCTGTGATTTAGACTTTAATATAAAAAGAGAGACTATTTACATGTATTAAAATAAGGCATTACAAATTATCATGTCTAAGGAAGGAAATAAATAATGAGGTATGATAGAGTAAGGCGGGTGACCATTTTTAGGTGTTTCTCATAACTATATCTATTATAGTGAACTAAAAGTAAATTTTAGCACATTGTATACCACTGGGATATTAATTATATTCTGCACTCTTATCCTACACGTGTCATAAATCTGATTGCAATAAATTAATTTATAAACTTTCATTATATTTATTTTGGTTCCATCTTGTGGCTACTTAATTTGGGCAATAGTCACTATTACTAAAAATATATTAAATCCTATGGTTTATTACCTTTAGCCCAAAATATTGCAAACCTAAGAACAGCATTAAAAACAATTCACCTCAGTCATTTTCTGCCACATCAGTGAACAATTCTTGAATTCTGGGATAAGGTCTGGCTCTGCCCTGGTAGACACACTCCCACTGGGTGCCTGCTATCAGCTCAGACTCACTGGTGGGCAAACCAGCAAAGGTGGGTGTTCTGCACTGATTAAAATAACATCGGGCATTTTAGGCCTGTTTTGGAAGATCTAGGTTTAAATGGCTACCTAGCTCGTTGGTGCCCAGCGGAAGTAACTCTTCAGGTTTTAAGCAAAGATCAGGACTATAGCCCTCTGTCAGGTGATAATTAAAATACACAAAAGCCCTCCATGATTTACGACATCAAACCAGCTATGTCTCCTATAAGAAATAATCAATATGATATTGAAGGGTAAATAGTAAAAAAACTCCTAATCCAAAGAGACTTTTTATTCTTCCTGGGATGAGTCATTACCTTTTCCAAAATGCAGCAACTGGTAGCATAATATGGGGAGAGCTAGCATAGGAATTAAGGACCGTGGTTCCCATCATTAGTCTGCTCTTTAGTAGCTGGGAAAATAGGTCTATTGACCTGAAGCTGTTTATTCATTAGAAAAATATGGCTAAGTGCATCTACATCACAAGAATATTTTGAAGATTCAGTATTACGACAAACAGGAGGCCATCCACTCGGATTTCTCACAAAGTAGGTGTTTAGAGCATTTTAGTTGCCTTTTTTTAGGCTATGTTACTTAATAGTTGCATGATTTGAACCTGTTGGATCTCTGTTTCCCCATTTAAAATTTAAGAATGAATTAAGCCATCTTCCTAGTTTAGAGCTCTTCATTCCTGGCGGGGGAAAGCTTCTAACAGAGTTGACTGCTTCACCGAGTAATCCATGCCCCATCCCTGTAACTGCATCAACAGAAGACATGCACAGTGGAGTTCCATCTAGTGTGTTTAAACCGACAGACATGAGATGTAGTGTATTTGCAATGTGTTATTTCTTCTTTACAAAATGAACAGGTAAGACTTAAACAACTTGAGATTTTAAAATGAAAAATAAGATTTTCTGTTTTCCAAGACAGCAGCACTGATTCGACCCGTTCTATTAGGACAGATGACAACCTCCAGCTGGCCTACAGTCATTTGCCCCTTTTGATCAGATCTATAATTTTTCAGAGTTCTCATTTGTGTCTTCATATCTCACTCTTTTACATGGTCCCTCTGTATCCTACAGAGATGTAAACTGTTGCTCCTAGTGTAAAGATTTAGGGGGAAGACCTAACAATATTTCTGACTCAAAATTTTCATATGCACTTTTAAAATATAGTTTGTGGTAATATCAAATAAGCAATTGTTTCAAAATGTTAGATTAAAAAACTGAAAGTGTATTTTCTATAACTTGGCCATATAGTCATCTCATTGTATATGAGGACATGGGATGTCAACTTGCAGCACACTGACACCTGAGAGCTACACACGCTGCAGATTAAATATATTGGTAACGTTTTCTGCAAGTGCAGACCTTGGACTTGCAAACATAAATTTTTGAAATGAAAGAAGACATCATACATAATGTATAGATTTTTGAATTTCCGCTTATCCACCAATAGAGTTTCTTTACATTTCCTATCTAAAATTTTTTAAACAATGTTATACTCTCTCAAACTTCCACGTTATGAAACTTTCTATGCCCAGGAATTCCCATCTTCAGAAATTGTTTTATAATCTCTGTAACAAGTTAAATGGTTAGTTCTTTATAAAGGAAGATCTTCTAACTTTGATATTGTTCTTTGGGAGGCAGAGGAGGAGGGTATCATTAATCACTCTATTTAGATGGAGAATGCAAATACTTCATTCTTGTGGGCATTTCTTCCAAATGAAGGCATTTTACTTTTAAATTAACTTCTGGCAGGAGATGTTTAATGAAAATAATAATAATAGCATACCATAAATACCATTTGGACCTGTAAATCAGAGGGCATAAGTAAAAAAAAAATTACTCAGTTACTTTCAAGTTATATGGTTTTTACCGTTTATCAAATACTAATTTCTATTCATTATTTCATTTCATTAACTTCATTTCCATATTCATTTGGGGAATTATTCAAGAATTCTAGTTACTGAGGGAGTAGTCAGGTATTTAGCAATCACCAGGAAGCTTTGCTGATTCATTTTCATATTGTAACACCGTGGGATTTCCATAGTCAGCTAATTGCATTGCATATTTGATGATTCAAACACCAATCCCACTGACACAGCCAAGCACTTTGAAGTTACGATTGCTGAGTTTTAAACTACACTACAGGTTATAGACTTTGATTTTCTGATTAGGCTGCCTGCTTTAATAATTGAGCTCTAAGAGTTGTACAATTTATTAATCATGCCTCAGTCATTATTGACAGAAGTTGAATGTTTAGTTATTGATAGTCTTATTTTCTAATCCCATTGCCTCATACTTTAAGTTAATATAAATTTGAGAAGAAATTTTTAATGTCTATTCATATGATATTAACTCTATTAATTATTCTGTAAAATACATTTATTTTATAATTATAAATACAACATATACTATAAATAAAGTAACTTGTTAAATAAAATCATTGTATCATTATAAAATAAACATTTAACTATATCTTTGCGATATATATGTGTGTGTATAAATGTATATATTTAATTACCACTGGAGGATATGTTTATGGATTTTAGAAGGAGAGGAAAGGGGGGGAGAGAGAGAAAGACATTGATATGAGAGAGGAACATCAGTCAGTTGCCTACTGTACGAGCCCTGAAAGGGGATCAAACCCACAACCTAGGTGTGTGCCCTGACTAGGAATCAAACCCACAGCATTTTTGGCATACAGAACTATGCTTTAACCAACTGTAATACCTGTTCAGAGCTCTTGATATTTTAATTTTGGTATTCCAACTTCCCAAATACATTCATTGTATTCTCACCCAAGGACATTTTTTCCTTTGTTTTTTGGAGAGAAAGGAAAAGAGAGAGGAAGGGAGAGAGTGAAACATCGGTGTGAGAGAGCAGCATGGATCCCATCTATGCCGGGACTAGGCATCATGCAGGTCTAGACCAGGTCAGGAAACAAACCCGTAACTGATGTATGTTCCCTGACCAGGAATTGAACCCACAACCTTTCAGTTATGGGACAGTGCTCCAAATAATTGCCACACTGGCTAAGGCTTGAATACATTTTTATTATCCTGAACGTATTATGAAATGTGTTTTTTCTATAGAAATGAAATAGATAGTTCATACATGGCATGTATAAAATAGATAATTGATAGTATGTGTGCATTATCTATTTCACATTTAAAGCTATAGGTGAGTATATGTTTCCATGTCGATGCATACAATTGATTTGTGACATATACTCAGATATGATATTGGATAATATTACACCAAAGTGTTCTCCAAAAGAAAAATAAATAAATCTAGGTGAGTCATCCAATATTATACACAATTTCTTTATTCACAAATTACTTTCCTTACAAATTCAGTTAGGATATAAGTTTTCAGTTATGCATAATGAAAAAGTTTTAGCAATCTGCTCTACAATATTATACTTATAGTTTAAAATATTGTCTTGAACATTTAAAATTTTGTTAGGATGATGGATCTCATGTAATGTGTTTTTTTCCCACCATAAAAATAATATTAAAGGTAAAAGTGAAGAATAAATACCACCTAACTGTAACTACATCACAATGGAAACAGTAACACTCTCACTCACTCAGATAATATTTTGGGGCATTTACTCTGTCAGACACACTCACAGACAAGGGTTATTATAGATAGAATAACAATCACACGATAGTGTGATTTACTCATAGACACACTCATGGCAAGAGTTACAGATAGAATAACAACCGCACAATAGTTTAATAAATGCCATGATGAGATAGGCACACATAGCTTCAGAAGCAGAGATGTAAAGCAGGCTGAGAATTGATCAGAAAAGTCTTCTCAGGGTGAGGAGGCATAAACAGAGACCAACCAGAATGTCCTGTTAGACACAAGACAAGAGAGAAAGGCCCTTCCAAATCAAGAAAACAGCACGTGAGGAGGCAATGATGGCAAAGGGTCATGGCAAATTTGGGCACATCATGTTGCAAGCAAACTATGGCTTCCCTGTTCCTAAATTACAGAATGTCTCTTACAGAACAGAGTAAGTTCTACTTATGGTAAATAGGTGTTTTTTTACTAAAAATATGTTTTTTAAAATTATGACATTAAATCAGTTGACTAGTGAATATATTCAAGATACTTTAAAATAATAAGCGAGGTGTGAAAGGTATTCTCTTATTTTCAGAATTAGACACAGAAGTAAGCTATCTGTTCAGACCCACAAACATGGTAAGTGAGCATGACCTGACACTGTAAAGACTCTGTGAGCCTAGGTTGTCATGAAAAAGTAGAAACTGGAGAATCTGAAATGGGATGGTTCCAGATTAGAGTCCCAGCTCAGTGTTACATGGTGTGTAAACTCTAGGGACTTTAAACACCTGTGGTCTTTGAATTTGTCTCCCTATCTGTAAAATGATGACAGCCTCTGAAAAAGTCAAAGAAAAATATATTTTCACTCACTTGGCACATAGCAGGTACCCAATTAACAGTATTTCCATGTCTCCAAGTTATATGTTCTTAGATATTACATTAATAAAAATCTCAATTAAATTATAATATTGAATTTAGATAAAAAGAAAGATTTAAAATAGTAGACCTGTATCTCCATTAAAGCTCCATTATATATTAATCACAAAAGATGTATTGATAATGCTTTTTTATTTTAATTTTTTATTATAAGCAATCGGGTAGTCATTGCAAAATAAAAACGCTAATCAAAATAATAGTTTTATTCAAAGTGATCAATAATCTCACTAAAAAACTTAACTGAGCAAACTTTCATATTAACAGATTAAGAAAACTGTAACTAGGAATCTCACTTAATCTTCTTAGCTAGTTAATTTCATGTCATGTGGTTTAAATATCCTTAGTAGAAGTAGCTATTTAGACATATTTTTTACTTAACAACATATATTTGTATAATATTCTGGGCAATCAGAGTATGCAAATATAACTACTAATACATTCATTTCAATCAGTGAAATATGCACAAACCTAACATTTGAAGTATTCAGAGCTTATGTAGTAAACAGTATGCAGCTGGTTCTATAAAAATAAAATATGATTATGATATAAAGGGAATTTACAAAATGTTTAAATTTCAAAACTGCTGTCCATATTTTCATCAACTATATTATTTGATAAATATGTTAATCAACAAATCAGAGCAATGAACAGTTTGTTGGGTTTTACTACATTCAATTTTAATGAAATCCTCTCTATCAAATGAAGCAATGTATAGTTGTCTAATCAAAAAAAAAACAAAAACAAGAACAAAACAATCTAAAATGTTAAATTTTACGATATATTTTTATTATATGTGTGTAACCTTTTGGGGGCAAAAAACCTAAAATGGCGTATGCCTGTGGATAGCTGTCATAAAACAAATTATTGTCTTTTCATGGCTCCCCTTTTTTGGGTAAAGCCATGCAAATTTTGGCTGTTAAACTCAGATGTGTGAAATAAATCAATTTAATATTTTTAGACTTCACAAGATTTGAACGTAGATCATTTATTTAACCCAAGGTTATAAAAATTATGTCTAGAGATTGAATTAGTAATATATAGTTATAAAACTTTAACCAGCAATGCGCTCTCATAGAAAATCCTTTATCCTGATATATTTAGATAGGAAAACGATTTAGTATTCCTTTTGGATTAAATGCTTTCTTGATTAAAATATTTCATTGCTCTTTTCTCTTTCTTAACATAAATACGACTATCTCAGTTTGACTTTAAAAACTACCTATTATTTGGTATAAACTCATGGAATATCGGCATACCAATTTACTTGAGTTTGTCTTCTTTCTTTCTTTTTTAGCCCTTGAAGCAGTAATAGAGCATCTATCTCCTGGAAAACTTGATTGTGATAGATTAATACTATGGACTGTATGTCACACCCTCATGCCAGTCTCCTGGGGGGAAGAACGTAGAAGGGCAAAAACTGTATTTCATACATTTTTACAATTAAGGCTGAAGCTGTTTAGAGGGTTGAGCTCTTCAGGTTTTGCCAGTTGGTTGCACTCTCATCTCATAGAACTTGGATTTCTTATCAGTTATGCACTAACAGGTACGAGGAATGGAAAATCCACTTTGCTGTTATAGATTATGGTGGAGATAATGTTGTTTAGAAGCCAAGAGCTAAGGTAACACTCTCCTATTTTTTGAAGAGGTGCAAAGTTTGGGAGCTGGTTAATAGTGGCAGATTGAACATTCTGCCTGACCTTGGTAAAGGCAGCAACAACTTCAATGGCCAAGTCCTATGCATGGCTTGAATAATTGTTCTTGGAGCTTCAGACTATGACATGTTGATTCAGGCTTCCAGCACATCCTGGGAGTGTGTGTCAACCATGAATTCCTCATAATATCTGTATAACAGGGATACCAGAAGGAGAAGAAGAGGAGCAAGAAGTTAGAACACCTGTTTGGAAAAGTAATGATGGAAAACTTCCCTAGTTTGATGACAGAAAAAGTCACACAAATCTAGGAAGCACAGAGGGTCCCAATCAAGAGGATCTGAAAGAGGCCCACTCCAAGACACATCACGATTAAAATGGCAAAATTCAAAAAAAAAGAGAATCTTAAAGGCAGCAGGGGAGAAGCAGAAAGTAAAATACAAGGGAGCCCCCCAATAAGGCTAGTATCTGACTTCTCAACAGACACTACAAGCCGGAAGGTCCTTGACACCATCTGTTTTCTTGACTTTGATAATAGACCATTGTTTCACTCCTCCCTCCATTTAGCTGAAAATACTTCTGTATTTTCTCTCTTTGATTTTACATCCCTTACTTTCCTCTAATTTAACACTCTCCCTAAAAGTTACCAGTTTTCTTATTTTCCTTTGCAATATTCCATTATGAAAACAAACATATTTCAATAAATATTAATTTATTAGATGTGCCTAGAAATGTGTTTGATATAAACTCACACCATCATAGATGACAATATTATTTTAGGGTAAGTGACCACTCAAACACGTAATATATTATCATGCTATGGCTACTATGTAGTAACTAAATGAGCCAGAAATGGCTTCAAAAATAAATAAAAAAAAGAAACTTCAAGATAATAAAACAAATTAAAGCACATCGCTGGGCAGAGGACCTGCCTTTGAAAACACTGTCTCTTTTAGTGTGGAAACTGCTCTTGTATGTTGGGTTGACCAAAAGCCTGTTACATTTCCCCCATATAATGGCTCTAGTAGTGCTTAGCTGCCTTTAACTTCATTTGAAACCATCTTGTTATAGTATATTGTGACAGCTGTCATGTCTGCATGCATTTAAAAAACTTATCAAAATTGGTGAATTTTTGTGCAGCCATTTTAATATTGAAGGTGAAGAAAGTATGCAACATTTTTGTCATATTATGCTCTATTGTTTCAAGAAAGGTAAAAACACAATTGAAATGCAAAAAAAAAATATTTAAAAGATTTGTGCCCTGTATGCAGAAGGTTCTATGATTGATCGAATCTTTCAAAAGTGGTTTGCCAAGTTTCTCGGTACTGTTGACTATTGCCCACTAGAAGGCAAAGACAAGAGATAGCTGACATACTCAAAATATCCAAATCAATAAAGTTATTGGTGAAGTTGAAAAATGTGTCTTTTATTTTATGGAAAAAATGTAACAGACTTTTTGGCCAACCCAATACATTACAAAACGTAGAACTCAAAATGTTTGATTGGCTGCAAAAGAAGCAGGAATAATTATGATGAACTCATGCAGCAGAGAGAGATGCTTCAGCATTCTCACCAATCAGTCAATTTATCCTGGGCTTGTGGCTTATGATGTGATTTTTAAAAGTAAAATATTTTGCGGGCTTATTTTTTAGAGAACAAAGTTTCTCAGGATTGCTTTGTTGATGTTTTATTCCTGGATATTCACACAACTAAATTAACTTTAAAATTTTATAATATGAGAGTAAAAGCATCCTCTTTCCAGTTTGAAACACACACAAACACACCTATGGTTCTAGAATTTTTTTGGAAAGTGGAGAGATTAAGATATCTGACAAATCTTTGAAAGTTCTTGAAATATCAATATTTTTACATTTTACCTTCTTTCACCTCAAACCGAGGCACCGTAGAGAATGAGGTTTCAACTAACATCTCATTTTTCATGTTATCTTTCTCAAGCTTCTTCCTTCAGTCCAGTCCAGATAGTGCTTTCTCTTTTCATTTAGCTTCTCTGGGGTTGTTTTGCCCATAAAATATGGAGATGGTTGCTACCCGCACTGTCCACATGCTCCTGCTCATTGCGCATCTGTATGATGTTTGTTAAGCCACCATCAACTTGCCCTTGATATTGTAACATCACATTCTAAAAGTTCCATGACAATTTTTCCAAACCTAGAGTGTGGCTCTGACAAATAAAAAAAGCTTTGAGTTCCAGATGCTTATGTCTGTAATGGAATTAAATCTCATATTTTAAAACTCAAGATAAAGGTGTAGTATTCTAACTCTATGCTTTTTTATTGAAATAATAAATATTTTGCATCCATGGTTGGGGAACTCGAGTATTATTGATGTAAATTATACCATATAAATTATAGCTATCAATATGTCAAAATATGAATTTCTAAATGGAATTTCAGCTACTTACATGATACTCACATGTGTATAAGTTACCTGTAGACTCTGGTTCCCCAGAAATAGAATGTCTTTTATGTCTTTATTATCAACATATTCCCTTATGTACATAATGGACAACATAAAAGTACAATAAAATTGTCAAAATCATACACAACCATATTTCTGGCAATGAAAGTGTAAGCATGACAGAGTGATATTTAGAAGTAATTCTATATGTATACACACACAACTATGAACAACATAGTGAGGTATATGTTGGGGGTGCAGGACAGAGATTGCTTGTTTATCAGAGACTGTCTGAAGATAACATGACAACTCATTATTTTAAGAAATAAAGTGGTATTTTTAATAAAGACTATTTTAATATAACTGTAAATGATAAAGTGAATTAGTGTCCTATTATAGGGAGAGAAAGCAATTAAACAATAGTAATAAAAAAAAGCAAGACCTAAGCCCTGACTGGTGTGGTTTGGTAGATTGAATTCTGGCCTTCAAACCAAAGGGTCACTGGTTCAATTCCCAGTCTAGGGAACATGGCTGGGTTGTGGCCACATCGGAGTAGGGGGCACATGAGAAGCAACCACACATTGATGTTTCTCTCCCTTTCTTTCTCCCTCCCACCCCCTCTGTCAAAAAATAAATAAATAAAATATTTATTATTTTTTAAAAGGAAGACACAAGAACCCTATTCTAAGCCTAAACTAGCAGGTATGCAAAGGAGGGGCATGTTTTGGAGTGACTAGGAAAGTAAAATATTGTGATTTGTTCATTAAATCTATTTGAGAGCACAGAGGAAAGCAGTATAGATAAATATAGATACCTATCTAGGATGCCTCAAATTTCAGGTTCATAAATGAATGGTGTGTAGTGTCTTTTGTTTAGCCTACTGAAAAGGATCAGTTTTATTTAAAATAAGCTGCTTTTGAGATGAGGAGCATAAAATAGAGTTAAGACAGTTTCTTAAATAAATGGTGTTGGGAGAAGTGGACTAGGACTTGCATGGAAAAAAATGGAACTAGACCACCAACTTACAGCATGCACTAGAATAAAATCAAAATGAATAAAAGACTGAAACATAAGTTGCAGTACCATAAAATTCTAGAGGAAAACATAGGCACTAAAATTTCGTATATCCTACATAATAATATTTTTTGCCAATATATCTCCTAAGTCCAGGGAAACAAAGAGAAAACATAAACTATGGGACTACATCAAACTAAAAAGCTTCTGTATAGCTAAAGAACCCATCATCAGAATAGAAAAGGAACCCACTGTATGGGAGAACATATTTGCCAATGACACATCAGACAAGGGTTTAATCTCCAAAATATATGAATAACTCATATGACTCAACACCACAAAGACAAGCAATTCAATTAAAATATGAGCAAAGGACATGAATAGACACTTCTGCAAGGAGGAGTGCCATAGACATATGAAATAATTCTCAACGCCACTAGCCATCAGAGAGATGCAATTAAAACCACAATGAGATGTCATCTCACACCTGCCAAAATGGCTATTGTTAATAAATCAAGAAACAAAAAGTGCTGGCAAGGATGTGGAAAAAGGGAACCCTAGTGCGTTGCTGGTGAGAATGCAGACTGGTGCAACTACTATGGAAAACAGTATGGAATTTCCTCAAAAATTAAAAATAGAGCTTTTGGGTCAAATGCTTTTGACCCAGCATTTTCATGTTCAGGAATAGATGCAAAGAGTCCTGAAACACCAATTCAAAAGAATATATACACCCCTATGTTCATAGCAGTGTTATTTACACTAGCTAAAATTTGGAAACAGCCTCAGTGTCCATCAGTAGATGAGTGGATAAAAGAGCTGTGGTACATTTGCACAATGGAATAGTATACAACAGTAAAAAATACAAAATTCTTACCTTCTATGACAGCTTGAATGGAACTGGAAACTACTATGCTAAGTGAAATAAGCCAGTCAGTGAAAGACAAATACCATATGATTCCACTTATATGTGGAATCTAAGGAACAAAATAAACTAAGGAGCAAAACAGAATCAGAGGCACAGAAACAAGAAACAGACTGACATCTGCAAGAGGGGAGGGGTGAAGGTGGGACTGGTTGAAAGAAGGTGAAGGCACTAGACAAAGAACATGTACAAATGACCCATGGACAAGAACAACGGTTCTCAGAGAGGGGCAATGGATGAAAACTGAGACAACTATAATAGCACAAGCAATAAAAATTTTAAAAAATAAAATAAATTTCATTTGGAGTACATAAAGGCCTTATGGAAGGAAATACTTTGAACTCTGAAAACACGACTTGTATTTTGGCCTGGCCCTTAGTCAGTGGGGACCCTAAGCAACTTACTTTCATTTCTTACTTTGCATGATGTGAGAAGGAAATGTGATGCCATTGTCGTGGGAATTATACACACGTGTTACGGAGCCTGGCCCAAAGGAGGTACTGTATGTCACAAGTAAAGGGGATGAGAAAAACTATCATCATCATTATAGTAGGATATTCATATGGAATTTTACGATACTTGTGTGAATGAAAAACAATTTCTAGGTTAGATGCCATTTTGTGGCCTATAGCAGATGGACACATTCGGGATCTGGAAATATCAAATCTACTGCCTTCGAGGAAAAAGTGATCAATGCACTAGCAATTGTGAACATGAATGCAATAAAAATATGACTAAGTCATGAGAAGTTTCCCTAAAATAGTTAATCATTCTGTATAGGGAAATAGACCTAACCTCAGCATTTTTATTTGAGCTAGTTTTAAAATGAAAGCAAGCAGATTGTTATTCTTGACTATTTTTTGTTTTATTTCTAAGTTATTTAAATCTTTTCAGATTTTATTCTGCATTAGTTTGTTAATTCCAATAATTAAGTCTCTCTATTTGAGGTTCAAATCAAACATATTGGTCACTTGTATTACGATTGCTCTTTAGATATTCCTAATTGTTAAAAATGTACTTGGGGATTATATCAGAAAAATATATCTGATTTCCACGAAACATTTCCTATACAAAGTTCATATTTAAAGCCAAAATGTTAAGTATCCGTGGCAAATTGAAAAAAGAAAATATTTCATTAATTTTTTTCAAAGATCTGTATTTTCATAAGCCAGGTAGATTTAAGAAAGGTACAATACAAGAGTATAAGAGAGGGAATTCTTTATTCAGGAGATTTAGGTCTAGGTACACTTTCAATGGCATTTCAGCACCATTCCCACACCACACAATCATCGTAAGTTTTATTCCCTTTCTCCCCATCTGTACCAAAGGAGATGACAGCCTTTTTTCCCCTGGTTTTACGTTGTACTGGTTTTGCTCTTTAACTTGCAGGTGACCCACAAACCTGGGTTTGCGGGTCAGTCTGCTTCCCTGAGCTACAGACACAGCCAGTTGCAAGAAGCTACCTCCACACCTGCATGTCAAGGTCCATGATCATGTTCTAACCAGCTTCTCCTGAAGGCTGAGGCAGTGTGTGATACAACCTGCTTTTATCCATCCACATCAGAAAGCAGGGGGTCCACCTAGAGAACTCCTCACTATACCAAAAACATTTGATTTTTGACCCAGTACTCTTGTCTCTACTTCTACACCATTTAAAAAATATTTGTCCTCTTTTCTATTACCAGTTTCACAAGCTCAGGCTCCTTTCTCTTACCTAGTGAAACTTTTTTTTCCTGCCCTATTATCAGTCTTCCTCCATTCACTTTTCTAGAAATGTATCTTGTTCACTCGAGGCATACTTTTTAAAAAAATGTATAAATGTGGATTATGTAATTTCTTACTTAAAAATAAAGCAACGGCACATAAATGCTTAGGAGTGTACAATCTGCCCTTTGTCCTATAGGGATTGCCACGATCTAGCTCTGGCCTGTGTCTGCGTTTCATAACTTGCCAAATGCCCATCCTAATTTGTTACTCCCAACCGTGTAAAGTTCTCCATCCAGTCACTTCGGATTCTGTCAAACTCCCTATTTTTTCTTGCCTGTGAAATTCTCCCAATATCTTAACTACTAAGCAGGCCCTTTCAGTAACACTTTTCCTTCTCTTTCCCTTGTCCTTCATATCTCACATGTTCTTTTCCATGACAACTGATTGTGTGTTTGCTTCTAATATACTTATCTGGCCCCACCACGTCGGACACCCTTATGCTAACAGGTGGCTATCTGAACTCAGCTCCCAGCAGGTACTGATAATGATGAGTACAGCAATTGGTGACATTTATTAAATACCAACCATACATCAGGAAGTGTTTAGGGATTGTAACTACCCTAACTCACTGTTCCATTACACATAATATTTGAGGCAAGTGGAGGTTGACTAAGTTGCTTAAGCTTCTTTATTGAAGGACTATCAGTGCCAGAATTGGAACTGGGGCACACTGGCTTCAGAACCTGTACCTGCCTTTCTTGCTAAGGTCTAATTAAATGATTGTTGACTAAGTGGTCGAAGTATCTGAACATCCCTGGTATCGTGGGGGAGTTGACAGTTTTTAGTATTACATAAGTTACGTTCAGAACACAGTGAAGTTTCAAAGTTGTATATTCCCAAGATGGTTAATTTCTATGAATTAATTCAAACACTTTTCAGTAAGTAGTATGTGGTCAGTAAATGTGTTCCATTGTCAAATCTAACAGTTTCCGAGAACCTCCTATAAAATGGGTACTTTAGTAACTACTTTAACTAGATTATCCTTTTAGCAACTTTGAAAGGCTGACATTACTTTCTCCTAGTTTTCAGAGAGGACACAAAGATTAACACTTAATTGGTCATCCAATGCCACACACCTATTATGTTAGTCTTAGAGGTAAGCTTTTAACAAAGATCTAGCAGTTTCTAAAACCATGTAACAGTCTTGTAGCTAGTATCATCCACTAAGGATTGTATGTAAAAATCCTTATTTACAGTTGTATGTACATGAACAGTTTATTATTGATTATTACTTTTTCATTATTGTGTTATTTTCCATACAAACAATTATAACCCTACTTTGCCCCACCCTCCCTGTATATATGTGCATAAAAGATTCTTATTTAAAATTTCATATTATGTCTTTTGCTGCATCATTCAACTTTGAGAAAAATGCTATAATTTTACCTACTGATCACTGTTTTATATGCTTTAAAATAAGTGATTGTCAAATGTATGAACTCTCAAGATAATATTCTTTTTCCTTAAAGTATTGTTTTCTTGTCCATGTGAGAAAATGACTATTGCAGTACATTGAAAGTTTCAAAGTAGAGAAAAAAACCTTGAAACATTTTCGAATTGAGGAAGTAAGCCCTGTTTGCATAATTTGATTTTCCTGTTAACCATCTTATCTTTGAAATATTACTTTAAACCTGTGAAGGATTTATTAAACTGAACACACAGAATCCAGTTTCTATTTCCAGAATCGGACACCCCTGGGCGGCTGTCATCACGCCGCTAATTGAAAGCTTGTGTGAAGATAGCATTTGCAACAGCAAGAGCAAAAACATTGTTCTCAACGTTTTGATTTTGGTGTCTCCTTTTTTTAAATATATATTTCTAAAGCTGGTGAAAACTTTTTTTTCTCAGTCTGTATTTACTTCATGTCAGCTTTTCACTTACTATCTGACAACCTTGGTGTGTCCCTGCTTATCACTCTATTATGTTTCCCTTCGATCACTTTAAACACTGTAGCAACCTCTCTAGCATAATGAAGAATAATAATCTAAAAAGCATATTTATAAAGAAAAATGAACAGGGGAAATTAACTTGAAAGAAAAAAATTCCCTTGATATATACTCATCACTTCAAAAAACTACTAATGTGACAACGAATAACTACAGTGTAACAGGAAAAGTCAAATCTGTAGATAGTGAACTAATAGGATAAAGAACTTTGGGAAGACAGCAGAGTAGGAAACATCACAAATATTTCTATCCACTTGGGCAACAATACATGTGATGCAACAATTTGGGGACTCTGGAGACTATTGATTCTATGCAACTTCCAGGGGAAGGTTTAAATCTAAATGGCAGTTAATTTTAGTAAAATGCATGACTGACTTCAAAAAAACCATGGCTGAGGTTAACTTACCTCATTTGGCATTATTTCATACATTTTGCCATACATAACTGGTAGGCAAATTGAACATGTCTTTGTGGCTTCACTGGGAGAGAACACTGGGAAGCTGGTACCTGGTTTTCATTGGACTTCACCCCACATACCTCTTCCTTTTAATAAGTTCAATTTGTATTATTTTACTGTAATAAACTATAAGCAGGATACTACTGCTTTTTCAAGTCTTCTGATTTTTGGTCATCTAATGAGTTTATGGATGAGGTTAGGGACTGCTAACATCACAGGATTTGAGTATTGATGGATTATCTTGCTATGTCACTATTAAAGGAGCATGACCCTCCACTTTAAATTCATAATTCATCTTATAATAATTTCTCTTTTTTCTGTTTCCCCACATGGTAAGTTAGTCTAGAAAAATCTGGCTAACAAATATTTTTCTCTTCTCAATATAGCAGTGCAGGTGAGCTGATCTAAACCTGCTTTCTTACATTGGTAAGTTCTTTTTTACATCGATAAGTTTCTTTTTTTGTCAGCCTTATCCATAGGAAGTACAATGTATATTTGTGTCTAGATAAAAGAAGTTTCCTTAAGCTTGAAGCATAAAACATAGACACTAATCAGGCTTTTATCAGAGCTGTGTGCTGGAAGATAAAGGGTCCTAGGGGAGGGACTAGAAAAGGTTTTTATTCTGCTATAATATTTTCCCTCATATGTATAGCTCGTTGGTAATTGCAAGAAGAAAAAGAGTGATTTGAGGAGGAATGTTTTGTCCTGATTTTCCTGGAGTCTGTATCTTCAAATAATACCAAGGACTAAGTAAGTTTCTAAGTGACAAGTCTTTCAAAAATGCCTTAAGTCTTGCAAAGTGGAAGAATAGTGCTAATTAGTGCTAATTAGTTGCAATAGATATGTCAAACAGCAAAAGCACTCAGTAGTTTCCTTTTAATTTACTGGCCTTGAGAACTAGCAGGTTGGGTGTTCATAGTCTCCTCTCCTCTTCCGCTAGTGACTGCATGTGTCAGACAATTAACCTCTTTGTACTTCAATTTTCCCATCTGCTTGGTTATAATGTTGACTTCAGAGGAATGCTATGACTAATAGTGCTATATTTTAAGAAATTGTCTCTTCTTGTTAGCCTGGAGTTAATTGTTGCTCCTCATTTTGACGATGAGCTTCCTTAAAAGAAGTTGGTAACAAAACCCAGAAGCAACAGGCATTGGTACACTTTGTGGGGGACTATTTCCATGTTGTTCTGTAGGTCTTTACATCAAATAACAGGCCCAAAAGGTCACAAAGGTAGCAACAAGTGTAGTAGTTCATAAGTAGTAGTACATTTGTGACTGTTTCCCCTGTGTGGATGCCATATTCTATCTGAAATGCACTGGTCTAAAAGCAATGATTAACAAAAGTCCTGCTTTTCTTAATAATAAGATTTATTTCTAGAAAAGCTAAGTTATGGTCTGTATTTCACAACAATTAAATATTATTTCCTATACATTCTAACTGACAACCATGCTATAACAGGGTACAGAGCATGGGTTCCCAGAACATAGGGGGACCACCTAATCTTACCAAAAAAAAAGGCAAGGTAGCAGGAAAGAATGTCCACAAAGCAGAAAGCACAGAGTTTCAGGCTCATGCATGACAAGTGCACAGATTAACAGCCTGTGTCTTCTTGAAGGGAGGAGCTGGGGAAGGAGGCCGATACCCAGGACTAATTGTGTATGTAACTGTGAGAATGTGTGCCTGCAGAGTGACTCCACAAAGTGACCCGGGACATAGCCAGGAGGAAGCTCCTACAGGGCCCATGTGGGCTGTGGAGGCTGGATGCCCCACCCAGGACAGACAGATGTACTTGCCCCTGCATATGGCTGGGAAACTTTTGCCCTGACTAAAAATGGCAGCCGAAAGAGGGTCAAAAACCCTGGGGAGCTGACGAAAATGGTGGGCACTAATGCACCACAGGAAGAGCTAGCTGTTCAACTCTGCAAGGAGTTCTGAGCCCAGCCTTTAAAACTGGAGCGTGCCAACAAACATGGGGTCTGCCTCTAAGGATGTTTATGGATCTGTTTGTGGAGCTCGAGATCTGGAGGTCATTGGAAACGTCCTCAGCACCCTCCTGCACAGAAGACGGCAGCAGACCTGGTGGCGCTGCAAGGGGCCCTGCCTAGCCAAGCACATGGACAAACTGGTGAGCAAATGGGTGGAGAAAAGGCACCTTGTGGAGGAGAGAAACCAATGTTGTGAGAAAGACTCAGGCATGCACACAGATTGTGGGAGATGCTTGGAGCTAAACTGTGTGACCGGGAATGCTGAGCTGCATACTTCTGTGTTTCCGAAAGTGGTGCTTTTAAATGGCATGTTCCAAAACTGGTCTGGCTTGGCAGAAGGAGGCAAGGCTATTTATTTTTTGGTGTCTTTGAAGGGAACAGGACTTAATAGCAGAAATGTGCTCTCTCTCTCTTCTCTCATACACCCAGTATGAAAAAGTCCCTGTCTTAGTATGGGGGCTCTTGGCATGGAACTTTGGAGCTTGGTGCATGCTCTCTCTCTCTGGGCTTTTGGCATTTGGACATCCCAGGGCTCTGGCCATGCTCCCCTCATAGACAGGAGTGCTCATGGGACAAGGAGGTGTGGGGCCCACTAAGGGTTTAGACCCTGAATGGGTGGGAGCCCACTCCTAGAAGCAGGGTGCCACGCAGGAACGCATACCTCCCTGGACTACAGCATCTGACATACCATGTTCCAGGGTAGCACACCACATGGTTTCCTGGTTGGCTCTATGGAGACAGAAAACAGTGTACCCCAGATCCTGAAGGAGAGAGCGACTGCAAGAAGGTGGCGATTGTGTATTCCATAAGTTCCACAAGTGCACATTCCACAGAAGATTGAGATCTGCTTGCATGGCTGGAGTTTGGACAGAGAGAGATATGGAAACTTCTGGGCATGGTTGTAGCAGGTAGCCTTCGGGGGAGCAAGGGTCTTATGGGAGAGAAGGGCTCTGATTGACATGCTCTCGGCCTCCCAAGGTTGGGACCCTGTTAATAAAAACCTGTGTCCTTCCATGCAAATTGCTGACTCACATAAAAAGGTGTGGAGTGCCTGAAACCTCGTTTGCATGGTTACTATCCTAATGCAGATTTCTTCTGAACTCATTAATCCCAATCAACTACCTGTTTACATTTGGAGAATTTAGAGTCAGCTCATTATCTAGTTCTTTAAATGCAATTAATTAATTAATAAGACACCAGATAATTTTTCTAATTTACTTGTTTTTAATTGTGTGTTGGACAATTCAAATTTGTGGAATACTATGAGGCCTGTTTACCATCTTTTTTTTAATCCAAAAATTTACAAAATTAAAAAAACAGCATGTTCTAATAAAGAATTATTCCTTTGCACTTTTATAGTATGTGAAGATACAACTCAAGCAAAATGGAAAATTTATAATTATTTAAGTTAGTTATATCATCAAATTAGAGAATTCCATTCTTTATTTTAAAATAGTTTATGGAAGTATAATTGGTTTCAGAACTGAACCTACTTGTTTTATACAATTTGATGCGTTTAGAGATATGTGCATACCCATAAACGCATCATGGCAATCAATGTAATAAATATATCCAAACTTCCAACTATTTTATCTTATTCCTGTGTGTGTGTTTACTTTTGCGGTAAGAACATTTAACAATTGAATTATTTTACCTATCATGCTTACTTCAGCTGTTTATGTTACGCATGTTCAACTCTAGAACCTAACACACACTGAGACATTAAAACTATTGTTTGGTGGTCTATCGTGGTGATTTGCACCTTGTGGTTTTTGTCATTAACATAGCAATTGTTGAATAATTTTGAGCATTACTTTAGTGCTTATTACCAAAACACACTTTCTTCACAACAACATACAAAGTAGGAACTCTGTTTATTTAGAGGTCATGACTGAGAAAACAAAGGCCAAGGCTATGCAACTGGTCAGTGACAGAAATGGGATGCTCCGCCCAAGTGCTTTTTTTCAGAAGTCGCATGCTGAACTCCTCGCCCATCCTTTCTTCCTATTTAATGTCAAATTGTAAGCCTCTTTCCCAATATGTTACCAAATTAACAGTTGGATCTTATAATAATGGTGTTCAAGCACGTCTAATGTATTTTTAGATTAAAACAGTGGTTATTCATCTCTCATAAAACATTAATACTACTAGTCAACTTAGTTGATTATGCATTTATTATTTGTATGCCGAATGAAGATTGAGTATGCAATACTGAGCAACAACCTAAGGATTAAAAAAATCTACAAACTGATTCATTATATCTTCTATGGTGTCCTATTTATTATATTTTCTATTTTCTCCAGCAATGTAATAAAATAAAATAAATAAAATAAAAACCACTGTTTAAATGCTCAGAATTGGGTGCTCATTATATTGTAAGCACTGTTATTTCTACTAATTCATTTACTATTAACAGCTCTGTTGGTAGGTACTATTTTTTCATCCCGGTTCTCAGATGAGACCAATGAAGCTCAGAGAGGTTAAATCCATCACCGAGCTTCACTCGGCTAACAAAACAAAGAGGCAGGGTTTAAACTCAGTGCTCATAATAGCAGAATCTGTCTTTGGCAGCTTTTTAAATTCATACAGAAAGATAAAGATATATAGAGAAGTCAAGGAACTGAAAAAAATACAGAAATATAATGAAAATAAGCCAGGCGGTGAAAGAAATACCATATGATCTCACCTGTAAGTGGAACCTAATCAATAAAACAAACAAGCAAGCAAAATATAATCAGAGGCATTGAAGTTAAGAACAAACTAACAGTAACCAGAGGGGAGGGGAGGGGGGAAGGGAGGAGAGGGAGGAAGGGTTGTCAAGGAACATGTGTAAAGGACACAGGGACAAAGCTAAAGCAGGATCCAGGTTGGGGGTTGGAGGTGGGGATGGGTGGGGCGGGGGAGGGAGTGGTGAGGGGAAAACGGAGACAACTGTACTTGAACAAATAAAGGAAAAATAATATAATGAAAATCAATTTTTAAATATTCTAAGAAAAAGTGCACAATAACAGAAACAACCTTGTTTTGATTTAAACAAATACTTTCAATTACTCAGTGAAAAAGGTTTATTTTTTATTTGCTTAGTGCTTTATTTCAAAATAATTAATCTTTGGTCTAATAACAGGTTGAAAATTATCTAATTGAAATGTTTTCATGAAATAAGATATGCCTTAATATGGAGAAAATTTCTTATACTTTAATTGAAAACAACTTTTAAATTAACTTTTTATAATTTCTTTTAAAAAGCCTAAAATGTGAATGATTATCAAAATCTTTAAAACCAAAGTATTTGGGACCTTTTCAGGTATCTTGAGTTATTTGCAGAAGATTAATTGTAACTTTTAGTTATGCACTATATTTATGGGAATCAATTTTCATAGTAGCTTTACAATTCTGATTTTTGTAATGGATATATTAAATTTTAATACTTAAATATGGGAAAATGGAACTAATTACCTAACATTGAGAACTGATTTATCAATTGTGTGTATTTTGATACCAATGATGAACAAAAGGAGAGGCGAGGCAATAAATATATTTCAAAAGAGTTGACATATTCTAATTTAGTACTTATTGTCAGAGAATAGGTTGTGATTTTAAAATTTTATATCTAATTTGCATAATAAAGAAAGTGAAAATAAGTTCTTAGTTCTTTCATATTGCAATGATTTTTCCCTACATAGACGTTTGACAAAAAAGATTAGTAATTCCAAATTTTGGAATGAAGCTTCTTTTTAATGACACTGCTTATAATAAGGAGAGAAATGGCTGACTACTCATGTGTGCATCTAAAGCTATTTTTAGCTAGTATAAACATTGAATTAAATGTTTTATAGATATTGTATATTATTATAGGGTTAACTAAGGAAAAATGCAATGTGTTTTTTTAATTGAAGTAATACTATAAAAAATAACAGATAAAGTATATACTAGTTATGCTATTTCAAATTGTAAGAATGAGAAGTTGGTAAATTCACAGAGTTGGGAGTTTGGTGAACATGGGCTAAAGAATCACGTACACATGTACACACAAACACACATTTAGAGTGGTGCAGGTCTATTTAAACATATACTCTAGCTCAAATGTACACACTAATTTTTGCACTCATTCTTTCAAAAAGCATTCGAGTCTCTAACATGCCAAGGCTAGAGGAAGTTGCCAGGAGGAATGATGGATAAAACAGTCCTGTTCTATGCTCCCTTTGGAGGAAAGGACACAGAAATAACTGCAGTGAAATGGAGAAACACAAGTCTAATAGCATTATATGTGGACACAGGTGTAGTATTAGTCTCTGTAATGGGCGTTACTGAAAAGCTTTCTTGAAAAAGTGACATTTGAAGCTGAGAGATTTAATTAGTGAAGAGGAACACCAAGAGTGCTCCAGGCAGAGCGAACAAGTGATACCTAACAGTAAAGGTATCCTGACATTTGGAGAAATTAGAAGCATGCAAACGAGGCTGGCAGGAGAGAGAAGGAAAGACGTAGTATGAATGGGCTTTATAAGTAAAGATAAGGAGTTGGGACTATATCAAAAAATAATGGTGAACCATTGAAGGAGGGGTGTAGGTGACAAGATCAGAATTGCATTTTAAAAATTTATTTCAACTGCAGATGAGAATGGGTTGGAGGAAGGAGGGAGGTATGGATACTGGTGTCTGTTCATTGACTGCAAGAATTTAAAGGAATCATGAAGATAATTCTGATTGAAATGGTGTTAGTGAAGGATATAAACAAAAAGATTCTAGAGCTATCAGAAGAGGAAATTTGTCAGCAATGAATGACATTTTCTACGGATGGAATGCATAGGGAGAGTTCAGAGAGATCCCCAATGTTTGAATTGAAGAACTAGATAAATGATGTGAAAATTACTGGCAGAAGAAATACACACACACACACACAAAAAAAAAATCAGGTAGAATAAATGAGTGAAAAATTTGAGTCATAACATGTTAATTTAGTTGAAATACCAGGGAGAGCCCCCCAAAATGGTCTTTACAAAAAATGTTGTATTTATCCTCATCTGTTTAAACTTCAGTCTCCTTCACAGTACCCTGCATTTGTTGCATGCTATACACCCACAGGGACTTTTTCCACGGCTCAAAGCAGTTTTTGAACTTGATTTTGATGCCACACAAGCAACCCATTTTCCTTTGAGGATTTTCTTTTTTTAAAATCTGAGGAAATGATCTTGTTTATCTCAAATTTTAAAATGAGTTTTTAAAATACAAAAAGAAATACACTCTGAAGCTTTAAAGTAAAATTTAGAAAGGTCTGTTGTAGAGAAAACTTTAAAAAATCTCAGATGACCTTAGCTTTGCATTCCTGATACAACATAAAAACATCTAAAGGGGGAAAAGAGGACAACTGGAACTGAGCAAGGATTTAGACCGTATGATCATGCAATCACGTCACAGAAAACTGTAAAAAACATGTGATGGTAGAGCTCTGAAACCAAAGTGAGATGCAGGGTGAGCGCATCTGAGTCAGACTAGTCAGCACACATAGCAGTAAGTTTAAGACAGAGAAGATTTGAACATAAAAATACAACTATAAACTTTAATGTAGATTATTTTAAATATAAACTCAGTAAGAAAAATATCTCTCAGTATAATTTTGTAAAAGAAAGGCCTATAGTTTCCAATACGTAGAAGTGTATACTTTTCTACATCAACTGAAAGGATAGAAGGATCTGGCATGTAGCTACTGAAGACACTTGAAACATTATGGTGGTAAAGTTGAAATATTCTTAATTTATCAAAGGGTCTTATAATAAAATTGTCTGCCTGCTCAGATTATTTGCATAAATTTAAAGGTAGGTACAATTTTAAGATATTGTAAACTGAGGCTTCAAAGCATCACTCCTCAGAGCCCAAGTCCAGTATTTAATATTTCTGGGCTATATAGTATTTTCTTCTTTCATTGTATATTCTCTGCTTTATTTGAGCACAGAAATAAATCAAATATTGATGGTACTACAATGTATACTTACTGTCAATATATACCTGTTCTATTCTGGAATTTCAGCTAAGAACACTTCATCCTCCTATGAGATCTTTTCTTCCATTTGCATATGAAATAATACAAAAAGAGGGTGAAGTTCAAATTGGTAAATATTAGCCTATCTTCACAATTTGCATGCACATATGATTGTATTCAGGGTCAAAGTAATATTTTTTTTACTTTCTGTTTTGTCCTCCTTCTCTGTTCCTTCTCTTTAACCCTGCTCTACAACATTTTCAACAGTGAAACGGAACACTTAAAAATAACCCATGATGCTATCTGACACCATTGATTTGAATAATGGCATATTAATGCATTTTTTTCAATTTAGTCACATCTATTAAATGCTCTAAGGGCTGTAGTGGAGTGAGGTTTTTGTAGGGTATAAAACTCAGAGTTAGAATGAAAATGTCTGTTCCTCACGAAACTCGAAGATAAGAATTATTAAATGCAAATGGTTTGGTGTTTTTAATGCTGCCTATGAAAGTTATAAAACTGCTTATAAAACTGTTAAAACAAATTGTCTTCTTAAAAAATAGCTCCGTCTCAAATTAATAGTTTCAAAACAAGTCTGAATTAATTATTCTTTGAGCGTTTCAATGTCAAATACATTTTGTTTAGTAACTTAAAAAAATCTTTCTTGCTCATATACTGTCCTGGACTTCGATGTATGTGCAAGATGATGGCTTGGCATTCTCAAGCTTCCTCCCCCCCTACCTCTACTCGAAAGAGGGAAGATGAAAATCCTTACTTCCTGTCTTTCTTTAATACTAGGGTACTGAGAGTGAACTAGGTTGTATCTTTCAGGTAAGTTTATAAGGGTCAGAATGCTGCATCTTGGATGGACCAGCATATTCTGGCAGAATAGAAGGCTGGCCAGGGCAGGCCCACCTCGTCTTCAGTTTTGTGGGTGTGGCACCCTGTAGTCAATGGTGATGACCCAAGCAGCGACATTTCTCTACATCTGGCACTCAACCAGAGTGGTCATTCAAAAAGCCTGTGATAGTTTCTTAACTTCCAACCCTCTAGTACTTCAATGATTTTTAAACACATTATTATTATTACTATTATTATCATTTTACTTAGTATGCTAACTAGGCTCTCCTCTTCAGGATCTGGTGCATGTTGTTCTCAGCCTCCATGTAGATGTTCAGGAAAACAGGTATCATGTTACACCAGGTCATGGCAGAGTCCAGGGAGGCACACGTCCAGAGAGTGGCTTCTCCTGATGTTCCTCAGAGAAGCAGAAGCTTGCAGCTCAGCATTCCTGGTTACAGTTCAGCTCTAAGCATTTCCTGCGAATTCATTTTTGGTTAGGCAGGTCCCCACACCTCCATCAGCTCTGCTGCCATCTTCTCCGCCTTACTCCAGACATCATGGTGTACTCTTACTACGAACTGCATGGATTCCCCCTTACACATCAGACCTCGGAGCCCACTCCCATCTACGCTGTTTCAGACCACATGGGTTCTTCTTGTGGTGGCCTGGACCCCTTCTCCTTCAGCCTGCCCATATTTTAAATGCTTGGCCCAGAACTTCCATATGAGCTCAGATTCCACGCCTTCTATTATATGCTTTTTTGCCAGTTCCCCCATATCTTTTACCTTCTTTTGGCTGCCATCTTTAGTCAGGGCAAGAGTTCCCAGTGGCTTCCAGGGTAGGCATCGACCCTCTGTGTCTCACACAGGCTCTGTATAAGCTCCACTGGCTATGTCACTAGTCCTGGAATGCTCTCAGAGCTGCTTGGGTGGCAGACCTCTTCAAGAAAGGCATGGCTATTAACTTGCCATTGCTAAGCAAAGTATTTTAAATGCGATATAATCCATTTCCCCCTTCACCCAATTGAGGCTGTGGGGGTTTTCTCCTATTTTTAGAGGGCCCTTACTCTGCACCCTGTTACTAAGCAACTTCCCTTCCTTGCATCTTTTAGTAGAGGTAGTTGCCCAAATATTAAACAGTGGGATAGCAATCCCATCGATCTGCCATTGACACTGCCTTCTGACTCACCTCTTCTTGTCTCCCCAGAAACAGAATTCTACACAGACTGAATTTTATACAAAGTTTGTACAAGGATGATTAAACAGGAGGGAGGGGGGAGCACGGGGGTGGGATGGGATGGGAGTAACAGACAGAAAACTGTACTTGAAAAATAATTAAATAAATTTAAAAAATTAAAAATAAAGAATCAGAGAAATGGACATCACACGGAGGGATTTCAGTGGGGAGGGAGAAGAGAGGAATAGGGGGGGAAAGGTACAGCGAAGAAACAGCATAATTCGTAGGGATAAAATAGATGGGGAGAGATTAAAAATGGTATAGAAAACAGAGGACTCAAAGAACTTATATGTGCAACCCATGGACATGAAGTAAGGAGGGGAATGCTGGAGGGTTGGGGAGAGGGCAGAGGGGGGAGAAAGGGAAAAATTGGGAAAACTGTAATAGCATAATCAATAAAAATACTTAAAAAATAAACAAGCAGGTGAAGTATGAGAAATTAAATGGCCGTTGAACACAAAACATTCCCAGTGGTGATTTCTAGCACTGATGCTGATTTCTTTGAAAGAGGAAGCAATATTAAATACAAAAAATGTTCAGGTTGCATATATTTAATGAGTAGCTTAAAACATTTCTTTAAATTTAGATAAAGCTCTTTTTGTCCCATTGATTATGTATTTCCCCATCAATTTATGTGTGTTTTTTCCCTATTTCAGAATTCCTAACCCTCTTTTTATTTTTTCTCTCTACAAAATATGAAAAGTTTATTAGAGAAAGGACTGGATATTTTTGACAACCAATCAGTGTTCATGAGAAAGGCTGCATCTCTTAAAATATTACAACTTTCTAAGAATAATATAATAAGCTCAAAATGAGGATAGCAGCCTTTATTGGCTTTTCTGCCCCTCCCATGTCTCCATATAAAGTCACCTAAAATTTTATCAATGGAGGCTAGGTAGTGGCAGGATATTTAAACTAGAAATAGCTTCTAAAAGTATGAGAATTGGGGAAAAGGTCTTTTTCTCATCACATTTTGCCCTTCGTACTCATTTTTAGTTAGGCTGCAGATGGTGTGGAGCTTATTTCCATAATGCATTCGGGGGGCTTCGTGACATCGATCACAATCTCTAAGAATGTATGAACTCTTTCAGTCCCTAACCTTGGATACCTCAAGTGTCCAAAGAACATGACAACTATTCAATGAGAGTAAGGAAAACAATTGCCTAAGTAACTATTAATGGAAGCATACATGCTATTGTGTAAATAAATGCTCTGCTTTCTTAAGGCCATATCTTTATCCTTCATTTACAATATTCCAAACTCCTCAAGACCTGAAAAATGAACTAATGGGAAAGCAGTAAAATGTATTAAACATACATTCTCATGTGCACACTTTCACACAAGCATTGCACTGAATTCCTAAATATAGAAAGAAGCTGTGTTAGTCTGGGTTCTCCAGAGAAACCAAACCGATAAGAAGGACTAATGTGCAATTGGCTTGAGAACCCATAGAACCATTGATATAAATTCTAGTCTAAGTTCAAAGGCAAGAGAGGACTTATGTGCGAGCTCACACACTGGCAGAGAAAGCAAATTCTCCCTAACTTAGCTTTTTCTGTTCTTCATAGGCCTCTATAGGATTGGATGAGCTCCCCGCCCCACTGGTGAGAGTCATCTGCTTTATTCAGTCTGCAGATTCAGATATTAATCTCTTCTAGAAACCCTCACAGATGAACCCAGAGTGGCATCACTAAACATCTGGGCGCACTGTGATGATGTGTCATATTGGCACCCAGAAGTTGCCATCACAAATTTTAATGGTTCCTCCAACTTAGTTAAGCATTGTATCGCCAATTTACTACTGTTCATTTTACAGAAAATATTGATATATCAACATAATTCTAATCCACCAGAATTGTGTTCCCCTAAAAATCATATTCTTGTAGTTAGAAAATTAAGCAAAAGGAGGCTATCTGGCCAGTCTGCCCCATCATGGTCTAGCTAATTTCTCCCTTCACTATACCTCCCTTGAGGCTAATACGAGACCTCCAGAGGGAGAATCCTTCCATTACACTCAACTAGATCCCCACTTGTGTTTCTGCCCTGTTTGTGCAGCTGCTTGTACCTGAAACAGGTGAATCAAGTCTAGGATTGTCACGAAAATTTCAGATTTTTCTTAAAAATATTTATTTATTTATTTCTAGAGAGAGGGAAAGGGAAGGAGAAAGGGACACATCAATGTGAAAGAGAAACATTCGTTGGTTGCCTCCCACAGGGACCCTACTTGGGACCAAACCAGCAACCCAGGCACGTGAACTGACCTGGAATCAAACCCGCAACCCTTTGGGTTGCTGAGTGACACCCAGCCAGGTGATCCACACAGGTCAGGGCTGAAAGTTTCACTTTGGGATTTTCAAGAAGTACCCTGTCCAGTCCGATAAACAGATGTTTATTTTGGAGGGATTGGCCACCTTATCCTCCAGAATAGAGCCACAGAGATAGTTGGTCTATTTGAAAGCCCCAAGGGTAGCTTTCAGTAACAGCCCTTTTCATTTTTAGCTGGTCCAATAACTTAAACTCTCTGAACTGCACTTTCCCCTCCTATAATACCCTGTAGGGTGTATGGCATTAGGTGAGACCATGTGTGTGGAATGTCAAACCTCATCACTCCAGTCTGATTCTCCAGCTGAATCAGGTTGAATGGTGGTGAAACATGGTATTTAAAGAGAACAGTGTTGCAGTAATTCAGGGAAGAAGATTTATAATCTGCTGCCTCTCCTAATTCCTTTTTTTCTTTTAACCCAGGATTAGCCTCCCTGATAATTCTCCTCCTTTGCTTCTCAACATATTTTTGATACTGTTTTCTGGAAATCACTGGAAATAGAAACCTCAAATACTCTTGTCTTCCAATTTATAGTAAAATACTTATTTTTATAATGTTAGGAGAAAGCAAACCAGGAAGGCATCAAAGAAAGACAATTCATGGTACACAGCTTTATTGTAAGATGTTGTCAAAAATGTAAAATCTCAAACCCAGGTCAGTAAGTCAGGGTCTGTGTTTTAATAAGATCCCCCAGGGGATTAATATTCATATTAGAGTTCTGGAACCTACTACTGTAGATATTTTACAAAATGTGAAGACGCTTATGTAGAAGTTTCATTCCCTGAGAATACTTAAGATGTGGCATTGCCTATCCCTTAGTGTCTGACATTATGTTCAACAAAATATGTTGTGATTTTTTTTGTTAGACTGATTCACCTTTTTCTACTTAAAATACTGGGTTTTCTAATGTAATCATAGCTCCAAAGTAGAATGAAAGGGAATCCTGGGTCATTAATACCTCCCAGATCAGGTGACTTCCTGGGTCCCTCTAGTGACCATTTTCTTTTTCCCATCTATCATGACTTCTTACAAATATGCTGAAAAATTTCCCAGAATTTTTGCTTTCTCCTACTTCCAATAATGATCATTCTCTTACAATACCTTGTACCCAGTAAATTTAAGTTACAAGTCTTTTAATTTTATTCTTATAATTATTACTGGAATGGCATGATTATTTCTTAAAATAATGTTATATAATAGGTAAGCAGTTCCCAGAAATGTCCTAAAATTAGGCATATACCTGTATATGGAAAAGAAACCACATAGATCTTACCAATTGCACCAACTATTCAAACTAACTTGCACTCTGCTTCAAATAGAAGTGGTCATTAAGCAAAATATTAGTTTCATGGTCAAGTACAAAGATTATTTTAGATAGACTTTTTAACCTCATTCTCTTGGTTCTGCTTCTAGAATTAATTTCCATTGAAATCAATTGTCTGAGTGGTGAGCATAGGTTAAATGGAGCTCTCTGGATGAATTCTGATTACTATTTAATTTAAAATAGCAGTATATGACGAACGGCAAAAAGTAAATTTAAACAACAGCCAAGAAATTGGTACATAGTTTAACAAATAAATAAGGATGACTAAAACTTTTTACATAAAAATATAATGTAATTTATAATATTCTCAGTAGTTCAATTGAGTTTCTTTGTAATTTTCTAAAGAATTGTAACCATCTACTAAGTTTTATTTTTATTGTGTAAAATATATTCATGTTTTTATTTTATTTTTTTTCAATTTTTTTATTTAATTATTTTTCAAGTACAGTTTCATGTTTTTAAATTTATCTAGCAAAATTTGAACATGAAAGGATAAGTTAAGCTATAAACCTGTGCATATTTTTAATGTGGATTTTTAATTGACATATTCTTTAGGAAGTGTTCTAAGTACATGTTCTTTCCTACTGGCAAACATTCATATTAAAACATATTTTATTTTATCTGATATATGTTTTACCTTTGAAATCTAACAAGAGAAGGTGAAAGTTCACATATCAGAAGTGTGCAAGGGAAGCTTTCTAACTGAGAAATTTGAGGAAATTTTTGAGTAAAGCTTAATTATTGTAGATATTATTTTAGCCCATAATACCTATGAACCCTGAGTAATCAGAACTACCCATATTATTGAGTAGCTTAGTAGCAAGAAAAATAAAAAATGCAGTTATTTAAAGCTATGTCTTCATTTCAAAAAATAACTTTAATAATGTAAAAGTCTACAGGAAAATAAAGTTACAAGTCTCGAATTGCATGTAGAAGTAAATAATAATTTTTCTTACTGTTACTGAATATACTGTCTTTTCTATCTATGCAGACACATATTTGCATATATGTAGAAAGGTTTGTGGTCTTTACACAGTTTACACAAATGTCATCACACTGTTTACATTATTTTGTATTTTATCATTATTATATAATTAATTTCTACATGTACATACATGCAAGCACACAAGTGAACCTAATCAGTTCTAGGGGAAGCTTCAGGATGAGAGTATATTTAAAACTGGCTATCATGTTAAGTCTGAATCCTTCCTATGTGTTTATCAATATCACACATATTTTTAAATGATATTTTGGTTTATTCAATAGAGAATCGCATCATTTATAATTTAACATGAATCAATTAGATATTTAAATATGTGTGAATATCAACAGGTAAGTAAACATAGTTTATTGTTTTTTTGGAGGGTATGTTATAGACTTGTAGAATATTCAGCAACAAGTTGCAAAAACAAATTAGCTAAAAAAATATTTTGTTCTATTTTGAAGACTTTTTTGTTGATTTAATGCCTTTGGGGTTTGCTTCATGTCTTTTCTTTTTATGTTTTGTTTCAAAAGTATTCAGCTTTTTTATTTTTGTATTTTCAATATTTTTTTAGAAAAAACATTTTAATTCTCTACATGAAAACAGAAGTGCAAACGTTATTCAATTTAGACAGATAAAAAAGAAATAGCATGTTGTACTGGCTGGTGTGGCTCAGTAGATTGAGTGCCAGTCCCTGAACCAAGGGGTCACTGGTTCAATTTCCAGTCGGGGCACATGCCTGGGTTGCGGGCCAGGTCCCCAGTATGGAGTGTATTTAGAGGCAACCATACATTGATGTTTCTCTCCCTCTCTCTCCGTTCCCCTTTCTCTAAAAATAAATAAACAAATGAAAAGAAAAGCAAAGAAATAGCATGCAGAAAATACATGCAACTGATGATATTTTTTAAAACTAAGTTATATTTCCAGGCTAATACATTAGTCTATTCATGATATCCATAATTACGTTATTCAGGATATTTTTAAAGTAACTTTAGGTTTATGTTTTAAAACAGATACACAGAGCAGAGTCTCATCATTTAAACTTATACATATATTATATAAAATAAAATTCATATTAAAATTTTAAATCATACTATGTATCTGCTTTCTAATGCATCTTTGGCAGCATTTTGGAAGAATACTTTTAGATCATAATTACTGTTTTTATGAAAATAAAGTACTGATTAAAATATTTTAAAAATCTGTATCAAAAATTATAAAGTTATCTTCATGATTTAGATGAAAAATGTAAGCAATTCTAAAACCTAAAATAATCTTAATTTGTTAAAAGATGTCTATAATTCAATCACAAAGCAGTAAACAGCTAGAGTTTAAAATGTGCAATGCTACTAAAATTTTTGAGATTCAAAAAGGAAGGTTTATGAACTAATTTGGTAATGCACTTTAAAATAAAACAATGCTATTTTTATGTTTTAGAATTGGTCTTTTCAATTAATTGTCATTGAGTATTATCTCAATTTTAATGTAAAAATAATTGGAATAACATCTAAACTACTGCATTCTTTACTGCAACAAATTACAATCTCTAAAAAAGATAGACTTTTCACACCATTCCTATCGATACACCATTACATATTCATGATTAATCACCTCCTCCACATTGAGACATATTTTTCCAGATAATGCAGGTGTATGCTTATAAGATCCTGTACATATGAGCCTGCACTCTAGGACAGTGGTGTGGTGCTTTGTGGCAATTTTATTGTCACATTTATGTTCACTGCAAATGGGGGCCAGAGAGCAGACCATTTAAAATCAGCAGTAAATTACACCAAGGAGACCAACTTTGAAGCTGCTCACAAATCCTAAAGAACCAGAAGGCACAAGAAAGTGTTCCCTAAATACCTGGGAGTCATATTTAATACTAAATTGAGGGACCTTAATTTAGTGATGAATAATGAATTGAATGTAGAGTTGAGGGTAAAGGTGGTTGGTTTTCCCATTCCCTGGTAAGGCATTGCGTGGTTTTAGGATTACTATAATTGGTATTATGGAATCATGCATTTAGAATTAAAACCAACTTGCTTTAATTCATGATTTTCTAATTATTAACTATGTGATAATACTGCCCTGTTCTTATTTTCCTTATTACAAAAATAGCACACTTTTTGTGCTCTGCACATCAAAAGCTAGATGTGAAACCACCTCGTGGAGAATGCATTAAGTCCATTGCTTCTACAACATTTTCTTTTTTAAAATTTATTTAATTATTTTTCAAGTACAGTTTTCTGTCTATTACTCCCATCCCATCCTACCCCCCGTACTCCCCCCTCCCTCCCATTTCTACAGCATTTTCTTAAATTAGCACTTTACAGAAAAGAGTGAACATGTATTTGAATTCACCAGAAGTTTGATATTTTTTCTCATTTACTTGGCAATATATCTGAGTTAATATTTAAATAGAGTTCTAATTCTTCTTCTTAAAATAAGTTTTTAAAAAAATTTGGAATATGTGTACATCTTAGGTAATATACATAGAATGTCTAATTTAATATATAAGCTAAATGCTGTTCTTATTCTGATTTTTCTAATGAGTAGCTGACACTAGAGATCACACACCATGCCCTAGTTCACAGGTAATAAGTGGTAGAGACAAAATTTGAAGACAAGTGAAATGCATTGTTTTATAATTAAATGTAAGCATTCAACATATGAAACAGACAGTGCCCTTCCAGTTACTGTGAAAGTAAAAAATATCATCGGAATTTTCCATAGCAACTTGTCAGAACATATTATTTCCTTTTGTCACACCCAACTAGCTCTTCAGATTTTGCTTCCATTTGTCAAGGACCGCATTGCTTCTGTCTCCGTGATGGCCGAACTTAGGGCAAACTAAGTCGGCTACGAATGTCCTCCTAGGCTGGGAGAGGTGCATTCTCGTTCATTCTGATTTAGTGTCTTGGCTTTCATTGGAGGATTTATTGCCTTGAACAGTCAAACTGATCTGATAAACTTAAAATTAAACTTAAATCGACTCCTGACCACATCCCATTCCATTTCTCAGAAATGATTGCTGTTATTCATGTTTATAGTGATTGAAACCATTCTCGCCGTAGGTAGTGAGTCTCTCTCCTTCTTGCTGACAATTTAAAAATTAAGCATAGCCCTGGCTGGTGTAGCTCAGTGGATTGAGCGCTGGCCTGCAAACCACGCAATCAGGGTTCGATTCCAAGTCAGGGCACATGCCTGGGTTGCAGGCCGGTTCTCAGCGGGGGACTCACGAGAGGCAACCATACATTGATATTTCTCTCCTTCTCTCCTTCCCTTCCCCTCTAAATATAGATAAATAAATAAAAATTAAAAAATAAAAATTAAGCATAAATTGTAAGAAGTACTCTGCATTTAATTCTCATCTATTTTTAAATGGCCATCTTCAGTGATGGTTCCAAACTTTAGTATCGAAATCCTTCTAAAGAAACCAAGCTGTCAAGCTACAGAGGAGTAATTCTTCGACCCTCCCCTCCACGCCCCTTCCTCCCTCCCCTTCCTTCCATCCCCCTCCCCTTCTCTCTCTCTGTCCTTATTGCAACATGCTGCTGATGATAGAGGGGTTTGGCCAGATTTATAGCTTTGAGGAGCATTGTTTGAGAAACAAGGAAAGACACTAACAACTCAGCAATTTATGTAAAATATACACTAAAGACAAAAAGAACTAGAAAGACAAAATATTAGAGGACAAACTAAGATGGCCAAAAAAATGAACAGAATTTAAGCTCTTTTTAAAAGTGTAGACTGATTTTTAAGTGTGTATTTATGAATTAAAATTTAAAAATTGGGGACTACTTTAATATCCTTTCCTGAGTTTGTTAAAGTGAAGCCATGAGGGGGAAAAATACAGGGAGAAAGAGACTGATGTTAACATAGCTGGTGACCAGTTACAGAAATCAGCCTCATTTCCCGTTGAATTAAGTTTGATACGGTAATGTTTTCCTTGTTACTTCCTCTCAGTAGACTGTGGAGTGTAATCAGGGTAAATGGATGCACAAGGCACTGTTGGCAGCTTTCCATGTTCCATGAGGCACTGAAACACTCTCATTGCTGATGACTCCTGTCTGCTGTTTTCCTTTTTTATAACAGGGTTACTCTAATGTTATGTGTGTGTGTGCCTTTGTGTATGTGTGTATTTATTTGTGCATTTTGTTGTTTGGCTCTCGCATAGGTGAGATTTGAAAAGCAAAAGGAGAAACAGTACTCAGGCGGTCTACTATCTTGATGAGAGAGCCTGATTTCTGATTCTTTCCTCCTATTTTGATAGCCCTTATTTTGTGTTCTAATATTGTTCTTACATTTTCCTATGGGGTGCTGAAAATTAAAATTGACTTTGGGCTGGTTTAATGTGGTTATAATTATTTGCTAGTATTCACTAGATATTCTTTTTACACTTGATTGCATTGCTGATTTCTAGAACTTCGAATCTCACTAAACCCTAACTTCCCAGGTCTCTCAGAGTTCAGGTTGTTGAATACCTGAGATTTCTGTCAAACATTCTTTCTCATTTATTCTGATGATACAATTTGCTGTCAAAATTGTGCCGATACTTATAATCTGAGGCTGAAAACCAGCAAAAAAAAACATTAATCTGTGAGCTGAATATGGTATAATTACTACTCCAAATTGGTGAAAATATGATTTAAATGATTTTAAATAATTTATATTTTAAAGATTCTCATATTATGGAAATATCTTGAATTATTACATAGTTTTAATAATTTTCCAGTAACTAGAGTTTATGAACTTCCTGGTCACATGATAAACGGTAAAACAGAGTCATTCAATAATAGAAGAAAGTTATTACAATGCATAACATGTATGAATCACTTTCTTACAGTGACACTTGGAACATAGCCTGTAGTTAAAGGCATACTCAATTTTTTTTAAATCATAAATTGCAGTTACATTAGTATACAGCTTCTTACCTCATTTAGCAGTGACCTGGTCAGGATAGATAGGTCACTTTCTGGGAAGTAATATTATATTGTCCATTGAACGCACTACATCCTTTATTGGATTTGATGAGATAACATTAACACTCTCATCACTTAATATACTTATAATTAAAATGATACACTAAAAGCTTACATAATAATTTAATAAATATTTTATTTTAACCCACTCATGTGCCAAGCACCACTCTAGGTATTAGTTATTTTAGAATGAGGAATAAAATATTGCCTTGTCCTCCCGGAAAGGGCCTGAGAGTCTTGCAGGAGATAAACACACATAAGTGACTACAGTATAACAGCCATGATAAATGGTGCCATAGACTCCAGTATAAGAAATGATTTTTTTTTGCTAAAACACAGAGCAAGCAAGGAAGAAAATTTTATTTTAGTCTGATATGAGGCCCAAATTGTGCCCAGGAACAAAAGAAACTGCAGAGTCGGATTCCAGAAATGCAATTCAGGGAATATCTAAGGAACATGTAATAGCGTTCTTCCAAATGTATTAGCAGAAATAAGTTGCACTGGTCTTGCTTTAAAGAGGGATTTGTTGAAATGTACTGAGTATCTTACAGAACTCAACAACAGGAACCCTTCTAGCTCTCACAAGAGTTTTGGAGGCAGGGATTCCCTTGTCAGCTGCTCTCTCATTCCTTCTCTGGTTTCTGCTTGCCTTCTAAAAAAACTAAATATTTCTTTTTCTGTTTCACTTGGACTAGCCTGGATTTTGACAGTCTCTTCTTTTTATATAAGGATTCCAGCTACCATGAGAAGTGCTGGATTTCTCCTGTCTTCTGTGTTGAGGTATTACAAGACTGCAGACCCACTGGCGCAATCAACTGCTTCAGGTCCTACCAACAGAATAGGGGGTATAAGTCTTGCTTCACTACCAGTAATCCAGGAACAGCTACAATCAAGTATGTAAAAGGGGGAAGGGCACTTACTAGAATTTCACTGCTTGGGCAATACGGTGGGTATACACCAGAAGAAGATGAATAAGTCTGATTAATAATTCTGGAAATGGCTAGCTTTGAGGTTTATTATCAGGTGATGGTTCATGCGTCTGTTTATTGTATAGATTTCTAATCATGAATACTAAGAAGCAACAATTTTCACTAGGTTATGGGATGAATTTCCAGTGATAAGACATGACAAAAAAACATGAGGCTATCAGCACCCAAACACTACATAATTTTCAGAGCCACACTCCACTATGAGGGAATAGGGAATCTGACAAAATTATGGAAAATAATTGTACAAATATGGAAAGGAGCAAGCCCTTGAGTGTCATGTTGTTTTACTGATTTTATCCTGTTTATTAGATTCTCCTTTGCCTAGTTCTTTCTAATAAAAACAGAAAAGTGTTTCAGGTGAAAAGGTGAACTCTATAAATGCAGGCTTCCTGTAGTCTGATTTTGGCTTCTACAGACAGAAATAGACTCTGAGGTTACACTTAACCTCTTCAATCTTAGTTTTTCACCTGAAAAACTTAGAATAAATGAGATCTTAAATGAAAATTGCTTATTATAACTCATGACACAGAGTAAATGCTCAATAAACATTAGCTCCTCCCACTATAAATCTGAGATTTTAATTTTTGTCCATTTATACTTTATATACCCTCCCTAGACAATGAACAGGTTCCTGTAAATATATCTCATATTCTTGTAATTGCCAAGTTACTGTGTCTAGTCTGTAATTCAAACTAAGTTTTCCAAGTAGTGCCTGCTAGACCTGTAATGAACACACCAGAAGAAAATTGGTAGCCCACAGACAGAGTCCCACCCATTCACTAACTCAGACTTTATTAGGATAGTTTACTATGTGATTCATTCATCATTCATTAATTCTTTTATTCATTTAACAGTTATTCATTTACAAAAATGTATCCATTTACTGACTTAAAAAAATGAGAAACACTTGCTAGACTATACAAATACAGTCCCTGCCTTTATAACATTTATAGTTTTTATGAACAACAACACACAGTTAGGACATTAATACCAGTAAAAGTAACAGGTTATGTTTCAAAAGATTTCTGTCATCTCAGCATGGGAGCTGATAAATACAAATAGGAACTAGAGTTTCAAATAAACACATTTTCTAGTTCACATAGTTGCTGATGTACCAGTACTTGGGTCACCCAACTAACTGCCCCATAGTTATGTGGAAAAACACCAGAAACCAACCAAATACTATCAGTCTCTAAGAGGAGAGTTCAAAGGTGAGAAGAATACTCACACTGTATCAAGTAAAAGTTCTCCTAGGAAACCACTCATACATATGGTTTATTCTTACAAAAAGGAAAGACCAAGGTATCCTTTGTCAGGTATGTTTATTCAACTGCAAAGCCCATCCTTGAGAGCACTCTTGGGAGAGTTTTCTCTCAGTCTAAGGTTATATCATATTAATCTTTGACTTTCTTCCTTGCATTATGATGTAGAAGAGTGGAATATTTGATGTGTATCCCATTAAGTTTGTGGATACATTTTATCGCAGACATTGTAACCACTCTGGTTATAGAAATATCTGAAAGTACAAAAGCGAGGGGTTTTACAGGCACAGTTTCCAGAAGGGTTTGAAGGGTCCATGGAGTGATGTGCCTTAAATACGATGAGGTTACATCATTCCACACTAGGGTTCACGGTTCTTAGAAGAATATGTTACATAACTCTGCATAGTCCCTTAGCTCCAGGAAATAATGAGGTAAATGAGCAAGCCTTGAGCCATAAGTAATGCCCAGGAAAGGTGAACTGAGAACAATCCATCTGAAAATTATGGTAAAATCGAGGAAAGAAATGACTGAGATTCAGTTAGGGGAGCAGCAATGAGTATAGAGAGAAACTAATGAACTCAGCATGTAGTTTTTGAGTTTTGTCTGAATTTACTGGTAGGCTGGGTGAACTACAGGGAGGATTCACAGATAATTTGTGAGTCTGGGACTTAAACTATTGAGACAGTGGTACTAAGTTTAGAACAAGAAGCGTTGGAAAATTAATAAACCTAGGTGGCGAGAATCATACGTTCCATTGAAGTCAAGTTCAATCTTACATGAGAAGTAGGATGTAAAACAGGCAGTTATGAGAATCCAGTCCTGAGGGTAAGTAGAGTGAGGGGACTTTCAGGAAGCTGGACTAAGCCACAAATTTAACAGGTGGGAAGGCTGAGATTATAATTTAAGACAAAAGCTGTCTTTGTTGTCTAGAGAAAAGGTTTTGAGAGTGTTCGTCCCTGAATAGTTTTATTTTCTCAAGCAATCTGAGATGAAGCTTTTAGCTGAGAGGTAAGAAGTATAGAAGCTGAATATTGAGGAAAGAGCTCAGGATATAAAACAGTTCCCCAACTGGGAAATGATTATACTAGAGAGATATATTAGATTTCTAGGCAGCATCAAGTTCCTGTTTGAAGGCTGTGGTTATGAATTTTAAGTGAAACCGGCAAGAAAAAAAAACTTTTCCTTGGGTTTGAATCTGTTTTGTCAGAGACTATTTTATTATTATTATTATTTTTAATGCAGCCATGGGACAGCGCAAGGCACAATAGCCTTTGCCCAGATGAGTAACTACGCAAGTCTGCTAAGTTAATTTACAGATTGAGTACATTTTCCATACTAACTATATTGTTCTCAAATCAAAAGATATACAAAATTTCTGATGACAGATGAAGTTTACTAATTTTATGGTGATCACAACCTCATGTTTAAAGGTTATATGCAGAGGCTTTTAAACATGAAGATCCTGTTTAAAATTCTGCTCTGGATACCTAAATTATTAAATTTAATTTCTTGGATTTTAAATATGGAAATGTAAGATACAACTGTATTAGATGAAGAGCCCTGAAAGGAATATAATGTTGTTGGCATAATTATCCTAGTGCTATTATGAAATTCTTCCCATCAAGTTAAGGGAAGAGAAGTCTAGAAAATGTTGACATTTCAGCAATGCTGTAACTAAAGTGACAGGGTACTCTAAGCCCCTTTTTAAGCTTAATGCATGATTGGTATGCCAGATTATTCTAATTGGTTAAGAATGAGAACTAGGTTTCCCAGACTTTGTCTCATTCTGTGATTCCAAGTTAGAAATGGCCAAAAGACACTTTGCATGAGATGTGGAAGGCAAGCCAAAGCAGTGTCCACTATGCTATGAAGGTCAGTGGGCTCAGATATGAAGACCGAGTTGAGCCCCAGGGATTCCCTGTTCTACATTCTGTGTGTCTTCCCAGCTGTGGCCACAGCCAACCATTTGCCAGCCAGATGCTCCATTGTGGAGCTACAGAGGTGCCCACTCTATAGAAGACCTTCTTCTACAGCAACTCTCTCCTGAGCCTCCATGGGAAGATGGGCTTCTTATGTATTTTTTCTATTAACTCAAATGGTCCCATTTCCACTTGCCAGTCCGTCAAGTAGAATCTCCAGTGGCTCTAACTCTAACTTTCCCCAGACCTTCACCATCACAGCCCCTTCACTGTTGAGTGAGGTTCAATTCCTACACTAAATTCCCTAATACCAAAACATTCATCATGACTCTGGATTTCTCACTAAACCAGACAGATACAGTTTTTCTGAGTTACAGCATTTCTCTTTAATGCCCAAGGTAAAATTCGTGTCACACACCAGTGAAGACCTTAAACATTGGCAGGGGCCTCACATTGTTTATGCAAAGAAATTACCTCGTAGAGTTGGGATTGGTGTCCCACACAGGAAAACAAAGTGCCTTATTTGGACGTAGAGGCTCTTAAATCTGTTGTGGAGGATACTCGATTTTCAGGAAAAGATATGGAAACAGCTTTGGAGTACAGCTAACTTTAAATCAGGCAGGTGCAGAACTTATGACCATAAGTATGTGAAATGCATTTATTTGCCCATAGTTAACATTGTGATATCAGTTTTAAGTGTTCTGAGAGGGTTGAAGCATCCGTTTATACTTAATATTAGTAGATTAGTAAATTTGGGTGAAGAGTTCATCTCCCTTAGGTGGTTGTAATTATTAACTACATTGGAAACATAAAAAAGGGTTTTGGAAGTAATTTGTTTTAATTAGTTTAAAGCTTTAGGTCTATTTGAAAATGAAAAAGAAAAAAATGTTAGAGATAAACAAACATTGGGAATGCATGAAATTACTGAGCACATGAAAAAAAATAGTTGATGTTAATAGCTTGGAATTAAGATCAGACTTTTCAATTCATTCATGGTCCTGTTCTCTTACCATGTTCTATTTATTTTATGCCTTTTAATTTTGTTCCTTTTCATTGGATTCATTAGGGTGACACAGATTAAGAAAATTATACAAGTTTCAGGTGTACATGTCTATAACATCATCTCTACACTCTATTGTGTGTTCACCACCCCAAGTGAAGTCTCTGTCCATCACCATGTATTCCACCTATACCCTCTTCCAACTCTTCCCAAACCCCCTCACACCCCACAATCACCACAGCACTGTCCTATCCCTGTCCATGAATTCCTTCTTTTTTATTTTGTGTTCAATCCCTCCATCCCCCACCCAGCAATCCCACAGCAACAGATGTCAGCCTGGGTAAGTCTGTCTGTATTTCACATATTAGTCCATTTTGTTCAATAAATTCTACATAGGAGCGACATCATTCAGTGCTTGCTGTTCTCTGACTGGCTTATTTTGTTTAACCTAATGTTCTCCAGGTCCTTCTGTCTCCTATCCCCTTCCTATGTACTGTATATGCATCCATTCTTGTTATTGCAAAAGTATTTTGGAATAGACGAGTGAATTAATTTTGCTCTTATGAAATATGTGGGAATTATCACAAACTGCTTTGCGGGTCAGAAAAAAAAGGGAACAATGAAGAGTGTTAGCAAGCCTAACTCAGAAAATTTGTTCTTAAAGCTTCACATTTTAGCCAATACGTTTTTTATATATGTATTTATAATTTAATTTTAATCACATGAAAAATGTTGTAATTAAGGTAAAATATGAGTCTATTTTGTAATTTGTAGTATTTTGTAATATTCCAATTTTGTAATATTGCAATAACATGTACCAAAAACATCAATTCTTGCTTTTGTTCTTCAATCTCAGTGGCTCATGACAAAGCCTTCCCCAACACTACTATAGAATAAGAGTCCTGTGTGAACATTACCACAGTAAAATGCAATTTCTTGAGGTCAATTTACCAGGATGTGTTGAAAAACAACAATTTAAAATCTTCATTAGTCTAAAATCTTCTTCTATGATTTTTTTACCCAACATTGGATTTCTGAAATCTGTCAATTTTCATATATAATAAATTCACTTTCTGTTTGGATTTCATAGTAGTTCTTATGTACATACAGTATTTTTTACTTATGATAATTTGATATATATGGAGGTTACCTCTAATGACTTTCTAGTATGTAAAAATGTGAAATATAATTTGTAACTCAATTAGATGAGGAGCTTTGAAAGATATATAATCTTTTGCACAAATTATTCTGGTTGTGAAATTTTTCTTCTCATTAAGTTATGAAGCACTTCAAAGGGATGTAAAGGGGTCCAGGGCCCTGCTGTTCTGGTTCAGATGTGAAGTGTTTGTTCAGATGGTTCCACCAGCCTCAGCTTGTTCCATCAATCAGAGTGGGACTTGGACATTTTGGGGGGCGAGCACTCCAAACCCGGGCTGCCTGACACATGGTGCCTGGGCAGGATTTAGGGGAAATTCTGCTTAGGAGGACCTCTTCTGACATCTGCTACTAGTGCAAATTCCTTTACTAAAATCTTTTACAATATTTATTATTAAATAAATTACTTTCCTTGGTTGCCATTTTCTATGTGTTGCAGTGATTATTAAACTAAGAGCCTTCTATGCTAACAGACTGTCAGTTTCATGGTGGCACAGACAGCATATTTTGTTTTATCATCTGTCTTAGACTGATGCAGTGACAGGTAATCGAACACGTCATCAGGTTAAAAACAATTATTTTTTACTCATGTTAATGCAGATCAAATTTGATTTCATTTCAAGTCTTCTTTATTTCTGAACCCATTTGAAGAAGCACCCTGTGTGATTATCCAGGCACATGCCATATGGAAAAATACCATAACAGAATCTCATAATGGCTTGTATGTCTCTTGCTTAGAAGTGGCACATGTCATCCACCTTCATATTCTACTGAAAAAGCAAATTTTACCACCAACCTGGGTTCTATAATATAAAATTTTCCCACAAGGATAAACCCAGGAGAAAGGAGAAAGGAGTCTTCAATGATGCCATGTAAGAGGCTCTGTCCTAAAATATTTAGTTACCTTCTGTAAGCACAAAAATACTTACTCTTCCCTTGGTGGACAACTCAAAGACCCATTCAGTGATGACATCAGCTCAGAAGTTTAGGACCCTGTGATGGTCGCACGTCTGATCAGAATGTGGTTCATCTTGGTCATGATTAATTGATGTTGCTCACCTACATTTGGTCCCAGCATGTTAGATTTGTAGTAGCCACACAATAACAATTCACAAAGCAAGACAAAATATTGTAGGAAGTGTTACATAATATAAGCATTCCAAAAATGGAGAAGACAAATAAAGCCATCAAGTGAACATTTTAAGCATGGGGCAGATTTGAAAAGAAATCTGAAGAAAAGCAATATATTTTCTTAAAACAATCATAATATAAGTTTTACAATTTTAAATACAAAAACTATTTTGTAAGTATTATGAAGAAGTAAATTGAAATATTCATCATCTAACACATGTGATTTTTGAGGTAGGATAACTTAAGTGAAACAAAGGTTACTCTTACTTCCCTCGGAATCTTTGTTCTCACATCAAACACACAGAATCTCCTCATTAAAAATGAGACTGGCAAGAACAAGCTTACAAACCGAGCCTTCTGGCATTACCCTCTGCACAGTGATTTATGATCATGTACTAAAGTGTCTATCCAACGCATTGAAATGATTAAGGTTTGCACAATCACAAAAATAAGAAGTTAAAGGAATGATAAAGAATTCTAGAAGGGAAATAATAGAACTTCATCTTACGACTTCATTGAACCTTTCTAAATTTCTGCTCAATTGCTTCCTTATTCTTCCTGATATTTTTTCTACACGTCTCAGCTAAGCAACTGCCTGTAAACTCAATTCATTCTCATTTGAAGAAAAAAATGCTGAATATATTACACATGAGTTTGTATATAAGCTTTTAAACTTTAAATCTCGATGCCTCTCCTGTGAACAGTAATTAAGCAGCCATAATGAATCAACATCAATGTGCCTAAATGAAATATTTGTATGCTCCCATGTCTGTTGGTGCATTTCTCTTATCTCAATCGACATTCAACAAACACATTAGGTATCTGCTGTCAATATAACCTTGAGCTGGGTGTTGAGTTTTTAAGTGAGAACGTGAAAATGAAATAAATTTCATACATGCAGTGTTCTGCATTTTCCATATAATAGATATGATACCTTTTACACCTTGTTTAATCTTTTTTGTGCTATTTTTATTTGTAATATTGCAATATTAACAGAACTGTATCTCAGGGTTGTTATTAGAAAAAATGAACATATGAGTGCTTGCATGGAGCACCACCTAAATATTATCTTTATATTGTTAGACAATTACAATACAGTAAGATTAATTGATACAATAGTAGTAGTATTAATCTCTATGAACTATCAAGGAGGGCTTACCTCTCTTTTAGAATGAACCTTCCTGGGAAAAGTAGCTTTTGAGCTGACTGTTGAGGAAAGAATCAGGATTTTCACCTGATTGTCAGAGCAGAAGACAGGAAGTCCAGGAAGAAGACAGTGCTTGCTACAAAACAGTGTGCCAGGGGTAACCCATTTTGAAAATTGCAAGTCATTACGCCTAGCAGAAGCCGAAGTTTCAAAGGAAAAGCTTCTGTAAATGATACTAGGAAACATTTCTCGGGACCCAGTCAGAAAGCACGATTTCAAGTTAAGATTTTCCGACCACAGCTTTCATTATTTTACCTGCACATACAGAATATCGCTTTGTAGAAAAATGGTGCATGATATTGTGGAAGGTGGGTATCAAGAACAAAAGTATTAAGATAATAATGTAGAATGTTACTACAGGACTCTTGGTGAGAAGGAATGTGTATGAAGGAGATTTGGGAAATAGTGTTAGTGGCAGATGCAGGTATGGCAGGGTAATGACTTACCAAGGAAGAACAGAGAAGCAGATTATCCCCCAACTCTACATCAGCCAAAACCAAAAGGAACCGGTAAATGTCGACAGCCACAGAAAGCAGAGAGGATCGTGAAGAAGCGAGCCATTAGTTATGTATTAGTGTATTGAGTGTCAAAAAAAAAAGGTAGAGTACATTGAAACTGGTTTAGAGAATTTTGAAGGTGCGACAGTATCAATAACCTTTCTTAGGGATGATCCAGTGAGCTGATCATCACCAAAATACTCCATGACTGTAAATAAATGGGAAGTGGTGACCTGAATGTGTATGTGTGTGTGTATATATATATGTATGTATATGAGAGATACATATGAGGGGGCCCCAACCATGAAATTTATTTATTAAAAATGTGTATTTATTCTTACATGTTTAAACTTAAGTCACCTTCCAAGTACTCTCCATTTGATGCAATATATTTATTGGGACATTTTTTTTCCACTACTCAAAACAGGATTTGAACTCATCTATTTTGATGTCATTAGTGTTTCTGCTGTTTATTTTTTTCCTCTTCCACATTGGCAAAATGTTTCTTTCTGAGGACTTTCTTCACCTGGTTAATCAAAAAAAAAGTTGCTGGGGGTGAGAGCAGGTGAATAGGGAGGGTGGGGCATGGGAGTCTCACTGGCTTGGTCAAAAACTGTTGAACTCTTGTGAAATGGGCAAACACATTGAAAGGATCTTCAAAAAATAGTCACTGAAGCCACATGCAGCTTCTCACAACAATGCCAGCTGGTGCACTGGTACAGATGGGTTCCTAGAACGCTTACCTAGTGGGGAAAGTCTCAACTACAAGGGGCCTGCCCTCCTGAAGATAATCCCAGATGTTTTGGGTCCTCACAAATGTATATACACATATACATGCATGTATATGTGTATGTGTGTACATGTGTATATGTGTATTTGTATGTGTGCATGTCTCTATAAATGTATATACATATATAGCCTCTCCAGGAAGCATCCAGCCATGTAATATGAAAAATATAGATATTTATTGAGGAAGATACAAAGATACAAGATAGGAGAAACATCCTACCTAGGACAATGATGCCTCTGTCCCCTTCAGAGTAGGTACCTTGGAACCTCACACACTTCCTCCAAATCACCATCAGCTGTTTCATCATATTTCCATGAATCTCATGGACAGTCTGAAATGTTTTCCCTTTCAAAGGTGATTTAAGTTTTGGGAAAAGCCAGAAGTTGCAGACCACCAAATCTGGGTTGTAGTGGGGCTGATTTGATCCCCCCCCCCCAAAAAAAAAACAAAAAACTCTGCATGAGACACGATGCATGAACTGGCACATTGTTGTGGTGAAGCTGCCAATCACCAGCTGCCCGTAGCTGCAACCTTCTGAATCATCTAAATAGTTTCTCTGAAGGAAAATTTCAAGCTTAACAGAAAATTTGATGCCAATTGGTTGCTGTACTCATTTGGAATGAGTCTTTTAGTAAATATTGGGGGTTTCTGACTACTGAGACGGGTGGTAATGCATGAAACCCCTTCTCAATCTCACCATGGTGGAGTGTATGACAACAAAAATAATTTTCAGACTGGATTCTGATAAACACACAGTTATTATTATCAAACAGGTACAAAAAATAATTATGCCACTTATTCCACAACATTGATACTTAGTCTCTCTAGACACTCATGCAAGCACCTTGAAAATTTCAGTTCGCTCGAAGGTAGCTAAAATGGGAGAATAATGGCAGGATCCTCAAGCCTTCTGCTTGGATAAGGAATCAGAATTTGGGGTTAAAACAGAGATTGAGAGAGAGACATTGTGGATGTGCTATACTATCTTCGTAGATGACTATATATCGTGAACATCACTTATTTTCTGCAAGTAAAACTTTCCAATCTTTATCTTGTTAATTATCAGCCTTTTGTTTCACATTTTTAGTAATGTACTATATAATGAGCTTATATAGGAGCTCTGAAGTATGAATCCTTGATTAAAGGTTTTAAATGTTAATTAACCACCTCTGAATTGTGAATTTCTAATCAGGGCCCTAGAAATGTTATCTAACCACCTCAAAGTGCACATTAATATTAATATTATCTTTCTCACACACATACATACCACCCACTCTGTATGCTGAGTATATTCTTAAATTTCAGACTTAACCGGTGAATACATTTGGTCACAGGCTAATAGATCATTGTATTGGATTGTTTGGGTCTGATGGAGGACACGGCCAATGCTCAGAGGGCCCTGTAGCACCAGCTGAGGGGCACAAAAGGCCAGGGGAGCTCAAGAATATCTGAGGATGGAAAGTAATGACACATTCAGAGAGACCAAGCCGTGGGAGAGCTCAGATCAGACTTCTTCCTGAGACCAGTCCACATGGCAAAGTCTGACTTGGGCTCCGAGAACATAGTCACCTCCTAGGGTCTCAAAATTCAATGACAGTTTGCAGTCTAAAATGCCATGAATCAGTGATCAGATGCCCACCTGGTCCTCCTGGGAGCGCCATGCAGTTTTATCAGGTGTGTTTGGTAATCTGTGCTCTTACCTCAGGGGCATTTTCATTTGTGATTTCTGTAATTTCAATGAGCCATTATATTCTAAAATATATATCAGAGAGTATAATAAAACCTGTCTGTTAAAAAATTATGGACTTTTGCACATTAGATTGTGAAGTCGATATAAATACTTTATATTTGGACTTGAAAGTTAAAATTGTTCGTATTTGGAACTGGTTACAGCAATAACATTGAACTCCACAGTACTGATATATAAATAAATCACAAACCACGAAAAAATAAGCAGTGCAACATTTTACATGAATATCTTTGTTGTTTTACCATATGTGTCCTTGATAAAAATATGACTGGTTGCCTAGACAATGACTTATGGTGTGCTATAAACTAACACTATAAAAACTATTTTCACTCAGTTAAAATCTTGCTGTGTGTTGCATTGTAATTTTCACTGACAATGACAAATCAACATATTTTATAATAATTACTTATCCCATTAAAATTTCAAAGAGAAACATTTAGCACACCGAAATCTGATTGTTACAGCTACCCTACTCAAAGAGCTGACATTGCGGTTAACATGTTAAAAACAAAATCCCTCAAAATACCTAACATCTTTTAGTATGCAGAATATGTTACAAATGCTCAGAATGATAATAACGCCACTATATTTTGTATTATATATTATATTGTTTAGCTATACAAAGAGTTTTTTGGGCCAAAATCACAGAAGCAGGCACAATGTTCTAAAAATCTCTTCCACAAATGCCCACCTCCACCCCAGGAGCCAGCGGTCAAGTTTCCCTTTGCAGAACTGGCTAAAAGTTGCAGCGTCCTTGACCACTCTGGTTAGTGGCCGATGTGAAGGTCTCAGCTCCTCAGTGGATTGAAGGTGACAGCACAGATTTTCAGGAGTTGCACTTTGTAATTGTTTGTTTGCTTTAAAGTACATGTTCCTTGCTGATTCGCTCAGAATATGCACTTCACCGGGACAGTCGAGGAGGGATGTGCTCAAGTGAGCGCTGCTGTCACCATTGGCTCAGGCCAGAATCCAAGGTCAGTCCCCTCTGCCTCCAACTACCTCGGCACATCATGCCAGTGAAACAGCGCAACACTTTCTTGCTTCAGATGAATCCTTTCCCAGAGCCCAGGATCTACCCTTGATTTTGACTTCAAGAGCGTACCCTCTGCATGTGACAACCGGAAATCCGTTTTATGTCTGAACACTATTGTAATTCCAGTTAATTTCAGAGAGTCTCCTTAGCCCTTCATTTGAGTGTCTTGATCAAAATAGGCACTGAGGTAAGTAGGGAAGAGGAATTCCATTCACCATTTCAGTTCAATTTTTTTTAAGTTGTTAAGAGACTAATGTAAATATCCATTCAATCTGTGTCTCAACATCCATGTGTATTTGAACGACCCAGTGAGCATATGGATTCCTTTGTGGGGGCTGTTAGTGGGTCCATCTAAATGAGGCAGGCTCCCTTACTCATGGAGAAAACATCTCAAGACCTCCAGTGAACGCTCGAAACCGTGGAGACTACCTACATTGTGCTATAGTTTCTTCTATGCATACTTATGATATAAAGTTTACACCTATGATAAACTTTAATTTATAAATCAGGCAATTTCACAAATAGATGATTCGTTCTTACCAGAGCCAAGAGCAACTTTAGCATGTAATTTTTTCCTGTCTACATTAATCTGAGAATTTTCACCTTTTCACTTAAAGAAAGCGCTTGCCTGTTTCTCCTAGGCATAGCAAATTGCCAGCATCACTACTCTTGCACTGTGGTGCCTTCACCAAGCAAAGATTCGTGGAACACAAGCATTGCCATGCCATGACAGTCCACCTGATAACAGAGGTGGCTATGAAGTGACTCATAAGTGGGGAGTGTGTACACCAGGGGTGTCAAACTCATTTTCACCGGGGGCCACATCAGCCTTGCGGTTGCCTTCGAAGGGCTGAATGTAATTTTAGGACTACATACATGTAAACTACTCCTTAACTAGGGGCAAGGAGCTGGGTACTGCTGCCAGGTAGAAACAAGGTGCAGGGCTGAATAAAACAAGGTGGAGAGCTGGATGCAGCCCCCAAGCCTTGTGTTTGCCACCTGTGATATACAGCAGAGATGCACTAGGCCAGGGTCGGGTGGAGCTATTTGTAGGAGAGTCCATCATGCTACTCAGAAAGGCACACAATTTAAAACTTAGGACTCGGTCATTTCTGGAATTTCCATTTACTAACTTCAGACCTTGGTTGATCATGAGTAACTGAAGCAGTAATGGAGTTGGGGGTGGGGCAGGGACTGCACCTGTTTTGCTCCATGTTGTGGAGTCTGGTGTTCAGAGAAGAAAGTCACTAGCTCGTCCTGCCCCTCTCCTGTTCCGCTTTTTTTTTTCTGACGTTGGATAAACTATAGTCACCACAGTTATTCCTATTTCATGTCCTTCTCTTTTGCCAAGTTGATGTATATATGTTGTTAGAACAAGCCAATTTATATGTCTAACAAAGTGATACATTTCTCATATTTCACCAAGATTTATAAAACCTGTACTTGGGCCATGAAAGGAACAGAAGACATTAACATAAAAAGAGGGAAGCCATAATTTGCACTCAGACACTTATCAACTGTGTCATCTGGGGAAAAAAATCCTAAAGTTTTTGAGTCAGACAGTGACCCCTGTCACACAAGATTGGTCTCAAGGACTGAACTGAGTCATGTAGTAGGAAATTAGGTGATCCGTACGTGTGTAGACAATGGGAAAGTAGCTACATTTTTATCTCATGCCTAGTGCTAGCATTTTCAGGAGAGATTTGATTTCAACAATTTTACTTAAAAAAAACAGAAATTGAAATAAAATTGCCTCAGAATCTAGAGATTTGGCCTTGGGGTCAGAACACTGCCACAAGATTGCAGAGAAGGATACTGGCTGTGGGAACTTGTGTAAGTTTCTTCAGCCATCAGAGTCACAGTATCAGCATTTATGAAAAGTGGATAACAAGATTTACTTCATGGAGGTTTTCTTTGGATTAAATAATAATGTGTGTAAAGCGTTATAACTAGTATCTGATAATGTCTGACATATCGCAATATTGGCTAATAGTAAGAAAGTGGATGGGAAAGTATTTGGGGATGTTCGTTCATTAAAAGGGAATTACTTATGAAGTGAGATAACAAGCTTATGTGTCAGGACATAGTCCAGGAGGCAGAAATGTTGGTAGAGGCCAATGAGACACAATATAAGGGTTTCGAGACCTGAGTGTCGATAACTTTCAACCCTTAACACCTAGTCACTAAGTGAGGCACATGGTAGGTTTTTCTTTTATCAAGTTAATATCTTCATGACCCCAAAGAAACTCAGGTGACCTCAGGATCAACCTCTTGAAAGCAGACATTTCCATTGTGATAAAGTTTCGCTTGCATCTCACCCAAACTAGCCACCTTATAATTAACTAATGTACTAGCTAATATCAGAGAGACAAATTCATAATTGCCTGTTGTTTTTCCTCATAGAGGATGTGTTTGACATAGTATAAAAGCAAGGCTGATTTGTAGCGCTGACCTTGAGCATGTATAAATACTTTGCAAAGATAATTCATCATTAACTAAATTCAAATACAAATGCATAAAATACTTGTTCTAACCGAATAAGGATCATCTCAGTGACTATGCACACCAAGTTCAACCCAAGCTTTATGAATAATGAAGAAACCAATGGAGGGTGATTTACAAAGTCTTTGTAAGATTGCATTTCTAAAATCAAAAAATGTTGTTATCATGCTTGTGTTTGAAGATATATAAATTTATTTTTCAAGTTAAAGGACTTTTTAAAATGCAATCATACATTTTAAAGGAAAGGTGTATTAAAGTCATTGTTCTCTGATAGGAGATTTTTGATTTATGTATTACTTATTCCTTTAAATTACACTAATATTATTAAATTGTATGGAATGTATGAAACCTTAATTTGTAATTATTACACAAGGAACATAGAAAGTAAAGTGGCCAGTGAAATTTACAATACATTTTATAAGATTAAACGTAAATTTAGTTCAGTTCAATAACTATAGATAATTACTACATGGCTGATACTGTGTTAGGCATTGTTGCAGAAAAACAATAAACACATGATCATCTCAAAGAATAGAGTTGAAAAGGTCTCACGACACTGAGGCTATGCTCTCCTGGGAAAAGAAAAAATGTATGTGCACATTTTTTTGAAATGCACTATATATACACACACACAAAATATATATATTTCTCTATATATTTATAACTATATATATGTGAATATATGTAGAAAAATATATAATGACTATTTGGTTACCATTCTGTTCTGCTTATAAGTGAGAAGCAAAAATTATAACTTTCATAATTAAGGTAATAATTTTAAAAAATGACTAAGAACACTAGAAGTGAGGGATGTTATAAAGTTAGATTCATCTTTGAACAGGAAATTCTATTTCCATTAGAAATGAATATAAAGGTTTATGTAAAAATGTGTACTTAGTGAGCTTTGCCTTTAGTTTTAAAATAGCTCTGTATGTATATTTGTTTATTGTGTATCTAGATATGTAATTTAACATTCTATATGGAAAACATTCCCACAAAAATAGAAAGAAATTATTTAGAAATAAAAATCATTCTATTGTAAATCTAAAATCCAGAAGATGTAAAACTTAATCTCCTCCATCTGGAAAGGTAAACATGAGCCGAATGTATTTGGTACTAAAATTGCACTCAAAGGATGATCCATCAAAACATATTGTGTAATATAAACCTACTCTGACACTGACCTATTCAGAGAAATCTCTATAAGTGAGAAAATTTAAGTATTTTCTTTGAATTATAACATGGGATTTTCCTTAAAAAAGGAAGGTGATATTAGAAAAGAACTGGGCCTTGGTACCTGATCTAAATCTAAAAACCAATAGTTTTCATTTTACTTTCAATGACATTTCAAATACATTTATCTCCTGAGATTTCTATCACAGAAGTGTGTTGATTATCAATGAGAAAACAGACTCTGGCACTGTCTTCAGTAAAGAATGTCTCTGAAAATGTTATACTTAAGAATTTTACAGTTGGAATGCAACAAGAATTGATTAATAAACATATTTACATGCAACTTTGCTAAAAATCAGAAAATTCTTTTTTCCGACATTTAACATATAAATGCATATCTTGCTCTCTAGTTACATGCCAACTCCAAATAAGTTAACTGTCCTGAGGAAGTGGTGGAGGTTTGTAAGGTGTGAAGTTAGTGACATAAAAGTCCTTGTTCATTGTTAATATACTGTACCATGAGAAGGTTCTCGATAAATCAAAGGTCTGGGAATGTTTGCATAATTATCTGAATTTGTTACGGAAATTTTTAATGCATGCAAACTCTCATATTACTTGCAGAGTAAATTTAGTAACATTTTTCCTTTTGTTTCATATTTTACAGTGAAATTTTTGGTTGGTTTTTAAACCCATATTATGATTTTTAAAAATTATACCTTCATACCTTCCAAATAATTTTCAGAAGAACAGCTCTCGGGAAAGATGACAATTTTCTTCCATGATTAGCAAACTACTGCAATTTGTTTATTTCTCTGACTTCAATCTATGCATCCCCACCATTTGTTATTACTATTTTCAGCTATCATCTGCAAATCAAACACAATGGAACATTTAGACAAAAGCATTTAGTGCATCCTTCACATTTCATTTCTCTCTTTCAACAGATCAAGCAAAAATATTTTCCCAGTCTAACTTGTAGTGTGGGGTTGACTTGTGACCCGATTCTAGCCATTGAAATACAGAGTAGCTGTGCAGGAAAGTAATTTTAAGAACATAGCTCTTCAGCATTTGCTTTTGTATCCCCCTTACCCTGAGTTTACTTCTTGCCCAGACAGATACAATGTGAAAGATGAAGCAGCCATTGTGTGAGCATGAATATGAAAGTCATGTGCCAGAAAGAACAGAATAGGAAGCTGGGAGAGTTGTCCTTGAAAATACCTTTGAACAGGTGCAATAGCTCTGAGTTTCCAAACTATGCAGTTGTTAAAACAAAAGAAAGCAAAACTTATTCATGTAAGGCAGTGTTTCTTACTGCTTATAACCTAACTGTCTAAAAGGTACTCTAAGTTTTGGTATAAATTAAGAAAGAAATGCTTAAATTATTTAGTTATTATTAATAATAAATATTTACAAGTTACTATATGAACTGTATACATCTTTGACTGAATTTTTATTCTTTTTTTTTTGCACATTCAAAGGTAATACAGGTATTATTATAGTAGGAAAAGTATATTGTAAATTTAAAACACACATATGTTCAGGAAGGATTATCACAAAAGTTCAGAGACCACTGATTTGGACCATTCCTTTAATAGGGCGTGCTGATGTATGCCAACAGTGTGGTCTAGTCAAGTAGATAAAATACGACGTGTAATTGGTTGAAAGGAGATATAAGCAGTTCTGTTACTATCATAGCAAAAGTGTTTGTCTTTTTTTCTCTTTTTTTCCCTTTTTTTTCTTTAATTATTTTTCAAGTACAGTTTTCTGTCTATTACTCCCATCCCATCCCACCCCCCATGCTCCCCCTCCCTCCCATTTCCACCTTTCTCAGTTGTTGTCCATGTATCCTTTATATATGTTCCTCTAAATCCCTCCCCTAGTTCCCCTGAAATTCCCTCCCCTCTCCCCTCTGGTCACTCTCAGCCTGTTCTCTATTTCAGTGTCTTTGGTTATATTTTGCTTGCATGTTTGTTTTGTTGTTTAGCTTCCTGTTAAAGGTGAGGTCATATGGTATTTGTCCTTCAACACCTGGCTTATTTCACTCAGCATAATGCTTTCCAGTTCCATTCATGTTGTTGCAAAAGATAGGAGCTCCTTCTTTCTTTCTGCTGCATAGAATTCCATTGTGTATATATGCACCATAGTTTTTTGATCCATTCATTTACTGATGGGCACCTAGGTTGCTTCCAACTCCTGGCTATTGTAAATTGTGCTGCTATGAACATTGGGGTGCATATGTTCTTTGTGATTGGTGTTTTAGGGTTCTTAGGATACAATCCTAGCAGTGGAATTGCTGTGTCAAAAGGCAAGTCCAATTTTAGTTTTCTGAGAAAATTCCATACTGTTTTCCATAATGGTTGTACCGGTGTGCAATCCCACCAACAGTGGACTAGAGTCCCCTTTTCCCCACACCCTCTCCAACATTTGTTGTTTATTGCTTTGTTTATGATAGCCATTCTGACTGGTGTAAAGTGGTAGCTCATTGTGGTTTTAATTTGCATGTTTAATTTGCAAATTTTTCATGTGCCTGTGGGCCATGTGTATGTCTTCTCTGATGAACTATCTATTCAGGTCCTTTGCTCATTTTTTAATTGGATTGTTTTTTCTTCCTGGTCTTGAGTCGTGCCACATAATTTTAACAACTCTGCTATCTTGGTCAGGAAATCTATTGATTGTTCTTCTTTAATTTTTCATGTCATTTGAGAACTTTTTTGTTCTTGGTATGACAAGAGATTATTGATTGGAATCTAAATGTCTTTCTATTATAACTGTCTGGATCTTATTTAAACTTTTGGTTTCAACTGGCTCTCTCTGACCCCACTCTGGCAAGGGGAGGGAAGGGATACCACCTCATTACTGACAGGAGAAAGTAGAAGGCCAACTTACCCATGACCCTGCAGTAGTGACCAAGGAGCAGATTGCTTCCCTTTGAGGATGAATGGTGACGGACATTCTAGTTTCCTCTGTGGTTTTCAGTGGCACTGCGATGAAGGTGCCTTTTCCATCATAGGATATGGTGAAAGGTTTGATTCCTCACATGGCCACTTCTGACCTCACCTTGTTCTGCAGGGAGAGCGTGAATAGTTAGTGACATGGAAGGGTGGCAATCCAGGTTCTCCATGTCTTTTCCTTTGAAGCCACAGGGTGCGAGGGATATACCATCCTGATGTTGGGTGGCCTCTTGTAGGCTAGGAAGTCTAGTTTCACACTCACCCTATACTGGTGCAGGTGGCTGAGGTTTTTGCTGATGTTTTTTGGCCGTTAAAGAGTAGTTTTGTAAAAGTTTTCTTTCTCGCTAAGCTAGTGTTTTTCCCCCTAGTCTTTTCTTTTGAAAGTGCATGCTTTTCTTGGTGATTTTATTGTACATACCCATTGGCATTGCTGGGCCATCAATTTCTTCAGCTCTGTGTCTGGAGTATGAGCAAAAAGAAATCAGAAATCAGAGAAATGCACCATACACTACTTGTTGCACTGAGGAAAAATTCATTTCCCTCAAGGAAAGGAAGAGAGAACACATCAACATGTCATTCATTGGGTCTCAAGGTCCCTAAATGGCCTGCTATTTGTCTTTACATTTCAGAGTTTTTTTACAATTGCTTTATGTGCAATGTCCAGGGTTTTTAATACACTTAGTGCAAGGAATAGGGTAACGTAGATCTATTCCATCTTTTCTGACACATAAATCAAATGTAATTTTTAAGAATAGGTCTCTATTCACTTAATGTAATAGTGCTCATAAATGTTATCAAATATATTTTCTATGTTTAATAAATCAAACCATTTTCTGGCTTTATTTGCTGCCTCTGGAAAACTTTGAGATACCAAAATAAGTCAAATTAAGTTATATAGTGGTTAATTCTACTCTTTGCATAAAAATGTTGTTGAATTTTATCTGTATGTTAATTTAAAATATTTTACTTTCATTTTTATATTTATTAATTTTAGTAATTCAGAAAAGAGTTTATGATTATTTTAGAAGGATATTTTAGTAGAAATAATAAAATGATTAGCTTGCATAATATATTTTTGCTTTTTTTCAGATATTCACACTTGATTCATAAACAGCTTTAGGAAAAGTGAAGATCATAAAATTCTTTCCCAAATAAAATAAATATAAGCTCTAGTTAAACATAGCATGCTATTGATATTTAGTATAATTCACTATCCTTAAATTTTATAGGTCTTCGAAGAAATATAGTTGTAGAAGGCCACCATTAAAAATGAACACAGCTGCAACTTTCTTCCTCAAAACAAAAAAATGTAATTAATTCTTATTTTTATATTTTGCTTTTTCCTAGGGGTGGGTCATGTCCAATGTTGAGTACAGCAGCACGGCTGTGGTGGCACTTCGACAGCCTACCTTACCTCTCTTCTGGGTCTTCACAGTTAAGTGGGAATGTTCATTGAATAGAAAACTTCCTTCCAGAGAAAGGGATGGTGTAAAATTGTGCTTTTGCTCATTTAATTGGGAGCATACCCAGAGACTCATAGCTCATCTTCGCAGTGGCTGTCGGAGAAATGCAACATGCACAACTCGTTGCATGGAGGAAAGTGATCGTTTTCCCCATGGAAAGGAAGATGTTTTCATTCCTTTAATTCCTAAATAATTAAGTATCTGCTCATCTAAGTTAATTGATAGCCATGTAAATATAGTTTGTTATGACAGAAATCAGAGCAACAAGGACATTGCCTTGAAAGATCTTTGCATCTATCACCTCCTTTTTTGTCAGGGCTCCAGAAGAATTGAAATAGAGGAAAGGAATTGCCCTCCAGGGTTGCCTTTGCAGTTGGCAGGCTGGGCAGTAATTTGTCAGATGTTAGAGTACCTCAGACATCGTGATTAATTGAAGGGTGGCTTATTTACAACAGACTTCAGTGAGTCATGTGTTGGGAGTTCATAAAATAGCTTAGCTTCTGCTGTCTTTTGTACAGCCTGCTAGCACATTTCAAATGTTCTGCAAGACACAGTTTAGAATGAAGAAGAAAACCTCAGCCTTCGGTATAAACCATGTTTTATAATCTTAAAAATCACACATGAAATTATATAGTTACACAGTATATGTTAAGTACATATAATGTGTGCACACACATCTAACAATGATTACTTTCTTGTGGTTACAAGAGTTCCTAAGAAAATCAAGTTTTCTTGTGACCCCCCAAAATTTTCATGATGCTAAGATATAATTAATTAAACCAATAAATGTTAGCAGATATCAGTTGGGATAAAGTATGTAGGAAAAAGCAGTTGAATTAGTATCTTCCAAAGCTGTTATCAAATAAATAAAATATAATTGTATCTGAGTGTTAGATTAACCAAAAGGGTACTCATTTCTTCCTTTTTCTTTCCCTTTTCTTTCTCTCCCTTTTCTTTCTCTCTTTCTTTCTTTCTTTCTTTCTTTCTTTCTTTCTTTCTTTCTTTCTTTCTCTCTCCTTTCCTTTCTTACTTTTCTCCCTTTCTCTCTCTCACTCTTCCTTTTTTTCTTCCTTTACCCAAGGATGGATGGATGGAGATATATATATAATTGATTTTAGAGGGAGAGAGGGAGGTAGGGAGGCAGGGAGAGACAGGGAAAACTGTGAAAGAAAAAAATCAATTGGTTGCCTTTTGTATTCCCTCAACTGGGGATTGAACTCTCTCACAGCCTAGGTATGTACCCTGATTGGGGATCAAACCTGTAATCTTTTGGTGTACTGAACTGAGACACCCAGCCAGGGCAGGGAATTTTTCTTTTAAAAATGTTGTGGCTAGCTTCTCAAACACCATCACGCTAGTGATCAAAATGGCAAATAACAGCACAGAATAGAGTGGGAAGTAACTCTCATTTGTGAAATTGAAGGAAAGCTATGGATGGACTACAGAAATGAAGCTGCTGCAACAGGACAGAAGGATCCGCCCTGCTTAACGCCCTCCTGGCCCAAACGCCCTGCAGATTATTAAATTCTATGAATTGACAGTAAACCCTATCATAAGGTATTTTCATCTGACAGTATTTTGTTAATGTGTAAATGTTAGTAGTAAATATTTTTAATGTGCATTCATGGCAGTTATGAGTACTCCGATACCTTTTGAGAGTCTAGATGCAATCAAACTCCCACCCTAGCACTGCAGATTTGAATTTGGGACCTCACTGAATGTGTCTTTATTGAAAAATTTCACATATCCTCCATCATAGATTATTTTTGTATTCATATATAATTTTAAAATACATGGAAATATTATTAATATTGAACACTAAGCATTTTGATCCCCTTCTTAAATTTTGTACCTGGCGTGAGAGCCCCCGTCACCTCATATATGCCCGACATTTGGAGTTGATGGTGGACACTCCAAGTCACATTTTCTTTCCTTCTAAACGCATGACTGTTTCAGTGCATCAGTGGGGCAGGAGAAGAGAGACCGGACACAGATACTCCCTTACATCACTGACCTTCTGTGTACTCCTTTGACCTTGTGTGTCAGAACTATCTATCTGGTCAGCACTCATATTTACTGTCTGCATACACACCCATTGCTGAATCTCATGTAGGGTGTGTGTGTGTGTGTTCCTAAGGCACACTTACATGGTGCCTCAACCACATATTCGTGTTAGAGGATCTTAGTGTGGCTCTACTTCTCAAACTCTACTTCTCCCTGACACAATCTTGCTCCTCAGATATTCCTCATTCTGCACCATCACTGAGGTCCGTTCATGAGATCTCTTCCCCAGTATAAACTTGACCCATAAAAACAAATATTCTACAAATTTAAATATACACATAATGCATTCAATATTTCATGTGGTAGCGATTTTACAAAATATTTCTTAAGAAACTTCCAATATGAAACCAAGAACCTGGTACCCGTTGAAAGAAGAATGTGACAAAGGAGCTTTAGACTAGTGGTGGAAAGCTATTTTGAGTAAATGCTTTCATACTAATATTTAAAATTTAATACATAAAATAAATATTTATACTATCTGATATAATATCTCCCCTTTCCATGAAATAATTTGTCTTTTCTAGATTTTATAAAAATTACTTCATCAATGCATGTATCATACTTACAAAGTAAGTCACACTTTTTGATTTTTAGTCCAAAACTCCATAAAGAAGTCCATAGTATTTTTTCAATCAAGATTGCCATGTTAGAAATTGTTTTACAAATGAAGAGCAAATTTTAATACAATATATGTTAATTGTACCTCTGACTGGCATCTTAAGTACGTTATTTCAAATATATGTCACTACAATCTATTGAGATTGTTAATGATTTACAGATCTATTTGATGTGCTGGTAGGTGAAACAATGATCTGAAACTAGCATAGCTCTTAGTATCAACTTTCAAATCGTGATCTCTATTCTTTCAGAGTGTCTAAATTCTTGATCTATAAAAATATGATCAGAAGAACCCTACAAAGATTATTTTCCAATGAGATTCCTACCTGTTTCTCTTTTTGTGATGATGCTTGTAATTTACAGGTGCGATGTCTTAGAACCCGAGGGCTGTAGTGTAGACAACAGCAAAGTTGTGTATGGAAGAGCCTCAGGAGCAGAATCTGCATCTGTCCCCTCTGACAGCACATGGCATCCTCAAGGTGACTAAATGAAAAAATAACTGCCGAGGACCTATTTGAGGCATGCGCGTACAGCATGCTGTCTGGCATTCTTTTCTCTGCTTTTCTCCAGTGGGCCCTCAAGAAACAAAGTTTAGGGTTGAAGGATTAGCCTCAGTAGATCCACTTATTTGATTAGTGTCCTGCCTACTCTGCTTGTACTGAGGTTCATTGATCAAGATGATTGCATCCCCTGTCTTCTGCTGGGCAAGTCAGGCAGAGGAAAGGGATCATTTGCTGAGATGTGAGTCCTTAGGGCAGGCCCATGTCTTTGAGTGCACAGTCAACTGGCTAGTTCACGGTGATGTTCAGCAATAAAAATAATAAAATGAATAAAACGGCCCCTCTGTTAGAAGAAAATTTCACTCTACTCTGATTCCCACCCTGTGAAGTTGGACTTTGACATAGCGAGTGAACTGTATTAGATGGCGGAATGGTCTCCCGAAGAAGAGATAGATGACCCATAACTCGGAGAATTTTAAAGAGAAATGCACATAGGCTAACAAAGGAGAAAATAAGAAAAAAACTTGTGCTGTCTGAGTATAGCCATATGTGAGTATGTGGCTTGGATTTCACTCTCCCGGATGTAACTCTGTTGTATTTAAACTCTAAAGGGAAAACAACTTTTCATCTTTTCCATATATGGAGAAGATACATCAACTGCAGTTCCAGTAGAGTATAAGCATATTAGAAATTTTCTATATCTCACACTGAAATATATTATTCAAATGCTCATGAGGTTTAAGTGAGTTGTTACAATAAGAACCCAGTGTATTTGATAGAAAATGGTGGAGTGTGAGATGTTGTTTTCCTAATGAAACGGAAAACACAGTCTGAGTTTGTGGACGCACATCAACATGGAAGGCGATGTGCAGGCAGGAGATTTTTTTTTGCAGAGATACTGTATGAGGTCACAGTATCCGAGAACAAAAGAGTCCTTAATGCATTTCGGTTGTTACAAAGTGAAAATGGGCACTTAATGAAATTAGTACAATTTAAATTAAGAAATACACTGTGTTAACAAGAATAATAATTAGTTCTACTCCGTTTTATTCTTTTCACATTTCTGTAGCAAAATGTAGCATTTGGATGACATCCCCGAACTTACAACAATAACATTTCCTTGCAAAACCTTATTTAAAATGCTCTTAATATGTCAGCCTCAATCTTCTATGGTGCAAAAAAGACACATATACAATTAGAGCCACAAATGAATAATTTATAAAATAATGAAACCTATGTTTCACTACATAAATGCTTTCCAAGCACATTAATGGTATAAACAACATTTCTTATAGGATTTAATTTGAAAGAAAGCAGTATTTTCGAGGTCTTTATTGCATATGAGCAAATACATTTGTTCACACAGAACTACAAGTATTCCTTTTGTCTCTATTAACTCCAGTAGGACTTCTATTCAGTTACATCTTATTTACCAAATAGGTTGGGATAAAATTAAGCTGCATTTGCTTCTCAGAAAATACTGCTTTTTACATTCTCTTATTTAAAACTTATCCTTTCTGCTTACTGTATTATAGTAGTCACATTTTATGTATGTGTGAACATATTTTTCTCTAAGAACATGATGCTCTTCAGAAATATGAATTTAATGATTGTATATTTTCTGGTATACCCTTTACCAAAGTTACCTAAACTCTTCAGATCTGGCAGCATGCCTCAGAAGTGGGCGTATTAAGGGAGAGGACTTTGGTATGAGACTTTTTAAATACATGTAGACATGTTTTCTCAATCTGTCACGATGTTTCCTCAGTGTCTTCCTAATCCCCAAACCTTAGTTCTCTCTATAGTGGAGATTCTACTCTAGCCATTCTTGCCCCTCCAAATGCATATGACTTTAATAGATCAATCTCCTTTAAGACTTTTCTTTTTTCTTGAGAGTGTAATGTAATGAAAAGTGATAGCAGAAGGGCAAAGTGGCGGCACGAGTAAATGCAATCCCCTCTTCCTCCCACAGCCACATCAGAACCACAGCTAACCCACAGAAAACCATCATTCAGAACCATGAGAAATCTGGCCGAATAGAAGCCCCACAACTACAGCATTAAAGAAGAAGCCACATCGAGACTGGTAGAAGGGGTGGTGTGTGTGCAAAGAGCTGGTCCTATATCCATGTGTGGTGGATAAAAATGGAGAGGGATACCTTGGCTGCAGAGGTTCTTTCTGAGGAGCAAGGGGTCCCAGCCCCATACCACATGCCCCTCCCAGCCCAGGGTTTCAGTACCAGGAAGAGAAGTCCCCATAACTTCCAGGTATAAAAAACCAGTCAGGGATTAAGGGTGAGGGAGATGGAGGGCTTCTAGGAACTCAGGCAGTTCCTCTTGAAGGGTCAGACACACACTTACCTGGACTCGCTCAGAGCTCCAGCACTGAGGCAGCAACTGGAAAGGTACCGGAGATACATGAAGAGGAACTGAATTGTTCAGCATCAGGGCAAGTCTCAGCTCACAGATTTCCCTCAGACAGAAGTGCTGGCAGAAGCTATTGTTCTTTGCCGAATCCTTCCCCACACAACTGGCAGGCAGACAGCATGTCTGAGTCTTCATCAATCTGGCTCACACTGTTTGCCCTGTGCTGGTAATTCTGAGTCCCTGCCCCACCCAACTCACAGGCCCATCCAAGCTGTTTCCAGTGACTTTTCCATACAATGGCCTTCTTAGGTCATATCCCAGATTTTTCTAAAATCTCTTTTTTAAAAAGAGATTTTAAGCAAGCAGCACCTGGCCTCATCATGACCCATACCTCTTACAAAGTGCCCCCAGCCTCAACACTAGCAAGGGGTAGTTTTAGTTTACAGCGTGGCATCACCTGGGCAAGCCCAAGCCCATCGCAAATAGCAACCATCTGCAGATTGTTTTGTAGCTCATGTCCAGTGACCCTGGGCAAAATGCAGGTAGTAGCCGACCTTGGCCAGCACTGCCCAAGAAGGCCTAATGTTAGCACACCCAGTGGACCTCTTCAGACCACAGAGAATCACCATCACCCAACCATCTTCTCAAGCATCACACTCAAGCGGTGGACTCAGCAGACACTAGAGCCCAGCTGTAATAAGTCCTGCTCTGAGGGGTGGGCCCCTGCACAGCTGATCCTCCGTAGTGGTCAGAGGTTGGTTGTCAGTAGTTGCAGGCAGTCCTTGCAGCTGATTGGCCTGGCAGTAAATACCTCCCATTGACCTGCCAACAGCAACCAAGGCTCGACTATAAAAGGAGAGCGTACACAAAGCTCACTCAGAAAGTGTACCAAGCTTGTCCAGCTTGGGTGATTGGGGGGGGGGTGCTGTGACATTGAACCCTACAGGACCCTATAGGACCCTACAGGCTGTGACACTTTCCCATGTGTTAGGCTGTTCTATGAAGCCTGGGAGACATAGCGGCTCTACCTAATACATAGAAACAAACACAGGGAGGCTGCCAAAATGTGAAGACAAAGAAACATGGCCCAAATGAAAGAAGAGAACAAAACTTCAGAAAAAGAATTAAACAAAACAGAGACAAGCACTCTATTTGATGCAGAGTTAAAAATACAGGTTATAAGAATGCTCAATAAATTTAGTGAGAACCACAAAAGCATTAAAAAAAGACCAGTTAGACATGAAGGATACACTAAGTGAAATGAAGAATAATTTACAGGGAATCAACAGTAGACTAGATGGAGCCAAGAATCGAATCAGTAATCTGAAATATAAGGAAGCAAAAAATATACCCAATCAGAAGAGAAAAAAAGAAGAAAAAATCCAAGAAAAAAGAGAGAGAGAACAGTAAGGAGCCTCTGGAACAAATTCAACAGCCCAAGATTTGTACTAGACTGGTATGTTTGTTACAACTGATGAACCCACACTGACACATCATAATCTTCAAAGCCTATAGTTTATGGATTTACTGTTGGTGTCACACACTCTGTTGGTTTGTACAAACATATAAGGACACGTAGCCTCCATTATCACACAGAGTAACTTCGCTGCCCTAAGAAAATCTCTGTGCCTCATCTCGTCACCCTTCTCTTCTATCTAACGCCTGTCTCCATACTTTTGCTTTTTCCAGAACGTCATGTAGTTGGAAGTATACAGCACATAGTCTTTTCAAATTGCCTTCTTTCATTTAGTAATATATGTTTTAAGGATAGAAGCTCTAGCAAAATGTAGTGAGAATGGACACACTTGTCTTGTTCCTGATTTAGAAGGCAAGCTGTCAGTCCATCACCAGTTACCTATGATGTTAGTTGTGGGTTTTCATAGATGCCCTGACTTACTTTGAGAAAATTCCATTCTAGTCCTAGTTTGTTGAGTGCTTTTATAATAGAAAGTCACTGGACTTTGCCAAATACTTTTCCTATATCTACTTAGATGGTTACATGGGGGTTTTTTTTTTGGCTTCTATGCTACTAATATGATGTGTTCTATTGATTCATAAATTACTGTCCTTGAGTGCCTTTTTTCTCACTCTCTGTTCTGATTGGGTTATATATACTACAGACTAAAATGAACTCTGATCTGACTGATTATAATTGTCAGCTCTACAGTCTTTTTGTGCAGCTCACAGTGCCTATACTTATGGGAATATATTATTAGTAAGGAAGCAAATTAGGCCTCATGTCCGAACCTTGCTTCCCAGTTTTTTGTTACTGGAAATAAAGAGGGTATTTTTAGCTCTTGCCAACTGTTCTATCTCTTTTGCCTTTGGCTTAAACTTTCAAGATAGTAATTGGTTAATTTCAAAGTGATGTGAATCAGATTTGTTCAGTTGTTACTAACTAGGATGTAAGATGTAATCTTACTTTTTTCCAGTTTCAGCAATAATGGCATTGACTTATCATTTGGGTCAAATAAAATATTGCCACAACTTAAACATGATTCTCAAATATCATCTACTTAAAATTGGTATTCAAGTAATATTCACAGGGCATAAATATGATTAAGTTGAAGGACTGCTTATTAAGATCCAGCCACAAGTAAACCTTGATGTTATCCCCTCAATTTCTAATTATTTTGAGAACAGATATTTTCTCATTACTAAAACTAATGATGAAGTTCAAATCTCAAATTCAACACAGAACCAGATGTTAGCATGACAATATATTTAATGTTAATGTTAATCCTATTAATTTTGGAGTTTTCATTAAACACTGTTTATAGTTTCATAACACATTTATAATCCATGTCCTTTAAACTTTAGTCCTGTGCTTCTAGATATTAGGTAAAAATACAGTTTGGAATAACTCAGAGCTATACAAAATTTCTTTCTCTGCCAGTTTCTTTTATTGGTCGAATTTAAGAGTTTTTCTTTAGAATAATCTAGTCTTGCACATCTCGGGGCTGATCTGACTCCTTAGTGTTTTACTATCTTTGCTACTCATGCCCCACTCACACTGCCTGCTCAATTCTCATCTTTCTTTTGGCCAAAGTACAAAAGCCACAGTCCAGCTTCCTACCCACTCTTATCGTTCACCAGCTACGTGTGTGTCCACACATGTGCAGCTGTACACACACAATTTTCACTTTCTAATCCATGTTTCTAGTGTATACTTTAACTTCGGTATCACTTCCTGAAGTCTCCTGTTTATTGCACGAACTTGTTTATCTTCCCTTTTATGTTAAGACTTCCTGCATCTCCCTCTACCCTGTACCCTCCCTTTCCAGGTTCCCATTTAGCTCTGAGCACCTTTTCTTTATTGTAAATACAGCTGAGTAAACATATGGCTTGTATTCTGCTGTTTTAAAATGAAGTGCTGTAGAAGAGCATTCTTTTTTCTTTTATTTTTTTTGTTTAAAGCTTTTGTTGTTGTTGTTGTTGTGAAATTACAGTTCTCCCCATTTCCCCCCTATTCCTCTCCTCCGCCCTACTCTTCCCCACTTCCCACCACACTCAATCCTCCTCCGCTGTCTTTGTCTCTGGGTCCTTTATACAAGTTCCTTGATGACCCTTCCCCTTCTCTCCCCTGTTATCCTTCTTCAAGAAGAGCATTCTGAGTTGTTGCTTCTTATATGTTAAGAAATGTTTGGAAACTCCTCTTTAGACAATGTACAAAAGGTATGTTCCTCTTTAGGAATATAATACACATTTTATTTTAAATAGCTTTACAATAAGGAGTTAATGCCTTTTGATAAGCTAGAAAATGCTATGATTCAAACACAAAAGTACATTTCCATTTTTATTCTATTTTTTAATTTTGGAAATGTTTGCTATTAATATTCATTGTAATAACAAAAAATCCAATTTCTATTTTATAAATAACTCAGTGATTCCGGTTTTCTTATTGCAATTCAGCTTATTTCCCTAGTGACAGAATACCATCAACAGAATACCAAGTAAATCACCATTCTTACTAATGAAGTGAACACTATTCACACGATAATGCAATCAATAAACATATCGATCTCCTAGTATATGTCAGGCAATAAGATAACTACCAAATACAAAAAAGTGCTATATTCCTTATGCTTCAGAAAAACAAAAAAACAAGGTTACGATGGGCACGTACGCAGGAAACAAGCGTCATAATTTAGTCTTAACATAGTCTGAGCAAGGAGTATCCTATGGTTGCTGCTATTTTGGTTTTGTTTTTTGTTTGTTTGAATCTGCATTGTAACGAAGGCTATAAAAGAATGGAATCCAGAGCCCCAGGGAATGGCGGTAGCTACTGGGAGTGGATGAGGCGAGGTCCTCTGGCGCCTCGAGAGGAAGCGCCGCTCTGGCTCTGCTCTCTGGCGCCTGGATTTCGGCCGAACGGAATTGACTTGGGGTCTCTGGCTTCCAAAACTGGAAGATAATAAATATCTGTTATTTTAGCAACAATGTTCTTGCTGATTTGTTACAGCAGACTCAGGGAAAAAGCAGTTGGTAAGGGCCAATTCAGGTGGGAGCTTGCATTCTAAGCTAAGTGATTTGTACTGTGGCCTCTAATGAGAGAGTTTAAAAAAATAAGGAATATAAAATCACAAAAATTGAGGCAGGTGACTAAAATATATCTTCACTTTAATGGAACTATATACTCTTACCAAATATGTTTATTAAGAGTTAGGTCATTTAGCCCTGTGTGGTGTGGCTCAGGGGATTGAGCGCCAGCCTGCAAACCAAAGGGTCGCCAGTTCAATTCCCCAGTCAGGGCACATGCTTTAGGTTGGAGGCCAGGTTTCCCAAGGCAGGGCTCACAAGAGGCAATCATACATTGATAGTTCTCTCCCTCTCTTACTTTCTCCCTTCCCCTCTGTCTATAAAATATATATATATATATATATATATATATATATATATATATATATATAAAGAGGTAGGTAATTTAGGTAATTTTTATATTAATCACTCAGTCTGCCTATAAATATATATCACTTTAGGTGTCTGAGTGCTTTGTTTCACTGAAAAATGTGAATCATAAACTCAGGCCATTTTCCTCTTGAAGTTTTTATTAAAACTATTCGTATGCCACAGGAAGACATGCACATACATAAAATGCGTCACACAAATTGATATGCCTTACAAAATCTGCTAAAACCATTTACACCATGGAAATTCACAGAAACTTAGGGTAGAACAGCCTTAAAAACGATCCCTGTTAAACCTTGCAAATTCAACTATGTGATCTTTTCAGAATTTATTTTCTGATTCTCAGCAAGAGCAGAGAAAGGGCAGGGAAAGAATGAGCTCTCTATCACTTGCTGATAGTGAGTGCAAGTGAAGAGCAGTTTAAGTCTTAGGCCTCCTCCGTTTAACCAACGGCAGGACATCCAGAACTTTAAGGTTTTCTGTTTCAGATTTTCATTGGTACATTCCTCCAGCCACATAAGCTATTCTGCAAGGCCTGTTCCAGCTCGATTTCTCTGCTTTTCTCGAACAACAATGTTCTATATTTCTATGCTAGAGAAGAAAGAGTAGGTACTAATTTTAGAACTATTCATCCAGGAAATGTTGACAAGGGGGCAATATGAGCTTACAGCAGCCAAGAAAAAAGTGAATTGCAGAAAAGTTGGCCTTGCTGTTCTCTTCTATCTGTTCTGAGAAACATTGTTAGATTTCAACATGTAAACTTGTTTCTTAGAGTATCTAGGCCTCGTGGCTCATTCCATGTTATTAGATTCCTGATAATCACGCAGCTGCCTAATTCTACCAGAGTGAGCATTAGTATTGAGGGTCCTGTTTATGGACACAGACTCTAAGTGGCCAGTCATCTTGACAATAATCCCTCTTTGAAACAGAACAAAACGTGCACACAAAGCTGGCTGAGATGTGCAAAATTCTCAGTACTATCAGTCTGTTTAATTAAAATAATTCAGGAGATCTGTGGCCTAAACGTGGTGTAACTGGGAATTCAAAAATAATAGCATTCATTGAATATTCATTACATGTTGGCACTCACGTTTTCCTATGTGCTATGAGCACCTGAGCTGGAAAGGGTGCACTAGAAAGCACAGACTGCATCTGCTGTGTCTGGTACACAGCACTTAGCACACTGCAGTGAGTAACCACAGGACACGATGTATGTTTTGGTTACATCTGATGAATTTGAATTGCCCTAGTTTTCCTCATATTCCATTCAGAACAGTGCAGAAATTGCAGTGACCTTTATAAGTTTGGGATATTTATCAGGAGAAGAGAAAATATGTATACATCCAGAATCACAGAAACATGGGTACATGGAACAGATTGACAGCTGTCAGAGGACAGGAGGGTTGGGATACTGGATGAAAGAAGGTGAAGGGGTTAAGTTAAAAGGAACATCTGTGTAATGCACAGACACAGCCAACAGCCAGAGGGAAGAGGTGTGGAGGTGGGTGGAGGTGAGCAAAGAGGGGTAGTAAACTGGGGATGGAAAGAGACTCTGCTTGGGGGGGATGGGCACACCAGGTAGCACACAGACGATGTTTTATTGAATTATACCCTTGAAATCTTGTGTGGTTTTGTGAATCAGAGTCACTCCAATAAATTCAATAAAAATAAATTAGCGAAAAAAAGAATTATGATTTTAATGCATTTATAAACTCAATACAATTCCCTAAATTCTGTATCCTCATGCAAACTTTGGTGTTCTTCAGCTGTATACATATACATATATATATATATATGTGTATGTATGTATATGTATATATATATATGTTTCTAACTGTCCATATATTAGAAATATTTTATTTTTAATGTTTTGTGCAATAGTTCTATGAAATTATATTCCATGTATGCTTGAAGATTAATTAATAAAACCTGTATCTGCTAATGTTTTAATAACTGTGCCAACATTGCCTAAATTAAATTAAATATGTACATTGTTTCTAAAGACAGAATAATGTTTGTGCCTATTTTAATAAGTTTTCACAATTTATACAAATTTAACTTTATAAACCAACTAATATCCTAAATGCACTAATGAAACATATATCCAAATAATAATATAGCTGGCTCATCTAGTAACAAGCAATCACCTCCCATTAATTATTTTGAATGTCAGTTTTATAAATTTAAATTTTCACTTTAGTATGAATACACTCAAACATATAACTATATAGCTATAATTAGATGATTAAAACATTCAAATGAATAAAACCATTAGATAAAATAAGTTGAAGGAGAATTGATCACCATTTTAAAGATATTATTATTTAATATTAACATTACTATTTCACCCATTTGACAGGTTGAGAACCAGGTGCACTGAAGTTACGTGATTGCTCACTACGCAGAGCAAACATCCTGGCAGTGCTGAAGACTCTAGCTACTGGGATTCATTTCAATTCTAATAAATGAAGTAAAAGTACGTATTTCTGACGGTGTTTATAGAACAAGTGAATGGTGTAGGAGGAGGATAAAAGAAATATATGATAACAAACTACACATACATATACATATACATGGATCAAGTTGTGTGACCCATATATCCTAAGGCACTTATGGTCCAGTCAAAATAATTCACTCGAGAGTACTGGCAACTCTGGTTTCTTTGGACAACAATGCACAGCCTATAGTCCAATCACCCCTTTGAACCAAGTGCATTTTAAATCAGCAAGCAAAAAAAAAAAAGTTTTTAGAACTTATTCCAAGCAGAAGGTCAACCACCCAACAAAGCTGCAACAAGCAAGAACATTACATGGATCAGACTGCTGAGCAGCAAGCAGAGGAGGTGGCTGGGTCAGCTTCGGCTTCGAGCTGACCTGCGTCTGGCTAATAGGCAGTCACAGTGCCAGGCTCTGAAACTACAGCGCCCGTCACAAATAAAAACAAAAACAAAAACAAAGTCTCACTTGACATCCACGTCTTGTGCTGGAGCTGAATATACAGGCGGTTAAAAATGACAATGTAAATGAAGGCAAGAAACACACATAATCTAGATATACATGCATGAGTGTATATTTATATATATCTATATCCATATCTATATATATTCATGCACACATATATGGAATACACACATTCTACATGTATATTCTATATATACATAAATAAAATATATATTCAATATGTATATATTGGTATATATTGACTACATATATATTCAACAAAATATACATAATTAATAAGGCAAAGATGCAAGAAAATGAGAAGTCAGTTCCAGGACATTAAATTTAGTGACAAGCTTGCTGATTTTCAGACCAAATCCATTGTAAGAAAAAATGAACATTTTAGAATTGAGGATAGTGGCAATGTAAGATGTTATTGTACTCAATATTAGATGCTAACAATTGATGTCTATTCTTAGGAAACAGCACAGGGACTTGGGCCTGGGAATTAAAAATACCAGGTGGCCAGGAAGCTAAGACCAGGTGGTCAGAAGGAACAGGGAATTAGGCTGGCCACACAAATATCACCACCCCTTCACACTACTCCAAAAAACAGAGGTAGCGTATTTCATCACCAATCTTACCTAAGCCACTGACCCGCAGGCATAGGCGATCAAGGTTTGACCGCTACTTGACCTTACTAGGGTGGTAATGAGTAGTCCTCGGCCTTGCGGGCGATAAGTGCAAGCCAAACATAGTTACCAGGCAACACAACGCTGAAGCGGAAAATTCCACAAGCCTGCCTTTTTTCATAAACTCACGTTTTTTTCAAAAAGCCTTGCACAAGCCCACTTTGTCCCCAGCTTATAAAAGCAGCCAATCAGAACCCCTGCCCCACCCCCATCCACTGCCAGTTCAGAGGAAGTTCTTTTTCTCTGTGCTGCCTCCCCTGTGCAAAAGCTTAATAAAATCTGTCTGGAAATTCCTCTGGGGTTGTCTCTTGATTTGTATCTTGGGAAACTAGGAACCCCAATGCCAGTAACATGTTTTACAACAACAAATTTCCCACTTATGAGGGAAAAAGCTCTGCTTTCAAGATATTGGAATTGATTCATTGCTTTTGATTAGTCTGCCTACGGAAAACCCATCGAAGTGCCAGATATACACTTAGTTTACCTTTATATCCCTTATTTACAATTTCGATTATTAGGCTAGCATTCTACCACATTTAACTTGAAAAGGCACTGCATAAAAAATAAGCGATAAACATTACAATGCAGATGTTGTACTATTAAAAGTCTCTAAATGTGAAACAGTGAAGGGAATTAATTAAATTGAGTCAGAATTTGAGATGGTAGAACAAAATTGTTTCAATTTCTTAAGATGTTATTTGGAACTTTAATACAGGAGAGATAATCCTCACTCAGAGAGAGAGATGACTTTTAGGACGTTTGTGAAAGGGTTAGGTGACTGGCTTAAAATGTGTACTGTTTGTAGGCATGGAAATGTCATTGTGTCAGTCTCAATTACAGTGTATTTCAAATTCTAAAGACAGGTTGTGGTTGCCTTCAGAAATATTCATTGTGTTCTTTTTTTTTCAATAAAATTCACATTTATGTTAAAGGTTTAAATAACATTGTACCAGATTTTATATACATTTGTAACTGTTCACAATGACTTGATCAGCTCAAAGTTTAAATGATGTGATTAAAGTATTCCTTTAAAGAGATAAAATCAGGCTTCAAATTCAAACAATGAAGTTAATCTGTGGCCCCTTTAAGATCACTTACTCTCTCTGAACTCAGCATACAAAATGATCCTGTCCCATTTGATGTCTAAAGTATCTTAAATATCTAAAATTTAACCTTGCCATTGTTTCAAATATACCTTAGAAGCACCATGTATTCACTTATAGAGTTGCCCATATTAAATAAGGAAAGTCATGTTAAAGAGCTGCATGTGTCGATTCATCGCATAATAAGAATTCTGAGGTCACTGTTTTTCATGTAAAATGGGCACTTGGCCTTACATAAGCCTCTGGTCAATAGAAGCGTAGACTCATTTGTAAGGAAACATTTTCTTTACTTACCCGAACGTAGGGGGGAAAGAACAACTCTGCAGTTGGAATGTTTCTTTTATGCATTTCACTGAGTTTTTGTATTTTATGACGCAGAAAAGCAGTACTACCATATAAAATTACCTAGATGTGTGAATTTTTTAGTGAATAGATTGTGTGTGTGCCTCTACTCTTATGAAGAAAGGGATGTCATGGGTTTAATGCTCATTATTAGTAGTAGAAAAAAGAACAGCTTTTAAATATATTTTATAAAATATTTTTTTATTCTATGACTATGACTTTAAATTAAATAATACAATTTATGTAGCAATGAAATGTATTGTGATATAGAGAAAAATACTACCTAGGTGAAAGCCGGCTATTTATTTTACTGCTCTGAGTCCAAGAGCTGATTCTGACATAGATTAAACATTAATTGAGAAAAGCATACTGTCAAGACAATTTATATAAAAATAGTAGATTGGAAGATCTTCAGAACGTCATGACAGCATGTGATGTCTTGAACAAGACTTAGAAAAACATAAAGCACAACATAAAATTAATTAATTTGGCCACATCAAACGCACAAATTCTGTAAGTGTTTAAACGAAGTGAACAGACAAGACACACGTTGGATTTATAAAGAAGGCATTTATGCCCTGGCCAGGCAGCTCAATTGGTTAGAGAGCTGTCCCCATATGTTGAAATTGCAGGCTTTGATTGCTGGTCAAGGTTCACCCAGGCATCAACTGATGTGTGCATAAGTGGAACAACAAATCAATTTTCCCTCTCTCTCCTTTCCCCTCTCTCTTAAAATCAATCAAATTTTCTTAGAAAAGGTATTTACGATCCATATAACTGACAACATAGATTCAAACTCTTAAAAATTACATCAAAGATGCAGAATCCTTCTGATCATCAAGATCATAAAATAAACTGATGAAACAGTTCACCCGGCATTTTTGCGAAAATGTAAAAATCTGAAGGTAAATTTTAATTTTACTGGAGTTTTTAAAATCGATTATACACGGCAATAATTTGATCTTGCTTATATTTAACTGGATATCCAGTTGCGCAGACTTTACTATTCATATTTTTTAGTCTTCCTCTCAGGCACAATCAAGGTCAAATGCATACACATACACACTCTTACACACATCCAAACAGACATTCACCGCTATAGATTTTTTAATCTATTGGTATGTTGTTTCTATTCTCTCTACGCCATCATTGTCAATATTGTACTATTTCTTGAAAAATTTTTACTTCTAATAAGGCCAGTTTTACACTATATGCACCTTGAAACTTTCCAAATCTTCACTGTTAAAAAAGATTATTACACCAAATTGTTAAGATTTGTTAATGATCTTATAGGAGTCATGTTGACAACCAGATGGGTGTTGTTTCAGTTTTTTGGGTTTATTATCTAGAGCATCATTAAACTATAGTTTATCTACCTTAAAAATAAATAAAACCACATCAGTTATGAGTCCCCTCTAGCAATGAAGCCATACCTCTGCACTTCTTTACTGCAAAATCTTTGAAAGAGAAGTCCACAATTATTTTTCTTTTCTTCTTTTTTTAAATCTGGAATCACTCCAAAACCCATTTGTAGAAAGAAGGTGATTGAATGAGACTTTGTCAAGGATACCACTCACCTGGAAATTATTGCAGCTCATGGCTAATTCTCACTCCTCATATAATTTCACCTATGAGCAGTATTTGATACGACCGATCACTCTTTCCTTCCTAAAACCTTATGTTTTTTTCCTACTTTCTAGGACATTATACTCTGTTTTTTCTGCTTCACTGGTTAGTACTTTCCAGTTTCCTTTGCTAGATTCTCATTCTATCTGTGACCTCTATGTATTCGAGTATTACAAAGCATAGTCTTAAGGTCTCCCCTTTTTTTCTCATTGAACCTCAAGGCTTTAAACACCATCTATGAGTTAACTGTTCCCACTTTGTATTTCCACTAAACTTCCCTTGAATTCCAAACTCATTTATCAAAATTCCTACCAGAACTTGTTTTTGGATATCTATAAGCATCTCAACTTAAACCTGATACACTCTTCCCCTGTGCCCAAACAAATTCTCTTTAAATTCTATCTAAAGTAATAAGAACAAATTTATAATTCTAGTTGCACAAATCAAGTCTGCACAAATGCCCCCCACTGCAAATAAAAACACTGGGATGTTAGATTTTATGGTCATTTGATTTCTATCACATAGAAGAAACTATGGCACCTTGAAGTAGTAGTAATCATTAAACCTGATTATCTTTAGATATTTATTTGTCTTGAGGATTCACATATTTCCAGGCATCTGAGACATCGATGATTTATTCAATAGAATACTCAATATTTTTTATATTGTGTCCTGCATTTGATTTTGTTACTCCTTTTTCCTCAGTGTTGTAAATTAAATTTTAAAAATCCCCTTAGAAAAGGAAAGTACTTTGCAGTTTATAATATTCTATTTATGGTTATAGTGGTTCTTCTGCATCTGTGGAAACCATTTTTAAATATTTGGGGGTAAACACATAAAAGTTGTCATTTGTATGCATAATAAGCATATCAAATACAAATGAACAAATAACAATGTCGGCTTAATTACAAAGAACTGTAACTGTTTTAATAACAATTGTATATGTGAACATTAACTCTTGAAATGGGAGTGAAGATGGAATGAGAAGGATGCTTTACAGCCTACCTATAATCTTATACCTCCTTAAAATTCTGACATGGTTTCTAAGAAATGAAATTTCTCCTTGCTATTAAGAAAGTATTGGAATTTTTATGAAGTGTACACAAATGTCAATGTCAATATTGAAAAAAAAATCTTCACATTTTGCCCACAAGATGATGAAATATGTTAAAGTTAGTCCTAGCTCAATAACCAGTGTGGCTGGAAATCTATTAAGAGATAACATCGACCTACAAAGTAGGGAAAAACCCATCTATAAAATCCTGTCACTTGCCTTGGCTCTTTGAAAGTTTAATAAGGTTCTTTCTGTTGTGTGAGTACAAAATATTTGCTAAACAAATTGGTATATCTTTGCTTGTTAAAAAATATATTTATAGAGTCTCCAAAATTTGAAAGATGCATCTACTGACTTATAAAGATTTAGAAAGCACTTAAGTAAATCTAAGGGAATTTTAAAATTTCCCCCCAAATAAATCTAGCTTCAAATGCTATAAAAAGGTATTCTCTTAAAAGTTTCAGACACTTATCTTTGTTTAATTACACCCCCTTTTTAAATCAAAATTAAGACTCTGGCCACTGTTTCTGTGGATTGGAATGTGATACTATATTTGGGGGGCTATTATTCAACCCCATACAATCCTTTTCTGTGTTTAAAAATATAATGGCTACATGATTTATGTATTATTTGGGGCTCTTCACACATGAAAACCAGTAGGAGATAGAGAGGGAGGGGAAAGGGAGGAAGGGAGAAAGGAGAAAGAGAGAAGTATTTTGAGAAGTTGACACACGTGCCTACGGGAACTGGTACGCCGGGCGGATCTGCAGGGCGGATGAGCAGGCGGGGCGCCCAGGGGAGAATGTGTGCAGCTGTTGGAATGTGAGGGCAGGTAGGTGCAACTGCTGCTTCCCCCGAGGTCTCAGTCTTTCCTTTTCTTTTGTATCATAGTTGTCCATCATCATACACCTCCCTTAAACCTCCTTCCTTCTCACAGTAACCGCACTGCTGTCCATGTCCATGAGTTCTTTTCTTATTGTTTAATTCCTCCACCCCTAACCTCTCCATAGCTATCAACCTGCTCTCTGTGAGTCTTTCTCTATTTTGCACGTTAATTCAGTTTGTTTATTGGATTCCACAAGTGAGTGAAATTATGTGGTATTTGTCTTTCTCTTATTTCACTTAGCATAATGTCCTCCAGGTCCATCCATGCTGTCATAAGCATAGCAACAGTGATTCTGAGAAGGAAGAACAGAGTTGGAGGAATCACCCTACCTAATATCAACCTATATTCTAAAGCCATAGTAATCGAAACAGCATGTTACTGGCATAAGAACAGACACATAGATCGATGGAACAGAATAGAGACCCTAGAAATAAACCCACACCTTTAGAGTCAATTAATACTTGATAGAGGAATCAAGTGCATACAGTGGGCTGAGATAGTTAATTCAATAACTGGTGGTTGGAAAATTGATCATTCTTTTCTTTTAAGACCTTCGACTGATTTAGTGAGGCTCACCACATTATGAAAGGTAATTTGCTTTACAAAAAGCCTACTAGTTTACATGTTAATTTTATCTAAAACATACATGAACAGAGGTATCTAGACTGATTTTAGACAAAATACCTGGGTAGTGTGTCCTAGCCAGGTTGGCACATAAAATTAACCATCACAACTTATCTCCACAATTTCATATGTGTTTTTTGTTCAGGTCTACCTGTTCTTTTTGGCTAGTCCTTCTATCTGCTTATGTTCTTTCTTTATAACATTTTATAGACTTAAAAAAAATTTTGTTCATGCTGAAGAGTCTGTGTGCCCATTGTTTATTTTGATTTCTAAGGCTACCTTACTTGTATGGCATTTTCTCAGAGCTTTTTAATTGTGATCTCATCTTTAGCCAGGAATGTTTCCTTTCTGTGAGGACCTCATTTGCTTGTGGACTTTTCCTATGTACTGCTTTAATTTTTTTCTGAAATTCTTGTACTATAAAATAGTACTGTAAATACGGTCTTCATACCCTCAGATATTAATTTCTCAGAGATGTTTGTTTGTTTGTTTGTTTGTGATTTGTTTTGTTACATGGGGTAAGATCAGTCCTTGCTTTAGGACAGTTTTATTTTCATCAGAATTCTTGATACTCTGTAATGGAAAGTTTTTTGTTCATCAAACACTTTATTTCTTTAGGCCAGTTTTCTCCCACTTGAGGAGTCAGTTGTCTCTTGTGACTCATCTCCCAGAACCAATCTCTTTTGTTCCTTGAAAAGGAAAATACAAAAAAGGATCTTACATGTAATTTTTGTAGAAACAAAAATTTTTGTAGAACTACAACTTATATCTAGTTTTTGTAGGTCAGTTTTGTTTCATGTAGACTGGAGAGAGAAGAATACTTCCCTGGTATCCATTCTAGAAAACAGAGGAATGGAACTATAAAGCTAACAACCAAATTGGAATTTTATGGTATATGCCAAAGACAGACCCAAAGATTTGTACTCTCTAACCTAGGTCAAGATCACAAACTGTGGCCCACGGCCAAATCAAGACACCACTCACTGTGGTAAGTAGAATATTAGAACATACCTGCATGCATTAGTTTCATGTTACTAATAGAGAATCGAGTCATTGAAACAAAGACATATGACCCATGTAACTTGAAATATTTACTTTCTTTAAAAAAATTTTAGTGCCCCTTCCCTCAAGGCTTATTAGAGAAAAGAATGAGGGGTCCATGAAGCAAGAAGGGAAAACTCTCTTATTTTTCAGACTGGGAACTGTTCTCTAGGAGTGGCTTTTTTGGTTCACCAATGTTCACAAAGAACGTCCCTGGAACTGTCAGTTGTCACGGCTGTGACATGGTGTACTACTTTTTCTTTTCCAGATTACCATCCATGGGCAAAACTTAAATAATTTCACTAACTCGGCTTACAGGGATACAATCCAAACCCATTAGAGTCTAAGGGGAATTAAAATGTCTGACATGGCATATCGGGTGTAGCTTTTGTGCCTTAGTGTGTCTTCCATAAATCAGTGTGTCTTGGACAAAAGGTTTGGGCATCCCTTCATAGGTATTTTCCCTCTTAATGTTCAGAACAGTGTTCCAGGTGTCACACTAATGTTCCCAGTTTCTAACAGCCCACAGCCTACAGTAAAATCTAATTTCTCAGAGGAGGGAAGGTCAAGGTAGACTACAGCAGAAACCTAGAATCATTTCAATTTCATATGTTAAGAACACATATTTCTTAATAGAGTAGATTGCAAGTGTATGGTGCTTTTTTAACTTCAATTTGGTATACTTTCCTAAAAAATATCAAAATTTAATAGCCATCATAGCACACCAAGTATCCAATATCATATTCTCTCTCAAATAATCATTGTACCTTACTGCTTTCCCGGGACTTTAGAGCACAGGTTTGACCAATGAGAACCCTTTCAGTCAGAAGTCTAATAAGAATAATGCAGTCAACGTAGGGGGAGATGATGTCAACTTAGAGTAACAACTTGGTCTGTGGTGCACCTAGGAATTTATCATGCCTAAAAACAAAAGTATCAAAATGTCCTACAAATGTATTTCATAAATATGACATATCTCTAGGAGTGTATAACAGTAAAAAAAAATCTGATGCCTAATGCTACATCCCCCCCCCCCAAGAAAGTCATGGATTTTTTTGTTTGTTTTTTGGTGAGGGAGAAAACATTGGGTGAACAACTCTGTAAAATCCCTCTCAAAATATTTCCTCAGTGTGTCCTTTTCACTCTCCACTACTGCTGAATGCCTCATCTGTTCCCTAATTTTCTGTCCTTCCCTCCTGGTACCCCTTTCCCTTACTCTCACTCCTCTCTTCTTCCAGTTCCTCATTCTGTCCCTCCTCTGCTCATAGCTGTTATGCACAATTTTAACCTTCTAACTATTGTCGTTTTATACTGCAGCCCCTTGGGAATCATTGTCTTTCTCCTTTCTGTTTTTGTTTGTGTGTGTATGTGTGTTTGTTTTGAGATGTTGCTATTGGAACTTTAGAGATTAGGTCAGATATTCTGTTTCACAAGTAAATACTAAAGCCTTTTTAAAATTATGTTTTAGTTGTCAGCAGTACTATCTCATGCGTGCTGCATACATTTCTCTGCTCCATAAAGCAAGCCATACAAAGTCTCCTAATTATTTTTTTAAAAAAATGCTGTGCATAAAGAAAGTTTCCAGGGAATCTTAGGAGATTATTTATAAAAATATAAGGATGGTATGAGTTATAGAGATCTACAAAGTTTACATGCTTTATGGTGATTTTAATGGTTCAATAGGAATACTGCATTTTTTTACTGAAGATAATTCATTCACCCTGCGGTTTGCATCAGTGCTAATCAATGGCAATTATTTAAACATTTACTTTAAGAGCTTTGGAGAGGTTAAAGTCCATAACACAACTGAGGAAAAGGTACAGCAATTTCCCACATAACCACGGCCCAGCACGTGCATAACCACCCGAATATCAACATTTCCCACCAGACTGGTGCATTTGGTATAATCAATGAACCTACACGAACACATCAGAATCATCCAAAGCCCATAGTTGAAATTAGAGGTCACTCTTGGTGTTACACATTCGATTGGTTTGAATAAGTGTACTAACCATTATGGTGGCATACACAGTATTTTCACTGCCGAAGAATTCTCTGTGCTCCATCAGTGTATCCTTCCGCCACGACCAAGCCCTCGGCAACCACTGGTCTTTTTATTGTCTCCGTAGTTTTTCCTATAGTTGGAATCTACAGTAACTAGCCTTTTCATATTAGCTCTTTTACTTAGATATATGCATTTAAGTTTCATGTATGTCTTTTCGTGGTCTGATAGCTCATTCCTTTCTAGCACTGAATCATATTCTATTATTGTCTGGATGTACCACAGTTTATCCATTCACTGGCTGAAGGACATCTGGGGGGATTTTTATTATTCGTGTACATTTTGAAAAGCAGTCACCACTTATAAAGTCTCTAGCTTACAGGCAATTGAAGGACACATATGAAATATGCACATCTATCATTTTCTAGAGGTAATGGAATCAATTAAATATTATGAAAATTAGTTATACTATGGTTTTATTGATAAAATTATCTATTTTAAATGGAAAATGACAAAAGTAATTTTTAAAATGATTTTTAAAAGGGAAGAAGTCAAAACTTAAATGTGTAACTGATCAACTATATAGTGTGTTGACATGAAGTTGTATTATATAATTAGTTGGTAATATTTCCTTTTTTTCGTATGTACTGGTTTTTCATACTACAGAATCTTATACATAATATTCCCTATATTTTCAAATATGAGTTAAGTAGAAACAAGATTACTTCAAAATTATTAAAAAGTTGTGAATCATTATGTTCCCCTATATTTCAGACCTGTTGAGAGTTTAACTATTAATCTCTACAAAGGCAAACTCGATGTTTTGATGAATAATTAATGTATTTCAGTTTATCTCTAATTAGGGTAAAAGCTACAGACAGACATTTCACATGTACCTTCTTCACATTATTATTACTAGCATCATAATTTTATGCAAAGATAATATACAGAAAAGTATATATAATAAAAAGATGAGATTTCATCACTAAAAGTTTTTATAGCTACATAAAATATACAATACCACGTTGAAGGTGAACACTTTATTTTAGTTGTTTCTCACCTTGTTGATCTGGAAACTGATATTTCAACATTCTAGAGTGAGTTACTTTACAGTTGATAATACAATCTAATATTTGTCATATAATATAGCTACATCATTTCTACCTCCTCAAAAACAGTGTTCATTGCTAAATAGCAAAGCTTTTCATGTGTTGAGAATATCATGAGATTTGCTGGATAAATTAACTGCTTTGCAAATGGCATAAGAAATGTCACATTTCATGAATCAGAGTTAACAAGATCTAAAAAATGATATGCCACAATTTTCACAGTGCATTATAGGAATATTCTGTCTGAGTATATTGCATGTATTTATGATTAAATTTTAAAGCATCAGCAAAGAATCTCCAGCAAATTTTAGAAGTGATTTTACCAAGATAACTCTAAATATTAATACATAAGAGGTTTCTTTTGATATGCATGAGCAGTTGCTAGGAAATATCAAGGAATATATTTTGCCTACAGTGTACCAATTTCTTAACTTTCATGACATTTTTAGCCTTCATTTTCAAGTGAGGTGTTTATTTTATATTTATTCCAAAAGGCGGTGGCAATTGCCTTAGGTGTTCTGAATGTATTTATCAATATAGAAAAAGTTATGCATTCTCAACATTCCATAAATACAATGCTCATGAGACCTATTACAATTCTGTTTATACGAACTAACTTTGTCAAGGGGATTTTTTGGTTTTTTATTATCTTATTTTTGAAATACTATGTCTGAATAAAAAATATGAGTTAAGTAGAAACTCATATTATTCTATATAAACTAACTACATGTAGTTACTTTACATAGAAATCATGTAAACTAAATACAACATTTTTTTTCTTTGATTTCCTTAAATTATTCAACTAAAGTAATTTACTAGTAGGAATAAAACCTGCATTTCATGGAAACAGTTATCCCTACATGATAAAAACCCACTATCGGGTTGGACAAAAAGTTCGTAATGTTTTTGTCTCATAAAATACAATACACAGCCCTGGCTGGTGTAGCTCAGTGGATTGAGCGTGAGCCTGTGAACCACACGATCACAGTTCGATTCCCAGTCAGGGCACATGCCTGGGTTGCAGGCCAGTTCCCAGCAGGGGACTCACAAGAGGCAACCATACATTAATATTTCTCTCCTTTTCTCCTTCCCTTCCCCTCTAAAGATAAATAAATAAAAAATCTTTAAAAAAACATTAAAAAATACAATACACATTTTTCATTTTCACCATTAACTTTATTTCTTGGATATTTGAGCATGTCAGCTGTCTGCTGCTTTCAGTTTCTAGTGAGTAGAGGCCAGCGGTGCTGCTCCTATCTTCCAATGCATAAGACAGCCCCGCAGCCAAGAATTATCTGGCTAAAATGTCAATAGTACCAAGAAACGTCGCAAACTTTTAACACATTCGATCAGTCATAGCACCTTCCCCACATACTGCACACATCTTTTTCTTTTTTTTGTTTCAGTTGTATCTTTACCTTTCTTGAAATAAGAAAGCATAATGCAGCAAAAATGTTGCATATTTTATTCCATCTTCAATAATAAAATGGCTGCACAAAAAAATCACCAATAAAAAAAATGTGTTCAAGTACAGCTGTCTCCATCTTCCCCCCACTACTTTTTCCTGACCCACCCACTCCGCCTCTCAATCCTTCCCGCCTTGGGCTTTGGCCATGGCTCCTTGACAACCCTTCCCGTTCTTTCCCCCAATCCAATTCTGATAAGTTTTTTTAAATGAATGCTGATATGACAGCTGTCACAATACAGTCAAACACAACTGTTTTCAATGATATTAAAGACAACTAAGTGCTACTAGAGCCATCAGTATGGAATAAATAGAATGAGCTATTTGGCCAATTCAATGGAATTTAAGTAAGAATATTCCTTGTTTAAAAACATGGTCAAAACCTATAACTTTTTTTTCTCAAATCAATTTTTTCTTTAGTTTTTCCTTTTTATTGGGGTAACAATGGTTAAAAAATTACGCAGGTTTCAGGTGCACAATTTCATAACTTGTCATCTGAACACTGTATCGTGTGCTCACTTCTCAAGTCAAGTCTCCCTTCATTATCATTTATCCCCTTGTACCTTAAAGAAGATAATAAAAGTAGAAAACAGCTGGCTAATAATATAAATTCATCCTAGAGAAACTTAAGGAGAATATAATTTATATAGTTAATACTTTCCTGAAATAATTAATTTACCCTTTTTTCTCCATGCACATTATTTTATAATGTCTTCCATATCATCTTGATCTTCATAATCCATCCAAAATAATCAGACTTGTGCACGTTTAGTAGCTATTACGTTGTTACAATGATAACAGTGCACTAAGTAAATAATTGATTATGGCATCCCATACACTTGCTAAATACTTCTTTTATCTTTATGTCTAAAAATAACCTGTTTCATGATAACATCTGGAACCTCTTTATAAATAGAAATTCATTGCCCATTGTTGAAGCTAAACAAAGTACTTTGCTAATAAGCTAATGAGTTACAATAAGTGTTTATCTTAAATGGAAATTACTCAGACTATGGTACTGTTTTTAGATGCTACCTGACAACGGTTATAAATATTCACTAAGAAATTGTAGGCCCTGATTAAACAAACTACACTGTGAGTTGCCTGCACACACAATTGCTTACACTCATAATTTAGGGGTCATTTTGAATGCTGCTCTTAATAATAACAAAGAACATTTTTGTGTTATCTTCGAAAACCTCTTCTAACGTGTATAATTTAGCTTCTCCCATGCCTCATCATCTTTCTGGTAGCAGGTGGAGAGCATTACTATTAATACAATTACCAAAATGCCCTGGATCTTATACACAGCGTATAAAACAGTCACCTCAGTATGAAATATGAGTTAGCTCTGAGAGCTCCTGCAGCGTGTTTGTGTGCTATGATCCATGACTTGTCTTGGTTGAACCCGCCTCGGCTGTGTGCTTGTGTCACTGTTGATCGGTGTACTGTCACATCTTATGAACACCTTGATATGGATATCCGTGTCATATGAATACTATATGAATGGTATTGATGCTTCAAATACCAGAACTGTATACTGTGAATAAGAGGAGGAAAGCCTCACTTTTCAATCACTAAACACCCTGGGCCATACGAGAAGCTGATTCCTAATTTATGCTGTGGAATGAATTAGCATATCAGGAAATGCCCTAATAATTAGCAGTCATCTTTATTTTTATTTCTTCCTTCTCCACCTCTCTTCTTCCTCGTTTTCCCTCCCTCCTTCCCTTGCTTCTTTCCTTCATCCTTCCTTCCCTTCTTTTCTTTCAATTTTTAAATATTATTGGGATTTTTCGTATGTTGCTATCAGAGGTCTTTCTTGCTCTGGCTTCAATACTCCCTAGTGATCAGGGTTGCCTTTTCTATACCCTGAACAGATTTTCCCTGAAAGGCATATTTTGAATTTATAGTTTATCCTGTAACATTTTACTGACATCAGGGGACAAAATATGGTCATGAAAACCATGTTTTATATTAAAAAAATAATTCAATGAAGCAAATTTAATTCAATGAAGAAAATGTAAAAGAGAAAATAGTATTGGTCTGGCCAGGTGAGTGAGGGCTAAGAATTGACATTTGGGTTTAACACGTTTCAGGTTATTGTCAACAAAGTACTCAATGTGGGCATGCATGTGTGAATGTGTACTAACATGAAAGAAATGATGTCAGTTGAACAGTCAAGGAAATGATACAGTTGAATTTGAAAAAAATGAGAAACAGAGAGATTGAGAAATTAAATGATTAGTTAGATGCATAGACAAGAGGAAATAGGTTCTGTGACAAGAAGAAAGGATGGCAGTAAGTAGGAAAAGAGATGTTTTACTTCTAGTTATGGAAAGAAAGGAAGAGAACATGGCTACTGATGTTGAAAAATTAGTGAAATTTTTTCTCAGTAAACCAATAAACAGAGAATGCTACTCATTAAAAAAGGAAATGTGGTCACCCAAAGCAATGAAGACTATGGGAGTTATTTAACAAACTTGGGGGAGAAGAGAAGGTCTAGAATACATGGATAATAAATAGATTGTGATATATGCTTACTGGGCACCACATTAGTGTTGGATTCACTCAAACTCAGTGGATAAGGAAGTGAAATGAAGCCAGTTAATCTTTTTTTGTCTCATCCCTATGTAAGCATTGAGTCAGAGTAAGTAGAGATATCTATTTAGACAAAATTTCTAGTTTTCCACTAGAAATAGAAGTCACTTAACTTGAAACTAGATACAAAACACTAGTTATAAAATATTAACAAAGGATACAGGCTATACAAAGATCAAAATGTAGAAATAAAAGGATGAAAAATAGTAAAAAGTTGTGAGATGAACAAAATTTAGGTTCTCATTTGGGGAAGACATCTAAGGATTATTTCATTTGTGGTATTCTGTGGAGCAAGGTAGAAAGATATTGAAATTGAAATAATGGAAAGGTTAAAGTGATTTGCAACTTTATATTCAACTATAGGAATGAGAATGTAATGTTAGATAAAAACAAAATTACTGAATGACGAATTCAAGAAATGGGAAGTGGAGAGTATTGGAAGGAAGGGCAGCTGTAAGGATATCAGCATCAGCCAGATATATGATCAGAATGATGCGAGTAAACACAGACCCGGGAGTTAAAATGTTGACTGAATGAAGGCCATTAACTAGGGGATCTAAGGGTGACTAGAATAATCAGGCATACGGAGTACTATGACCTGCCGACATGTGACTCAACAATGGGAGTGCTTCTCAGAGAAAGGGAAAGCATTGATTTGAAAGCAGCAAGGAAGACACGTTGCATTGACCTAATCATTTGAAAAGTGTGGAGAAAATGTAGTTAAGGTTTTTGAAACCAAGAGAATCCACATACCCAGGAAAGAGCCATTTTGTGGTTAGATCAAGAGGAAAAAAAAGATGGTTAGTAGAGTTTTATAACATAAGCGATTTTGCAGACAACTGATTATTAGTTTCAATGGATGTAAAGATTCAATTCAGGAGAAAAGGAAGATAGGGTCATAAGGAGGGAATGGAATGCTAACCTTAATGGGTGTTCGAGTGCATAAGATGAGGGGTGACTGGAGAGTTTTAGGCTTCTTGTGGTGGTTTGCATAATCCAAAATGAAGGACAAAAATGTGGTATCTGGTGTTCTCAAAGCTGATGTATTTGATGAATTGTAAATATAATAGTAGTACTGAGTGACATGTGAATCTTGTCAAGACAGCCCTTTGTCCTACAGTCTCTTATTGACTCTTGCTAACAGGTGTCTGGTGATCAGAGAAGTGGTAATGGGAGTTACCTGGGAACATAGGGCCCCTAGTGACATCCAGTAATGAAGGAGGAGAAACCAGTTAGTGTGGTAGCCTTACACATCTAATGTAAGGAAATGGAAATAAAGGGGATGCATTCACCCTCTGATTTGATAACTTTTCAGCAATAATAATCTTAATCCTAAACATTAGATATATTCAAGAAAGAAGGAGAGCAAGTATGAAAACCTTTTTGTGGGAATTTGCTCTAAATAGGAGAGAAAAATATAATAAGAGCTAGAGATATATGTGATGTATTTGCTAGCCAATGACAAACAACTGAGTGCAAACCTTGAGACTCCTTTGCAAAATTTTTTAAAGTCCATATAAAGGACATCAGATAATGTCCTAAACCACTGTGATTCTCAGTGCAGAAGAGAATAGATAGAAGACCATTAGAAGCATTTGCGTATGTCTGTGAATCTCACCTTGTTTCCTCAGTTGATAAGTTGAGAAAAGAAAAACCATAAAAGTCATCATGTGTAGACAGACGCTCTGCTGAGTCTGTGTGTGCTGATGAAGACTGCTACAGTCTTCTTGTCTATGGAGTTCATGCATAATTTAGTTTCCCCTGGACTTGCAGACGGCCTGGGTATAACACAGTTGTCTAGATTTTTAACTCTATGAAATGGGAACTATACTCTGTTGTGATCATTGCTTCTGTCACTGTGAATTTGTGGGGAGTTTTCTACCTTATTAGCAACACTCTTTTTGTATTTGCGTAAGAATACTAATTACTTAAAATAACCCAAGGCTTCAAATGTGCATACTTTCATTGAACTAACACTGGTGGCATTTTTATAGCCTCACTGCACGTGGACACTGTCATCTGTCATCACTGACACTGTACCCATGCTGATGGTACTGGCTCGCATTCATCTCCAAGTCTCCTGTCTCTTTTGTGCACCATTTAAGTTAGGAAGAGAAATGTTAGTTTATATTAAAGCTAAATCATGCAAATTTATTTCATTTCCCATGATTACATAGATTTTTTATATAAAATTGAGGAATGTAGAGAATCACAGTTATGAAGAAAACCATAATTGTATTAAATATATTTGGGACTCTGCTCTTATATCTTGCAAACATCAAAAGCTCTGTACTGACAGGATGATTTCAAATCATTCTCACATTCGGTAATCAGACTGATGTTTTAAAATCAGGATGCAATAGCAAAAAGAAAAGAAGGGATTAAGGCAATATTTTGTGCTTGTCTTGAAAGCTGGGTAGATTGTAAGGTATAATTTGTTTGATTTCACATTTCTAACCTTGAACTAAGAAACAAAACAAAATGAAAAATGAAGTATGACATGCAAGCTATTTTTTTTCCAGCCAGCGTACACCTTGAGTGACTTTTATAACAAGAGGGATTTTGTTCCCTGTGCATCGTGTCTGTTCTCTTATTATCAGTTATTTTTCAGTTCTGTGTCTTCTTTCGTCCTCATTTTTTGTGTGGTAACTTGGTAGAATATTTTTCTGCCATTAAAAAATATAGAACATTTTACTCTATAAAAATAACCCCTTTCTTACAAGGATGGTGCCTCCAGCAATAAAATAAGTTTTCAGGCTGTGTTAAAAAATTCTTTAATCTTCCAAAGTTTTTGTTTTAGTGTGCTCGTATGTTTTGAAGTAACTCAAACATTTTCTCTAAAGTTAAAAATAAACCTAAATGTATAATAAATTTCTGCCAAGGTTTCAGTCGTAACTCTTTAGTATAAAAATATGATTTTAAATTCCAGTTCTGCGAGGATCTACATCTTTATTCTTTGGCAAGTTATTTTCTTCTCTGTCCCTCAATGTTCTCTTTGATTAAATAACAAAGATAATGCTTAACTTTATTAAAAAACCATAAATACTCAATTAGGGTGATATACTCTTTAGAAGGCAAGAAAGGATTAGATATATAAAATATGGCTTAAAAGGTACGTATACATATTGCCTCCTCAGTTTGATCTGAATGGGTTTAATTTGAAATTAATTCTTTGAAAGACTGTAACAGAAATCATAACAAAGTGTTATTTTAATGATTTCATTAAAATCCAGCATTAAAGGTTAGCCTTTTCTTAACCAGAGAGGTTGACTTTACAACCCAACTGCTGAAAAAACATAATTTTTCATGACAAAGAAGAGTATGAAACACTGCAAATGTGTTTACTTAACAAATACATTCAAGAACTTCGTATGTGTTGGGCATTATGTCCTGAAGTGGGCATATATTAGGGAATGAAACAGGCATTGTCTGTCCCCTTGTAACATTTAGTGTGATGAAACTCAAGATGGAGTGATCAATGAAAAGAATGCAAATCAACAAAAAATGAATGTAATTTTAAAAACTAATTAAAACTAATTTAATTTAAAAACTAATTAAAAATTAGTGTAAGTTGCCTAATTAAAAGTGGAAGATGCTGAGGTAGAGATTAATAGAAATAACAAGTCTTCTTAGAATAGTCAAGGTAGACAGAGGTCAGAAATTTAAGTATTGATAAATCAGCAATTTTTCTTTATTAAAAAGTTTCATTTTAGCCCTGGCTGGTATAGCTCAGTGAGTTGAGTGTGGGCCTGCGAACCACACGATCGCGGTTCGATTCCCAGTCAGGGCACATGCCTGGGTTGCGGGCCACTTCCCGGCGGGGGACTCACCAGAGGCAACCATACATTGATGTTTCTCTCCTTCTCTCCTTCCCTTCCTCTCTAAAGATGAATAAATAAAATCTTTTTTAAAAGTTTCATTTTAAAGTAGTTAACTAACAGAATTTAAAATATTTCCTTTATTTGTTGGTTGATATTTTCATTTACTTTCCCCACAGAATTCTAGAAAAATGTAATATTTTAAGGGGATTGTTTTATTCAACACCTCATTATGCTGTTCTACAAGAGAATATATGTGAATGGAACATTGTGTTAACATTTTCTCCTTTTATTTAGGATTATAAGCAAGAAAAATTTCATATGTACTCCTGAGATCAACATTTTATCTTAGTAAAAAAGAACAAATATGGATACTAACGGTAACTTTAGTATTGGCAAAACATGTATTTGTTGGTGTGGTGCACAATTTTAGTAGTTAGTTTATGTGTGCCATGAGATGAAAAAGGTTGAAAATCGTTGGGTGAGTGTGTTGGAGCAAGTGTCAGAAGTTCCCTGGGGCCCTGGCTGGTGTAGCTCAGTGGATTGAGCGCGGGCCTGCGAACCAGATGATCGCGGTTCGATTCCCAGTCAGGGCACATGCTTGGGTTGCAGGCCAGTTTCCGGCAGGGGCCAGTTCCCTGCAGGGGATGCACGAGAAGCAACCATACATTGATGTTTCCTTCCTCTCTCCTTCCCTTCCCCTCTACAGATAAATAAATAAAATATTTAAAAAAATAAATTAAAAAAAAAAGAAGTTCCCTGGGGCTTGAGAGGATGATCTATAAGAATTCAGATCAGCCAGACCACCTGTGGGCAAAATGTTGACAGTTCAAGGAGGGAGCTTCTTCCACTCTGATATTTTCTCTTGAGGGAGGTCTGGCTCTCTGCTGCCTCCTCCGTTCTGTGCCCCAAATGGTTTTTCTGATTTATTCATTTAGAAGAAGATTCTGTGCATGCACTGGTTATGTCCTTCTCTGTCCTTTTATTTAATGGAAAAAAGTCTATCTGCAGTCAGTCTGACTTTTTTGCTTCTCTATTCCACAACCAAATGGGGGAAGTCCTGTGTAAGTGAAACTAGACAGCATGGGGTCAGGCCACTTGTGTATACATATAACACCAAGACTTACATGGAAGGAAATAGGTTTTCATTAGCAGGATTCCTAATGGTGGGGAGGAGATAGGGAGCATTCTTGCTCTGGACCCTTCTTTTACACAAGACACAAAACCTCCTTTGCTCTCAAAAAGATTACAAATCAAAGTCATGCCGAGAAGATCCCCATTATTGCTCATCTGTCCTTTTGGAGCTGATGCCAGACATGCAAACAGTGCCCATCTTCTCTGGGGTGTGCACTTGTGAGTTTCCGAGTCAACATCACCTTCCAGCCTCTCTCTCTCTCTCTTTCTGTCATGGGCTGGGGTCTTCTGCCAGATCACTCCAGATGGCCATGCAGGGGAAGTTCCATCTGCAAAGAACTTGCCAGCATATGCCTCCACGTGCTGCTCTCAGTTTCCAAATAATGCTTTCAGGGGAGGAGGCAGTCCAGGATCCACGTGCTGTGGTGCACTGGGTCATAGTGTCTGGGAGGCTGGAGCCCAGTGAAGCAAGCATCCCAGTGTGGGGCCCTGACTCTGTGGGCCGGGGGCTGGCTTCAAGTGGGGCAGGGCATACGTTCCAGGTGGGCCTAAGCCCCAGATGGGTCTGACACCTGCTAGTCCCACGAGTGCTCATGTTTGTACAGGGCAAAGTGAGAGCCCAAGAAGCTAAGAGAGCAGGAAAGCAGTTCCTACCTGCCTGCGGTTTAAGAATCTTCTCCCAGAATTCCATGCTCTCCAGAAGCCAGCAGGAGAGTGCCCAGCTTTCCAACCAGAGGGTCCTGTTGGCAATGTCTGCTTCTCCCCTCTTCTGGCTGCCACGTTTAGCAGAGGGCTCAGTCTCCAGTCACACACGCTGTGCACAAACTCCCTTCTGCTGAGTCAGAAGCTGCTCAACATGCTGGCTTATTTAGAGTGAGAGTTCTCTTTGTTTACATTTTGCCTCCAGCAACCTTTCTGCTCCACTGGCAGCTCCCTTTGGAGAAGACAGGCTGTGCGGCCTCCTTGGCAGCTCCTGACTTCTCCTGGCAAGAGGGGCAGCACCCTCTTGTGCTGGATTGGGGTTCTCCTGGACTGGGGGTCTCCCACATTCTCCAGCAATCTCTGGTCCGACCTACCCTGTTACATAAAAAGGAATGTGGAAACAGGTAGAAACTCTCATTTTAGAGAGTGAGAAATTAATCTTAACTTTTGCGTTATACGTGCGATGGGAAATAATGCAGGTTTCATTTTTAAACAATCAGCCTGATCCAGAGTATCGAAAGTCTCAAAAAAAAAATCCTAGAAATAAATTCAGAAGCATGCTTAGCGTGCCCCAAAGGTGAAAAGGTTGATGTTTTCTGATTTGGCTACCACATAATATCCTGGTAAAGGATTAAAATGCTACTTTCTTTGAAAGTGTCAAAGAAAGTGTCTTATCAGTGTCTCTCAAACAATTTGCGGTGTTAGGCACTAGCTCTGCCTACCTTTCACTTGTAATGATTTTTTTTCTTCTTAGGTTCTTCAATGAAAGTGTTCTCCTTAAAGAAAAGAAAATCCCAAAAATTCTGGGCCGTAAAATGCCCTCTCTGTACTGCATTAAGTTTCCTCTCATTTTTTGAGCTACCAAGAAGATACTGAACCCAGATCCAAACCAGCCTTGTAGGAGTTCGTGAGCTCGGGAATGTGACTCAATATAGCCTCACCATGTAGCCAGCTCAACCAGCGGTCTAAGCATGAGGGCGATAGGTGTCTTGTCCATTATGTTTTTAGCAATAAGCCCAGAACCTAGAACTATGTCTGGAATATTGAACACATTGTTGCGAGATGAATCAATATTATTGTGTGTTTGTGTGAAAAGGAAATCTGGTTTAGCATCTGTTTCATTGTCCTAGTATAAATGCATCTATTATAATCTGCATTTAGAAGTGACTGGCTGAATTTTCCGTTAAACCTGTAAATTTTACTTACAATATTAATATTCTCTATATTTTAGAGGAGTGTGTGGGTATATTAATTTTTAACAACCAGCAATCTCCAGGCACATTTAGAACATAAATTTTGGGAAAATACCTCCCTCAGTGCTGTTTAAAGGCGTCTCGTTTGTTGGCAATAAGGAAGCTCTTTCTCACTGCACCCTTACCCCAGATTCCTTGTCTATAAACAAAAGCAGATATGTGTTACCAGTAATTCACAAAAAAGTCAATTAAATGTTTTAAAAGGGAAAGAAAAAGAAATGCCTTAGATGAAATATATGTAAATCAGGCTTGAAAGCAACAGACCATGTTGCAGATTGTGGTCTATTTCGGGAAGACTTTTCTGCCGCAATGTATTTAAAACTTTAATGCCACCCAACATTTTCACATTTAATTTCACAAGTTACCTTTACTTGATCAATGCACACAATCTGGATAAAGCCTACTTTTCAAGACTCAGAAAAAAGCATAAATTGTTTCCTGCATTTTTTCTGCTTTCCTATTTGTTAGTATCCTGCTTGTTTCCATGTATGTGTTCAGGTTTTACTTATTATTTATTTTAAAAATTCAACCTACAATACAATGAATTATTTTCTTTTTAAACCCTTATTCCATCCAGGTGCTGTGCTATGAGCCACACACGTTATTGTCAGTTGTATTCACTAAAGTATTATTTTTCCTGTCTCCTACATTCCCAGAACATTCACAGAATCTAAAATAAGTTGATTGAATGTACTGGCCTGCAAATCAAGAAAACACTAAAAAAGACAAATAATGCTAGTATTGATGCTAATAAAATGAAAATAGTAACTAAATATTTATATAACTAAGGATTGCAATCAGATTTGTAATGTTAAAACATCAAAAGACTTACATTCTTTATGTGTTAGCCATGCTGTGTGTTTACATAATTATGTTAAATCAAAATATAAGTCTACCAGGATTTTAATCTCATCACAATCTTTACACTGACTTGGCAAAAGGAAGCTTTTCAGGCAGTCCACAGCAAGGAGTGTGCGCCAGCTCTGACACTACCTCGCAAATAAGTTTCACCTTTCTTTCTCATTCTGTTTTGCCTGTCTTCTCTTATCTTGTATTCTCTTTGTTTTATACTGATTCCACATCTTATCTCGGAGAAAATCAAATTACTGAATCAAATTTTATTATGCAAAAAGTAACAACCTGCATCTCTTAACTTATATAGTATAAGTTATATTATATTATATTGTACATATTATAGTATATAATATACTATTATATATAGTATGCTATAGTATGTTATATAGTATGCTCTTAAAACAAGTCCAAATACTTTGTTCTTCTTTCTCAAAATTGCAGCTACTATTTGGGGTCTTTTATGGTTCCATATAAATTTTTGAAGTGTTTGTTCTATGTCTGTGAAATATGCCATTGGTACTTTAATAGGTATTGCATTGAGTCTGTAAATTGCTTTGGATAGTATGGACATTTTGATAATGTTAATTGTTCCAATCCATGAACACAGTATATGTTTCCATTTGTTTGTGTCTTCCTTGATTTCTTTCTTCAGTGTGGTGTAGTTTTCTGCATACAGGTCTTTTACCTCCTTGGTTAGGTTTATTCCCAGATATTTTATTTTTATTTTTGCTATATCGAATGGGATTTTTGTCTTGATTTCTGCTTCTGCTGTTTCATTGTTGGTATACAAAAATGCCTTTGATTTCTGGATATTGACTTTGTATCCCACTGTTTTGCCAAATTCATTTATTAGTTCGAGCAGTTTTTTGCTAGAGGCTATAGGCTTTTCCATGTATACTATCATGTCATCTGCAAAAAATGCCAGTTTTGTTTCCTCCTTTTTGATTTGCATGTCTTTTATTTCCTTTTCTTGTCTGATCGCTGTGGATAGAACTTCCAATACTATATAGAATAGAAGTGGTGAAAGTGGACAATCGTGTCTTATTCATGATCTTAGTGGAAAAGATTTTCACAATACCTGATATCAAACTGTATTACAAGGCCACTGTAATCAAAGCAGCCTGGTACTGGCATAAAAACAGGCACATAGACCAATGAAATAGAAGAGAGAGCCAAGAAATAAACCCAAATCTCTACAGTCAATTAATATTTGACAAAGGGGGCAGTAACATAAAATGGAGTAAAGATAGCCTCTTCAACAAATGGTTTTGGGAAAACTGGACAGCTACATGCAAAAAAATGAAACTCAAGCACCAACTTACACCATACACCAAAATAAATTCAAGGTGGATAAAAGGCTTAAATATAAGCCGTGAAACCATTAAAGCCCTAGAGGAGAGCATTGGCAGGAAAATCTCAGATATTCCACACAGCAATATTTTTACTGATACATCCCCTAGAGCAAGGGACATGAAGGAAAGAATAAACAAATGGGATCTCATCAAAATTAAAAGCTTCTGCATGGCTAAAGAAAACAGTATTAAGATAAAAAGAGAAGCGACAGTTTGGGAAAATGATACCTCATTTTCCAGACAAAGGTTTAATCTCCAAAATATACAAAGAACTCACATGACTCTACTCAAAGAAGACAAGCAACCCAATTAAAAAATGGGCAAAGGACTTGAACAGACAATTCTCCAAGAAGGACATACAGAGGATCCAGAGACACATGAAAAGATGATCGATATCGCTAGCTATCAAAGAGATGCAAATTAAAACCACAATGAGATACCACTTAACACCAGTCAGAATGGCTATCATAAACAAAGAAACAAGCAACAAGTGCTGGAGAGGTTGTGGGGAAAAGGGGACCCTAGTCCACTGTTGGTGGGATTGCAGACTGGTACAACCACTATGGAAGACAGTATGGAATTTTCTAAGAAAACTAAAAATGAACATGCCTTTTGTCCCAGCAATTCCACTATTAGGAGTATATCCTAAGAACCCTGAAACACCAATCCAAAAGAACCTATGCACCCCAATGTTCATAGCAGCATAATTCACGATAGCCAAGAGTTGGAAGCAACCTAGATGCCCATCGGTCAATGACTGGATCAAAAAACTATGGTACATTTACACAATGGAATTCTATGCTGCAGAAAGGAAGAAGGAGCTCCTACCCTTTGCAACATCATGGATGGAACTGGAAAGCATTATGCTGAGCGAAATAAGCCAGGCAGTGAAAGACAAATACCATATGATATCACCTTTAACAGGAATCTAAACAACAAAACAAACAAGCAAGCAAAATATGACCAATGACACTCAAATAAGGAACAGGCTGACAGGGTCCAGAGGGGAGAGAGGAGAGAATCATAGGGGAAAGGGGATGGACTCACATGAACAAGTATAAAGGACACATGGACAATAACTAAGGTGGGGGGCAGAAATGGGAGGGAAGTGGGGAGCACTGGGGGGGGGCAGGGCTGGGAATAGAAGACAGAAAACTACTTGAAGAAGAATTAAATAAAAAAAACAAGTCCAAATAAAATACAAAGAAACATAAAAGGAGACGTAACACAGATTCTTTAACATTTACAATAAGAAAGAGTATGCTCTGTCTGCTAATAGGAGTTTTAAATAAACCAGATGATTTTTGATAAGTTTAAATGTGGTCAAATTTTCTCCAATTCAATGACAAAAGCTAGCTGGGGGGAAAAAACAATCAGAGTAGAAAGGTTACATTATGGTTTGAAGTGAGGTGAAAAATATGGTACTATGATAATCTGATTACCATTAATATGTCCTTTAGTCTGTTGTTGTATTTGTTTATATTTTCATTACTTGATGTAGAGATGATTAAAGTTTGTGAAGAATAAATCAGTAAGTTAGGTGACAGAATAGGCTTTGTTCTTGGCCTTCTATTTAAAGTTTAATTTATATTTTATTGTAAGGAATAAAAATTATTTTAATGGGTAATTTACATTTCATTGCAAACTATTGGAAAAACAGAAAATTAATCTAAAAAATCTGAAAGAGTTAGCAGCTTTAATCACATAGATACAAAATATCAAATTTTATGGGGGAAGATGTAGAGTAAAATAAATTATATTCTCTCTGAGGACTTTGTGTAAAATAGACTAAAAGTAACTGGAGATCTCTCTTTTTCATGTCAGATCAAAAAACCAAAGTCATTTTGCCATTTTTAATTTTATTTCTTTAACTGACCTTCTAATTGCTGAGTCCACAGAAAATAATACAACTGATTTTGGCCAAGAAAACATTTGGCAGTAGATGTAATTCATTCAAAATTTTTATTTTGCTAATGTCTTTTGGCTGCAGAAGCAGTCAGGACAGCTTCCTTGCTTCTTCTATAAAATTATCTATTGATATCACCTATCACCTATTTGGTAAAAATAGCACTATTAAGAGAAGAATAAATTGCTTAACATTTTGATATCCTTGTCCTCTACTAGGGCATTCGCTCTTCCAGCCATTGAGAATTATAATGTATTTCAATTTGCTTGGCCTAACGTATATAACTGAAATCATTTTACATAGTTACCGTTATATATTGTATGTAGTTATACAGATTGAATCACATAGTGTAACTATCAGAACGTTAGTCCAGTCGTGAGTCCTGTCACATCAATATTTCAAAATACTCCTAATAAAAGCAGCTATTATGCAATTTTATTAAACGTTTTCTGATTTGAAAAGTAGTTTCATTAGAGATTTGTCATTACACCACCATCTTTGTATTAAAAATATAAAACTTTCTGTTTTTCTGTCACAGTGCTAAATTTTTAATGGCTACATATGTATTTATAATGCCCAGGTAGTGTTACAGCATTTCTCCTTACTAGTAGTATGGTTAATTACTGAAGACTAAGTTAAAAACAAAAAGTACACAATTAAATTAGGTGGGAAGAAATTTTGTGGCTAGAAATAAATGTGGGGGAGAAGTGACTTGAGACTGAGATGAAATAATGGACAATGAACAGAAGCAAATATTAATGTCCCCAAACTTGAGAGGATGGTAGGGCAAAGAGAACTGTAAAAAAGCAGAAATTATTCAGAAAAAAAAGGAGCGAATAAAAAAGAATACAGTCTTAAGGATTGGAGAAAGGGTTAATTAAGGATGTGGAAGAGAAAGGGAAGTGATGCTTAAATAAATACATACAAGAAATTGCAAAAATAATGAATCTATTTTTCCTAACATATGAATATAAAACCTTCTGGTTTGCTTGAAACCTACTTTCATTAAAGAACAGCAAGTCACGACTAGACTCATGTTTGATGAAAAACAGAACGGTTTCTTGTTCAAATATGTAATTCCCCCAAATTGCATGATATAGTTCTTTTTTTAAAGTATAAATTTTATGTTAATTGCATGGTGCTTAGATGTGGTTTCACATATTTATTCTCAGCAGCTCACTTTTATAGGTACATTTATTTTCCCACAAATGAGTCTTTCAATTCTTCAATAAATGTTCTTTCAATATTTGATAGGGTGGTATATATGTGGTTGCTGTCTTATCCTAAATTAAATGTTTATTGGAGACACTTCATTTAAAGTGTTTTTATTTTCTACTCATCTTAGTTGGAAAAGCAATCATGCGGTCTCATTGAAACTATCTTTCCCTCTGGCATTATAGTTCTTGTTAGTGATGAAGTAACCTGAAAAAGGGGGAAATCAAAATGAAAGAGACATGCGAACTGTTGTTCCCAGTCTTCACAATGGTCGTACCACAAACACAATAAAAGGTTTAGCAGTAATCTCTGGCAGTGCCAGTTCAGAATACAAAGACCAATTTGTTCATTTATAGTAAACAAACAAACAAACAAAAACAAAGGGAAATCCACTGAAGAGAACTTCCTTACTTAATAGCCATATTGACAGCATGCAAATTTTTATTTTCATGCATTAGAATATGGGACCCATGCGATTTTATTATAAATAAAGAACCTGTAGTTCTTTGGAAATAAAATAGCTGGGTAATAGAACAATTTTTTTCCTGTTGACTAAGACTGCAAAAAATACCACAGGGTCTAATGTGTGAATTTTCATTAATTTACCTATTGACTAATGACGTTCACTAGATCATTTTACACTCCTACTGTACCCGATATTCACACCTCAGTGGTAATTTTACCCCTTTTTCTCATGTTAAGGGTAAAACCTCTGATTCCTTATCCTTTTATTTCCAATGTGGTATTTAGGAATATTGGAAAATTCATATACGAAGGCATATTCAGATACTCTGAAACACTCTATTTCAGCTTGATGTAAATAAAAATATGCAATTGAAATACTTGAACAATAATAAAGAATTAATTAAATAAATAAATAATTAAAAGAAATATAAGACCATGGAGACTTCAGAAGAAACACTGTCAGAACTCAGCTAGTGAAAATGCAAAGTGTCCAGTTAAGTTTGAATTTGAGATAAACATCAAGTAAGTTTTTTCACTGTTAATATTCTATACAATATGTGAGACATACTTACACTATAAATATAATTGTTGTTTATCTGAAATTCAAACTTAACCCCGTGTTCTTTACCCTATTCCGGACAGGTGTTATGATATTGGCCGTAGAACTTTGTGCGCTCAATGTCTCAGTAACGTTTCAGCAGAAAAAAACCTAAATTACATCATTTCTCCTCATTATTATGGTTAGTTACCAAAGGCTAAAACAAAACAAAAAGTGCATGATTGAAAGTTACCAGTTTAACCATTAAACTAACAAAATGTTAACCCATTTGCTTTATGTTTCTTAAGTGAATCTGACTGAAGCTGTAATTATTCCCTAATCATTATTTTTTACGATTATTTATTAGTTTAAAAATTTGTGTTCTATTTGTACATTTCAAGTGACAGAATATTTCCCAAAAGTACTGTATGTGTAGGTATGCATGTGTGTGCACATATATATGCAAATGCACACACATACATAGTATTTTTATAGACTAATAAGGAAATCACCTTGTGCATGTGAGTGTGTATGAGATACCCTGCAGAGTGTTTGCTGTGAGTTGCCTTCAGTAGTCCCCAGGATAGGACACAAGGGGAAACTAAAGGCAATGAGATAGACAACAGCAAGCTTCCTTCTGGATAACATTTCATTTACACTTTCTTTTAACAAACATCATTTTTTCACAATATTGAAAGACAAGGATCCTAAATCTCCTCTATTTACATAAATCTCAAATATTCAGATTTCTTTTAACAAAGGCCATGTTTCTTTCTTCCCCACCTCTTCCATTTAGTGACGGTAACAAAGTGGCATTGTGGATGAAGAAGCTGTTCTGTTAAGGTGGCTGACATTAGCCCTGGCGAGGTCGCTCAGCTTGTTAGAGTAATGCCCCCCATACAGCACCTCCACAGGTTCGATTCCTGGTCAGGGCAAATACCTAGGTTGTGGGCTTGAACCCAGGTTGGGGCACCAGGTTGAGCCACTTACAGGAGGCAACCCATGGATGTTTCTCTCTCTCTCTTTCCACTTCTCCCTCCCTCTCTAAAATCAATTTTAAAAATATTCTCTGGTGATGATTAAAAAAAAGTATGGTTGGCATTACCTACAGTCCCTAAAAGTATCATATGAGTGGGAATCTCAAAGAATCAGGAATTATTATCTGTAGGGCGGGTCCCTTGTACAACAGGCTTCCTCCAGTAGGTGAGTATTTTAGGAACCCATCTGTGTCAGTGTACTAGCTGGTGTTGTTGTGAGAGGCTGTTCTGGCTTCAGTGAATTTTTTGAAGACTCTTTCATTTGCCCATTTCATGATTGGTGGTTTATGAACACACCTGCCCACACTGTGCTGAGTGGTCAGCAGTTTTTGACCAGAAATAGCATGACCCCCATGCCCCACCCTCCCTATTCACCTGATCTTACCCTAAGAGACTTTTTTTTTTTTTGGTTTGTTTGTTTCCTAGGATGAAAAAAGTCCTCAAAAGGAAATATTTTCAGATGTGGAACAGGTGAAATCAAAATGGCCACAGTACTAAAAGGCATCAAAATCTACTCACCCAGCCCTGGCTGGTGTGGCTCAGTGAACTGAGTTCCAGCTTGTGAAGCAAGGGGTCTCTGGTTTGATTCTCAGTCAGAGCACATGCCTGGGTTGTGGGCCAGTGTGGGGTGCTCAAGAGGTAACCACACACTGATATTTTTCTTCCTCTCTTCCCCTCTCTAAGAATAAAGAAATACAATCTTTAAAAAAAAATCTGCTAATCCAAAAACTGATTTGAACAGTAGAAAAAAACATTTTTATAGGTGTATTGCATCAAATGGAGAGTACTTTGAAGGTGACTGAAGTTTAAATATGTAAGAATAAATACACAATGTGTCATAAATAAAATTCAGGTTTTTTTGCCCTGGCTGGTGTAGCTCAGTGGATTGAGCGTGAGCCTGTGAACTACACGATCGTGGTTTGATTCCCAGTCAGGGCACATGCCTGGGTTGCAGGCCAGTTCCCAGCAGGGGACTCACAAGAGGCAACCATACATTGATATTTCTCTCCTTCTCTCCTTCTCTTCCCCTCTAAAGATAAATAAATATTTCTTTAAAAAAATTCAGGGTTTTTTGCCCCCCCTTCATGTTTATTTATGGGTTAAATGCACCTAAGCAAAAGAGACCCCAAAGTTTGCTTTGCTTTCACCTGCTTTTCTTTTTATCTAAATATTTTCCCATTAAACTGTTACCAGAATAAAGGGGTCCGTTCAATTGTGCGCACTGCAGTCTAATCAAATGTGAGCAGCTGTTTGCAGCAAAGAACATAGAACGTTATTAGGTGAGGAAATGGCACCAAGCCTGGAATCACAGAAAAGTGTCAAAAGACCTGGCTCAGGGATGGCTTACAGGGGATGGGTTACATGGGGGGATATTGCTAATCATGGTGGGCAAAGGAGTTGGGGTCCCAGATTGATTGGTTGGGGCCATTGCAGGGAGCAGTGGGTTATTGTGTTGGGTCCTGAAGTCAGCCATTGCATTTTTCTGTCTGGGTCCCTGCAGCAGGTGTGGTTTATAGGGACCATCCACTATCCCGAGACTAGGGTTGAAACACAACTGAAGTGAAGATGTTATCTTCAGTTTAGGGAAACTCTGCTTCTGTTGTCAACAGACATGACACTTCCGTTCTTAAGATAGTGGGACACTGACCAGAGTCCAATGTCCTGTGGGCTGAATAGGAAGCAGACGAAGGAGAAAGGGCCCTGTTAAAGAAATGGAGCTTCTACGTGGTTACAAAACTGCAACTATCAGTATCTTAGTATCTTTCATCTTCATGCATTGCATAGGTATTTTAATTATGAAATGTATCTTGTATCAATATTTTTTTCAGCTTAGATTAACAAAGTTTCCTTTTCATTGACTGTTTACCAATTACAAAGTATTCCATTTTTTTGTCCTTGGATTTAGATGCTATCTTGGATCAGGAAATCTGTCCTTTTGCCCTTTAGAAGTAGGTTCTTCTGGACCCCATCATAAGAAACTATATGCCACCTTGGTTTAATGGACCCCTTCTAGTTCTGTGGTTGTTTGGCTCCTTCATTTCCAGAGGTGGCAGCAGAATTGTTTTGCTATGGCAAATGCTTCAAAATACCCTTTTATTTTAAATATTCTGGTGTAAAAATTTTTGGAGTTTATTGGTTTCCTGCCTTCTTGAGTTTTAGAAATTTTCCTAGATTTCTGCAAAGAACAATAATTAAAATCACACAAACAATAAATTTAACAGTACAGCTCTATCAAGCTCAACTGTTTAGATAATCATACTATAGAGAGTAAAGGATTTAATTAAGGGAAGAATTTCTTGGGAAGGCCTAGGTGGGTGGTTATTAAGATTCTACTGAGTCAGCCTTCTGTACGGGAAACTCCAAATAGGGCAGGAAAGACAAAATCTGTATGGTTTTCTGTGGCCATAATGCAATGTGTGCTTAACATAGGTGAGCACAAAAGATTTGTTGAAGGATAAATGTATCCTCCTTAAAGTAGATTTACTTGTTAAAGTTTGCTGGATTATCCAAAAATCATAGCACAGCACATTTTAGTATCAGCAGGGGAGTTAGAGATCCATGCATTTTATGATGAGTAAACATTTAAGAGACTTTCTGAAGTTTTTGGACAAGGCTGCAAGATTTAATTATATTAGTAAGTTAATGTGTTAATTTTGAAACACAAGTAAGCATTTTAAATTATCCCCTTACTCATGAGATATTACTCATGATATATCATTCACATATCATACATTACCATCCACAGTTACAGAATTTCAAATGCTATCTGGAAAATGGGGACTTATACAATAGTGTCATTTCTCAGGCTTACAGAATCACCTTCCAATAATTTATGTGACTATATTTGTTGAGTGAAACATTTATTATTGTCAGTATTACTATAAATATGAGCATCCATTTGCATCTCTCCTTTGCACCTGAGCCTTTTTCTCCCCGGCAGGTGTTTACTGTTTAATATTCCAAAAATTGGGACACATAAATACTTTTTCAAAAAATTTCACCTAAATACACAGATTACTTTATTGGGTAAGCATGTTCATTTAAATGAATAAAAACTTTATTATATATAGTATGCTAGTACATAATCCTATTAATCAAAAGGCTAGATTTTCTATTGGAAGCCTGTTAACACATTGGAGATCCACTTCCTGACTATCTTAATAACAAGACAAAATAATCTTGACCAAATAAGGTGTAGTAACATTTAAGCATAAAACCCAAAAACCATATTAGGAAGACCTTACCACCTACTTCTAAAGTTGGGTAGAAGTAAACTTCTGACAGAGCTTATGCATTGCCCTGTGACCTGATGATGCTCAAATTTGGAGAGAAAAATAATCAGGGAACCCTTGCTGGTGTGGCTCAATGGATTGAATGTTGGCCTGCAAACCAAAGGGTCACTGGTTCAATTCCCAGCCAGGGCACGTGCTTGGGTTGTGGGCCACGTCCCCAGTAGGGGGGGTGTGAGAGGCAACCACACATTGATGTTTCTCTCCCTCTCTTTCTCCCTTCTTTCCCCTCTCTTTAAAAATGAACAAACAAACAAACAAATAAATAAATAAATAAAACCATTAAAAAAAGAATCAAGGATATATTTCAGTAAACTGGCCAATAGTATAACAAGACTTTTAGTCAATATGTAATAGCATGGGGAGTCCTATTGTGGAAAAAATTGGGGATTGTTGTAGTCTGAATGTTTGTGATCTCTCAAATTTATATGTTGAAATTCTAATCTCCAAAGATAATTGTATTAGGAAGTAGGGCCTTTGGGAGGTGCTTAGGTCGTGAGAGTGGAACCTTCATGAATAGCATTAGTGTTATTACAAGAGAGACTATGGAGCTTCTTCACCCCTCCCACCACCTGAGGACATTTTGAGAAGGGTCTGACTATGAACCTGGCACCTTGATCTTGGACTTTCAGCCTCCAGAACTGTCAGAAATAAATATCTGTTGTTTTTAAGTTCCCCAGTCTGTGATATTTTTTTTATAGCAGCCAAGTGGACTAAGGCAGAGATCAAGCCACACTTCCCATTTTGAAAAAAACTTGCTTTAAAATAGAAAAATTGGAAGAAGTTTACTCCTTAAAAAATCTATGTACCCTCACCCCTCAGCCTCACTCACTGCTTTTTTCTTCACTACATGATACAGACACTCCTAAAAGATAAAATAGCTGACATTAGTATTGGTTATAAACCTAAAACAGTGCTCTGTAATAGGATAAGGTAAATATGTGTCTGGCCTTGTGTCTTGTTTTCCCCACCAGTAGCCTTGGCACCGTGGTCTCCAGCCCATTGGGGAACACACTACCAATGTATACACTCCTCTCCTCACTCCTGCGGTCAGTCTCTGCATTCTTTCATATGATCCCTGTGGTGTCAATACTCTCCAAGGCACTTGCATTACTTATGATGCTGATAGGGGACCTGATCTCTATCAAGCTCTCTGCTTGTAGGCAGCATCTTGGCACGTAATCTGTAAATTGAAGCAGGGGATACTCAGAGTCACATGCTAAGAAGTTCTATTGTCTGTGCTGTCTTTTAAAAATTGATTCCATAGCCATTTTTTTTTGCCTTGTAGACTGTTTTTAGAAATAAGCAGCTGGGGCCCAATGCATCTGTACGGCAGGACAAAGCTTTTAGCTCTTTCATGGCCAGGCACTCCTAGACCCCTGCAGAATGACACGCATGTGCAGACTAGGAGTGCATTTCTCCTTAAGCATTTACTCACATAAGTATTGCTTGGACATGTTATACATTTTACTTTTTTTGTAAAAAACCCCACAACATTATTTATACATTTTTATATCCAGAAAAAGGGTTGTTAGAGTAAGTATTATTTTATTCTAGGGTATAAACATTATAGTGCAGTACCACAGATAATTGTTAGGAACAGGATTTAGAATCTCATGAATGGGCAAATAGAAGCCAACAGTACCAGCTTGAGCCTCCTGGGACTGTTTACCTCCGATGAACACCAAATGTCAGAACTAGGAATTGAGCTCCCAGGAGCCCATGGAAAGAAAAATAGGTATTTCTCAGGGACCTCTTCACTCTTGGGCTGCTCATATCCCAACTGGGACACGTACAGACTTTCTTTTGGATGCAAAGATGAACCTCATTTATGTAGCCAGTTGTTGTTTTCTAAATTTGAGAGTGGAAATGGATGAAAAATCACTATCAGGTAAGGAGACAGGCTTCTAGTCAGTAGAAGCACTTGCAGCTCTGATGCCATCCTCAAGCCATAAGGTGGCTTCGAGTGAGTCTTACCCAGGGCTAAGATCCTCCAGTGATGCCTTCACAGGTACTCTTGAGCCCAGGAACAGATGGAAATTGATAGGTGTAATTTTAAGGTATTTTGGACAACAGAATATATCACCTCACAATGTACAGATGACTGGATGTATTTGAAAACAATAATTTATTTCACACCTTAAGAAATCTAGTACTAGATATTTATATAAACTATCTGCTTGACAAATAGTTGACCATTTTACTTCCTCTGTATTTACCTTTTCAGTAGAACACTGATGATTGCTAATGCACTGTATATGGTCAGGGAGTGTATGTTGAATCCATCCACAGCCTACTTTCAATGGCAGTTTTTTACCTAATGGGATATTGGTTTTACAACCAGGTCTGTGACCTGAGAAAAGTTCTCTTGTTTTCAGCAGCAGGAGACAGTGATAATAATATAATACATTTAAATCAAGTATGCATATTTGTGCCAAATCCCCTGCTTACACACTATCCATCAATACTTTTGAACAGGACTTTCAAAATCCATCCAGAATCCCCATACTTACTACCAAGTCCAAGGTTACCAGATGTCTCAGGAACATAGCTGCCTCTTGTCTGTATTATTCTAGAAGCCACCTACCTGTTCTCTGACTCTGTGTTTGCTATCCTTCTTTTTTAATTCTCAACAGAGTAACAAGATTAATTCGTTTAAAATGTAAACTAGGTTACAGTATTCTTCTGTTCAAGTGCCCTGATGATTTCCATTTTCACTGAGAGTTTAAGCCAAAGAGTTTACAACTAAATGGCTATGCAATTCTATGCAATCTGGCTTCTGATCTCATTTCCACTTCTCTTACTCCTACTTTTCTGCTCTAGCCAGACTGTCTTGCTGTTTTAAGTATTCTCTCTATAGACACTAGGCCTCACATTTTCCTTGCCTAAAATCTTTCCTCACATAGTTGTATAACAAATTGCCTAACCTCCTTCAAATTTTGCCCAAACGTTGCCTTCTTGTGAGACACACTTTTTCATTGTTTCTTATCCTTATTAACTTTCTCTATTTGTTTCATAGAGGCTTATAACTTCTAACATACTAGATAATTAATTTTTTTCTTTTAAAAATTGTTATTTATTAATTTGAGAGAGGGGAGAGAGGAATAAAGGGGGAGAAAGGAAGAGAGAGAGAGAAACTTGATTTATTGTTCCTCTTATTTATGAATTCATTGGTGCTTTTTGTATGTTCCCTGACCAGGGATCAAACCTACAACCTTGGTGTATTAGGTTGATGCTCTAACCAACTGAGCTACATAGTCAAAGCATTAGTAATTAGTTTTTTGTCAATTTATTGTTTGTTGTATGCCTTCATCTACTATGATGTAAGCTTCAAAAAAGCAGAAAATTTTTATATCTTGTCTGACAAGTTTTACATACTTACAGCATTGTCTTGGGTATTAGGTTTCCAAATAATTATTTGCTAAATGAATGAATGAATGAATACATTAGATACCAAATTATCTATAGACATAAGAACAGACACAATCAGAAACTTATAGCTTTAAAAACCTGAGAAATTACTCTCCATATTGTGTGCCTTTATGTGTGAGAGATCCATTTTAAGTAATGAATTGTATCCACCTGAACTTTGGTTGAAGTCCTAACACTTTGTATTTGAAGATAGGACTATTAGGAGATATTTAATGCTAAATGATATTTCAAGAGTGGGCTCTTAACCTGATAGAATTTGTGGCCTTCTAAGAAGAGAGAAAGACCCCTCTCTCCCTCCACCAGATGAGTACACAGTGATGAGGCAGCCAGCAACAAGCAAGAAAGATCTCACCAGAAATCAAACTCTGGTGAACCTGGCACTTCCAGCCTCCAGAACTACAAGAAAACAACATTTTGTTGTTTAAGCCACAGAGTCTGTGGTATTTTTAGGGAAGTCCAAATAAGTAGTTCACACGTGTATGCACATTGCGTATATGTTTGCAAATTTTGAGACATTGTCACCAAATCTTAATTTGGAAACATTTTGGTCCAATACTCAAATGTCCCTAGGGATATTGCTTGAGGATTTTCATTTGAGGTAGTATAGTGTGCATATATTAATCTGCCATAAGTTAATACTCCTTGAATATGTTCATTAAGCATTTTTGTATCTGAAAAAAGCCATTATATGATGAAAGCATAAACTTATAAAATCCCCAAAGAAACTTATACAAATAACAACATTGGGAGAATATATTACTTGTCTTAAGGAAAGAAGGGATGGAAAATATGGTGCTAAAAGGGAAAAGATATAATATAAGAAGGTATCTGAATGTACCAGTCGTAGCAACATACAGTGAAAACTGCTTTTGATTATCTCAGTCTTCACTGAAGGTTTAGTGATGTTTTTATATCCAACATTTTGTTAAATATAGAAGGGTTTAAATCATTTTCAGAAAATTGTATAAGGTTAAGTGTTAGGATGAGAAGTCATTATGAAAAATGTCTACGAGAGTAGCCTAATTAGTACCTGCATTTCTTCAGTTCAGAGACCAACACTTTGCAGTTATGCTTCCTTACCCCTGGAGAATGATAGCCACAGGAGCATGTGATGTTGCTGGATTCTTCCACGGACCCCTCGCAATTACAACTACAATTCTCATTGCTCACTGTGGAGCCAAATATGGAGGAAGAAAGAAAGAATGGGAAAACAAATGTAATCATTATTATTCATCACACAGAACATATTTTAGCCCTGGCTGGCATAGCTCAGTGGATTGAGCGCAGGCCTGCGAACCACACGATCGTGGTTCAATTCCCAGTTGGGGCACATTCCTGGGTTGCGGGCTGGTTCCCAGCAGGGGACTGACGAGAGGCAACCATACATTGATACTTCTCTCCTTCTCTCCTTCCCTTCCCCTCTAAAAGATAAATAAATAAAATCTTAAAAAAAAAAGAACATATTTTAACCTAACAAAAAACAGCCATTTTACTCCCGTGTGTCATACTAAATGTTGAAAACATGAGAAAAGAAGGTGAAAAGAAGAAAAAGTCCTGTTTTTATTTTCCCTTTTCTTATTCGCTTACCTGCCATCTGTTCTCTGTTTCAATCCTACCGAGCTCTCTGAGCACAAGTTTTCAAAAAGGCAAGGAGGACAAAGCATAGAAACAGTGTGAAGTGGAGGAGGAAGAAGGCAGAGCAGAGTAGGGTTTGATTACTGCCAGTCCCTGCTCGCCAATTCACTGGAACCACGTCTTTTCTTTGACCCCTGTATTCGTGAGAGTAATTCATGCAGGGTTTGTAATAAATAAGTCAAAAGGCTCAGAATTGGCTTAATGCAATAAAAGGTTATTCCTCACTTCTACAAAGTTCAGTTTAGATGTTCTTGGTCTAGGCGTTTGCGGCTCTATTCCAAAAAGTGATTCAGACTCTTTCCATCTTGTGATATAACCGTCTTTGACACGTGGGTTCAAAAGGCTCAAGAGAAGATACAAAGAGCATAAGGGAGGCGGTACTGTTTCCTGCTTCAATTAACTTCGCATTTTGTAGTCCAGAGCTGGTCTCGAGTGATCATAGACACAGATGCTGCCCATCGACCACGCTATAGGCAGACTCGCAAACCTGAAGTATCCCACCAGTTATCTATCTCTGCCTCTGTCAGTGATTAACAGCTCTCTTTTTCAAGGGCCTATTTCAAGGGCCTATTTGTACTCTACATTTCCCAGCTCTTTCACTGACCTACAGTTTTTACATAGCCAATAATTCCATACGAAACAGCCTGGGGTCTTGAATGTTTGCATTGCATTAAAGATTATGTTTGTAGAGTTTCAGGTTGCCCTCTGAATGTACTTCTTTGAAGAATTACTGGTGACCAAAATTATTTGGTTTTGCGTTTTTAGGAGGACAATAAAATATATCAGGATCATTATGGACCAAATAAAATTTTGTGGAGAGAAATTGGAACTGTCTCATGTAATAATAATTATATGAAAAATGTTGCTAACACAAAATTTGTATTCATGTTAAACACAATTACATAAATTGATAAAAACACATGATAATATTGTTGGAGAAGGATTATGTAGAGACCTGTTGAAATTTTATTACAGAAGAAAAATTATGGCTTGAGAACAGAACTGCTGCATGTACCCATTCCCCCCACCATGGGGCAATTTTTAAAGATATTTTTATTTGTTTGCTTATTTATTTTCCTTTGGAAGAACAGAAATTAGTTTTTTCCCTCATAGACAGAGACTGTAATATTTTATCTTGTAACCTCAGGTCATAGCACAGTGTCTGGCATATTTTGGGAGCCAGACGTTAATGTGAGCTCCACAGTTAGAAGAAAAATTTTTTTTTCTTTCCACTGTGTGGAAAACAGCTAAGGGTTGCTAGAAAAAGGTCATTGGTTTTCCATACATATAATAGGAGAAAGCTTTCAGGATCCATTGCTCTGAGGAGAGGTACAAATCTAACACAGGAAACTAACTCCATAGCCAGTGTGGTGACCATAGGGATTAGTTTCCACAAGGATCTCTCTGGAAGCAAAGACAAATTTGGTGGAGTCATTTTCTCAAAGAGATGATGTAAACTCGCATTTTCTGTTGTTGTGATGTAGAGAAGACACCATATTCATGATATAAATAATAATTGAAAATTTGTTATCATGAAAATTTATGAGCTTATGAGCTATACTGCCTTTCATTTTTTGTTTTTTAATTTTATCTTTATTTTAGTTTTCCATCGCCCTTAAGTCACTTTTATAATACATTACAGCTTTGGTGGTTTTATATTTATTTATTCTGATTTTACCTGATTAATTTATTGAGTAAGTCTGTGTTATATTTTACTCTTTTGATAAAAATTATTTGATTGTATGCTAAAATATGCTTTAAAATTTTTTTATATTCCATTTTTAGCTTAGATTTACTTCTGCTATATCGCCCGTCAGTTAGAACTTGTTTTATGCCAAGATTGAAGACTGAGAAGAAAAAGGACATAAATTCTGGACTCAAGAATGTGGGGATGAGTGAAACAAGGACAAAAAAAGTGATGCAGTGTGATAAGAACTTGAGCAGGATGACAGCTGCTGGAGAGGTTAGTGGGTGGAGGGACTGAGTAAAACGGAAAATGGACTCACGGCCGTGAACAACAGTGTGGAGATTGCTGCCGTGAGGTGGGTATGAGGGGTCTACGTCATAATAGAAAAATTCAATAAAGATAAAAATAATAAAAAATGAAAAAGAACTTGAATATCCAACATTCAACATGGAGAAGACAGAAGTATTGTTTGAAAGTGGGGAAGAAAAATGCTCCCCATGGGGAAAAACACATGCAAAAATACTACATCAAAACTCAAATACCGTACATAATACCCTTGCTGTTGTTATTTTAGTTGTTGTCCTTAACCGACTGAAGTAATTGGTGGTCAACAATATACCATTTTTTAGTGAAATCCTAGTGCTCAGCAAGTGGTTATAAAACAGTTGAACTGGCAAAAGTAAAACACCTGGTAAATGTTGGGGTGCCTCATTGTTATCTGGGGCATGTCTTTAGAACAATGGTGCATTGTGCGGAAGGTGAGAAACAAGGATAACAGGGAAGTCACGTTATTCTTGCTGATTAACAGTTATTGAGCTCTGGCTGGTGTAGATCAGTGGATTGAGCATAGGCCTGTGAACCAGATGATCACGGTTCGATTCCAAGTCAGGGCACATGCCTGGGTTGTATGCCAGTTCCCATCAGGGGCCAGTTCCCAGCAGGGGATGCACGAGAAACAACCATACATTGATGTTTCTCTTCCTCCCCCCTTCCCTTCTCCTCTAAAGACAAATAAATAAAGTATTTTTAAAAAACCAGTTATTGAGGACTTAACTATGAATATGAAACTTAAATGCTTTTTTCTATCCAATCTAATTTAAACTTATAACTTGTGCTAGGTGGTAGATTTCATTGCTACTTTTACAGATAACAAAAACGGACCTTGAGGATATTAAATGACCTGTGAGGGTCATGCACAGCAAATTTTGGGCATAAATAAAAATTACAGACAAAAAATAGTTACCTTCCTTCACTTTTTTTCCATGTATAAAATCATTGTTCATCATGGTTAGGTTTTTGTTAGGCTTTTATTGTGCCAAATAATTTTTCTTTAATTTATCTGATCATTGTTTCTACACTAGTAAGCAAGGCACAACTTATAACTCAAACTTATCACATGGCCTCTAATATTTGCCATAGCTAGTTTGTACAACAAAATAGTTGCTTTATAAACTAAAATAAATATTATAACTTTGTGAGCAGTTTTAGACATGTTATCCTTTGTATTATGTACAAATAAATGTACATATTAGTTAATATTTTACTTATGTTATAATTGAGGAAAATGTAGAAAAAAGTAGTGAATTTCTCAATGGTAAAGTAATAAAGCAAAAAAAAAGGTAGCTATAGAAAAAATGAAATGAAATAACTTATTTCTGTGACACTTATTTATAATACTACTATTGAGTAAGAATATGCTTAAGATCTTTTTCCTGAACTAGTTTTTTCCCTCCTGTGTTCATTTTCATCTGGGAAAAATATCATTACTTTCTATAGCCATGTACAGTAGAGCTTCTAGTATTTCCTGAGCCCATTGCTTCCTGACAATTCCACATTAAATTCTCAAATATGCCAGCTTCAGGATTAGATTAGATGCACTTCTCATGAACATTCATTTATTCAGCCATAAAGGAGTAAAGATCATGGAATATAAATATTACTGCTCAGGAAATATTTTGGGGGTTAAGGAGGAAGTTTCCAGAAAAATGTAACCTGGTCTTACATGAAGTTTCATTCTATTTCATCCCTTGAGCCAGTACACACATCCTTTTTTTCCAAATAGATGCTATTCTGATGTTAAAATATATTGGAATATAACAATTTTCAGTAAAATGTCAAGAACACACTGCCCATTCTTGTGAGGCACTTTCAAATCTGATTAAGCTGCTACATTCGCAAGCCATGAGAGGAAGACAGTCTTCTCTGACATGACACTAAGGTTATTTTCACATCTCCATGAATGAATTTTCCTTTTTATCAAAGCATAACTTTTATTCTTCAGCATTTGAACACATCCAAAAATTTTAATATAATCATTAAAAATACCAAAATGTAGCTTCCATTTAGAATTGAGAAGGCACAGAAAAATAAATTCCTTACTGTAGATTTGCCAGTCGTCTAAAACATGCAGTGTATCCATCCTGTTTTAGATGAAAAATAATGTGTGTAATACCATCTATAGCAAGGCTATCTACTTGACTCCCTCAAACTGGTATTCTGGCTGCCATAATATATTCCTTAAATATAAAGCTATCTTTATCTTGCTTTGAATGAGTGCTTTGAGATTTGTTGATTTTGGTAGTAGTTTCTTTTATTTTTCACTCCAATTCTTCTTTTGCTTAGCCCACCCCCACTATTTTGGGCCAAGTAAAATTGTGACTAATTACAAGGCATTTTTCTTTGGAAGTGGTAGGCAATTTGCTAAAACTCAATAACATTTCATTCACATATACAGATTGAGAATTGTTTATCTACTCAACTTGCCAAAGTTTATCTACTCATCTTCCAAGTTGCCAAAAAACAAAATCTGACTGGCCTAACCCAGGTCAGGTCCTCATCCTTTTGTCCATCAGCTAGTGAAAAGAAGGCAGGTCAGCACTGTGCTTGTAGGGACCACCCCTGCGAACATGTTGAATGCTTTCCATTGAAGGGTGCAGAAATTTCACTGTATAAATCTACTCAAAATTTCAATACTCTATATACAATATCAGTATAAGTATTGATCAAATGTGCAGGTGAAATATGTAATTTTGCATTTCCGATGAAGAATTTAGCAAGAAAAGTGCATCTCTTTATAAAGTGTTACAGTTTTCCACTTTTTCACGCAAACAAGGGAAAGTCTTTGTGAAGTTACTGAGCACTCTGATACGCTACTGACGGCCTAAAAGGGACTTCCAAAATTCTTTGTGGAATTAAAAGACAAGTGGAGAAACCAACCTGATGAAGATGTGGACAATAGGACTGAATGAGGAATAAACTGTGGCTGTTTGGGGACAACATGAACAAAAAGTATGGTAGAAGATTCAGAGAAAATTCCAAAATATCAGGGTGCTATATTTTGCATCCTTAGAACTTTCAAAGTTCAATCTCTGAAGTAGGCAAAACAATTTATCTTCTTTTTTTTATCATTCACTCTTTATCTCCTCTCCTTCATATTTTTTCCTCTTGTCAAAAACAAGTACTTTTGTTTATTGACAACATAAAATTTAAACTACCTGAATCTACAGTAACCACGGTGGACAACTTCACTTGACAGGTATATTTCAGTCAACAAAAGAACAATAAAATAATGGTTTCTGTCTTCTTTTTTCCTTCTTTGAAGGCAATGCACACTGCAGATTGAGTGATGACCCAGTACACTGGTCATGTCTGTGCCGTTATTGTGTGCCATTGTTCACTGTCTTTTGTCCATATTTCCATTTATATATCAGGAATAATTATATTAACTTTATCTAATCTCTTAATAAATTATGGTGCAATAATATAAATAATTATATAGGACTAGTAAAAACAAGAAGAGTGCCATACATACTAACGAGAAACCAGGATATACTGACAATGAGAAAAAAATTGTGTTGTAACTTTTATATCCTTATAGTTATATTACAATTTGTACTTTTCAATTCTGTCAAGTATATTGATACAGGCACATAATAATATTGCTATATAAGGGAAATTTTTAAAAAACACATAAATTTAAAAAGTAAAATGTTTCTGCCCTAGCTGGCGTAGCTCAGTGGATTGAGCGCGGGCCTGCGAACCACAAGATCACGGTTCAATTCCCAGTCAGGGCACATGCCTGGGTTGCAGGCCAGTTCCCATCAGGGGACTCACGAGAGGCAACTATACATTGGTATTTCACTCCCTCTCTCCTTCCCTTCCCCTCTAAATATAAATAAATAAAATCTTAAAAGAAGAAGTAAAATGTTTCTGATTTGAAATTCTAATTATATTTATATGCTTAAGGTTGTAATTTTACAGAATTATATATATAGCATAATTTAAATGGAATTCTTAAAAACATAATTATATAATTAATTTTCACCATATGTTGAAATACATTATAAAACATTTCAAAGGATATTATGAATAAAATAGAACTGTAAGAGTATAAAGTATCATAAAAATCATCTGTATGTGAATTGTTACATTAATATTTTGACTCATTGTTCTAGAACAATAAACACTTTAGTCTTCCTCTTTAACTAATTTTTGTTTTCCTTAGTAAGAATGCAACTATTACCTCATTACTTGGGAATACAGACTATGTCGTTTAGAATAATGGTGGTGATTTATCTAGTTTGACATTCTCTGCTCTACAAATGAATTTTGAAGATCATTCTTCCCTCTGTGCTTATGAAAACAACAAGATTCAGAATTTAGAAGAACAGACTAGAGATGCATTTTAGGCAAGAGTATGCCAATAGCATATGACATTTATCCTCTCAAGCCCAATGGTCTTGGGATGGAGTTTAGGTCCTTTTTTTATCACTTATGTACTATGCACAAGCTTTTTCAATGTTCAAATAATAAAGCCAACAGCAAACTTGAGCAATTTCATTGTGCAATCAGCCAGCTTTTCCAATAAAGGGAAAGAAGTTTCTAGTCAGTATTAATAGTATATCATGTTTTGTTTAATAGTTTTAATAGTGTTAATAGCTAGAACTTGAAAACAGATTCATAATGCTCAATAGTGAAGTTCCCATGAGTTGTAATATAAAAGTTAATATTTTACTGAGGAGCTTTGAATCTACTGATCAGTTTTCTAAGTTTCTGCTCCTTCCCTGAAGAAAAACAACCTTTTATTTCTGAATGTCCTGAAGTGTTCCAGCAATAACTGCCTAACTGCCGAGGTTGCCCTAACCCGATAGAGGTGTCACTGAGGACTGACAAATACAGATGCAATAGGTGGCATTCTGAAGTCGGAAACAGGCCCAGGGAGACTGTCAGCCCAACTTCCCTGAGAAATGTGTATTTTCCTCTTCTAAAGGAAAGGAGGGTTTAAAAATTTCCCCAGAGACAAATATCTAGTGATCTGAGGAGTCCGGTTTGAACTCAGAGATCCAGGTTTAGAGCCCATACTCTTACCGGTTATGTCGTATAGCCTTCCAGTGAAGAAAGAATATTCCTTTCAAAAATACATTTACAAAGGTAGCATGGCAATATCATTAATTCTCTGCAGCCTTTGTGGGAAGCAGGGGCCCTGGAGAGCTAAATGGAAGCTTTGAGGCTATTGAAAAAGCTTTACCTAGTTTAGACTAGATCAAGTTCTGACACTGCTAACCAGTTTTGTGACGTCTGGAAGGAGAGAGCCACTTCAGCAGAAGAGCATGCATTGTAAAAAATCAGAAAGATGGATCAGAGGCGACGATTGAAATAAATGAAGGTGAATAGCATCTATTTGATTCTACTGGGGAGGATTCTCAGACCAATTAGAGAAATCTCTACCTATGATCCCTACCTACAGAGAACAGCGTTTTACAGCAGGTACTTGGCAGAGGGGTTACTTTTGGGGGGATGGGAGTAAAACGTTGATGTTGTGCATGGGTTTAATGTAAATCCACGTGTTTATGACTTAAGTAAAGTTGTTTTAATCTACTTTTTTTTCACATAGCATCTAGTCTTTATTTAATTTTTGTTCAAGTACAATTTTCTGTCTTATATTCCCAGCCCTACTATTTTATAAGAAAGACAAAAAAGACGCTTGTTATTTTTTTAATTCATTTATTTTTACATAGAGGGGAAAGGAGGGAGAAAGAGAGGGAGAAAAACATCGGGGTGCAAGAGATTCAGCAATCAGTTGCCTGTCGCACACCTACAGCTGGGGGCCCAGCCTACCATCCGGGCACGTGCCCTGACCAGTGACCCATCAGTTCACAAGCTGGCACTAAATCCACTGAGCCACACCAGCCAGGGTAAGGTGCTTGAATATACACATGAAGTAAGGTGTGTCAGGATGTCATCATTCTATTTCTGTTATTGCTGGTAAGCCGTAAGCAGTTCAGCTGTGGGAGGGGGCCCTACTAGAAGGTTCATTGATAAAAACATGGAGAGACAACTAAGGCAAGGGAACAGTTAGATTATGAATACTGATAGTGTGTGAGTAGTATTTGTTTGGCTTGGGCTAGGTGATCCTTCCCACTCTAACTTAAACACTCTCCCAAACTCCTTGGTATGAGCTCCTGCCTTGGTATGGACTACTCTGTCATCTGCAGTGGGAGAAAGCTGCACAGCAGCCCCAAGAACAAAGGCAGCTTGCCTGCCAACACCAGTTTTCATTGTTCCCTAGCAATGCGCTCTGGCAACGGAGACGGACTTTTGCTCTGATACTTGGAAATCAGCTCCCCATTGGTTTTCCCCTCCTCTGTGTGGTTTTTCATTCAAAAAGTACACCTCATATTACATTTTGACTTTAAACCTTCATCCTCCTTGGCTTAGAAGAAGAGTGTGTGATTCAACTCCCATTTTTTGTTTGAAGTATGTTATTTCTTTATTTAGCACATTAAGAGATATTACCCTGTTTGCTATTGGTCTGTGAAATTATTATAATTCCTACTGCAAACCTGTGATAAATAATTTGCTGGCAAAGGCAAAATCAGTAACTGAATATACCTTTTATTGTGTCCTCCAAAACAAAACTAAACAATTGGGATATTATGGAAAGACAAATTCTATTCAAATTCCTTTTAAGTGGCAATTAAGGATTTGAATATTGTGCTGTTTTAAGTGATTAAATGTATTTTGATAATTCATTCATATGATAGGCCTGGTCTGACCGATGACACTGTGAATGAAAGTAGTAGAAATGATGTGTCCTTGTTAAACTAGAATTTGCCCTGTTACAGGAAGTATACCCTAGCCTCCCTCATTTCTTCACCCCACATGAATGTCTATATTCTTCACCTTTCCACTACACTGCCTTACGCTGGCCCTCCTGAATTCTGCCCTTAATTTCATTCCTTGCCAAAAGTACCAGCCTCCTACGATAAGGGACCTGAGTATATCTTAATTCTAAGAGCAGCCTCCTTTATGTCCTGGGACTCATTCCTAGTGGAAAAGATTGAGGAAGGCATTTACTGATAAGAAAATTCCTTCAATTTCATGAATTGCCACATGATGTTATGTCAGTTTTTCCTACATAACTTAGGAATTTGGATGCCTATGAAATTTTAAGTTTCTAGTTTTGTGAATGGCTATGCTTGTAACATCCCTAGTTCCATTAGAATTCAATGTCTTACATGACCTCTGGATTAGATGTTTTAAATATTATGAAGAAAAAGTAAGAAACATGGCAGAATAATATTAAATGATACATTTAATTTTAAGTGTGTTAAGGTTGAGCTTTTATGAGACATCTGTGTATTGTGTCCCATTAATACAGAAAAGCAATCAAAGCTCAAAGAGAGAGAATGTCAGGAAAAACATAAACCAGAATCATCAGCCTAAAGATTTTGTCTCACGGTGGAGGGTTTACATGATTACCTAAAGCTCACATTGTGTATTGTTGTTTGACAGGTTGGTCAATAGCATTTCTTTCTTTATTTAAGTTTTGATTAAATTGAGAAAGAAAATAGCAGAATCAGTAGACAACACACCAAGAGATAATTTGTATGACTGGTAAAGCTACATCCAAAGACACAGCTTGATTTTAGTGTCAAATGAGCCTAAGGTCTCCCTAATTATATCAAAGTCTACACACAATAACCCATTCAGGGGAAATGCAGAGTCTGCAAAAAATATACTTCTATGTTTTGTGTCTTTTTATTTCAGTAAAAAAAAAAAAACAATAGGCTAAATTTTCTGTGCTTGTGTGTATTCATTAGCTCATTCCAGAAAAGTGAACCAATCGCTGTCATCCCTTCTCTCAAGATGTCAATTAATCACTTCATATTACCTGGAGAAACGGATAGGGAAAAAAGAAAGAAACCAGAATCTTATGGTAGGTCATATAAAATTTAGAGACAGAAAATTCTTCATGGCTAAAAAAGGCAATTCAATTAATAAATCCACACAAAATCATACATTACTCAAGACTGAAAGCTTCCCAAACTATTTTCAGTTAAATCATCTTATAAAACCTGTTATAAATTTTGTAATGAAATAAAATGACATCATGAGAAGTACTGAATTAAGAAAATCACATAATCATGCTATATCTTAAAACATTTCTTAGAGAAAAGATAAATGCATGAAAAACAAAAATGTCTTACAGGTTAAAGTTCAAAAATATTAGCTGATAAAGAGATAAGTCTGACATAAATCTATCTTGCACTTATCTTTCAGAATTCCCCCATAAACTAGAAATCATCCCAATTACTTATACGGATTAGTTTTAGTTGAAGAAATTTTCAAAACTCACACAAAGTTAAAGACCATTCAATAGCTTTTACCTTTGTGTTTCTTACCCCCAAACTGTGCTTCCTATAGAATCTCACAAGTAGAATTAATTTGGTGTCTAGTCTTTTATTTCACTCAATTCAAATAGTTCAGAGAATTAATAGGACACACAGGATTTTTTTTATCATTGGCTCAATTAAATCATTTGTATCCGTTTCTAAATACAATGGTACCTCAGTACTCAGTAATTCATTCCAGTGAGTGGAGAGCAGGAGACTATTGATAAAGCATTTTTTTCTCTTGTGGGGTGGAATCACAACCCACACAAGTTCTAGCAAGTGGAATGGTGAACTAGCACCAAGGGCTGACACATTTTTTTTTCTCATCGAAATGCAGTAAGCACCAGGTTTGACAAGTTTTGAAGCTGATGAGTATGGAGGTACTGCTGTAATTTATTCCAGGGAAAAAATGTATTCTAAAAATATAGTGTTACAGAAGACCTATTTAAAAAATAAATTCTAATTGAAGATTGGCTAATTTTTGCCTGTGTTCCTCTCAGTTGTGTAACTGGCCAAATCTATCAACACAATCAATATACAGCGCTCAGGTTCCATGTTCTAACTGTTAATGGTGGAGTCAGGAGTTAGAGCTCTACTCCTGAGGTTGGCTAAGAAAGAATTCAGAATCAAGGACCCTGGTGCAAGAAGCTTACTTAGAAAGTTACAGAGGCAATAGAGGTGAGTCAGCTGAGTTCCCTGGGCCATATGGACTCAGGGAACAACTTACAGAGACAAAAGAAGGGCCTTTGGCAGTAGGAGAATGGAAGGAAAGGTACATGGGCCTGAAGGAAGAAGAGTCGGGGAAGGGGCTGTTTACTCCAGAAAGAGTGTGCCTGAGGAAAGATGGCAGAGAAGAAGGGAGAGGACGAGGGAAAAAGAACTGTGACCTTTCTCTTAAAGGGTTCTGTTTTCCAAAGGCAAAAACATAAGGGAGATCTCAGGAGAGAATCTCAGGAGAATATACATCATCTTCCCAGGTGTGCCCTTTCAGGGTTTTCATCCTCATCTGTACTGGTTGGTGGTGCTAAGTCAGGGGTCATTTGTCATTACAAAGGGTGCTGATGTCAGCCACGACTTACTTCCCTGTGGTGCTGCTGCTTTTCTGGGCATGGAAATAAAACATAACTGAGGCCTCAGTGGTATCACTAGTTTGACTAAAACTTTGTCTCTTTAGTCAACAAACCCTAAGCTTTGTTTCTAAGATCATTTGATGTGGGTCACCGTCTCAGTCTTCTGAGGGCTTAATGGCTAAGGGAGTGGCTGTGCAAGGGCTTGTCTGGGTGTCACATGAGACTACTCTTCGGCTCCTTTGTTCCTTCTCTAACAGTGTCTAAAATGCATGATTAGTGATATGACTCCAGAGAAAATATGTGCCTCCGTACATTGTGTAATATGATATCAAGGTTGCAGATAACCTTTCAGACTATGGAAAAATAAAAGGAAGATAATTTATTTTAGTTAAGCAAGTTATTTATAAGATGTCTAGGATATCTAAGTCATTGGATTGGGAAAAATAGAAATACAAATGTGAATAAGGCAGTCGTCATAGCCATTACACATGTTACAATGAGTAATTCAGATGGTCCAAGAACAGGGATGAATTTCCCACAGGAATGAATAGTCCTTTTATCCATAAAAGGGCAAAGGTAAATACAGACATTCAAATGAAAGGAGTGAAATGTCAAATTAGTAAAATAGAGATGGGACTTACTAAGAATCACCTTAAATAAATTTTGAACAATACTATTTCTTTTTGTAATATTTTGAAAATAATTAGGTAGAAAAATTAAGTTGTCAAAAAAGCATAATAAATCATTTTAATGGTAGAATTATGGTTTTATATATATATATATAGTTAGATTTCTGACATCTATAATGACTATATGTTACTTTATATGAGTAATTAGTTAATTTTAAAAATCTAATTATGTTTATTTAAAAGTTTTTAAAAAACAAGTGGTTCAAAAAATTAAATCCTCTGCTGAACCCCTTTTCCTTCTTATTCCTCCTCACAGGTCCTCTTAATTCTTTCTCTGTATCTTTTATTTACTTCTCAGTTTATTTACACTTCATTTCTATGCTACAAATTTTTTAAATTCACACAATATTTTTAATTAACTAGATTGGAATAAATTATCTAATTTTTTTTTGCCAAGAATAGTTTTATTTCAGTCAACAATGACTAACATAAGCTCGGGGTTAAGTAACATTGTCAGGTCACATGATTGTGTGTCAGAGATCTTCTTCCCCTGGATCCACATTCATCCTTGAGAGATTGCCTACTGCTCAGTTCCAGGAGGGCTTTTCTCTGGATCATTCACTACAGAGTAGGGTGCCAGTATTTGCAAAGCTTGGGAGGGAAATGGGTTGAGACTATAAGGCTGTGCCCAAGAGATAAGACTTCAAGTCCTCGGAAGGGTGGAAAGTACGGGCCCGTTGCCTCATGGCTCAGACAGCACCCCACTGTGGCCCTCCCAACCCTGCATGCACAGGGACTACTATGGGTTACTCACGGAGAAAGAATTCTTTTCCTGAACTGAAAATTTTATCCCAGAGACACTGGATCCCAGGGGAACATTTTGATTTCTCTTCTTCCTTACCTCAGAGCTATCCACATATACTTGTTCTCAATTTGTAATATTTTGGAACAAATTAAGGTTCACTGTATTTGTGATACAAAATATAATCAATAGCTCAACTAATATCAACCAATTGTATCTTTTTTAACAAGTTATCACTTGCACTGAAACCATTTTTAAATGTATTCTATTGGTTTTTGTGTACTAAACATAATTTCCCTCCTTTAACTCTCTGCCAGAAGTAATAACACCTGAAATATATATTTTTAATATTTTATTTACGTATTTTTTGGAGAGGAGGGAAGGGAGGGAGAGAAAGATGGAGAAAAACATCAATGTGTGGTTGCCTCTCATGCATCCCCTACTGGGCACCTGGTCTGCAACCCAGGCATGTGCCCTGACTGGGAATCCAATCAGTGACTCATTGGTTTGCAGGCCCATGCTCAATCCACTGAGCTACACCAGCCAGGCACACTTGAAATACTTTAATGCATTAGGTCAAACAACAGTTTCACTTTTTTTTGTAAAACGTCTCTCCTGTGTTATTCCTCTTCCAGCATAACTGATTGGTTGATAAATACAGAGATGCTACTATGAGATGTATGTCGAGATTTTCTTTACTTCTCACCTGTATTTGATTTTCATGTTCCTTATTTCTTTTCATTGTCTCCTGTTACTGAAACTTATAGCCAGTGTCTTTGTGATCAGATGATCAAGGGAGAAAAACTTTTTGATACCCAAATATCTGGAAAAGTCTGCCTTCTTCTTTATGATCCTTCTATACATTTATTTCATACTTCATTCTCTTTCTTTCAATTATCCTATCCCTACTCTCAGATCATCATAGCCTTGTTTTGTATATCATTAAGAAGATTGAAACAATTAAAAGAAAAAACCTTCAGGAATGTTCTTTAATACTTTATCAACTGAATATCAGCTCACATTGTGGACTTTACTTCTGTTACTAAGGATGCATTGTCCTGCTCCAAACAATAGTTAAATTCTCCAGGAAATCCAGGAAGCTCAGAGAATCCCAAAGAAGTTGGACCCCAGAAGGAACACACCACAGCACACCACAATTATATTAGCCAAGATTAAAATGAAGGAGAGAATCCTAGAAGCAGCAAGAGATAAGGGGACAGTCACCTACAAAGGAGTTTCCATCAGACTGCCAGCTGATTTCTCAAAAGAGACCTTACAGGCAAGAAGGGGCTGGAAAGAAGTATTCCAAGTCATGAAATTCAAAGACCTACAACCAAGATTGCTCTAGCCAGCAAAGCTTTCATTTAGAATGAAAGGAAAGATAAAGTGCTTCTCAGATAAGATCAAATTCAAGGAGTTCACCATCACCAAGCCCTTATTATATGAAATGTTAAAGGGACTTATCTAAGAAAAAAATATAAAAATATGAACAATGAAAGGACAGCAAACTCACAGTTACTAAAAACCACACCTAAAACCAAAGCAAACTAAGAGGACAGCTAGATCAGGAGAGCCATAGAAATGGAGATCACATGGAGGGTTAGTAACAGGGGAGTGGGAGGAGGAGAAGGGGGGAAAAGCTACAGAGTATAAGTAGCATAGACGGTAGGTAGAAAATAGACAGGGGGGAGGGCAGGAATAGTATGGGAAATATAGAATCTAAAGAACTTGTGAAACATGGACATAAACGAAAGGGGGGAAATGGTGGGGGAGGGGTGTGCAGGATGGAGGGAAATGAAGGGGGGGAATAGGACAACCGTAATGTCATAATCAATAAAATATATTTTAAAAATAAAATAAATAAAGTCTCCATAATTGCCTAATATGCCTTAAATCCCATGCCATCTCTAATTCTGAAAGGTATTGCTCCATCAATTCCCCTGACTTTCTTTTATCACCATCACCATGTTTCTCTCTCTTCTGGACCATTTTTGGCAGCACCCAAGCCTGGTAATATTTCTCCAATCTGAGAGAAAAATTGTCCTGATTTCTCTTCTTTCAGCTACCATCTCATTTTTCTTCTACCCTTTACAACAAAACTTCCTTACATAATTTTAAACTTTGTTTACATCAGCCTATTCTCTTTCGACACCTGTCCAATTAAGTTTCTGCACCTAGTGCTTCAAGCTTACCATTTGAGAAACTCCCTTTCATCAAATCAACAATGACTCCTTGTTGTCAAATGCAACCAAGCTTTCTTCAATCTCTCCTGATTAACAGTGTCATTTGACACAGAGGATCACTCTCTTCCTGAAATACTCCGTTCATTTCTCTTGATTACACTTTTCTAATATCTAATTTTTCTACTATTTTTCTGGTCATCCCATTAGCTCGTCGGTCCTGTAGCTGGTTCGTCTCCACCACATATAAATATGCAGCTCTGCTTGGTTCTCGGATCTTTTTTCTCTCTGTGCTCATTCTTTATGCAACTGTTATGTACTTTTCTCCTCTTTACTTCTATTGTGCATGATTATGACTCCCAAGTTTATATCTAAATTCAGAACTTTTGTACTTTGAAACTACATTTATGACGGCTTTCTTGACATAGTCTTTTTATCGATGATCAGGCATTTCACACTTAACATTTTTTCTATTGGAGATCCTAATGGCTCAACAAGCCTGTGCCTCTTGCAATCTTTCATTGCATTTAAAATGGTTTATTTTTAGGTTACTGGGTATAGTTCTTTTAAAAAAGTCGTTTATCTTCCATATATTGTTTTCACAGTGTTCATTCATTGTGTTAATCTTGCATGTTAGAAGATTTCCTCCATTGTCTACTGATTCCTGATGCTCTGTCCATGGTTCAGAACCAAAACATCCACCAGCATCTCTGTGAGAGTAGGCAGGGCTTTAGACAGGGACATTTCTGCAGACTTTTTCAACTGGACCGTTGACTAAAAATACCTGCAACTCACTATCTTATTAATTTCCTAATGGGAAAATCTTCATTGCTCTTTCTCTGAGCAAGGATGAGGATGCCTTAACCTCCTATGAGGACCTGTGCACACAGATGCCGAGGCCTCTCTGCTCTTAGAGTGTGGGTATCACCATCAGCTGTGTTCACTCCCTCCAACGGGATGCTCCCTCTCACACTCTCCAAAGAGTGAATCTCTAGCCTGGGGGCACCAAGCAAAGAAATTTTAGCTGCAGCTATATCCACGCTCTCAATAGCCACAGTGCCAAAATCCCTGTGGATTGCTGGGGTACTGTTGTGCAGTCGGGCTTGTTACCAGGCACTTTTTTCCTGCCAGCTTCCCTCTCAGCTTTGTTGTCTGATAAATCAGTTACCACTTGTGCACTTAGGCCCAGCTTCCAGCATTTTGTTTATGTTTTGTTTTCTCCTGTCTCTGACCTTGTGAATTTTGACTCCTAATGCTTCCCCCTGACTTTTATGTCCTTTCTCTTACATTTTTGACATTTCAGGAGGCAGTAGCTAAAACATACGTATTAATTATCTATGTTTTACCAACAATATGTATTACTTAGAATCAGGAGACAATATTCTTCCCCCACAACCAAAAGAAAGCCGTCATCATGCAAAAGAAAGTTAAGGTGGTTAATAGTTATATTTCAGAATCTGAGTTTAAATAATTAAATTCACATATTAATAGATATTGTTTATATTTAAACAAATGACACTGTCCTCTTTTTCAGGCATTAATAAATTAATGTATATGTTTTATACTTTAGTTAAGATAAACAACAAAAACAAAATCAATAAAACATACAAAGAAAGAAAAACACAAGTCTGGTTTAATGTTAATAATATGTTATGAAAAATACAGAAGCTGGAAATATAAAATAATTCTTGAAAACCATTTTTTACTTGTTCCCCAAATAGCAAGCATGGGTCTTCATTGTATATTCTTATGTGATTTTCTTTCTTCTTACCCAGAGTGTGAAATTTAATCCCACTTTATAGCACACTCAGTGTGATACTACTTTACATAGTGTGTCTTTTTTTGTAGGTTGGATTTAATTTTGGGAATCGGTCCCATTCATGCATTAATGACTAGGCAGAATTCAAGTTTTTAATTCAGTGCCAAATGTTCTGACTGTGTTAAACGTAAGTTGGCAATTGCTTTTCTTTATTACTGGGAACAGTTTTTAATGAAAGTTCTATGTAGCTATGTGAAATGTCTTATTCTAAACAAAATTTAAATGGTGTTAGTGATTATTTAAAAACTTACATTTCAAAGACATGAGGAATAATTACGTTCCCTTCTATATTGCATAAACACCAAATTGCATTTTCTGCTTATTATACATGTTACTACAGGTCCAGCTTCCTATATGAGGTCTATGCTACACTAATATCATTATGAACAATGAAATAAACAAAGAAAGAAGCACATAAAGAAGGAATAAAAAATGATATCTTTATAGTTTCTGTGAGGTTTTATATGTTCACTACAGAGTAAGCTCAATTCAGGAAACACTGACATGATGTCATTTCACTTGTCTTTAAAACAAGACTGTGTATTTGGCATAATATTTAGAATGTGTACTAGTTTATAGAAAGATAATTTTAGGCTCGTGAATATGAATAATTAGCCCAAGGTTACATGAGAAAAATGTGTCTAAAGTCGTATTAGATTAAATCTTAATCATTTAGTCCAAGGGTTTCGATCACATGCTAAAGACCCTTAATATATATTTCACTGCAAACATCCCTTAACGTTTAGTTTGTAATATATGAAGGATAGATAAGCTATGCTTTTTAAACCTTAAATATCCCCCAGGTTACTAAATATTCGCATTTACGTGATTACCAGTTTGGGTTTTAATTACATAAGATTTAGTCAGCAGCATGTTAAGCATTTAAAAAGGGAAACATTTTGATATGTCAAAAAAGGTAGAATTTAAATACAGTGGTTTTAAAGATTTAATTGAACCACATACTGTAAAGTTTTTTTTTTCCCCTCAGAACATCTGCATTATTGGCATTCTGGAGTGGCTTAAAAACCATGGTAAAAGCAATTTCCTGCTAATCTAGTGACTACATTTATTTTCATTCTTTATTTTTTTATTACCCGTGGTAGCAGTGACACAGCCAGGCCCCAACAGAGGCTGAACCTTGAGTCAGTCCCATCCGCTGATGTAAAAAACAGCTTCCTTCGGATCAAAAAGAAGCAGCCTAGCCTTGAGTTTGGATTTCTGTGAATTTCTTCTATTGAGAAACCCCTTTACCAAATAGCTATATCTCAGAAGGAAATTGTGGAAAATACAGGACATTCGCTTTAACAGAAGCATTTAGCCTAATGCACTTGACTAGCTCTGAAGGCCTGACGGGTCCTCGGATTGTGGAGCTTTGCAGTGTGAGTTGTTAGGGAGACTGAAAAGAGCACCAAGAACAGAAACCATTTCAGGTGTACTGAAGTTTTTGCTTTGCTCCAAAATACTTTCTAACATCTGCATGAAAAATAGTTCTGAGTCAAGGAAAGGAGAGCAAATAAACAAGCACAGAGGAAAAGGCTCAATAAAGCCTGCCCGAGATAAGCTGGGGGTAAAAAAAAAAAAAAAAACCCTCATACGTGTGCCAGTATGGCCCTCAGAGCTTCAGTGGAAAATGCTTCACTGAGCTCAGCAATTCCATCAGTAGTTTTTTGGTTTTGTTTTTGTTTTTTTTTTTCCCCTGGCCACACGCTACCTGCCATAAATGCAGTAGAGTCTATTAAACATTCTCGAAAAGGTAGGAATTCAAAAGAGAAAGCTGGCAAATTTTTATAACACTTCATTTGCAGGTGGATTTAAAAAGGCTGACCAGGGGTTGGAGGTCATTCTCCCTGCCGCACTGGAAACACAAACAGGTGAAGGGAAAGTCCTTCAATGTGAGATTAAAACGATATCATTACTGCAGTCTTTATTATTTAATGGTTTGTACAATATACACCACATAAAGTAGTTCACATTTGGTTACTCCTGAAATTCACTGCTTTGGATTAGAGAGAGAGAGCAAGAGAGGGAGAGAGAGAAGACTGTTTTACTGTCTTGGCTTTATTTCTATCTCTTTCCTTTTTTGGCCATCTTTTCATATACATGTGTGTGTGTGTGATATTATGGTTTTCCAAAACTCTTCCTCCTTTCTCACCATTTTCTTTATCTGAACAATGCAAATGATGGAAACTAGTGTTTGCATTGATTTACTCAAACCATTTATCTTCAAGATCCATTTTATTTTTAATTAAATGCAGGAAAGAAATTTGTAGAAGTCAAGAATTAGTTAAAAATAACTGTCATTCCTGATTTAAAGATTCTCATTGCCAAGGCTACAACTACAAGTGTTTTGATGGGGAGCAGATATACCTCTTTGGGATGTTTATTATTTTAAGCTGGTTGATTTTTAGAAACAAAACACTAAGGAAACCTTTTATGCACCACCCTAATTGCATTAGAAATTAAGGAAATGATTTGTTTCAGGAAGAGAGCTATCACCATGTGAGAGAGGGTCCCTAAAAATCTGGACTTATCTTGTGGAGGGTGGACCTCTTAGACTGCAGGCTTCCCCACTAGGTGAGTGTTCTAGAAACCCATCTGTATCAGTGCACCAGCTGGTGTTGTTGTGAGAGGCTGCACTCAATTTCACTGAGTTTTTTAAAGACTTTTGATGCATTTGCCCATTTCACTATGAGTCATTTATAAGCACACCTGCCCACACTGCAATGAGTGTTCTGCAGTGTTTGACCCAAAAATGGCATGAACCCTGTGTCCCATCCTCCTTATTCACCCGATCTCACCCAGAGCATGTTTTTGTTTCCCTGAATGAAAAAATGTCCTCAAAAGGGAAATATTATGCTGATGTGGAAGGGGTGAAACAAAAAATGGCAAAAGCACGAAAAGGCATCAAAGTCAATGAGTTCAAAAACTGTTTGGAGCAGTTTTTGTCTCATGGAAAAAAGTCTCAATAGGTATGTTGAATCAAATGGAGAGTAGTGTGGAGGTAACTGAAGTTTAAAGACGTAAGAATAAATACATAATTTTCACAAATAAATTCTGGTTTTTGAGGGGTACCCTTTAAAACTATAGTTTAATATGAACTAAGTGTGATAGACGGGTTGGGGGTAAGGACAAAGGCCTATTCATTCAAAGTCCACTATGTTTCCCATTGGTAAAGATGGCCCAGCAAACATTTATTTATCAAATATTTGTTTTTCTGTCTCCGTGTGAATAGCCTTCCTGTCTTGAATTTCCAAACCACAAACCACACACACTCCCTCTCTCCTTTGCCCAACGTGGCGTATAAACCTCAACTGCCCGGTTTGCTCTCACGTCTCACATCCTAGAGAACCCTACATACAGCAGTGGGCAAAGCAGGCTCACAGTTGTAATGCAGATACATAATAAAAGTATTAATAAATAGTGATAGAGGAATAAACTGTGCTTTGTGTACTCGCAACTGTAGACCTACTTTGTGCCCGCCCTGCGTATGTAATATATTTTGGTAATTTCTTCCTGCTAATCTGTCTTACATTGATTTGATTATTAGTCCAGCCAGAGAAACTTAAAAAGGCAGGAGGGATTTAGTTTCCCCCCCGCCCACGTAGTCTCTATTATAAATTTTACAACATCCCATAATTAAATATAGCATTTTTATTCATTATAAAGTTATAATTTATCAACATAGGTTAATTCTGATATTTCTTACACTTTTGTTGCAGTAAGACAAGTTATACTTCAAATCATTTTACACTTGCTGAATGTGTTTTCCAGATTAATAAAATACTATTGGGAACCGCTCTGCCTGGATTCAGGATTTACAACGACCCCCCATGGCTAAGGATGAGTGAGCGACCTCCAGAATGTGAGCCACAAGGAGATGAAGCTTGTCTCTGGTAGCAAATGCTGCCTCTGCTTCCCCTCCTGCCCCCAAAGCATGGTCGGTTAGTCCATGATGGTTAGGACTCCTCAGAAGAGGGGTGACCTAAGCCAGACATGATCCCTTGGGAGGTCATCATGGAAGGACGCTGGGGGAGGGGCTGCCGCAAAGAGGGAGTGATGGGCGCTCACCCCCAACTATTCTGACACAGCCCAGTCCCCATGTCCTCTGGGAGAAGTGCTTCCTGGCTCTAACCCACTTAAAACCTGATGGGGAGGGGTGCAGCTCCTTGCCTTGCTAGAGTGGGATCCCGAGAAATCTGGCATAAGAAAGAATTCCTAAAAGTCCTGTGAAGCCTGCTTTGCTAAGAGTGCTTTCACTCATATGCTAAGGGTCCCAGCAGGAAATGAGTATGTCTCCCAAAGTTTCTGCAACCCCCTTTCCTGCCAGACACTGACTCAGACTAAACCCTCAGATTTCTTTGATATGTTATCTACTCTTTGATCCTTACCGCCCTGTATTCCTGTGTATTCCAACCCAATAAAAGCCCCTGGAAGAAGGGGCTCCTGGCCTTTTTCCTCTGAGAAACTGGCAACCTCTCCTCCCCAAGCAGATCATGTCTTCGTAGTTTTACTTTCATCCATGGCAGACAGGGCGACTTACGGGCAAAGTCGCTCCCACAAACTACATTAGGCTAGAATTATTATGCATGCCAATTCCATTCCCTTTTGAGAAATTAGAAAAAAAAATACACCTTTAAAAACCAATCCATAATTAATTATCCTCTGGTAATATGCTTGTTTTGTAATACATTACAATGTTTGGGAAATACTCATTTCAAATTTTTATTGTAATCATGAAAAAGATGTCTGTCTCAGAAAAACTCCAATGGGAATAAAATATTTCCTTACCTCACAGTTCAGTAATGATCATTAGATAAATTGGGGGAAATGCCCTATTTTTCCTGTGGGGTTTTCCTTCCCTTTGTTGCTACTGTCAATTGTTTATGTTTCTGTGACCTGCTATTTTATGGCTTTAAGGCATGGTGACTCTTGCTATTTCCAAATAGCACTCCTTGGATAAGGTAGCGTAACAAAGTGATTCTACAACATGAAAAAATGTTCAAGTTGTGTCTGATACTTTTAAAATTTTCTGTGTCAACATGGTTTGCCCCAGGACATGCATTCCCACTTTCGGTGAGTTGTTTTGCAATACCTGCCAACTGATTCTTTAGACCCATTTCTCGTTATGTTGCTTTTTCAAAATTCCTTGACAAATTAAGTTGAAGCTTGCTAAACCTCTTACCTCTTATACTTCTTTTTTAAGATGTTTTATTTACTTTTAGAGAGAGGAGAAGGGAAGGAGAAAGAGTGGGAGAGAAACATCACTGTGTGGTTGCCTCTCATATGTCCCCTATTGGTTACCTGGCCTACAACCCAGGCATGTGCCCTGGCTGGAAATTGAACTGGTGACCCTTTGCTTCACAGGCCCGTGCTCAATCCACTGAGCTACGCCAGCCAGGGTCTTATACTTCTTAAAGCAATCACCTGTTAAGTTTATTTTTGTTTGGAGTGAAAAAAGAAAGAAAGAAAACCAAAAGAATGTTTGGTAGACAAGTTGGTGTATTTCAGATGTTATCAAGCAAAAATGTTGTACTTTCCAGATGACCACGGGGCTTCACCCTTCAAATTACTGCATTTGGGAAAACAAAATTACACTCTTATTATACAGCCAGGTAGGGTTCTGCTGCCCACCCATAAATTCTGGAAGTGTGGGTTTGGTGAAAAAAGAAGAGGAGTCTTTTACTTAAAAGCTACACAATTTTGTAAGAATAATGGGCTGCCTCAAAGCTCATTCCCTTTAAAATACACAAAGGGAAATGAACCCTCGATCTTTTGCCAGCTGTGTTCCCAGATGTGCCTGGAATTGTGTTCCCACTTAAAATGACCATCCTTTGAGATATGCGGGTGACTGTGGCGTGATTATTCAAGCAGCTGAGCTGATTTCCAGTCACAGTCCAGCTTCAGGCATCTCTCTCAAGTCTGCGTGTGGCTAGCTGGGAAGGAACGTGAAGGGCAGTGCCAGTTCTAAGGGCACCAGCTTGCTACCTGGCCACTCAGTCTCCAGGGTCCAATGGCCAGGGAATGCTTGGGGCCCCGATCCCTGACTGGTCTGCAAAGGGGAGAAAAGAGAGTATTTCTATGCGTGCAACATCCCACACTCTTGGGGATTGTCCGGCTTGCCCGTCAATCCAGGGTAACATCCATCCCGTGCCTCAGTCCGCAGAGCCTCAGTCCGCAGAACCTCAGTCCTCAGAGCACCTCCTCCTGCTGCGAGATCTGGAAGGTAGCAAGAGGGTTTTCTAGCCACTGGCAAGGGCACAGCATCTCTGTCCAGAGCAGGGCATGGCCACGTCACCTCACTGATGCACATGTGTTGTGACCTGTTCAACCGCACATATTCTGTACACGCATCTTCCAGCTGTGTCACGAGCAGCACTAGTTGTTCACTCTCACCCGGGGGTTAGGGGGTCTGTCAGGACCTGGCAGTGTCTTCAATCCATTGCCTGCGGCTTTCCTGCACCCCTCCCTCACTCTGGGCAGCACCGCGTTTTGTGCCCTGTTGGGAATCCCTCCACTCTGCCCAGCGGTCTGGCCAGACGCCTGTTACCATAAGACCTTTTCCTTCCTTTTTTTAAAAATTTACATTTTAGAAATCTAAATCAATTATAAGTTTTCAATCTTTACCAAAATAAACTTTATTCCCTGTGAAATATTATTTTTGTATCGTGATTTTTCATAGCTATTATACATTCTTGATTATATAGGAGAAAATATAACAAGTATTTACTGCCTTCCCTACAGCAGAAACCAGGAATGATTTTAAATACAGATCCTCATTAAATCCTAAGGACCTAATTATAACATATTAGGCTTGCTTAATAATTAGAAATTGGAAATACTGAATATACAAGCCAATTTTCTGAAGTCATGAAGTTAGTAATATCAGGGATAAATTGTTTTCAAGTTTATGTAATTGCCAAAATTATATTATATTCTTGACTTTATATTCTTACTGTGGTGCAACCCATTTAATACTGTGGATAAAGAAGAATTTCTTCGGAAAGTAGCCTCACGGGGTGATTTGATCATAAATGTCTAAATGGGCAGCTTATGGTGGGTAATCATGTCTCAAGACTATCACACTTTAGTGAAAGATTTTCCCATTGCCCACTGTTCTTGTGCATTCAGATTAGCACGCCTTTGAAACACCAGAAGTAACACCTTGACCTCCCTGGAGAGAGCACAATATCTCCTTACCTCTCCTGTAATCCAACCCCAGATTTTCTTTCTTCCACCTTCATATAATCTTCCTTACATTTCATTTTTAATTTTAAATGCATAGAAGAAACTGCCTAACTGTAATTCTCGGGAGCATCTTAGATTTTGCTGCTGGGCAATTGTCATCAGTTTGGGCTCAAATAAATGTTTCTTGCGTTGACAATTCCAAGCATGAAATGACTAGGTGAGAACATTTTCTGAGCTCCAAGACTCAATGAAAGACAGATGGTTAATGCTGATATTGAGAAGAGATGCTGTGCTTTCCAATGAAGTACCTTTCTCAGCTTCGACAAAAATGATCAACTGACTCTTCTGATTAAAAGCTCACTTAAACATTTTCTGCTTATGCCAAATTACTACAAAGAAAGTACACACACACATATGCATGGAAAAGAGAGCATTTGAATAAAACAGAATTCAATTTCTAGGGAAACAAAAAGTTTATCTAGGAATAATCAGTAAAGCAGGTAGAGTGGGACCTCCTTTTTACACATTCTGTGTTTGGGAGTTTCCCTCTTCACTACAATTTCTGTTTGACCTCCCAGACCCATACTTGGGGTGCTCCCCTGGTCATTTGGGGGTAGCACCAATGGGCAAATGATTTGAATTGCCTGACACATGTGGTCCCAGCTGATGCCAAACAAGTGAAGCCCAACTTCCTGTTTTACTTCTTATACTATGAATGGCTGTCTTCTTTGTTCCTATTTAATACCAGAGGCTTCCCCCTTTTGTGATTTAGGTGGGTGATTTTGCTGTATAAAGTCGCTCCAATGAGTGCTCTAATGTTGCCTAGTGTTTTTTTAAGTGCAAAGATGCTCTTGTGTGTCTTATGGAGAAAATACATATTAGATAAGCTTCATACATGACTGATTGAGTTAGGGTGTTGTTGTCTGTAGTTCAATGTTAATAAATCAATATATATTTAATAAGGTGTCTTTAAAAGAATAACACATACCTGGCTGGTATAGCTCAGTGGGTTGAGTGCGGGCCTGCGAACCACACAATCGTGGTTCGATTCCCAGTCAGGGCACATGCCTGGGTTGCAGGCCAGTTCTCAGCAGGGGACTCACAAGAGGCAACCATACATTGATACTTCTCTCTTCTCCTTCCCTTCCCCTCTAAGGATAAATAAATAAAATATTTTAAAAAAAGAATAACACATAAAACAAAGTTACATGTTGATTCGTTGACTGAAATGTTGTGACCAGAAGCTTGCAAGAACTTAATTCTTGTATTTCTTAATTCTTGTATTTCTCCTAGAAACAATGGTTTGGTGTTGGCTAATTCAGTTTGTTGTTGTTGTTGCTGTTTGTTTCTTTTATGTTTTCACTGAATTTATTGAGGTGACATTAGTTAGTAAATGTATGTAACTTCAGGTATACAACTTTTTAATTGTATACACCTGTATATGGTATTGTTTCTTCACCACCCCAAGTCAAACACCCTCTTTCACCGCCACTTGTTCCCCCATGCCCTCATCTACCTCCCCCACCTCCATGCTAATTCAGTTTTTTTTTCCCAGTGACTTTAAACAATATAGCTACCAGGAATAACAAAAATTGACTATGGTTGGCATTTTTTGCAAATTCAGAGTAGGTAAACCTAGATTTAAATGTGCTAACAAAGACTAGAAATTTTATTTTATTATTTTACTATATTTTATTGATTATGCTGTTATGGTTGTCCAATTTTTTTCTCCCCTTTATTGCCCTCTAACCTGCCCCCACTCCCACCAGCATCTTGCCCCTTAGTTCATGTCCATGGGTCACACGTATTAATTCTTTGGTTTCTACATTTCTTATTCCATTCTTAACCTCCTTCTGTCTATTTTGTACCTACCATGTGTGCTTCTTATTTTCTGTACTTTTTCCCTTATTCTCCCCTGCCCCTTGCTGGTAACCCTCCATGTGATCTCCACTTCTGTGATTCTGTTCCTGTTCTAGTTGTTTCTTTAGGGTTTTTTTTTTTGTTGTTGTTGTTGTTGTTTGTTTGTCTTGTTTTTTTTTAGGTTCAGTTGGTAATTGTGAGTTTGTCATTTTACTGTTCTTATTTTTTATCATGTTTTTCTTAGAAATCCCTTTAACATTTCATATAATAAGGGCTTGGTGATGATGAACTCCTTGAATTTGACCATACCTGGAAAGAACTTTATCTGCCCTCCTATTCCAAATGATAGTTTTACTGGATAGAGCAATCTTGGATGTAGATCTTTGGATTTCATGACTTGGGATACTTCTTTCCAGCCCTTTCTTGCCTACAAGATTTCTTTTGAGAAATCGGCTGATAGTCTTATGGGAACGCCTTTTTGGGTGACTATCTCCTTTTCTCTTGTTGCTTTTAAGATTCTCTCCTTATCTTTGATCTTGGTTAATGTAATTATGATGTGTCTTGGTGTGTGCTTCCTTGGGTCCAACTTCTTTGGGACTCTGAGCTTCCTGGACCTCCTGGAAGTCTATTTCAGAAGTGTATTTCTATTTGCCAAATTGGGGAAGTTCTCCATTATTTGTTCAAATAAGTTTTCAGGTTTTTTGCTCTTCCTTTTGTCCTTCTGGAACCCCTGGGATTTGGATGTTAGAACATTTAAAGTTGTCCTGGAGGTTCCTAAGCTTCTTCTCATTTGAATTCTTGTTTCTTCATTCTGTGCAAGTTAAATGTTTATTTCTTCATTGTATTACAAATTGTTGATTTGAGTCCCGGTTTCCTTCCCTTCACTGTTGTTTCCCTGTATATTTTCCTTTTCATAGCCTTCTCTTCTTCCTGTGTTTTGCGTCCATAGTCAATAATTGCTGTGAGTATCCTGGTTACCAGTGTCTTGATTCTACATCTGATAGATTGGCTAACTCTTCTTGCTTAGTTCTGTTTTTGGAGCTTTGATCTGTTCTTTCATTTGGGCCATATTTCTTTGTCTTGGTGCACCTGTAAGGGGTGGAGCCTTAGATATTCACCAGGGTGGGGCAACCCACTTGGCTGCATTGTGACACTGTATGTGGGGGAAGGGTCTGAGAGGGAACAATGATGCTCTGCTCTCAGCTGGCTTTCAGTCACTTCCCCTGCTACCCACAAGCAAACTGGGCCTTTCTTGTGCTGATTCCCAGGTTGGTGGTTTTGTGTATGTTCTAAGACTCCGTGGTTCTCTCCAGAGAACTCTCCTGTGAGGCTGGGAGTTTCTCCTGCTGCCTCAACCCCCACAGGCATTTTCAGTCAGAGGTTTGAGGCTTTATTTCTCCATGCTGGACCCTGGGTTACAGGTCTCACTCCCTGGTTGTTCCTCTCAGTTTATCTGCACTTGAGTGTGGGACACCCCAGTCCTCCAGCCACAGACTTGTCAGGTGTCCTCTGTACCCTGGCTGCCCTTCTCCATCTCTCCTACCAGTCTGAATGCATGCTTCTTCTTTAAATCCTTGGTTGTTGGATTTCCATATAGTTAGATTTTCTGGCAGTTCTGGTTGTTTGTGTTTTAAAATTTGTTGTTCTTCTTTTGGTTATGTGAGGAGGCACAGTGTGTCTACCTATGCCTCCATCTTGGCCAGTAGTAAATACTAGCAATTTTCAGTTACAAAACAAGCACATTCTATCAGTTGTAACAGAGTTTAGAAGAAGGAGACACCTCCCTATTGAAAAGAAAAGAAGAACAGCAGAATATGAATGAGGGAAATTCCAGTTCAGATTAATGACTAAATAATGATACCATGAACTTATTATTCACTAAGTATCTTCCCTTCTACCTTCTTGTTTCTCATGCTGTACCCTTTCTCTCCAGCTCTCAGTATCAGTATTCATTAGAATTTGCTATTTTTATAATGTTGCTTTTTTATACTTTGTCTTACTGTGTATAAGCTAGTCTTTATCATTTCATACACAAATTATTGAAATAGCTTTTGTTTTAAATATGCAATTAAAAGCATTCTTCATTCTTTCTTAAGTTGTTTATTGTTGTGGATAAGAAATGTGAACATCTTGAACATGACATTGTGAGGCCAATTAAAAATCTAATAGGTGCACATCTACATACGTGTAAAATGCCAGTTTGTATATGTCACCTATTTAATAAGAAGCCTCAATGATTTATCAGAGCCTACAGAATGATCTTTACTTCTGGTGAACCAGGGTGTCAGGTATGGAATTAATTGTGTCCTTGAGGGTGACAATCCAGATTCTCCGATTGTTTGCCTATTCTCTATGAAAACTCCCATGTTGCATCATGGTGGATTGCCAGGAAGCCACAATTACCTGGAGGGTCCCTATGCTTGCACGGATGGAAGCTAAATATATGGCAGTTATATTTCACTATAAAAAACTAGAAATAGTTGCTCAAAATAAAAATTAGTTTAACTAATCTGTTCATGGAACATTAACTAGAATATAAGTTGAAATAGAAAATGTAGTTTTCTATCAAGATATTTAATAGTTTATTTTCTACATTTCAGTCCCTGCCTTCCTGCAAATTAAAGTCATTGCAAGTTAAAAGCACATACTGCAGTAAGATTCACCAACCCCCCCCCCCCCCCCCCCCCCCCCCCCCCCCGTCAAACAACCAACAGAAGAGATGTCTATTAAGAGCCTCATTCCCATTGGCGGTGATTAGCCTGTTTGCTCATTTTTCCCAGGTAGAGACAGAATACCGTGGCCATTTATGTTCATGACACCTTACAGGAACTATTGCATTTTCTTTCCATTTAATCGTGAAGGAATCTCAGTTGAATTTATGTGTATCTTAAAGATTTGAAAAATGAGGTTTAGATGTGTTTAGTGACAATGGTAAGAGGCAGCTCAGCTCATTTGCTTCCACAGGCCGTGATGCACCAAGCTTGATCTGGGAAGTAGAGAAAAGCAGGTTTAGAAGCCTAGTGGTATGATGAAAAACTGTATGAGCCCAGGCAATTTCACAGATTACACAGTTTCATGCAGAACATGTACATGAAGTTGAACTTCTCTCATTCTTTGCTTTCAAAAGCAGGCATTATTATGTTATTAAAATGTGACCTGTATTGAATATTAAATCCTCACTTTCTTTATAATAGACACACACAAAATATATGTACAGAGTAAATTTGTGTTACAGACTTATTAGGAAGCTCTATAATTCTTTATAAGCCTGGAATATTACTCAACTGTTTGGTAATATTATGGTTACTATTTTTTCCAGGCTCAATGCAATTTTCACAGTAAAGCATTAAAATTCTGATTTTTTCAAAAAACATAGTTTTGTAGTAAAACAAGCTTTAACAAAATATTGCTTTAAATGAAGATCAGGTATAATACTTTTGAATTATTTGCAAGGATGAATGCCTATATAATAATTTATAAAAGGGATAAAATGTGAAATATTTTAAATTATTAGTTATGTGTATAATTTATTAACATTATTTAAAAGTTGGAGATATAAAAATAAATATAACTGACCATGACTTTTGGTACTATTTACTCAAAAATATTTAACATGGTAATTTTTTCTTTCAAAATTATATTGAAAGAAATTTCTATGAATATGTGTTATATTTTACATTATTTAAATTTCACAACAGGGATTTTATTTATTTTATATTTTTCTGTTTTCAAGTTGCTATTCTTAAAATATACATACTAATTCAGTGTGATTTGGTAATGTATCACTATTTCTACTCTCTCATTTATCATATAACCTGATCTTCCTGTCCATTTCTTTTTTTTTTTTTCAAAAACTAAAATCCTTTTTTGTGAGGGCAACTTTTCCCACAAGTCCCCTTGTCCACCACAGATGAAAATAAACATGACATGACATGATCTGCTTGGGGAGGAGAGGTGGCCAGTTTCTCAGGGGAAAAAAGGTGTTGAGCCCCCTCCTCCAGGGGTTGTAATACACAGGAATACAGGACGGCAAGGATCAAACAGTAGATAACATTTCAAAGAAATCTGAGGGCTTGGTCTAAGTCAGTGTCTGTCAGGTAAGGGGGTTACAGAAACTTTGGGAGACATACTCATTTCCTGCTCCAACCCTTAACATATGAATGACAGTACTCTTAGCAAAGCAGGTTTCACAGGTTTTTCTGAAATTCTTTGTGATGCCAAATTTTTCCCTGGTCATACTCTAGCAAGGCAAGGAGCTGAACCCCTCCCCGACAGGTATTCAGGCTTAAGGGGATTAGAGCCAGAGGACCAGGAGACTCCAGCGTTGTCAAAGCTGGGGGGCAAGGAGTCCATTGCTCTCAGGCTATCTATCTCACATAGCCAGCAGGCAGATGAGATTGCTTGCTCTTTGTTGCAGCCCCCCCGAGTCCTTCCATGAAGGCCTCCCAAGTGGTCTAGTCTGGCTTAGGTTGCTCCCCGCTGTGAGGAGACTTACCAGTCATGGACTTCTGACCATACTTTGGGGGCAGGGAGGAAACTGAGGCAGTGTTTGCTACAGACAAGCTTTGTTTCCTGTGGCTGGAATTCCAGAGGTCATTCACTCGTCCTTAGCCCTGGGGGCGGGGGTGGTGGTGGTTAGGTTACAATTTCTGAAACTAGGCAGAGCGATCCAAAACACTTCCTGCTCCTTTTATAGAGCTATTCAACAGGAAAAGGTTATAATAGCTATTTTCACCATTAGACCAAACGGACCCAACTTCTGCATAACCTTTTAAGATCTCATCACGGACGTCACAAAGTTCCACTGGGACTGATGAGAAAGCATAGAGTCTTCTGCTTGATAGAAGGGTGGTAAGATTCTTAAAGCGCATGTGGAATAGGGAGTACAGTCACTTTCAGAATATACAGTCTGTTGCAGCTGTTTTCATAGTAAGTGGGGCCACAGAGATCAAGTATAAGTAAATAAAGGTGTTTAAATGTTTTTTTAAAATAGTTCTTTGTAACTAACTGTTGGGCTATCATATAGTTTAGCCCTTTGTTCAGTCATAACATTTTTCTTTTCCAAAAGCTTGTCATTCTCAAGCCTTTTGCATCCTAGTTAATTAAATCAGATGTTATTATATATTTGAAATTTAAACACAATTACTTAAAGAATTCTCAATTAGAATATAACTCCCCATAATTTTGCCGTTGCATATTATTAAATCAGTTTAGTTTTTCACTTTTTACTGTCTTACCATATTTAGTATAATCCATATATTGCTACAATCTTTGGCATTGGTTTCTTTATGTCCTTTTGACAGATATGGCTAAGCTATACACAAAAAGTATATGATTATTGATATTAAATGTACATAAGTATATCATCTAACCAATTTCCTTAACTGACACAATATTAAATTCAAGTAATAATAAACTTCACTAGTTCCCAAATGTTGCCTAAGTGGTTCATAGCAGAAAAAAAAAATATTCACAAGTTTTTTTTTTCAGGGTCTGGTCTGCCTGATATAAACATTAATAATGTATAAAAAACTCTTCCTCCTTCCCTTCCTTCCTTCCAACTCTTTTCCCTCTCCCCATTCTTCCATCTTCTCTTCCCTTCCCTTCCCTTCCCTTCCCTTCCCTTCCCTTCCCTTCCCTTCCATTTCCTTTTTTTCCCTTCGTTTCTTCTTTCATTCAACAAATACTCCTCTAATTCATAGTATGTGGCAACAATTCTGGACACTAAGAATATACCAACAAATAATATATACTACATGTACTGTTCAAATCAAATGAAATACATAAATCTTGCCCTGACTGGTGTAGCTCAGTGGATTGAGCTCAGGCCTGCGAACCACATGATCCCGGTTCAATTCCCAGTCAGGGCACATGCCTGGCTTGCCGGTCAGTTCCTGGCAGGGGACACACCAGAAGCAACCACACACTGATATTTCTCTCTCTCTCTCTCTCTCCTTCCTTTTCTTTCTAAAGACAAATACATTTTTAAAATCTTAAAAAAAAAGAAATACATAAATCTTAAGGAGGGTAGACACAAGTGTTTGTGTGTGTGTGTGTGTGTGTATTCATGATAAGGCCTTGGAGTAAATGGAACAATATAAAACAGAAGATGAGCATGAGGAGCACTAGAATGTGGGGGGCAGAGGGAATTTTACCCTTAGGAAGCATGTTCTTGTAAGGACAAATGCATGGCAAATAATTTGTGTATAACATGGTTGGTGTAGGTACTTGTGGTTTGAACACAAGCATTAAAAATAACAAATTATACAACTTTACATGTTACTTAGCCTTTATCAGCCTCAGTTTATTTATCTGATATAAATAGTATTTATATTATGAAATAATACATTCCTTCTAACTTATGTAATGTAATTCCCTCTCAAAATGTATGTGTGTAATTCTAACATGTTAATTTTGTAATTAATTTTTTCTTCAAATGCAGTCTTAGGTATCAATGTCTTCAATATCAGCCTTTATTTCAAAGTATCTTAAAATAATCAACACTTTATGGGTTAAAAAATAAAGATTATATTTTATATAGTAGCAAGGGACATTATTTTAATATAAACTTTTCTATTGAGAGCTAGGAAAACAATCTGAATTTCTGATTGAATTTAATGTCCACATCTAATATTATTTCCTGAATGTCAAACTGATTCTTTTCTAACAGCAGTGGTACACAATTGAACTAAAAAAAATAAGTATTTATTGTCACCTGTTGGAGATTTTCTTATACTACAAAAACAGTTAAGCATAAATATAATTTACTATGAACATACTATAGGTAATACTTTTAAATATCTTTTTTCCAATTTAGCTATGGAATATATTCTCATGTATATGCTTTGCTGCCATGAGATATTAATGAATTATTTATGTATACTGCATTTATAACAAAACCATAAAAATGTTAAAGCAATAAAAGCAATGATGTTTAAAAGTATACTTCTCAAACTATAAATTCACGAGAGAACTTGCTTCCTTTGAAAATTAGAGTTGAAGAAAATAATCAAAATCAGATAACATATTTTCTTCTAATTCTGTTAGTGGAACACAATATTTAGGACAAGTCTACAGTGAAACATTAAACATTCAAAACTAGTGCAATCTTAGATAAGCTAGCCAAGATTTATTTTGCTAATTAGTTTATATTAACCATCTATTTGTTCTTGGTTCTCTGTGTTGTTGTCTTATACAAAATTGACCAAAGAGAAGGATTAGCTCACTGCTTGCAGATGGATAAATGATTGTTTGGTAACTTGAATCGCCACAGAAAACAAATATTCGAAGGAAAGCCAAATGCATACGGGGGCTTTATAAAATTTAATTACAGTTAATTTATCTAACAATTTTATCCATGCTTGTTTATTCATATTTAATCAATAATTATATACTTATTTATATTTCTAATTAATATAAATTTTAAGCCAATGTATTTTGAGGTAAAGCCTTTTGAATATTCCCAAATAGTTGTTTTATGCTCTCTGTGTTTAAACCCGAGAGAAATGTATATATATATTTTTTTTTCCTTTTAAGTTTTAAATTTTATGGTTGAGTTAAGGCATAGTTACAAAAATTTTTAGAAAAGGGTTTTAGAGTTAGAGGTAGTAAGGTTCAAGTTTTAGAAAACTAACGTAACTTCTCTAAAACTATGTTTTCTCATTTATAAAAGAGAAAAATGAGCATAACTATTTCATCATGTTATGAAAAACAAATTGATGAATACATGCCTAATATTTAATAATTGCTTAAAATTTTTTGAAAGCCATGTTATTATTATATCAACACAATGTGCTATTAATCTAAACAAATTTAAGTTTGACATAAGCATGTAATTTTTCCTATAAGGGACAGTGAAGATGACCATCAAAATATTGGGAATCGAGCTGTGTACTAAAAATAGCCAACCTAGGAGTATATTGAAAATAGCATTTTACTTTAAACCCAAGTGTTTGCAGTAATAATAATCATGTTTATTTGGCCTAGGAGTAAACCAAAGATAGCTTTAGATCTAGAAAGAAATTAAACATATTTGGGATACAATTCTCTTTATCCATTATAGTTCTTTGACCATTACGTGTATATTTGTATGTTGGAGGATAAAAAGAAAAGAGGTTGAAAAGGAACAGAGAAAGGATGATTGTTCTGTGTATTCAGAAACCACACTGATTCAGGAAGGAACCAGGGGGTGTGTAGAGATGTTATCATGAGTATACTGAATGAATTCTCATTTCGGAAAGATCAGTAGTTGAACCATTTTTCCCACCTCTCTGTTTAGAAAGGATTTTTTAAAATACTTATTTAATTGATTACGGTCTCATAAAAATGAGAATTATATGAGCTCCCTGGTTCTACTGGTGAAGAAAAGTTGGCCAAAGTTATTCTGGCATAAACAAATTTGATTGACAGCTTACTTCTCCACATTGTTTCTATGAAGAAAAAATGACAAAGGGGTAATGTAATGCAGGGATATTTTTTTCTGTTTGCCAGCCTATGTGAATTACATAAATAGCAGTGCTTCTTAGTCCTTTGTATTTACTAATCAACTGGAGCAACATCTGGACTGGGACCTGGATTTCTCACAAATTCCCACATGGTGCCGATGCTGTAGGTCTGAGAACCAGCATTTTGATTAGTGAATGTTTGGGAGATAGCATCAAGATGTGGGGTCAGGATTGAGCGAAGGCCTGGGAACCACACAATCGCAGTTCGATTCCCAGTCAGGGCACATGCCTGGGTTGCAGGCCAGTTCCCGGCAGGGGACCCATGAGAGGCAACCATACATTGATATTTCTCTTCTTCTCTCCTTCCCTTCCCCTCTAAAGATAAATAAATGAAATCTCAAAAAAAAACCCGTTGGGCTTAAAAAAAGAGATGGGGTCATACTATTCTGATCCCCAGTACTTTTTCATTCAAATCCTTAGCATATGCAAATTCTTATTTTATTCCCCTATTACTACTTTAATAATTTACCATCTTTTTAGTTTTTATAATTTCTGATTACAAATAAAATGTGGTCTAAAGTCAGTAATCCCCTGTGTAATTCTTGCTAAAATTATTAAGTTAACCAACAAGTCAGAAGCACATAGCCAAGTATATTTTAGAGTAAAAGATACACATAGCCTCATCAAACACATTCTGGAATATTATTTAATAAAAAGTTACTTGCTGCACTTTTAAGTAATTCAAATGCAGGTTTCCATTCTATTTTAAGAAAATTTGTGGCGGTGTTTTAAATCTTACTAATTCACAGGATTTGGAACAGTCAATGGTACAGCTGAGTTGGCATTTGAGGAAGGATCATAAAAATAAGCAATTGTGTCCCCAAAGAAGCTAGAGTTAATCTATATAATAAATGCTCACTCATGTTTTCCAGAGATTTCAATGCTAGGTCTTCTGCCAAAGAAGCAATTGACAGCAGAGTTGTTTGGGCATTCGTTCCTTCTCTTTTAGGAACAGGAAGCCTAGGTTTAAAGTAATTAAGTCATTTGTCCAAGTTCCCAAAACTATGAGAACAACGTCAGAATTCCAATGCAGGTTGTCTAATGCCCAGTTCCTTATTCTTTTCACAAATATACTAGAGTCTATTGAAGATAATTCTGATGCACTGATGCCTTAAACTAGGCACTTGTAGCTCCCAGTTTGATTTCCACCAGGAATTTGGGACAAAGTTTTGTGCTTGTTTTAGGTTTTCTTCAAATTCTATTGTCTGACTGTTACCCAGTTGGTAGTATAGTTTTATTGTTTATCAGTGCATTTTAATTTTATAGTATTTTTTCTTGAATCCTGAATCAAATCTTTATAAACGAAATATTGATAAGTAAATATTTTAAATTTTGTCCTGAAATGCATCACAATAAATTTCTCTGAATTCTTGTCACCTTTTTTACTATCTATAGTAGATTTTTTTAAATATTTTATTTATTTGTATATCTTTAGAGGGGAAGGAGAGAGGGAGAGAAACATCAATGTACGGTTGCCTTTTGTGCGTCCCCTGCTGGTAGTTAGCCTGCAAGGAACCCGTCTGCAACCCAGGCATCTGCCCTGGCTGGGAATCGAACCGCGATCGCCTGGTTCGCAGGCCCGCGCTCAATCCACTGAGCTACACCAGCCAGGGCTCTATAGTAGATTAATATCAACAAAGAAATCTAATTTCAAACAAAATGAACCTTAAAATAAATTCATTTTCTTTATGCTATTAATGCAGTAGAACATTTTTGGAGCATTTCAAGAAAATAAAAATTATTTCCTAAGAATATTGGATTCCTTGTATGCAGCATATTTTTAGATGTCTCAAAGTACAATACTATTTTGCCTTAATTTATGTAGCATTAGCCATAACTAAACCAGAAATACAAATATTAAAATTTTATCTATTTACTGGGGTTAATAGTGATGGATTGCTCCTTTCATCTCACATTGTAAATTGCTGTATGCAGTGAAAAAGGAACTACGTACGCCGCATGACTCCACAGGCTTGTTATTTGTCCACAAAAGAATCGATTCAAAGATCTAATTCTCCGATGTGGGAAGGTAGCATATGATAGTAATTTCCTCACATATCTGAACTAGAGAAATAAAGAGTCAGTCTCTAGTGTGCAGTCAGAACAAGCAATAAACTGCAGTCATCAGCAAAGTCAAAACCATTCAGGTTCACCTGTTTTTACATAATAATTGGAGTCATGAACTCAGCATATAATGGAAGGTAAGTATATTGATTTTCATCCATGGAAAATGTTGGCTCCCAATACAGAATTTCTCTAAGTATCACTGTCTTAAAAGGCCTCCTTTTCTCTGGCTGCAGCAGTAGCCCTGCCAGAAGTGTCCACTGATGTGGTCTAATTGTCAGTCCAAATGTGAGGTCCAGCCACCTCACCGCCTTGTGCTAACTATTCCATTCCCTCACCAGACACTGTTCCTGCACAGAGAACCGTTGACGGTTTCATTTATGCCGATGTCATAAGATCATTGGCTGGTTACTTTCAAATGATCGAGACCACATTTCCAAAAGTTCATTCTTACCATTTTATGTGGAACATCATCACTTACATATAAGTGTAAGACAAGAAAGTGCTTAGCTTTTTTGTTAAGCTAAAAGTTGCTAAAGAATGTGATGAACTTCTCACTGGGAAAAGAGGAATCATATACGTTATCATCTTTTATTTAGCAGTCCACATAATTAATCATGAGGACATATTTTAAGAGATGTACAATTATTGTATTACATACCTCTTTATGAATAAAAACATATTTTTGAAAAAATCAAAGCAACTTTTCAAAAGGTCAGTAAATCTGTGATTTTAGATTTGTAAACTTCACAAATAAAGATACTTTAAAATTTCCTATATTGTCAAATATATATACAAAGTCTTAAAATTTAAAATTTAAACAGAAACATTTAAAATATCACCATATTCTCTTTATAGCCCAGTCTTTTTATCTTATTGTATCGGTAATTATTTAAAACATTTTTTCTATTTAGTATGTAGCTAAAGTTAGCAGAGAACACCTCAACTTTGTGTATGAGGAAGAAGTAGATTATTTGTTTATATCATATAGTGAATTCTAATTTATAAAACAAGTAATGTATTTTAAGTGGAAGAAACATATTAGAATCTAAATGTAGAGTGCCATCTAGTGATAAATAAGAGCTCCATTTGTGGTGAAATTCAAGAAATGTCAGTGCTTGTATTTTAACTTCAATATAGGTTTCTTTGTTAATTTGGGCAATATGACTTAGAATATTCAATGTGAATCTAGTAGACAACAAAATATTTTAACAAACTTTATTTATATTGCAAGGCATATTGAAGTTGAAAAATATTTAAAACACATGCAATATGTCTCATGTTATTAACAGGGAACATATTTTCATGCAGATTAAGACCCAAATAGGGCACACTGGCATTGTCCTAAAATATTTGCAGTTAACACTAACGTATCATATTCAGAGTCTCGTTGGTGCAAAAATGGTCCCCAACAAATGTTTGTTGATGGATTAAATCAGAACAAATAGAGAAAAATGTCTCAAAATGTAAATATAAAAGAGTAACGACACAGTTTTAAAACGAAAACTCCTCTTTTATAAAATTTTTCAGATTTGAGTATTTTCTCCTTTTATTGAGTGATTATTTTTCTAGAGTATTAAATTGTACATCATTGACATTAAATATAATAATCCATGGCAAGGAAAGAAAGGATCATACATGAAGGTGGTTGGCAAAAGAAAGGGGAATGAGAATGAAAGCAAGAGCAAGGAAGACAGAGCAGGAAAATGCTGGAAGGGAAGACAGTTTTAGTGACGTTCTGCCGTGTACCAGTATGTGTCACTGATGCTTGCACACCTGTGACTCCAGTCCTTTGCACACCACAAAACTCAGTTTGGTAGAAGAGCATCCGAGGCTTAGGCTAAGTAACCCACTCCTTTGTTTCAAAATTTCATTTTCCACTTAATTTCATTATTCTTTGTAAAGATAATAAGTCTCATCCTCGCATGGTATACCCAAAGGATTTTTTTATAAACCAGCTGTACCAACACAGTCTTTCAAGTTATACTTATTTAGAGGTCTGAATTAGATTCCAGAAGATAGGCATTCAGATGCTGAGTTTATTATTTACTTCTTAGGAGATTTTGGCAATTTACCAAAGCATCTAGAAAAAAACCAAAAATGTGACAATTTTCAACCAAGTGCCCATTTCAGATCAACTTTCCCAGACTAAATTAGGTTTTAAGCCCATTCACTGTGGTCTGGCTGACCTCATGTTGCTTAATTGTGATATTTCTCTATCAACAAAAATATTATTTTTCTCAATAAAAATCAGTGAACCAACCACAGAAACAAAAACACATGTGAACCATCCTGGAAAGCATGAAAACCGACTCTCCTTGAGCTGCCGGACCCTCTAGTGACCAGCGCTCTCCCTTTACAATCACTCAGGTTGTTAAGTGGTGAGAGAGCAGCACATTTCAGAGTATTTGTATGGGTCTTAGGGATTCCGGGCCCTGAATCCCACCGGAACTAGTAGCTGTGCCTTTGATCAATGTTCTGTCACAATCACTGATTTTAATGCTTTCCAAATATGCTTATTCATGGATTTGGTCTACTGCAAAGAGGCATTTTCCTTAATCGAATTAACATTAGAAAATAATACGAGATTCACATTTTTCCTTAAATGAAATAATACACTTTTTTATTTCCTTTATCTGACCAAGTTGCTGGAAGAATATTATAGTTGATGCTTTCGGGGCAATTTCTTAAAGATAGGAGATCTATTATATGCCAGAAAGATGGCTTCAGTTTCTATCAAGCCAAATAGCATTGTTCTAATTTAGTACGAGCCTCAGTGTGATGATATTTCTCTGGAGACTTGCCAATAACCTGCTGTCATCGTCAGAAGTGACTTTGGCTCATGCACTGAGTCAGTGAGCAAGTCACGGGGGACATTACAGAACGAGCAAGGCAGTCTCTGCGTTCCAGGATATGGAGGTTTTTCTGTGGGGTATGACTTTGCTCCTTTCACCTTGAGACAAGGAAAAAGGAAGGCCAAGCAAAATACGTTTTGTCTCGGAACGCACTGTGTTCAGTCCGTGAATTAGTGATAACTTTGCACTTGTCAGTGGAGCTTGGCCTTGAGCAAAATACTTTTTCCTTGGACATAGTTGATACTTGTGGCTTTTTAGTTTTCTTTTTAACGGTACTCCCATTCTGGAACGTCACAGTTTCCCACGTTGTATAACCTTGATAGAGGAACCAGTCTAGGTCCCCATCCTGCAGGGCAGGGTCCTAGGGGAGTCCCTGGAAGCCCCCTCTGTCCAGGCAGTTTTTCCCAGTCTTCCCTCCTACTCCCAGGATGTAATTAGTACTTCGTCAGTCAGATGGCCGAGCTAAGGATCAACAGCTTTGAGAGTGTAGTCCTGGACAGAAAAAGGAAATACTTGGTTATAATCTTCCCAAGCACGAGGCTCTGAGCAAACTTTCTGTCTCAACTGCATTATCAGGACTCCTTGCTAATCACAGTGTGCTAACATGAGGTTTGAGACACAGCAATAATGCTTTGTAGCTCGCGTTTAATCAGAATAACTAGGACCCAAGGAAACTCTTTCTGAATAATCTGTGAAGGGCCTGGAAGCAGGCAATACATGTCAGGGAAAAAATAAATATTAACAAGACAGCCGTTTTCAGAGAGGCAGCCTTAGGAAGCGTGTGCCAAACATCTCTGACTCCCAAACTCCAGAAATATAGTATAGTTGCAGTCCTTAGCCCCTTTGGAGTGGTTTTGGGCCTTGTGACTAAGACTGAGTGTGAATAAAAGATATAAGTGCCATTTCCGGGCCACGACAATGAATAGCTAGTGTAAGATACTCCTGGACATTCTCTGCCTCTTACACAGAAACCAGCAAAGCCAAAATGGTGGCTGTTTTGTCAGTACAGGTCCCGTGGGGACTGTGTTCAGCAGTGATCCCTGACACCTTTTGAAGGCTGTGCTAACTGGGCGAGAGGTAAGCATTTGTCGTTTTGGCTAATGATATTTGGGGATAGGTATTTCAATAGAAAACATACATAACGCAGCATATCCTGACAAATACAATCAGCTATCTCCACTATTAACATATGTCAGGGGTGCAGCTGAGGCAGAGAGGAAGAGCTGAGCTGTCAGCTGTCAATTCCAATAAGCCAAAATGACAGTAACAGTCAAGCCTTTAATCTCTACCAAGATGGTTTAAGCAAGAGATTAAGCCAGAGAAAGCGCTGACCACCCCTTTTCAGTTTCCCCTGTCAAGGGTCAGTTGCAGCAGCCTAGTTATATGGGTGATATCATTGCTGACAGTGCTTTGAACAAATTGCTCTTCAGCTTTAGGAACCCAGGGGTCAAAGGCAAAGCAGAGAAAATGACTAGGAGTGGAAAAGTCCTGACTAGTGAGTCCAGTGGAGAAAAGCGTCCACAAGCTTTTCCTCTCCTTTCTTCTCTTAGATTTCAGCAGACATGTCCTGATCAAAGGCCCCAGACACAGAGGCCTGTGGTTGAGGCTGTTGGCTTAGAAATGCTCCGTATCTGTCCGTGGAGCATGGTAAGCTAGGTGGGTGGAGGGCCTGACTGCCGTGCAGGTACAGGGGGTGAGCCCCAAGCCTGGTGTGGGGAGGGCAACTGTCCCCTAGGAGGCTGCCAGGCAACTGCAATTGTTTACAGTCAGGCCTGAAAAGTCCCAGGCAGAACTTTGAGCCGGAAGCTTAATTTCTCGACACGCACTCACAAGACCAAGAGTGTATTTATGTGTCTACTTTGACACTAGAAATAGTTGCTGTTGTTTTTGCTGTCGTTTACAGTTAATAGTTGCTGGCCAGAGTTGGATTTTTTTTTTCATTGCTGCTGTTTACTTTTAATTTAATTGACCTATTTCAGTTATCTATTATCTATGGCTGATTAACAAACTGCCCCCAAATTTAGTGGCTTAAACAGCCATTTTAACTTACGATGTGAGGGTAAACCCAGTGGTTTACTTTTGGCCTTTCTGGGATCAGCTGGGGTCATCCTGACTGGAGGGCTCCCTAAATGAGAAGGTTTCTCCACGCGCACATCTGTTTTCTGTGTTCATTCTGTCTCTCTCCTTCTCTCTCCACACTCAACCCCATAATTACGGTGTCACATTTTCCAGAGCTTTTCCATGTGACTAGGATTTCCAAGTTTTCTCACAACCTGATGGTTCCAGGGTAGTGCCATTTCTTTCATGGTATCTGGTTTCCAACAGGCAGGAAGTAGAATCTAACAGGTCAATCAAGGAGCACGCCCAGAGACAACACAGCATCATATTTATTTGCTTTTTTCAGTCATCGGGCGGTCACAAAGTCCACACAGTTTTGACTGGGTAGAAATTTAAACTCCACCTCTTGCTGAGGGAGTAGCAAATCACATTATAGTAGCATATATGGAATGAGCGATGCCCTGTTTATTTTCAGAAACAAATCTGCCATATATCCTATGTTGATAGTTTAGGAAGATTGGAATACTAACCAGCTCAAAGGACTTCTCTAGCAAGAGTGAAAAATATATACAAATAATTGGAATGTGAAACACATACACACATATATTATGTTGTGTACAAAACAAACAAGCAAGCAAAATATAACCAAAGACACTGAAATAGAGAACAGGCTGGCAGTGACCAGAGGGGAGAGGGGAGGGAATTTCAGGGGAAATAGGGGAAGGATTTAGAGGAACATATATAAAGGATACATGGACAACAACTGAGAAGGGTGGAAATGGGAGGGATGGGATGGGAGTAATAGACAGAAAACTGTCTATTACTGTACCTACAGTACTTGAAAAATAATTAAATAAAAAAAGAAATAGGGTGGAATGTTCATTTATAAAGGGGGATTTATATTAATTTCCTATCGCTATTGTAACCAAATCCCACAAACTCGGAGGACTATAACCATGCTTACCATAGCGTTCTATTTCACAGAGCTTTAGGTCAGGAGCCGTGGTTGGGTTAGCTGGTTCTTCTGTCCTATGTCTTACAAGGCCAAAGCCAAGGTAACCACAGGTAGCCAAGGTAACCACGGGTCAGGGAACAGTATGGCATGCTAGGAAAGAATGGGTTTCCAAGATCATCAATGGTATTGGTCAAATTCAATTTCTTATAAGTGCAGGACTGAAGGCCCTGCTTTCTTTGCTGGCTGTTAGTTGGAGCCAATTTTTCCTTCTGGAGGCTCCACCCAGGCCTCATGCTTTCTAGATCACCATTCCAGAAACACAGAGATGAGCCTTTGTTAGGTTTCCAATCCTCGGACTTACTTGTGCCCTATCTCTCTAATTCCAGGTAGAATGTGCTTAGTTTTTACGGGTACGAGTGATCCTAGGGTACCCACCCAGATAATCCAGAATAATCCTACCATTTTAAGGTCTGTAAACTTAATTACATTTACAAAGCCCCTTTGCCATGTAAGGACACATTCTTAATGTCTCCGGGATTAGGCTTTGGGCCTATTTAGGGGGATAATGGCCTTCCACAGAAATAACTAAAAGCATTCGGTCTGTGTCTTCAAAGATGAATGGGATATTTCAGTGATGTGGATGGTGAAGATGTGGCAGAATGTGAACTGCTTAAATGTATGCTAAGACTTTGAACTAAATCTGTTTTAACTACTTATGTCAATGGTATGGGACAGAATATTATCTTCTTTCTGTTTTTAAAAGGTAAGATTCCTGTTGATGAAAAAATTTAGACAGAATGAAATGGTTTAAGACTTAAAATATTGGGGTGGGAGATGATAATACTCTATATTGTGGTTTACTCATCAGATTGAGAATAGAACGGTAGAATAATTTCAAGAGAATAGAGATTACGGTATTTGGTAAGCAATTTTTTGTTTTTTTCTTTTTTAACATATTTTATTGATTATGCTATTACAGGTGTCCAATTCTCCCTCCTTTATTTCCCTCCACCCTGTTCACCCCCCTCCCACCCACATTCCCCCCATTTAGTTCATGTCCATGGGTCATGCATATAAGATCTTTGGCTTCTACATTTCCTATACTATTCTTAACCTCCCCATGTCTATTTTCTACCTACCATTTATGCTAGTTATTCTCTGTAACTTTCCCCCCTCTCTCTCCCTCCCACTCCCCTGCTGATAACCCTCCAAGTGATCTCCATTTCTGTGATTCTGTTCTTGTTCTAGTTGTTTGCTTAATTTGTTTTTGTTTTGTTTTAGGTGTGGTTGTTAATATCTTTGAGTTCACTGTTTTTTCACTGTTTATCTTTTTCATCTTTTTCTTAGATAAATCCCTTTAACATTTCAAATAATAAGGGCTTGGTGATGAAGAACTCCTTTAATTTGACCTTATTGGGGAAGTACTTTATCTGCCCTTCCATTCTAAATGATAGCTTTTAATCTTGGAATAATCTTGGATGTAGGTCCTTGGCTTTCATGACTTGGAATACTTCTTTCCAGCCTTTTCTTGCCTGCACCGTCTCTTTTGAGAAATCAGCTGACAGTCTTATAGGCACTCCTTTGTGGGTGATTATCTCCTTTTCTCTTGTTGCTTCTAAGATTCTCTCCTTATCTTTGATCTTGGCTAATGTAATTGTGATGTGTCTTGGTGTGTTCCTCCTTGGGTCCAACTTCTTTGAGACTCTCTGAGCTTCCTGGACTTCCTGGAAGTCTATTTACTTTGCCAGATTGGGGAATTTCTCCTTCGTTATTTGTTCAAATAAGTTTTCAATTTATTGCTCTTCATCTTCTCCTTCTGGCACCTCTATGATTCAGATGTTGGAACGTTTAAAAATGTACTAAGCCTCTTCTCATTTAAATTCTTGTTTCTTCATTCTTTTCTGGTTGAATGTTTCTATCTTCCTTCTGGTCCACACCATTGATTTGAGTCCCAGTTTCCTTCCCATCACTGTTAGCTCCCTGTACATTTTTCTTTATTTCACTTTTCATAGCCTTCATTTTTTCATTTATTTAGTGACCAAATTCAACCAATTGTGTGGGCATCCTGATCACCAATATTTTGAACTGTGCATCTGATAGGTTGACTATCTCTTCATTGCTTAGTTGTATTTGTTCCAGAGTTTTGATATGTTCTTTCATTTGGGCCACTTTTTTTTTGTCTTGATGCACCTGTTACATAGTGAGGGGTGGAGCCTTAGGTGTTCACCAGGGCGAGACAACCCATGTTGCTTTGTTTTGATTCTGTATGTGGGGAGGGGTCCGAGAGGGAACAACGGTACTTGCTTCTCTCTCTGCTAGATTTCAGTCACTTTCCCTGCTTCCCACGAGCACACTGGGCCCTTCTGGTGCAGATTCTCATTGAGGTGGACTTGTGTACTGTATAGGACCCTATGGGTCTCCCCAATGAACTCTCCTATGAGGCTGGGAGTTTCTCCTGGCACCTCAACCCCCACAGGTGTTTTCAGTCAGTGGTTTAAGGCTTTATTTTCCCTGTACTGGGGCCCTGGGTTGTGTGGTCTGTATGGCCTCCAAGTTGTTCGTCCGGATTTATCTGACTGTGAATGTGGGACTGCCCACGCCACCAGCTGCCGCCTCACTGGGTCCTCCACCCACTGCATTGCCACAAGTCCTCTCCACCTGACTGCCCTTCTCTGCCCCTTCTACTGATCTGGATGAATCTGTCTATTTTAACTCCTTAGTTGTAGGACTTCCATATAGTTCGATTTTCTGTTGGTTCTGGTTGTTTTTTGTTTTTAAATTGTTGTCGTCCTTCTTTTGGTTGTGTGAGGAGGCAGAGTGTGTGTACCTACATCTCTATCTTGGCCAGAAGTTCAACTTTTTTTTTTAGTTCAAAGGGTCTTTATTGATTTATAAAATCTATGTAAGTTTATTCGGAAGGATGGGGTGACATTTTTCATTCAAAATTTGGAAGGCCATAGGAAAATCATACATTTAGTTAGAATTATAATGATTTTAAGATGCAGTTACCCTATTTATAGGGAGATATCCTTGAGACAACCAGATGTATTAATGGGACAAGAGTTCAAGAGAGAGATAAAAATATACATATGTACTGGAAATTTTCTATTTACATTTAAATAATAAAATAATAATTATGTTGCTATTCAAAGGACATGTATTTTAAAATTCTACAAAGACCTTAAAAAGGTTTTTTATCAAATCATTTTTTGACATCATCTTTCTCTTTTTCTTAGTCCACTCAGGCTGCTAAACAACAAAAATTTCTCACAGCTCTGGAGCCTGGAAAGTCCGGGATAAAAGAGCTAAGATGATTGGGTGAGGGTCCTCTTACTGGTTCATAGAAGGAGCATTTCCACTCTGCCTTTCTATAGTGGAAGTGCCAAGGGAACTTTGTGGAGACTTTTTTAAATGCCAATTTCATTTATTTTATTTATTTTTTGTTCTTAGGAAAGAAAGAGATAGATTGATCTGTCGTTCTACATATTTATGAATTCATTGGTTGCTTCTCTCATACATCCCCTGACTGGAGATTGAATCCACAACCTTAGCATATTGGGATGATGCTCTAATCAACTGAGCCACACCAGCCAGGGCTATAGTTTTTCTTACTATAATAATTATATTTTTTCTAATAGTAAGGTTTAATAGTGGCTGAGCAAAAGCATATATTCTAGGCTTCATAATCTGTTGTTTTTAGATTTAAAGCCCCTTATTAATTGGTGACTCAGATTTTGGCTGTGAAATCAATGGTGTCTACAGATGTTTTAACTCACAGCATAAATGGGACTTCTCTAATAATTAATTCCAAAATGAAAACAATGATGTCAAAAAGCCTCAGTGGAATGAAGCTGGATCCTTACTAGGGTTTGGGAGGTAAGTAAAATATTGAAAAATGAAATGAGATTTGATATCTATACTTATAACACACACACCATCTCACTTTACAACCGTGAAAAGGTGATAAAAAGAAAAGTCACAGAATTAATGGAAAGCCCACTGCTTTTATACGTTCAATAGAATTTTACAGTGGAGAAATTCCTTTAACTCCTATAGCATACCCAATTGTTGTGTTCTCACACCATGGTTACTCTGGCATAGGTGTGCAAAAAGAGATACACTAAAGAAGGCTGTTGTACTTTTATAACCAATACTAATATTTTCATGTCCCATCATGCTATTTGTCTGTGTCTATGTTGATAGAACAGCATTTTATGTCTTTGTTAAGCTTTTCAATGGGGCATTCTCTTTGAGAAAAGTACACTGAATAGAAAAATTATCTATAACAAGAGTTGATAGGTAGATAGACGAATATAGACTTAGTTCTAGGTATATGTGGAAATATAATATGAAAATCAAGGTTTGAGCCCTTACTGAGAAATTTTACGTCAGAAAAGCAGAGAAATTCCAATATGAGTTATCATATAAGCTTTTAAAAAATGATTTTATTTACTTTGTTTACAGAGGAAGAGAGAAGGAAAAAGAAGGGGAAGAAACATCAAAGTGTGGTTGCCTCTCCTGTGCCTCCTACTGGGGACATGGCCTGCAACCCAGGCATATTCCCTGACTGGGAATCAAACCTGTGATCTTTTGGTTCACAAGCCAGTGCTCATTCCACAGAGCCACACCAGCCAGTGTGGATGAATTTTTGTCATAGTGTATTATTTTTATTCTTGATTAGATTTGATGAATTTTGGTTTTGTTTTCTTGCTGATTATTGTTTAAAATAATTACTATTTTCAATGTGAAGAATTTTAGAAAAATGTTATAAAGTTTATAAACAGTAATAAATCACTTGATACACATTGTAAGTGTCTGAGAAGTTAAATTAATATTTGTAAAATTAGGACTTAATAGGTAAAACCAATAGGGATCATTAAAAAACAATGTGTGCCATGACTGTTGTAGCGTAGTGGATTGAACAACGGCCTGTGAACCAGAGAGATGCTGGTTTGATTCCCAGTCAGGGCACATGCCTGGGTCACTGGCCAGGTCTCCAGTAGGGGGTGCACGAGAGGCAGCCACACACAATGTTTCTTCCCTCTCTTTCTCCTTCCCTTCCTCTCTGTGTAAATAAATAAATAAAATCTTTCTAAAAATGTATTAAAGAAAAGACTAAACATTAAGAAAGAAAAGAAAAACCAATGTAGAGCATCATGGCCTGAAAAGCAAGTTATTGCTAACACTATCATTTGATAAATATCTCCAAATATTAGGGATTCCTAGAGTAGACTTGGCCTTGCTTTATACCTTGGCAACTTTATGAGAGATATTATAATGTGCTTATATTAATTAATAGCAGTTATTTTGTATAGAATACTTTCAATGTTGGATGCATTGCATGGCCTTCCTATAGTTGACAGTACATAATGCTGCCTAATTTGTCTGTTGGTTGGAAATTATTGATCTTCAGTTGGCTGAGTATAAATTTACATTCAAATTTTTCTTATACTTTACAATATTTGGGTCTGTTTTTGCCTTTTACTTCTATTCTCTGGGAAAAAAGTTAAAAATCAGATGCTGAATTTTGCTAATCAAGTAAGCCTGCTTTGTTCTTTTATTCTTTGAATGAACTCTTATTTGTTAAAGTATTTTTTATTCTCCTGCACAAAATAAAGAGAACAGGAGCAGGATTATTTGAGTCATATCTGTGTAATAAATGTTACATTTGAATTGTGACAATTTATTTGGTTTACAAATGAATGCCAAAAATAACAGTGAAATACAGAGTAAAAAATATAGGCAATATTGGCTATTATTTATGCTGAATAAAATTGTTAATCAGAAGTTTGGAAAAATCAATATCTTCCTTGGAAAACAGTACAATGCGTTAAATTTCTTTCTGTTTTTTGGCAGTAAAAATAAATTGCAGGATAAAGAAGAAGAAAAAAAACCCAGAATCAAAACTAATCCTCTTGCTCTCTAAACTTATGCATGTACACAGGAACACAAATCAGTCACAAATGTAAGATATCTAATGATTTTCTGTTGCTTAAAAGCTGGCATTTTATTTAATTCATAGAAGACTTCAGCTGGAAAAGAAGAAGCCTTAGATATTACATCATCCAAGCCTGTCTTCTTATTGCCAAGGTCACAGAGTGAAAGTGATTTAAACTAGAGTCAATTTGTCTTCCCAGTCCACTTCCCTTTCTGCTATAACACTTTGACCCATCTATCTAGAAAACTCAAAGATATATAATAAAATCACATTTCTAAAACCCAAAGATTATTTTAAGGGATAAGGCATTCTCTCATCTTCATGTGTTAGAAGCTTGTTATTTGATATTGATCCCTAAAATATTAAAGGCTTTGCTAACAGCTCTTTCCAGCACAGAATCATCCAACACAAGAAATTTGTTATCTGCATTTAGTGCATGAAGAGCCTGGAATAAGTTTGGAAACTAAAATGCATTTGATGAGAATAACAATTATTATTTAGTATTTTAATTATAAACAAATATATCTACATTAAATTTAGAGAAATGGGATTGGGGTGGGGGGCAAGGTCCTTAATTTCTCTCTATTTCTATAATGGAAACTACCGATACAAAATGCTGAATGGTATAATAAATGAAAGCAAATGGTGAACAAAGTCAGGGTCCAATCATTCAAGAGTATTTATTATACCTAAAACAAGTATGATATAAGTCTATAAAACTTTTATATCCCTCCATGATGCATTTTGAAGTTAAGAAACTTCCTTAATGTTAGATGAGCTTGATTTCATTCATTCTCTGATTTATTATTTGCTTATTGATTAGTTTAGTAATCACCTATTACTGAGTACCTTCTATGTGCCTGGCACCATTGTAGGCTACTTTAGCTATATGAAGAAAAAAAAAAAACTGAACTCTCTACCATTAAGTATTCTGTTTCTAAATCCTAGAAACTCAACCCTGCAGTCTTCAGAATCTGAGTAATAAATCTGCAAAGAAAACATAGTTTTCGTCAAGTCACTCAGTATTTCCAAAGGGTGTTCCATGTGGGATAGACAAGGAGTGTGATTTACACATGAATGTAGAGTTGAGGGAACATAGAGAAATTGAAAGTAAAGTCAATGGAACCAACCTGCCTGGGTTCAAGTTCTAGGTTTGCCATTTACTAGCCCTGTAACCTTGGCCAAACTGTCAACTTCTTTGTATTCTGTTGCTAAGATGAAGATTAAGATAATAATGTTGGTGTAATTGATCTAAAGACAGTTAGAAAAGAGCCGGACACATGTTAGATATTATTTCTAATGCAAATACATTAGGCCCAAAGAAGCACAATTAATTACAATTTAGGCGATGTGAAAGATGATGCTGGGTATGAGGAAAGAGGCCAGATGGCCCAGAATGGAATGAAAAAATTATTTGACTATTGAACATGGTGATGAGATCCTATTAAGCAATTTAATTGATAGCATTGTATAGAACTGAATGTTTAATTTACTATACTTGTAATGGTCTGGAAACTTTTTAGAAGAGAGCATATTTTAGGCAGAAAGACTAGTTGTAATACTAGCCTTGTAATACTATACGATAAAATTTGTGAGAGCTTGGACAAATTTCATAAAAAACTGACAGACTTTGAGCCAAGGAACATACTAAAACATTTTGCATAGAGTCATTGAATTTACCCTATAGATATGGATTATCATTATTTTTTTAAAGGACAGAATGCAGCTTAGAGCCTGTCTATCCATCTGTACACTCTCTCTCTCTCACTCTCCCTTTTTATCTATCTTGCTATCAAGCTATATATGTATCAAGAGATTGTAAGAGTTAACCCAACACTGAAAAAAAGATTGATTCACTTTGGCATATGGTAATTTTTAGCTACATTTGAATGTCCAAGAATGCAATTAAATATACATATGTGAAGCCCCCCAAAAGGTAAAAGCAAGATTTATAGATTATAAGTTTAAAATGTATGCTGAGTAAAAACAAAAAAAATTAAAAAGAGAGGCAAAAACAGTCAAGACATCAGAATAATCAGGGCATACAAAAGGACTATAACCTTTTAGACAGCTAGAGCTTATGGGGTTGATGGGACTGTAGAGCAACACAGTCATTCTGTAAGAGGGAATAAAAACATACTATTCTGATTAACCATGATATAGAAATAGAATAAAATGTACTGATAGCCCTGGCTGGTGTAGCTCAGTGGATTGAGTGCGGGCCTGCAAATCAGACGATTGCGGTTCGATTCCCAGTCAGGGCACATGCCTGGGTTGCAGGCCAGTTCCCTGCAGGGGACTCACGAGAGGCAACCATACATTGATATTTCTCTCCCTCTCTCCTTCCCTTCCCCTCTAAAGATAAATAAATACAATCTTTTAAAAGATGTACCAATAAACATTAAAAAACTCANGGAATAAAAACATACTATTCTGATTAACCATGATATAGAAATAGAATAAAATGTACTGATAGCCCTGGCTGGTGTAGCTCAGTGGATTGAGTGCGGGCCTGCAAATCAGACGATTGCGGTTCGATTCCCAGTCAGGGCACATGCCTGGGTTGCAGGCCAGTTCCCTGCAGGGGACTCACGAGAGGCAACCATACACTGATGTTTCTCTCCCTCTCTCCTTCCCTTCCCGTCTAAAGATAAATAAATACAATCTTTTAAAAAATGTACCGATAAACATTAAAAAACTCACATAGTGATAGTTTTCTTATAAGCACATTGTGGGCATGAGCAGTTCTAGTTGTTGCTTGTACAAGAAATGGTCTTGACCACAATCTCAGCTGACACAGATTGCATAACTGCTGGAACTCGGCTGACCTGTTCCAGGAGGCTGACCTTAAAGCTCCATATCAGGACCAGCAAGGACACTGCCTGCCAACTCTCTCCTCCTGTCCATAGCTTCTCCTCCTGGTCTATTTGTTCTGCTTTCCCTAGTAAACCTCCCTACGAAAACATATCCCTGCACTGAGATGTTGAAAATTGGCTTGTGAGGACACGAGTCCCATCTTCTCAAGTTACTTGCCCTTGAATAAACCACTTTCCTTCCCACCAGCACCTGTCTCGTGAGTTTGTTGTTCATTGTGGAAGGCAGCCAAACTTGGACTTGGGCTCATCATCACAGAGTGGTTCCACCATACAGTCCTAATTGGCAGGACATGGTTATTACCCAGGCCTTAACTTTTTTAGTAAAATGTTTACCTTTGCCTGAAAAAATCCCTGTCCATTGTCTCTGTGCATCTAGGTTAGGATATCTTTGAAATATTTCATTTTCAGACACCCTAGGAAGAGCAACCACCATCAAGAGAGCAAAAATCTTGCTAACAATCCTGTAATCCAAACTTTGCCTTACTTTCTTCCACTTTCAAGTACTCTGTCTTACTGTCCCTGTGAATTCCAAATGCATAAATGACAAATGTAAATTGTCATCCTGGGAAGCACTCTTTTTTAGTCTGTTAAGGTCATGCTTCCAGTCTAACAAGTTCTAATACATTTTTGTAAAATTTTCTACAGGTTTGGATGTTCTTATTCTGACATTGCTGACACATTGACATGTAGCTGAATAAAACTGGGCTGGAGTTTTAGAAGGGTCCATTGTGTATTTTGATCTAAGCCTTGAAGAACAAATATGGCTTAGATGAAAAGAGAGGAAAAGACAGGACAAGGACATGCCAATCTGAAGAGCTCGGGATAAACATGCAGGAACAGTAAGGACTGCCAAATGTTGTGGACAGTATGCAAGGTTACTCAATTGAGTTAATGCAAGAGTTTATGCAATCAAGATGCTACCAAATCTTCCACTGAAGATGACCTTTACTTACTGACCTATTAAACCTTAATTTGATATTATTTTAAAACTATATATTAAATGTTGTTTCATTCTTCATTTATTTTAAATGAACTTTTACTGATGAGTACATTTTACTTATTTTTATTCCTAAGGCACTTCTTCACAATGCATTATGGTATATATTAACATGCTTAGGATCATGCTTACATTAGTTATTCCAGAGAGAGTCAACATGAATATTCGGTTGTTTTGATATATTTTAGATAGTGAGAAATTAGATACTCAAACAACATGGAAAATATTTTGAAGTTTGTGAGTGAATGACTAAGGCTTCTGAAATTATATACAGATGAGTTACTGATACGTTGGCTAATTAAAAAGTATTTATATGTAAAGCTAATTTCTAGAATGTTCAATGAAAAAATATTTTTATAAATCATAATAAAAATTCAGAAAGCTGTACCTTTATAAATTGGAAAGCTGAATATAAATAATAAGGTGTTCAAACACACTTCTTTAGAGATACAATCTCATTAATCCAAAATTAACTTCACAAATTTGTAAGAGGATAACTTAAATTTTCTAAAATATTTTATTAAAGAAGATAAAAGCAGAGCTTTGGGATTGTTACATTGGAGGGAAAAGATATTAGATATAAGACTTTTGGGAGAGAGCCCATGCTTCTAATGAACAAATGGGGAATTTGCACTTTAATGCTGATTTTCTAATTTTAAATGTTATTAAATACTTAATTTTCTGACCAGAGCTAGTAGAGATTTTAATTTCTCTGTAAGACTTGGATATTGGTTTAGTGCATCCTAGGCAGATGGTGTCCTAATTTGGGCAAGCAAAACTGGTAAACTTTATGACTGAATACACTGAGACATTTTGGCTTTCAGAAAGCTGGATTTTCATCAAAGTGATTTCTCAGAAATTATATTTTATTTTGTGTATAATTTTGAGAGATAGATTACCCAGTCAAAATTTGATTTGTGAACTACCACTAGACTGAATTGATTAGTACCAACATTGTTAATGCAGGAAATGTTCTCCACTCCCACCCCACCCGACCCAGTTGATGTGGCTCTATACGTTGGAGCATCATCCCATAGACTGGAAGGTTGCAGGTGTGATTCTTGGTCAGGGCACACACTGGTTTGCAGGATTAATCCCCAGTTGGTGTATATAGTAGAAGGCAACCAAAAGATATTTTTATCTCACATCCACACACCTCCTCTGTCTTTCTCTCTCTCTCTCTGTATTCTCTCTTAAAATGGATCTTTATAATAAAGATGAAAACAAGAAAAATATAACCAATTTAACAGTAATTTACATTCAAATACACTATAATCACAAACAGAATTAGAAAATGGTCTCTTAATTCAAATAACATAACAGACTACATATTTTCCGGTTAGTAATGGTAGATGGTGAGAAGGGAAAAAACAATAGTTGAGTTGTGAAGGAAAAGGAGAGAAGATCTGTGCTCTTAAGCACTTAATATGTACCAGACACTTTGTGCATCATCACTCATTATTTATGACATTGATCCTTCAGTGTAATTATCAAGTGGGACCTCTAAGTCACTATGGAAAGAGAGTTAGATCACACTAGAGCCTAAATCTGAACCTCAGATTGTTTGATCTAAATATAATCTGAAGGGAATCAATGAGGACACTGGAAGATGCTTAAAAGAAATTGAATACAGAAAATATATTCTTAAAAGAAAAACTTGGACAGCAGAATCAAGACCACAAAGTGAGAAGAACAAAAGATCATCTCTCATCATCCTGTCTCATGTAAATACTTATAATGTGTGGATTGAAAACTATATATATATAGTTTGTCCAAAAGGTAGGCAGCCATATAATATAAAAACTAGAGATATTCATTGAAGGAGATACAAGATACAAGAAACATTGCACACAGGAGAATGATGCCTCAGTCTCCTTCAAAGTAGGCCCCTTGGGACCTCACACAATTCTCCCAGTCACCATCAGCGGCCCCATCCTATTTTCGTGAATCTCATCAAAGGTCTGAGATCTCTTCCCTTTCAAAGGTGATTTTAGTTTTGAAAAAGCCAGAAATTGCAGGGTCCCAAACTTGGGCTGCAGTGGGGCTGAGTCACCTGGGTGATTTGATATTTCACCAAAAACTCTATGTGAGACCTGATGTGTGAAAAGGTATATTGTCATGATGAGGCTGCCAGACACTAGTTGACCATAACTGTGGCTTTCTGAATCATCCAAATACTTTCAGTGGAAGAATGTTCAGGCTTCATGCAAAATTGAATGCAGATTTGCTGCTCTACTTGCTCAGTCATTTTGACTGCAACAACTACACAGTGCACTTGCTCAGTCAATTATATCTACTGTCCTTATTGACAACTACAGTGAAGTCATCATTGTTCATGCTTAGCATTCCAGTCCACTCTCCTTGGTTGCCGTGTCACATCAATGTCGCACAAACGGTTCTCCTTCTTTAACAATGGCTGAAATTTTTCTGGACTGACATATATATATATATATATATATATATAATTTATATTTATATAAAATTACAATAATTATATATAATTATAGCTTTGGCCAAATGGCTCAGTGGGTTAGAGCATCATCCTGTCAATAAAAGATTGTGGATTTGTGCCCTGGCTGGTGTAGTTCAGTGAACTGAGTGTAGACCTGTGAACCAAAGGATCACAGTTTGATTCCCAGTCCAGGGCACATGCCTAGGTTGCAGGCCAGTTCCCAGCAGGGGATGCATAAGAGGCAACCATACATTGATATTGCTCTCCCTTTCTCCTTCCCTTTCATTCTAAAGATAAATAAATAAAATATCAAAAAAAGTTTGTGGATTTGATCCCTGGTCAGGGCCCATATCTAGGTTGTGGGTTCAATCCCCGTCTAGGTGCATACAGGAGACAACAGACCGATGTTTCTCTCTCACATTGATGTGTGTGTCTCTCTCTCCTTTTCTCTCTTTCTAAAATTAATAAAAAACATATTTAAAGGTAAGAATAAAAATAACAATATATAATTACATAATATATTATATATATACATAATGTATGTTAGTGAGTGTGTGAGTGGATTTCAGATGGCTGATATGCATAATATTTCAATGCATAATATTTCAATATTTTCTAATCATTTGGAATGAATTTAATGTCATGACATTTGCAAAGCATCAGCTGAAATCTTTAAACTAGTGTTCCCTGTTTCACTAGGCAACTGTTAGGAAATTAGGAAATAATGTAATGTTGCCATATATTTAAATACATTATTTTGAATCTTTTTTAAATCTTTTTTTTAAAGAAATAGAGAAAATATTGATGCAAGAGAGAATAATTTATTGGTTGACCTCCATACACCCTGGAGTGGGGATTGTAGGTGCCAGACCAGGAATCAAACCCTCAGCCTAGGTATGTGCTCTGACAGTGAATTGAACCCACAACCTTTGGGTTAAGGGACAACACTTCAGCCAATTGAGCCACACCAGTCAGTACATGAATCTTTTAACTGGACTCTTCAGGCACGATGATGAACGTTGTAAGTTTGACTTATCACCTTAAGCAAAAAATACTTTTCTCCTTCCTATTTATCTTGTGCTACAAATATCTTGCTTTTATTTCTGCAATATTTTTTGTGCTTTGACATTTTGGGCTCACACAATTTAAAATCATACTTTAGCATCAGTGAAAGCTTTTGGAAAATTAGAGATTGAGTAATAGTTACTCAAAGTAGTATTCCCCCATACAAAATTATTTATAAATATGTTACTAATGCTACTTACAGTCTTTAAATAAATATTTCCAAAATTGTATATAACTTATAAAAGAGGGGAAAAAGAAAATTGTGCTTTGATACCTTTTGCTACAGTCAGATTTGGGACATGGTATAATCACTACAAAATTCCTGTACTAAGAAGCCTGGCAAAACTTTTGCCTGGACCTGAAAGTATTTGTCAAGGGCAGTATACTGAAGAGTAGTTGGGCCATGGCAATGTCAGAAAATATATTGAATGCTGGCTATGTTCTGGCAGCTTCTCACACTATTTATCTAACTTACTTTACCTTTGTTTTTGAAATATAAAAGAGGCAAAAATAAACTTGTATGCTCTTTAAATGAAAGTCACAAATCTAATATGGATTAACATATGCTGCAAGGATAACCTCTCAATGGAAGTATGTGACCAGATGTGAATACATTATCAGCCAGTTTGAAGATGGCGCTATTGGCATTTTTTGTTGTCCTCCTTGCCGTCAGTTTTCCCCAGACCCTGCTGCCTGTTTTCATCCTATGTTCCCAATTCACTAGAGGTCACGCGGCAGTTAAAAACTCAGTGCAAGGACAACATCTTCAGAGCTCCGTTTCTGTAGTAACTAGAGTGGTGAAAGTTACCATTCTAATGATTACTTCAGCATAAGTCAGGATGAAAAGCAAGTAAAACCACAGCTATGGGACATTTACACAATGGAATTGTACTTGGCCATTAAAAAGAAGAAATTTTCATCCTTTGCAACAGTATGCATGGACCTGGAGGGCATTATGCTAAATGAAATCAGCCAGTCAGAGAAAGACAAATTTCTTATGGGTTCACTCATACGTGGAATCTAATGAACAAACTGAACTAACAAGCAAAATAGAGACAGACATAGATGGAGAACAGTTTGGGTGGGGTCAGTTAGAAGTGGAGGGATTGAGCAAAAAGGAAAAAAGGACTCGTGGACATAGACAACTGTGTGGTGATTTCTGGAGGGAGGGGGTACAAGGGAACTGAAGGGTGTGGGAAAACATAATAAAGATTAAAAACATAGGACTTTGTAAAGATATTGAACAAAGTCTCTTCTTCTAATGAACGTAAACTGTAGCAGGAAAAAACAGAACGTTCCCATTTCCTATATTTTCAACATCTTAGTGGGAAGGAGTGTGCACATACATACAAGGCCTGTAGTAGTTAGGTCTTCGGTGTAGCAAACTTCCAGTACTTTTAGAATTTTGAGGTTCAGACATTTAACACCTGCCCCCAATTTAGGTCTGTGGAAAGAAGATTGGCAGAGAGTAAAGAAAGCAAAACCCTTTGTTTACCTAAAGAATAAATGGATGCTGTGAACTATATGTACAACCGTCTATGTTATCCTGATTAGACACTTTTCTTTATACATAGAATCATTTGCAGAACAAGGGCAATTGAGATATTGACCTTAACTACTCCTTGATCTTAGAAACCTTCCCTCTTGCTATATAATGTCAATGGCTAATTTATTGTCCTTAAAAATAATTCCTCCTAGATTTTCAAAGATTGAGTATCTACACAGTCAGCATAAAATTCATAAATACATACTTAAGATAAATTATGAACTGATGATGACAAGCTTTTAACACTTTTAGTGGGTGTTAGAAATAAAGTAAAAACAAATTGGAGTTATTACTTGTGAAGAAGTTACTTAAATCATTACCAACTGAACCCTTACTTATCTTTTACTCGTGTTTTCCTTCATAAAGCAACAAAGAAAGTGCAATTCTCTTGTAGTGGTGGCCCTTAAGAAAAATTTAAAGGTTTGGGACCAACCACTCAAAAAACATTAAAAAAATTTTATTTCAACTCTAGGCTGAAAAGAAGCAACCATTTACAATATCTAAAGTATCTCTCCATTGTTAAGTATCCATTAGGTTAGAAAGTAGGAAAGAAAGCATATGTACTTATTCTTTACACATAAGACATGTCCATTTATTTTAAAATGAAAACATAGATTTATGTTTGACTTAATAGTTTGAAAGCCTCTTTTAAAGAATCAGAAAAGAAAGCTGTGAACAAAGACAGCATTCTAAGAACTGCAGTTGTTCATGTGATATTTAAAAGGAGGTCAAATGATGAGTCCATGTGTGTGTGTTTGGGAGGGATGGGGAGGAATCATTGCTATAAACATGATGGTGGTTATTGTAAATAAAATGGCAAAAGAAAACTATTAATTAAGCATTTATACCACATGCTAAGAACATGAATACAATTTTACATCATTTTCCTTATCAAATCCTCACAGAAGACCAATGGGGGACTTCATAATATCTGAGTTTTGCTGAGACAGGTCAGCCTGAAAAATTAAATGTATTTTCACATGTAATAGATAACTAAAATCAATATGAGTCTCTCACTTTGAAGCTGCATCTTTCTCTGGGTCCTGTGTGATATCTGTGTCATGTATCTCTTACACCATTATCGCAGTGTATTCTTACATAATTGTTGGCTACGCCAGATGAAACAGTATGAGTGAGGTCTGTGCAGAAGGTATCCAGCCATGCAATAAGAAACATAGAGATATTCATTGAAGAAGATACGAGATACAAGAAATATTGTACACAGGACAATGGGGTCTCTGTCTCTTTCAAAGTAAGCACCTTGGGACCTCACACAGTTCTCCCAATTGACATCAGCTGCTTCATCATGTTGTCCTTAATCTCACTGATGGCCTGAGATCTCTTCCCTTTCAAAGAGGATTTCAGTTTTGGGAAAAGCCAGAAGTTGGACAGCATCAAATCTGGGCTGTAGTGGGGCTGAGTCACCTGGGTGATGGATACAATGTTTTGAAAAAAAGTGCAGGGGCTGTGGTGCAAGGGGGGAGGCGGGGGGATGCAGTGTCTTGATGAAGCTGCCAATCACCAGTTGCCCATAGCTGCTGCCTTCTAAATCATCTGAATAGTTTCCATAGGGGAATGTTCAAGTTTAATGAAAAATTGGATGCAGATCTGTTGCTGTACTTGCTCAGTCCAGTTACATTGATGTTGCACAAACCATTCTCATATGAACAATGGTTGGACTTTTTCCAGACAGACCTCATATAACTTTAAGAAAACCATTAAATTGGATTTTAATCTCTCCGTTTTCTAACTGTAAAATGGAAGTAATTATTCATAACTTGTCATTTTTAGGTCTTTTTAAACAACTATAATAACAGTATGAGGAAATGTGTTTTGTAAATTCTAAAATAAAAGTGCAAGATATCATCATACTTATATTGTATTCATATGAAATTGTTTTTATTTTTCAACAGAATTATATAGATTCTGTTGCATGACGTGTGCTTTCAGTTAAGGATCATTGAAATCTGTGAGTAAGATATTGTTCACAATATTATAATCATAAAAATAAGGCCATAGAATAGAAAATGGTTATCTAGTATTATTAACACATCCTAAACACTTTAAAACTTTTATTCACAAGATATGTCTTTAACTTCCATGACTACATATAATGACTTTTTTATATTAACCAGTGTAAGATTATTTCTAGATACTATAAAAATATTACTTTAATGTGTTAAAATTAACTACGTACTTCTAAAGACCCAATTTGAGAATTCTGAGTGGACAAAAACATTTAAACCACTTAAGCAGAACTATATGTAGTTTATTTCATAAAGATAAGCAAAATTTAACTTAGGTTATGTATTATAAATGCCTCTGACAATCATAAAGGAAACTTAAATTATCTTCTTAAAAATAGTATGAGAAAATCACTTTAAACCTTAACCAATTTCTGGCCTCTGAAAATTGCCGTTAAAATAGCCAACCATTTCAAAAGATAACAACTTGACTTTGGATGGTGGGCATCAATGCAGTATACATATAATGTATCACAAAACTATACACTTGAAAGCTATCTAATCTTATTAACCAATGTCACCCCAATAAATTTAATTTAAACACACACACAAATAAAGGTTAACAACTTAATCATTTTTATTTCAGAAGCCGTCCTGTAACTTCATGCCCCTGAGGTTTGTATCAGTTGTACTTTGGGAAGCTCCCAATTCACAAACTGTTTTTATATGCATAATAAACTCTGACTAAACACTATTTATGAATTTGGTGACTTTCATTTTGCTATTTCTGGATTTTTTATAACAAATAGGCTCCTATTATATTATATAGTGAAGGAGATTTTAAATCCCCTGTCCTCAAAGGTCAGATCTCAAACACAGTTTTGCTTGATAGCATTCCTCATTGTTCAAGGAAAAGTAACATATTTGAGGTATAGCATGAATGGCTCAGCCATCCCAACTTCACACATTTTCACTTATATTTCATTGGCATAACATTTATTTTGAATATTAATGAATCAAATTGTTATACTTCATGATTTTTGACTTAAGTGCTTTATAGTTGTGGAAAACATAATAATAATAACAAAATTCTAATGTATGGGGTATTTTTGGTTGCTTTATACTGATTGTTTTTGATGGGGAGAACTTGTATAACACCAGATGATAAAGATTATTTTATTAGTATCATGTTTTTATCTGCTTGTATTTAGAGTTGATTCCTATGTTTAAAGATAAGAAAAATACTAACAGAGTGATATTTGGGAGATTCTGATTGAGAGACGATGGCTTGTAGCTGATGGATGTACTATGGGAGGTAAAGCCATTCTTCCTACTTCTGCACAGAAATAGTTAATTTTGGATTACCAAGGGTACTTAAAAAGTAGAGTGTGCACCAAAGATAGTATGCCACTAATGATAAGTGGAAACAAAGATGTTTCTTAATGTTGGGATCAGTAGACACATGTAGATTCTACCCAAGTAGAGTCAAAATTAGAAGGGAGAAATAAAACATACACTAAGGTTAATAGAAATCATAGGCAAGATTTTTAAGAATATGCAACTCTTCATTATGAATATCCACAAGAACTGGGAGAACATTTTTAAGAGATGTGTATTTTCCAACAATAAAGTTCTCAAGGCCACCATAATTGGGGCAAAAAAAGGAGATATAGCCTTGTTTTTTTGTTTACAATCTTGTAACATTCTAGTTAAAGTACAAACAATAGTAGTTACAATGATCATAAAAGATTATCAAGGCACTGTTTTTACGATTCAACATATGCTTTCTGTCTTTATATTGATGTGCAAAACATATATACGATCACTATTTACAGGTAAAGGATTCAGAATGTTCAATAACCTGACCGAGGTCACATAGTACCTAAACACTGGTCAGGATTAAAATCAGTTGCTCTTTCTCTAAACATTGTGCTTATAATCAGCATTGCTACAAAATTTGGATCAGTGCATTTTAACACATGAAAAGAGCTGTTTTGTGTATTAACACATAATTCACAGATGAAAACCCCTGACAAAACTTACAAAATGATGTTTGAACTTGGAATAAAGTGGAATATAAAAAGAATGCACACGCATATATACAATCCTACCAAGAATTGTGTTTGATCATCTAAAATAAAAAAATAAAGATTTTCACTTGAAATTCTAATCAGTTGTATTAGTACTATAAGACAGCATAGAATTGCATCATGTGCTCACTTATATATGCAAGGGAGTATGAGAAATGTATATTTTCCATTGGTCACTCTGGCATCTAATATTTTATTGCTATGTAGTACAAATGAAAAGTGGGCAGAGGAGAGGTTTTTACATAGACATAGATGGACAGACAGAAGTAGATTCAGGAGCTATGAACCATGAATACTTAATTAAATATGTGTTAAGAATAAGTCTTGATAGAAATAAAGCAAAAATATTGTATTTTTCTTATTAAATTTTGTAGTTTATAGTTTATTGTCATTATTGTTTGCTCCTCTAATTGTTGCTTCCTTATTCAGAATATCTTTTATTGGCTGAAGATTGAGGCGTAGTATTTCATATGTTGTTGATAAGAAGATAGTGTGGGACGAGCTTTGTCCACAACAAAGTTTAACAGTATGTATTGATGCTTAAATCATTCTCTATGGAACATAGTGTCTATGGGGACAGAAATCCTGGCAGTGTCTTCCCGTGCACTGTGACGAATGCCAGTCTGCAGACATGCACTAAATATCCTTTGAATGAATGAACGGAGTCATTCATTCTAGTCATTTGGATACTATAAAAGCACCCTAAGGTATAAAACAGATATCCATAAATTATATCTAAAAAAAGCTAAACTTGACTTCCTGCCAAAACTAAAAATGGAAACTGTGTGTAGCCCAAAATAGCAGATTGTTTGAATAAGTTATGACTTCTTTATGGAGTACAACAGTAGAGATTTATTAAAAACAGTGATTCTTAGAAATATAAGGAAATATTCATGCTTATTGAAATAGCAGTTGCCAAATGTGACATTAAAGTGCTAAGACTACATGGTTTTATACTGCTGATATAAAGTAAATGCCTATTGGGTGTTAAATAGTATTTTGAGGTTTATTTTATCTTTCCAAATGATTAACTAATCTTAAACATATATTCAGACTTATGGGGTCACTATTGCTAACAAAGAATTAATATAAATCTCACATCAGCCCTACAAGGACAATACTACTCAATTCCCCTGGAAACTCAATCAAAGGAAGATAGATTACCTTGCTTCCAAAGGCACATTAAAACTGGCAGACACAGGGTTTGAAGCCAGGGAATTAAGCTACAGAACCACCCATCTTAAATCTTCTATTCTATGCCTGAATAATTTACTTGGGTTTCACCTTTTCTGATAGAATAATTTACTTGAGTTTCACCTTTTCTGAATTATGATAACATTTATGTTTATTGTGAACATGCAGTGCTTTTATAATAGAAAAGCCAAACCACAATTTTTAGAAGGTGATTGAGAAACGCTTGCTTAATTAAAAAGGAAGTAAAAAAAGTGATAAATTAATATGTAGACATGTATGGTAAAAGATGAAGAATTTTCAAAACCAATTACAGCTGTCAAGATATCCATATGGTTAGGAACATGGTTCAAGTCTGAAGGGGACCGTAGCGTAGTATCAGGGGTCCGGGGTACTATGTCAAACAGCTGTGGGGGACATGAGTGGAGGGACCATTGCTGCTTATGCAAGCCCTTCCTCTGTGGTCAGAGTTCCAAACCACCTTCCCTGATACTTTGTGTTCTTCCCTCCCTAGATCTAAAAAGTTCCAACTGTCACATAAATGTGAATTTTGGGTCCCATGATCAAAAAGTCATGTGTTTCTAATGTAATTAAAAATAAAGTATATAATTCATTTCTGAGTAAACTTCAATAATGTCCTCTGGTTTGAAAAAGAAATATATAGAAAAAATGTTTAGGTGTGTACTTGTATCTACTGAAATTTTATTTAAAAATGGGGTCACCAGAATACAAAAGTACTTGATTGAATGTTCTTAACATATTCTATATTTGATAGAACAAAATCAGATGAAAGCTCCTTTATATTTCCTCTCCAACACTTGTTATTACATATTGTGCTAAAATTTAATTTTATAGAAAAGTACCATATATAAAGAATAGACGCTCTACATAATATTGCCTCTTCAAAAGTTAGACATCTAAAAACCATTCATCAGTATTTGTATTAATAATAAATCATTTTCAACAATGACATTTTCCAGTCAATTTACAACCTAACCCAGGGATTTGTTAATACATGCATTCTTGTTTTGAAATCATTCCCAAAAAATATACTGCATTTGCCAATAAAATGCATATGATTAAAGAAGGAGTAAGTGGTTCTAAAATTAGGATACTGTTTATATTTATTTTCACTGGTATAAAATTACTTAATTGTAGGCCTCTTCCATATGAAGCATATAGAATTTTCTTTATATTTCATAATGATTTAAGTGACCGTAAAAAGTAAAATCTTTTAAAACTGTAACTAAAGTAATGTGCAACAGTTGACAAAGTATATAATACAATGGTCAGATATCTCAGTAGTTTAGAAAGGCATTTTTCTGTTTCACTCAATTATCTATATATTTTAGGTGACTTATATAGTCATTTGTGAGTGTGTGTGCATATATATATATATACACACTTGTATATTAAACTTGGAATGTATATATATATATATATATATATATATATATATGAGTGAAACTTGAATTGTTTATCTATATTTATAAACAATTTATATATATAAACACACACTCTACAAGGTCCCTGAAATCGTTACAGTTAATTTACTCTTCCAGTGCAATGAAATCAAAGAAAAACCATTCTCACCTGTTGGGTCGTAGCAAACAGCATTTTGCTCAGATCTCAGTGGGGCAGTCTGAGATTCTTAAACACCTGGGTTTGCACCCACAGAGCAATGTCAAATCTTGACGGCAGTCACTGAGAACACAGAGACTGTCTTTGCACTCAAGATTGAAATTTATCAATGTCAAACAGAAAGGTTGGAAATTAAAGAAGGAAGTCTCATTTTTTGGTACACGACTAAAGTGTATTTTTCATCATATTGCATTTTTATCAATGGAATTTTGTTAAATAAAATCTGGGATATATGTATATAGCAAAGTTATTTTTAGAAAGTTTAATTCTTATTACCTGTATACATTTCAGAATTTAAGTAGGTTCAGTCATGTTTTCTCAATGTATTTGCAGAATTTTCATTACAATAAAGGCTTATTATTGTTTTATTATACTCATGCAATCATATTTAATATAATCATATGCTGGTTTTAGTTTTATTTTTAATTAAATTTATCATGGTGATATATTTACAACTCAGAACCAACCAATATAACAGAAAAATAAGTAAGGCTTTGCAAGGAAAAAGAAGTTCTTCCTTGTACCATAAAGAGATAAATTTTTCATAATGAGCTCATGTTAGAGAATTTGTATTGTGACTATAATTGTCACAATTTTTTTAAATTAAAATTTTGCTGTAAATGGTCAATAGGTACACAAATAACATAAATTAATATAACACAACTTATTTTTCCACCCATTACTTAAAATGCATTTAATTGTTTATGGGCTATTACAGAAAAATTTCTTTTTTGAATATTTTTGCTCATTTATCCTGGTGAACAAGCAAAAAGTACCACACTTTTTTATCTCAAGACATTTTTACAATTTTAAAAATAATTAAGAATTTCCAGCCCTGGCTGGTGTAGCTCAGTGGATTGAGTGCCGGCCTAAGAACCAGAGGATCATGATTCAATTCCCAGTCAGGGCTGATGCCTGGGTTGCAGGCCAGTTCCCAGAAGGGGACGGGTGAGAGGCAACCATACATTGATATTTCTCTCCTTCTCTCCTTCCCTTCCCCTCTAAAGATGAATAAATAAAATATTATTTAAAAAAGAATTTCCAAAAGTTTTTGTTTTAATGTCTATATTTGTCAATGTTTACTCTATTAGAAATTTAAAATGAAGAAATTCAAAAACATTTGTTTATTTGATTTACAATAATTTTATGTATTTTATTTAATCCACTTTATGGAAAACAACAATATTATCCAAAACAATTAGACAAGAGAACCATTGTTCCACTCGTTAATAGAATAGAGTTCTCATTTCTGTTAAAAGATTTTAAATCAGTTGAAATACATTTTTTGTATGAAAAATGTAGAGAAAAGCTAACCTAATACAGAAATAATGCTGGAAAATGATGTTGAGATGTATTCTAGTAGATTTTTTGAGCTAATTGTGAATTATTTTAATTCTGTATTTCACTTCACAAGTGGAAGTTTTTTAAAGCATAGTTATAATGTAGAAAATGAAGGCTTATCAACGAATCTTTCATGATTTAGTATTTTAAAATTCATTATTTTCTCTTTGAATGTATATTTTACCTATGTGTGATTTTGTATCATCATACATTGATCATTTGAAAAATAGTTGTTCCAATAATAAAAATAATAATTTATAATTGTTAATATCTTCATTTTTTCTCATCAGTAAACCTGAAACTACTTGGAAAATAAAACAGCTCATGGAGATGAATACCAAATTTTACATTTCTAATACTTGTTTGAAACTAAAATCTTTCCTTCTTTTTAAAGATTTTATTTATTTTTAGAGAGAGGAAAAGGGGGAGTAAGAGAGAGGGAGAGAAACATTAATGTATAATTGATTCTTGTGCATCCCCTACTGGTGACCTGACCACAACCCAGGCATGTACCCTGACTGGGAATCAAACTGGTGACCCACTGGTTGAAAGGCCCGCATTCAATCCACTGAGCTACACCAGCCAGGACATTTGTTTAGACTCTAAGTGTGTAGTGGTGAAGAAAAGTGACTACTGGTATAGTTTTGGTGATTCTACCTTGATGTGTGCTGAGACAACAGAATTTTTATTAGTGGTGTTTTACCCCAACAGTGCAAATGTCAGTACAATTATGCCAAGATAAAAACTGAACATATTCAAGAATATTCAGCACTTTGCCTACTTCATAATCTTTTATGATGTTTAATTTTGTACTTCTTCTAGACCAATGCAAGCAAATAGCAATTGTAGCCAGCTGTATCTGTATATTATTCCATTTGTAAATCAAAAGTATAACCCTTAAGGCAAAATGCTAACTCAGTCTTCAAGTTTTCAGCTAAATCATTAATTTGAAAATTTACTCTATCAGTGAAAAGTACACTGACATGATTTCTTTACTAACTTTTCATCTGGAAGGCATTCATCAATGTCATCTCTGCTAGGCTTTTTAATCTCTCAGCTATTGTGCACATTCATTCAACCAATGAAACTGAAAAAAATTACACTGTAAGAGACCCTATGACTTCCTCAAGTGATTTTTGGCTTTTGAAAGCTCATTAGGTTTACTTTTAAACATTCCAGTATTTTTTATTTAAAATTAGAATGATTGGTTTCAGAATATTGCCATGCTTTAACTGAGACATAGCAGTATTCAAGTATGTCTGTGGTATAAGCCACAATGATTAAAATGATTAACATAAAGCTGAGAAAAAGATGGTCTTTGTCATACTTTCCTTTCTTAGCTACAGTTGGCCCAGTTTATTTGGACTAGTTTCTTTTCTCCATGTCTCAGAATACTCACTGAAATGTCAACTTCATCTTTTTAGGCGGGTGAATCTGTGGGTTGAGAAAACAGGCTATTGTAGAACTATCCTTTTTAGGCCAAGATTCTGGCACTAACTATTAAAAAATATTCTAAATAAATATTGCTGTATTTCGGAGACAGAATGTATGTTTCTGATAAAATTTATGCATGTGAGAAAGTGTTTGAGTAATGTTCTAAAAAATGTAAAACAAAAATCCAAAGTGTACATTCGTGTGTTTCTACATTTTGATATTTGCACTGGCTCTAAAATATCTATTTCTGATGAAATTCAACCATTTGAAAAATTATAATTCGGGCAAACCTATAAAAGGTAGGCAATAGTGAGAACCAAAGCTTCAAGGTCTATTTGGATACCTAAAACAGAGTTTATGCATTCGCCTTCTTCAAATGGATATGAGCATACATATTTTTATTACTTTACCCATCTATTTTTAAAGTGGCCATAAGATTTTCTCTGCCAAATGGCATCTACATTAACAAATAGAGAAAGCAAATAGAAACAAAAGAAGCAAACAACTATCAGTCTCCTAGACTTTGTATTTACAGACTGATGTATTATCAACCTACCAACTTTTTTGTGTAGAAGTAGAAGGGTCTGTTTACAAGGACTATAATCACATAGTTAGTTGCACATGGTACTGCTCATCATCCCGAAACTATGCTGTGTCTATCATTCTCTATCACGAGTGAAAAGTAAAAGAGCAAATAAAGTTTGAACAGTTGTTATATGAAGGATTAACTTCTTTGGCTGAAGATGTTGCCTTTAATGGCATTGGCTATAAAAATTCACTGATTAGAAGTATGGGTTATTATTCTCTTAAGTCTCACCTGTTGAGATAACAATTACATGTTCAAAGACTGAGTGCCGACTTTTAAAGTTTTACTGACATATGGGAAAGGCTATATTCAATAGGTATAGGCAGTGTTGCCAAAGAAAAACTTCAGAAACAACATGAGAATGCTATTGAACCTCAGTGGAAAAGACCATATTAGATCTTACTAGTTGAAACTTCTGGACACCAAATTCAAAATGCATCACAATCTCATCATTTGTATGCTCTCCATCCTTCAAGTTAAAACTAAGTTTTGGGGGGACTCTGTAGAAGTAGACAGCATCATAAAGGATTCAGTTTTTCCAAAAATCTTGGATCAAACGGTCATCTTTTGGACTGCTATAAAATTCTAGACCTAGAATTTAAATTCAAGGTAATAGTAATCCTTGTCTCTTTCTCCTCTTTTTAAAAATAGTTATCTTCAACTCATATGTTATTATTTAAATTATAAAATTTTAATTATCAAAGACAGAAAATTTGTTTTTTCCCTCCACTTGTAATGCATTTTTTAATAGCTAATCCTGGATGTCTGACAGTATTTGACTGATAGGATAAAGAACTAAACAGGAGAGTAAGAAAACTTGGAAAGCAGATATTTGCTGCCATCCAAATTCAGAAATTCAGATTTCGTTTTTGGTTATATTTTTTTCTGGCTATGATAAAAAAATCAGTGTTGCTAAAGGAAGTACTTCAAGGTGTATTAACATTTTGCTTCTTATTCTCCTTAGCATCACAGTTCCATATTGTATCTTGTCCAGTCATAGTGCTCTTACGTACATTATCTGATGAATGAATTCAATGGAAAAAAATCACACAGAAAACTGATAAAAACTCAAACTCAAACGTTTCTGTGGTCATGGACTTCATTTGTTTTGCAGACTTGGAAACCTGCATAGGGGTGAAAACCTGGACCCTGGCATTCAATATAAGGATGTTTTCCCGGAGGCAAATGCTGACAAAGAGGAATGAATGACTGAGAAAGATAAGATTTGCTTCACTATGTCCTTTGAAAAACGTGCTTCCAACTCTTCTTTTCCACCACAATTTTTCTCAACTCAAGTTGATCAACGAAGAGCTCTTAAAATGCAATAGCCATTTTGCTGTTCTACCATCTTTTTCTTGTAATTAATGTAACACAAGTTTCTACAAATACTGAGAATTTCCATAGTGAACATTCTTGGAACAAAATGAAATGTTGGCTGATCTTCTTCCATCTGTCTTAAAATACATTTAAGCATCTTGCTTCGCTTCCTAACATTTGTCAAAGTTGGTCTCAGTTAGCAACACTTTTATAAAAGCTTGAGCTAATGACTTGGCTTGTTTTTTCTCCTTCCGCAATATGTGTGGGTCATTGGGATGGTCACCAGGAAGCAAAATAGAAAAACAAACAAGAAACAAGAATGTGATGTATAGAGCTAGACATATGTTCCATAATCAATGTTCTAAATTTGATTGCCTAAAAATAAGCAAATCTATAAAGCACATTCTGCTTCTTAAATTTTAGCAAGGAAATAAAAAATAAATCCACATAAGCCAATATAAGAGAGTGCAATCATGTAATTTGGGTTCATTATAGCTAACTTAGACCAGGGGCTTGAGTTTTTGTTTGGTTCAGGGTTTCAGAAGATATATTAATAATTTAAAGGTTGAAACCAAGAGAGAATATAATATAATGGTGGATGGAATTCTTACTATAGATATGTTGATGGCTAAGCCATAGAAATGATAGTTATGTAAAGATTATGCATTTTTCTTATAAGTGATTGAAAATAATAAACTTTTGAAAATAATAAATCTTAACTAACTTCTGTTATAAAAATAATTTTGGAAACAGTGTACCATGGATTGGAATATGTTGGAATAGTTTAGGGGAAGGTGATATACATATGCCCAAGATATTGTTTTAGTGAACTAACAGTTTTTTTTTTATAAATGCCTTTTTTGGTAGAGGGGAAAGGAAGGAGAGAAGGAGAGAAACATCAACGTATGGTTGCCTCTTGTGAGTCCCCTGTTGGGAACTGGCCTGCAACCCAGGCATGTGCCCTGACTGGGAATTGAACCATGATTGTCTGGTTTGCAGGCCTGCGCTCAATCCACTGAGCCACACCGGGGCGGTTTTCTACATGCTAAATTTGGTAGTTAGGAAAGTCAGGAAAAAAGTAGACCAGGATTATGGCTAGTGGCAGTTCCTTCCCTTTGCAAAGGGGCTTACTGCTTTTGTGAAAGAACAACCGTAAGATCAAAACGAAGTAGTCCTCGTATTTCCAACAGTGTGTATGGGGATTCTGGGGTTAACTGCACACCCAGCATTATCCTCACACCTTCATGAGACACAAAGGGAGCTCCTCATAACGTGGCCAGGAAGACATTCACCAGGGTGAGTTAGCTTCAGGACCTTCTACTCCCTTCCTTCCTTTATTCAAGTTTAATGATTTGGGGCAATGCTTATTTAGCCAATATCTGTTGCTTTAGAGCTGTTTCATCTCTTCCTTTCTTTTCTTTAAAACAGATCTTGCTGGCTAACTTATTTCCTGAGTATTTTGTATAATTTAATTCAATATATAGTTTTCCTGGAAAAATGATCTGATTTACTTGTAAATGTACTTGATTTTAAGAAATTTCTCAGCCTTAAATCGAAGCACTACCTCTTAATCATGTAAAAATTACAAAACAATCACCTTTGATTTAATTCGACAAGTGTACTTACTAGCTTTGTGGTCACAGTTTATAAATGGATAATTCATCTCAATTAGTTTCATCATTATAAAATGCTTTTGCCACCCCAAAATGTGCCTTTTGTGATACCAACTTTAAACTGTTCTTTATGTCTTTTCTCCACAGACTTATTATTCTCACTGTAATAAATTTTTGCAGCAATATAGGAAAATAGCTTGGTGTCTAAAAAGAAAAAAATCATGTTTTAATTTTATTTCATTATATCTTACATCTCTAATTATAAATAAAAATTAATCATTCTGAAAATTAATTCTATAAGTTCTTGCTCAAACTGCTCTTTAAAAATAAAGGTAATTTTTTCCCTGGCTGGTGTAGCTCAGTGGATTGAGCATGGGCCTGCGAACCAGACGATCGCGGTTCGATTCCCAGTCAGGGCCCATGCCTGGGTTGCAGGCCAGTTTCCCGCAGGGGCCAGTTCCCTGTAGGGGATGCACGAGAAGCAACCATACATTGATGTTTCCTTCCTCTCTCCTTCCCTTCCCCTCTAAAGATAAATAAAATAATAAAAATAAAAAATAATAAAGGTAATTTTTCATTTGATATTTAAGGGATTTTTTGTTAATTTAGAATGTGTTTTAAGTTTACATGCACAAGTTTTAATAGTACCACTTTTACACATATGCACTCACCATCTGTATTTTGCTCAGTTCCTAAAATATAAGTGACATATGTTTCAAAGTCACTATTTTCATTACTACTTGGAAATTTAGGTCACACTGCTTTTTTTTGCCTTTGGGTGTCATTTTACACACAAAACTCCCAATGAAAAATCTGGCTCTCAGTTCTCTGCAAAGGTCCTACACAAATTTTATGCTTTGATATTCTTTATAAATTATAGTTTAAAGCCATGTAAAAACATAAGTAGTGAATACTTAAGACTCATCAGTATTTAAAGAAAACAGTAAGAGTAAAGAAAAAGGAAAGATTAACCAGGGTCACATTTTTAATGATTCTTCTTCATACACATAACAAAACAATGAAATTTATTGTAATATATAACCATGTGAACAGCTGTGTAAATACCACCTTCATCAAGAAATAATGAAATATTACCAGCAACTGATAGTACTGTTATCTCATCTAATTTTTTTCAGTCACAAACTTCCCTATTTTCCAGAAGTCACCACTGTACTGAGTTTTGTGATACTCATTTTCTTTTTCTCACTTGTATCTATGGTTTCCCTAACAGTGTATCCATCCTTAAAAGAGTATAGTTTAGCACTGTTTGCTATTGAACACTTCATATGCAGAGTTCATAGTGTAGGTGGTGTTTTTTCTTTGGTCTCTTAATATGGTTTTTGTTATAGTTGTTTTATGTAAATATAGTTTATTTTTACTAAAATATAGTATTGCTTTCTTGTTTTTAATGACCTTGACATTTATGAATTAATCACACCTCATTTCATTTTTTTTTTACTACTAACCCACCCACCCCTCTTCCTTCTAGTCACCACCACACTGCTGTCTGTGCCTGAGGTTTTTTTTTTTTCAATTTTTTTATTTAATTATTTTTCAAGTACAGTTTTCATTTCATTATTAAATTGACAATATTCTCCGTACTTTTGAGAATTCTGCCGTATTCATTCTTGTACGTACATTCTGGAACCCTTGATTCTGAGTTTATTTTGAGAAGCAGAATAGCTTGGTCCTAGGGAATGCATATTTTCACCCTTCCCATATAAAGCCAGAATGTTTTTCAGTGTATTTATCCACCAATAGTGCATATATATTATAATATTTCCTCTTTCTACCATGCCTGGACTTCTCAGTCTTTTAAAGTTGTCACCACGGTAATGTGTGTACAAAGCAGTCTCATGGTTTCTGATTTATATTTGTCCAATTACTAATATGACTTGGGGACTTTCAGATATTTATTAGAAAATTAGACTGTTTTAATTATAAAATTCTGATTCAGATTTTTCCCTATTTTCCTACTGTACTGACAGTATTTTTCTTGAAGATTTATACTAGTACTTATTTTGTGATCATGAACACATAACATAAAATTTACAGTTTTAAAAATTTGTCAGTACACAATTCAGTGGTAGTAAGTATATTCATATTTTTGTGTGACCATTTTCACCATTCACTTCCAGAACTTTCTCCTTCTGGCAAAACTAAACTTTATACCCATTAAACAATAACTCACCATGTTCTCTTTTCCTCATTCACTAGTAGCCACTGATCTACTGTTCTGTTTCTGTGATTTTGATTGCTCTAAGTATATGAGTAATCTAAGTATTCACATTGAGGACTAAGTATATGAACATATAACTGGCATCCTACAGTATTTCTTCTTTTATAACTAGCTTATTTTATGTAACATCATTTCCTCAATATTTATCAATGATGTGTCATATGTCGGAATCCCCATCCTTTTCAAGACTGAATAATATTCTACTGTATGTATGTAATACCTTTGACTATTCATTCATCCATCAGTGGACACCTAGGTTGATTCTATGTTTTAGCTATTGTGAATAACGCTACTAAGAACATATATGTATAAATACCTCTTAAGACCTTGTTTTAAGTTTCTTTGGAATATATGCCCCAAAGTAAAGTTGCTGGATAATATGGTCATTCTATTTTTAATTTTTGAGGTGCTGCCATACAGTTTTCACAATGGGCTTTGCCATTTTACATTCCCACCATAGTGAATAAGAGTTCCAATTTCTCCACACATTCTCCAACACTTACTTCACTTTTAAAAACCATCTAATATGTGTAAGGTGATATGTCAGTGTATTTTTTTTGTATTTCCTTAATAATTAGTCATGTTGAACACGTTTTAATGTGATTATTAGTTATCTATATATCTTTTTTTGAGAAATGTCTATTCAATTCCTTTGGTCATCTTTACATTGGCTTGTTTGTTTGTTTGTTGCTGAGTTTTAGGAGTCCTCTGTGCATTTTGACAGGAATTACATTGTAGATTGTTTTGGGTATTGTTGACATTTTAACAAAATTGTCTCCCAATTCTTTAATAAGGACATCTTTCCATTTATCAATGTATTCTCTAATGTGTTTCAGAAATTTTGTAGTTTTTGTTATACAAGTTTTCCACATTCTTGGTTAAATTAACTTGTAAGTATTTCATTATTTTTGATGTCATTATGAATGTCCATCTCATAATTTCCTTGGAGATTATTATTGTTAGTATATGGATATGAAACTGATTTTTGTTTGTTGGCTTTGTTCACTGCTACTCTGAATTTGTGGAGTCTTCAGGGTTTTCTACATATCATCTGTGAACAGAGGTGATTTTGCTTCCTCCTTTCCAAATTGGATGGCTTTTATTTTTTTTTCTTCTAATTTTTCTGGCTAGAACTTACTATATTGAATAAAATTGTCAAAGTCAGGAATTTTTTCTCTCATTTCTGATTTTAAAGAAAGAGCTTTCAGTCTTTCATCATTCAGTATCCTCTAAAATGAAGCCAGATAATTAGAAAAGATGCTACAAAAATCTGTCCCACATTTTAGCCAAAGTGATCATTTATAACAGTTGGATTGTAGAAGGCATTTAGGTCAAATTCAATATTTAACCAGGGTTCTTATGGATGATAGAATTGCCCTAAAATTCCAATTTGCAGGCCAAAGTAGAGTCCGTGTACTACACATAAATTCAAGAAATGCCCAGGTCTAGGGGAAAGATGGACATCTAAGGAGAAAGTACCTGACTTTCTCAAGTTGATGCTCATGGTTTATTGAAGTTCTGTGGGCTGTAAGTTGCTGTGCTGTTTGTTCACCTTTCTGGATACCTTTCAGTGAATGTGTCTTCTGATATTGCCTCTGTCTCCAGTCATCTCTCTTTCTTTGGACCCATAACAGTGTTAATGTTCTGCTGACCTGTGAGAGTTGTTTAGCTAAGTAAGTATCATCCTGGATAACAACCTATTCCCTCTTAGTGTGTCCCTTCTCAGAAAATAACATGAGCAGAGAAATACTACAGGGTAATTATAATGCAGCAAAAACAGTAGAAAATAGAGCCAACTTTTGTATGATTCAGTTAGGAGATAGAGATTCAATAGCAAATGGTCAGACCAATATTTTTCAGTAATTGCAATTCAAACACATTTTCATAACATACCCTGAGCTGACCTTTATATATCCAAATTAAACTAAAATCTGATTTTTACCCTGATGCCACTTTAGAGAAGGGCATAGGAACCTAGTGACATACTAAGAGGTGCTTGAAAACTCAGGACGTTTAATTATATATTAAGTTTATGCTAGTACTCCTTTGCAAATAAATTATGATGGAGAGTCTCTCAGTTTGTTGACTCCAAATAAATCTCTGTTATTATAGGAAGAAAGGTTAGAGATGTGAATTAAAATTAGGATCGCAAAATATGTTAAGTGACCTTGGAAGGCAACACTGTCAATTATTGTATTTGTTTCCATTAAACAAGACCCCAAAGGATGGTCAAAAGAATGCTTTCGGAGACTATTATCAGTTGACGGAAATTGACTGTGAGATTAAATCTATTCACCATCCTGATTAAAGATATCAATATGTTCTTGATTTGACAGTGTTTTTAAATCAAAGACACTTTTTTAAAATGTATTTTGTCCTTTTTGATTTTAAATTTAAGAAGCAGTAAGAATTTGAAAGTGATGCAAGGTGATATTAATAAATATTTAATATTTATTAAATATTTCATATAAAATGAGTCCACAAAGAAGTCCAAAACACTAAAGAAAGATACAGATACCCCTATATTTGTTGCAGCATTATTTACAGTAGCCAAGAAGTGGAGGCAATGTATGTGCCCTTTAAGACATGATAGGATAGTGTTTATTTGCACAGTCCCTTATCCCAAGCATATTATCTCCCCATACCAGCATGTCAAATTTTAAACACTTAATCAAAACTTAATTATAGAATAGACCTCCAAAGAAAGGCTCTTTAGGTTGCTATTCCTTTTTTTTTAATTTGATTAAAGAAGGCAGACAAAGAAAGAGAGAGATTGGTTTTTGTTGTTCCATTTATATACACATTCATTGGTTGACTTTTGTATTGAACCCATAACCTTGGTGTATTTGGATGATGCTCTAACCAACAGGGAAGGTTGCTATTGTTTTCCATTACAATAGTACTGCCTAGACATTGAGTACAAAAACAATTTACTTTTATGGGTTCTCACGGTGTATCTATATTTTCTTTATGGTACACTATATATATGTATGTAATTTCGGTTACTGATATACATTCAACCTCATAGTCACCATTTTATGAGTAAAGATTTAATAAATGATTTTATTTTTAATTACCGATGTATTCACTTTATTATTGCTTTATAAAAATGCAATCCACTTCGAAATATTAATTTTGTACACTGCTAATTTAGTGCATTTATTTATCAGTTCTAGCAGTTATTTTTTGGGTGTAATGTTTGTGGTCCTCTCTAGTGTCATGTTATCTGCAAATAATGACAATTTTTCTTCTTTCAATTTGTGTTCTTCATATTTTTTTTCCGATTGCTATGGCCAGGACTTCCAATATTACACTGACTAAAAGTGGTGAAAGTAGATATTCTTGTCTTGATCTTAAAGGAAGCACTTTTAGCTTTTTTTCCATGATGCAAACTCTAAGTGTGACATTTTACGGCCTTTACCGTGTTAAGGTAAGTTACAGCTAATCACACTTTCCTGAGAGGGTTTTCTTCTTATGATAAACAGGTGCTATATTTTGTCAAATGCTCTGTCTGCATTTATTGATATAATGATATAATTGTATCCTTATTTTGTTTATTTGTTAGTTAATTTTGGGATAGTAAGCTAACCTTGCATCTCAGGAATAAATCCAATTTGAGCATGGCGTATTCTTTTTAATATATTGCTGAATTCTGTTTGCTAGTCATTTATTTCAAAAAAAGGATCTCTGTCCATTAGAAATATTGGTCTATAATTTCTTTTTATTGCAATGTTTTTGTCCTGTTTTATAGTTAGTATAGTGGTGGCCTCGAATATTACCAAACATTAAAGAATTAATACCTCTTCTCAAACACACATGCATGCACACACATATGTATACACATGTACATATATATACATATATATATATGATTTCTAAGCTTATTTTATGAGGCCACCACTATACTAACTACAAAAAATATAAATGTACATGTATATATGTGTGTGTGTGTATGCATGCATGTATGTTTGAGAAGAGGTATTAATTCTTTAATGTTTGGTAAAATTCATCGGTGTAACCATCCAGCTCCAGGACTTTTTTTGTTGAGAATTTTTGATTATTGATTTGATTTTGATACAAGTTATTGGTTTGTTAAAATTTTCTGTTTTTTCTTGATTCAGGCTAAGATTATATGTTTCTAGAATTTAATCCATGTCTTCCAGATTGTCCATTTGTTGCCATAGAATTACAGTTTCTTATAATCCTTTGTTTGTCTGTGGTGTCAGTTGTCATGTCCGTTTCATTTTTTATTTTATTCATTTGTGTCTTTTCTATTTTTGTCTTCACCAGTTTGCTTAAAAGTTAAACAATTTTATTTATTTTTCAAAAAACTAGGTCTTTGTTTTATAAATCTCTTTTATTTTTCCGTTAAACTCTATTTTGTTTATTTCTGTTCTGATCTTCGTTACTTCATCTCTTCTACTCAGTTTGAACTTTGTTGCTCTTGAGTTCCTTTGGGTGTAGTTCAGATTCTTTATGAGAGACTTTACTAATTTCTTGAGTTAAGCCTGTTTTGCTATGAATTTCCCTTTTAGGATTCCTTTCACTGTGTTCCATAGACTTTGGGTTGTTGTGTTTTTATTTTCATTTGTCTCAAATTGTCTTTTGATTTCTTTGATCTCATTGGTAACCGATTCACCGTTTAGTAGCATGTTATTTAGCCTCCATGTGTTTTTGTGTTTCTTTAAATTTTTTCTTATAATTGATTTCTGGCTTTGTATCATTACAGTCAGAGAAAATATTTGATATTATTTCAATTCTTTTAAATTTATCGAGACTTTAGCAGCCTAACATATAGTCTATCATGGAAAATATTTTATGTGCACTTGAAAAGAATGTACATTCTGCTGCCTTGGGGTAAAATGTTCTAAAAATGTCACTGAAATTGATGTGGTTTAATACGTCATTTAGAGTCACTGCATCCTTGTTAATTCTCTGTCTGAAAGACCTGCCCATTGATGCCAATGGGATGTTAAAATCTCCTACTATGACTGTATTGCTGTGGATTTCTCCCTTTATGCCCCTCAATATTTGCTTGGTGTATTTAGGTACTGCTATGTTAGATGCACAAATATTTATAAGGGTTATATTCTTTTGTTGGGTTGCACCATTTATCATTATGTAATGTCATTCTTTGTCTCTTATTATAGCCTTTGTTTTAAAGTTTGTCTGATAAAAATACAGCCAAGTCAACTTTTTTGTTTGTTTGTTCCATTTGCATGAAATATATTTTTCTCTTTACTTTTAGTTTGTATGTATTTTTTGTTCTTAGGTGGGTCTTTTATGGGGAGCATATATATGGTTTTGTTTTCTTACTCATTCAGCTACCCTGTGTCTTTTGATTGAAACATTTAATCCACTTACATTTAGAGAAATTATTGATAAGTATGTAGCTATTATCATTTTATTACTTACATTTGTGATCTGTTTTTCTCCTTCTTCTTCTTCCTCTTCTCATTTTTTTCTTCTCCTTCTCCTCTTTTTCCCTCTTCTTAAAGAAGTCCCTTTAGTATTTCTTATAATATTGTTTCAGTGTTCATGAATGCCTGTAGTTTTTTGTTGTTGTTGTTGTTTGGTTGGTTTTGTTTGTTTGTTGCTTTTGTTTGTTTGCTTTTGTCTAGGGAGATCTCTATCTCCTCTTTAATTTTAAATGATGGCTTCACTGAGTAGAGTAATCTTGGTTGTAGTATCTTGCTTTTCATCACTTTATTTCATGTCAAGAGCTTTTGACCTAAAATGTTTCCATTGAGAAATAGTGGACAGTTTGGGGGGAGCTCTGTTGTAGGTAAATAAATGTCTATGCTTTGCTACTTTTAGGATTATTTGTCTTTAACCTTCACCATCTTAATATGACATCTTGTGTGTCATAGTTATGTGTTTTGGGTGGACCTTCTTGCATTCACCTTGATTGGGGCTCTTGGCACTTCTTGGACATGTATATCTATTTCTTTTGCCAGGTTTTGGAAGCTATCAGTCATTATTTGTGCAAGTAGGTTCTCAATTCCTTGTTCTCTCTCTTCTCTGGTCCCCCTATAATGCACATATTGTTAGACTAGATACTGCGTAAGAGGTCCCTTAAACTCTGCTATTTTTTTCTTTTTGCTATTCTGATTGGGTGTTTTCTGCTACATTGTTTTCCAAATCACTGATTTGATCCTCTGCCTCACCTAATATGCATCTGATTCTTTCTAGTGTCGTTTTTATTTCAGTTATTATATTCTTATTGTTGTTTTGGTTTCTTTTAATGGTTTCTATTTACTTTTTAATGTTTGCTACAACTTTGTTAAATTCTCACTTAGTTTATTAAGCATTCTTATAGTCAGTCTTTTGAACTCTGTATCTGGTACATTACTTTTCTCATTTTGTTTAATTTTTTTCTGGAGTTTTTTTCCTATTCTTTCTTTTGAGACATGTTTCTACTTATTAAATAGATCTGCTATGTCTCCAAGTTTTGGCAGGGTGGCCTTATATATGAACTATCTTGTGGGGCTTCAGGAGTGTCACTTGTGTGAGTTGTGTGTGCCAGTCTGTTGTTGTTGAGTCTTGATTGCTGTTGGCACATCAGTGGATGGGATTCATCCTCAGGCTAACTGACTGTGAGGACTGGCCACAACCACAGCACGTGAGCTATTGTGCCACTGCTGACCCCAGAGAGTGGAATTTGATTCAGTGCGCATGGTGCCTTCTCAGACCACCCTTTCATTTTGCTGCATTCGGAACCAATTCTCTCATGCTCTGCTGTGGTTTGAAGCTGGTCACTGAGTGTTTTGGTTCTGTGGTTTCCTGGCATGGGGAGTAGGCTTTGGTGTCAGCCAAGGTCACCTGTTGCCTCTGACTGGCCCAGGGCTACCTGATAGGAGCTATAAAACTTTCTGAGGTGGTAACTGCCTATGCTGGATCTGAGGGCATGTGGTGGAGGCCATGCTACAACGCAAGAACAGCAGCCACCAGCCCAAGGCCTAGGACCTCTTGTCAAAAGATACAGAGAATCCTGAGGCTTGTGTCTGCCTACCAGCTGCTCATAAGCCTCATCAGCTAAAAGAGCCTTATGCTGTACTGAGTTAGGTGTGATGGGGTCTTGGGAAGTCATCGGGTTGGAGTGAGAGGTAATTGCCAGGCTAATGCAGATTCAGATTTACCCATGTGAGAGGAGGGCTCAATACAGGAAAGCTGGCTCTTGTCTGATGACCGTGCGGGAGGAGAGTCTGACACAGGGAGCGTGGCAGCTGTCTCTCCAGTCATCCCCTGAAGCCACACAACTAATTTTCTCTCTGAATGTCTGTGTTGCCTTCCAAACCACTGTTCCCCTCTTACGGCCCAGGATGAATGCTTGAGAGTGAGTGGGTCTGAGTGTGAGCAGTTTAAGAGAATGCCTGATTTTCTAGCAGCCTTTCACCCAGATGTGTGGAATCCCGACTGATTTTCACAGCCAGATATTTCAGGGCTTCTTCATCTAGATACTGGTACACTGGGCTGGAGACCTGTGTGAGTCAGAAACCCATTGTTTCTCAGGAGATACCCTAGCAATTCAGACATGCCTCTCAATTCTCAACTGCCACAGTCCTTAGTTATAAGATTTCTGTTCTGATAGTCTTCAGATGGTACTGCAGGTTTATTTTTCTATAATTTAGTTGTAATTTTGATATGATCTTGGAAGGAGGCATGCACAGTATTTACTAACTATGCCACCTTGACTGAAACTTATATAATGATTTTTAAATTTTATTATGTATGGTTTATTATATTCAATTTTACTATATTTTAAATCATGCATATTAAATATATAACATATAATTTATATACCAAGTGCTATTCATAGAAAAATATTTCCTTGTACTCTATGAATGATGAAGGAACTTTTTAAAGAGTCTCTTCTGTTGACTTATGATCTATTTGAAAAGTCATAAAAAATTCCTACCTAACTAACCCATACAGTAAAGAACATTTTATGCTAAAGAGAGTCGAATTTAATTATTGAAGCATTTTCTATCAAGACAGGCTTAGACTTATGATGATTCAATTTAAAAAGTTATACTATATTAATATTTAATCAAAATATATTACTTATATAAAGGTTATTTAAAGTTAATTAGAAGAAGATCTGAGATGTTTTGCAAATAAATATAATTAAAAATACTTTTGTGTCAGACATAGGAATTAAAGTTTGCAAGTGCGTATATATTTCTTAACTGCTCTGTGAGGATACTATCTCATCTCTCTCTCTTCTCTTTCTCTCTCTTTCATTTTTTTGTGGTTGCATATCTGAGGTTTGGTTTCTGATAAATATTCACATTTTTTATAAGAAAGATGATTTTTCCTACAAAAATTTAACATTAATGTTTGTATTATATATAATATTAAATGCAAAATTAGTTAAAAAGACAGTCTTCAAAATCATTATCTTTTGTATAGATATAAAATCTATGTGGCACCAATAAAATTGTATTGCAAACATATGCATTGCTTATTATTTTAGCAGAAGGATATACAGTTCTCTGCTTTCTAAGTCACTCTTATCCTACCTGACCCCATTACAAACTTACTGCAACAGATCTAAGCAAAAATAACTGAAACATTTGTACAAGTTTGAAAAGAACATAATTCCACATGGGTACAGAATAAGTGAAGTTTTTATAGCTCCAAATATGTGTTTTCTTATTGAATTTGCACCTGTTTAAAGCTCAGCCAAATTATGGTGCATGGGCCAGCTCTATTTTCCATTTTCTTTGTGAATTAAAAGTAAAATAAACGTGCAATTGAGCCTAGACAGCAGATGGTCTGCAATAGGTACAAACACATTGTACCATATGTCTAAGTGGTACTCTCAGAAAGTATTTGGCACCACTAAAATATTTTATTTGCAATAGACATATGAATATACATACAGTACTACAATTAAGGATAAAGTGACTGATTCACTGCTCATCATTAGGGAGAAGTATGGCTTGGAAACAGGTTTCGCACTCCATCTGGAAACAGCAGCTTCCTCTGTTGAGCACGGACGACTCAGAGGAAAGCAAAGTCTACCTCTGGCGGTACGTCTGTGGAGACAGTTGTGCCTTTGTTAGAGCATTAACAACTATGTGCCATTTCACTTGTGCCTAGCAAGTGTTCAAAAGGTAGACTTCATCATAAATCATAGTCACCATCTAAAATTACTTCATGAGTGGATTTTGTGCTTTTAAAATTTTGTTTACAAAGTGTTATGTTTATGAATCTGGAGAATACTTTCAAAAGCACCATTTAGGTCTGTTTGAGGGATAGAAGGTCAGTTGGAAAAGCTCTTTAGGTATTGCCCAAATTAGAGTAATCTAACCCTTTGTGAGTCTGAATTTTGGCTCCTCTATTTGTTTGTGTAAGATAGAACATTGTGTTTCTGCAATTGCCACAAGCAAATGACATCTCCATAGAGCCAGGTGACAAGCTCAATTGAAGTTGCAACTTTTACAAATTGGAGGGAACAAAATGAATTATTATATACCTTTTTGGTCACTGCATAACATTTGAAACATTTAAGATGTCGAATATTTTTTTTGTTAAAGCCCATGGAGATCTATGACTTGCAGATATATTCCCAATAATTAATAATAATAATAGTAATAATAAATAACCAGTATCTTTTGCATAGTTTGCTCTGTGTCAAACATAAGTATTGATTTTATTAGTCTTCCACATTTATTTAATTATCCAAAATATTTTTATTGTATTTGAAATTATCCTCAAATTTCTGAGTAGTGGGCTTAGAAAACAGCACCTTTTACACTTCTGTAGTCATGTATTTAATTTCACTTGGTTAACTTTTAGGTAGTATATTTTTAAATCCATTCTTTCACTTATACGTGTTACTGGGACTTATTTCTTACATGGGCTTTTCCAGCCTATACATTTTTATATGATCTCACATATATGTGAGATATATCATACATACATACATACATCATATATCATACATACATCTCTAAGGTATCTTCCAACTCTAACTGAAGCTAATAGTAAAGTTGATAAAGCATATCCACTATCTCTGTTTATGGATTGCATGAATATGTTTTTATCCTACAATAATAGAGACTATTTAAGCTTTTATTAGAGTGAAGATTTCAGCATTCTGGTATCAATCACTACAAGGAAGTGACTATTTGGACATAATGTAGATCAATGCAAGAGCACAGCAGTTTTTACTTTAACTGTAATTTTAAGTGAAGAATGTTCAATAACTTTGCCTATCTCTGTAATTACTTTGTCTTGTAAGTCTTTATTCTAGGTTTTTGTAAAGTAGCATGTTTTTTTTCCCCCTTATTTGTAAGTCTGCTTGTGCAAGATGAAAGGAGCAAAGACATCAGAGGAGGTAATTCAATAACTCTACAATTTCAACAATGTCATCAAAATCTCAGCTTCTTTCAGTCTCTGCTTGGCTGACACAATGTGTATTGACCCAATCCTCAGACCGGTTTCTTATTCACTTGTAAAATGTCTGTCATTGACACCTGAGGTCATGATAATTCATTATTATGCAGCAAAATTAAGAGATTTTGAGTTCTTATGTATTTCCTTTGAGAACTAAAAATGCTCTGTTCTCAGAAGACTTCACCATACTTAACCTGTTTCTTATTGGTCGATATTTTACTTAGGTGACAATCACTCAATAATTATAGTTGTTTTAGACCAATCAGGTAGAATGTAATAAATACCAGGGAGTCAATTAAACTGTTTTTTTTTTTGTAAATGCATCACAGGATTTTTATGACTATGGTGTTGGTTTATCTTTCTATGTAAGTAGCCATAAGACCGTTCACTGTCCTGATTTCATTTTCATAAAATCCAGAGCTTTAGTTCTTGCAGATAAACAACATATATCAGTTTGCTTTTAAAAATTATTCTGGCATGTTTTTGACAGTTAAAAAACTTTGTTTTTCTAAAATGTCTTGTGTACTGTTATCCAGCAAAAGTCTAGAAGCAAGTATTTACTTAGTTGTGTAAATTTTAGGTGAAATTGGAGGGGGTTTTTAAGCAAATTTCATTGCATCTGAGGGAAATTTGTGCAATTGAACTAGACGTTCTATATATATATATACATATATATGTGTGTGTGTGTGTGTGTGTGTGTATACATATACATACATATATATAATACAGATATATTATAATATATGTATATATATGGGTTTTAGTCCTAAATCTGTGATCTGTTCATTGTATGGCCTTAAATTATATTTGTTATTTAACCTTTGCAAATATGTTTTTTATCTGTTATATTTGAGCTTTACTCTAACTTTGTACCCAGTTGTAAACCTTGATCACTTTCTAAACATACTTTGACTCTGTCCTGGCTTTGCATGGGTGCAGAAAACCCCATTTCTTTCCGTCATGAAAAACTACTATGAATCAAAGTACAGAGGTGTTTCTCCCCCGCTAGGCTATGTGCTATAAATAAATATCTGCATTTAAGATCTTATTTGTGACTTATCTTTCCAAACAGACTAGGAGACCACACAAGGAAACCTTCCAACTGCTTTGGTAGGAGAGGCATGCTTATCTCAAACTGGAGATAGTCCATGAGCAAACACACACACAGTAAAAGATTAACACAAAAACAACTAAAACCTAACTGTTGTATAGAAGCACATTGACTAGAAGACATTTTAGATATTTTCAAGGTCATTCCCATTCGATGAAAATATTTTGCGCTCATAAAGGACTTGTAAATTCTTTATTTCATTTTGACCCTGTTATTTTGGTGATTAATGTAAGGTGCTACTATTTTCTATATTTTATACATAAGAAAGGATTTTCAGAATGATGAGATGTATAGACAAATACTCTGCTCTCAATGACTGATAGAGTTAAGATATTAACTGTTGTATTCTGATTTTATTTACGTATATATTTATATATTTAATATATACCTATATTTATATATATCATATATTTATACATAATTTTTATCTCATCTTTCGTTTTGCTAATTTTTTAATAAACTCAAACCTTTTTTAGGCACAAATAGATAATATAAGAAGAATATTTTACATGCAAACTTAAGGTTTAACTCTATTATTTTACAACGGATCATATTATGATGTTCATGGTATACACCACTGAATTAAGAATATTGCAGACTTATGAACATGATTAGAAAAAAAGCTGATAAATAAACTTAGCCATAATTACCAAACAAATATCTTGTTATGCTATATGTATGTATGTGTGTATAGGTTTTGAAACAGAAACTGTTTCACATATAAAACTGTAGGTTCACACCAAAACCTATTTTATCCTGACACCATACAATTTATTTTGCATTTGACCCTTCTACTCCTGGTACCTCCCTTCTCTGACAAGTAAGAAACCTCTCTTCATTCTAGAACAAAAGGATTACTGTTGTTTTCAATGCCCTCTGCCTCTCACTCTTGTCAGGCTGGTTCTTCACTAAGCCCTCACAGGTGGGCTGCCATTCACTTGGCTCCGTGACATTGCTGGGCCCCCAGTGTTCCTGGGCCACTGCCTGGCAACTCTAACCTGGTATGCCTCCTCTCAAATACACTGTGGAATGGGAACGCTTATAATGGCTTTTTGCTTCACTCTATGTGTTTTTTGTAGCTATTACTTTTGATATCACTATTCTAACATTTGCTTCATATTCATTTGGTTGATTTTGGTCTTGTAGACGAAGATTAAAACATTGCTGACAGAAAGGGAAGTACCATCACCAATAAGCCAGAATATTCTGAAGGGAGTGGGGATATGTTCATTTATTTATTTAGCTAAGGTATTTATGAATAATGATATATATTTATATATGGAATGTTATAGACTATAAATATACGTAAATCAGTCTATATATATATATATATATACATCCATGTATGCATATAATATATAAACATTATATATAGAGATATATTTACATGTATGTGTGTAAAGAGAGAGAGAGATTATCTTTTGTATGCCAGGATCTATGCTAAGTCTGATAGAAAGATACATAACTGTCCTAAAATCCAATACCTGAAAGAGCAGTCTACTTAAGTCGTATTATAGGTATCATGCTCTTAACTGTTAGCTTGTAATGTTGAAGGTTTATATACGTATGCTATAATAGTGTTCTAAAATATCTCTTTATAACATTTATTTATAGTATTTTATAATATATTATGTTATAATGCTTATCTCATTATGCCTAAAGTAATTCAGTTGATTACTTTAAAACATTGTATTAAATGACTTCCTTATCTTAAATATAATTTAATTTCATGTTTGATTAAAAAGGAATAAAAAGAGGAAAAGAATTACTGCCCATTGTTGAGACTGAGTAAAATTGTGGGGGCAACTTTCTACGCAAGTCCCCCTGTGTGCCACGGATGAGAGTAAACATGACTGAGACATGATGTGATCTGCTTGGGGAGAAGTGGCCAGTTTCCCAGAGGAAAAAAGCCTTGAGCCCCTTCCTCCAAGGGCTTTTATTGGGTTCTAATACACAGGAATACAGGGCAGCAAGGATCAAACAGTAGATAACATTTCAAAGAAATCTGAGGGCTTAGTCCGAGTCAGAGTCTGGCAAGCAGAGTTTTAGGGTTTCCTGCTTAAACCCTTAATATATGAATGAAAGCACTCTTAGCAGAGCAGATTTCACAGGTTTATCAGGAAGTCTTTGTGATGCCAGATTGTTCCCCAGGACACACTCTAGCAACACAAGGAGCTGCACCTCTCCCCATCAGGTATTCAGGCTTAAGAGGATTAGATCCAGGAAGTGCTTCTCCCAGAGGACATGGGGACTCGGGCTTTATCAAAGCCCGGGGGTGAGAGTCCATTGCTCTTTGTTGCAGCCCCCCGAGTCCTTCCATCATGGCCTCCCATGTGATGGAGTCTGGTTTAGATTGCCCCCCACTGTAAGGGATCTTACCTGTCATGGACTTCCGACCATGCTTTGGGGGCAGGAAGGAAACTGAGGCAGCGTTTGCTACCAGAGACAGGCTTTGTCTCCTGCGGCTCGCATTCCAGAGGTCACTGACTCCTCCTTAGCCACAGAGGGTAGAGTTACAATTCCCAGAACCAGGCAGAGCAGTTCACAACATAAAATAATAATGGTAACAGTACGATGACCATAACAGAACTTTTAACTTAACAAGTATCTGTGTGGGCACTAACTGAATTGATCATGGCTGTCTTCAGAGGAAATCTTCTGAGCACCTGTGTGTAGAAACAGATAAAAGTAGTTTATGTATGGCCTTCCTGATTGTTCATTTCCTCGTTGAATAGGCAGAGAGTGCTTATCAACAAAGACCTCTGTCTTTGGCGATAATTTTAATCACCAAAGACACCTGTAGTTTATAGATTACTCTAAGGTACAGTTCCTCAGTCCATAAGAATTTAGTAGGGCTCTCTAAGGTAGTTTCTTTGCTTAAGCTGAAACACAATACTTTCCTATGAAATCACTTTCTAAGCCATAGTCGAGGAAAGGCTAAGCAATTTTCTGCAAATGGTTATTATTGACTACTCTGAGGGTAGCCTATGTTAAGAAGAAATTTATTACTCTATTTTAGGTTTCTGGATTTTCAACTTACAGTCTAACACCATTCCTGTATCTGATTTCTATTAAGCCAGGAGATGAAGTGTATTGCAAGTATTCAGGAGCCATTAAATAGTTTAGATTTTGTTTTTATTTAGTCTTGACATTCTGTGTATACTAAAAACAGCAACTTATTTTTTTCTCCAATTTTTTTATTTAATTATTTTTCAACTTATTTCTAATAATTACTGAATTTTTCTATTTTTGTTTTTAGTTTGTGAAGTTGTATTTTTCTATTGTTGATATATGTAATTATGTAGTTCTCATGTTAATTAAGTGGTGAATATACTAGTACCATAAACTAACTAGATATTATAGTGTATTGTACTACCACAATTTTGAAATTTCTAGTTTGTAAACTGAACACTAATCTGAAAATCTGCCATATTTCATAATATAGCTTTTATTTGCAAGGTATTTAATAATAAATAGAAATAATACCAATGAACAAATAGATGAAGATCATTTGTTAATTGTCTATAATGTGCCAGGCATTGCCTACCCTTCTCTTTTCATAAGTATTTTGTAAGTTTGTAGAAAATAAATCTCAAGCACACTGTTTGTTAGTAGTTTGTTCAAGGTTGTGTCACTAGGTTTAACAGGGCTGATATTCAGAAACAATGTGTCAACATGATTAAACATTACTTCATATATTATTGTTTAGTATGGAGTAAGTAAAGGCCTATTTGTGTATAATATATCTGGTTGGCCAAAAAGTCCATTTACTTTTTTTCTACAAGGTAGCTCTATTAGTACCTAGCTGCCTTTAACTTCATTCAAAATAATTTTGTTCAATTGCATTGTGACAGCTGTCATATCAGTATGCATTTTAAAAATTTATTAAAATTAGTGGATTTTTGTGCAGCCATTTTAATATAGAAGATAGAAGAAAATATGCAACATTTAAGCATATTAAACTTTGCTATTTTAAGACAGGTAAAAACTCAGCTGAAACACACATGCAAAAAGATTTGTGCAGTGTATGAAGAAGGTGATGTGACTGATTGAAAGTGTCAAAAGTGGTTTGTGAAGTTTCATGGTACTATTGACATTTTGGCCAAATAATTCCATACTGTGGGCTGTCTTATGTGTTGGAAGATGTTTAGAAGCACTCCTGGCCTCCATCCACTAGATACCAAAAGCAGGAGATAGCCAACATATTCAAACATCTCAGTCAATAAAGTTATTTGTGAAAATGAAAAAAAAATGTTTCTTTTATTTTACAGAAAAAACATAGTAGATTTTTGGCCAACACAATAGTTATTGCTTACAGTGATACTTTCTATGTTTTCATTCTAGATAACAATTACATTTCTAAATTTCTTGATTGCACTTACAAGGACTTACTTTGAGTAACTATATGCATGAGTTACTTATTGCCGCTGTTAAATGGTTCCCATTGTGCTAAAATCTAAGGCTGTGCTTCTTTGGGAGACTTTGTGGAAAGTCTGTTCCTTTGTTTTTCTGGCTATTCAGGTTGACTGCAGTCCTTGGCTTGTGGGTCCATCCTCCACATACAAACCAACAATTCTATCATTGGTACCTCTGCTTCTGTGGCCCCATCTTCTTCTCTGACTTTAACTATTCTGATTCCATCTTATTGGGACCTTTGACCACATTGAGCTCGCCTAAATTATTCAGTACAATCTTTCCATCATAAGACCCTTAATTTACAAACAAAAGTCCCTCATTTTTAACAGCAGGAGTCAACAAATACTATCATTGCACTGTGTTGACTCACAGTACATGGTGCAAATATTTACAATGGAGTTAATATATTCTCTAAGCATTCGAAATTACAAACGTATATTTGTAAAACATACCATATTTTGCTGTGTATAATGTACATGTTTTTGCACAAATATGTGAAAGAAAAATATGGATGTGCATTATACATCAGTAGTGCCTTATATACCTCGTATCTCTTCTGCTGTTTTGAAATTATTTGTTACATAAAATTTCTTGTACCATAAAATGTTCACAAATAAATGCTGAATTTTCTTTATAATACAAAAATGTATCTAAATAGAAATAAGTTGCCCTGCCTGGTGTAACTTAGTGGATTGAGCACGGGCCTGTGAAGCAAAGGGTCACGGGTTCAATACCCAGTCAAGGCACATGCCTGGGTTGCAGGCCAGGTCCTCAGTAGGGGACACATGAGAGACAACCACACATTGATGTTTCTCTTCCAGTCTTTCTCCTTCTCTTCCCCTCTCTCTAAAAAGAAATAAATAAAATATTTTAAATAAACAAAGAAATAAATAGAAATAAGTAAAAATCAAATTAAGAAATTAAAACAAAATATTCTTTTTCCTTCAAGTTTGGGCTAAAAAAACATGGGTGTTCATTAAGCAAATGAGTGCATTATACACAGCAAAATATGATTAGTCAAACACATGAACTATAAAAATTTATTGAATTATGAAAAAATCACAGAAAAGTAACTTCATTCAGTTAGAATTTTTACCTGTTATTTTAGAACTTAGAAATAAGATTTTCATCTGAAGGAAAGTTGGAGGTTTTAAAAATCACCACAATGAATGCCAAATGTCCTCAGAAATGTCATTCTGTAAAACACAGAATGACTCCCTGACCAATGATGGAAGAAAGATTGTGAGAAAAGTCTGTTGTTGAAGGATTATTTTATGTGAAATGCATGAAAGATACCCAGAATCTTTTTAAAAAGATTTTATTTATCTTTATGGATAAAGATCTTATTTATCTGTATGGTTGCCTCTTGTGAGTCCCCTGCTGGGAACTGGCCTGCAACCCAGGCATGTGCCCTGACTGGAAATCGGACCACAATCCTTTGCTTCAGAGGCCCGTGCTCAATCCACCGAGCTACACCAGCCAGGGCCCAGAATCTCATGTTACATGTCCATATACATTTGTAAAAAGATAGCTAAAGCCCTGGCTGGTATAGCTCAGTGGATTGAATGTGGGCTGTGAACCAAAGGGTCATTGGTTTAATTCCCAGTTAGGACACATGCCTGGGTTGCAGGCCAGGTCTCCAGTGGTGACCATGTGAGAGGCAACCACACATTGATGTTTCTCTCTCTTTCTTTCTTCCTCCCTTCTGCTCTCTCTAAAATAAGCAAATAAATAAAAATCTTAAAAAAAAACAGCCAAAATTGGTTCTAAAAAAAGATGGCCAAAGATTTTTATTATTTCTTGTAATCAGTGTACATCCATTATGGGGATCAGTGCATATGGTTAATCCATACACATGGAGCCTTGTAATACAAATGGCTTTCATGGGGAAAATGAATTAGATAAGGTTACCCTATATCTGGCATTATATTTCTCACTATAAATAATTACTATGGAATTCTGATTTATAGATTAATTATTTTTGAGGTTGTTAATGAGAGGTCATGCATAGCTGACATAGTCATTATTGATGTATTATAAAATTCAAGTCTTGAAGCCTACACCCTTAAATTTAGACTTTAACAAACTGAATTTGTGATGGTAACACCGAATTTCAGCTGGGAGATGACATCAGCTGACCTCATCTTTAAGTGACCAGGTAGTTTTCATCATAAGCATGTAACCTTTACTTTATCAATCATACCATATGGCCAAACACTATTCACATTATTCTAGGCCATCACTGATCTGTTGTTGCTGTTCATGGTTCATACTGTTAGAAAGTCAATGCTCAAAAAGTTGAGAAATACAAATGAAAACATAGGGCTGTTCCAATTTTATGTTTTCTTTATTTATTATTTGAGTTTTTTAGACCTGGCTCTTTTGTTAATATAAGAAGTTTTTATAATCTCTTGACATGACAAATAGCTTCATCATTTATCTCGCGCTAGCCTGTAATTTCCACAGCAGAGGCATCGTATCTGTCTTTTGTTCATGATTACATATCTATATTCTGCTCTTTAGATAGCAGCTGCTCATTCAGCACATGTTAGAAAATAGTACATGTTCGATAAAGCATGTCTATAATTAATATTCAATTCTCATTCACTATTTGCCAATTCATTCCTCTGAATATGCGTGCACATATATTTATAGACATTAGAATATGTAGATATATTCTAATCCTAACAAATGTTTACTCCTGTGTGAGTATATATACATATATATATATATATATATACTCACACAGGAGTAAACATGATTACAAGAGAGAGTGTTTTCAATCGCAGACCATTTCTCTAGAGAAAGTCACCCTTTGAGGCACAGAGAGACAGCATCTGCAAATTTAGGTCAATCCCTTACTCTCTGCACCTGTTTGAACCCACCTAAATTGGAAGTTTAGGTTAAAGATAAAATTTAAATCATCTATATTGATTTTGGAGTCACATGGGTTACATGTCAATAGAAGGTCTGTGTATTGATTTCAGGGTCTTCAGCACGTTCTCAGTGGCATTTGATTTCAAAGACCAGCAGCAATTATATTTCACACGTATCTAAATAAGAAATGGATTTCTTCTTAAGCTTCTACTATACGTCCTTGAACTAAAAGCCTTCAAAGTGTTGATAGGCATCTGCATTAATGATCAGCTTTCCTTCCTTTATTAGGGTAGAGTCTAGTGTTTGCTCCTCAACTCTGGCATTTTCTGTGCAATATATTTGACAACAAATATTTTGACTTTATAAACAATTTTATCCTGACCTTTTAGGGTTTATATTAGGTGAAAGTCAGAACACACAGGAGTAATAACGCTAACATAAGCACATTAAAAATGTCAGGGATTAGCAGCATTTTTAACAAACACTGATTTGTGACCATATGCTTATGTCAAGGGACATTGGCATTTCACCTGGTTTCTAGTCCCTTTTTATCTACTAAATTTTAGATTTTTTTAATCTTTGATTTGTGGATAGACTTTTCATATCCCAACACAAATTTTTCATGGGATTTGAAGTTTTAATCGCTGTAGTGAAGCCTGATATCTTACCAGGATACGACCTCCAAGTTTTCAGTAAAGCCGGATGCTGATAGAACTCAGATACCACAGGTTGTCCTCAGGAATAGTGTTAATGCAAAGGGACATAATAATCTATTTAAAATGCATGTGGTTTATATGTTTTTTTAAGGTGCAATGATCATTTGAACACAAAATTTATTCAGTAGCATTCATTGCAATATTTTCACAGGTAAATTAAAAATAATTATGTTAATGGTTTATATATTCATATAAAACCCTAAATTATTTTTTGAATAAACTAAATATTTCTGCAATCTAAAGTTTGTTGTAAATGTATTTGTCCTATATTTTTAAAATAACTTTAATATTCAAATATTTTATTTTTTACTTAATAAATAGGAACCATTTAAGTGTACATTTATCTATTAAGTCATATCAAATAAGCAGGCATTATTAAATCAAAAATGCTAAGGGGATTAATTACCTTAGTTATAAGTAATATATCGCATGCCAGATGCACTCTTCAGACTGTATTATATGTACACAGTGATGCAAAATGCAACAGAATAAACATGCTATCATGGCTTTTGAAATTAATATCTGTGAGAAACTATAACACTTTACGTCTATCAGAATATGATATAGGCATGAAACTGGAATGTCAATACATTGATATTAAGGCACAATTTTCTATATTTATGGAAACCAGTACTTATTTTCACAGTAGTGCTAAAATGCATGCGAATATAAACAATTTGAAAATACAATCATAAAACACTTTTCAGAAAGAAAAAACTCAAATCTTAAAAAAAAAAACACACACAGAGAACTTAAAGTTATTATTTTGAAAACATTTAGAGTGTTTGAAAGTGTCATTGAAAGAAGGCAAAAGAATTCTCAGCATTTACTTGATCACAATACAATGAAGCATCGGGAAATCTGGCTTTATCGTATGCTCCTCGCCACTAACAAAAGCAATTTGTGGGCTGGAAACAAGTTCTAGTGCATTGGCTTTTTAAATAAATTGCAGATGCAGTAATCCAAGATTCACATTTGAAGATATTGGAGCTTTTTCTGAAGTTAAATGCCGTGGAGCCTATTACGTTTGTGCCTTATTAACAAGCTTCAAATAAGGCTATGAAGCACTTTGTTCTTACTTTATAGGAAGCCCTAGAAACATTTTTCTGCTAAAAGATTCGTCTTTGCCACATTGTTTGATGAATTTTCATTTACTACAATAAATAAAATAAGGGAAAATTTGAAGATGTTTAAAAGGAAAGAAAACATTTTTACAGTACTTTATTTTCTAAATCAAACAATACAAAAAATGCTAAACATCTATTTGTCCCTGAGGATTTTGCAATTAAAATAGACAACTGTGATTAAAAACTAAATCCCTGCAAATCAAATGGAATTTCTAAGATGATGAATTTGTTTCTAATTTTGTAAATAAAAGTTAAACTACAAACTGGCCCATGTAACTCTGATGATTGTCTGTAATGACACGTAGAAATATTATCTTTAAAACTGTATAATTTCAAAGAAACTTTTTGATTGATTCCCTTGAATCAGGATTGAAAAATCTACATTTTACTCTCCCAAGGCATAGACCTCAACAGAAGTTTTAACATTGGTTTGTAAGAAAACTAAAGAAATAACTTACATACAAGAAACTAAAGTTTGAAAAACAGAAGCCACGTTTTACTGGTTGTTTTAGGCTTCATGAAATATCAACAACATGCTAAAAGTATCAGAGTAAGTTTTCCTTTCTTTAAGGGCACATTGATGTATTCAAGAAATTGGTAAATTTTCAGATCAGAATTGTCTGGCAAAAAGCTTTAAAATTTACTCTTTCTGCATCTCAGAAATGTTTATGGGTTAAATAGCCATGAGCCTTGCTTTAGGGAGTTTTTAGTGAGTTGAGATGTAAAGTTTTACATTGTATAATGTGTTGTGACACATTATTACAGAGAAGGTATAAAGGGACATCTTGCTCTACTTCTGTGCCCTATGATGTATCTTAAGTCATCATATTTCCAGAGCTTTCCAAATCAGGAAGCCATGTTTTATTCACTTTTCAGGTCCTAATATTAACAAATACATTTTCACTAATTATGCACCTAACAAGTAAGTAAATGAATGCATCAAATGAATGAATGACTAAAACTAAAATTGCTCTGATTTTTTTGCATGAAGTGTAAAAAAATCCTTGGAAATATTTGATGTAATAATTATTACATTTATATTTGCTTCCATTAAGCACTCAAACAACAGTAACAAAGAAAATGATTTGGTATCAGAAAAAATACATTTGTGCTGAACATGTTTGCATTTCTATGGGCATTCAATATGCCTATTTACTTTAAAAAAGATTGTGCTTATTTCTATATTATTCATATGTCCCGAAAAAATGAAAACCACTGACTTAGTCAAGCTTTGCCTTTAGTAGCTGAAGCTATTAGGATCAAGAGACATTAAATCCCTTTGCTTTTTTCACGGAGGTAATTAACAGCAAAGCCAGGAACTGGCCCCCAGCCTCCTGGAATGTAATCTCGTGCATTATTCTTTAGAGTGCTCTCCTTGCCTATTTGGACCATTCCTCTCAGTGAGAGCAAATACAGGGATGAAGGATGAATGGGACTGGTAGGGTTGATTGTCAATTTCAGTGAATAACCCGGAGGTTCAAAGCTTTCAGAACAGTTCTGGCAAAAGTTAATGACCTGTTATTTTGTTTCCTTATAAATCATTGAAATGCCAGCATACAATAGTCAAGAGTTTAGTCACAACAACATAATGGAGACATAGTTATAAGGCAACAAGTGAATTTCGTAAGGCAACACAATTACAGCTAAGAGGGCTTAGTGCGATCAGTTTAAGAAATAATACACAGAAAACGTGGTGGTACTGAGTTGTTATTTTTTTAACTTCTGGGAATTATGAAAGCAAAAACAAAATAATTTCAGGAAAAGAATGGGAAAGAAAATGTAACTTTGCAAGTAAAATAGTATATTTCAAGATTGAATGGTAAAAACTGCAACAAAAGAGAATTTTGATAGAATTTGTAGTATTTACTTGCAGCACATAAAGCTAAATAAAAAACTTACCTATGACCTCACAGAATGTGCTATTCAGAAGGGAGGGTAAATATGTCATAATACAGCATGGGGGAAAAGTAGGTTTACCACTGTGAGTACATGAAATGATTTATTATTTCCCATGTGAACAAAACCTATTGCGCTTTTACCTCACTTTGTACTTAACATATTGTCATAGATTACTAAATGCTTGGTTATGATCTAAGTGTTTTGTAAATAGAATAACTTTTAATCCTTATCACAAGCTATTGTTGTCTTTATCTTTCACATGGGGAACTTGACAGGTAAGAAAATTGTCCACAGTGCCACAGGTCACCATTGACATTAATGGGGCACATGGCGGTCAGTGTCACTTCAGGGAAGTACTCAGGAAACACGCTTTATCACCTCTGAACCACTAGGTTGTACTTAATGAAAACAGGAAGTCAGCATGAAAGGGACTGATGTGAAACAAATAGAAAAAAATGTGTAGCAGCAAGTGTCAATTATTTTCAACAGGGGACTAGTGAAACCTTAAATAAAATAGTGGCGCTTAAAATTGGCTCAGGACATTCATAGGCAGAAAAGAGAGACAGAAAAAAATATGCACGAACCTACACAACAAAGCACTTACTTTTAAACTACCTCAATTCACATTGTACCCCCACACAAAAAAAACTTGCTACCGATCCCCTTCTAAAGTTAATATTTAGATTTTTCACGTACAAAAATCTTCTTGTCCACGACCTACAAGATTTAGTATAACTACCTAATCATTCATGTATACATTTAGCTCAAATATGGAGAATATATAGTATATCCCAAGTTCCATCTCTAAGTGAATACAGAAGAAAGATAAAGATGTATTATTTTCTAACAGCGTATGAAGTCTTGAGTAAGGTGCAAAAATATAAAATTTTATCTATAATTTGTTATTTGATGGAAGTAAACCCAGAATTTGAGAAGAACCAAACCAAGTCTGCTGTGGTTCATAGAAATATTCCCATAGAAAGAGATGCTGAAGCAAGCAATGGGATATAATTAGGAGTTAGAGGAATTACACTAAAACCAAAAATAACAGTCCAAGTGAAGTAAACAAATATGAATTATGGAGGTGAGAAAGACCGCACACCATTCTCTATACCATATGATATATCATTCAAAACAACCCTAACTCTACCCCTTAGTGAGTCAAAGATTTTTCAGAATGTAAGAATCAATGCCTTCTACTAATTGAGTCTTTTACCTCCTAGCTTTTATCTACGACTTTTAATAAGATACAATCTCGGCAAGAAGATCAACGTGGCCCAGGAGGGACTGCCATACTCTTTTGAAGTATTGAAAAACCTGAAAAACTCTCCAAAAAAGGCACTCAAAATGATCTGTGAGCAAATCAGGGCCTGAAATAAATGGAAATAAATGTATCTTGTATCACATACCTTGCTGAACAGAGAGGCACAAAATCAAAAGTGACATGCTCACATATCAAGGCAAGAGTAACTCCTGGGAGACGATGTGGTTGGCAAACTACCCAAGATAACCTTGCCATCCGATTAAATGTTACGAATTGCATACAGGATGTGGCTTACAAGTAAAAATAATTCCAGTGAAAAGTAATGTTATGAAAAATATTTTGCTGTTCTTAAAAATTTTCTTCAATTCACCCAGCCAGACTAAGATACTCACTTTTTAATGCTCTCTTAACATTTGCACAAGTGAAAATTATAGCTCTCAGTAAATTTTATCACAAATTCTACATTTATTTCTTTTACTTAGATTCTAGGTTTTGAACTATTTCAGTGAATCATGCATGACTTAATTATTCATAAACTAATTAATTGATTAGATGTTTGAGCCTATATACTGGTGGAACTCATATTACTACTTTCTTTTAACATCACTATTCTGTGAATGACTAATTTAGAAGAATATTAATTCAAACAATTTCAATAAAATATTTAAATAAATCATTTAGAAATATTGGGGAAAAGTTTGAAGGGAATAAATAAGCTAGCAAGAATTCATCTCTGGAATTCAAAGGTTTTTTATTGTTTTTTAATGACATATCCAGTGAGTTGATTTCTATGTATAATTATTACAAAAATACAAATATATTCTCTTCAATGTGAAACAATCCACAATATGCATTCATTCCAAATATTGCATTTTTATTAAATTTATTGGTTAACCTTGGGTCATGAAATGATATAGATTTCATGTGTACAATTCTATTCTACATCATCTGTATATTGCATTGTATGCTGACCACTTTTAATATTTTATTTTCAAATGAGATAATAGGCATTTGCATTTACTTTTTCACATGAACTAAAGTATAACTAATATAAAACATAAAACAAATAATTACATTGTGTTTGTTTAGAATATTTTAATATCATATGCTATACATATTTTATTATGGTTATTTCAATTTTGTTCATATTCATCATTTTTCAGTAAAATTACTTAAGGTGGTACATGCCAGTATATGTTATCAGCCCACATATATATCAAGGCACTTTTCATGAACAAACATGTCACTGAACAAATACATACTGAGGCCCTTTTGTTTAGAGTACCGAGGGTTTAGGAACATAATGAACTACCAGAGGTGTCCAACCTGTGGCCTGTGGGCTACATGCATCCCAGGATGGCTGTGGATGTGACCCAACACAAAATATTAAATTTACTTAAGATATTATGAGATTTTTTTGCATGTGATTAGATGTTGCGATGTATTTCACATGTGAACCAAGACAACTCTTCTTCTAATGTGGCCCAGAGACGCCAAAAGGTTGGACACCCTTGACTGACAAAGCCTCTATTATACAGCATGCAGTCTAGTTCAGAATTCTGTCATTAATGAAGCTCTTGATCGCAGGGCTTCAGATCTACCCCTTCATATTATACTTTGCAACGACTGGATCAGGTCTTTTGAATCACATTTTGTTTTATTGGTTGACTTTTTTCTGCCAAATCACAACAATATGTAAAAGGTAAGAAAAGAAAAGGTAGGTGTACATTCCCCTTCCCCTCCGACTGCCATTCCAGTTGGTGTTCGGTGTCATCGAATTTTCACTGTGGAAACACTTGGTGGTTCTCCAGCTTTCTTTAGCACTCAAAGCCCATCTTGTTACATTTTCTCAGAACTGTCATTGCTATCCAGACAGTGGTCCTTGCCCAGAGCCTGGCTCTGCAAGGTCCCTGCTGACCATCCCTGAGGTAGCAGCACCCCCCAGGAAGGCACCTCCTTGAGGTCTGACCCCAAGCTGACAGGGACTCTTCCAAATATTACATGATTTTCTTCAGTATATTTATTGGGCCCTGCCAAACATCCAGAAGCTATGTAAACAATAGTCTATATTAAAATCTACCCACTGAAATACTTAGTACAGTTTCACTTTTCACTGGGCAATGATTTGTATTATATTCAGTACCTGATATTATTGAATAGAGAGGATCTCAAGAAAACAAAACCATGAACATGTGATTATGGGTTTGTTTGGTTAGGTTTTATCTTCCAGGCAGTAGTGAGTTCCTTGACAATGAAAATGAAAATATTAGTAGATTTTTCCCGATGATAAAATTGATTAAACTAATGCCTGTTTTATCTACTTTAAAATAATGGTTACTAAAGCAGGTGCACTGAGGCGGGAGCAAGCGGCTGTTGCACAGAAATGTTATGTTTATAATGGTGGCTACAGGATTAGTGAGGCAGAAGGTTTGATTGTGAATGCCCCCAAAGAACTTACGTAAAGGTAATTACAAGCTTACAACTACATTTTCAACTCACATAATAGTCAGAGAACCAGAGAGCTTTTACAGCAGGTTTAAAAGAACTACTTAACCACTCATATTTCAATAGCTGTAAGGCACAGCTCACAGAATATCAACTCTAAAATGTGACTTCTATTTTATTTCCTAGACAAATCTCAGACATTACAATGTTTTAAACCAGTAATTTTTAATAAAGTAACTGTGGAATTAAAAATATAAAAATAAAATAAAATAAAATAAAATGTAACTTATATAACTTTCAAAATTCCAGCATATGTTTAATGCATAGGTTTATCCAGTGTCTGGGCTAAAGCTTTGATTTTGAAAGAATAAACCCCAAAGATTATTGGTACATAGACAAAATTAGATGAAGCTGAGAATATTGAATTCTTACATTTTTCTGAGCTGCCCTTGTTTCCACAGAGATGCCCACCCTAAGGATACCAATGCCCTCCAAAGTCTAAGGAGATAAGCTTTACCCTCCTTGCAGACCCTTTATTAATCTCATCCCAGGCCTCTGAATTGCAAAGGTCTACTTGTTTCTACCTAAACTCATCCCAACTTTTTATTATACCCTCTAGGATGAAAACATAAGTGCATCTCAGGGAGATAAGTATATCACCTATCAGTGTAGGTAGGCTATACTGCAAAATAATTCCAGTATTAGTCTGCTTCACATTACAAAACACATGCAAATATATTTTGGAATTCTAATAATGGTAGAACAAGAGGAATGGAATAAAACTTTATGGTAGGCCAAATGCATATAAATATACTTATCATATATGGATTTAAGATGTTAGTTTGCACAGAGAGATTGGCTGTAAGAATTTGCTTGATTGTCTGGCTGAGACTTGGACTTACTGGTGGTCTACATGCACTGAGGCCTGGAGGTCCGTGCTCTTCTGGTATAATATAAGGATAAAGGATTCAAAGCATTAGGTAGCTCAATGTATTTATCATACGCTAAGTCCACCCATTCACTCACTCTAACTTCCAGTCAAGGGAGTGAGCCCAGTGGCCCTATCTTCACAAAGGCATTGAAGACTGTATTTGTAACTGCCAGCACACAAGAAATCTCTGTGGTAGATATTCTCCGAATGTTGGGTATAGTGGAGGCAGATAGTGTTCTCAATATGGGCTTCAGAATTGCAATAACATCAGAGAGATGGCATGCCAGAATAATGAGACTGAGTGGCAGAACTTAATGGCAAGAGGTAATGTGATAATTTAATGTCCTTAATGAGCAGAAAGAAAAACCTGGTAAAGATATTTAACAGTAAAAGGCTCTACAGCCTTTTTAAGGGGTTAAAAATATTACTGTTACCATCAAATAAAAGGACTCATAGACATGGACAGCAGTGTGGTGATTTCTGGGGGGAGTGGGGTATAAGGGAGATAAATGGTAATAGAAAAAAATACAATAAAGATTGAATTATAAAAACATGAATTGTTGATGCTGTGATCTCTCAATTTAAACTCACTTATTTGGCCTGCACAGTGGCAGATGGATCTTGGTAAGAGATGATGAATTTCAGTTCTGTGTGTTTACAACAAGATGGCTGTGTAACTATCATCAAGGAAATACTTGATTAGTTTTCTCAACATAGAAAGTCCACTAGAAGCAGATTGCTGTCACCGGGAAGGTACAACTGTATACCTTTATGGTCTGTTTTCAAGGCTATATCAGTCTTCTTACTTTTGCCATAATCTAACCTGCAAGAATCTTGATAGCGTTGACACACCACGGAACAATTTACACTGTTCACCTATACTGGGGACACCGCACTTGTTCAATATCATTGCAGGAAGCAGCATCGGCCATAAAATGCTCAGTAAGAAAGATGTGAACCAGAGGTTCAAATTAAACCCCACAAATATTATCTTGTCATCTTAATACATATGTTTGTGTATCTACTGGTCTAGAGTGTGTAAATATCCTCTCTAGTGGCATTTTGCATCATTTACTTCAAAAATATATGAAACATATTATATTTATAACAAATGAGACTGCCAGTGTCCAGTGAGTGAGGCCAAGAGCAAGAGAAAGCCTTTAAGGAAGTCAAGTCTTCAACAAAAGCTATGACGTCTTGGGCTTTCTGCACCACAGTGTTATTGGTATGTGAGCTGTCTCTGGCAAAAAGAAAAGCTCCGTGAAATGCTTGGCAAGGCATAATAAGATACCTAGGACTCCTACGTGTGTTTTGAAGTAGCATTTTTCTCTCTTCTGCACGTGGAATATTTTCATTTCCTTATAAGAAATATTTTCTGGTTTGTTGTTTGGTCCTCTATAAATTGAAAATGATCACAAAATATCAAGGGATCACAGAACTTGACTTAACAATTTGGATTCGGTGGCCTCTAACCTACCAAATCATAAGACAGGGCATGCACAGAAGCCATCAATCATCCTATGCAAATGATACATAAGAGGTCAAGTTCAGGCATGTAAACGAGGTCCAAGGAAGATGGGTGAGGAGGTGGCTCAGATTCCTTTGATATTGTCTCCCCAAAACTCACCACTCCTCCTCTTTTGGCCTCTTTCAGAGTTCCTGACGATAAGTTGACTCAAGAGTAAATATCTTACCAGCTTTTTTACGTAGTGCGTCTAACCATGCAGAGACCACTGCAGTAAGGAGCAATCAGAAATGTGACCTTGAAAGACAATGATGAATGTAAATAATCTCAGTGGTAGAATATTAATGTACAATATGTTTTGTATTTACTTTGTGTATATATATATATATATATATATTCATATAAATCTATACTAATTTTGGGAAGTAGCTAATTGTTTGGCTATCTAGTCAAAAACTTGGAAAAGAGTTGACAAGGGAATTAGAAAATTGGTGTCAGTGAGTTCAGAAAAATTTATCAATAGACATTTGAGATGAGAAGAGTATAAAGATAACTGTCTATCCTTGAATGCTTACCTTACAAAGTTAATTTAATTCATAGGATGCTTTTAAGAATCAGCTGGACAATATGACCTCTCTTTTGGACTGCAGTCCTCATCTTTCTCCAGCTACCTTGCTGTTGGCTCAGTAAGTGTAATTACAAATTAGCCATGCTAAACAAGACAGGGGCCCTGCATGGGCTAACCAATGTGGAATTTCCTCTCTAAGGCTCATCTTGCCGTCTCCATTGTTAAGTTCCTGACTTCACAACATCAGAGAACAGTTCTGAGGCTCTGACGAAGCGCCATTCACTGGGATTATTTTATTGGATTCCATCTTGTGGGGAAGAAAGTGATTTGTTCTCACAGGTATAGAAAGGAACTTTACTTATTTGCCTTTCCTGCACATAATATTTGTATCGGCACCACCAGCTATGGACTTATTGCTTCTGAAAGGTAATTTTTAAATATATTTTATTGATTATACCATTACAGTTGTTCTATTCCCCCCCTTCATTCCCCTCCACCCTGCACCCCCCTCTCCCACCATTCACCCCCTTTAGTTTATGACCACGTGTCTCAACTTCTTTAGATTCTGTATTTCCCCTACTATTCTTGCCCTCCCCCCTATCTATTTTCTACCTACCGTCTATGCTATTTATTTTTCGTACCTTCTCCCCCCTTCGCCCCCTCCCACTCCCCTGTTGCTAACCCTCCATGTGATCTTCATTTCTATGGTTCCGCTCCTGACCTAGCTGTCCTCTTGGTTTGCTTTTGTTTTAGGTGTGGTTGTTAATAACTGTGAGTTTGCTGTCCTTTCACTGTTCATATTTTTTATCTTCTTTTTCTTAGATAAGTCCCTTTAACATTTCATATAATAAGGGCTTGATGATGATGAACTGCTTGAACTTGACCTTATCTGAGAAGCACTTTATGTTGTGAAAGGGAATTTTTATGCAGCAAATAAATGTAGACCTGGCCATATGCCATAGAATCCAGATTTTCCCACATACTCTATCATCCCAAGCAGCTGCCTTGATAGAAAAGAGAAATAGCTGACTCTAAGTTCAGTTCTTATGCTAGTTGAGAAGTCATACCATGAATGTTTATTGTTTTATCTGACAGAATGCGATTTAGGCTTTCAGGTTAGTATCAAAATATGAGCTATATTTTTCCAGTGCCAGAAAATATATCTTGGAATCAAGGAGTAAAATAAGGAAGGATAACATTATTGTTACATTGGTTTTCTATGGCTGCCACAACAAATTGACACAAACTCCAACATGTACGGAAACAGCACAGATTTATTATCTTAGAATTCCATTGATCTGAAGTCTGACGGGCTGGGACGGCTTCTTGGCTTAGCATCTAACCAGACGGGAATCAGGGTCAGCAGCTGACATTTTCCTGGAGGCTCTGAAGCCAAATCAACTTCCTCGAGTCTGCAGCATTGTATGTGAGAATTCAGTCCCATGTGGCTGTGGGACTAAGGTTCCCATTCCATGCTGCTGTCAGCCAGAGTGGCTCTTTATCTTCTACAGGTCACTGCCGGGCCCTCTCTAACGGTATCCGTCCTCCACCTCAACACCAGCAGTCGTGCATTGTATTCTCATTCATCACGACCTTCTGACCTGCAGCTCTGCTTCATTTAGCCTCTGCTATTTAATTTTTCATCACCTGCACCTGTCTAAGTGATCTTCTGCCTTTATTTTCTGTGTCTAGTGGCTCATGTGAATGCAGTGAGACCACCAGGGTGATCCAAATATGCCACATTAAGGTCAGCTGATTATTAACCATACTTACATCACCAAAATCCCTTCATAGAAGTACCTAGACTGACTTTTGTCAAATAGGGAATGGTCATCTTGGTAGGAGCAGACATTTTTAAAACCATGCCTGCCACACTGTTTTAATTAATAATTCATTTAGAAACCATTTTTCTCCCCTGGCTGGCATAGCTCAGTGGATTGAACACAAGCCTGCAAACCAAAGGGTCCTTGGTTCAATTCCCAGTCTAGGGCACATGCCAGTGTTACAGGCCAGGTCTCCAGTAGGAGGCACATTAGAGGCAACAACACATTGATGTTTCTTTCCCTTTCTCTCCTTCCCTTCCGCTGTCTCTAAAAATAAATAAATAAAATCTTTAGAAACCATTTTCTATTCAAAAAAAATGTCAGTTCTGTTCTTGTCACCAGGGCACAGAAACATGGTCCGTTGGGTTGGAGGTTGAAGTCATCACTTGGTCATTTCGATTCCCTTATTTTGCTGAATGGGCAATCAATGGTGCAGTTATGGGCAGATGTTGTTGATTATAAGAACCACGAGGTAAGTGTGTTGCTATGCATGTTGCAAATAGCAAGGAATGGGCTTAGAATCCACTGATTTATCCATGGTGTCAGTACTTCCTTAACAATATGTGAACATTCATGAAAGACTAAAAAACAAAGAAGGCCTGACTACTAAAATGTTAAACTTTCAAAAATAAAGGTTGGGGTTATGCCTCAAGGTAAAGAACTTCAACTTGCTTAAAATGATGAATTGGTAGTTGGAAAACGGATTTTAGCAGGTAAACACATTCTCTTCTCCACTTGTTACACACACGTGCACACATTGGTAGATACACTATCTAATTTCTTCCTATCTCCTACTTTCTTTTTATCACTGCATAAAGAGAAAATTGTCAGTTAAGGATTGCCTATATATGTAGCCTTTAGAATACAATATATCCATGTGAGGTGGAGTAGAACTCATCAGTGGACTAATCAAATGAAGCAGAGCCCTGGCTGATGTAGCTCAGTGGATTGAGTGCGGGCCTGGGAACCAAAAGATCAAGGTTCGATTCCCAGTCAGGGCACATGCCTGGGTTGCAGGCCAATTCACAGTAGGGGACATACAAAAGGCAACCATACATTGATATTCCTCTCCCTCTCTCTTTCCCTTCCCCTCTAAAGATAAATAAATTAAATCATTAAAAATATAAAACAAATAAAGCAGAGATGAATAAAATGTTATTTGCTGAGAGTTAGATAAATATGAGTCTTAGCATCGTGTGTTCTTGTTTGGAGAGAATGTAATAGCATCTGTGCATAAAAAATGACACTACCCAGTTAGGCAAAAAGATGAAGTTATAATAATTACCGTATGAAAATTAATTATAATAAGCACACATGTGGATAGAACGTTCCAAATGGACATATCCACTATTAAACTGTTGCCTCCGCTGCAGCACGTGGTTCGCTCCGCAGCTTCTTTAATGCCAGCCAGACAGTATCCGTGCTTCGCAGTCTAAACCCGATTTCCAGGGGATTCACTTTTTCAAGTTCTTAAAGCACTGCCAATAGGCAGTTAGTGCCTTCCTCACAGTTCTGAACTTATCATGGCAAAGCTCATTCTGTGCATTTTTAGGTTCTTAAGCTCTCTGCCTCTTCTACTTTTCCCGTCTGCTATAGGAGTTAGTAGCTGATGCCTGCAGTTGCAAGGTCTAAATTACTTCTCTGTTGTCTGCTTTTCTAGTTCTGTAACACCGAACTAGAAAATAATTCCCTATATTGAATTGTATGCTGAAGTTCCCAGTGTGATTTCTGTTTTTCTTAGAGTACCTCTTCAGAGAGAAAGATATAACAAACAATAAAACACTGTAAAAATAGGAGGTTGGAGAACGTGATTGAAAGACAGGTAGGAACAAAGGATGAGGCATAGAAAAAAGAGAGGAAGAAAATTAGAAGAAAGGAAAGAGGGAAGAAAGAAGGGCTGTAGAGTGGAATTGGGAAGGGAATAGAACAAGGGGACAGGAAAAAATTGACCGAGTTACCTACGATTGGGGAAACACTCTAAGAACAGGACACAAAGTGATACAACAGACAAGGGAAAAGGTTCAGGAGTGAGAGATCCAGGAGGAGAACTTTCTCAAAGAGGAAGCAATAACCATAAAGTAATCCAGGTAAAAAATGCAATAGGCATTAAAAATGGCTGTGGTACATTTATAAAAAGAATAATGAATAAAGTAAAAACATAGAAGATGACTCTGAAAAAATGTGCAGAAGGAAGATCAGGTATGCCTCTGAGTCTGTGTTTAGACATATTTTTTAACTAAGATGTATCTGGGGGTTTGGGGCACAGACACACACACAAAACAAAAGCAGTTCCTAATTTTTTTAAATAGACATTTTGTTCTAAATTTAATGAAAATATAAACAAAGTACATTAATTAAATTTACAACTGTTGGCTACTTTAATATTCTTACTCTATAATCTATATCAATCCATTATTTAATTTAAAAGCACCTCTATCTAACAAATATAAAATGTATAGTAATCAAGGAGGTCATTTCCTAAGTACATTTTAAAACTACATTTAGAAGCAAATAAATGCGCAGGAATTATTTATTAAATTTAATTTCATCTTTTAAAGTTTGGGGTTGAAATGTATACCTCGCATATGTTAATGCATTTAATTCCCAATAGGAAGATACATGTGATTACTATGTATTCAGTAAGGGACCTGAATCATAGCAAAGCACTAACATAACTCAAAACTCATTTTTCCTGATGTCTAGATCAGACTGCGGGCCAAAAGTCAGAAGCAAAGAAATACGATCTGTTTCCTTATGACAGAAATGCTTGAAAAATTATGTCTGTTTCAGTAGGGGACATAGTAGCCTGACACAATATCAATAAATGATTTTACCATCAGTTTGGTAAAGACATATTTTCAGCATGGAGCATAACACAGTGCAATACACACTGTAAAGCAGAATCAGCATGAGGATTGAGCACTGGGAGAGGTGTTACGGAAATGCTGAATTACCCATGCAAAGTTCCGGGTCTAAATTTTGTTGAAATCCATATGGCTGATTTCAAGTATGTCTCAAAGGAGGAGGATGAAATGTCCCTAACCTATTCGAATATAATTGAAGTGTCATCTGATTTTTCATTTGCAAGGTAAGAAGTATTTCATGATATCCTTTTTTATTTTTATGTAAAAAGACTGAAAAGCATTTCTTAGTGGAACCAGGAGGCTTGGTAATGAGACAGAACTTCTGAAGCAATAACAGTCAACTTGAAAAGTTGTTTTGCAGACAAAAGAACAAAATATAATACAAAAGAAATGGAGACATCTAGAAAAACAGTAAGTTTCTTCCACTGTGAAGATAACTTCAAAGTTATATGTGAAGTTTAATTTTCTTCTGTGTATTAATCCACGTAATTTGTGGTATTCCTGACATATTACTTCATTCTATCAATGCAAGCATGGCATTTTTTGAGTGATATTATAGATGGATGATCCAATTAATAACATTGACAGCAATAGAGAAAGGATCAAAAATTAAACTGAGAAAAAACAAAGTTTTTCTACCTGTTTTAGCATCTGTTGATAGTTATTACTTTCTGGGAAAAGTTAATGAGTGAAAAAGTTTGAAAATGGACTGAAAGTTGAGTAGTTACAAGTACATAGTTATTAAAATATTATTGACTATAATGCCTTTGCTATACTTTTAATCCCTATAATTATTCTCTAATACCAATTTGTACTTTGAATCCCCTCATCGTTTTTATCCATCTTCTTAATCCTCCTCCTGTTTGGCATCTGACAAAATGTTCTCACATTCTATGAGTCTGTGTCTATTCTGAGTGGACGATTATTTTGTTTCAGATCCCACATATAAGTAAAATCGTTTAGCATTTGTCTTTCTCTGACTTATTTCACTCACCACATACCCTCTATGTTCATTCATGTCATTGCAGATGGCCAGATTTAATTCATTTTTTATAGCTGAGTCACACTGTATTGTATATATACACACCACTTCTTCTTTATTCATTCATCTCCTGATGCACATTTATGTTGCTTCCATACCTTGACTATTATAAACTGTGGGGGGACTCCACCCCAGAGGCCCCCCGCCCAGAGCCAGCATGTATGAGAATAAGTCTACCAAGACATGATCTGCTTGGGGAGGAAAGGTGGCCAATCTCTCAAAGGAGAAGGGCCAAGAGCCTTTTTCTCAATGGGCATTTATTGGGTTTGTTTTGCACAGGAATACAGGTAAAGCTCATTAAGGCAATAAGGATCAAACAAATAGATAACAAAGAACTCTGAGGGCCTATTTGAGTCAGGGTCAGATAGCTAAAGAGTTATAAAACTTTGAGAAACAAACTCACTTCTTGCTTGAACCCTTATTTAATTGAGAGCATTCTAAACAAAACAGGTTTCACAGGATTTTACATATTTTTTCTTAGGCCTGATTGCACTGGGGAACCTGCTGTTTCCAACACAGGGCGGTACCCACCACCAGCATTGTTTCAGGCTTAAGGCATTGTGTCAGGCTTTTGTCAGGCAGGGGGAGTAAGGCAGCCAAGAGATTAAGAGACTTCTTGCAGACAGAATGAGGACTCAGACTATGTCATAGCTGAGGGGTGAGGGTCCGGCATCCCCTTTTGCTATAGCCCCCCCAAGTCCTTCCCTGGGGCCTCCACAAAAAAGGTGGCTATCTTAGGTCCTTTCCCCCTTAGGTAATCTTACCCATCATTGGCTCACCAATCAAGCATTGGGGGCCAGGAAAGGTGAAGAAAAAGGAGCAGAAGCTGTGCTCCTGCCAGGGAGATAAGCTTTGTCTCCTTAGTGGCTTATGGTCCGAAGGTCAGTCACTCAGCATTAGCCACGGTGGGGTTACAGCTTCTGAAACCAGGCAGGGTGGTTTCCAACAATAAATAATGCTGCAATAAACATCTGGATGTTTATATATTTTCAATTTAGTCATTTGAGTTTCTTTGGATCAATACCTAGAAGTTGAGTTGCTGGAACTTTCTTTGTCTCTTGTTATATAGTCTTTATTTTAAAGTCTAATTCGTCTGGTATAAGTATTGCTACATAGTGTTTTTTTTAATTTCCTGTTTTCATAAAATATTTTTCTCATACTTTGAATCTATATGTATATTTTGATGTGAAATGAGTCTTTTACAAGCAACATATATAAGGGTCTTGTTTTGTTGTACATGCGGCCACCTTATGTCCTTTAATTGGAACATTTAATCCATTTGTATTTAAAATAATTGTTTGTATATATCTATATGTATGTGTATATATAGCCATTTTATTAGTCATATTTTATCTTGTTTTTTTTCTTCTTAAAGAAGACCCTTTAACATTCTAATAATACTAGTTTAGTGGCAAAGAACTCTTTCAGCTTTTCCCTACTTTAAAAGCTCTTTACCTGACCTTTGATTCTAAAGGATAACTTTGCTCAGTAGAGTGAACTTACTTGTAGGTTCTTGCTTTTCAACACTTTAGATATTTTGTGCCAATCCTCTCTGGCCTGAAAAGTTTCTCTTGAAAAGTCAGCTGGCATCCTTATGTGATTGATCTGCCCTGTAGGTTACTGTTTGTTCTTCTCTTGCTGTTTTTAAGAATCTTTCTTTGTCTTTACACTCTGGCATTTTAATTTTTATGTGTTTTGGTGTGGGCCTTTTTGGGTTCATTTTATTTGGGACTCTATGTGCTTCCTGGACTTGTATGTTCATTTCCTTCATGAGGATATGCAAGTTTTCTATCATTATCTTTTTTCAAATAGGTTTTCAATTTTTCACTCTCTCTCTTCTCCTTCTGTCCACCCCAATGATGTGAATGTTGGTACACTTGAAGTTGTCTCAGAGGCTCCTTAAACTATGCCTATGTTTTTGAATTTGTTTTTTCTTTTTGTTCTGATTGGGTATTTTCTGCTTCCTTACCTTCCAAAACACTGATTTGATTTTTGGCTTCATCTACTCTACTGCTATATTCTTCGTTTTTACTGGTTCTTTTCAATTTTTTTGTCCATTATTATTGGACAAAAAGAATTATGTTTCCTAACTCTTTGTTAAAGTTTTCACTGAAATTATTAAGTATCTTTATAACAAATGTTTTGAACTCTGTACCTGGTAGGTTGCTTGTCTCAGGGTTTTTTTTCTCCTTTTCTGGAGTTTTGTTCTCTTCTTTCATTTGGGACATGTTTCTTTGTCTTATCATGTTGATTGCTTCCCTGTTTTTAAACTGCTTTGTCTCCCAGTATTGGTAGAGTTGCCTTACATATAACAGGTGTTTTGTAGAGCTCAGTGACGCAGCCTCTCTGGTTACTTGGTCTGGGTGTTCCAGCTCTATTCTCCATGTGTGCATTGTGTACCCTCCTATTTAGTTGAGCTTTGATTGTTGTTGGCATGTCAACGGGAGGAATTTATCCCCAAGTCAATTGACCACGAAGACTAGCTCTGACCACGGCAGAGGATCTGCTGGGCTGGGACCCATCAAAAAGAGCAGGACTTACTTCAGCAGGGCTCTGGTAATCAATGAGTCTGCCCCGTGAGTATAATTCTGGAGGAGGTAGTTGGATGTGATCCAGCATCCTCTGAAACCGCTGTATGTGCTGGCTCTGGGACCTTTCTGAGGTGCAGATCAGGATCAGCTGCCACCTGTGTAACTTGCTTGGGGCTGACCTGGCATGAGCCACAAAGTGATCTGCAATTGGTTGCTAATTAAACCTGGGTATGGTGGTGTCCAGGTGAGGCCAGCCTGTAAACCATGGCTGGCTACCATTAATGCCAGGGCTGGGACTCCTCTCTCCTCAAAGGGACACATCACAGCTTGGATATAACCCTCCAAATTTTTAACCACTACATGTGGGTGTAGACCAACTTGTTTCTTGTCTACACCCCTCCTCCCAGTCACAATGTAGCCTGTTCTTTATACCATTATTTGTAGGACTTCTGATCAGCTAGAATTCAAGTCGTCCTTGATGAAGGTTGTTTAGTAATTTAGTTGTAATTTTGATGTGGTCGTGGAAGGATGTGCATACTGTATTTGTCTAGCCACCATCTTGACCAGAAATAAGTTTTTGGTTTGTAATCTGCCATGCTACATTTCTCACTGAAGTGGTGATAACCTAAAAAATAGTGTATTATACATTATTATATGGGAAAATGTTCTAGATATTGCATAATCCAATTATGTAAAATCTACACATATTTGCATATGTGTTCATATTACTCAGCAGATCCATATTGCAAAAATTATACATGAGTCACTATTTATGTTCCCATTTGCTTCTGATATTGATCAGAATGATTCTTAGAAGAGCTCTGGAGACACCAATTTAATGACTCATTGACTTCTTTAAATATTTGTTTATTAGACATTAACAAAGTATAACTATTTGAATAATACAATTTTAAGATGTGTAGTGATAAGGCATTTTATTTTTTATATAGTTACAGAATGAGACAAAACTAGACTTACAGTTGTTTGTATGCAAAACAATACACTGATGAATAAATAATAATACTAAAATAAACTCTCTTTTTCATACTCACAACTCCCATTTTTGTCCCAACCTCTATTTAATTTTTGTTGTTGTTGTTGCTCTATTACAGTTGTCCTAATTTACCCCTGTTGCTCTTCCCTGTCCCACGCACCCCCCCCCCCCACTTCCACAGTCAATTCTCACCCTGGTGTCCATGCCCATGGGTCATTCATACTTGCTCTTTAACTAGGCCCTTCTCCTTCTTTTCTCCTTTATCCCCCGCTCCCCTCTGGTCCCTATCAGTTTGTTCCTTGTTTCCATGTCTCTGGTTCAGTTTTGCTTGTTCATTTTTTTTTGTTTATTAGATTGTATTTATAGGTGAAATTACATAGTATTTACTCTTTTTAATATTTTTATCAATAATTTTCTTGGGTTCTAGAATTTCCAAAAAGTAAGAGAGAGATGTTTTCCTGAACTGAAAATTTTCTTGTCATAAACTAATTCATCTCATATTTATAGTCACAGAGATTTTGTTGCCTTTTTTTATCTTAAGTTTGCTGAATTAACTGCCGGTTGCCAAAACCTTTCTCTCAAAGTCAGACCTAGGAAAAATAAAGTAAGACCATTTCGTACATACATAAATTCTATTTATTTTGGGCATATTGGGGCAAATGAGTTTAAAAGTTATTTTATTGTTTTAATAAAATGAAGTAGATGTAATAGCTTCCAAATGCAACTTACTGGAATAGATATGACAAGAATACCACAGGTCTTTTAGATTTTCTGTAATACTATTGTAATAGTAAGCTTTTAAGTTCATACAAAAAGAAAAGATAGCCCTGGCTGTTGTGGCTCAGTGGATTGTGTGCTGACCTGTAAATCTAAAGATCCTTGGTTCGATTCCCAGTCAGGACACGCACCAGGGTTCCAATCCAGGATCCCAATAGGCAACCACACACTGATGTTTCTCTCCCCCTCTTTCTTCTTCCCTTCCCATCTGTCTAAAAATAAATAAGCAAAAAAATCTATAAAAAAAGAAAAAAATAAGGAGAAAGATCCAAATCTGGGAGCTATGAATCTTTCGCCATAGATTTAATCTAAATGTACATTATGTAACGTCTAAAATAATTATAGAAGGGACTGATTTATTTTAGAAATAGACCTAGAAAGATTTTCTTATTTCTAATCATCATTTAAGTGATCAAAACGTCAAATTAACCCATTATTGTGAAAATACAATAGATTAATACAATGAACTTGTTGGCTACATGAACATAATTGTTGATTTGAATATATAAGAAGCCAACATTAGATTGAAGATTAGTTTTCAGAGAACAATTAACATTGAGTACAGAGGGGGATGACCATGAAACTTTGAAAGTTTTCCATCTTCAGGTAAGCTTGATTTCAAATCTATTTATTATTATTATTTATTATTAAAAAAGTAAATACTTTGTGACAGTTTGGATGAACCTGGGAAGCATTATACTAAGTAAAATAAGCCAGTCATAGCAAAATAAATACTATATGATCTCACTCATATATGGAATCTAATGAACAAACTGAACTAACAAACAAAATAGAGACAGACTCATAGAGAGCAGGATGACAGCTGAGGGGGGCATGATTAGGGGTGGAGGGATTGAGCAAAAAGGAAAAAGGACCCATGGACATGGACAACAGTGTGGGGATTGCTGGGCATGGGAAAGTGCATATAAAGGGACTAAATAGTAATCGAAAAATAAAATAAAAATAAAAGCAAGGAAAATATTCTGGTAATATGAAAAGTTTAAGATAACTACTATGTTCTCCTTGCTAAGCAGACAATTGTTTTCAAGGATAGATTTTATATCTACTTTTAAAAAAATAACAACTAAGAGGGATTTTATACAAATACTTCTTTTATTTGTCATGTGGATATCCCTGCTAATTGGAAAATGTGTTTGGAATTTTTGCAATTTCTACTAAAATTGCAATAATTGGTTATATGATAGATTTTATTTCTGTGACTCTTAACTTTAAACCCCAGTCTGGCTGAGCCATGGTGCTCAGCTATTTGCTCAAACAATATTCTGGCTGTTTCTGTGAACTTTTTCCCAGATGAGATTTAATTGAACGCTGTGGACTTTGAGTAAATCAGATTGCCCTTCATACTGTGGCTGAGACTCAATCACCCAGCTGAAGTCCTGAATATAACTAAAGAATGACATCCCCTAAGCAAGAAGGAATTCTACTGGACGACTGCCTTCATGCTCAATTTGCAACATTGGTTCTTCCTGATTCTTCCACACACTGTCTTTGAACTAGAATTGCAACTAATACTTAAGCCTTTAGACAGCCAGCCTCATCCATCAGATTTTGAACTTGTCAGGCCACCAAAATTGTATGGATCCATTTATATATATATACATACACATACACACACACACATACATACATACATACATCTATGAATGTATATGTAGACACATAGAGACACCGATATGTATATGTGTGTACATATACATGTACATGCACATGTACATATACATATACATATACATCTGAACCCTTTGGTGCAGAGACCAGTACTCAATCTGCTGAGCCACACCAGCCAGGGCAGTTTACTTCTAATTGTTATTCTATTACAGTTGTCCCGATTTTCCCCCTTTGCCCTCCTCCACCCAGCCCAGCCCCTGATCCCACAGTCAATCCTCACACTGTTGTCTATGTCCATGGGTCATTCATATATATTCTTTGATTAGTCCCTTCCGCTTCTTTACATTATTATCCTTCTCCATCCACCTCTCTGGCTGCTGTCAGTCTGTTCCATGTTTCTGGTTCTAGTTTGCTCATTACTTTATTTTGTTCATTAAATTCCTTAAATAAGTGAGATCATGTAATATTTGCCTTTGATTGATGGGCTTATTTCACTTAACATAATATTCTCCAGTTCTGTCCATACCGTTGCAAAGGGTAGGAGTTCATTCTGTCTTTCTGCTGCATAATATTCGATTGTGCAAATGTACCGTGGTTTTTTGATCCACTCATATACTGATGGGCACTTAGGCAGTTTCCAGAACTTGGCTACTATAGATAGCACTGCTATGAACACTGGGCTGCACAAGTTCTTTTGAATTGGTGCTTTGAGATCCTTAGGGTATAATCCCAGGCAACTCTATTTTTAACTTTTTGAGGAAATTCCACACTGTTTTCCACAGTGTCTGCACCAGTCCGCTTTCCCATCAATAGTCTACTAGGGATCCCTTTCCTCACAGCCTCACCAGCAGCACTTGTTGGCTGATTTAGTAATGATTTGGACAGTGTACAATTTGGTCTTTTGGAATAATAAGATTCAAAATCTGCTTATGTGGTAAAGGTTTATTTTTTATTTTTTATGCTGCTTAATGAGAAGGCTACTGACAATGTGGTAAATTTTTCATTAAGTTAAGGTGCTATAATTTACAAGGGATTTATTCCAAGATGTTGCCTCTCCCATTCCTTAGTGGTGACTTTTTACAGTAGACTGTATAGATTTATTAGATATGCACCTCTGTGTTTTTTCCCAATTAACACTTTTGTTTCACAAAATATAAAACATTTGGAGGTTATATATTAGAGGTATTTTTCTGTTATACAATATTGGCAAGTATGTGGAAAGCTCACCTGAAATACATTTTATGTATTATAATATTGAACTTTAAAAATTATTGAAATTGAAAGAATTGAATCAAATAAAGTAGCCAGCAATATAAAGACCAATATGAAGACACAACCAAATAAGCTAAGACAGACAACGTATGATAAGATTTTCTTACGCTTCAAGCACTGGTGCCATTTTGCCACAGACCTGTAGTCTGAAAGGAGAGGTCACTCTTTCCAGTTTCTTATTCCCTTGTGAATAATTCTCCATGGTGATGCATTTGTAGAAGCATCAAGTTTTTCTCTGGACCAAGAAACCACATTCTCTTGAAAGGAGCTACTTAAAGTTGATGAATTAATGATTGCCTAGAAAGCGTGGGTCACAAGATCATTTGTGAATGCACATGATATGTGAAGTAAGATAAAAGACCAAATAAAAACCTAAACATAAATAGAAATTCAAGTATCTTTTTCATAGTGCTTTTTTCTTTTAAGAAGAAAAAGAAAATATGCCTGGTGCGTGCCAAACTGCCTGCCGCCTGGCTGATGGTCGTATATTATCTACCTTCAACCTCAAAATGACCAAGACAAAAAGAGATCATCAATTCGTATGTAACAGCTGGGAAAATTTAAATCTCAAGAGGTTATCTCATTAACTTCCCTCACTGTAAAGTAACTAGGAAATGATAAAGAAAAGATTCCATGTAAAGACTACAGTACCTCGAGGGGAACATTTTGCAAGGTATTTGATTGCCTAAACACTGAAGTATACACCTGAAACCAGTACAAAATAAAATTGAAAAAATGACTACAATGCCTCAAAAGCAATGCTACTTAAAAACATAATTGTTTAAAAGTTGTGTGCATTTTTAGCCAATTTCAAAAGTGTTTTGGTATTATCCAAAATACTGGAACTGAAAAAATATATGGCAGGGGTATTTTAACATGTCCCTATCATTGCTAATATATGTTTGATTTTTTAAAAAATAGCGAATGCTTCTCTTGTTATCACTCATTCTCCTGCAATCACACAGATTACGACAGGCAGTGAGAACATAAGTAATTTGGTCCTACTGAACATAATTACATTTGGATTGAGGACACTTCATTGACTACTTCCGGACTGGTTTTACACTTCAAACTTTCTAGAAACCAACATTGTGAAAATTAGTGCAAATACTGCTTACACAAGCATCCTTTGGCTTTTTTAGTTCTGCATTCTGTTCTACTTCTTTCTCATTTTTATAGTCAACATATGTAATTTTATATTACAGTTCTTATTCCTCTGACACATTAATCATTCATTTTTTTCTCCTACTTATGTTTCTGAAATACGCTAGAATGAGTGATGGTTACAATAATGATATGAAAGGAACAATTCGATACTGTAATTGATATTTATAAGCTCTAGCCTTATCTCTATTACTAATTGTGATCATAGAAAAGATACTTAAACTATAAAGCATTCAATTTTCTAACCTGAAAAAAATACGAAAAATAAAACTACTTATTTTATTTTATTTTTAAAAACTTTTTAAAAATATTTTTTTTATTTATTTTCAGAGAAAGGGACAAGGAAGAAGAAAAAGAGGGAAACATCAATGTGTGGTTGCCTCTTGCACGCCCCCTACTGGGGACCTGGCCTGCAGCCCAGGCATGTGCTTTGACTGTCAAACTGTTGACCCTTTGGTTCACAGTGACACTCAATCCACTGAGCCACACTAAGCAGAGCTAAAATTACTTATTTCATAAAGCTGTTGTGATAATTAAAGTATTAAATATGTTATAAGATTATCTTGGTTTGTGGTATATTGCATTTAATATATATCTTAGCAATATTTAATGGTAATTGTGTCATGGTACTTAGTGCTTAATACAAAATATCAATTGTTATAAGTCCTATGGTAATTCATGCACCATCTCTTGCAAGATCATTATAAGATACTGTACCTGTCAGATCTGATGCCAGCTACCCGGGCTATACACTGTGAAAGTCCAGGTAGCATTATACACATAGATTACAATAAGAGTCACATGTCATAACATAATACAATGAACCTAGTAAGCCTGCAAAAGAATAAAGCCAGAAACTCCCCAACTGAGGATCATAGCCTATCTCCAAATCACTCATACCTAAAGTGATAGACATACTTGCCCATTCTAAAGCAATTTCATTTTTTAAAAAATTTGTTGTTGAATTTACTGGGGTGATACTGGTTAATGAAATTATATTTGTTTCATATGTACAATTCTATCTTACATCAGTACAATATGTGGGACCACTTAGCAAGAGGTACAGGAGCTTGGGACTCACTGAGGCCAGCTGTTGCTTGTTTAAGAGGATTTAGAAAGTTATAAAGCATGACCCAAGACCAGCCATTCACATGCAAACCTCTCTTAACAGCTTGTGTGACGCTATAAGGTGGAATGGAGTCTCAGGGAATCTCCAGAGCAGGGAAAACAGTGTTAGCCAGGATGACAGTCTCAGATATGGCACCCACCTGCTGGCTCTGAGGCTCTGTGGGGGGAGGGCTCAGAAAAGAGTAATGGTCTCTGCCCATTTTACTGGCTGGGAGAAAGCTGTCCCCCAGCTTCCACCTTGATGCCAGACACTTTAGTCCCTCCCTGTATGTCACTGGTGCTTTTCAAGCTGCTCCCTTGGTGCTGGAGCTCAGAGGGAACAAATCTGAATAAGTCTGTGTGTGGGTTCTTTAAGAGGAACTGCTTGTAACTACAGACGTTTCTTCCATCAACTCAGTCCCTGCTGTTTTTTGCAGCCAGAAGTCATGGGGACTTATCCTCCTGGCACTAGAATCCTGGGCTTGGGAGCCTGGTGTGGGGCTGGGGCTTCCTGCACCTGAAATATCCCTTCCAGACTTTTGTGTACCACATGCGGATGTGGAACCAGCCCATTTCACATCTCCTCCTCTCCTGCCAGTCTGAATGGGTGTGGATTTTTTAATCCTGGAGTTGTAGGACTTCCATTAAACTCTATTTCTGATGGTTCTGAGTGATGGTTGTTCTTTATTTTAGTTGTAGTTTTGATGTGGTTGTGGGAGGCGGTGAGCCGTTTTTACCCATGCCACCATATTGAATGAAAGTCTGGTTGGTTCTTTTTAAACATTTGTTACGTTTAAATAAGTTAAGGCTTTAACTTATTTAGTTTATTATTAACTAGAAAGTTTGATTAAAATATATTCTTTAAATTTCCCTTTAAAATAAAACTTTAGAAATATAAGTGGCATGTGTCAAACAAATATTTTATGGATCTCTTTATCATTGCACTAAAATGTATTTATATTAAACATATGTTAAATATTAATCAATATTCTGCAAAATATAATATATTTTAGTTTAAATAATTTAAGGTAATTATAAATTGAAGATTTTGAGTAAAGACAATGACATGTAAGTGAATACGTTCAGTCCTATATATGTAAATTTTCTTTTTTACCAGAAGAATTAGTATTGTAATTAAATACTACATAATGTACTTAATAGAAATATAGTGATGTAGATACCTCATACTCCAGACTTGTCATAACTAGATAGCTAAGAAGCATTTTTTATTCTTTATTGTGCATAAAATATGGAGAGAAACACATCCTTCTTTGAATCTATAGCTAAATAGTATGTGATAAGTTATAACTTGAGATAGCTGTGTAAAAATATTTATAAATGCTGACTTCTAAATGTCAAGATAATGAACCACCAAGTTAACTAAAATGTAGTTTCAGATCATGCCTATTATATTTTATTCTATTACATAAAGAGCTCCCAAATCACTAAGGCAACACACAACAAAACATTTTTAATTGCTCTCTTTTACAATGCCATTCTGATAACAAAATTTTATTTAATAGTACAACAATCATTTCCAAGTGTCTCAGGAGTACTGCAGAAAATACAGAGATGAGTAATATATGCCTCCTCAACTTCAAGGTGTTCATTAATGAGAAAGATACTAAGCAAACCTGTTCTATTTCAGAGCAGAATAAAATAAATGCTACCATGATATAAAATATAAATTTTATAATGCTACCTTAATAATATAAAATAAATGCTACCATAATATGAAATCTGTATAACAGCAAGGAAATGCAAGCAATTTCCCTTGGGGAGAAGTCAGGTAGCCAGTTTCCAGATTTAAAGCTCAGTTATGGAATGACTTGGGGAAAAATACTAGATAAATCCAGCTCACTTTATTCAAATAAATTAGTGAAGAGTATTCTCAGAACTCCATGCATGTTATGCAATAGTCTTTTGCTTCACGTGTGTTTTGATGAGTTTTCTTTGTTTTCATGAGGATTTTACTGTAAACTTAAAGAAGCCCCAAGTAGTCTTAGCTCAACGGCCCTTAATATTTACTACTATTTTATTAAATAGATTATAATGATATATTTTATTATATATCATAATGATATCACAATGATATTATATTTGTTGCAGTTGACCACATGCCTTTCATATTTTATGTAGTCTAGCTGATTAAATGGTAAAAATGGTTACATGGAAGATATATACTAGTCTTATTATTGAATCTATTCACTTTTCCTGATTTCTTTTTTCCCACTGTTTTTATTTTAGTTTGGGATAATGACAGTGTGTTCTGCAAGAAGATCCTTTTGAAAATTTTTCTGAAGACAGTTTGCATGTGTGAGGGATGGCATATCCCATGAGTGTGTTCGATGGAGCTCTTGCCTGTGTCTCTTCCCCCCGTCCACTCACACAGACATCCTGGTTCAAATGTGAGAACAATGTTTCAGATATTTATTAAATAAACCTTGAAAGTAAAAACAGGGACATAAACAACTGAAGCAGAAGAGTCTTAATCTTAAATTCAGATACAATAAAGGTGAGAACCTCATAGTTAAGAGTAGATATCCATTCATGGAAACTGATGGGGCTCTGAAACAAGGAAGATGCAGACAAATTCTCCTTGTTGCATTGTTTCTTCCAGTGAAGGCACAGCCCTTCTAATTGCTCATACGTTGCCAGATTCTATGGCCTCTTCTCTATTCACTAAGTTAGTTTTTTTTCTTCTGTTATTTCAGTAATATCCTAACTTGCCGTCTTCACGTTGGATTCCTTGTATGAGATTCTTCGCTTGGTCATAGTAATGCTATTCTTGTAATACAAATCTGAAAGAAAAAAAAAACTTCCTTGATTTTCCTCTTTCCTTGTATTTTATGGCTCTCCATTACCCTTAAATGAGTCCTATACCTTTAACAGAGACATACCATCATTCCCGCTCTCATTTCTTCTCATTGCTTCAGCATTATTCCATTCTTCTTCTTCTACTTTCTTCCCAATTCTATACACCGAGCCTTTACAACTGCGCTCTGTGCTCTACTCAGGAACATTTCTGCGGCTCCATCAGCATGAGAATGCCCATTCTCGTGTTTTTGCCTTTGTACCTTGTGTCCTTTCACTGCGGGATTTCCCAAGCATCCCACGTTCACTAGGGGGCTTTCCTCCCTTTCCAACCAATCCCTCATTATTTACTCTGGAATGCGCACTCCCTTTGTTCTCCATTATGGTGCATGCACAATTGTGAAAGAACTTACAAAACTGAATCATAATTGCCTAATATTGTGGTTCTCTCCCTCACTTTGTTTCTTTATCTACTGCTACAGTGTAGATGTTCCCTGTCTGCTTGAGGAACTAGTAAATGGATTCCATTGCTATGAGCTGTGTTGGGTGAGAAAAGTCTTTAAGATCGTTATATATTTATTTATTTTGTCTGAGCCTCAGTTTATTAATCAGTTAGTTATGGTAAAATTACATGAACTGGTCTTTAAGGCCCTTGTACAGTCCTCGAAATGACCTACAAATTCCTTTAAATTCTGAGTTACTCATTTCTCTGACCTCGTTATCTTTCCATCTTTTAGACTGTCTTAGCCATGCTAGTCTTTTCTGCTCCCAAATACATCAAGCATGCACCCAAATCTGAACAGTTGTATTACAAATGTTTTCAGAACTATATGCTTCTCCTATTAGTCACATAACTACCTTCTCATTGAAATACACTGTAAAAACTAATATATTTTATAAACAATATAGAGAATGGAATATCTTTAATAAAGGCTCTAGTGCTGGCTGGTGTGGTTCAGTGGATTGAGTGCCAGCCTTTTAACCAAGAGGTTGCTGGTTTGATTCCCAGTCAGGGCACATGCCTGGGTTGTGGGCCAGGTCCCCAGTTGGGAGACACATGAGAGGCAATCACACACAGATGTTTCTCTTCTTCTCTTCCTCCCTCCCTTCCCTTTAAAAATAAATGAATAAAATCTTTTAAAATGGAGACTTGTTTTTTATCTATATCACCTTTTTTTGTAACATACCATTTTGTATTCTATTCACTTTCCTACTGCCTACTCACATGACTTTACAGGTAAAATCAGATAATACAGTCACTGCTTTTTAAAAAAAAAGTATGTAGAATCACGATTGTGTCTGGCTGTGCTAAACTCGTCTACCTAAAATTGTTTCCTCTAAATTCTGTGTGCAGTCAGACAAAGAGAAATACTGTCTGATTCCACTTTTGTGTGGAATTTTAAAAAAATGAAAGCAAACAAAACATAGACCTATAGAAACAAGGAACAAACGGGTTGCTAGAAGGGAAAGAGATGGAGGGATGAGTCAAAAAAGTGCAAGGGATATTGTCAGTAACAGTGCGGTAACTCTACATGGTGACAGGTGTTTACTAGACTTAGGGTGATGTGCTCATCAGATCACGCATGAATGTTGAGTCATGGTTGAATACCTGAAACTAATAAACCATTGTATGCTAACTCTACTTTAATAAAAATAAATAAATACAATGAACAAACACATCTCACCCATTCATTTAGTTTGTAAAGTCTATACCAGATTGAGATTAGAATGAAAAAAAAATCTCTCAATTTTTTAGTAATTTCTCCTTGCACAAAGTTATGAAAGCTTTATTAGTTATTTATTTGACTTTTAATAATTAGAGCTAATGTAATTATTCATTGGTGAGATTATTTCTTATTTATCAACTAAATTAGCACTTTTCTTGTGTAATTTGCATACATATTTATATTACATTATATATGTATATACATAATTTTACTGTTTTTGTTTCCATAATTAAAATTACAAAATTAGATATTAACTATATGAAAGTGACCTAATGCATTACGAAAAAGACAAGAAATTATACCTACTATTTAATTAACCCACAAAGAATATTTGTACTATTGTTATCATTTTTTTAATTGCCAAATAAAAATATGTAATTTTACTTTGCCTCTATGGAATGGAAAGAACAAGAAAATTGTTACTTGAAATGAGTTAGATATAATTAGAATGTTGCTAATTATATCCTAGTTTAATGGCTACCAATCAAAGATGCACTAAAGCTCAGTAAGTTCATGTGGAAGGTTAATAGCTAGAGAAATTAATTCAATTTAATTCCTAATTCAAACTGAAAAGTCACAGGAAATTTTTTGTCCTCTGTTGATTGAGGAGCAAATGTTCCAGTAACAATTCTTATAGCATATTAATGATGTGATGAATAGAGAGCATTTTATTTTATCTCAAAATTGTAGCTTGAAGATTCTCATGTTTAACAGTTATAGTTATATAGTAAAATAAAAATAATTAATTCTAATCATACTCATCTAAAACATTCTATTGAAACAGAGCACTTCAGTTTTCTTAAAAAGATAAGTACCTAAGATCTTGTTTAATTACTCCACTGATTTAAAAAAAAAACTGCCTTTACCTCAGAGCAAACACCATACTCAAGTTGGATGTGTATTAAATAGTATTTATCATTATTTCCCATATCTTATCACAATCCATGAAATGCTTAGACAAGTGCATATGCTTTAACAAAAATTTAAGTTTTTCTCCCCTAAGTTATTGTTCAGGAAATATATTTTACCTTTTTGATTAAATTTATTATTTGGTGATACCATAAATGTGATTGTTTTCCATTTCTTTTTTAATGTAGTTTCTTGTTAGTGTATAGAAGAAACACAACTGACTTCTGTAAGTTGATTTTTAATTTCTATTCCCCCCTCTGCTCCTCCCTCTAGCCAACTAACACATTGTTCTCCATATCTAGTAATCTGTTTTGTTTTTCGTTCTGTATTGGTTTTTATTCATTTATTTTATATTTTTAGCTAGCACATATAAGTGAGATCATATGTTTTGGTATCTTGTCCTTGTCTTACGTATTTCACTTAGCTTAATAACTTCTGGGTTCATCAATGTTGTCACAAATGGCAACATTTTCTTCCTCTTTATTGCTGAATAATATTCCACTCAGTGTGTGTACATGTGTATGCAAGCATGTACCACTATCTTTTCAAATCAGTGTTCTTCAGATGAATATCCAGAGGTGGATTTGTTGGATCCTGAGACAGCTCTCTTTTTAAATTTTTGAGGCATTTCCATATTGTTCTCTTTAGTGGTGGCACTAATTTACAGTCCCACCAACATTACTCTAGGTTTCCCTTTTTTCTACATCCTCACCAGCACTCATTATTTGTTGATTTACTGAGGATAGCCATTCTGACAGGTATGAGGTGATATCTTATTGTGGCTTTAGTTTGCATTTCCCTGATGTTAGTGATGCTGAACATCTTTTATGTGTCTGTCAGCCATCTGTATATCCTCTTGGGTAAGAGGTCTATTTGAGCTCTCTGCCCATTTTTTAAATTAGATTGTTTATTTCCAGGGGTTGGGTAAGTTGTATGAGTTCTCTATCTAGCTTAGACATTAATCCCTTATCTGCTCTCATTCAGTTGGATTTATTTTTGTTTTGTTGATAAAGTAAAAACACTTTACAGCAAAGGAAATTAATTATCTACTACTTTGTAGTTCCATTTTTTTAATTTTTCTTTTGCTGCCCTCACTCAAGAAAACATATCCAAAAAAGTATTGCTAATAGATGTCAAAGAGTTTACTATGTAAGTTTTCTTCCAGGAGGTTTATAGGTTTAGGCCAACATTAAAGTTTTTAAACTATTTTTACTTTATCTTTGTATACAGTGTAGGAAAATGGTCCAATTTTACTTTTTTGCATGTTATCTGTCCAGTTTTGCCAACACCACTTATTGAAAAGTTTATCTTTACTTTATCATATAGCTTTGCCTCCTTTGTTGTAGATTAATTTACTCTGTAAGTGGGTATTTATTTCTCAGCTCACTATTGTATTGCATTGATCTATATATCTGATTTTCATGCCAGTACGGTATGAGTGATTATTGTAGCTTATAGTACTGTTTGATATTAGGGAGCACATAATTCCCACATTGTTCTTTCTCAAGATTGCTTTGGCTATTTGGGGTCTTTTGTGGTTTCATATGTGTTTTAGAATTAGTTGTTCTAATTCTGAGAGGAATATCATTGGCATTTTAATAAAAATGCCATTGAATTTGTATATTACTTTAGGTAGTAAGAACATGTTAACAATATTAATCTTTCTAATGTATGAGCAAGGTATATTCTTATAGTTTTCAGAAAACAGGTCTTTCATCTTTTTGGTTAATTTTATTCCTAGGTATTTTATATTTTCTATTCCATTGTATATAGGATGGTTTTCTTGAAATCTTCTTGTTTGTTATTGGTGTAAAGGAATGCAACCAATATCTGTATATTGAATCTGTATCTTGCAACTTAAGTCATTTGTTAGTTCTAATAGTTTGTTGGCAGAGTCTTTAGGATTGTCTATATGTATTATCATGTCATCTGCAAAGAGTGATACTGTTACCCTCTTCTTTACAATTTGGATAGATCATCCAGACAGAAGATTAGTAATGATATAATGTCCTTAAATGTCACATTATATGAGATCAAATTAAAAGACATTTTACAGCATTTCACTCGAAAACTGCAGAATACACATATTCTCAAATGCACATGCAATAATCTCCAGGACAGACCATGTGCTAGGCCACAAAAAACTTCAATAGTTTTAATAAAATTGAAGTAATATAAAGTATCTTTTCTTATCCGAGTAGCAGGAAAGCAAAAATCAACTACAAGAAGAAAATTGAAAGAAAAAGAAATATGTGGAGACTAAATAACATGCTACTAAATAATCAATTGATCAAAGAGGGAATCAAACAAGAAACCAAAAATATATATATATTGAAAGAAATGAAAATGAAAACATAACTTTTCAAAATTGTGAAATGTAGCCAAAACAGTTCTAGGAGGAAAGCCAATAGATAAATGGTGTTACCTCAAGAAACAAGAAATATCCCCACACATATAATCTAATTCTACAGGTAAATGAAATAGAAAAAAAGAAGAAACAAAATTCAATGTATGTTGATTTTTTATCCTGCACATTTACTGAATGTGTTTATTCGTTCCAACAATGTTTTTGTTAGAATTTGAGGGTTTTATATAAAAGTTTTTTTCATCTCCAGAGACAATCTTATTTCTTTCTTTCAATTTAGATATTACTTTTCTATTTATTTATTTATTGCCTGATTGCTCAGGTTAGGATTTACAGTGGTGTGTTGAATAATGATGAGAGTGGGCACCCTTGTCTTGAACTTAGAGGAAAAGTTTTCAGTTCTTTACCTTAGAGTATATTGGCTGCTGGCTTGTCATGTATGACCTTTATTATGTCAAGGTCCATTCCCTCTACATCCAATTTGTTGAGCGTTTTTATCATGAAAAAATGTTTAGTTTTGTCAGGCGCTTTCTTTTCATTGCTTGAGATGAACATAGGATTTTTATATTTTATTCTATTAATGTAGTGTATTGCATTTATTGATTTGTATGAGTTGAAACATTGTGTTACAGGAATAAATCCCACTTTAACATGGTGTGTTGTTTTTTAATGTGCTGTTTGCTAGTATTCTGTTGATAATTTTGCATTTATGTTAACCAGAAATATCGGTTTGAAATTTTTTCTTGTGGTATCCCTACCTGAATGGTATTAGGTGAATACCGGCCTTGTAAAATGAGTTTGGAAATGTTCATTTGACTTCAGTTTTGTAGAAGAGTTTGAGGAGGATCAGCATTTATTATTCTTTCAATATTATTATGTCACTCATTGGACTCCCTGTTAAAATGAGGTCTGTGGTATATGCTCTGCAATGGGGTGGGGCTCCTGGGTGGGCTGACCACCTTGGTAAGGCCGCAGGCTTTGTTCAGACCATCCGTAGGGCTTTTTGTCTACCACTGGGTGAGGGTTTAGCTGGGCTCTGTCGGAGGAGTAACTTAGTCTGGGCTCCAAAGCAGTTTAGGGCACTGCTCAGGCCCTCTGGCCATGCAGGGCCTGTGCTCAACAAATGGGCAGCACAGCTTTCTTGGCTCCCTGGCAAAGCAGGGTGTGTTCGAGGGTGCCGGGCATCTGTGAGCAAGCCTTCCTGTGGGATAGAGCGGGACTGAAGGCTATCCTCAGCGCCTGAGTGGGGATGAAAATTTCCTTTCCTTCCCAGGCCCATAGAAAGTGCTCAACGATCACTACGTTCTCTTGGCTCGGGATCCAAGTCAGACAGAACTGCCAGCTGAGCACCGTGGCCAAATGGAACCACGGAACTGAGCACACAGCACCACGGAACTAGACTTACAGATGGGCAGAGCCACTGACTGGGGTTTCTGATCTAGCTAGGACTGCTCCAAGCAGGAAGGGAGTCTGCCAAAATATGGGTGCTCTTTGCTCAAAGTCCCACACGCCTTTCCCATTTCTGTCTGATTCTCATCACCAAGAGCTCCACAGATTCTCCCAGTAAGCCCTGTGAGGTGAGGCCCCGTGGGGCCTGCTGGGAAGCATTCCACAGTGCTGGGGAGCTGGATGTCCACTTGTCCACAGTTTCCCACCGAAGAAACCACATGCGATAATCATTGGGCGTCACAGTGCTGCCCTGGCCTCCGGGAGGAGCGATGTCGTCAAAATGTAGCCTCTTCTCTTCCTCTTCTCATGTAACCCTTCCTGGTTTCTGTCGTCGGGGGGGAGGGGGGCTACTTCAGCCTCCCCCCTAGGTTCTGAGATGTTCTTAATGGTGTTCTGTCTATGGAGAGTTGCTGGTAGCTGTTTTACTGAGAGGCACTAAAGTTGGAAGCAACCTATGTCGCCATCTTGATGACATACATCACTCCCCTGTAACATAGCAGTTGTAATGTGTGCTTCAAGTCCTACCCATTCTGATTCTGAGTGTCTTAATGAGTGCCAAGTGTAGTCACTGTTCACACTCACTTATAAGAAACACTTATTTAGGGGTGGTGGATAAATAACGTTTTACACAAAGGAGATGAAAAGGAACATTTAGGAAGGGATTACAAAATCAAGAAACAGTGGTGCAGTATAAGCCAAAAAAGAAGGGGAAAAAACGCACAATAGTGCCATGAGACTAATAAAGGAGCAATAGGGCTGTATGTTACAGATATGTAAATGACGATGAAAATTAATTGGACGCATGCAATAAATTTTGCATGGTACAGCTGTTGGAATGAGCAGATGCTAACATGTACACACTTTATGTATCAGCAAAAGTAATGTTATATTAAGTCAAAATGTGATAAAGTGCTTTTAGTAAAAGGAAAAGACAACTTTAGGATGAACTAAACATAAGGTAGTTGATAGTGCAAGAACTTTAAAGAGAGATAAGAAAAGAGAGAGAGTTTATACTTATACAAATTTTTAGCATACTGAAGACATACAACCAAAACCCCATCAAATTCTATTTGAAACTATGTACACAGTCTGAATGTCTAGATGCCACCGCACTGATGAGAAAACCAGAGGTAAGGAGCAGGTTGTGATGTGGACCGCGGGCCAAAGATTTTATATTCTTGAGGGTGATTTTTATGCCTGAAAATTTTATTTTGTGTTTTTATTTTTTCCACATTTTATAATTGTTATTCAAGTAGAGTTGTCTCCATTTTCTGCCCCCACCCTACCCACTTTCTTTGTTTTTTTATATTATTTTTAAATATAAAATACACACAAGTCATTTTAATCACAAAGTAGTAATCTCAAAACTTCCTATCACTAATGTAAATCTGACTAGTGTCAAAGGATGCTTCTCCACTAAAGGAAATAATCAGAATGTACTGAGTCAAGCAAGGATTAGCTTCTCCTCTGACACATTGAGTTTACAAATCACTGAGTGGGAAGAGTTCTGCAAGAGATGGGGGTCTATTTTCATGCTCATGACAGTCATGGTGCTCACTGAACCAGTGAGCTCAATCTAAAATAGCAATAGCTGGGATGCATTTGTTTTTAAAAAATCAACCTAGTCACCTGCTCTATAGTTTCTAAGGCCAGAACATGACCTGCTTCTCAAGTCTTATTTGTCTCTCTAATGAAAATGTATATTGTTGTACCATGTTATTGAGTTACATTAATATATCAATTGACTTATTTTATGTTCAATTCATTTTAGTTGTTTTCCCTTCTGTGAGCCAAACTTACAAAGAAATTTATATGGTGTGAGAGTGGATCCTGAGGAGTTCAGTTCTTTGTATCACTTTGTTTTATTTACTTATTTATTTGTTTAATTATTTTTCAAGTACAGTTTTCTGTCTATTACTCCCATCCCATCCCACCCCCCGTGATCTCCCCTCTCTCCCATTTCCACCTTTCTCAGTTGTTGTCCATGTATCCTTTATATATGTTCCTCTAAATCCCTCCCCTATTTCCCCTGAAATTCCCTCCCCTCTCCACTCTGGTCACTGTCAGCCTGTTCTCTATTTCAGTGTCTTTGGTTATATTTTGCTTGCTTGTTTGTTTTGTTGTTTAGCTTCCTGTTAAAGGTGAGATCATATGGTATTTGTCCTTTGTTTTAGGCTTTTAAACAGCAGAGTAATGTGGAATGAAATATGTGAAAAATCAAACTGACCACTGAAGTTAAATGTCATTAGTAGGACTTGTAAATTAAATCCTATGTAATTCCGATTGAGGAATGCGTGCACCAAGTTTAAACTAGGTTAGATGTACCTGGTAGAGATTATTAAGAGATTTATACTTACTAGAAACATAAATTTTTAATTTTCCTGACTTTGGTCCAACAACAAAGCTTGTCTAAAAATGTTAGGCATTTGAAAAATTCTGCTCACTGATTAAGGCTTTAATAAAATTACATAATTAATAAAAATTAAATTTAAGGCAATCCTTAGTATACATTTTCCACTTTCATGTCATCAGTATAAAAGATGTTGAATTATACACATTTATATAAAGAATATAAACACAATTTCTAAATACATTCTGTACTTAGGTAAGTAAAATTGTTTACAGTCATTGGATGTTTTATTTAAACCTTTATGCTAATGTGAGAAAGGAAAACCAAAGACCTTTCAAGAAAAATAGGGTATAAAAAAAACAAACATTTAGCCCTGGCTGGTGTGGCTCAGTGGATTGAGTGCAGGCCTGCAAACCAAAGGATTGGGGTTTGATTCCCAGTCAGGGCACATCCCTGGGTTGCAGGCCAGTTCCTAGCAGGGGACACACGAAAGGCAACCATACATTGATATTTCTCTCCCTCTCGCCTTCCTTTCCCCTCTAAAAGATAAATAAATAAAATCTTTAAAGATCTTAAAAGAAACCTCAAACATTTAGAGTTCTCTAAGAAACATTAAAAATAGAGACATTAAATATTATTTTTTGAGAAACCAGGCATAATGAAGAGATAGCAAGAGTAAAGTCACTGGAGACCCACAGTGAATTACTAAAATGATTGTGAACATTAAAGTGTTGGAATCATTTGTTACTGTGACTGACTAAAACATATAATAAATGACAGGTAAAACTGAACCATAGAAATGTTAATAATTAAAAGCACATTGAAATCGTTACTTTTAAAAATGTTCTAATTCAGCCGACTGTTATTATTGTTATAACTCACGAGGAGGTAAAGTTTTAAGAATACTTATAATAAAATGGAGTCGTAATTGAAGGTGCTCCAGATGGTCAGATTGAAGTCTCAGCGGAAGTCTCAGCAGTTTCCACAGGTGGGAAGCTTTTGATCATATTGATATTTCAAAATGCTTATTGGGAAGGGCTCCAGTGTTTTCTGTATCACGCAACACAAAGTAACTCTTATTCACAACAGTAATTCTATTATTCTGGCACATTATCATCGTCCGATGAAGGACAAGTTTGATCATCCATGGAAGAAAAAATACATGAACTTAGGCATGTATATTATTATTTTTCTCTTGTAAGACTTTACTTATTTATTTTTAGATGAAGGGAAAGGGAGAGAGAGAGGGAGAGAAACATTAATCAGTTGCCTCTCACACACTGTGAACGGGTGACTTGGCTTACACCCAAGCACATGCCCTCACCAGGAATTGAACTGGGATCTTTTGCTTTGCAAAATGATGGCTGACACACTCAGCCACACCAGTTAAGGCTATAATTGTTTCTGGTGTAATTTCTTAGTTTAGAAAAACGTATGAAACGGAGAAAAACTCTATAATGTTTCTTGGATGAAAGTGCCAATACTGTCAAATTGATTTTCAAAGTAGTTGCTCAATGTGCAAATTCTAGCTGTGTAGAAGTGCCTGTTTTAACATCACATTTACCTGTGCTTTGTATTATAGCTTTTTTTGGAAGTTGTCGAGTAGAAACACATTACTACTTCAAATTATATTTCATTAAATTATGAGGTCTGTTTAACATATTTCCTTTCTGTCTCTCTCTTACTATAGCTACCTGTTTATTTATTTATTTTTTGCTCACTTTAGACCGATTTTGTTCCTTTTACTGATTTTCAAAAATTCTTAATATATTTAGGAGAATTGATATTTTGTCTGTGGTTTTTGCTGCCCATATTCTTCCATTTTTACTGATTTCTTTGTGCCTTATTTTAAATTATTATGCTGTCAATTTTACATATTTTAACTTATTATTGTTTATGATTTTATGAGTTATGTGATATGCTTAAATGTAAAGAAAATTCCTTTAAATTGAAATGTTAAATGACAGAGGAAATGCTTATTTAAAAATAAATACGAATGAATTGTGCTTAACCATATTCAGTTAACTGAACAACTAATGTATGTATATTAACCAAATATAATTTGTAAATAACAATATTATCTCTTAACTAGGTAGTTTGAGTGAGCCATATATCTAGATCTAAGAAAAATATCTATTGTTGCTTTTAAAATTATCTTTCTGCTCCATTTATTTGCATCCTACTTAGTTTTCTAACAATTACCTATGTTGTTCATAATGATGCATTTATTATATTCTTCTTCCTGAGTGATTATGGGTGAAATAATTACAGGAAAATTATTTATGTGTGTATTTGTTGGAATATTATAGTGTGATTGCAGTTGTTAATAACTTTAAATCAGCTTAATATACCATTGTAATTTAAAATATAAACATTTTTGGAGCGTGTCTACCGCTTTTGCATTTTGCAAGTATCTGGACTGCTTGCCTGGAGGGATAAAGGTGTCGCATCCTCTGTTCCACCCTGCCTTTCGGCAACTCGAGCACCTGTGGACACCAAGGTGGATACTGGAAGGGCAAAAAAATCCTAGCCTGGACAGCTCTGAAAATTCAGACATTCCTATCAGACACTTGTCCAAGAGTTTGTGTTTGGTAGTATAAGTATAAGCATTACATGTTTATAGATGAAATAAAGGGTTTAACTGATTCAGTGACTTATCTAATATAATATTACACCACTATACAGTACTCAAATTATACTTGAGCTGCTGCTACATAAATTTCAGATTTTTTTTCCAGTATTTCTTGTTATTGGGGCTAAATCCATCGAAATTCACTGACCTATTTCAAACATTTGGATGTGGAGGAGAAATTCCTCCTCGTCCGCCTACACTCAGAATAAAATGAACTCAGACCTCTTGATCACTAGGAGGTAGCCATGCAAGGACTGCATTTGAACTTGCCCAGCAGAATAAGGGAGGGCATTTGATCAGAGAGAGAATGAATTTGATATGATGAACGCATTTGATTTGATAGGTATGGAGGCAAGTGTTATTGTTATGAGAAAACAGAAGTAGACAGAAGCCAGATCTTGGAGACAGTAGCTCTTAGTTTGTTTGCTTTTCTGTTTAATTCATGTTCAGCTAAAAACACACTTGGTGGTTGTACAAATCTATTGAACCACCAGAGGTGTTGGACTAGCATGAAGTACACAACCTATGAAAATATTCTTTAGTTCTGTATTTCACTCAATACAATAAAATTGGATGTTCTATATCTGATTAATGTCTTTCCTAAATTCTGTCTCTATTAGCATTTGGGGTATAATAAATGTATGCTTGTATCAGTTTATCATTAGCATGTTATTAACACTATTTGAAGACTTAAAAATATGCATTGCATACAGCAATATGAATGGATAATTTATACAACAAGGAGATTTTAAGGATATTAAACTGATAAATTGTATTGTTTTGCTGTAGCGCTCTAAATTTTGTGATTAAAAATACCAGATTTTCATTATGAAAGACAAGTCACTATCATTTGGCAACTTTGAATAAGTTCTTAATTTCAGTGCTAATTTAAAATGACTCCATTGTCCTGCTATACTAGGAAAGGGGGAAACAAATGAGTCACCTTGTTTCAGAATGTGAGAAAGTGTCATCTTTGATATTATTAGTCTCCGCATTGTGTTAGGCAAGCTGATTTTATGTGCCGGAGCAAGACCCATGGCTCATAAACTCAGCAGAGGTGAGTGAGTTATGATAGTCTCGAAAAGACATTAATGAAATTCTGCAAACATCAGTATGGTACATTAGTCTTCATCACATTTGACTTTATTAAATGCACAGATAGATGGGAGGCTGTCATGTTTTGCTTTTTCAAAATGACCTAAGGAAATATAAAAGGTTTCCTGTGTTTTTTCTCAGTTATTTTTAACATCCATGTAAATGATAAAATTTCATAGTTTGGTGATTTAAAGAGTGGGACAGTTTGGGATTTTGTCATCATCATGATTTAATATTCACCCAGGATCTTATAATAGGTTTGACACCACAGGGGGAAAAGAAGGGCACTGGAAAGACACAGTATCTGCCCTTAATTTATGTTTGCTTATTTTCTCTAAAGACTAGAGAAAATATGTTTGCTTCAGAGTACATGCGTTGGAAGCTGAAGTTTTCCATCAGAGCCAATGAGGCTTCAACCAGAGGCAGGAATAGATTCATCTGTTCACTTCAAAGCAAAATAGACATTAAGCTGAAAGCTGGACCAACCAGTAATACAATTGGAATGCTGAGCTCTACAGCCCTCATTATGTGAATGCTCAGTTTTGAATTAAAATTAAAGACAATTTACAATGAGGGTTTTTTCTTATGTGTAATATATAACAGATTGTTTAATCAATTTAGATGTTAGAACTAAATGTTTCAGTCACATTCAAAATGTAATGTTGTATGTACCCCAAAACATTTTATCAAATATATTATGTATGCATATTTTAGATTTAGGATATGATTTTGATATATCATTTATATTATTTTCAGAGTAATGTATGTCAAACACCAAATTCATTTTTACTTTCAAATATAGTTTTCGTGTTTCTGGAAGGTATATTCTCCCTAGAGCCACATTTAATTTGTGTATATACACACAAATTTTAGTTATATATTTAATTAAACATACATAACATATATTTAAATATTATATAGAATTTAATTTATTATATATAAACCACATTACATTAATTAAAGTTAATTTATTTATGTATAAATTTATATATAAAATATAATTTAAGAATATGTATATGTACTATTACCTTTTTTGTCTAATTTGCTTCTCTCATACATGGCAGGTAATGAATATGTTATACTGCCTTGACTGGTATAACAGCTCAGTGGATTGAGTGCGGGCCTGTGAACCAAAGGATCAAGTTTCAATTCCCAGTCAGGGCACAGGCCTGGGTTGCAGGCCAGTTCCCAGTGGAGGACCCATGAGAGGCAACCATACACTGATATTTCTCTCCTTCTCTCCTTCCCTTCCCCTCTAAAGATAAATAAATAAAATATTTTAAAAAAGAATATGTTATACTAATAGTGCCTTTATAATGGAGCGTTCCTCAGGGAAAAGTTCTTTTGTTTTAGTTATTGGATCTAATTTAGGTATGGATCTAATATTAAGTAAAATTTGTATGTAAATTCAAGGTGATGTCCAGAAACTGAGAGGCCCATTTGTGAATCACCAGTTTAAACATTGAATTTAACAGCGTGGTGTGAATGAGGAGACTGCCAATGATTGCAGATACACATGAATGGTGATTTAAGGGCTGGCCCTGGGACCATGTTTAAATACCGGTCAGTCAAGAAACAGTCAAGGACAGCTGAGGTATGTACTGGCGATGCTGTTCTGGGCTGGCAATCAAGTGAACAATATGTTTAAAGAAGGAGGTGGACAAGACAGCTTCCAATGCTGCTCTCAAATCAGGGCTGAAGATCAGCCTCCGAGTTTGTCAACGTGGACGTCACCACTAACTTCAATTACAAGTCATTTGGGGGTGAGCTGTGTCCAAAATCCTGACTGGGGTGGCAACAAGAAATAAGATGAGAAGTCTTGGTGATTTCTAATATAGTCGTTAGAAGTCATTAAAGTCATTCTTTCTTTTTATGTAGTGATACCTTGACCAAGTTTTGAGGCAGGGATTACAGGTCCATCGATTACCCTTCTTGGCAGCTAAATAAATCCACACCCAAGAATTTCTCTGATCTCCCTCTCCCATTCATTATGCATTTATCTGATCACTCTAAGACCAGCTGCTAGACAACCAGGGGAAGCCGCTGTTCCCCAGAACCCTTAGAGTTATTCAAGTTAGCCAATTCACAGGGAGCCATGAGACCTAATCCATCTTTCTTACCATACGTAAACTATGCCTACATCTCCAACTTACTGGATACTCTCTCTCTATCCTGAAGTTCAAACCCTTTTGTGCTCATGAGTGACAGCTTTCTCTTCGTTAGAACTGTAAGAAACAAAGAGTTTAACCTTTCATCTGTCCAAATGGAATCAGAGCTACTGTGCTGTGTCTTACCATCTATAGAACCTTTAAATTATAAAACAAATATATTTGGGGAACTTCTGTTATTGGAGAAATAACTGGGGTTATAGGAAGATTTGAGAGAAAGGAACGTTTTTTCTTTTTCTTTATTAAATTGGGCAGCGGCAGTTGCATATTTGGATGCCGATGAGAATAATTTCACAAGCAAGGAAACATTGTTGATTCTAAGAAAACGCAAGACAGTTGAAGGACCATGATTTCTTCATACTGGTTGATAGATGTGAAGGTGAGAGCAAAGGAAATTTACAATAAAACTGTTACTTCTAAACTAGAAACAAAAATGAATATTTAGTGACTGTAATATTAAGCGTATGCCACAATATCAATGTATACAGGCTCCCAAGAGAAGGCATTTCAGCAAAACACAGTGAAAGCTTCAAAACTCTAATGTGTTGTGTTATGGATCAAGGCGTTTCCTTTAGAGTGTGAAAACTTGGTTTCTCATTACATTAAAAACCGTGCTGCAAGAAGTGCTGAGCTCTGCATTCCTCCATGGAAATTAACCAATTTGAACAAACAAAAAGCAGTGAAATACAATTCACTCACAATTAAGAGGACTAGCTCAGTGTATTCAGCATCAACATGCAATTTTTCTTTGGATTACCATTGTCCCGAGAGAGCCTTCAGTAAGTGTATAAAGGGTCAAGATTATTAAATATTCAAAAATCCTAATGGAAACCTGCTGCCTAACCATACCTTTTCTGAGTGGCATTGCAGCAAAGAGAAATGTGTAGGGGTTGGTTTTTATGCATATATTCTCAGAATATCCAATTTTAAAAACTTGAGTCAAGAAATTGTGCTTGATATTTATGCATAGCAAATTTTTCTTTAGTTCAGTAAATGCATTTAAATTATCAACCTTAGAGTTTGATTTTGCATATCTTCATGTCTTTATTTTAATATTTTTTAAACTACATTTTTAAAGATTTTATTTATTTATCTTTAGAGGGGAAGAGGAGGAGAGAAGGAGAGAAATATCAATGTATGGTTGTTTCTTGTGAGTCCCCTGCTGGGAACTGGCCTGCAACCCAAGCATGTGCCCTGACTGGGAATCAAACCACAGTCGTGTGGTTCACGGGCCTGCGCTCAATCCACTGAGTTACACCAGCCAGGGCCTATTTTAATATTTTTGATGTGAAGCTGATAAATGAGCCTTTGAACTCTCTCAAAGAAGTTTTATTTTCTTGTTGTCTATTGTTTATAAGTACCCTAATAATAATTCTGGCTCAAAATAGAGTTAATAAATGAGCACTTGCAAAAGTAAAAGAGTTTTGAGATAAAACATTAAACTATCATTTTGTTTACTTTATTAACAGATGTTTTGAATGAAACATGTATTTCCTCTTAAGAAACAAATTTTAAATATTTCCTGGATTCTCAATTATTTTGATATTCCAATTAGTTATCTTTAATATGTAGTTTCTTTCAATTTTGAAAATATCATAGATGTTAATAGACTGAATCATTATCTCATCTTTCCAACAGTTCATTACAAACAAATCAAAGAGATAGGTCAGAATTCCTAAAAAAATACATTTTCTTTGATTGAAGATTATTTGTTAATATGAATATATCCATAATAGTAAAAATTACATTAGCTATCTATGTGAAAATACATTTTATGTTTATAGTGTTAATGATTTGATTATAACAGTAAGAAAAATATAAAATTATGTAGAAATTTATTTATTTTATAAGTGATTCCATTTCAGATATCCTTTACAGAAAAGACTTTTACTATGAAGTCTACTAAATTTACAAAATTATATATTTGTTTTACATAGTAGTTAAAATACATGTAAATAAAATGTCTTACCTTTTAGAATATAAGTTCTCAAAATGTCAGTTTCTCAAATTAGACATTTATTGTAGAGGCTGGGAAGAGAGAAATATAAAGTACATATATAATGCATATATACATATATGTGCATATTTAGAGCAGAATTTGGAAATATTCAGTTGCACTTATTTTTTAGTTTTACTTATAGATAGATTTTTTAATTTAATGTTTACTTCTCAAAATATTTAACTGATCTCTAAAATAAATTTTTTACCTCCAATATATACTGACAGCAATTTCTGAGACAAAAATCTTTAGATAAAAATAAAGAGACAATTGGGTGTTGTATTGCAAACACTTTTCTCTTTTTAAACTGACTCTCTTTTAGAGTTTTAAGTTTGATTACACACACAACCACATTGAAAAACAGAAATGGTGACTTATATAATATGCAAGTAAAAGTTGTTATATGCTGGTTATTATTATCTTTAAAATAATTTAATTTGGTTTTATTAATAAAACACTGAGGACATCATTATTTCTGTTTAAAGTGGATTGAATGACTGATTAGCTTAAACTTACTAAAACCCAGATGAGCAAACAAGACTGTTTAAATACAAGACTGAACCTCATTTGCTGGCAATAACAACCTAAATTTTGACCACAAGTATGAAACAATCTACATTATTGACTTGGATTAGATGGCAAAAAATATTTTACTGTTAAGTGAACATATGATTTTTCAAAGATACTTTTCTTTATATAACATTCTCACTAGAAAACCAAGTTTACTCAACAATGACACTGATGGCTTAGTAAAAATTTAGAATAATTTTTCATGGGGAATTTTCTGGGGGTGTTTTTATTATTTCTGTAGGAAGAAAAAGGAGAATTTTATTTATATATTATTTAGAAAAGTTATGTATATTACTCAAGCTGATTCTCATTCTAATTTTTACCTTCTTTTACATGAAGGAAACATGGACCTAAGAGCCAATGATATTGGGATTTGATCAAAGCAATCTCATATCAAAGCAATTCTTCCTAATATAGTCTGTTCAAAGTACTTCTCAGATGTGATTTTATTTGGATGCACCTTAAGCCAGATTCTCAGAAGTCATATTTGGAAAAGAAGAGTAAGAATGCTATTCTTCTTTCACATATCTTATAAAAAGTATTCTTAGTAACATAAAATTAAAAATAACTTGATAAAATGTGGTTTGAAAAAAATAGTTGAACAAACAGAACTTGTGTTTCATTATTTCCTATTTATCAATGTCCAAAATATATTTTACTGACATTACATATATTTTCTATGCTTGTTTTATTTATTTTTATCAGTCATTGTGTTGATTATGTCATATTGCTAGTAGGATTTCTTTAACTCTAACATTTATATACTTCCATTTCTTGATGTGAGAAGACAATGTAGCCCTGGCTGGTGTAGCTCAGTGGATTGAGCGCGAGCGAGACTGCGAACCAGAGTATCATGGTTCGATTCCCAGTCAGGGCACATGCCTGGGTTGCAGGCTGGTTCCCAGCAGGGGATGCATGAGAGGCAACCATACATTGATGTTTCTCTCCCTCTCTCCTTTCCTTCCCCTCTAAAAATAAATAAATAAAATCTTAAAAAAAAAAGAAGACAATGTAGTAAATAAATCTACACAGAAAATGCTGCTCAAACTTAAACAGAAATGAAAGAGCTTAAATTCCTGTAGATGAATAGGTAAATAGACACATTTCTTAGAACATGATTTCACATAATACATGTTAATGAATTCATTACAAATCTTTTGTTTTATGTATGCATAGGGACAGAATGGTCAAAAATCTCTTTGGACAAATACACATCTACCAGTGAAAGATCATTTGATATTTGGTTTACAAGCAACAAGATTTCTACATGTTGAACACAAACAAAACTGATAAATGCACACGCAAAATGGCTTAACATGTTTTGCTTAAGTGTAGGATAGAAAAACTAGAAAAAAGCCCAGAAGTTCAGCCCACTTGTTACATTATTCTGATTTTGTATTTGTTGGCATATCTATCAAGATGAATTCAGCAAGTCTTTCTTTTCTGCAACCAGCTTAAAATGCACTCTGCTTTACAATCTAGTTATTAAACATGGAGAGGTCTAGAGAGGGAAGAGACCAGATGTTATCCTTGCTCCGGGTAGCTGCCAAACGCTATTCCTCCTAAAAATGCTTTTGATGTCTTCTCTAATTCCTGACTTATGACTTTGACTTATTATTTAATGGAACATGACTTTTTCCTCCCAACTTCCCTATCAAAATCCTGGTTGTATTCAATGCAATAGTCATCCACAAAGTCTTAAGTGAAATACTTATCATGCCAAGGAATACATGGAAATAAGAGAAAGCTGAGCAATCAGATGCCATAGATGATAGAGGAGAAGGGTTTTGTTTTTTTTTTCAAAGAGATGCCAGGTCTATTCAACTGTAAACTCTGGGGTGGGCCGTATAGTAACTTCGTTCTAGAGCAGTGAGCTATAGTAGGGAAGGCCACGCAAACCCCCTAAATCCTGACACACAGAATGCCAAATGCTGTAGCACTCAGGTTATGCATGCCTCAAGATAAATAAAGTCAGAAATGGTGGGACACCAATATACCCTTGATTCTGAGCTGTGGTTTTAGCAACACAGGCACACTCTCATGAAACATACGTATACACATACAGGTATAGATGTAAGATAGCTAGGTATATATTAATTTTTATGTCGGGTTGGCCTAAAAGTCTGTATGGTTTTGCTGTAAAATAAAAGACACATTGTTCATTTTCACCAATAACTTTATTGATTTGGATATTTTGAGTATGCAGGCTATCTCCCACATGGTATAATGTTTATTGTTCTCATCAACTTGATTGATCTCTATCAACTTCAACTGGTCTACCCAACCATGGAGCATCGTTCAATGAGAAATCTCTAGCACAAAACTTCACAAACCCCTTTTGACAGGTTTGATCAGTCACAACATTTTGTCCATACATTTCACATTTTTTTGCATTTCAGTCGCATTTATACATTTCTTGAAACAATAAAGCATCATCTGCCAAAAATGTTACATATTTCTTCTATCTTCACTATTAAAGTGGCTACACAAAAAATTCAGCAAGTTTATTTTTTTAATAAATGCACACTGAGATGACAGCTGTCACAACACAATCTAACAAAATCATTTCATCTGAGGTTAAAGATAACTAAGTGCTATTAGAACCATCTTATGGAAAAAGGATAAACAAACTTTTTGGCCAATCCAAATTTGTTCACCTTGTGATATTGATTCCAAGCATATTTTTGCTAAAATTTAATCAGAGACCTGTTACCACCATGAAGTCCTTAAAAAATAAGAATTCACATTTTAAAAAGTTGAAACTGGAATGATTCAAAATTATACAGATTTACATAAGCACGTACTTAGATTTAGACCAATATAACCCATGGGAAACGCTTCTTTTATTTCTTTCTTCATTAAACTTTGCAGCAAATCTTTTAATAATATCAGCTTTGAATCTATATTGGGTATATGTACCAGGTCTGCTACTTGCAACTTCTGTGATTTCATATACATTTGAAAAATGAAAAAAAGAAGTTATGTTATAAAAGGGGCACCAGAGACTTTTTGCAGGTGACGTAAATGCTTCGATTGTTGTGGTGGTGACACCAATGCACATATTCACCCAAACTCATTGACCTGTATGTGCACTTTATTGTGCATAAACTATGCCTCCATGAAGTTTATTTAAACAGCAAAAAAACAAGTAAGTAAACAACTATATAAATGATCAAAGTAAAGATGGTATCAAGTCCTCTAAAGTCCAGTAATTTTTCAGTCAATGTAGAGGGCAGCAAGCTCTTATAAAAAAAAATAGAATAGCCCTAGCTCGTGTAGCTCAGTGGATTGAGCGCAGGCCTTCGAACCAGAGGATCCTGGTTCGACTCCCATTCAGGGCACATGCCTTGGTTGCAGGCCAGTTCCCAGCAGGGGACACACAAAAGGCAACAATACATTGATATTTCTCTCTCTCTCTCCTTCCCTTCCCCTCTAAAAGATAAATAAAGTCTTTAAAAAATGGAACAAACAATAATGGGAAATCGCAGACAAAAGTTTAAGGAAATATCATACATTTTCTTTTCCTTTTGGACAAATATTATGCTACATTATTTACACATTAAAGTGTTTTAATTGGTTCTAAAAGGATAATGACGATGCTCTTTTCAAAATATACTTGCCTTTTAAAGAGCTCATAAGTGAGTCTACAACATTAGGCATTGTAATATAAATCACAAAATTAACACAACCATTTATTTAAACTTTATATTATTATTATTTCTATTTTTCTGACTGGTTTTAACTAACAACAAAAATACATCTCTCTTCTTTGAAAATCACATTTGTCATCCATCTATCTCAAGCCCTACATTAGACAAAAATTAATAATATGCTACCGAAATGTTACACTTGTGAAAACTGTTGAAAAATCATCTGTTTGTCTGTACCTTATGTATCTTGCTCTCTTGAAATTTACAGATATGCTTCAGTGAGAGGCATCTGTTTAAAATAAATATGACATTAAAGTCGTTCTTTTCCTCACCCCTAATAGTTCTCTCATTCTGAAAATATTTCATTTTTTAACCCCCATGGAGTATATTTTCGTGCACTACTTCCACGTTAAATATTTCTGAGTAAAACACAAAAAAACAGAAAGTTGACGCCTGTGGGGCTAACTTGTGCCCTGCCCAGAGATATGTGTGTAAAACTGATACTACTAAAATTTAAAATAAAAACTAAATTCTAAAGATGCCTGTTGCCTCCAAGGAGGTCATTTGCTTAGTTAAAATTTAAATTATCTAAATTTAAGCAAAATAAATAATCCTTAGCACAATGACGATTATTTTTGTTAGTTATTGATATGCCAAAGGATTTTCTACAATTTATTGAAGAAAATACTAGCCCTGGCTGGTGTAGCTCAGTGGATTGAGCACGGACCCGCGAACCAGATGATCGAGGTTCGATTCCCAGTCAGGGCACATGCCTGGGTTGCAGGCCAGTTCCTGGCAGGGACCAGTTCCCAGCAGGGGATGCATGAGAAGCAACCATACATTGATGTTTCTCTTCCTCTCTCTTTCCCTTCCCCTCTAAAGATAAATAAATAAAATTTAAAAAAAAGAAAATACTTAGCATACATAGTATATAATTAAGAAATTTAAAAAGAACAATTTAGCCCTGGCTGGTGTAGCTCAGTGGATTGAGCACAGGCCTGCGAACCAGAGGATCGTGGTTCGATTCCCAGTCAGGGCACATTCCTGGGTTGCAGGCCAGTTCCCTGCAGGCCAACTCCCAGCAGGGGATGTGCGAAAGGCAACCGTACATTGATGTCTCTCTCTCTCTCTCCTTCCCCTCTAAAGATAAATAAAAAGAAAAAGAAAAAAGGATCGGCTTTGTTCATAATCAAAGCTTTGTGAATGATCATTTAAAAAAAAGAACAATTTAATGATTCTAAGCTAATTTGCCATTTTACAAAACAAAACTCAGTTTTATGGCATTTTCATCACCTCACTAAAAATCTCTCATACCAATGTAATCCTTGTTGCCACCTCAGCCTCAAACAATCGCTAATTTATTTTTTTATCTCTACAGATTTGCATTTTTCAGAACACTTTACACACCAAAAAGTATACCTTATGTTGTATCTCAAGCCTGGCTTCTTTCAGTTTAAACCCCCCCAGAGAGGACATAATCTTATTAAACATCCTGTAACCCAATCCCCACTGTGCTTTCTACTACCTTCATGTAATCTCCCTTATCGCCCCTCATTTTTCCAGGTGCATGATGGGAACTGCCACACTGCCATTCTCAGGAGCACTTGAGGTCTGGCTTCCTGGCACTGTTATCAGTTTGGCTCAAGTAAGATCCAATAAAATTCTCTACAGGCGTGAATAACCTTATGTCAACACAATGTAATAAAATATTATTAGGGACAATGCAAAAATATAATAAAGGCTGAGGGGTATGGGATATCTTCTGGGAATAGGAGAATCTTCTAAATAAGACAGTGGAGATGGTAGCATGACCTTGTGAGCATACTTAAATCCACTGGATTATATATTACACTTTAAATGGATGCACCTTGCAAGGTGAAGAATATCTCAGGTGATTGGTATAAAGAAGAAAACACAAGTTCACCAAAATAATAACAGAGCAAGATGCAAATTATTCTTTGTGCAGTTTTCATAATCTGTGGTTTGATTTGCTTTTCTTTGTAGAAAAGAAAATTTTAAAAAAACTATGTGTGCAACAATGTTTGTATTCAGTCTGGGAAATTAGGTATATTATAGTATATATAAAATATAAAGTGACACATCCATTATAGACATACAATGCTTGTGTTCTAGGGCAGAATTCTGACTTCACAGAGATTTTAAGTGACTAATGATATATAGATACGGTGTCAGGAAAATAATAGCATGTGCTATTTTCTATTGTTTGATCAGTGTAAACAATTAATTTTAGAAACCATGAAAATTCAGACTATCCAATCATGGGGTGATTTCTCTTCTTATCCAAGTAGAATAAATGTTTTTGTACATGACATAGTGCAGACAGGACAAATAGCGCCCTGAGAAAATTGTGGGAGCAAGAGTATGCTTTCAGCTACAAAGTGGCAAGAAGATGTAAAGGCAAAGAAAGAAGACAGGTAATACTGTTTTTAAGAAATAGTAGTGGTAACATATGACTATTTAGTAGGGTGAAAAAATACGTACGTCATTTATTATAATAAAAATGATCACTTCCTCCCAGTAGCAGTTATATCCCTTTAAAGGTGTTACTTTACAAAAAAAAAGCACGATGCCATTTTATCATACTTACTGTTTACTTTTAATTACAAAAGTTGTTGTTTTTCTCTTGGTATATGCTGGTAGAAATAACAAAATAGGAAAACAAAATAAAGACTATATTTAATAGACTATGCTACACAGAAGAACTGTGTCTCTAGGAAAATGCATGGGAAACAGAGTAATACCAATAAGAAATATTGATAAAAACTGCACCTGAATCTAGGAGAAAGGTAAGCAAGTTGGTTTTAGTTATAACAATTAATGCTATTGACAATAAATTGAGAAATTTTATTTCAGCCCATTCTTTCGAAGAAAGAAGACAAATCGCAAAAAGAACAAAATGCAAGCATAATTGAGAATGCTTTATACTGGGAACAATAGATGTCAATAGCACAAAAAATGATAGCAAAATTAGAATGTCTTGGTTACAGCCGTTTTCTTCATCTACTGTACTTCCAAACTTCCTGATAACAAGACCCTCTCTTCATAGTAATAACTCACGCAAATATGGTAAACACTAATTAGGAACCAATTAAGACAGTTCTATATGTGGAAAGTGTTTCTATACAATTTAATTTTCACCTCTGAGCAGGTTGCTTGTGGTCTAAGAAGGAGCTGAAGACTGATTTGTTTCACAATTATGTTGTCATAGAGGGTAATTAGTTCTTTGATGGGTAAGAAAGAATTAACTTGAGCTGACCTGCTGAAAAAGTAGCTTCCAGGTACTGAGGAACTGTTATCTCCCCTATTTGCTTTGGTCTTAATAAACCCATTAGTTGTGCATTACATTAGTTATGCATTAGTTATCTACCCCTGTTGGGTTTGCTGTTCTCATCCAGTATAGCTCCACGGAATGAAACAAAAACACAACTCACTCTTGTTAAATGATCATTCCCTTATGCTCTACGCTGGGACTCAGAGCCATCCGGCATCCCGTTGACGGGATATTTACGCCTGTAAACTCATTGTCCTCATCGATGCAGGACTAGGAATGTTATCAACCTTTTTGTTGATATGGATTAAAGAATTATGCATAGATACAATTCATATTTATGACTGTAAATATTTAGTTACCCTATAGATAAAGTATTTATTTGTACAAGCAAAATGATATGGAAGAAACTTTAATGAATTGTTAGCATGGTTGAAATGAGGTGATATCAAAGGGGGCCCGATTTATGTACCTTTTACATTTTATAACTAAACATGCGTTATTTAATAACATTTACTGAGTCAATTGTACTTACTAAAAAATTGGCTTTTTCTTTTCCCAGTTTCTGGGTTCTGTGTCACTGAGAGAATAATGAGCTGCGGAAAAACCAATAGCTGATGCAGTTGGATGAAGCAGGAACAGTGAACAAAGATGTAGCAGGAGAGCCACATGGGTGAGGTGATGATGAGTAACTCTCAGTTCAAACAAGTGCTACCTTAGGTGCATTTTTGGTGCCCGAGGTCTCCCCAAATTAGAAAAAATACAAATATTTTCAAAATGCTTTTAATTTTCTAAGTGAGTAATTTTATTCGTCACATATATTTACTTAATTAAAATCCATGTTTTAAAATGATTTACCTATTAAGTTCACACATTTTATGTTCATATTGTTACTGAACAAAATGGAATTCAGCCACCTGCCACAGCACACAGGCATAGTGCAATATATGTTGGTGAAGGAAAAAGGTTCTTATTAAAAGGTTGCCTAATTTCGGGGAGCTGTTGACTCTCCAGCTCCCAGCTCCAAGACATTTTCTTCTGCAAAACACAGAAAGAAACCAACCACTCCAGAAGCAGACTCAGTGTCCAGACACCTCGTTCCTTTTTTATCTGTCCTGCTGGGGCCCAATGCTCTTACACAAACAGGTCTCCGTATCTCTAGCTCCAGGCTCTCTCTCCTGGAGTGTGTGCACTTGTGAGCCAGCATCTCCATTGCCTCGCCATAACTTCCTCCCTCTCCTGGGACTGAGGCCACTCCCAGATCCTTGCAGCAGTTCCAGTGAGTGGCCTTGTCCCTGGGACCCTGGCGTCTAAGGCTGCTCGAATCCCTGGGGCCAGTGGATGCTCCCAGCCTGGTGCCTGTGCACTGCTCTCCGAGCGAGAAGAGGGCCACAGTGGGGTACTTGTGCAGCGTCTTGTGGGCCCACCACTGGGCAGGTGCCTCCCATAGGCAGGAAATCAGCCTTCCCGGAGCTGGCTCCCAACCCGGCAAACACGCAAAGGAGGGGGACCCCAAAATGGATGAGTCTTTCCACATGCTCCATGTAAATCTTTTGCCCCCAAATCTTATGTGCTGTGAGAGTGTCCAACTTGTTGGTCACTTCAGACTAACGTCCTTCATTCGCGTCAGCCACACATCTCTGCCTCTCCTGTTGCCATTATCCAGACGCGGGTAAGAAGGTGTTTCCTGCATTCAAACATTTCACCAGCCTTGTGCATACTCTGTGCAAACTTCTTTCTGCAGCGTCACGTCGCGCCTGCTCAGTTGCCGGGGCAATGTCTGCAGGCATGCAGTGCTAGCTTCCCTACTGTTGCCCTGCGCAGCCTCCTCCTAGGACCTCTCCTTTCCCAGGGAAGGCAGGCTCTTCCCCCACCGCGGGGATCCTGGCTCCCCTCTGAGCAGCAATTTGGCCAGACCTCTCCCCGCCCCCGCTCCACACTACAGTATGATAGCAGGGGCTTTATCTGGTATAGAAATAAAATACTTCGGGAGTCAAATGTCTAAATTGGAGTTATTTTTAAATACCCTCTTTTTTTTATTTCAGGCATGTATACTTCTAGTATTTCCTCGTGCTGTGTTCAGCTTATTTATAATTTACTAGCAGTTCTTTCACAAAAGATGCCTTCCACATTCCTCCATATGGCATTATGCCTTCTGGCCTAAAAACCTGTGGAGTTCAGAGCAAAGCCTCTAAGAATAAGCACTACAGCTACAATGACTGAAACATTTTTATAGCCTTATTGTATTCTTAAGGTTAGTCACCTGCTCCACATATGTGTATTAGCTACTGATTTCATATTTCGAATTTCCATAATAAAAAATAAAAAAACAATGTGCTACTTCAACTGGCCATTTTGGGATTCCTTAGAAAATATTGAGTCTCCTTTTCCCTTTAGCTCTTTTTTAGGGGGTAAACCATGCCCGTGAATGATTTAGGTGTTGTGAACTGGTGTCAGCTGTGAGGGCACTGCCAGGTTTTAGATCCGTAGAACAAAAAACACAAAGTTTTTCATAAACCAAAACTTGAGGAGAAACAAATGGTTCTGTGGCACATACATTAACGTACAGTGCTAGAATTTGTTAAGTAATTTTCCTATCTTATTTTAAACTTGTTACCAAATGAAATTAAAATTCTAGACTGATTTCAATATCACAAGATAATATCTTTTTGCTGAATACAAGAAACCCTTTCCTTAATAGGCCTATTGTTTTTAGGCTTGTTCTAAAGGAACTCGGGGTACTTTAAAATTCACCACCAACTAATTTTTTAGCATGTCCCTGAGGAAATGAAAATTCATTGATCCTAAACTATTCATTGATAACTGTGTCAGCTGGGGTTTCAGAGGGAAGAGTTGGTCTGGCCATTTTCTATGAAGCATAATGGAGGGATTTGTTTTGGAGACATTCAGCACTAAACCACATTTTCCATTTTCAATGAAATCAGTCATTCATTGCACCACACATCGTATTTATTGAAAGGTTATCATGAGGCAGGTCTGTGGTAGCTGGTACATCTCCTGTAACCTAAACTTCACTTAAGGCCTGATAGCTTCTTTATTTTAGGGATGCCTCTTCTGCTTTTACCTTTTAATGTTGTTTAGCACTAGTAATTCCATGTACTTGTTATTCAGATGGTTTGAAAGCTACTCATAACACTTTCATGTAAAACGCCTTCCATTTTCTTAACAAGGCATATAATAGCACATTAAAAAATAAACAATTAAATAAGAATTTACATTACCATCAAAATTGTAGGAAAGAAGGTGATATTAAACTAATTCTGAGTTTCCAAGGTTAAATCTTTTTTTTTTTAAGATTTTATTTATTTATCTTTAGAGGGGAAGGGAAGGAGAGAAATATCAGTGTATGGTTGCCTCTTGTGAGTCCCCTGCTGGGAACTGGCCTGCAACCCAGGCATGTGCCCTGACTGGGAATCCAACCACGATCCTGTGGTTTGCAGGCCCGAGCTCAATCCATTGAGCTACACCAGCAAGGGCTCCAAGGTTAATTAAATTTTTTACCTTCATATATTCTATTTAAATGTTAGAATATTTAAAATATGATATGTTAGAAATACAACATTTCTAATGTAATATAACTGTTATATATTAGAAATTTAATATTTAAAATATTAAATGTTAGAAAATTTTAAAAGTAAATATAAAATATGAATTGTATTCATGAGGCATAACTTGTCCTCTTCCTGAATTCAGTGTCCTATATAATCTGTAGGTTATAATTCCCCAGACAAGTTTTGAAAAATTTCATTTTTACTGTTACTTTATCACCTGTAATCAAACTGCAGTTCTTTCTTGGGCTATCATATTCCACTTACAAAACAAGTCCACATGCTACTTCTTTCATGAATGCACACCCAAACTATTGTTATAGTTTATATGGTACTTAGCTTATTTTTTGACAATTGCTTGCATGGGTTATAATCAGAATTTTCAGAATATTGAAGGCAAGGCTACATTTTACTAGTTCTCATAAGTTTAAAAGTACATACATTAATTTTATAAACTAAAATAAACAAAAAATTTACTCTTAATGAATTCAAAATAAATCATTTTAAACTTTAGTGGCCTATCGAGTATCAGGAATTGGTACTTGTTGACTTAGGTGTTATACAGTCATCAATGCTACAAAATGCTTAATTTTAATTTCTTTCTTTGAATTTTATTCTATTAAAATTATTTGAAATATATTTACAGAAAGAAAATAATATTTTATATGAGTACTAAAATTATTTATATGTAATTATGACAATATATTTTTATTGGAAAATATAAGGCTAGTTTATATTTAATTGTTGAAATATATTTAGTGTTTCTCAACACAATAGCCACATAGGGGAGCTCTAACCTAAGAAAAAGTATGAATCACCTGCTAAACAAGACACCAAAACGGTATTTTCTTTTTTCACAATAAAATTCAATTAAATCATTTTTCCTCCTGGAAACATGTGCCTGAAGATTATAGAATCACCTTCAAAATACGGCCAAACACATGTTTTCAGATTTTGGGTTTTCTAGTTGTTTTGTTTTATTGTTTGGCAACTGACCAATGTCCTGTTCTGCATTAACATGAAATTGCATTGCTATTGCTAAGATCATACTTCAAAGCAATCATATTTAATTAAAATGGCTGTAAATTTAAGTAGCTGCATTGATAAGCTACACTATTTTTTTAAAGTGCCTGGAAGTTATGTAAAGATGAAAGTAATACGGCTTATCTTTAATACTGAATTTTAATTGCTTTGGTAATATGACTTTTTTTTACTTTCTGGCCTATTTGGAGTATCTGTTTAAACGATTCCTGCCTATGTAGTCATTTAAAATGAGCAGGAACATTTTTATTTTAAAATAAAACACAGTGACAGATTTAAAAGTATGCAAACAAAATATGCATATTTAAAATATTAAAAATTTTCTTTTTAATAGCACAGGTCTCTTAATTTAATATTTGTTAGCTTTAATTCATTTTATTTCATTAGCATTTCTAAATCACTTCAAGAAAAATAGATAAAGATTTGCTATTTGAGATTACTTTCTCAATGGCAGTTGAGAAATTCCATAGACCTACTCTCAGAGATTAACAATAAGTGGTGAAAATAAAAAAAAGAAAGAAAGAAAAGAAAAGGACAGAAAACCATTTAACGAGTTTTGGAAGTATCCTAAGAGAATATAGCAAATGAAGATGATGGGGACTCAAATGTTGGGAAAAAATTTAGTTTCAGGTAATAGCTAATAGGCTTAGTAATAAATGCTCATAAAATCTACTGTTCCAGGAACTGAAGGTTTGACCTACCCTGACTCCAGGAGACCATAAGCATTTCCACCTTTGTGCCTCAGGAGGAAGGCAAGAAATCATGGTGGGATCTGAGCCACTGTGCTCCAGGGTGAAAAACCCACTGCACACATGAAAGAATGCTGTAGCTTCTATCTCGTTAACTTTTCCCCTGCATTTCAACCCCCTTACCTGCACTTTTCTTCTCTTTACAAAAAGGGTCTGTTTAAAAGGGAATTTAAAACAGAATTTAAAATGGTTAGGGTACGAACCCACTGTCTTCTCAGATGACCAACATTCTGAATAAAACACTAATAAAGATTCAAACTCTGTCTCTGCTTATTGGGTCTGGTAGGTGACAGGCAGCAGGAATGCTCATTTTTCTGGTTTCAAAGAAACATTTTTTTCATTCAAATTTAGTAAGTTTGATAAGACCAGTGAGAGTCTGTGGCACTTACCTGTGGTCCACACTTACCACCACATCTGCACGACTAAAATTCTACTCAGGCTGGATGTGGCAGAGGAAGTGTGGCTCATCTCCCTGACTTAACATAGTCCAGGGTTACAGCATCCCAGTGGGCAGAGGAGGGACCACCATGATTTCTTAGAACCTCAACTCAGTGTGTCGGAACCTAACTCCAGAAGGGTGCAGCACAGGAGCTTCCTTCTTCTACCCAGGTCCAACTTCTAAGGCTGAGGACTTAGCTAAGGTACAGCAGGCCAAAAACATCATTGCCCTGATTTTAATTAGGGCACACAGAGGGTGGAGATTCAATGCCAAAAGAAACAAACGAAAAGTGCCAATGGCTACACTGAAGTAAGGAAGTGATAATAAAAAACACACAGAAAGAGGAAAACTCGGTATCTAGATTTGATATATTACCTAACTCGTCCAGTTTTCAACACCAATAACAACAAATTATGGGACCTGAAAAGAGAGGAAGATGACCGTTCATATAAAAAGCAGGCAAAACAAATGACTTGTGAAAAGGCTGATACGCAGAACTTAGAAGACTATAGCTTGAGAGAAAACTGAAACCAGAAAAGACACTGGAGTTCAGGCTGCCTGTCACCACCAAACCCAATAAACAATGACAGCAATTGAAACTTTGTGGGTGCTTTATTCAGATGGCTGGTGATCTGAGAAGATGGCGAATTCATACCCTCACAGACTGTCTTGTCTTTTCTTTCCAGGCCAAGGTTTTTATAGCAGGGATAAACAAGGTGCAGTGAGAGGTTTTGAAATTCAGGGAGGATCAGGTAGAAGAAGCGGCACCATTCCTGTCCTGGGCAGTTAGCTGTTCCCAGGGGTGGTGGTCCTCTGTCTCTCCCTGGAACACAAAGTCCCGAATGCCTCCAGTTGTCCCCACGTGGTAATCTTTAGCAGTGCCCCAGGAGGTGGGCTGTTTTCCCAGAAGCCAGGATGAGCTTTATCTGTCGTTTCTAAAACAAAAGCTTTAACATATACATTACTTGCTAGGCTTATAACTATTTAACTTAAATTAAAATTTTCCAACTCTTAAGTCCCCTATCAAAACTATGTAAATAAGTTCAAAAAAGAAAAGAAAATTATGCATAAGGAAAAAAGGTATGAAGATACTATATTATGAAATATTGAAGATTAATAAAGAGAAATTATTAAAAGAGGGGTCAAAAGTAGACTTGAAAGAACAAAAGAGTCCATGAACTTGATGAAAGATCATGAGTGATTATGCCATTTAAATAAAGAGAAGGAACAGATGACAAAAGATGAAGAGAGACTCAGGTGAAAGAGGCATTGTTAATCATTTCAATATATTAATAGATATTTAGGAGATAAGAAAGAGAAACATATGGAAAAATAGTTGAAGAATTGCTGAAAACTCCTCAAACCAGATAAAAACCATTATTCTAATAGAACAAGGAGTTCAATAATCTAAACATTAGATAGATGCAAATTGATCCACTCCCGGGCACATATTTAAATGATCAAAGACAAAGAAAAAGGAGAAAATTCTGAAACAAAGCAAGAGAAAAGTACCTCATCACATACAATGGAACTGTAGTAAAATAAAGAGCTGGCTTCCCATCAGAAAAAAAAAAAAGAGGTCTGAAGGCAGTGAGATAACATAGTCAAAGTGTTAAAAGGGAAAATAAACACCAAATGACTCTCAACCAAGAATTTTATGTTCAGCAAAATAGTGTTCACACAATATGAAGAAAAAGGTGCTCACAGATAAAAAAAACAAAGATAACATGTTGCTGTTAGACCCGCTTTGCAAAAAATATAAAAATAAGGTTTTCTAATGGAAAATAGGTGACTCCAGAGAGTAATCTGAAGACACACACACACAGAGCATAGTAAAGAAAAATGTGTATTCTTAAAAGACAATGCATATTTTTCTTTTTATTGAGTTAAAAAGCATTTTTTAAACAATATTAATACAATTGGATTTTGGTCCTATAATATATAGAGCTGTAACATCACTGATAATAAAAACATAAGGCACAAAAGAAACAAATTGGAACAAAGGTGATGATGAATTCCATGCAATTTTTATCAACTCTTCCAGTGCAATTCATGTAACAGGGTGCAACCAAGGGGGCCCCCAAATAAGGATTTGTAATGGGGTCCAGAACTCAGGGTGCTCAGGAAATATTAGAGAAAAAATATATATATATGATGTCCTCACCCCCACCGGTCTGAACTGGGGGAAGGGACACAGGGAGCAGGGCCATTGAGAGCTGTTTTTATTAGCAACAGCTTTGCAGTTAACCTCTGGCACGGTCATTTAACATAACGATAGGCTTTAACTGGTTTCATAAATATATTAAATACCTGTGGCCTATGCTTTGAGCCTGGGGAATGGGAGTGACTTCAACCCAGGATGCAACTGGGAAGCAACTCCCCCTGGTTATAGCACCTGCATGGGGCTTGGAGATGATTGGGTCCACGCCATGGGGCCACACCTGCCCAGACTTACTTTGGCAGCCCAGTAAAGCTGGAAGAATACAGGAATGCTAGCAGGTGTAGCTGATTGTGGGAGGAGTTGGAAATGGAGCTACAGAGGAAGATTGGCATGGGGATTTAAACCCAGGCATGGCAGCCATACTAGGGGAGGACTACAAGTCTTTGGAGGAGTTGGGACCACGCAGCTTTGGCAGAGTGGAAATTATCAGGCTTGGGTGAGAGTTAAGACCATGCGGCTCTGGGGTGCTCCCTTTTGCCTCATATTTTAGGCAGCAGGGGAGACTTTACCTGGAAGAAAAGGGGTGAAAGAACTCTTGCTGGTGGGCCATGAGGAGATGCCACATAGTTTTGGATTAACTAGAGATCATGATGGCAACACAGCTGATGCTGCTGAGACCCTGAATCAAGGACTTCTACTTCTTTTCCTGAGATACAGTACTCCAGACTGGGAAAAGGGGAGAGGGAAGGATTGTGGGGGTCTGTGGGTATTCTAAAAGACTTTAGTATTTTAATGAAGATATTAAGTCTTTACTCTAAGTCTGTGTAACTTTTAAATAAATAATCCCTTCCCTTTTCACCAATCTCTGGCATTGAGAGGTGTTTTTCCTCTGGTGGTGGGCAAAGTGAACCTAGTATGGGGGGCCTCAGGAGGAAAAAGGAGGGTCCTTTTGGTAACACTATATTCTCCATCCCGACCCTGGTCTGTTCTGTAACATTCGTATTCTTGAAAGATGAGATATTTTCTTCAGTTGTTTCTTTATTTTCTCACTTTTTTTCTGTTTTTTTTTTCTTTCTGGTTTTAGAAAATCTTGGATTTGGCTGCTAATGATAATTGATTTTATTGAAAAAAAACTTTCATGTACAGAGTCTGTTTTTATTTCTTTCTGGAATAATTGAATGTTTCCAACTTTTCCATTCAATTTTTACTTATACCAAAATGTTTTTATCAATTATTTTTGGAAATTCTTCTATGTACTCTTCCTGCATCCTATTCTTGTAGAATGAATATATTTTCCCTTATTTCTTTGATGATAGATTCTGTTAACATCCTTTTTTTTCTTTCTTTTCTTATTTTTTTAACTTCACAATACAGGCCTTCCTCATTATTAAAAGATCAATTGCATGAGTTTATTGAATATTAAGTGTATGGTAAAATGGGTGAGAAAATTTAAGGGGTAAACTCTGATGATGGTATTTTTACCTCTTTCCTCCTGGGCACGTCAGATTCAGCAGAAAAACTGTTTTATGCTCATGCCTGGCAGATAATTTAAAATGCTGTTATCTGGGGAGCCAAGAAGGTGGAGAATGGTGGAAGTCTCTGCATTCATCATCTGATATGCTTATGGTAATTGAGTCTCCCTGGTTTTGTCATAGTACCCAAACCCTTGTTTGAATTTGTGCTCTCCATGGAAGAAGCTCGAATATTTCTCTCCAGATAATGAAGATCCAAGACTGTAAAGAGAGGAGTAGCAACAATTGTTTAACATTGCAAAACAAAATGAGAACTTCTCAGTTTATAGAACCTTCTTTAAAAATTCTCTTCATCTCTAGTTCCAGAAGTGTGAATGTTTCCAGTTCTTACTCATTTTAATATTATTTTAATTGAAAACGTAGTTCTCATCATTTTCCACTTTTAGTTTCGAATGTGAATTTTTCCCCTTTAAGTGATTGAACAGTTATTTGCTTTGTAGATACTAAAATGTGTGACTGTTTTCCCTTTTCCGGCTTTTGCCTTCTTTGAGGTTTATGTCTTTAAATGAATTTCTTTTAGTTTTGTGGAGTTTTGAGAAGAAATATATTCAGGGGCAGAATTTTAACCTGCCAGAAGTCACCAAATCCTACTTCTATTTCCTGTTACTATGTTAAAATTTTACCTCCTACATAAATACCTCAGTAGCCCATGATTTTCCCTGACTTGATTATTACATGCCTTATTAGTACATGCATTGTTGACCTCTGGATATTATTTAATACATGATTATCTGTTATGTGTATTGCTTTACATGTTTCTAGTTGCTATTGTTGCTTATTTTACCATGTTCACCAGCTATGAAACGTCTAGAAATTATAAGATAAAAGGTACTCAGTAATGTCAACAAGTTAAATTTGCATGATCTATGTGGATTTGCTTGATTTGGCAGTTTCTTAAGGCTCATTATAAATCTTAGATTTTCTGAAACAAAGTTATTATAATATGTTACATATTAATTCACATAATGGATTACATTTTTGATATTTGGTGCTGGTAAAGATGTTGGCATTAAATATATTTATAAGGATGAGATCGGGCATGTTTACAGCGATATGGCCATATGTAGAATAATACTGAATATAAACTATAATTGACATATAAAATTAAAATATATTTATTAAGATGTTTTTGTTAGTGTGAAAATAATTTAAAATTTTGTAAAGAAAATCAAATTAATTTATCAATGTTTAATATTGTATAAATGTTACACTCATTATTTGTATGAACCTTCTAGAGTTAAGCATTTGAACGTTAAAATATATACTCATATATATTAAAACATACATATATAATTATATGTTTGGATATATATGTATATTTAACTGATATTTAGAGAGAGTTATAATGTCTACAAACAATACTGTCAACATGGTGATAACTAAGCATGTACACTTTTATCATCTCAAATAATAGATAATTATATTAATAGTTTTCAGCTTTTATCTATCAATTTGTAGTTCTGGAATGATGATTAAACGTGGAGAGGGATATTATTGACATTCATATTTATATTTCAGTACTGTTCATTAAGATGAAATTAACTGATGTTGCCAAGGGAACTTGGAGAACAATGCTAAAAAAAAGAAGTAAGCAATGAAAGTTCTTAGAAGTAGCATAATTATGGTTTTCCTTGGGAAACTGTGCTGTTCAGGCTGTGAAACTACACTCTGGAATGGATTAAATGAAGTGAGTCTTACTTTACTAGAACATTTTTACTTTTCAGTCATTAAAAAGAAAACACTCTTTAGTCATTTTCTGAGATGTGATTTTTTTCCTGAGAATTGAAGCAAACCTCTGTAGTCAGGGGAAGGATGCCTCTCTGCTACTGTTCTTTGTGGAATCAAGTCTCACTTGACGGAGATCAGCGCTCTGTTGGTGCCACTAAACCCTATTCTCCTCATGTGAAGAAACTGGGCATTGGATTTGCTAAGGTACTTAATGTATCACAAAAACCTTTTATCTACACTGTTTTATGAGTCACAGACTCCATCACTCTCACAAAACGACAGAAAATCATTGAAACAAAAATGCTTACTATCCTGCAATAGCAATAAAAGGCACATTCACCCTGAACCAATACATTCATTGTCTCATAACCTTAGGGATGTAAAGGAGTGATAAATTGAGACTGAAAGAGTCCTTAGCCTAAGTTATTGGTTCAATATTTTCTATTGGTGTAATTTAAATTCAGCAAAGACAAAGTGATTTTAACTCTATTCTTCATCATTCCATTATAGTTTTTCAAAATTTCCTTTGTGACATCAAATAAAAATATGTGAGGTGTGCTATATCCCACATGGCTTGATATACATTATAATCTAAACATAAAGCATAAATTAAGTTATTTTCAATCTAAGAGGAAATACATTTTTTATTATAAAACACCTAAACATGCAATAACATATAAACTATAAAAAACAAAAACAACTAATATTGAAAGTATAATACATGAGATAATAGTTTCATGAAAATAAATGTAGTCTTTATAGTAAGTTTAAATTTCAAGTCAGATACAGATTCGTTGCTCTACCCATTCAATCATTTTGAATGTGACAGCCACACGGTATGCATGCTTACTCAATGGTGTCTACCCTAATGACTAGTGCAGTGAAGGCATCATTGTTCATGTGTACCCATTCCAGTCCTCTATCCCTGGATGCCAGGTTAGGGCAATGTCGCACAAACTGTTCTCATTTTATTGACAATGTCTGGACTTTTACTGGAAAGACCTTTATATAACATATAAAATAGCATTTGGCTGACTCAATACATTCCTTAACTTATTTTTTAGGAAATTCACTAACAGAAGTGAATGTGCATACATTTCAAAAATATCTTATTGAGGGTCTAACATATTCTATGGTCTGAATTAAACTTTCTTAGGGAAAGAAGCATAAAACTTTATTTGTTAAATTCACTAATTATGAACAAATTATGAACAAGCACACCAAATTGATAGGTGCAAATAGAATCCCCACCACACACCATTTGTAGTCCCAGGAAGCTTTTATGTTGCTGATTAGAGAATAAAAAAACATAATTTTCCTGAAATTAAAATATATTCACACAGCCTTGGCTGGTGCGATTCAATGGATTAAGTGCTAGGCTGGGGACCAAAGGGTAACTGGTTCTGTTTCCTGTCAGGGCACATGCTTGGGTTCCCAGTAGGGGGCGCATGAGAAGCAACCACACATTGATGTTTTAGTCCCTCTCTTTCTAAAAATAAATAAAATCTTTTTAAAAAATAAAGCAAAATATACTCATGCACATAAATTAAAAAGAAAACATATGCAATGTCCCCAAGAAAACAAATGCTTCAGTGTTCTTTGAAAATGATTTTTTATATCATGTCTTTGAAAATAATAGAGACTATATGTTTCCCAACATCCAGTTTCTGATGTACCAAAAATCTGCTTGAGATATCATTATGAATAAGTAGTTCATATCTTTATACTATGTTCCCTTACTTTTAGAAAAATGTATATTTAAAAATATGGCCAAATGCTATAATAGTACTTAATTTAGAAATCTGAAAAATAGTCTCATTATCATGCCAATAATGAAATGCAAACATTATTCAGTACTTATTTACACAGGAAAATGTATTCAAAGTTACAGGCACATGCTTAAATGTTAATGCCTATGGCAAAAATCATAATTATGTAATTGGTGTATGAAGAAAATTTCATTAAGTTCCTTACTCAGCAGTAATCTATTCAGAGTCTCCTCTAGGGAATACCAACTCCTATTCTGAAAGTGTAAGTTTAATTGTTAATCATCATATACGATCTTCTGTAACAATGCTAATTAGTTTCTTAGAGGCTGTACAACTATCCTCGGAGCTGTCATCTTGACAGTCGACAAGAAATATTGTGATATTTTCATGTTCTATGAGTGTAACACTGCAAAAAGCACAGTGAAAAGAAAGATTGTTAATGGCAATTGGCAATTAGGAACCAGCCATACTCTCCCTTCTGTTCCATTAAAATCCTTGATGCTGTTGAATGGAGACTGTAATAAAAACTTTGGAAATATCTCTGTAGATAAGCATTCAGTAGTCTATCATAATTTTGCATCACATTGCATTCCACTTGGTTTTTTAACTGCTTAGTTTTCAAAAATTTTAGATGGCTTGCATCTATGTTTCAGAAAATTTATCTTAGGAAAAACGTCTGAGCCTATATTTTCATACTCTGTGTAAAACATGCTTATCTCCTTTTCAATGACAAAATATTTTGTAATTATAAATTATGAGCATAATATATTTTATACATTATTAGTGAATTTTTGCATAGTTCATAGCTAAATTTGTGGCATCATTATGATTATGATAATAAACTAAATTGAATATGATGAAAAATGAATGAATGTATACATGACAGATTATATACTAAACTGAAATCTAATTCATTTAGTCTCTATTAGGGGCCTATATAACCAACTAGACACAAGATAATACCTTCAAATTCTAACATTAAATCATTTCATATATGTTTATATACATGTGTTATTTTAATATGTGCATCTATGTGTTTATATTCATATAATTCTGATTATTATTTTATTCATCATAATTATATTCATGCATGCACACATTTATCATATTCAATCTAAATTCTAATAGTTTAAGACAGAAAATAAAATACTTAAATTTCAAAGGAATATTTACTTTTCAATACCCACATTTCTGTAAATGGACTGGCAGATTTTAAAAGTAAAGAATTTTCCTAAAATAATTAATTAAATATTATTTATTTTTATTTCCAAAGAAATCAGTTTTTTTAGTATTTGTCAAATATGTATTAAATTTATATTTATACCCTCTATCTATCTGTTCTCATTTTAAATTAAATATACAAGTATTCCTGCTTTATGTGAATGATATTTTAATGCCTGCCTGTAAAATTCCTATAAAGGAATAACACTAGTCATTTTATTGCAGTATGCATCAAAATACCAAGGAATCTAACATCAAACATAATACTCTTGACATGTAGTTTATTTACATAAACGAATGTATAGACAACAATGTGGTAGTTATAGGGGGGAGAGACATATAAGGGGGCTAAATGGTAATAGAAAAAACAAGAAAGATTAAATAAATGAAGAAATAAATATTTTTAATTATAAGACATACTTATGTATATACTTTAAAGGAGTTAACCTTTATAAAGTTGTAGAAATTGATTAGTCTTTGCTCTAACATCATTGCCTTTGTGTCTGATATTGGAGATTTCATTGTCCAAGTCATAAGAAGAGAAAGAGAAATAAATGTTATTTTCAGGGAAAAGGAGAAGCTAAAACTCACAAGCAGGAGTTTAAACTCATGAGGATGAAGTAAAATTTACGTCACTTCTTGTGTTCCTTGCCTCAGTAATACAGGTGTTCCACAGAAGCCAGGGCTCTGTCATGGAGCACAACACATGCACCTGACCCCACAGTTAGATAGAGGCCAAGGATCATTTAGGAAATAGAGCATTTAGGGACCCAGCCTACATCAAAGAGGTGAGTAAGAAATTAAATGACAGTATGTCTGGATTATAAAATGGTCCCTCTTTCAGTTCCACTCTGCTACATTATACCATAATTTATTTTGATGACAACCCCTAACCATTATATAATGCTAACCACTTATTTATAATACTCAAACTATGATAATTAATCCAGCACCAGATGCCTAATTTTTGTGAAGCATGTCCACTACCTATTTCTTTCCACATATGCGTTTAATTTATGTAAGTAAGAACCATCTAGTTAAATGGTACATTGAGAACATTCCAGAAAATTCAAGAATGTGAAATTTGGGGAGTAAGATAGGTTGCTTGAGCTTTATACTAAATAAAATCAGAATATTCTATTTGTGTCAAAATTCCTCGAGAAAAAGATATCCTTGGAGTAGATAGAACATACACACCTCAAAATCTTTTAAATTACGTTTTCTTTTCCACAAAGCCGAATCATTTCTTTATAATTAGTTTTATTGGGGTAAATTTAGCATTCATTAAAATTTGCCAACTCCTTTAGGTTTGACAAATATACACAGCTGAATACACCACAAGCTCACACTATAGAAGATTTCCACAATCCCAGGAAGTTCTCTCACGACTTTTGACAGTTGTTTTCATCTTGCCTTCCACCAGCCTGGAGCATCCATCAGTGTGCTTATGGTCACAATATTTCTACAATTTTAGAATTTAATGCAAATTTTACATTATGTAAATTCTGTGGTTTGTAATTTTTTAACTTACTTAGTTTTGCACAATGCATTTGAGATTTACCCATACTGAAACTTTCACATATATGGATTTATATGTTTCTTTACCTCATTTCTTTCATTTCTTAACTCAGTGACTTATATGAAAACATCAGAAAAGACTCTTCATTTTGTTTTCAGTCTTATATCTGTGCTGTTCTCGAGTTAACTGAATGTTTTCCTTCTGCACAGAGTAATGTTATTCATTTTATCTACTAGTTTTCTTTTTTTAGATATCTTATTTTTATCTATCTCCAGGATTTCAATTTGAGAATTTTGCTCATATTTCTTTCTATTAAGCATATTTCTCTAACTTATTTAGCATATGAAGAGTATTTATAATATCTGTTTTAATATCTTTGTCTTCTATTTCCCTTAATACTCTCACTTTTGTGTTTCTAATATTCTTTTTCTTGTTTCTGGGCAATATTATCTTGTTGCTTCGTGTCCTGACAGTTCTACATCGGATGCTCGGAACTACCCATTTTACAGTGTCCGATGTTGAATTTTGTTGCATTCCTTTAAATGATATCAAATATCTATATTATGCAGTTAACTTATTTAAATGATTTTTTTCATGATTTACTTTAAATCATTATTGTGAAGTCTTAAATATCTTGGCATAGAGGTATTTTAGCACTACAACTAAGCTCAGCCCCATTGGGGCCTCTACCTAACCACCTGTGTACCTTATAAGATCTCTGAATTATAAAATCACAGTTACTTACAAGACCTGTGAAACCTCTTATTGCTTTTCACTGATTTTATTCCTGGCCTCATGCAGTCTCCACTTCCACACGCCTAGACACATGCAGAGGCCGTGACTCCTCTGGTGCCTGTCCTTGTCCCTTCGACTGGGTAGCACTGACAGCTGTTTCCTTGCACTGCAGCCTGGAACCTGCTTCAAGGGGCTAGACCTGAGCAAACAGAGAGATCACTTGATTTGTTTTCTTTCTCACATGAATTACTGTCACGTGCTGCCTGGTGTCAAATACATGACAACATTGATTCATACTTTGTCCTGCTTACGGGAAAGAAGTTAAAGGCAGAGGTGAAATCTTATCTTTCCATTATGGCCAGAAGTGGAAATCAAGATATTATACATTCTCAAGGATGTATTTGTTTTCTAATTGCATGGTTCAACAATTCAGTAACAGTATAATTTTATGGGTGTAATATCTTATCAAAATAGGAAATGCTATATTCTGGGATATGATGTTAGTGACCTTAATCTTGTCTCTAAAAACCAATGCAATCTTAAATTTAAAAGACACTATTTTAATTTTTTCTCAGATCTTACTGAATGACAAATATTGTCTTTACTAAGTCTTATTTGAGAAAGCTACATGATTTTTTATCTAAAAAATTGAGACACCAGTTGCTTACTACTTTTTCCATCTCTATCAATTTCAGCAAATACTTAAAACTTAATTTGATAGTGTGCCAACTCTATTCACAGTTACACTCATTATCCAGTAGAAATGTTTTCTGTAATGGAAGAATAACTGTTCCAATTTACTGAAGAGTTTGCCATCTTTCCAAAAACGATATCATTCTAAACTGTTCATATCCAAAGCAGATAATTCACAATTATGATTATCTATATACGATTTAATATGCTTTCAGTATTATCATCATTTGGACCACCTCTTTATGTTACTGTAGCTTTTCAGAGTTGACCATCTGGGATCTGAATATCCATAGTTCCTAGCAAAACGAGGTAGCCCCTGAATGTCCAATTTCATTTCTAGTTACCTCATATGTTGGATTATCACTTCCATAGTCAGTATTTTTACATAGGAGTTCTTCAATCCGTTTGCCTATTGTTTCCAATTTTCATAGCGTTTTATCAGATTTTAAAATGCTGCTGTATAATCCCATTCAACTGGTTTTCTTCACTTTTATTTTACTGGTCTATGTTGTTTTATTCAGTTATCACTTTCATTTTTGTCCTCTTCAATGGTCTTCTAAGTTTTGTCACATGAACGTACCATGACTTGCTTGCTACTTTCCATAATTAGGCTAGTAATATCTTTCTAAGGCTGCAGGTAGAGACCAAATCCAAGTTAACCACTAAACTGAGATCCTCCCTTGAGTGAAGGAACGCTGTATATTTAGCATTGCAATGCAAGCCACATCATTCCACATGAATCCAGGACTCAGGTTACCTTCAAATTGCTCCCAATCAGTTGTTGATCTTTTTCTTTACTTTTTTTTTCTGTTTTCACCCTTTATTGGGAACACAAGGCATTATTACAGTCCGGGACCACTAAGTGAACAAATGTGGCGATACAGGACCAACGACAAGAATGACCTGATGATGGGAGTAAGTGTTTTTTCACTTCCGGGGGCAGGATATCACTGCCTCTATCAGGAGAGAGTAAGGGAGATCAGAGCCCTGCAGCGGAGTCACCTCCAAGCTCTTGGTCCTACAACCTAGTAGGAAGCCCAGCATCTCTTCAATATTACCCTCCCTGTTGGCTCTACTGCTTGCTGCCTTCTTATGAATGGATATGAATGGACCTAGCAAGAGTCTAGGGTTACACGATCTCGGCCAGAGGTACATAATAATAAAATTCCTACTCATTCATAATACAATTTTATGAGGCTTGGGGAAGCATGATCGTGTCTAATGACACAAAGTATGAATTGGTGTTTGTGAGCACAACTTGAAATAGGCTTTTAGCTTGGACGTCATAACCATTTGGTCATACCTCAGGCTTCAGTCTTTGAACCTTATGTATGACACAAAGGACAAAAGAAGAGAAATCTAGACTTTTCTTCCACAGAACATTCCTAGCAACCTGATTCCCTAGTCTTCTCCAGCCACAAGCTTCCATCTCGTCCAGTTGTGACCCGCCCACTCCCAGAGGCAATTTTTTTTGAGGCAAATTTCTCACATTTGTCTTCCCTCTCAGTTAAATGTGTAATGCTGAACTGTTCATTCGTATTCTTGATCTCTTTTATTACTCCTTCTTAGATTTTTATGAAATACATTTCTATTCTTCATTTATGAAAGCTTAAAAATACATACCTGTTACATAGTTTTCTTGTTTCAAAACTATTATTTTTCTCAAATGTTTGTCTTATTTTTAGTTGGCTTACATTCACTTCTAGTTGCTAAGAATTATTTGTTCATTAAAATAAATTAATGTTGCTCTTAGTACTTTTTATGGTTTGTTAGATTAATATTATTGAAGGGGAGCTGACCTAGTTTATGGGTTTCATGATGCAAAAACAAGAAAAAATAAGTACTAAAGGAATGTGAGTATCTACAGTAGTGGGTTAAATATCAATTGAAATAGTGAAAAAATGATGTTTATACTTTAGATATTAAAACAACTAAAAGTTAAAATGAACACTATATATTTGAAATTCACTTCTGAAGAAAATAACTTTGGGCTTACAAAATGTCCATCAGTGGTGCAGCTCTCAAAATTGTTTTGCTCACCCTGGCTGGTGTAGCTCAGTGGATTGAGCAGGGGCCCGCGAAGCAATGGGTTGCCAGTTCTATTCCCAGTCAGGGCACATGCCTGGGTTGCAGGCCAGGTCCCCAGGAGGGGACGCATGAGAGGCAACCACACAGTGATGTTTCTCTTCCACTCTTTCTCCTTCCCTTCTCCTCTCTCTAAAAATAAATAAATAAAATATTTTAAAAAATTGTTTTGCTATTTTCGGTCTTCACACAGTGCATGCCATAAAGTGGATTATGGTTCAGCTTTAGTTCATTCTCTTCCCTTCTTCAGGGGCTGAGAGAAGAAGAAGTCTGGTGTAGGAGCTTCTGCAATATCTTTTTTTTTTTTCTCCAAAAAGTAGAGGTAAGAAAAATGACGCCACATTCAAAACATGTATCTATTTTAAGGCTACTGTTAAAAACAGATTGGTAGGTATTTGAGGGGAGGGGAGGGGAGGGGAGGTGGGGGCTGGTTGAAAAAAGTGAAGGGACTGAACCAAACCAAAACAAAACAGAACTAAAAAACCCCACAGACACAGACAACAGTATGGCGATGACCAGAGGGAAAGAGGGGTGGGACCGAGAAGGGTAAAGAAGGAATAAAGGGCAACAGAAGGAGACTGCACTTTCGGTGGCGAATGTCCAACACAATAAACATGATAAGAGGTGACACCCCCCAAAAAATAAAATTTATTTATTAAAAATTTTATGTATATCCTTACATGTTTAAACTTCAGTCTCCTTCAAGGTCCTCTCCATTTGATGCAGTACACCTATGGAGCCATTTTTTCCACTGCTCAAAACAGTTTTTGAACTCATCAGTTTTTATGATTTTTACTGCTTCTGACCTTCTAGGTTTCACCTCTTCCACATCCACAAAAGGTTTCCCTTTGAAGACATTATTCATCCAGGGAAGCAAAAGATGCATTTATATAAGTGTGCATATACACACAAACCAAGGATTCTGAAATTAGACAATGTCTTATTAATATTATATTTTTATCTGTGTAGCTTCAGTATTTTGGAAATAACCATATACTTATACCTAACACATATCCTCCCCAAGTGATAATTGCTAATTTACATGATACTTTCTAATTTCTAAGCACTACCAGACCCGAAGGGAAAGTACAAACAACATTAGAAAAATTGAGGACACACTTTGCCTTTGTTGATCTTTCATTAAAATATGTAACTTTCAGAGCATGGGAGAACATACAACAATTACAGAACGTCCATTGTTTGCTAACTGGTTATAAATACTGTGCAGAAAATAGAATAGTGTTATAAGGGTCTTTGATAAGGAGGGACCTACAATTTCAAATGTCATTCAGAGAGCCTTCAGTAAGAAAATGAAATGTTCATTTCCTCTCATTTTATTAGTCGATTAAAAATCTTTGCTACCCCTAACACTGATTCTCTCCTATGCACAAAACTAAGAGGACAGCTGGATATTGGTAAACAATGACACTCCCACATCAAATTAATGATGCTTTGAGGTATGATAACATGCAACACACCTAACATTGTAGGGCAGTTACAGGTATGTGCAAAAATCACAAAAACAGTATAAGTAAATTATGCTGTGTATAACACATATTTATTAAGAAGACTAGAAAGAAAAGTATTTGCCATATAAAATGCTATGCACTAGATGAAATAAAATTTGAACATATGTCTTCTCTACAAGAGAGGACTTGAGATTAAAAGAAAGTCAAAATAATTAGCTGAAAATATGTTTTTGACTCAGCTAAAGTTTTTATATGTGCTTTACTTATACTTATTATATTTATTTGATTACTAATTTCTATTATCTAGGAGATTATGGACTTCTTATAGGTAAAGAACAGAGCCAGCATCATTTCTCAAATGATGAAAAATGATGCAGTGTAGATATTAAATTGATAGAAAAATAGAACAAATTTATATTAGTGATATCAGTAAAATCAGCCTTTAAAATATATATTTTTCACATTATGAAATGAAGAAATGATGAAAAGAAAAAAAATTCAAAGATACATTTTATTTATTATCTGTAAACTTCAATTTTGGATTGAGAAAACAGACGACTTGTAACCCCTGCATATATTACATAAATTCTTAAATGAATTATCCAAGTAGTAGGTTAATAAATTTTTGTTTAGAATTTATACTTCAGCACTATTGAGTCTTCAGGGGTTCTAACACAAAGATATTTGCCACAATTCCCTACTAAAAAAAAAGTTAAAGAAAAGATGATAACTGCCTAGCTTTGACTTGTGAGCGGAAATTGCTCTGACCACTCGGGACACCGAATGCAATTGCTGAAACATTAACCATAAGAAAGACAGCTGAGAAAATTACTAGAGTGGCCAGTCACAAAAGGTTTTTCCAGTCCATTAGACCACACCACACAGAGCCAGGACATAACAGACATTCTGAGATTCCTACAAAATATTAATATGTTCTTAAATTCAATCAAGCATTTCCACTAAAGACACAGACCGATTTCTTGCACCTTTTCCAGCTAATACCAAAGGTCTATTGAAGGAACAGTGAAAACACCAGGCAGCCCTGGGAAGCCCAGGGTTTCTGGCCTGGCACCAGCGACCAGAGCAGGCCACCCGGTGTGCCATTGGGATGCAAATGCCAGGAAGGCAGGCAGTGCCTGCCTTTGATCAAATAAAGGGTGGGGATTTGTGATAGAGCACAACAAAAAATGAAACACAGAATCAACACTAAAAAAACAGATCTTGGCGTGTTCAACAGCATTTGGCACCTCTAAATAAGAAATTTGAATTGATTTATTCAGCAGTGCCAAAGAAAAACAACACATACCAGTCATACCTGGATGTGCAGTGATGCTGACATAAAAAAAATAATAATCTCTATTTGTTCCTAATTCAAATAGCTTACTTTAGAAAGCCTTAAAAAAAGATATTAGAAAAAATTTTGAAAGATAAAATAATTTAAGTTGCATTGGTAATATTACCGAACAAGGGTCCGAGGGGGGGCAATACTTGGCCCACCGAGGGATGCCAAAAACTGCTACAGAAAACAGAGGCCCCCCTCAAGGACAATATATTAATATCTTTTGGGCTCTTCTGTCCGAGGCCAATTGGAAAGACATCTCTCAATGCCAGAGATTTGTGAAAAGGAAACAAAATGTTTATTTAATGCTATTCAGGCCTAATGCCTTCATTAAAATATCAAAGTCCTTTAGGGTATACACCTACACACACACACACACACACACACACACAGAGCTCCCTTCTCCCACTGTCCCAATTCCTGGTACTGTAAATCAGGAAAAGAGTACACGTCCATTTTTCAGGTCGCTGGCACTGTGGGCTGTGTCGCCAGTCCAGGCAGGATCTCCAAGTAATCCAAAGTCATGTGGCACCTTCCACTGGCAAGAGTTCTTTGTACCAAGTTCCAGTCAAAGTCTCTCCTGCTTTCCAGGCCACTTGGCCAAAGGGAGCACCCCAAAGCTGCACTCCACCAAAAGCGCGTCTTTCTTCTTCACCTGGCCGCAGGGATCTCCATTCCGGCAAAGCTGCGTGGTCTTTCCTTTCACCTGAGAAAAAGGGGGTCCTAACTCTGTTGAAACCGCTTGGCTCTCTCTACTGATGGCTACAGGGGTCTACATCTTTCCAAAACTGTGTGGCTCTCCCCCTCATCTGGCCAAGAGGGGGTCCTCACTCTGCTAAAGCCACATGGCTCTCTCGCAGGCCCTGTCTCAGAGGACCAGCCCCCAGTTCCAGCCTGGGTAGAAGCCACTCACTTCTCTCTGGCTCAAAACTTAGCCACAGCTATTTAACATATCTATGAAACCAGTTAAAGGTTATAGATATGTTAAATGACCATTGCAGAGGTTAGCTGCAAAACTGTTGCTATGCAAAACAGCTCTCAATGGCCCTGCTCCATTTGTCCCGTCCCCCAACTGACACCTGGGGGGAGGGGAGGAGGACATCCTAATATTTCCTCCAATATTCCTGTACACTTTGAGCTCTGGACACCGTTTCAAATCTTTTTGGGGGGCCTCCCTCCTTGGCTGCACCCTGTATCAGTAAGATGAATTTTAAAACACAAGAGGTAAGCAAATGAAAATAAAAATATATCAATTATTTCAAATGAAGCTTGATTGTTATAGTCTAGATAAATTACATAATGTTAATATTTTCAACAAGAAAAACCCTGAAATTAACCAGGATTACTATCTCAGAAGAAAACATATAATTTTATTTTCTAAATGTCTAAGATTATGTCTTCTGAACTTTATAATCTGTAATAAAATGAAACCCATGTAAAAATACAACTCGTGCATCTTCAGCTTTTGACTAAAGACTCAAAATAATACAATAAAAATACATTAAAATTTTTCTATTGAAAATGTAGGATAAAAAATTAGTGTAACAGGGTAAGTCACAGAAGAAATCACCAGAAAGCAAGGAACCACAATTGACACAGGGACCCCCAAATCCAGCACAGAGACTGCTCCCCCTCTTTTGGGGGAAAGATGGGAGACAAAAAGTGTGCTGAGGTGCCAGGTTAAAGAAGCCTGCCTTTTGCAAAGGGAGGGGCTTCCCCCAAAAGGGGAGTTGCCCCAGGCAAGAGGCTAATGTAAACACAGTGCAGTTGACAGCAGGAGGGACAGAAAGCCCCCAGATCGAAGCCAGTTGGGGTGACTGGCTTGGGACAGGCTACGCAGCACTTGTGTGAGCTGTGGGGGCCGGACGCCCCATGAAGAGTGACTGGAGACTTTTTCTCCTGCCCTGAAAAAGGGGCAACGTGAAGCATGGCCATTGGTTTAAAAGGTGGGCCCTTCGGTTGGCTCCAAGGATGCGTGGGATTCTGGGAGAAAAGACTTTTAAAACAAGAAGTGGGGAGAATCTGTCTCTAGATTTTGGCACTGGGTACTGGTTATTGGCTCTTTCTTGGTTTTTGGCTGGTGGCACATGGACTCTGGACTTTTATCTGCAGGTGCACTTGGACGTTCTGGGTCTCTGACCTTTGCTTCCTGCGTGGAAGGGAGTGCTTCTGGGACCGACTGATGCTGGGCCCATCATGGATGTGGGTCTCCTACGGTTGGAAGCCACTCCTGGAGGCAGGGCCCTGCGCTGGGACATGTGCTTTGCTGGGCTCCAGCCTCTGAGACGTCATGATCCAGGGCAGCAGCACATGTGTCTTGAACTCATCAGGGGAAACTTAGAGTATTGTACCCCAAATCCTGAAAGAGTTGCTGCAAGAAGGTGGAGACTCTGACCCACAAGTACATATCCCGGAAAGGGTGAAGGTCTGTTTGCATTGGAGATCTGGCTTAAGCTCCAAAAAAGACAGGTAAGGAAACGGGAAACTTGTGGGTGTGTTTTTGCCTTGTAATCTTTTGGGGGGGGGCAGGAGGAGTTCTGGGTCTTGTGGGAGAGAGAGGCTCAGAGCTGGAGTGTTCTCAGCCCTCCCCAAATTGGAACCCTGTTCATAAAATCCTGTTTTCTTCAACACAAATCTTTTGTTCATATATTCTGGGGAGAAGCGGCCAAATCCTATGTTGCATAGTTATATCATCACAAAAAAAGATGCTGAACAAGTTCTAGGCTTTTCTTTAGACTTTCTGTATGGATCTTCAGACTTTCCTTTGTGCTATTTGTTACAGATAATTTATTAGACAGAAATACTCTTCAACAAAGATTTCTGGGCTATCCCTTCATCAAGGCTTATGATCGTTTTTCTCGGTCCACTTGAAGTTAGGAAGCTGTGATTTGTTTTGGCCAGTGGTGTAACAGTTTCAGTGATGCTAGACATTTCTGGGCAGAAGCACCAAAAGCCACAGCACTATTTATCTTGTTCTTTTCTCCTACCATGTCGATCTTGGAAGCATAGTCAAGATGAAATAAGAATTGGTCTGTGTCCTTGAGGAAGGCAAATATGAAACAAAGCAACACATGTTGGAAAAGTAATAAAATGCATACTAAATTTTTCTTTTACCAAGCCACTGGAATTTTAAAGTAGTTTGGTACCTCCACTAAGTAAACCCGTCCCAATATAAACAGAAATAAGCAGTAAGAGAGGAGCTACTGCTTTTACAAATAGCTACAATGTAGAACATATTTTAAAATAAGACAATGAGCAGAAATTGAGAAAATCTATTATGGCATGGAAAAATAGCAATTAGAGCAAGAGTGAGAAAGAAAAGAGTAAAATGGTCACCTTTGATCACATGGAAGATGGATCACAGATGTGATGTCGCCTCTTGAATAACAAGTTGGAAAACACATACTAGTAGTGTGTGTGATTTGCTTTTGATACTAAAGATAAAGTCATAATAATTTTCAGGATTCATAATAGCAATGAAAGGGACAGAGTGTCCAAAAGTTTGGCAATTTGAAAAAGCACCTGTTTCTTATACCCAATTCCTAATATGTAAAATGAGGAAAACCTTGTGTCACAAAACATTTAAAGCATTATTGCACTTATCATGAAAGCAGTTACATGCATAAAATACTTATCCAAACCTCTGTACAGAGTAAGAGGTCTCAAACTGAAAGACTAACGGTGTGTCTGACAGTAAATCCTTTTGCTTGGACAAAAATACTGCAGGAAAAAGAGATTCATTATTTTTCCCACTCTAGAAATGTGGGCTCGGGGTACCTAAGATTAAATCTAAAGGGGGAGACATTGTGATGAGAAAGCAAAATTTATATAAATTTGAGAAGTGGATTATGAAAATTCTCACGAGTATTGCAATTGCTTTGGCATGATATCTGCAACCAAATAAGCATAGAGACAATTCAGTTGTAAAGAGTGCTATTCTGACCACTCTGCGTTAATGAAGAGGCTACGGATTTTTGAGACGTCTTTGGTGCTCCCCCACAATCTGCCGGCAGGAAGTAAGATGCATATATCTTTTCCCTACCAAGCTACTAAGGCCAAAAGAACAGTGCAAATGAGGGATCTCCCAGAAAGTGGAAACAGCAATTCTGGAGAATAATGGACATGCAAGCTTCTTCCAGGGAGTGGAGGAGTAAGATCTCATCAAGTATTCTCCTTCTCTCACAAATTCACAAAGCATCAGCCGGAGATTTTGGACTTGGAGCTCAACCTCATCGGTGAATAGGGATTTTTGCCTCAACCTCGGGCAAGAGCACAGTTCATGTGCAACGCAAATGAAACACTCACTGAATGGAGGGTTAGTCTGTGATAGTTTTCGAAGCCATGCTCATGGTCTGGTTTACTTTTCATTCATTCTTTTTTTTTTGGGGGGGGGACACATGATAAGATTGTGTTTTCCCAGTATCTTTAATAGATGCCTATTCATGGGATTCCTTTCAGTCAATGAAATTCGAGGAGATGTGATATGTGTCTTGGCTGGAGAGCTCTCCCAGGCACGCTGCGTTCCCTCCCTCTATTGTGATGTGATTGGAAGTGTATATTAAAGGGGAACATTCACCAACCTACATCTTGGATTGACTACCAAGAACAGAAGCCTTGGCCACTTGCACACAACAAGAGTATAAATGAAAATTATGCACTTATTTATGTAACATTACTGTGAATTGGTAGTGGCTCTATTCTATCCTAGCCAAAAGACAAATCTAGCCTTTAATAGATGCATAGAAAAAATGTGCTTTAGTTTTCTATTTAAGAAAAAATAATAATTAAAGTAAAAATGTATATTCTATGTCAAGGTGGTCAGTGATGTGGGCTTTGAAAGAATTCACAAAGAGAAGAAAGTGCAGAGAGTAAAGGTTTTTATTCATTCTCCAAGAGGGGAGGGGAGCTTAGTGTGGAGACATGCACAGCCCTGCAGGGGTGGGGTTCTGAGCTTCTATTAGGTGTTTGGGTGGTTGTACAGCAAGATGTCTCAGTTGGCCTCGTACAGGCTGCAGCTTGTTTCAATGTTATCTTTGGGTGAGGGGGTCCAGTAGTTGCAGTTTGTCATGTCCCCGTGTCCCATTTCCTAAATACTCGGAACCTCTGAACCTTCAGGGGCCTTCCAGTAATATTCTAGTTCTGAGGATAGAGGCTCCTAGAGCAAGAATCAGTCATGCTTTACGGAGTCCAGCCAGCTCTGGTGAAGACAGCCAGAAAGGGGGCTCTTGTCCTATTATTCTATCTAAATTGTTTTTTGCATAAATAGACTAGTGACCAAAGCAAAAGCATAATATCAGGCACATTAAATTGACCTTTTAGTTCAACTCATGAATTCACGTAATAAAATTGCATTAGCCAGCCTACTTCTCTGTGACCTTTTGCTATAGACCAGGACAAGTGCAGTGCACAGTTTAGTTAAGAAGTAACAGAAATACACGAAGACAAAAGTACGCAAAGTGCTATTGTGAGAAGGCAGAGGCCTGTTTCTATTTCTGACAACATAACAAAACAGCTCATCTGAAATTCCTCTGAAAAGAACCACACACTAAAATTGCGGGGTCAACTCTCTAAATGTGGTCTTAAATTACATGGGTTAGCTTGCAGGATAATAAGGAGAATCCTTAAAATGAAACAGAGTGTAAGTTTCGAATGCATAGTTTCTTGATGTGGCGCCTAAAGAATTTGCCTGTGTTAAATTTCTTTAATCCTTGTGTGTTGGGGGCAGGGGATGCGGGGCAGAAGGTGCAGCCTTGAGCTAACCCTTGGAATTTTGTAACCGAGATGGGAATTGTAAGAAATAATTATAAGAACTATACCCCTCAATTAAGGACTAGTCTTGGGAAAGGAAGCTTGCCTGTCTTTTCCATTCAGTGTCAGAAAACAAAATTCACCTCAGAAGTCAAGTCACTGAGCAGACACCTCCGCTCATAATCTTGTAATTGAGGAATTAAAGTGTATGCTAGTGATGAGGTTTATGTACCTGGCAGAAGTCACAGAAATGCTTTTAACTAAAATGTTAAGCAACTTGTGATACAAGGATCCATCTAAGCAAAAGTCAATAGGATAAATAAATGCATGTGCAAAAATAAATAAAATAAAAAACATAAACAGGCTATCCAAGGAATAGAATATGCATTTTTTAAATATTTAAATTTATAAGAGAATAAAATAAAAATAGAAGAGTGTCAAAGAAATGACCTATAGATTTAGAAGAGAACCAAATTGAAATTAAGCGTGCGACACTGGACTACATAGCAAATCACCTGTAATTCCCTAGAGACTTGGTCAAATAATGCAGAAACTTTACAGAAATATTAAGAGATGGACAATACAAAGAAAAGTTATGGAATATGTACGATATAATGAAAGTTTCATCAAGAGAAGTGAAACAGTATTTAAATTGATAAAGTGAATCACATTCCAGGTAAAATGAAAATGCATTTTCTGACTAGAAAAAAAATTCGGTGGTGTCTTAAATTAAATCATAGTAGAGGATAAATTAAACCTTTAAATTATGATTTGCCAAAGCTATGATTTAGATGCAGAGGAAGAGACAAGGAGAATTAACCAGATAGCAGAACTTGGGGCAAAACCAACAAAAAACTGTTCCCCTTCCAGAATGTATAGTGAAACTTTGAATCGACTTCGGGGTGGCTACTTTAGGTATTATTTAGAGAGAAAATCTGACCACCAAATGTCAGTGCATCTGATTTATGCATAAACTTCCCAGATTATTGCCCACAACCCATCCATAAGCATCAAACTCTTTTCTGTACCTGTCCCAGAACTAGCACTGTGTCACCTCCCTCATGTCCCCTTATCTACAGCCAATTCCAATGTAAGGTATTTTGAAACAACTTATATTTTTCTTCTTCAAACACACACACACACACACACACACACACATATATTGTGTGTATATAGTATAGTATATATAGCATACTATGTACTATATATGTGTATCATGCATACCATACATATAGTATATATAGTCTACAGATAGTATATGTAGTATAGTGTGTGTGTGTATATATATATATATAGTGTGTATATATATATATATATATACACACACACACACACACACACACACACTGTGGACTGGCTTTATTTCTGGCTCACACATGTCTCCATAAACTCTTTCCTTCAGGAAGAGTTTTGGCCTCAGAGGTGATTATTTACCACTTCAGATTCAGGAAGCACAGTGAGTGTGTTGGGTAATAATAAAAGTAAAGCAGCATCTAGACATCATCATAATTAAGTTACAGAAGCACAAATGAAATAAAATCTCAAAAAGGTATGTAAACTTTTAAAAAGACTTTATCCATTTAGTCTTAGAGAGAGGAGAAGGGGTGAGAAGGGGACAGAGAGAAAGATGGATGTGAGAGAAACACCCACTGTCTGCCTCTCACAGACCCCTGACCCCGGGACCAAACCTCCGCAAGTCAGGCATATTCTCTGACCGGGAATCCAACCCACAACCTTCCACTTTTGTGGGATGACGCCCGAACAATTCTGCCACATTGGTCAGGGCAGGTATGTAAAATTCTTAAAAAATACATATCACCTCCAAAAAATATGACAAACTTGGCTGATACCTTATTTAACAGCAAGAAGGATAAGGAGCTAGAACGCAATAAAAAAAATCTTCAAATTCCAGGAAAAAAACCCTGCTAGCTCACATTTCTATATCAGAATAAACTTTAAGAGGGAATGTAAACTAATGTTAATGCCAAAATAGAAAGTATAGCAGGTGTAGCCCTTGGCAGACCTCCATTTGAAGAACTAATAAAAGGTATGTATGCAGACAAAGAAAAAAGAGCATATGTAACTCCTAAGGAGTAAATGTGTCTTCAAAGGTAGCTGAGAGGTGCATGAATAGAAGATCAGGATAGCCAAGTGGAAGGAAAATGAGGGACAGAGTAGGCAGATGGATGGGGGGCTACCCTGTGCTACAGGAATGAGGTCGGAGGGCAGACTCAGAGGATATTCAAAAGCTACGTAGCAGCCACGTTACAATGTCTTACCTGGTAACTCACAAAAGTGTGTTCTTATTAACCAGGTAATGGGGTGGTAGACAACACCTAAGTAAATTTAGACTGGATTACCAAAATAAAGATACTGTTGCAGTTTTGTGGTTATATTGTAAAGAGAGACAAAAATATAATAAAACCAAGAACTTTTGCACAAGCCCTAAATGAGAAAAATGGAAAAGTGAATGAAAAATTTCTGAAGTTGGAAAAACAAAATTTTGTGAATGAATTTGTAGAAAGAGAAAGAAAAATATATGTTTTTTTCTTTTTTTAAGCCCGAGGGTGTGGGAGGATATCAGTCAAATTTATCACTGGAGGACTTCACCAAAGGGGAGAAAATGTGGGATGATAAATAGAAATGGGGAAAATGCTTAACTGTTTTAAAGGATAAGTATACAAAGAATAATGACACAATTCTTCAATCTCCACTATAAAAAATGACAAGTACAAGTTCTTATTCCATAGGATGAAGGACTAATTGTTTTATGTAAAAAGTTGAATGAGACCAACAGAAAGTGAATCTGAATAATAAATGATGGTTCCACAAAGTGATGCCGTATTGGATTTGCATATTTGTTAAAAATATCAAGAGAACAGTTTCCTACTCTTTGTTACATACAATCATGACAAATTCCAAACTTAGTGATGATATTTTTATGTTATTTTTTATTGATTTCCACATTTTAAGTATGATAAACTATATTCCATCTTTTGAGGAAAAATTTAAAAGACTATTTTCTTCTGTGTAGCTGATCAATGGAAAGAAACTTTTAAAATAATTTACCTAGAATTATTGCAAAGAATTTAAACATGCATACCACCAGGAGAAATACCAGGTAGTGTTTTGGTGACTGTGTATGTACCTTGGTTACCACTTTTATGCAAAGCCCAGAGGTACCGATTCCATGTCCTAGGCAGTGACAACAGAAATAAAACCTGTTTAGTTTGTCACCTTCCTCAGATGGAACCTCTATCTTACAGGCCTTGAGTGATGCTCAAATGTCTACAAATACCTTGTAAAGGAGGTCTCCAGCTCTGGTTCAATTCGGTTGGGGTCATTCTTATTGGAGGTATACCGATTGCCAAGCAAAATCTATTTTTTCTTGTGACCATATTCACATCTAAAAACTGTGTGGCAGTACTATGTAGGGAAATGACACACAGGTTATGTAACTGTGAACTCTTATAGTAGATGCTGTGGTTTCCAATCCACACCCCCTTCCGGAGTCAGTTTTCCATGCTCTATAATGTTGTGTGATAGCAACTCAGGTTTACTTCTTCTTCTTAGAAGTAGTATGGCCAGATGGGAGCTGCTTTATCCAGGCCTCCCATCCTGATGAACTGGCATAAGGACACCAAAGGCCAGGTCAGGCCAGCCAGCCCCTTCTTGCCTCTAGGGAGAAAAACTATTCTAATCTGTGCTCCAGGATTTGTCTGTTTGGACAGCTGAGAATACATTCTTGCTTAGCTGTTTTTTTTATGCTTCCCTGCTTCTTCAATTTCCCTTTCTCCCCAAAACATTCCCCAAATAATTCTGGATCAAAAATTTTCCCACCTCAGGATCTGCTCCTGGAGAGTGACTGACCTAAGTCAGCAACTTTTCTTTTCTCAAGGTGGGCAGACCCATCAACATTATTATTTTAATTACAAGTCCCACAGCGGAACAGGCCAGAGCCTTCTGGGTTAAAACTCTTTGTATTTTCTTACTCATCTTCTTGCACAGGAAGTTAGATTTTTTCAGAGTGCTGGCATTTCTTTAGGGAATTAAGAGTAGGCATTGATGAAGAAAGCTTAGATCCGTGAAAATTCAACAGGAGAGGCAGGAGAATAATGGGAACAGAATATTCTTTGGATGATTTGCTACAAAACAAAAAAAAATGGTAAATGGAGGAAGATGTTGGGTTAAGGATACTTCTTGTTCATTTGTTTTTTGTTCGTATATTGCAGAGAAACAGAGTATTGTGTTTTCTAATGTTGATATAAATCGCTATTCATGAAGAGATGGGAAACTTGCAAATAAGAATTCTCGGTGTAAGGGCACCAGTAGGATTCAATGCACATATGAAAGCTTGGCATTGGATGGAAACATTTCTTTTTTTCCCAATTTTTAAATTTAATTATTTTTCAAGTACAGTTTTCTGTCTATTATTCCCATCCCATCCCACCCCCATGCTCCCCCCTCCCTCCCATTTCCACCCTTCTCAGTTGTTGTCCATGTATCCTTTATATATGTTCCTCTAAATCCCTCCCCTATTTCCCCTGAAATTCCCTCCCCTCTTCCCTCTGGTCACTGTCAGCCTGTTCTCTATTTCAGTGTCTTTGGTTATATTTTGCTTGCTTGTTTGCTTTGTTGTTTAGCTTCCTGTTAAAGGTGAGATCATATGGCATTTGTCCTTCAACACCTGGCTTATTTCACTCAGCATAATGCTTTCCAGTTCTGGATGGAAACATTTCTAATTTATTCATTGTAATAGGGGAAAAAGAATAAAGACATTTGGCACTGCGAAGATATGGGAAATCTTTTCTGATTGTTCAGCGGTATGAAAAGCAAAAATGTCAGCTGACCGAGGACTGGGAAGAAGGCTTAGAGAATTAGTTGCACAGAAATGCAGGAAAAATGAATCAGTATAAAACATACAGGGATGCCCACAAGGAGAGTTATATTGATCAATGGCAGGTAAGAATGAAAGTGTGTGTGTGTGTGTGTGTGTGTGTGCAAGTGTGTATGTCCCCAGCTATATCCACATGCTGCACTGCAGACAGAATGTTTACTTCGAGTGTGAGTGTTACTCCCACCCCCAACTCTCAGAAGTGTGACCAAGGGGGAGAGAGCAAACTCGATGATACACGCAAGAGGGTAATTACGAGTGTAGACAACTAGGCCTAGACCCACAGGTAGAGAAGTTAGGATGTGAGCAGCTGATGAAAATGAAAAGGTGGGTAGCGGTAGGTCATACAGAAGTCTATAAAAATTGAGATACAAAATATTTGAATGATAGAATGACAAAGATAGAAGATGCTGGTTATAAAAGAGGATAATTGAAATTGAGATTCCAGAGGTGGTTCAATTATTTTTAATAAAAAATCCAGGTGTGGCAATTGGAAGGTCTGAGGTGGGCCTGGAAGACAAGTTCATTAGTGGGAAGGAAGTCAAGAAACTATGGAGAGTAGATAATATATTTATACTGAGTGATCACAATTGAGTAAATACGTAACTAGTGAAATACAATAAAATGCAGTAAAACCTTGACTCAATGAGGGGAATTTCAGAAGGAAGTAGATGACTGTGAACAGAGAGGAATCATGATCTAATGTAAAGCCATACAAATCCAAGTCCTTGTTTATTTTGAGAGTCTAGATGCTAAAACATCTGGAGGAGGTAGAGTTGTTTGTAGGGTCTGAGCTAAACGAGAAAGTTAGGTTACCTAACATGAAGAGAGGGGGTCTCATGCAAATAGGGAGTAAGTCCTGTTGGCCATGCAAATGTAGGCAGCTATGCGAATTATAGTCTCCTTTATGAGACTGGACTTTAAGGCAGGAAATTTGAGATTGTAAGTAAAAAGAAATGAAAGAAGTCTCAGAAGGAACACAAGGAGCTCTTTAGATCCTACATTAACCCTGCTATCTTGCTAATTGTGGGAAGGCAAGAAATAGCCTTTTGAGTTAACAACCAGACGAAGGCAGCACTGAGGCCGAGGGACAGCGCATGTCACCCTGAGATTATTTAGCAGAGCGAAGCCTAGCAACAAATCTTTCGTACACAAGGAACATATGTCATATAGCATTGGCCAGTGTATTATTATTACCAACATAATAACAATCTTGTATATTTACCGATTTAGTATTTCAGAGATGTCCTCATGCCATAAACATGTCTTAAGTGGGTAAAAACCAAACAACTGAAAATGCAAAAAATATTTGAAAATTATTAAACATTTAGAAATGAAGAACTGAGATTATCAAATGTATTTTATTGTTTATGAAAGTATTTTTGTATTAACTTTTACTCCTTACTCTTCTTAAACATCTGGGCAATTTTAAAGCAAGCATTTATTTCATTTTATTTCTTTGAAGAAATTCAGAAGTATTATGAAGATAATTATTTACTTAGTGTAAATACATCAAAAAGGTATTCTGTTTAACAAATAAACATGTGATTTTTTAAAGTAGTTGAAATTTTTAATATTTATTAAATATATATATGGAAGTGTAGCAAAAGAGAAAGCAATAAAAGTTTGGCCAAATCCACAATTTATATGAAAGTCATTCAAATGCCTTGCTGTAAAAATAATTGAGTCAGAAATACCATAGCAGACTGTCCTTTCTAGAACAGAAACAGTTACTATTTTGACCGTAATAAGAATGTGACACTTTATCTGCAGATATTATAGCTCTTCTATTCACAGGTTTTCTTGGAAACAGAAGAGTAGAAATGCACAAATATTTTATAAAGTGTAAAACCTAAGGTAAAATAAAACTTGGAGGCGAGAAGAGTCAAAATGAAGTTTCGATGTAAATAAAATATTAATTAGAATTACCATTTATTATATTAGCATTATTGCTTTTGCTATGTAAATAATGTAATAAGTAGGATGACTTTAACATGTCTAGCAAGAGATGGTTGAGTAAACATGAAGTCAGTATTTTAAGAATAATGAATATGCCATATTTTCCTATTCAGAACATTTTCAATTGTATATCTTTTAACAAACATTGCAATATTGGGTACAGGAACCAAAACATACTCCTCTTACCTTAATTCAGTTTGGGAGTGCACTTCAGCTAATTTGAATATATGAGAATGTTCAAGGATCAAGAAGAAATGCTGATTTTTCAAACACGTTTCTTATTTTACTATGTTTTTATTTTATAATAACACATTATGGAAAGCATGCATAATACTCCAATCTTACTATTGTTATAATAATAAATCATTTCCAAAATAGAAATATACAATATTTGGTTCTTGTATATATTAATGTTATAAAATATAAGGCTTATTAAGTTGTTTTAAAAATCATTTCAGAGGCTGATCTCATATTTTTAAAAGTCTGTGTACTGCAAAGTTCACGGACTCAAGAATTATTGACATACATACCTATAACACCCCAACACACATGGGGACTTGGGTGATTTTTATATTTTATATTGTAAATTCTTTGAGTTCCTATGCTTTTGAAAAGTTATTTGTAAGAGTTCCATTAGTTCAAACCATGCCAAATTATATCTCATACGCTTGAGCCCTATTTTTTGCTTTGTGAGCTACCAAATTAGGCAGATTATTACCCTTAGAATATACTTTTCCAAATCAGGGATAATAACGATGCCTCCATCACTTGTGTATTGAGATAATTTAAAGACAGCTTGGAGATGGCTTATGGGATAGAGATACAAAAGAATGTTTTAATAATTACACTAGGCAATAGAAGTTCCCAAAATAGGCTTTTGCCTTCTCCTGAGTTGCCTGGACTCCTCTAAAAAGCATTATTAAATGCTTATAAACAGGCCTTTAAGTTTTATGTAAACTTTATTGTCATCACGAAGCAATAACCCACATTCTCAGGGTCTGTATCAAGTTGTTCTGAGTTCTAACCCTAAATTAAAAGAAAACTTCCACAATATCGGGAACTCTTGATATCCTGCAAATTAAAGAGGAGGGTGTCCTCGAATTCCTTGCGCCAGAACCTACTTAGGTGGCACGAACCCAGAAAGCCTGGCCGATGTCAGGGTCACATCGTCCAGGGACACAGGGCAGCAAGCTGTGTTGGAGACTGCTGCCGCCCGCGGAGACACCCCTACTGCTGGCCGCTTCACGTCTGGGACTTCCACCAGCCAGGTCCAGGAAGCTTTCTGGGAGCCAGGATTTCTGATGATTACTGATGTTAGGGCCTGCCACCAGCCTGTCACCAAGGCGCCTTATGCGGACACGACCACGATTGTTCTGCGTCATAGAGGCTCCTCAGCCCTATGTGGACTTGCCAAGCTGGAGGCCGCATCGCGGGATGGATCTGTGGTGGTGGACGCTGGCCTGGGAGGTTCCTCCCAGGTGCGGCCTGGCCTCCCACCAGCGCCCACAGGGGGTCCCTACTGCCACAGAGATCCAAGGAGACTGAAAAGGAAGAGCTGGCCCCAAACAAGGACACAGGTCAGGGTGCCTCACCCGCTCCAGCGAGCTCTCTGCTGCTCAGCCTGCGGTTACAACCTGATCTGAAGGTGCACGCACACCTTTCTTACCTGGCCTGCAGCTCCCTGCTGAAGACCAGTCTCCGTGCCCCAGTGCCCGGGCCACCGAATGGGTAAGGACACCCACTGGTCTGAAGCTGTTCCTCTACGGGCTTGGAAGCAGAAAATGGAAATACGCTTGATAGAACATCAAGTGAAAACTAAACAAATAGCTTCTGTGTTTGCTGTAGTGCCGTGAGATTCCTCAGTCCAGGCCCATGGGTTTTCACAAGCTTGGGGTTTTGGGACCAGCCCTTGGGCAGCAGTCCTAGAAGTGGTGGCCATAGACGTGTGGTCCAAACGCTGGGCTCCTTAGAAAAGAAGCTGGGGGTTGGGGTTCTCTTCAGATCGCATGGCGCTGTGCAGAGGGAGGGGCTTACCGTGACACTCAGCCTTTCCTACCCGGTTTGCTGTCGGCATTTTTATTTTCTCATTGTGCAGGATTTATTCATTTAGTTTCCAGAATCCTCTCAAGGGAAGGGCTATGTCACCATATTGGTCCCTCCTTTGCCCCCACCCCCCCTTTTTAAACAGATAATTCGCCATCCTGATTTTATCTGCAAAATTGTAGGTGTTTGTTTATTTTTTAAAATATTCTTGCCACTAAAGACACATCTGACAAATACGTGATCCTTAGGTCACCTAGAACAGTTACTTTCAACCTTTTTTATCTCATGGCATACATAATACCTAAATCCTGTGACACACCAAAAAATACATACATTTTGCCAATCCGACAAAAATAGGTATAATTTTCATTGATGATAATAATAGTAATAATCATAATTTCCTACTATTTTTTCTCTTAAGTAACCTTTTAAAAATTAGGTGCCTATACTTGTATATAAGGATTTCTGGTACCACAAACTAACCAATCAGATGCAACCTTATTATGCAACATGACCAATAAGGTGCATCTCTATTACATGATGTGTATCGGTTCACAGGGGCAGCCACACTGGCGCGGGGCAAGAATTTTTGAAACGTGCAACACGTGACTATTTACTCAGAGGCACTGACCTCTTTTCTCTGAGACTGTCAAATGAAAAAATGACAACAGTGTGAACGAATCACAGCCTGGTGTGAACGAATAAAACTCATGCCTATTATTTTTGTCTAATAGCCAAAAAATATTTTTGGTATGCCGCAGATTTTAGTGATTCATTTGTGTATTCCATATGAGATGAAAAAATGTTGAAACTTGCTGAACTATGTATTTATGGTTCATGACAGGACATTCACACCAGATGATATTATGCTCTCTGTGCTTATTCTTTTCATCTGACAGACAAAGAGAAAAAAAGGTCAGTGTCCAAGACTAAATAGTCAGGTGTTGCATGTTTTAATAATTCTGGCAGCACACTGGTTGAAAATCTCTGCCCTAGAACAAACTCTGTTTAGGAAAGTAATATCAAGGTTAAAAATCACATGAATAATAAAAATTTTGTTCTGTGTGTGGTTGAACCTTTTCCCTAGGACTGTAATTACTTTTTGGTATTGTACTCTGTCCTTAATAAAGGTTTTCCTAAAAGTTCATAACTCTCTGTTTAATACACTCTTATCTACAAATCAAATTCTTTTAGATCACTGTGCTTTTTTATGATGTCTGAGAAAAAATATGAGAACTGGGTAAGTATTTGATACCAAAAGTAACTTAAGTCCTTAGCTATACATAGAAACGTATTACATATAAACCAATTAACTAAGTAACAAGGCACCTGCAAAATGATGTTTGCAATCTATGTCACTGAGCCCCCAAAGTTAAAGGATGCACATTTTTTCTTATGTCTTTCAATTTGTAAAAATAATCTTAAGCATGTATCATATTAGAAATCACTGTTTTAAGCTGTCATATAGCCGTCTGGGAGATGAAGCAATAAGAAAGCCTCTGTTAATTCAAACATTTTCCTGATAATCTTATAGATCCTTAAATGCATTTCAGAGAAAATCCGAGTGCATTAAAAAATCTTCATTATTCTGAAAAAGGGAAAATAAAACCAGAACCCCATAAAAAATTAAGTAAAATTCCAAGAGTTGGCAAGAATAGTAATATCTTTTCTCCCCCCCCTTTTTTGAGTAAAGTTTGTTCTAAAGGAAATCAAAACAGAAACATATACATATGGATTTTAGAGCTGAAAAAACCTGTTCAAATGCCTATTTTGACATTAAATAGCTGTGTACTTAGATTCATTCTTTGAGTCTTTGTTTTTCATGAGTGAAGTGAGTAAAATCTCTACCAAGTCAAAGATGATTGTTTTAATTTGTATTAAATTGCATTGTGCTATTTTTAATACCCAAGCATATATCCTTTAGGATACTTCATTTGTAAAAGTCTATTAATACAATCTTGACTGAGATAAATACACTACTTGATCTAAATTTTTACTGTCTCTTGAAGGTTACAGGTTGTAAGATTTTTGTTATAAAATTATCTACCACTATTTTATTTAACTACAAGTTTTGGGACTTAACTTCGACTTTTTATTGCATAAATAAATTGGATTATTTCATAATGTATATTATTCATCTTCTAAGCAAGTGTATTGGTACCAGGCTAAATATCATCTTCATTTTATGACGAGAAAACTATGACTTTGAGAGTATAAGCATAATATCCTGGTTTTCTCAAAGTAAAAATATCACCAAAGCTAAACTCAAAGAACATTGAATTGTGCTCCAAGAGAGGACATGTCACTCTTCACAGACAGTTAATTACCTATTCACGTAGTCGACTTGACCAGGAAAACAAAGGGTGTGCCGTCAAGTCACCTCCATTTGTGTAAGTGGAAAATTGAACTACTTTGGATTTAAATACACTTAAGCAAGAAGATAGAGTATTTTTTGTTATAAAGCTTTTCAAAAGTCTTTATTGTTCCCCGCGTCTGAGTTTAAATTTGATGTGGACGGTCGCCTTTTGTTAACTGAAGCATTTCCTATTAGCGTTGTAATTGCATCAACCACCCACACTGGATCTGTTATTTTGTACTTACTACTTCCATAGGGACTTCAATTAAAATGAGGACCTAACTTACACTACCTCAAAGGAGTTTTCAGAACATGACATTCAGACATTGGAAATTGAAGCTGCATTCTTTTTAGTGCTGTAACCATATCGGATATATGTACGTCTCTTGTCTTTCAAGCCTGAAATTAATATTTTAAAATGTGCATTTCAACTAAGATAAGCATTGAGTCCCAAAAAGAGTTTGCTTCAGTGAAGAATAGCTTAGCCATGGGCATTGCTTTTAATCTTTAATAGAATTCAGATTACCCTCAATTTAAAATGCAAAGCCTTTATTTCATAAATTGAATTTAAAGGTGATTGAAAATAATTACAACTCTTTAAAAAGTAGGTCACTTGGAAAAGTCAAATCTAAGCATTCCTCCTAAATTACTGTAGTGCTTTTATTTGATTTTGAATAGAAACTATTTTTTATTTTAAGCATCCAATGTTTTGTTGTCATTTCTGAAAACTAGAATGATTGGTGTGAATAATTCAATATTGTCTTTATTTTAAAAATAGATTCTGAATTTTTTATTTTTAGGTCAAGAAGCACATCTTTAATATTTTTTTAAACTAAAACCCTTACAGAATGCATGCATTACAAAAGATCTAAATTCACTATTCTAATATTAACTGTAAGATACAAGAAAAGGGAGAAATTAAAAACAAAAGAAAGATAAAAAATAAAACCAGAGCAAAAAATCAATAAAATTAGAAACAGATATCAATAGAAAAAGTTAATGATATGAAAAGTCTATTCTCACCCTGGCTGGCATAGCTCAGTGGATTGAGTGAGGGCTGCAAACCAAAGGGTCTTCTCTGGTTCAATTCCCAGTCAGAGCACAGGCCTGGGTTGTGGGCCAGGTTTCCAGTAGGGGTCACATAAGAAGCAACCACACACTGATGTTTCTCTCTTTCTCCCTCCTTCCCCTCTCTAAAAATAAATATATATATAAAAAGAAAAGTCTCTTCTCTGAAAAGATGACTACAATTCAAAAGTCTCTGGCCTGACTACCCAAGAGAAAAGAGAGGAAACACAAAATTACTAATAACAGCAATGGAAGTGTGGCCAACATTATTAATTCCATGAATATTAAAATATGAAAATTTTATGAATGATTTCATGCCCGCAAGTTTGACAATCCAGGTAAATGGACAAATTCCTTGAAAGACACAATCTAACTGAATTCATGAGGATAAATAATCATACAAGCTTATGTATTAAAGAAATTGAATCAGCAATAACCTTTACAACAGAAAGCATCAGATCCAGGTGGGTTCACTGGTGAATTCTACCAAACACTTAAGGAAGAAATTTAGTTCTCAATCTCTTTCAGAGAAAAAAAAAGGCAGATGAAATATTTTTTTACCTCATCCTTTGAGGTCAAATTTACTTTAATACTGAAACTAGACAAATACAAGAAAACTACAGACTTTCACCTCTCATAAACAATATAGAAAATCTTTTAAAAAATGTTAGCAAATCTAACCTGACAATGTACAAAAATAACTATTCAACACCAGCAAGCAGGATTTATTATAGGTATGCCGGATGGTTTGACATTTAACAACCACATAATGTGATTCATTATTTCAACAGCCTCAAAAGCAAAATGTCATAGGATCATATTTGTAGATGCATTAAAAGTATCATACGTCACTGAAGGACTGCAAATTAAAGCAGTGAGGTAATATTATGCGCCTATAGAATGACTGAAGTCCAAAATACTGCATAAGAAATGCCAGCCTGGGTGGGAGCAACGGGAACTCGCATTCACTGCTGGCAGGAAAGAAGCCACTTTGGAAAATAAAAACTGCTGTTTTTTGGTTTTTTTGTTTTTTTTTTTTGTTTTTAAATAGCATGCTCCTAGGACATTATCCACTCTTCAGGCTTCCAAAGGAGTTGAAAGCTTATATTCACACAAAAGCCCTTGAACACAGGAACTCTAGTGAACACTAGAACAACGGTCAATTTTAGTTCAAAGTAAAGTATCCACACGGGTTTATCAATTGAAACAAATGTACCCTACAGATGCAAGATGTAACAACTAGAGAACGCTATGCGCCAGGGTTGTGTGGAAGAGTAGATGAGAATTCTCTGTACTTGATGCTACTTATAACCTGTCTGTTGTTTTCTTTGTTTTATATGCTAGATTTCTCTTGGGTTTTTGATGAAAAGTCAGTGCCATCTGCAGATAAAGTCAGTTTCATCCCTTATTTTCTATCTGCATGTATTTTCATTTCCTTGTATTATTATTGACTGGCTAGATGCCTTGTGCTCGTGTTGAATAGAGTTGATAAGAATAAACATCTTTGTCTTATTCCCGGTTTTGGGGGGGAAACATTCACTTTCACCATCAACTATGACATTAGCTATAGGTTTTTCATAGCAGTCCTTCAGCTGTTGAGAAAGTTCGGTTCTGTTTGTATTTCGCAGAAGCTTTTAACAGGGAGACTTGCTGCATTTGTCAAATGCTTTTCCTGCATTTATTGAAATGGTAAGTTTTTTGGTTTGTTGGCTTGTTTGTTGTTATGATTTTGTTTTGCCCTTTCTCCAACTATTATATTGTGTATGCTGATTTACTAGCCTGACAAACTTTCCTTGGATACACCTCACTTGATCATGCCATGGTGTATCTAGGTTCCTTTGTGTTGCTGGCTTCGGTTTGGTCTTTTTTTATGAATTTTTGGTATATGTTTATGGTGCATATTGGTGTCTTGTTAAATATAGTTTATTGATTATGCTCTTACAGTTCTCCCACTTCTTTCTCCCCTGTACCCCCCCTCCCATCACCATTCCCCCACCTTAGATCATGTCCACGGGTTGTAAACGCAAGTTCCTTGGCTTCTCCATTCTCCATAATACCCTTAACCTTCCCCTGTCTATTTTGTGCCTGCCACGTACGCTGCTTATTCCCTGGGTCTGGACGCCTTCATCTCACATCCATGCCGAAGTCGTCCTGGCCTAACAAAATGAACTGGGCAGTTGGTATAGGACTGGGATAGTTTTTCCACCTTAAATCTCTGAGAGAGTTACCCTGCTTTCTTTTGTGGAAGGATTCTTTATTATTAACTCAATTGTGTTACCTGGTATATATCTACTTACAAATTCTATGTGTTCTTGATTCAATTTTGGAAATTTCTGTCTAGGAATTTGTTGTTTTTAATCTAATTTATCTTATTGGTATAAAGCTGTTTGTAAGATTTCCTTTTGGTTTAACTGTAGGATATATAACAGATACATTTGTCTTTAAATCCTATGATAACTGAATTCCGACAGCCTTGTAGATTGAATATATGTCTCCCTCACGTTGCTAGTAGAGACATTCAGAATCAATACAGTACGTGGAAAGAAGCTACTTTTAATATGATATGTGACAATAAAGTTGTTCGACTTCAAATGGTTCTTTTTTCCTTGTTATTGAATTAATTGGGGTGACACTGGTTAACACATTGTACAAGTTTCAGGTGTACAATGCCACAATTCCTCCACCCCTGAATAGCTGTTGGCCTGCTCTCTTTCCGCGAGTCTGGCTCTATTCTGTTTATTCGTTCATTTTGCTCATTAGGTCCCACAGATGAGTAAAATCATGTGGTACTTGGCTTTCTCTGGCTTGTTTCATTTAGAATGATGCTCTTCAAATAATTCAAAGAAGATTTATTTCTATTCTTATTTCCTCTCATTTTCTCTATTTTGAAAGAAATACAAATAACCTCTTTACTAATCCAGTTGCACTTAAACTTTTAATCCACCAAAAATAAACCAAGTGAATAAGAAAAAATGAGAAAAAAAACCCAAATCTCTGATCTGTATGAGTTTCTCATTCTAGAAAACTGTCTCATTATTTTTAATGGTTATTATGATTTTAGTGATAATTCACATTCAGTGAATCTGTTACCTTACAGAGTATGAGGCACTTTGTAGATGTGATGAACTTTAGGAGATTGTCTGGGTGCACGTTATGGAGTCACAAGTGTCCTTAGAGGCAAAAGAGACAGAAAGGAGAGAGGGGGGGAATGGGATGCCATAAGAGACTGGCCCAGGAGATGAGTGTGGCTGGCTTTGATGATGCAGAGGCTGCAAGTGAGGAATCAGGCAGTCTCTGTGTGGGAGGTGGAGGACGCAGGGCAACGGACTCAGTCCTGCAAACACCTGCAGGTTAACCATGAGGTTTTTTTGGTGCTGCGGCTTATGAAGGTGCACAATAATAAATTTGTATTGTATTCAGCCACTAAGTTTATGGTATTTTTTTCACACCAGCAATAAAAACATTAACATAACATGAGCAAATATGGTAAATACGAACCACCAGAGATTTACAAACCAAACAGGGTGACACATTTGAATGGATTGTGAATTTTGGCAGCAGTCAGCACCATTAGAAATGGCAATTTTAACGTGGTCGAATGAAGCAGAAGTTGGGAAATTATTAACATTCAAATGTATTTGAGTTAATCCACTCAGGTATATAAAATCACCAGTTTATATTTATTCATCATTGTTGCAGTGAAAGCAGAAATAAACACTACTTCAAAGCAGGGTTTTATATCCCTATTTATACCTAATGTCTCTGTCTTATTTACTTATTGTTAGAGAGAGGGGAAGGGAAGGAGAAAGAGAAACATAAATGTGTGGTTGCATCTCGTGCGCCCCCTACTGGGGACTTGGCCTGCACCCCAGCTGCGAATTGACCCAGCAACTCCTTGGTTCACAGGCCCACACTCAGTCCACTGAGGTATATCAGCCAGGGCTATACCTAATTTTTAAAAGTGATTATTGTTAATGATAAATTCTAGTCAGAATATTAAATACGTATCAAGTAAAAAAATCTATAATTAATTGTGATGTTTATTATATATTTTAAAAAGTGTTATATACCCTGTTAGAATGCTTTTTTATCCAAACAGATCTCATTGCTATATTTTTAAGAATTTTGTGATATATAAACTATGCAATTACTTTTCAAGTATTACCGAATTTAACCTTTGCAAAAGCACTATGATACATATCACATGATCCCCATTTTAGATGCAAAAAATCAGAGATAGAATGCTTTAGTGGCCTTTCTAAAGCCCCATAGATATTTCTTGCACCTTTATTATGCTCCAGATGATTTCTATCGCCGATATTTCTTGCACTGTTAATATGCTAATATGCTCCAGGTGATTTCTATCAGCTAGTTTCTGCACCCCTGATATTGAAGGCTTTTTTACCTTTGCTAAGCCTCAGAGTAATGACAAAATCTAAATAAATCCTACATCAATAACCTAAATCGGGACACTGCATGCAAACCCCAGCTCCATTTTTCCATGTTGAATCACTAATTCTCCTCCCTCTTCACACTCCTTTTTGTCTCCATTTACATACCCAGATGTGGTTAGATCTTTTATTTGTTTTATTAAATATAAATGTTTAATGACTTTTTACATTACTTTTTAGTTAAAATCATATTTTAACTTTTTGAATGCCTATGATGCTACACAAAAGTAAGACTAAAGAGGAAGATCATACAGAGAACAGCAAACAAGAAAGCATAAACTAGGTGTAATCACAACAAAAATATTAATACATGTTGACATATAACTTTGTATACGGTAGTACTCTTTTAATAGAAAAAATACACTGCAAGTCACAGGAGTTTTCTTATTTAATGTAGTACATTTCCCTGTCATTCCATTACTTAAAACAAGCAATTCTCCACAATTTCCAGAAGATGGCAGCATAGCATCACTGTTTGAAGTTCAAATTGGTCCAAAGGTTGTGGGTAATGCTGTTCAGCTGATTAACATTGTTAACCTGAATCTCAGTTTACACTTTGGGCAAAATGAAGTGGTAAAAACACAAGAATACCAACTGTTTTAGAAACATTTTGTTGGGTGAAAAACATCTTCCTTCATGAATATATATATATATATATATATATATATATATATGTATGTATATAATAAAGCTTTCATATCCACTTATGACTGAAAATTATATTCAATAATAAGAAAAGTAAAATTTAAAAACAGGGTTAGATACCTTTTGAATTTTAACTTTTCCTGGAATCATTTTCAGTACATTGAATCAAGTTATTTGGGAGAAAATATTACTGTTTAATAAATTTAAAATTGAATAAAATATGCTTTGGAAATAGGTTTGCTTTATTTAGTGAGACATATGTATTATATAATACTAAAAAGTATTTGAATATTTAATGAATTTAGATAAAAAAACATAACATTAGTTAGAACTTTCTAGAATGCCTAATTCTGTACAGCATACGGCAAAAATAAATATTATCATCCAAATTAGCTTTTCTTCTCCTCTCCCTAGCTTACAAAGATCACTGTCAGACAGATTTTGTCAATTAGGTAAACTCAAGGAGTTCAAGCTGGCCGTCTCCCTTTACCTTATTTCACACATCAGCCCTAGTTCTGCCGTAACAACTTCACCACCTGGATACCTAGGGGGTCTGTTCAGTTCTTCCAGGCTCCTTGTCCCTTCCTGGGTCTGAGCCACCACCTCGCCCGGACAACCTTACCAGCCTCAGGACTTCACTCTTACTATGTGTCTGTCTGAGAGAAATTCCAAACACACAAACTGTGACGTACCACTCTTGTTTTAAAGATTTTTTTAAAGGTTTCTTGTTGCTACTGGGATGTACTTAACAATATTTACCTAACCAACGAGGGGCAGTTTGTTAGGTGTTTGAGATTAAGTAGTGAATAAAAGAAAAATGGAACCCAACTTTACAGTTTAAATGATTCAGGGAAAATAAAGGAGAAATATAACATCGGTATTATGATGTGTCCATGTTGGCAAAACTGAGAATGTTATAGGAGCGTCAAATAAAAGGCGTTAAAAGTGTTTCTCCGCGACATGACGTTCATGCTGAGGGAGATGGTGAGATCGAGGTTGGAGAAAAGAAAGGATGGAGGCGCCTCGGGGGGGGGGGGGGGGGGTGGTGGGCAGGGCGAGTCTGGGGACCGCCTCTTCCATGGAGCCCCAGTGCCACACCGAAGAATGTCAGGGCGATCTTTGAATTTTGTAACAACTAGGAAGTCGTGCATGGGGAAGCCCCTGATTTTATTTGTATTTTAGAAACTCAAAAAGTGCATGACAAGAATGAACATGGGCAGAAGCAAGGAGAATAAAAGATAGAGCAGGGAAATGAGTTAATCCTCTAATTATCTGAGAAAATAGTTTTTAAAGCCTGATTTAATCTCCTTAATCATGATTGCTCATTAAAGACTTTCTCTTTTGTTCTGACTCAGTCCTGGTAAGTTGTGTGCGAATATACAGATATGTTTCCAGGAATTTGTCCATTTCCTCTAGTTTATATAATTTGTTGGCATATAATTGTTCATAGTGGCCTCTTATGACCCCTTCTTTTTCTGTGGCATCAGTTGTGATGTCTCCATTTTCTTTGATACTTTTTGTTTTCTGTATGCTTCAAATAAATATATGAGTAACTCATACATATAAACATATCAATATGTGTGCAACCTCTGATACTTGCTATTCTCGTCTCTTTTCAATATTCAGTACAGCCCTTGATCTGGGCTTCACCCGAACACACCTACCATAGAACCGAATCAGTATATAACAATGTAAGGGATGAAGGATGCTATCATCGGCACACCAGCAACCACACCCAATCGCTACCCTGCTGTTGCAGCTGCTTGAGTGACAGCATCAGAGCCCTGTGTTTCAGGAGTCAGTGGTGTAATCTGCCTTGCCGGTACCAGGGGAAACGAGAAGGAAAATAACTTAAAGCCAAGAGAACCCCAGAGCATAACGAGCACACTGGCAAAGCCCCAGGGTATCTCCTTGACCACTCATGTGCTCCAGCTGCCTTCCGCCAGCCAGTACCTGCCTCCTGGAACCTGAGGATTCTTTTCCCTTTGGTTTTTTGGGGAAGGATAGCTTCCTACCGGACTATGGCAACAGAAGGCACAGGCTAAAAAATTACAGCCCCCGGGGGCAGCTCTCAGTCGATGCTGCTCGCCCCCTGAGTAAGGTAAAACGAAAAAAATGCATTTTTACTCTTTCCCAGAGATTCTCCAGAAGGTTTAGCGTGCTTAGCATTTTAGGGTAGCTGGCTTAATACCACACTCATTCTTGTTATTCTTCCCCTTATTAATTAGTTTTACTTCTCTAATAACTTTACAACTAAAGTTTTTACATTAAATTCTGGACTCTGAGTCTGTTTTTCGGTTAGTACATACTAAGATACTGGATTAATACTTCTTATACGACACCAAATAATGCACCTTAAAAAAAAGGCCACTTTTCACAGGTGAGACCAACAAAAGCTCAGATCTGTTAAGGATGAAAATATGGGTGATCTCACATGCAGAACCTCGTAGCAATGAGGCCGCTGGCTGAAGCTGAGCACGTGTCCCATGAAAGAGACAGAGAAGGAACTAAGAGCTGCTATGACCTGTGGAAAAGCAGGGAACTGCTCCAGCATCTGCTTACATTTCCTTCCTTCTTCTGTCACACACACATATATATCACATAAGTCATCTTTTTCCTCTAGTTTTTCTCATGATGGAATAAACGTTTGTGTAATCGGTAGTAGCAAAACAAGAACGTTGATGGACTAAGATTTTAACGTGTGTGACTACATGGTTACAGTCTTTATTCGTATTTAATATTTCCTAGTTCACTGAAGCCTTTTGATGGAAAGATATATACACCCACATTATGTCATGTATACATGTGTGTATATATACGCAGGATTATTTACTAGAAAAAATAGATTGTGGTAGTAAAGTAATTAATATTTTAGTATTTACTGTAGAAGTGAAAGTAAGGGTATAATGATTACATCAATATGGGACAGACAAAAGGGATGGTATCGAATGGTTTTTATTATTATCCTTTGATCCTCAGCAAATTTTGCTGCATATGCAGTGATGAGCAAATGTAGGTTGACAGGTGTTCTTATGGAAATGAGTTGTGTTTTGCATATTCACAACTGTAAATCTACTTGTGCTCACCCCTGTAAAGTTGGGGAATCTTTTTTGCTATGAAAAATGTCTCTGCTGCCAACAACAGAATGTCAATTTTTAGCAGTATTTTTAAAGGTTTTTTATTAATTATTTTTAGAGAGAGGGAAGGGAGGAAGAAGGAGAAGAAGAGAAACATCAATGTGTGGTTGCCTCTCACTCGCCCCCAACTGGAAACCTGACCAGTAACCCAGGCATGTGCGCTGACTGGGAATAGAACCAGCGACCCTTTGATCTGCAGTCTGCACTCCATCCACTGAGCCACACCAGCCAGGGCAGAATTTGAATTTGTCTTAGCCTTCCTTTCCAAGTCTTTCTTGCAGACACTGTGCGTACTTGGAAATTAGAGCCCATGAATCCCATCACCTATTCCAGACAGTCAGAATCAAATAACGTAAATGGCCCTGTGAGACTGATGGTGGGACCATGGGATGGGTAGGGTTCACGTTCAGTTCACAGGAGCAGTGACGGCAACAGCTCAGGTGAGGTCATTCTGGGTCATGGCCGTCATGAGGTCAGTGTAGTCCGAAGTGTGTGGGCCTGTTGGCAGTGGTGGTGGAACCTTTGCTAGCAGGTCCCACACTGGACTGTGCTCACTCTTTCTGGCTACAAAGTGTCCGAGCCGGCTTCTCCAGCCTTCTCGGAGATTCTGTGAGCCAACTAACAACTCTCAACAATCTGCTTCACTCAAAGATATTTATATTTAAAAAAAGAAATTGAAAATTGTGGTTAAATATAAAGATAACAACATAGCCTTTCTAATGGAAAGCTAACATTTGTAAAGGTGACAAGAGGAATTCAGAAACATTTTCACTGGAGTGTGATTTTTCGTGTCTCCAAACCACACTCTGTAGTCAGTGGTCTCCCTGAGCCACATATAAATGTTTCTATGTGTAACAAAGCTCTTGCCGTATCCAGATACTTATTTTTTTCTGGTGATAAAGCCTTACCAAAAGTATTTGCATTCCATTAGTACTTCAGATACAAATTTGAAGTGAGAATTCTTTTATTTATTATTTTTATATGTGAATTAGGCTTGAAATAAATGATAGCCCAGGTTTGAGAACTAACTGGACTTTCTGATTGCTACACTGTGAAAAAGTATGGATTTAGATGTTGCAACCAACATTTTCTTTGGTTGGAGCAGGTTGACAAAGCCAGTTTGAGAGGTCAGGTCCCCACCATCTCCCAGGCAGTGGGAGACCTTTAGGAAGAAGTAAGCAGGCCTTTATTACTATAACACATCGCAGGAGGAAAACCATCTTTCCCGGCTCCTTCTATTCCCCCGATCACTCTCATGTCAGAATTGTCTATCTGAAGCCAAAACAAGGGGTGAAATATGGAACTAAAATATACCATACGTACAAGATACATTTTTTGCATAATTTGTGAAACAGTTCATATTACATTTCTGTATGTCAGCATGCTTTTACCCACATTGAAATGGTGGTCTAGGTGTCAGCCTTCCCACAGCTACCCTCGGCCCAGATAATATTTGTAGACTTAGCTTGTTATTGAATCTTAAAAGATTCGAGTACTTTCTGTGACCCGAAAGTGTGTAAAAATGGGATGAGGATAAGCCATGTAAAAGTATATATTGTCACCCAACACAGTTATCCTGGACGACTTTAGACTCTGAAGCAGAATCTTGACAAAAAGTCATACCTCCTTGTATCTTTCTGTATTTGTCCCATCGTGGTAAGATGGATACGAATGTTTTCATTATCACCTATTTTAACTCAGTGCCCATTGACCTAACCCACAAACCTATGTTATAGAGAAGTGATTTTGTTATGACTGGAATATTTATCTTTCCTCAGCAGAGAAGTATGTCTGAGTAATTTATTATTTGTATTTTGATTTTTTCTGTGTCTAATGAGTATGTATTATGTATAATACATATTTTATGGAATTGTATTATTTTCATTAGCGTATACTTTTTTATTATAATTTCTTTACCATTCTGCTACGTCATTATTTATGTTTTTTTTCAATTATTTCTTCAAACATTTAAGAAACTTTCTTGTGTATTCAATAATCAGAAATTGTGTGACCAGGCTCCTTGATGGGAGCATTTTTTTGTTTATTTTGTCTGGCGCTCAGTCAGTCTGAGAGCTACAGAAAGATGGAATCGATGCTAGAGATGACAGCAATCAACAGCGATATTGCAGAGTATACAATCTGATACAATAACCAACATTGGGGTCATTGATGGAGGAAAAATGGAATTGATTTGGAAATCAGGAATGAGGAAGAAAATGTGTTTATTTCATAATCTGAGCTCGTTTGTAAAAAAGCTGGGAGAGAAAGAATAGCTGCCTCATTAAAAATGGACAGGTAGCAATAAAATAGAGAAATAAAGCTTCCGAAATCAAGGATAACTTTACTTAATACAGAATGTCCAGAAATACACATCCAAGGGATCTTTTCTGCATTGCTTTCCTAAGAAATAGACTGATAATTGAAAATACTAGTGCTATGGGTTCTATTTCCTTCTTTTGTGTGGCAGCGAAAGACCATACACTTGACCTTTGCAGGGAAGTTTATCTACATTCCTTGATGTGGTGCTAAGCTAAGGAAAGGGGCTATTTTAGTCCAAGCGGCACAATATTCTTTTTCTTTAGCTTACCTGTAAGAACAGCACAAAATACCCACAATCCTCAGGTGTCTAAATGACCACATAGATTACCGGGGTTTGGTGGATTCGTCACTCTGGTGAGGCCAATGGCAGCGATACGCACCGGAACTGTGCCTTTTCTTGCCTGTGACAGGACATCTGTCATGCTTTCTATCGGAGTTTGTGTTAGTTTCCCTCAGGTTGCTAAACAAATAAAATAAAATCAGCGTTCGGGCCGCAAACCAAATCAACAAGATCCGTGCACCAGCTGCGAAAGGAGAGCGTCTTGATACATGGTTTTAGTCACATGGATTTTCAGTGTAGGACGATTGCTTATTTCGACGTCATTATCCCCAACATAATACATGCCCCGACATCCCCAGGGTGGGACATACTCTGTCAGTACCCACAAATGCCTCTGTGTTACATAAATATCTCCTAAAAGTTGGTAGTCATCCAGGTCACGTCTTCCTGTACTTCGTTGTTGACTTTGTATCCCTGAGGTCTTATCCCTGAGTTCTTTATGTTTCTAACCGTGGCAAATAGAGGCACACGACTCTCTTTAAGTCCCCAAATTATAGTGGTTATTAAGCTTTAGTATTTAACTACAGGAGGGGCGTTTAGTCTGCCTACACCCCTCTTCCAAGGCGTAGCACCATGATGCAGAAAGCAGCCTGCCCGTCTTCCACTGCGAGGCACCTGAAACCAGGTCCCACCTCCTGAGGTCCAGGTTCCACTCGGCTGGGGAGACCCCCCTGTTCCCACTTCCCTTGTGAGGTTGGGGTGTGTGTGTTTCAACTAATTACTTTTCGTTGGCCCAAGAACAGTAGATAGGAAATTGCCTTTTGGATGCATATTTATTCACGAAAAATGTACCCTACCAAAGAGAACACCATAAGTACCCATTGGAATTTCTACCCTGGAAAATAAGTTCCATAGCTTCATTAAATGGAGTCCCCAGACTTCTATGGGAATCCACCTAGATACTCAGAAATATTTTGCAAAGAAATCAGGGGGGGTTGGGTTAGAAAACTCCAGATGGTATTTAAACTTTACATCCAGTGTGTAATATTCCTTTTCTTTACAGAGACATAATTTTCTTTGAAGAGACTCTCCTAATTCAAAGTTCTTCTTGGGTTTCTTTTGATGCTTATGGAGTTGTGGTTGAGCACACCTGTTTTTCTTTTCTCTCCTGGACTAGCCCCTGCCCTGTGAAAAAATGTTCACCTTCTCTTTGTGTTCTGCCTCGGGATAAGATTTTGTTCTTTTCTAACTGCAAAATAATTCAGAGATAGAAGTAACTTTTTCTTACCAAGTTACTGGTTGGGGGTGACCTGAAGCAACCAATTTAGTACATTTAATAATTCTAGACATAGTGCATAGCTAAGAAACCTGAGCTGTTAGGCCTGGTATGGTCAGGATTCAACATTCAAGGGTGTTATTAGAGAGAAGGCCTGAGATGTCTCCTGTTAGAAAATGTGCAGGAGACTGATAAAGCTGAGAGAGCTATCATGACAACTTGGAATTTTGATTCTAAGTGGAGGAGAGTGAATAGGCATCTATGCAAACGAGTTGTAGGGTTTTGTAAGTTTACAGAAAATTCAGCAGGGAGATTAGACATTCCTCTGCAGCTGAAGCTGGCTACCAGAGAAGCCTCAGGTCTTCCAAGAACAGGCCAGCTTTCATGTCCTTGCCACTCTCGATTGCTAGCTGGGAGCAGTTAGTGACAACCTTTGCACCAATGAGGATGGGGCTGGTGGATGTCAGAGCATAGCAGTGAGGCCCTTGGTCCATTACACTTCCCTCTCAACCCTGCTAGAGTCATACAGGTCAGTCTCTCCACACAAGTTTAGGAAGTATCTCTCCTGTGGTTCTCTGGAGTTCTTCTTCTTGAGGGAAAACTTAGGAAAGTATTATTACTATGAACTTCTACCCTGCTAATGCAAATGAACTTGAAGCTACAACTGATACCCTTTCCCTCAGCATTTTTCATTGTAATTCCTCTCAAACTCAGTTATGTTTTCAGAGGCCTTGCTGACCTCATGAAAGCGCATGGCAGGTGATGGGTACCTATTTTCTGAATTAATAAATACTGAAACTGATTGAATTAAAATTTTTATAAAAGTTCTGTTTGAACTTGCTCTTTAGAATTGCCTATTACCCCCTGGCTGATGTAGCTCAGTGGATTGAGCGTGGGCTATGAACCTAAGTGTCACTGGTTCAATTTCCAGTCAGGGCACATGCCTGGGTTGTGGGCCAGGTCTCCAGTGGGGGCCATGTGAGAGGCAATCACACTTGATGTTTCTCTTCCTCTCCTTGTCACTTCCTTCACCTCTCTCTAAAAATAAATAAATAAATAAAAATTAAAAATTAAAAAAGAATTGCCTATAAAGTTATGAAGTGCCAAATAAGCCCATAATTTTATTTTATAATGGCCTAAAATTTTAATAAACAAATATTTTCCAGTTCCTATACAACTTCTATTACCAGGGCCATTTTAAATTGTTTTGTTGTTCCAAAGAATTTATTCACAGAGTATGATCAATTTTCAGCACTGATAGTGTTCAAATTAGTTGTTATGTAAAAGATGTGTTTGTGCAGGAATATAAGCTTTATACATAGAGGAACTCAGTGCTACAATGACAGGAAATCAATGCAGGCATTGAGATAAGATGTTCACATAATTCTATATAAATCATTTTAACATCACTATAGTTCTAATTAATATTTTAGAATGAGGCAGGGAATATTTTGTGAACTCACATTAAATTTATTATGGCAATTTTCATAAACACCTTCCATTTTACATAAAAGATCACAAAATAGTATTATAAAAACTTATTTGCAATAGTCTTTGAATAAAAATTATTTTGAAGTACACTTGTGGATGGCTTGATCACTCTCTTCTCCCAAACTTGAGATGGATTTTGACCACACATAACACCCATTCATTTCTGGTGGCTGAGTTACTTTATTTACATAATATTTTCTTAATATCAAATAAACACCTGCTTAAATAATGAAACTTTGCTTATAACCGCATGTGTTTGGCTAGAGATCATTTTTTCTGATTGCATATACTTTTTAATATAAAAGCATTAATTTAAAAATGTGAACTATGTAAACCTGTGTATGTAATATAACATTTTATTTATTGAAGAATTTCTTGAAGAAACTTAAATGTATAAATAATTCATAAAACCTAATCTATTTGCAGAGTTATTCTGCATCATATTTAATAGATTGCACAATTCCCTCAAATTTCACTAGATGGTGCTATGTATTAAATAAAATGAATACTATGTTTAGTAATACACAGTTCATTTTAATCAATTATCTCCTTTACCATTTTATTATATTCATGACTATAGAACAGGGAACTGACATCAGATGCTTTAACAGCATTTACAAACCTCATTTATGGAGAGAAATAATTGGCACATTTGATCAGAAGGCAGAATGAAAGATTGCCAAAGTCCCCCCTAACCCTCCGGCAGACTGTCTAATGGTGTGTGAGAGCTCATGCGATTTTGCACAGGTCACACTCAGCTTCTCTGGTTCCATATCTCTTCTTTGATGGCAGATGGAGTTCTAATTTATACATGCCTTATAAATCTTTTCTAGGATGTGCAGTAATTACAGATATACAGTAACTGACCATTCAGAATGGATCTAATGAGCCATAAAAAAAATGCTGGTCCACACTTTGAAATTACATATCACAGGTGTTATCAGGCTGAGTTTGCTGAGGTCTTTGTCAAAGAAGGTCAAATAGAACACTTTGAAATTGACAGAAGTATAATCACTATCATCAGTAAAATATTCTTTTCTGGTAAATCCAAATTAGAAAAGTTTCAGAATTCTAACTAGTATGTTATTGCATAGCAGAAGCTGTAATTATTTTACTCAGAATTTGAACACTATTCATAACTGAGCTGCGATATCTCCTTAAAATGTGTTGAGCTATGAAATGAAACAAGTCTCTGGAATCAAAGATCTTTGGATTTTTAAAGTTCCCTTAGGAACTAGCTATAGAAGCTCTTGAAAAATAGTGTGTAAAGGACGATGGCCTTGTCTTTCATTGTATCATTTTATTACGATTCACTGACCATAAACTTAACTTTTTCACCTTGAACTCATCTATTACCATTTTTATATGTTCACAGTGAGCCCATTGCAGACCGACACAATTTTGGACAATTCTGGAATCATTATTAATCGTATACATGCTTTTCTTCCTTTGTACCAGTTATTCTCTCTGCCCAAGAAACTTTTCCCTAGGATGAACCTGTAACGTCACTATTTATTTGCTATTTATTATTTGTCATGTTCTACTAGGATTTAAGCTCCAAAATAGAAGAAGTCCTTTGTGTGTTCTCTAAAGACATCTTTCCTGAACCTGGAATACATAAAACTAAGTAGTTGTTCATGGTTGAAAGAATCGATATATTAGCAAACACCAAAGGAACTTAGCAAATAATGTCTGTTTTAATTATAGCAAATGAGTTTGAATGAAACAACATTGTTAAAAGGACATTTGTGTCTGTGTATATAGAGTTTTGTTTCATCCTAGGTTGAGTTTCAATAGCAGCTTTAGTTTTCTTTTTTCTAATTGTGTTGGTAGGGGGTGGGGCATGAGGAGTGTTTGTTAGAGAAAAACAGAGAGAGAGAAAGACAGAAACAGTGAGAAAAACAGGGAGACAGAAGGAAGGAGGGCAGGAAAAAAACAACAAAAAACTTTCATTTTAGATTTTTTAAAATGTAAAATAATCTTACCATTTCTGTGGATTTTTTGATTGTGTTTCATTCCTTCTCATGACTAACTTTTAAAGGCACCTTAACTTTAACCCATGCTGGCCAAAGAAAGGGATCATGTTCTGATTTAGGCGATTAATTTAGCTTGATGACTACAACTGGTAATGGGGGAAAATGTGGCTTTCAGAAAGCATAATCAGGTGAAGGCTTATGAGAATGCCGGTATCCGAGTGGGTGATATCGCATCTCTTACTTTAGTGATTCAGATATGGTTACAATTCTGAATATAGATGCACTGTAACTCAGGTCTACCCTGATTAGATGTGCATAAACTTTCAGAAGTTCACCAAGTGAAGTATGAAACAACTGCCTGGAGACCTTGTCACCCTCAGCGGCCTTTAGATACCAAGTGTGATTGCACTTTTTAATTTTTTTACTAAGATCAAATTGTTAATGCATGAGCTCTTGTTAGTCCATTTACTTCTGCTCAATGTGTCCTGCTTGTGTTTTATGCAAATGACCTTGGTAAAGTCAACCTCTGATTGGACTAGAAATCAGATACTGGTGACCTTGTCAAATAATGTACTCTGACATTGCATAGAGTCTCCTTTCTCTCAATGGGAACAAGCTTTGAAATTACCCTTTGAATTGTTGAGTGTTTACAATTTCTGCATGAGCTACGGAATTCTGGTATTCATTCTGGCTTGGTACAGGGACTGCTGCTAATGTTACTGTTGTTAACATAAAGGAATGATTTGGTATTGCTGTTTCTCATGGTCTGCCTTTACTTTTTTATATTTTTCTCATCTCCACTACTATTAGCAGCTTTGAAATAATCATTCCAATTTTCCTACTTATCAGAATCTAGTCTTCAAAGGAAAAAGGGAAATTTTCCCTTGTTACTGGTATTTCCAGACTAGCCTTTTATTTGGATGTGAGAAAGTGAGAACATCCATTTTATCATGTGAAAATCATTAACAAGATAAATATATAGGTTTGTATATAAACAGTTTTCAAATATTTAAATATTAAAATATTTCTAAATAACTCATGGGCTAAAAAAGAAGTCTCAAGGGAAGTTAGATTAAATTAAATAAAAATGGGACAAAAGTGTGGTGATTGCTGGGGGGTGGGAGGCATAAGGGGACTAAATGGCAATGGGGAAAAAAACGTAATAAAGATTATATACTTTAAAAAAACTATGAAATGCCCCTGAAGTGTGCATAAACAGAAACTTAATACATTAACTGTGCATATTAGAAATCAGGTGTCAAATAAATAATATAAGTTATACCACAGGAAATAGATTTAAAAATAATAAATTAAGTTCAGAACAAGCAGATAAAAAATAATAAATATGAAAGTAGAAGTCATTTAAATTGAAAACAGAACAGTCGAGAGAAAAGCTGTAAAACAAGACCTAGTTCCTTGAAAAATGACTAAACATGTAAAAAATTGACCACAAAACCCCCAAAGCATAAGTTACTCGTATCAGGAGTAAAGGGGAGAATATCCTTGCATATTACGTAGGCATAAATAGAATAACAAATTAGTGTTATGAAGAACTCCATGGCCATGCATTTGATAACTTACTATGGTGGGCATCAGTAAGTTTACAGTTGTTTACATGGAAAATAATATGATACCTAACAAATAATAATATAAGAATAAACTGTGTTTTGTGTATTCACAACTGTGAGCCACTGGGGCCCATCCCCATAGCTGACCTGGATGGAAGGGAAAAACCACCAAAACATGCTCGGGAAGAAATACCTAAACTAATGTGATGATCCCAAATCCATGATATCAATTGACAAAATCTTTCTATGAAGGAAACTACATGCCCAGAGAAGTTTGCTGTTACATCCCACAAATATTTAAGGGATAAATAAAATTATTATTTTAAAATCTTGAAAAATTTGAGAGGAGGGAATATTTTCCAATTCTTTTTATGAGGTCAGCATTTCTTGATACTAATCCAGACAAATTTCAAGTAAAGAAAACTATGACCCTTGCCAGGTGGCTAACCTGGCTGGAGAATCATCCCATAAACCAAAAGGTTGCAGGTTCGAACCCAGTCAAGGCACACACCTAGGTTGCAGGTTCTGTAACCAGTCAGGGTTTGTACAAGAGGCGACCAGCTGGTGTTTCTTGGTCACATCAACATTTCTCTCCTCCACTCTCTCTCTCCCTTCCCTTCTCTCTAAAATCACTAACCATATCCTTGGGTGAGGATTTAATAAAAATAAAAAGGAAAACCATAAAATAATGTGAGTCTACTGAAACCCTACAAGTAACATCATACAAAATTGTAACACTAAACAGTTTCCTTGAAAGATATATATAATATATATATCCTGGAGGTTCTCACCATTGCAATAAGGAAAGAAAATCTGTTTATAGACAGGAAAGAGAAACATGAAAACTTCTCTAGTTAAAGACAACTTGATTATCTATGTAAATAGCCAAAGATACATAAAACCTCCTAGAAATCATGATTTCATCAAGGTTTCTGGATGCAAAGTCTATATACAAATATCAAGCATATCTCCAGGCTAAGAGCCTGAATACAGCTGCTGTGTGAAACTGATAGAAAAAAGACTCATGGGCACGGACGGTAGCATGGTGATTGTGGTGGGGAGGGAGAGGGTGAAAGTGGAAGAGGTTGTAAAGAGGATACATGGTAATGGAAGAAATACAATAAAAATAATTATCCCTGGCTGGTCAGGCTCCTTGGATTGAATGCCAGCCTGTCAGCTAAAGGGTCCTTGGTTCCATTCCCAGTCAGGGCACATGCCTGTGTTGCTGGCCAGGTCCCCAGTAGGGGTCACTCAAGAGGCAACCACAGACTGATGTTTCTCTCCCTCTCTCCCTCCCTTCCTCTCTCTAAAAATAAATAAAACATTTTAAATTAATTAATTAATTTAAAAAACAAAATTATTTTCTAGAGTGGCTGCATCCTATTACTTTTCCACCAACAGAGTATCAGAGATCAAGTTAGTCTAAAATCACTCCAAGATTTCACATTTTAATTATTTTTTTATTTCAACTGCTATAATAGGTATATAGCAGAATATTACCATGGCCAATAAATTGAGCACCTTTTGAAGCATTTATTTACTGTGGGAGTAACTTTGCCAGCAAAGTCCCCCCATCCACCACGGATGAAAGTAAAACTACCAAGACATGATCTGCTTGGGGAGGAAAGGTGGGTGATCCCTCAGAGGAGAAAGGCCATGAGCCCCTTCCTCAAGGGGCTTTTACTGGGTTCATTTGCACAAGAATGCAGGTAAGGACTAAACAATAGATAGCATTCAAAGAACCATGAGGGCTTATTCTCAGTCAGGGTCAGATAGCTAAAGAGCCATAAAACTCTGAGGAACAAACTTCTTACTTGGACCCTTCTCATTTAAACGAGAGCATTCTAAACAAAGCAGGTTTCACAGGATTTTACATATTCTTTCTTAAGCCTGATCACCCCAGACACCACTCTGTCCAGCAAGGAGCTGCACCCCCTGCCATCACAGGTTTTCAGGCTTAAGTGGATTAGAGCCAGGAAGCACTTCTCCCAGACGGAAATGGGGACTTGGGCTATGTCACAATAGCCAGGAGGCCAGGGTCCATCACTCTCTCTTTGTTGCAGCCCCCCAAGTCCTTCCATGATGACCTCCCAAATGATCCTGTCTGGCTTAGGTTGCCCCTCTCTGTGTGAGGAGTCTTACCCGTCATGGACATTGACCAGCTTTGGGAGCAGGAGGGGAAGCAGAGGCAGCATTTGCTACCAGAGACAAGCTTCGTCTCCTGTGGCTCACATTCCAGAGGTTGCTCACTCATCCTTAGCCATGGGGGATGGTTATAATTCCTGAAACCAGGCAGAGCAGTTCCCAACAATTTACTATCTTCAAATCTTCTTTCATCAAGGATTTATTATGATCTCTTGACCATCTTATAATTACATCATTTTCTTATTGTTGAGTTTATGGAGTTATTTATAAGTTAAGGACATACATCTTTACCAAACATCAGATTTGCAAATGAACATTTCTGAAAGTTCGCCCTCATCACAGATATTATTCCAGAGCAAAGCTTTTAGTTTTGAAAAAATTCAACATATCAACTTTTTTCTTTTGTAGACTTTTTGTTTGTTCTGTTTTGTCATGTCTAAGAATTCTTTGCTAACCCCAGGTCATGAACATCTGTTTGTATCGGCATACAAACCCAGGGTTTGCTAGATTTATAGCTAAGTATGACTAATTTTTAGAGTCATTATTAATGATATTTCTAAAAAGTAGTTTCCAATTTCACATTGCTCTTACTAAGAGCTATAATTGATTATTTACATGTTGATTTTTCATCCAGTAACCTGATTAAACTCACTTATTACTTAAATTTTTTTCAATTTAATCCCCTGGGATTTTCTCCATGTATAACTGTGTTCTATGAGACGGGATTTTTCCTTAGATTTCTTTGCAATCTTGTTACATTTTATTGGTTCTCCCCTCTTCTCCCCCCCACATGACCACAGTGGCCATTGGCCTATTGCTAGCTAGCAGCTACCAGTACCACATTGAATAGGAGTGGATAATGTGAAGATCCTTACCACGTTACTTATGTTAGAATAAAAATATCCAGTCTTTCACAATTCTGTTATGACAGATGTAAGTTTTTGTAGATGTGCTTCAAAAGATCAAGAAAGTTCCAATCCACTCCTTGTTCTGTGAGAGTGTTTCTCAAGAATAGGTATTCAGTTTTATTGTTTTCATTTTTTTTTAAAGATTTTATTTATTTATCTTTAGAGGGGAAGGGAAGGAGAGAGGGAGAGAAATATCAATGTATGGTTGCCTCTTGTGAGTCCCCTGCTGGGAACTGGCCTGAAACCCAGGCATGTGCCCTGACTGGGAATCGAACCGAAATCGTGTGGTTTGCAGGCCTGCGCTCAATCCCCTGAGCTACACCAGCCAGGGCAGGTATTGAGTTTTGACATTTATTATAATCATCTATGTGATCACGTGTTCTTTCTTTTTAAAGAGCTCATTTTGTGTGCTGGGATTAAATTATTTTAACCAGAAAATGGAGGAAGCTTGGCCCTTAGTAACAAAAGCTCAGTTGAATGACAATATTTTTGATGATAAGATAGGTAATCAGGTTATGTTTATTTGAGAAGCAGTGGCATTCTTCAGATCTCCTTACTGGCTTCCACATACACTTGCATATTTAAAACAAAAGAGCAAAATCCCACTAACAAGGTTTTGAAAACAGTTTATGTAATACTTGATTCTTTGTAAAACACTCATAATTGATTTCTGTCTTTTGTAATTATACATATGTCATCTCAAAATTTAGCAGAGAATATCAATTAGTGGAAGCCTGGCAAAACAGATTTTCCTGATATTTGGACCAGAATTACTAAAACCGTTTTAAAAGGATTGTTTGATTTTGTATTTTGTTATTGTTGACATTTTGAGAATCAATCTAGACTTAGGAAAACATCTTATAACAAGTAACAGAGTATGTTATTATTTTTCTATTTTAGGTAAAGCAGCATGTGAAGTATAGATATTTAAGAATTTGAAGATTTCATTTGAATGGAGATGAAGTAATCATGAATATAAGAGTTCTACTTACTTATCAATGCTGTCCTGTAGATTTCTTGTATCTAATCTACAGATACACATTAGTTATATGTAAGTTACGTATACATACATTATATAAGTAACTTTATACAATGTAAGTGGTGGCTGTTGCAGTAAATTTATAGATTTACGATTCATCTCTAGAAATGTACAGGAATTTCAATAGATCTGAACAATTCCTTACAATGTCTGTGCACATGGATTTTGAGGACAAAGCACTGAAGGCTAAGCTAGTTCCTCACGAACCTTACACCTGTTCATCAATACTTAACACAAAGTTACCTATCACAGTGTCTTATAGTACCCTAGCCTCCAGCCCATAAGCCAGGAAATTTAGGTTTAAACTTTCTAAAAGGCAAAGTAAATAGTCTGTGTATGTATTACAAATGCCATGGATTTAGTGCTTCCTGCTTTCTTTTCATACTGGGCTGAGTTAATACATTGTTTATAAACATTGTGAATCTCTAACAACATCCTGTTCTATGTTTGCTAAGAAAAAATGTAGTAAAAGCTGAAACTTTCTTAATGTGCTAGATATAAAGATAGATACTTCTGTAGATTTAGAGAAGTACTTTCATAGCTTTCACAATAATACAGGGACTGCGATACAAAATATGGATTTCTTCATTGGGATATGAATAATAGCCTTAGAATAATTAATGATGTTAATTTTAATATTGATGTTAATAATACAAAATCCCCAGTCCTCAACCAAAAAGGCACCATGGGCTAATAATATTTTATATAATTTTCCATAATTCTATGTCTAGATTTATTAGAGCACAGGACCCCTGAATACAAAAATAATGTACTTATATGTTTCCTTTTTTATTATGTTTCTTGAAATAGAACTGTATCTTTATATATTTGGATTTCTAGCAGCTATTCTGTATCTTACAAATAAAATATTTGATAAATAAGAAGATGACAGCCATCTTTGGCAGGCATTTCACAGCTTCCACTGTGAAGTAAATAATTTTTTTAAAAGTTTCTATCACAATGTGCTTATTTCAACTCAGAGTAGTTACATAGACTTAGAGTGAATTTCTTATAGTTTCTTTTATTTCAGCCATTGTTATATTTTCAATAGTCTATTTTTATTACACTTTTCCATTACTGTTTATCCCCTGTGTGTCCTCCCCACTCCACCCCATAATCACCACACTGTTTTCTGGATCCGCGACTTCTTTCTCTTTTTTGGTGGATTCCTCCACACCCCGACCATCGCCTGACCGATCGCCTAGAACGATCATCCTGCTTTCTATTTATGAAGTCTATCTCCATTCTGCTTGGTAGTTCACTTTGTTTATCAAATTCCACAAAGAGTATTTGTCTTTTTTGATGCTTACCTCTTTACTTGGATTCAAATATCAAACCCAAATATATCAACTATGTGATACTGAAGTTTATATATCTACTCTGTAATACTGGGCTTATATTGTGGGAAAGAAATGGCTTTTCTTAAAAAAGGGAAAACTGAACTTCATAATGCAAGGAGTTGAGTAGATTTGTCTATAACTCACCAAAATATTTTTGCCTTACTTTTATTTGAAAGTTTTTATTAAATTAGAGATTTATGAGGGTTGGTATGAGCCATTTCTGATTTTTCTATATATGGGAGAACTCATATTTTTCCTCATTTTAGTATTGGTTCAAGATAATTTTCATCAGTTTAATTAACTCCTAGTAACTTGTATCACAGTGTGGCTCAACATATTTGTTGAACCACTTCAACATATATGATGAGGGTTAAGAGTAGCTGAAGACTGTAGAAGACAATGCCATTGAACTTGAACAGTTGGCAATGACTACAACCTCTTGACTTCAACTTGTGTCTTAAAGGCTAAAATTTGCATTTGTATGTGTTAACTTATAAAATCTACAATGAATTAATCTGAAATAATTTCAATGATTTATGTGCTATTATGTTTTGAAATTTTTCTATTTTAAAAATCAGTCATTATTGTCAGTCAAAAGAGTCGTTTGGCATTACAAACATCTAAACATAATATTTATTTTATTTTCCTCTAAGGTAGGGCATCTTTAATGGGAAGTGATAGTTCTAACAAAATAAAAAATTTGAGTTACATGTGCAAGTAAACAAAAAAGGTTAATGCAGGTCCAAGTTACTCAATACTATATTATTAAATTATTGGTACAACTAAGTGAGTTTTAATTATAATTTCAAATGAATTAGAAAAACTAGAATTTTCTGTATGAGATGCTTAATCCTCTTCAACTTTTATTAACTTTGGTCTGATAGAAAGGTTAGAGACTTGACCATATTATTGAACTCTTAATCTTAAAATCTTCTCAACCATAAAAAGGCCAAGATTGGTAAATGATTATTATAATTTTCAACAATGGACTTATGTGGAGCTTTATTGCTCACTACAACATACAACTGAAAGTATATTTATCTCTGATAAGTGTTATTGTGGTAACGAAAATGGAGAAATAAAACCTAAAAGCCCACTATAGATGTGGAATAGTAATGTTTCCATTCCACACCTACAGTTTGATTTTTGATCTCATCCATCCATCAGCTATTTGATCTCATCCATTCAGATGCACCCATTCAGACAGGCACGTAAGTAAACACATGAAGAGACACTGAGAAAAGTGGTTTCTTCTGTTAAAGTCTGTTTATAAAGCAAACACGAGATTCACTTGTAACTGGCGAATTATAATTTTCAAAGTTACTTTAAAATATGGCACGTGAGTCACCACTTACATGACTTTGTGGTTCAAGGTTCTGCATATGGCAGCCTGAAAACACGCTCATTCCGTGACTCATCAGTGGGTGATGGGAAGGGTGGCTCAAAATCGATCTCTTTCCCATTGTTGAAAGATAAATCACACTGAAGTTCATAAGCTTTTAAGTGGTTTTTTCACACACTTCTCTAAAGGCTTTCGGTTGACATCCTTGTTACAGAATCTGCCGTGTCAGCCATTCACGTTTTTATCAGTTAGAGTGGGCCCTTTTATTTTCCGTGAGATTTACCTCTAATAGAATACCTTACCTCTGGCTGCAATAGCAGTTATTATTTTTTTGCTCAGGAAACAATTGATTTGTTCTTAAAATCTTGACAAAATAATATGCTGCTGCAGATGAGCTGGCAGCTTACTTGTTCATTATTTACCATTTAAACTTCACACTTTCACCTAAATTCGGGTTAGTTTTGTAACGCAAGGTAAGTAGAGAAAGACAAAATGGCTAGTTATTGGGCAGTAATGGCTGGGTCTAAAATGAGCAACAAAGCTTTTCAGAGATCAACACGACAGACTTCAAAGATATTGTATTCTTAAGTACTTATTATGTCGATGACTGTAATTTGTGTGGAATTGAGTTTAAAGAAATTGCAAGTGACTGACTTTATGTTTATAGAATTTTCCAGGATTTGAGAAGTGTTTAAGAAATTACAAATTTCTCCTTTAATTCCTGCTTAGACTTGCTTATTGGAGAAAAAGAAGAAAGAGGAGAAACAAAGAAAGTTCTGAAGTCTCCTTATATATTCATCTCTATCTTGCATTCTCATGTGTTGGTTACCTGCCTGACTTAACTGGGAAGTGTCACCAATGAGGCATCCAGTAATTAAAACAATCTCAGTTGGAAAGGAGGGACAAGTGTCTGTCCTTGATACAGTTAGTACAGGAAAAATAATAAAGTATGTGCCCATTGTCAAAAAGTGTAATAAGAAAGTATTGATATTATAAGATCCTCATAGCCTACAGTGAATAGCCTGGGAAATTATATTAAAAATAAATAAGCAAAATGTGTTCAAAAGACACATCAAAGTGCATATTTTAAAGTTAATATTATTAAAGTTTTGCTTACTGAAGTGAGTATAACTGAAAATATTATTATTAAGACTTTTGAATGAAAAATGTATATAATCACTATAAAATTAATGAAAAAAACATAGAGGCAGGATCTCTTAATGTAGACATAATAATATGGAATAAAATGGTAAGAAACTGTAACTAAAAACATAGAATTCGCTCTCAATGTCCTTAGGATAGTAGAATTAATAAACATTTATGTTTTTCTTTGTGTCCTTGACCTTTTTTAGAAACTTCTTTTTAAAATAATGGCTTTATTGAGATAATCCACATATCACAAAAAGTGGACAATTAACTGGCTTTCAGTATATTCATAGGGTTTGCAGGCATCTCCTCATCTAATTTTTTAACATTTCGTTACCTGGAACAGAATTTGGATCCACATTGTCAATGAATGCATCCATTCATTCCAACTCTATCTCCAGCACCTGACAAACTTGAATACACTTTCCATTCTTATTAGTTAGATAATCTATGCATTTAATTTTTGGAATTATAAAATGGGTGACCTTGTTGTATCTGGCTTATGCCACTTAGGATAGAGGTTTAAAAGGTTCATCATTGTCCTATGTATTAGTACTTCATTCTTTTTATTGCCAAAAAATATCATTATATGCATGAACATTTTGTTTATCTATTCATCAAATGATGAACATTTGAATCGTTTTTCCTTTTAACTATTAATAACAAAGCTTCAGTGATCCTTTCTGTACTTGTTTGTGTGGGGACACATGTTTTCCTTCCTCTTGGGTATATAACAAGGAATACAATGGCTGAATCATATGATAATTCTTTGTAATATTTTGATAAATGGCCTAAGAGAGTTTCAAAGTAACTACAGATATGTAATGGTTTTGGAATAAGAAAAGTGAGTATTTTAATTTTTTTCAAAGTTGTTTTGGATAATCTAAATACCTTGTATTTCTATGTTTATTTTAGAAATATAATATTCAATTTATCCAAAATAATAGCACTTTAAAAATGAGATTGTGTTGAATTTACTGTCTATTTATGGAGCACGCCTTGCCTTCTTAGTAATGTTAAGTCCTCTGCTCCATGAAAATGAGCATCTTCCCATTAATTTTAGTCATCCTTAATTTCTCTCATAAATGATTTAGAGTGTTCAGTCCACTCTCTTGGACTTGGTTTTTTTTTTTAATGTTTTCTTACAAGTTTGTTATTTTCAATAATATTGTACAAGAAAATATCAACTTTAAATAAAGATAGCCCCCCCCGCCCAAGTGCGTGCTTTAAGTAAGCAGAGTCGATGTCTGAATGGTCCAGGCAGAACCTCTAGTTCAATGTTGAGTAGAGTTGGCGGTGATGGAGCTCTCGTTTTCTTTCTTTTTTATCTCTTTTTTTAAATACTTTATTTATTTATCTTTAGAGGTGAAGGGAAGGAGAGAAATATCAATGTATGGTTGCCTCTTGTGAGTCCCCTGCCGGGAACTGGCCTGCATCCCAGGCATGTGCCCTGACTGGGAATCAAACCACGATCGTGTGGTTCGCAGGCCCGTGCTCAATCCACTGAGCTACACCAGCCGGGGCTCTCGTTTTCTTTCTGATAGCAGAACGCTTCCTTGATATGGAGTGAACAGTGCTCATTAAAAGTAATACACAGTTTCAGATGCAAACAGTGTAATTATTCATCCAACTTTCTCAAACAAATAAAAACAATGTGAAATAGAGTCATTTTCAAAAATATGCTTTTTTAATTTCACTTGTCAACACAGCATTACTCAAAGAGATTGCAAGTATACACTGTTAAACCAGTAATTACTTTTGTGAAAATACTAAATGTGACAAAACAAAAGTAGCAAGAAAATTTACAAGCTATTATTAGTTGGGAATTTAAATGTTTACAACTAATCCCATTGATAATTCTCTAAGTCATTATTAATTATCTGTACCAAACCTTGGCAAACTAGAGTACAGCTCTACACTTTTAGAGCATGTATGCTTCAAGAAAAAATAAAATATTAAAATATATATCAGTATTTGAAATTATATAAGTGCAAAAACTTATAACAACTTTACATGAATAGGTAAGTTAACAAATACTTAACAGTCTTCCAAACATCTACTTATATGCTCTTTTATTTAGTAGCTGATATTCAATGCAAACAGAACCATTTATATGACTTCAGAGACATTCTTTTATTACTAACAATAGTCATTACTTATCTAATTTGATGTAAAGATATTTTAGAATCCATTTACATTTGCTACTTCAAAAAATCTTTTAACTATGGATCACCATACACATTTCTGGATTTGGTTGAAACTATGAGCAAGTGATACAATTCTGTTATGTATTTATTACCAGTGATACACGTTTTCAGTGTAGGTTCTTCGGAACATACAGAGTGTGCACTGTAACTCAAACATCAAACTCACCTAATTAGAAGTCCAAGAGTAAGAGTGAAATAGAGAAACAATAGAGTTTCAAGTATCCTGGTTTAAACCTGCATGCTATCCACAACATACTGGAGTTTTCTTACTCTTTCAGTATCTTTCAGAGTTACAGTGTTATGCGGAACAGAGGCTGGAGGTTTGAGTACTGAGGGTGTGGCACGCAGCCAGTCCAACGATGCCTTTGTGAATGAGGACATAGCGGGTCACAGTGCCGCTGCCATTGGGACTGAGGATGCAATCCCCGTGGCAAGAGCTTCCCTGCTGAGGTTCTTCCCAGGCTGGAGCTGATGGAGTACCAGGGAAGCACCACGCACTGAGATGGAAGCATGGGGAGGTTCTTTCACTGAGCGTGGCAAGACTAGCAGGATAACTGGATAAAGCAAGAAACTCTTCCTCCCATTGCAGTACCAGATTGAGGGTGGGAGTAGGGGAAGGCCAGAATGCTTCCTAGAAGTTCAAACTGGTGGTGGGGGAGGTGCTGGGTCAAAGAAGCCTGTCTGTTTAGCCTGGGGCAAGAAGAAATTGGTTAGGAGGTGGATCCACCAGAAGCATGTGAAAGCTTGGGAGGTGGAGTGGTCATTTTGAGAAAGCACATGGTCTGTCCCACACCCAAACTAATATAGTCCCAGCGATATGGCCTCCAATAGGAAGTCTCCCTTTCTTTCCCTCTTCCCCTCTCCCCTTCTCCCCTCTTGCTCTCCCCTCTCCTTCTGTAGCTGACTTGGTGAAGTATTTGACAATGTGTGTGCATGCTCTCTCCTGGGAGCAGGGGACCTTGCTGTCTTATCATCCATGTGGCCCAAGGGCACAAAGAGGAAATCTGTGACAGGCAGCAGCAGGAAACAGGCTAAGCTACCTGGATGACGACTTGGCAGCCACCTGTGGGCTTCAAAAGACAGTACTTTAAAAAATGGAGCATGAACTCCGGCACTGGCTTTGATTTTGATCATGCTAAGGACATTTGGACTTTATCTTGGTTTTTCCAAGGAGATGGACTTTGACATGGGGAGTCTGCCAGTCTCCCAGATCACTGAGTATCTGAATAAAATCCTCTTTCTTTTTACATCAGCACTTGTCTCATGAGTTTGTGTGCTCAGAAGCATACATGCTTCTATGGCAGCTGGTAGCCGAACCCTCTTCTTTGGCAGTGAAAATAGGGCATAATGGAAATATATTCAAAACTCCAGCCCTGCTCTTAATTGTTAGCCTTCCTGCTCACACCATTGCTCTAAATTGCCACTCTGTTCACAAGATCAGATCTCTGTTAACAAGATCTGGTCTTGTTTCTTCATTTTCCTCAGTTGTTTTAAAAACACCAACTCTACGAGCCCTTAGGTCATAAGCTCTTTCAGACATCCACAGTTGTTTCCACATAAGTGGCTTCCAATTTCCACGGTAGCCTTGCCTGGACTTGTTCTAAGTGCTAAACTCTAGAGCTGAAAGCATTCTTCCTCTCCAAACTGTAATTCTTCGTAGTACTCAGCACCTCATCAGTGGTGGATTTACTCTCAGTAGAGCTGTTGTTTCTTCTGTTTATACGTGTTGTTACACGTGTCACTCACAATCTGTAAGACATGTCAGCCCTTTAGAGCAGCAACTTTCAACTGGCATGGTACAAATTTTTTTAAAGATGCAATGCCTGACTACTTAGTTAGGGGCACTGACCTCTTTTATCTGAATGTCGAGTAGAGTTGGAGGTGATGAAGTTTTTGTTTTCTTTCTGATAGCAGAACGCTTCCTTCATATGGAGTGAACAGCGCTCATTAAAAGTAATACACAGTTTCAGATGCAAACGTTGTAATTATTCACCCAACATCCTCAAACAAATAAAAACAATGTGAAGTAAAGTGATTTTCAAAAATATGCTTTTTTAATTTCACTTGTCAACACAACATTACTCAAAGAAATTGCAAGTATACATTGTTAAACCAGTAATTACTTTTGTGAAAATACTAAATGTGACAAAACAAAAGTAGTAAGAAAATTTACAAGCTATTATTAGTGGTGAATTTTAAATGTTTGCAACTAATTCTGTTGATAATTTCCTAAGTTATCATTAATTATATATACCTAGCAATAAATATATCTATTTATTACCAAATAAAAGAGTGACAACCACCAGTACAATACTACCCACTGGTTGTGAATTAATCAAAATTATACCTACTTTTTTGTTAGATTGGCAAAAAAAAATAGAGTATGTTTTTTGGTGTACTGCATATTTTAGTAATCCGTTTATGTGTGCCGTGAGATGAAAAAGGTTGAAAATAGCTGCTTTACAGCCCACGTGACATGATGTTTCCAGGAGACTTTGGGTTTGTGGTAGTTGTTGAGAATATGCCTCTGTGGATAAAGGGATGAAGGATGTCACCCAGTTGCACACAATATACCTACATGGATGTCAACTGTGAGTCAGTGTGCATACAAGTATCTCAACTTGTTTGTATTGAATAGTGCCATTTCTAATTATATGGTCTTACCTGGAGATGTTAAAAGGAATGTGTGTCTACAGTTACTCTAAGGCTCTAGCACAATTTATTTAATAACTTGTTTAAATGTTTACATTGCTCTTAACATTGCTAGAGTGATTAGTAGTTAAATTTCTCTTTTACATAAAATGTAGAAATATACTAAATGTCCTTAGGGTTGATGAGTTACAGCATCCCCAATTATGAGGCACAAACAGAGAGCCAGAAAACCTTAAGTAATGGTGCACTTATAGCCACCTTTTGTCACATTGTTGCTAAAATTTAATGACTAAAAACTGTATTGGATTTTACTATATCATTTTATGATACTATTGCATATGAATATTTTACTTTTTATTTATCAACTATCACTTTATCTTCCATGAGCCATCTATTCTTCTCATTGCCCTTCCTACTCATTTCTCTATTCTCTTCCTCTGCATTCTACTAGAGTTTATTACATCTATATAGCATAGATTGTTATTGTCTACAATACATGAATAAAATCATGTTCTTTGTCACTTGCGGTATGGATGTTAATGTTTGAATGACATTCCGGGTTTCACAACGTTCTTCAAAATGCCATTCCTAGCGGCTGCTTCTCAGCCTCTTTCCATAGCGTTTTCTATCCCAGTTCCTACTAAAGAGGCTAAATGATTTCCTGTCATTTACAAAATGAAATATTCAAGTGATGCGTTTGCTATAAATATGCAAGATGATTAGACATTTGATTTTTTTGTGAAGTATGTTTTTTGGAGACTAAGTGTCTTCATTCTATTTACCCCCCCGCCGTCATTTAACATACTTTTTCACATCAGCGTTTTCGTGCATCGGTTTCACTTGGTTATCCTTTTCTCTCGCAAGTCGTCATTCTAAGCCTCCTTTGTTGTCTCTTTCTTCTGTACGTGTCTCTAACTACTCAAACTTCCCAGGACCAAGGGTCACACCCTCTATTTTTCTGTATCTGCATTATTATCCTGCTTATGATATTCAAGCCCAGGTGTGTAAATGTCACTTAGGCTGACATTTTTCTTTCATTTGTATTTCCAACCTCTATTTTCTATTGACTTAACCCTTAGGTCAGAAGCCCTAAAGAGAGAGCCTGAGAAGGCAATTTCTGCACCAGGAATTTAGAAGGGAATGGTGTCCTGGTTAATCTAAAAGAGCCCCAGGAGACAGAGTAAGAGCCTTGCTCGCAGGTAAGTCTAGCGCCAGATGATGAAGAAATCTCTCGCCAGGAGTAAAGAAAGGCTGGTTTCTGTTTCTCATTTGTGGTGCCTCAGAAGAAATACTTTAATGGGAGGTGGTGCCAGTGGTCCAAGACCAATACCCGAGCGGGTGTGGGCAGCAGCTCAGGCAGCGCAGGTAGCAGCGGGGCGCGTGCAGGCTCTACCGCAGTGAGCGGGGTTCCAGGGCATTAGAGTGATACACTAACCATGTTTGCTTCGAAGTCAAACTGCCACTTGGTATCTCTGCTTTAGTACACAAAAGTCACCTAACCGAAACAGATTTAAAACAAAATGTTGCTTTTTCCCCAGTCTACTCATCTTGTATAATAACTGCCCCACGTCCCCTAATCATGAGTGACAGACACAATCTTTCACTCAGTTACCCACACCCTAAACTGAGGAAACTTTTTTCATTAGTTTGTTTTGCTCAAGACCTATATTCAAAGTTATTGTAAGATCTGTCACTTTGTATTCAAAACTTTATTGATTGCCATAATATTTTATGACCTGAGAAGGAAAGAGGCTAGGCTTTCTAAAAATACCTACATTTTTGTCACTCTATGCAACTGTATTGTCACCTCCTGGTGTAATTATGTATCACAGAAACAGTCGGACGAGGAGAAATATTCAAAGCAGAGTGCGAAGTTGGGCATAAATGTGTGCTAGTTAGACCAGCTTGTTGACTATGTCTAGTTACTGTCATATAGTGCTTAGAGAACAGAATTCTTGTTTGCGTGTCAAAGAAATATTCCACCCAGCAAGAATGTCTGGGCACCTAGGGGAATATACCTTTGAGCAATTCTGATAAATTAACTTAGCCTCTATTTTAGAGTGTCTATTGCTTCATTTTCCTAACTGATTGATCTTTCAGATTTGTTTGATAACGAGTTCTGAGGGGAAAGGTTTCCAATCAAAGTCTGTAGGTTTTGATGATTTAGAGCCTACGATGTAATCATATTCAATGCATTAAATTGCTCCAAGCCAAAGGTAACTCTCCAAACTCTATAGTAATTGAATAGATTTTAACGGTTCTGTCTGTATTTGAATGAAACACAAAGCAAGCGGCTCCTGACTCATTCTAGTTCTTTATCTGACTCCCATTGCTGGAACACCAAAGGTTTTTATTCATCGATCCAAATACTGCATGATAAAACAAAATAGGAAAATAAGTCATGGTAGTAGCATAGAGTTAACCAATCATTAATTTAGATATACATTCAGTAACTTATTAAGTATGGCAATATCATATATTAGCTCTTAAATGTGTGTTTTAATTTAAAGAGAACAAAAAAGGATATTCAGTTGACCTCGACAGTGAGTCTTACTTTCTTTGAAAGTAGGACATAACAGTTTTTATATCCTTTAAACTTTTACTCAGTTGTATTTTTCAAAGTAGTACATTTATTTTTAATTTGATAATCTCTCCGTACTGCCTTTTATAAGGCTAAGTTACTTTTGCCTTTCTATTACTAAAAACACTGTTCAAACTGAAGTACCCAAATCTAAAATGCTGTGCATATAGGCAGAATTAATGACTGGAAGACTGTGTTCTCCATTTAGTCTATCCAAAATGCAGAGTGCTACTTCAGCTTTTAGCGGTTCTTGCTACTTTTGCTATCACTGAGTCTCTACCTGTATTTGCTGCTTGGTAGATCTCAGCAGGACGATAAAATCCATGTTCTCTGTTAGGAACTAGGATTTTTAAACCTTTAACACAAAGAGCCAATGATGAACACTTTTTTTTTCTAATCTCTGTGGTTGCTCAAATTCTGTTTTATAAAGAAAATACTAAAAGGTCAATATCGCACAGGTAGAAAATGTACTTCCAAACTTCACTGTATGCCTATTTTATAAACTAAACTTCACCATAAGTATATCTGCCAAAAAATATGATATATGTACAGTTTGGTATTTGTGTTTTCAGGCATATTCAGGGGTTCTTAGAAAGTATCCATGATGAATAAGGGTGGGACTACTATAATTAAATAAGAATGGATCTGCTGGGGTCTTTGTAATGTATATTTTTTAGTTCAATTAGATGCTGACAAATTATTTTCAAAATGGCAATACCACTTTATTCTCTCATAATCAGTTAATGAAAATTTTATTTTTGTTCTTGCCAATAATTGAATTAATCATACTTCTTTATTTTTACCAATAATTGTGTTTTGTAATAATAGTTCTTATTTGCTTTAGTTTATATTTATTTGCTATATTTTTTCAATTCTCTTTTTAACTTCTGTTCATAGACTTTTCTCTAAACTTTATAGGTTACCTTTCCATTTATATGTTTTGGTTACTAAATATCTTCTATTATGTTTAATTATTCTCTCCATCTGTTGCTTGGATAAGAATATCATCAAAACTCAATGATCTAAAATCATTATGGCAAACATTACTTAATTTTAAAATAAATTATCTTAGAAATAAAGTCTAAGTAGATGGTAGATGACATTGGTATGGAAAATATATTGACTTAGTAGATTATTTCTGCATTTATTACTTAGTGCTGTTTAGTCAAATGTATTTTTAGAAAGACTAATGATTTGTATTTATCACACACACACAGCAAAGATATCATACTGTTCTGATGGCATAAGTAATCTACTCTAAGATTTTGGGCTTTATTTCCCCTATTTATTAAACTTCTATTTTTAACTAAAGCAAAAAAGAAGAAAGAAAACATTGTAAGGAATAGAAAACAGTCACAGAAAAAAGACTTTTTAATTATGAAGTAGTCTTATAATTTATAGCTTTCAAGCAAGATGAACTTCATCCTATCATTGTCCTTATTTCTTTTTGGAGAGGCATGCAACCATCTCCTTGAAGAATAATATTTGCTAATATTTGTTTGTTATAATTTGAGTCAGGTCTATATGCCCTAGAGTAAAAGTCACCCTTTTTTAGCGTAGAGTTATATGAGACTTAAATAAAACATAAAGTCGTGTGACTGCAACTAGTCTCAGTTCATACTGTGGGACCATCATGGCCCAAGTTTGCTAATACTCTCCAAAATCTTTTGCTCTCTTTCGATTTCATGGAAACTCTTGCTCTGACTCCTGTCAGTATAGTTTTTGTCTAATCCAGAAAGTCAATGGACACATAAAACATACAGACTTTTGGGTATGTCTTCCTTCACTTAACATTATAAATGTGAGACTAATCTATGATGATGCCTGTGTCAGTAATTTATTGCTTTTATATTGCTAAGTACCATGGTATTGTATGGATTTACAATTGGTTCTTTGCCAGTTCACCAACCGAAGCACATTTGAACTGTTTCCAGCGTGTAGCAGTTTTGAATGAAGTTGTTATATGTATTCCCGACATATTTATGAATGAATATAGTATGCATATCTGTGGGTACAAAACCTAGAAATAAAATTGTCATAGCGCAGAGCAAGTGTACATTAACTTCACAAGGAACAGAGTCAAAAGGTTTCGCATCGTGATTCTTCAGTGCAGCCTTTTCCAGCAGAAGCGTATGAGCGTTGGATTTCCTTTACTCCCTCGCACTTAATATTCACAAGATCAGGGTCACAGCTCTTCTAGGGTTTGTGTAGTGGTAGCTCACTGTAGTTTTAAATTGATTTCACTGCATAAAATAGAAACTAACTAACTAATATTATGTTTAATGTGTTGACTAAGTAAACCTTATTCCTTCATGTACTTGATGCATATTTTCAGTAACAGATGCGTATTAGTTATCTTTAAAAGTAACAAGAATTCTGGATACAATAAAGTTATTGATATAATTTAGTTTAATTTTAATGAAAATAATCAGAGTAAGACTTCCATTTCTATAGTAGGTAGAGTGTAGTCAAAGTAGAATTCTACTGATTTATCTATTTAATTACTATTTACATCTTCTTTATAGGCTTGTCGAAAATGCAAATTGTAAATAATGTAAAACCATGAGATGCTCTAGATACACATTCTAAATAATAAGATAAAATTGGCATAGTTTAGTACATGGATGTTACAAGCAGTCTCACTTCTCAATAGAATATAAAATAAAAAAGTAAAAAATATTCTCATGGCAGCATGTTTCCTATACTTAAATAGCAACTATAATACAGAAGCATGAGTATCCTATTTTGTTTTAAATTGAAGGGGAAATTTCAGTGCTTTTGTCTGTGAGGGCAATGGTAACTGAAAGTTAAAAATTCAACTATGTCTAACGTAAGAACAAAGATGAAATATTAAATAAAAATGGTTCAAAGGCCCCTAGCACAGTAAAAATAGATTCTGACTTAGAATAAGCCCCTATTTGTACCCATGTGAATAATCTACCTCTTATTCTTGTGACATGTGGTGACCTACCTACATCTTTAATTTCTTTTCTAACTTTCTGGTAATGAAGGGCAGTATAGTAAATAGTAATTTTGTTAGTTCTATTCAGCATTCCACACCTGTGTTAGTCACTATGAACAAATGATTGATACGATAGAAGCAACCCACTCCATCACAGAATGGCATTTTCCCTTGCTGTGACACTTCATTGTGTCCGTCATCTCCTGATAGAAGGTCACAGCTGTTCTGTGACATTTTTACACAATGGAAAATCAGCCTGTTCCATAGAGAAATGAAAGAGAAATTTAATGACCTGGCATTTGGAAGTAGAAAAGCATTTTATATACTGGTAATTGTACATGGATCTATGGGAATACAACACAGGTATTAAAGAAATAAAAAATGGTATTTTCTAGGCCAATTACAGTACGTGGACATAACACGGCCCTCCTTGGGAATCATTTTCCCAGTGAGCAAGGCTGACCAGCTTATGAAATCTTTCCAGCAACCTGCGACCACGCAGACTTCTCCCGTGTCTATATTGTACAGAGAAAATTGCCATTTACTTGTATTCTAACAGTGCTCTTATAACTTCATGTGTGTGTTTATTTTAATGTGAGCTTCAATGAATGCATACCTCTCTATCGTAAATTACACATTTCATTTGAAACAAAGTTTAATGAATATTATGATCACACCTGTTATCAGTTTTTGTTTCTTTGTAATACTGACCATTACCTAAAATATTTTAACAGTTTTTTATCTGTCTTCTTAATAAGATAGTATTTTTGTTGAGGGGAAAATTCAAATCATAAAATATACTGTATCCTTATACACCAATATAATTCTTGGAATAGAACAGCCATTCAAGTAAATATTTTTTTGACTTTTTAGTATGCCCTGAAGATTTGTTTCCCTACAAAATTCATATGTTAAGACTATCCCCAGCGTGATTGTATTCAGAGATGGGGTGTTTCAGAGTAATAAGGTCATAAAGGTGGAACCTTCCTGATGGGATTAATGCTGCTTTAAAAAGAGGCTGGGGAAAGGGGGATTGGAGGGTAGTAAATGGTAAATGAGGTCAAATACACGGTGAGAGAAGAAGACTTGACTTTAGCTGGTCCACGTGCAATGCAATATACAGATGATGTATCATAGAATTGCACCCTTGAAACCTGTAGAGTTTTAGTAACCAACGTCAGTATAATAAATGGATTTTTTTTTAAAAAAAGGGACTGCGTAGTGCTTGCTCTGTCTTTTGCCATATGCAGAGAACCGGTGTAGGGCCCTCACCAACCCTGACCACACTGGCACCCTGTATGTTGACTTCCAGCCTCCACAGCGGGAGAAATACATATTTGTTGTTCATGTTACCCAATCTATGGTATTTGTTATGGCAACAGGAGATTAAGACACTTTTCAGGTTCATTTCTAAGTAACCAAGTAACCAGGTTCATGTAACCAAGTTGCCTTTGTTTACATTTTGCCTGGGGTAGCAGCCACATTCAGCGTCCCCTTGGAAGGCACAGCCACTTGGTTGCTGTTTTTAATCTGCCACCCTGGGCACTTCCTAACCAGAATTTCTGCAATTCCCTCCCTTCTGAGGGGGAAGTACTGGATCTTGCCAGATTTGGGGTCCCTTTCTCAAATCTCCAGTGATCTCTGGTCCAACCTGACCTACCCCATAACAAGAAGACTTTTGTAATTACCTAGAGTGGGAATATGGGGTAGTGTAAGTGAGGAAGCATGGTCTTACTGGAAGTGGCCAGTTACGAAGTTTGTTTTTATTGTCAGAGGTAGTTGGGAGACATTGGGGTCCTAATACAAGTTTATTATACATCCAATGGGAAAAATCAAGTACACATTTTCATGTACAAGTTTAAAATGTGGAGGTCTGAGCAATGAGTTTATGTAACAAATGGATTAAACTAGTTGAGATGCTTAAGGGTTACACGTAGAGAGAGAACAAAAAACATCTATTAGTGAGCCCTGGGGCTTGTTAAAACTTGAAAGTGGTAAACTATTGAGGATCCACCAAAAGAAACTCATATAGTCCAACTGGTGTGACTCAGTTGGTTGGGTGTTGTATCGCAAAGTAAAAGTTTGCTGGTTCTATTCCCAGTCAGGGCACATGCCTGGGTTTCAGACCCAGGTCCCAGCTGGGGCACGTGTGAGAGGCAACTAATTGATGTTTCCTTCACATGTTAATGTTTCTCTCCCTTTCTTTCTCCACCCCCCTTCCCCTATCTCTAAAAATAAATAAATAAAATCCTTTAAAAAAGAAACTAATACAACTCAGTGAATATAGAAGCAGAATGAGCAGAAAATGGTAGTGTTTGGGAAGCTAGGTAAAGACGAGTTTCACGAATGAGGGTATGCAAGGGAGACTTCTGCTTTGGGCCACATCAGAGTCAGTGGTAAGAACTGATCCTTCTGCTAAGATCAACCATAAAACTAGACATAAGGAATGAAACAAGGGTCTTCAAGTATCATATTGGCCTAGGATTCGGATCTTTGAGGGGAGCAAAATCATCCAATGAGACTCATGATCAATCTGTAACCACCTCACTATTGTCCTAAAGTCAAATTCTCCCTCCAGCCTAGGGGACACGACAGCAAAGATTGATATTTTCCCACCTAAAATGACTAAAATTGGGGCAAACCTACTTAAAGGTCTCTCAGATAGGTGGGCATTAGATTATGAACAGTATGTATTGATGTATGTAACACAGGAAACAAATCGTGTATATAAAACAGTTACTCAAGTTTTCTGAATAGAGAATGTTCCCAGGTTGGAGCAAAGGGATGGGAAACTCAAACAGAACTCTCAGTCGTCCTGAATCAAGGAAATCTTGGGAATTGGGACAAACATGGAGGTTAAAATTTGCAGGATATTCTACTAGTGTGGGGAGAACTATGCAGAAGCAGAACTCCGAGTAAATCTAGAGGGCCCCTTTAGTCGAAAAAGACTGATCAGCACATGCATTTGAGAGAACTTCCTAAGGAAGGGAAATGAAGATTTGAGGAAATAAAGCCCAGCGCTCACACAGAACCAGGAAGGATGCCTATTCCAACAGCCCACGTAGAAACCTTTTTGATACTCGGGCAACAGTTCAAGTACAAAGGGTTGTCTCTGCATTGGAAAATTTAACCCTAATTTAAGCAGATTTGGTTATGTATAACAAACATTAAAAGCAAAATCCAAGATTATTCAGGTAACTTAACCGCTTCTGAGAAAAAAAAATAAAAATATACATAGGAGTACAAACATATCCAGCATCAAATAAGGTAAAAAAAAAAAACACTAATAAAATTAGGGGGAAAAGAAGCTTCTACAAACTTAAAAGGCTATCTAATAGGAACCTATACCTAGTCTCCTACAAACAACAAAACTATTTGAAATGATGATAAGTGGATTCAACACGGCCAACAACACAAAATCAATCTAATGATCATTCTATTTTAACACACTGGTGATAAAGATCACAACATATATTTTTTACCACAATTTATACTTGTCAGAAAAAATATTCAGATAGGTAACATGTTTTTTAAACTAGACCTGTGTTAACTACAAAATAAACTGTGGCCACTAAAGAGCTACATCATAATATTATTTCTAATTTTTAAGTGATAAAACAATACCTTTACACCTAAAATCCAGCAATCTGTACTAACTTTGCTCAAGGACAAACAATTTTTTTTGAAAAAACCTAGTAGAACCTTTTTTGTAGAACCTAGTCAATAAAACAAACAAATAAGAAAAATATGACTAGAGACATTGAAATTAAGAACCGTGTGACAGTGACCAAAGAGGAGATGGGAGGGGATAATAGGGAGAAAAGAGGCAGGGCTGTCGGGAACAATTAAAAGGACACACAGACAAAGCCAAGGAGGGGTGGGATCAAGGGAGGGAGGTGGGGATGGCTGGGGTTGGGAGGAGTAGTGGGGGGGGAAAGGAGACAACTGTACTTGAACAACAATAAAAAAAACACATCTTTTTCATGTTATACAGAGATCATTGTTAGGGACTTGTTTTTCACCTTAGGCTCTTATCACCCACACTGTTTCAAGTCTATTGACTACTTTGGCTTTGTTTTGCTGTTTTCATTCATGGATATTTCAAATAGTTTAAAACTCAGGTACAGATTTTAAATGAATTGTTAAAAGAGTACAAACCTCTAGTTGTAAAATAAGTCATGGAAATGTAATGTACATCATAGGAAATTAGTCCATGATATCATAATAACTTTGTATAGTGACAGATGGTAACTAGACTTTATTGTGGTGGTGATTTTATAATGTGTCACTATGATGTACATCTGAAACAATGAAACTTGATCACCAGCTAACACCATACACAAAAATAAATTCAAGGTGGATAAAGACTGGAATACTATATTTCACATGCCATAAATATGAAATGTTTCTGATGTCTTAAAATCTCTGCTAGTTCATGTTACAAGCTAACTTCAAAATGCTAATTGATGTAGGCTTTGAACAATATGTCCACATAAATTAGAATGAGTTGTCAAAAGATCCATACAGTTCTTTTTAAATAAAAAGTAAATGCTCATATGTCTTTATTATATTTTTTGTATTTTTCAGAAAATATTTATTTCCTATAGTGCTCCAATATAATATTACATATATAGAAATGAGCTTTCTCACCTCTGATTATAATTTTGGGAAGGGATTTAGATAGTTTTACTCTGCAACAGTCATAAATACTGATATAAACACTAAAACTCTTTTATGTATGTATTTAATGTTAGCAAATATTTGAAAAATAACTTACAGTATTTTAACAACCTTATAGTTGAACACACCTGCATGCCTATATTGAGATGAATTAATCATTATGTGTCATGCAATGTTTACCATGCTCAGATTTATTTAACATATGGACTCCTTATGCATGTAGTTAAAATGAATTTTGACAATTTCATAATTTTAATTTTTCTTGAAAAGTATTTCACTATAAAATGTTGCTATCTCATTTTTTTGACAGGGCTAGAATTTATATTGTCAATACACACCTAATATCATGTGAATCTTGCTTCAGTATTATCTTTCAAATACACTAAAGTGACCTTCTCCACTCTTTAAAAATTAAGATGTTCATTAAGGTGGCCAAATAATTTACTGCATATATATTACTGCAGTAGTCTTAAAGACAGTTAAATTTAAATTCTTAACTAGATTGAAGTCATAATTCACTAGAATTAAAAGGTAGAATATTTAATTAATATTTGGCTTCCCTTGTTCTGTAAAGACCCATCAGTGAACTTTGCCTAAAATGTAAAATGATCCAGTTCTAGTGCGAAAATCACAAATGAGCCCCAGTACCTCATGCACAGATACTTTAGATTATTTTATATAAACTACAATAATTTTCTTACCCCTACAGGTTACTATCTCTATCTCCAGACAAGCTGACAAAATAATGTTCAACAATAAGTACATCACAGTAAAATTAAAAATGGTTACAAACACTGTGCTTCTTTCTATTTTTTGAAATTTGAACACACCAAAGCAATTGCTCTTTAAAATATAATAAAAATAAAATATTTTTATAAAGGTAAATATTGTACTTCAAGTGGTTTAAAATGAAAATAGACACAAGAATTAAGTCTAAAAACAGATGTAAAAGGTGACTATGTCCTAAACCAGTTATATCTGATTGAGAATCCTTAAATTTTACTAAATAATTATTCTTAATTATCATTTAATTTTTATTAAATAATAAATAAAATCCACCTTCCCCTTATTCTCAAAAATACTGTGCAGTTTGATTGAATCTTTGAATAACTGAAAAAAATGAATTACTTTCTATTCCAGCTAAGACATTCTAAAATTTAGTAGATTGTCTAACTTATGTACTTAATAATTTGATTTTATTAATATGTTCTTTAACTTTAAAACACAGAGGAATACATTTTAAATTTCTGGGAAGGAGGAAATTCAAAATACATTTCTCATTGGATTCTTGTATGTGGTATAGAGATATTTATATTTCTAGATTTTTTATATTTAATTGTTACTATTTTTACATTTACTTTTTTATATTTAGGGTTAATCTCAATATGTGCAAAATAGAGCATTATGAATATTGATATATTTATCATCAGACCTCAGTGATTAGAAAAATTATAGACATTCTTTTTTCATTTATACTTCTGGCTATTCGTTTCATAGCAGATAGACTTCAGACATTTTTAACATTATGTCATTGTAAATATTTCTGGAACTGTTTTTAATAAAGATTTTCTCAACTATTGCCACAATAACATTGTCACACCTAAAATTATTTAATGTAGAGCTCGTCCTATCATTCTATGTCTAGTCATTCATTAACAAATAGACAGTAAAAGGTTATGAATTTTAATTGATTGTTATGGCTTCTGAAGTGTGTTTGTCTTCTATATGTTTCCTCACTCACATATTTTTCCCAACAGTGTGTTTATGGGAGACATATTTTAATTTTAATGACTTCTGCAATCTGGCTGAACATGTGAACATTTCACATGTTCTTCTCTTCTGCTGAATATGCTATAAATTAGTACATAAGCTAAGTGTCTAGATAAATTCAAGATCAATATTATAGCAAGAATTCACCACAAATGTTTTTATTACTTCCATTATGTCTATCACAATGTCAGTTGTCTCTATTTTTGTGAAATTGGAAACCATTGATGATTACTTCCTCATTCCATTAGCTCATAAAATGTCTCAGAATGTTTTTATATTTATAATTTTATTAAAAAGTAGGGGACAGTCTTCTGTTACATTTTAATTGTTTTCCCCTATCTAACCAATAATATATGCATTTTTTTATTTTTGAATGTTTATTTTATAACATTATTTTGCTCAAGCCTTCACTTTGCTGTTGGCTGTTTTAGGTTTCCCACACATGTAACCATCTTATAATGATTAAATAGACTTTTGTTTCATCATTGCCAGTATTTATGCTTCTAGTTTATTCTTTTTGTCTAACTGGATTAGCTAATACCTCTAGTTTAGTTTTAAATAATAATTAGAATGAACAACATTCTGGTTATAATCTTGACTTTATTAATGTGTTTCCATGTCTCCACATTCAAAGCAATAAAGACTTTGTTTATATGTGTATTTTAATCATGTAAGAGACAATTTTTCATCAGTATCTTCTTTTTAACATGGTGGTTATAGGTTTTGGTGGATTCTTTTCTTTTATTCTTACAGATAACCAAATATTTTTCTAAGAACATGTGTACATACATTACATGTGCCCACATGTTTGTGCATGTGTTTGTATGAGTCATAATTTACTTTTTGTAAGCAATTATTTATATACTGAGAATTGATGTTATATTTGATTTCTAAATAAAATTGGGAAATTTTCTATCTTTGCTTTGAGACAGTTTTAGTAGAATTGTGATTATGTAATCTTTTAAATTTTTTTTGTTTCTTTATCTTTAGAGGGGAAGGGAGGGAGAGAGGGAGAGAAATATCAATGTATGGTTGCCTCTCCTGCATCCCCTGCTGGGAACTGGCCTGCAACCCAGGCATGAGCCCTGACTGGGAATTGAACTGCGATCCTCTAGTTCGAAGGCCCGCGCTCAATCCCCTGAGCTACACCAGCCAGGGCTGATTATGTAATCTTTAAAGACATGTTCATAGATGATATCCATGAGATATCTGATCTTTTGACATTTGGGATAATTTTCCCCAGGTACCATTTTGGGCTGGCACATATATTTTCTGTTGGAGCTCTGTATGCACATTCTCTGTCTTGTGATTGGTCTAATTTGATTTTCTGTCTCTCTGTCATCAAATTTGGTGATTATTTTTCATACAAAGCTATGAATTTTGTGTACTTATTTTCACTATTTTAACTCAGTTATGGGCAAAATAATCTTACCTAAGTATTTTTAAATGTTTGTTTCAGTTATTATCTCGTCTGTGATTTCTAGTTTGTATGCTTGTACTTTCTCCTTCTAATTTTCATTTAATATCAAGTCTTTAACTGTTATTTTCAAATAACCAACTTTTGTACTAATTAAATTTTTCTAATTTTTAATGTTTCTTGTTAATTTATACTTTTTTCTTTCTCTCAAATTTCTTCGATCTGCAACAATTATTTTTTAGTTTTTACTGTTGAGTTTTTAATTCATTATCATTTTGTTGTCTTTGTTTTGTGTTGATATTGGTATAATGTAATTTGTTTTTTTCTGATAATCATTTGTTGTCAACAATAGATTCTGAAATGCTTTATTTTAATTACCATTGTTTCACATAAATGCTCAACGATAGTTAATAATTCTCTGACATAGCTGTTAAAAACAATCTGATATTTTACAGAGGTGTCAAACTCATTCTCTCCGGGGGGCTACATCAGCCTCGTGGTTGCCTTCAAAGGGTGGAGTGAAATTTTAGGACTGTGTAAATGTAACTACTCCTTAAGCAGGGGCAAGGAGCTCAGGGCTCCCGCGGGAGTGGAAACAAGGTGCTGGGCCAGATAAAACAAGGCGGAGGGCAAGCCTTGTGTTTGCCACTTGTGTCTTAGATGATAGGGCCTTTTCCAGCTTGTTATAATTTCCAGCTGACTATTCTCACTCTGCTTTTTAGAATTAATTAAAATGCCATTTGGGCTTAAGATACAATTTTATGTCCCCTTATATCATTTATTATTCCACTTCAGGGTTTATTATTTATATAATCTACTTTCTGGTTCATGTGTATTTGTGTTACTTCTACTAATTATGCCCAATAAATTATGTTAAAAATTTGATTATTGATGCAGTTCTCTTTCTCACTATAGCTTCTATATCCTCTTTTGATAAAACTGTCTTCGATTTATGTGAATTAGTGGTCTTATCAATTTAATTGCATTGTTAGTTGGTAGCCAGTATCACACTGATAAATATCAAGATTGAAAACCCGTTTTTAAAATTATTATTAATTTAATTAACCTGATATATGTTAATGCAGCTTTATTTTTATTTTTTAATTTAAACTTTTCTGAGCTTCTTTGTTTCGTTGTAGAGAGCAGAGTTTGGGATTTTTGTTAGTTATTTATCTTCATACTACTTAGTATTCATGATAATACTACTTTACAGGATGTGTCATTTTTGATTTTTTTGTTTATCTTTATGTTTGTATTTTATGCTAGGCTATAGTTGACCTTGTTTTCAAGGTACTTTATTCATCTGCTCTAGACCAGCTGAACTTGTCTCTTTTGTATTGATGATAGTCACACCAATTTCTTCAAACTTGTGTCAGAATAACTGCCCGCCCAACCTGATTTTTTTTTTATGTAGGTCCTTCTGATAATTCTCAGAATCTTTATCTTAAATTTATCAGAATAACTTTTTTGGATTTATGCTTTCTGTTTATTTTGAGTGTCTGTGTCAATATTTTCTTAACACTTCTTGAAGAAATTTACAAATTTTTTTCTAAGATATGCTTTCTGGTTTATGTTTCTTCCAGCCCCTGGTGGTTGCTTTCTACTCTCCTTGGAAATGGACTATTTTACATTCCACACTTAACAGAGATCATGCCATATTTGTCTCTCTGTGTCTGCTTATTTTATCTTGTATGAGGTTCATGAGGTTTATCCACGTTGTCAGAAACGGCAGACTCGTCTTCCTTTCAAAGGCTGAAAATGTTCCATTGCACATGTATGTAGTATATAGAAAGGAATTCAGATGGACATTTAGTTGTTTCTGTATCTTGGCTACTGCGAATGATGCATGCAACTAGTATCTCTTTGAGATACTAATTTAATGTTCTTTCGATATATGTTCAGAACTGGGATTGCTGGATAATAGACTAGGAACTATCAAGTTAGCTTATTTCTAGAGGAATGTAAAATACGCAATTATTGAAGTGAACTACAATAAATGTTTATTTCTCTATATTTTTGTATGCCTAAATGTTTTGGGGGACTTATTCATGATGTCTTCGAAAGCTCCCTTAAACCTTGTCCTCACCGCGTGAGGACACAGTGTCATGACAGTGCAATATGAACCAGGAAGCCAGCTCTCAGCAGACATCAGATGTGCCCTAGCCTTGATCTTGGACTTTCCAACTTCCAGAGAGGTGAGAAATAAAGTTTTGTTTTGCTAAAGAAATTTTAGTATCTTTAATTTTTTTAGAAAAATGGCTCTACTAATTTGAAAACTGTGAGAGGAACAGAAATTAATATATGTCTCCACTGAGACTGAATTAGGTAAATATGATGTACATGGATAGAGTCTGGTTTGTATATTTATAGAGCGTCAAATAAAATTTTTATTGGTATTTTGAGTGTTCTGCTGATTATTTTATATGTACTCAAAGTTTTAGCTCGTTTTGGTATATTCTGATTCAAGACATCTAAAGTAGATTAAAACTTAAATCTCTAAAGACACCTACCATACTGATGTTCATACAAAAGGCTTGGCACCTTTTTATGAGTATTTGAGAATACTTTCAAGACCTGTGGGAAAGTAAAAATAAAAACCTAACTTTGTCAGCTTGACAATTTCAGAAAATGGTTATCTAACTAATGCAAAGTAACTTTATACAAGAGAGTGAGCCAATGATCCCTGTCAGTCACAGGCAGCTCAGTACAAAGTGGAGTTAGGTCTGGGACTCTGAGATATCAGACTTAACGATTGACTCAAACAAAGTCTGTCTGTGGTACAAGGCTTCCGGAGTGTCTAGAGTCTTTGGCACAACGGTTCTGACAACGTGATTGGATGAAGACTGGCAATGAGGGAGGAAATTTGGGGCGTGGTAGAAAAAGAGGTTCAGTTATGTTCCTCTATTTAAATAGAAATGGACTCCAGAAAATTGTCAGGGCTTAATTTTATGCTATTTCCCTTTTACTACTAAGTCTTCATTCAGCCACATAGCAAGAGCTTTGATACCAATATGGCTGGAAGAATGTGGGCATCCTGGTCTAATGGGAAGAAACAACTTTTTCTTAAAAACTATAATGAAACAAATTATTAGATAACATTAGAAAGCCTGGATCATAAGTATAAATATGACATCAGCTGCTTGTCTGATATGAAATGAGCAAGAGTGTTATTTTGCTCTCCATTTACAGAATTAGAAAAAGAAAAAAAATGACTAAATAACCTCAAAGTTTGTCTCAGTGAAAGAAAACAAAAGAAAAACCCTAATTTTTAGAAAAGCTATTCATCATCTTAATTGCCTGCTTCTGAACGCCTGTTGCTGCATTGCAGAGTGAACTTTCAAGAAAGTAGTTCATTCAGTTCAGTTTTAATTTGAGCATACATCCATGAACTGATGGGAGGAATTGTATAAACAATGAAAATATGGCAAATTAAAGTGTTTTCCAAGAACTAATAATAAAGATACTTTTTGAAATAAGACAATTATAAATTTACATACACTATTGAATACATACTAGTATTTCACTTCTGAGAAATATTTTTAATCATAACAAGACAATATCTTTGCTGTAAAAACATAAAGGCTAAAACATATGAGCAGAATACATTTTATTTCTATCCCCAGAGTTCTGCATAGTTAAGTGAACCTTCAAAAACAAGATTCAAAATATGCCAAAATAATACCTCACTTCAATATAAAGATTACTGGTTTTCTTTAATCACAAGAAGTCTGAAGCATTATTTATAAGACCTAATAGATTGGAAATCTATTTTGCATAAGGATATTTAGATATCCCTTCCCAATAAAAAAGAAAGCAATTGTTTTTGAAACTTAAGGGTTTAGATTTAATCAAGTTTTTAAATGAATGTGAGACAATGAAAGTATTGCAAAAACTGAAATAGAGTAGTATCCTCTAGGCATGTCACACGACTGAGCAGGAAATATTATAACAATGACCATACCCCAAATCAACATATCGGCAAACAAGAAACAAGTTCTTGAGATTAAAAAATAATAAAATTGTATAGGTGGTGATCTAGTCAAATATATATATTTGAATGTATATACTGAATGGAATTCCCATATGTCTAGTTTTACTGTTAGGTACAAATGAGATGTTCAATGGTAACATGGAGAAGGGCTATTAAGAATAAGCAGAATATGTACACTTTATTATTTTATTATAAATTGACCACTACTTAGATCTAAAGTGCTATGCTTTTTTCTTGAAGTCTTTCAATCTGTTCTGCTATCTGCCTTATATATACTCAATGTCATTCCCTATCACACAAATGAATAGTATAATTGAAATGATTTAAAAGCAGAAATCGCTTTCTTTCTAAAATTATTCAATTACCATTGTGTACAGAGTAAAAATAAAACTCCTATATTATCATTCGCTATTATGCCCCTATGTATTGTTTTAAACGTAGGTCTTAAACACATCACACTCTGAGCTCCAACTGTGCTGAACAATTTTTGTTCCTTTCCTGTAATATATCTCTATTCTGGGCAAGTACTTGCCTATAAGACTTCTTAGCTATGTCCCTCACACTTAATTTTAATTTCTCTAGAAGTCTTTTCTAAATTTTCCATTTCTTTCTTCTATAAACCTTACTATCAGCTCTAGCAAATCAGTTATTATGCTGAATGGGAATTGACTGCTTTTTAGACCATTATTGATTTTGGAGCATGTCCACCTCTCATTTCCCACTATACGGTGCGGTTTTTTATGACTTCATCCAAATTTGCTTGGCCTTTGTATATGTGAACTAAATGATTTTATTACAACATTTCAGGCAAATGATCTGACATATTTTATAAATCCCAGTGCGGCTGTGTTTACTCATGCTAGCTTTTTAGCCAACATGCCTCCAAGCAGTCATTTCCATGATGTGAGAGAAGATGACATAGGTATCATCAAAATGAATCACAAATGCAGAGAGTAAATGATTGCTTTTCTGCAGTGAAAAAAATTATTATATCCAAAACGTACATTACTTATCCCTCACAGTGAGATTTAACTACACATTTTGATGTGACATTTCAAATGATTAAAGTGGAACAGTCTTCCTTAAGTATGGGATTTAGCCTTGAAAATCCTGATGTGATAAACTCACTTCATTATAAGTAAACACATACTTATTGCATCATCACTAATTCTCTGGCTTAAAAAAAGAAATGAAAAACTTCTCAGATACTCATCTGAGAATCCACAGCATTACATCTAAATACAGGGTGGTCTGGCACAACTAATGCCCCTTTTTCCTAACACAATCATTTATTGCAAAATATCATAAGCTTGTAATTCCATAACGTGACAATATCACGCTCAAGCACACCATGTGATATTTTAGGTGACATGTTTGAATTAAAGCTATTAGTCATTATACCCAGATTATTACCCTACCGCCCACACTCAAGGAGGCCTTACTCCTGCCAGATCCTGTATATTTGTCAATGTGTTAGTATGTAGGTTTATGTTGCTTATATAACCTTATATTTCGAGCCAATGTGAAGGGCTATTTTTCATTACCACTCCATTGTGTTGCTTTAAATTTGATTTTATAACCTTAATACTTTAGGTTAAGTATACCAACATCTCTAAAAATAGAAAAGGGTTTCTTCTCTCAGAACTCTAGAGAAAATCATTAGAAATAGTTGGTCTTTCTGATGAAACGCAGCGTTTCTGGAGTGAGCAGTGTTGTCCAGCCCTGTTCCAAATGATGTCTTCCTTTTTTCTTCTTGAAAGCTAGAATTTGAATGTCTAAGTGGCTGGTAGGTATGCATAGCCTAACCAGATTTTATGAAAAATATAAAAATACCTATCTGTTAATGTGGTATGGTATTATTTATTTGACACACTTTAACATCTAGCAAACCTTGACAAAACACATGAAAACACAAATGCAGCAGGAGAAAAACACAGACATATTTTTGTTTGAATGATTTAAAACATTCATTTTTTACCTCAGTGGATTGAGTACAGGCCTGCGAACCACACGATCGCGGTTCGATTCCCAGTCAGCGCACATGCCTGGGTTGCAGGCCAGTTCCCAGCAGGGGACTCACGAGAGGCAACCATACATTGATATTTCTTTTATTTTCTCCTTCCCTTACCCTCTAAAGATAAATAAACAAAATCTTTAAAAAAACATTCATTTTTTTCACTTGAATATTAACCCACATGGAAACCCCTCTGAAGCAAGACAAATACATCCCCAACCTCCATAACTAGATCTTTGCTTTAAAATGTTGTTTCCTCAGCAACTTGAAACTCTTAATTGTTTCCACATCATTAATTTACTTTAATACAATGCTTGTTATCTATGATTATTATGCTATTATTACTAATTCTGTTGGTATTATTAAATGCATGCTAATTGCTAGTCATTATGATATTAATTTAAGATATATATACATCCTCTTCTGGCATTGTCACCTCTTCCTAAAGATAAGTCTATATGTCTAGTGCCAGTGATGTTGACAACACCATTACAAAAGGAGAAATACATGGAGTAATAGATACACAAACATTTTTCTCTGCATCGTATATCATGAGGTTTTATATGCAAGATTTTGGAAAATTATGGATATACTTATTAAAAATTCAGACTTTTTCAAACAAATTTAAAACAATTTATGTATTTGCCCACTGATTTAAATACTTATTTTCAAGAAAAAAACATACATAGTTGTAAAAACATACCTATTAAAATGGTTTAACATTTTTAATTCACATTTTTAATATTTCAAGATTTCCCATTTCCAAATTTCCTTTTTGTAACCAATATTGTTGGAACAATGTTGGCAGCAGAAGTTAGTGATACAGAGAATGACTCCCTGAGGAAAACAAGATTTAATTTCATGCATGAATGTTTATTTAAAAACTAACTTATTAAACAAGGATAGGTTTTTAAAAATAGTTCACATGTCAAAAGATAACTCAAAGGAAAAGTAAAATGAAAGTTCATGTCTTCCCTTTAATCAGGTGTTAGAGATATGAGTTAATTGCTTTGCTAAGATAATTTTAATTAATGGAATCTTAAATATCCAAAGGCTGTAGACCCAGAATATCATTCTCTTTTTTATTATTTTTACTATTATAGTTAATTTTGATATTTGCATTTGCACATTGGTTGGTTTGCATTATATTGTTGCTTGATGAGTTGGCTAGCTTTGTACTTTGATAAGGTTTCATTACTTATACTTCTGTATTCACTGCAGTCGTCATCACTCTGAACAAGGCCCCTCATATTTCCTATCCCATCACAATTGTTCTTTTAATGGGTATCCATTTTTACATGTGTTAACTAAGTTCTTGCATATGCATCTTTTTAAAACATATGTCGTGTTATTGTATGTACAGCAATGGCAAAGGTAAGTTTATATTTGTGAATATGAGAAACACCATTTATTCTTGTATTATTATTTATTTACTATTGAATTATTTAGTATTATTATTAGCCCACTTTTGCCCATCCCTATGTATTTTTAATGTATGTAAATAGCTTATGTAAAGTCTTATTGTTTCTTACTTTTACATTAAGCATCATATATTTAAGACAGATCTAGTAGCTGTATGTATGTTTACTTCATTGATTTATGTTTTGTTGGTTTTTTAAATTTAATCTTTATTGTAGTTCTTTCATGACCATTTAGTCTCCTTATACCCCCGCCCCTCAGCAATCTCCACACCATTGTCCATGTCCATGAGTCCTTTTTCCTTTTTGCTCAGTCCCTACACCCCTAACCTCCCCTTCCTACTAGCTGTCATTTATTTGCCATCTATGAGTCTGTCCCCATTTTTCTTGTTAGTTCAGTTTGTTCATTTGAGTCCACTTATGAGTGAAATCATATGGTATTTGTCTTTCTGTGGCTTATATTATGAATCTTTGTACACATTTACTTACTAACTTTATATGAGTTTCTTTGATAATATATACACAGAGTAATTTTATAAAATAATAGAAATAAATTTTCACTGACCATCCGATTTTCTTCTAAATTTTGATTACCCTTCCCATTTCCTTTCAAGTATATTTGAAAATGTTACCCCCATACTTGCCCACCTGGGACTTATTTTAACATATGCTACATACTAATTGCCATCTTTAGGATCTGACAATCATCAACACAGTATTAAATATGTCTCTCAATTTATTTATGACTTTCTTTGCCAATAATGATTGAAATTTTACAGATTTCTTAAAAATACCAGGGGTGTTCAGTAGTAGATCGTTGATACTTTCTACATTTTACTGCATTTGCAAATAATTTTATTTCTATTGTATTGCCCAGTTTGTTACTGTTGCTAGAACAAGATCCAACTGGCAAATTGGTACTTCCTGCAGCTGACTTTTTCTGGAGCAGACACTTAGTGGGGAGATTCAAGATGTTTGCTCAGCATCAACACCTGTGAAAGAAAGAGGGCAAACGCAGAATTGGGCAGGGGAAGAAGTGAAAATACAGTGAAGGCCCTGCAAAACCTTAGCCAGCCAGGAGGGACCTGTGAGGTCAGGGTGCCCTTGGGAGTTTTCGGAGAAGGGTCAAACTCTCAGACTTTGTACCCCACGTCCCTCAGTAAACTTGGTCTGTCCTGGGAAAGAAGAGATTCTCTACATGTTTTCAACCTTAAGACTTAAAACATAAATAGTAATTTTTGAAAAAAAATATTTCTGGGGGTCCTGAGTACCCATACAGAGTTGTCAAAAGCAGACTTACAGTAGCAAGTACATGAAACACAGAGTCAATTCTTGTACTATTATTTATTTTCAATGTGAACATCTGTAAACTTACATCTGCCCACCCTTATAACAGAGATCCAACAACCCCCTGAGTTTACCATACTGGAAATTCCATATTTAGGCCTCTGATAGGAAGGGACTAGCTAAACTCAGCTTTCCTCCATGTCTTCTACATTCTAGACAGGTGAAGAGGGCAATCTCAGACCTCCCAAAGCAGTCCATCTGCCTGCTGAGTAGCAGTGAATGCTTTACTCAATACCAAATGGAGCAAAATAATTTCACAGTTTACCACTGCTCAAATCTATTCATGAAATACTGCCTATCATGAAATGGTTGCTTCAAGCCTCTAAATTTGGGAATAATTTGTGTAGCAATGTACATGTAGAGTAGATCCACTATATCAAACACATACACACAAAATACACATTTTCTGTTGCTGTATGTAACATTTCATTGTAAGTACCACCTGCTCGATTTTAAATCAGGTGTAAAGTTATTGTGCACATATTTACAGGTATTTTTTGTGTACATATGTATGAGACTCCTGCTAATTGTTGCTGAGCACAAGTTCAATTGTGTTTATATCCAGAGAACCATTTTCAGCTCTAGACTGTCATATAAAGAATAAAAATGTTACAAATTTAGGATGATTAAAAGTACAAAGTTTGTTACCAGAATATGAAAAAATAGGGCTAATTAAAATTTTATATTTAAATGCATTACTATTTATTATTATAATAGTCAAATGGTTCACAGAAAGCTAATTAAAATATTGGAGAACGCTATGGAAAGTAAATATTATATTTATTCTGTTCCGCATGGTTTTAGAGTGCACAGACTGGTACCAAAAACAGGCATAACAATGATTGTTCTAACAAATGAAGTTCCACCAAAATGCAACAAGTTGCTTTGGGGCATAGGACTTTTCTGACCCCAAACAAAACTAAACTAAACAAAAAAACTTTATACATAATGATAGGGTTGTTATGGTGAGTTTATAGGGTTGTATAATCTACCATTACTGTCCGGGTAGTTTGAACAGTTAATCTTCAGCATTATTATATTACGCCTGGGCTCCACACGGATGTGCCTGACCAATGCGTGTGAGCAGTGATGCCACCATGGGAGAGAAATGGGGAACTTTCTCTCCTGTATCTGCAGCTCCCCCTTTTCAGAACTAAATAACTGAATACCATACAGAGGCTGTCACCAATCTGTTCGTTTTGAATAAAAGCAAAAAAAAAAAGTCATTTGTGTCCTTGTGTGTATGCCCTCACTTTGTGTGCATTGCAAAAAGTCTGATGGCTCCCTACACTAATGTAGCTTGACATACGCATCGGATGAATAAGAATCAACTTGCTGCACACTGGATCCCATGAAATTATGCACTCTCGGTTGCAGTAAAGGGTCAGGATTCTAAGCTTTCTTGATGAGAATCAGGTTGGAAAGGAAACTAGAAAACAAGGAAGACACTGTGAGCTCTTCTGTTTTCAGGATCTGATGCGTTTTCTGCGCTTGGACATTGAGATTATATGATATGATATGAGCCCTCCTTTCTTATCAAACAACAAAGGAACAGGTAGAAGAAAGATGTTCATCTTCTTTAAGAATTATTTGGATATGATTTTCCATTCCCTTATTTTCCATTTCCATTTCCTTGTTTCCTTTTCTAGTTTCTGGGAATGTCCTATAGATGTTTGCTATGTAGCTTGATAGAGATAGGTAGAGATAAGTTGGTGATTATAAAACTGTCATATAGGTGTGATTTTATGTATACTAACAAATCATTTACCATTAAGATAAAATTAAAAAGAAAAATGTTTATGAAAATAACTCATTCCTTTGATGACAAAGTATTCAAATAGTAATATAATGCATCTAATTTAAATACTAATAACTCCTATTCAATATTAAATCTAGACATGTATTGCCATTCTCCCTTTCTTTATTTTCTCTCTATGTCCCTCCCACACAAATACGGGAATTTGACACTCCTGAATAACATATGGTAACACACTCAATGAGTTGGTGTTTTTCTCTATAACTTCTTTTAACACTCTATTTAAAACACTCGCAACCCTTGTATAGATGCATAACTTTTTTGCATAATGTCAGAAGTTTGTAGTAACTCAAATTTAATACACCAGGAAGTGAAATTACTCCAGTTAACATTTGATTTGTAAAAAGCATGAGATTTATTTAAGGAATAATTACAAATAGAGCTTCCTATTGTCATAATTTTACAATGTCTCAAAAAAGATCTCACACAAAATGTGCAAATTGTTTTAGGGCAATCTGTAAATCTGCTGGATGGATTAAGAAATAGAAACAAAAAATTCTCATTGAATTTTCTATGGTCACACATTTGGTAATACGTTTTTAAAAAGTTAAAACCTATCCATGTTTATGTCAGCACCTAGAGTGCATTTACTTGTTCATATACCCAATTAATTTTTATTGGGTAACTACTTTGTGCTAGGTCTAATAGAGTCAAAATTAATCAATTCATTAATTTGTTTTCTTATTTCCTTAGCTTTTTTGATACTATCTTTTGCATAGGGTTTTGTAAGGGTTAAATAAGAATCATATTACTAGGTACAAAATGCTCGTTAAAGTACCTGGCATATGAGAAAAAAGTATATGTATATACACAGTTGTGTGTGTGTGTGTGTGTGTGTGTGTGTATGACTGGGTAGTTTAATAATTAGATAAATAGAGGAAGAGAAGGTTATTTATTCTTCTTAAAATTTACAGTTAAATTTTTACCCTACAATGAAAACATATACTATAGAACTTCAAAGAAACCTTCACTCTCAGAAGACTCCATGGAGGATTTGTCTTTCTATGGAATTAAAATAAAAGGCAAATTCCTTCTTGGTAGAACACGATACTTAAGAAAATGCACAAGATGTATTATGAACTTAGTCTTCATACCATAATTTAGTTTGTATAGTTGACTAAAAATAATGACTAAGTTAATCCATCTTTTTCTAATCATATACAAGTTAGCTAGTTAAGAATAAGGATTTTTCAGTTCACTATTATTGTCTTTATAAGTCACAAACTTTTGTCAATATTTATATTTAAGTTTTGAAGGCTTAATTCTGTCATAATTAACATTACAGATGGGAGGTATTTTCTATAAATACAGTGTTTTTTTCTAGTTTTTTTGTGTTTCCAGTTAAATTATAAAAGAAAATATAAAATTAATAATTAGCTTCCTGTTTTATTGGACTCTAACGAGTTTTCCTTATCTGTCAAGATATACCCATGAATTATTTATATTCTCAAATGAAAAGTGTGATGTAGAAAAATGAGCAGTTAAACAAACATAGTTGGAATGAAACTGATCTCATAACTAAGGATGTAATTTAGAACACTCACTGCAATTTCCTTTTTTTTAAACAATAAGAAAAAAAAGCAGTGAATCAGCTCTATTTTGTTATGTTCCTTCCAAGTCTTTTCTCCCTATATTTTTGGTCTGTCAGGCTATTTTTGACTTTTCTTGATTTTCACCCTAATTCTTTCCAACTGTTTGAGAACTGGAATAATTTTGGTAATGTGTTTCATTTCTTGTATGATTTTGCACAGCAAACTTGTTGGAACACTGGCAAACTTGTCTGTCTGCTAACACTGAAAACTGTCACCTAAAATTGACATCCAGACAAGATTTTGTGAGCACTCTTAGTAAGAGAAAAATTTTAAAAAATGTACGCATAATAATATGATAGGTTTCTCAAAATAATTCCTGAATTCAAGACATTTTATTTAGGACAATTTTTCCTGTCAAAAACAGCTATTTAATAATTCACTTTGAATGACAATTATACTTGAGCTTGATTCTAAAATAACATTCCTAGTGCTGAGGCATCTGCTCGGTGATACGAGTTCTTTTGAAAACAACTGATAATGAGCTCTTTTAGGCTTTTGGCTAGAAGGTGAAGGTGCAGCTTTCTTCCATTTTCCTGAATCCAGGTTCATCCAATGGTAGCCGCCTCCACCACGATGCTGAAGTTTGACCTCAATGAAATCAAGGTCATATATCTGAGGTCCAACAGTGGGGAAGTTGGTGCCGCACCTGCCCTGGTCCCCAAGATTGGCTTCCTGGGCCTGTCTCCAAAAACGTTTGATGGTGACATTGCCAAAGCAACCAGTGATTGGAAGGGGCTGAGGATCGTAGCGAAACTGACTGTTCAGCAGAGACAGGCCCAGATGGATGTAGTGCTTTGTGCCTCTGCCCTGTCGTCAACGCCCGGAAAGAACCATCACAAGACAGAAAAGCAAAAACAAAGAAAAACACACCCCCTCAAAAGGAAACATTAAGCGCAGTGGAAATACCACTTTTGATGGCATCATCACCATTAGCTGGCAGAAGCAGCACCGGTCTTCAGCTGGAGAACTCTCCGGAACCATTAGATAGAGATCCCAGGACTGCCCAGTCTGGAGGCTGCAATGTTGATGGCCATCTCCCTCATGACACCACAGGTGACACCCTGTGTGGTGCAGTGGAATGTCCAGCTAGCTAAAAAACTACAGAGAACAATATTTCAACGGAAGGCCATCTGATAAACAAACAAAAACAAAGCAAACAAACACCCCCAAAATGGCGATGAGAGCATAAGGGGAAAAAAAAAGAACTGAACTAAAATTTTACTCTAGGGGGATGTGAGATGCTAAGTGACTGTCCTAGAATTGTACATTCTATTATATGTATATACTAGCACTGTGTAAGTATTATATGAGTGTGCAGTTATAAAATAAATGAATTATTACTATGTCAATACTGAAACAGGGATAAAATGTTGATTTTTCAAAATCCTAAAAAGGTAATAAACTCCAGAAGAATAAAGCTTTCGTAATCACATCAGAATCAGATCATCTTTCCATTTTTATCATAAGGAATTATGCTGATTCATCTTCATTTGCATTTTATATAACTATGTTCCTTCTAATTAGTTTTTGTTTTACTTTCTAATGTGCTAGTATATATATTTATATATATTTTATATATCATTTTTCATCTCAAATCTAGGAAATGAGGTCAGCCAGTTAAGACTGGAAGCTTTGGATCATTGTGAGGAGTATGAACTTTTACTCTCGGTTTTATGGAAGGTGTCTAGGCCTTCTGGCTGCTCTTCGGAGAGTTTATCTGTGCAGTGGTAAGGCAGAAGGGTAAGCAGAGCTACAGAAGGTGAAATCAGGGATCCAGGTAAAAAATAACGTCTTTGACTATGATGTTAACAATGAACATGATAAAAGATATGTATGTTCTAAATGCATTTTGTAAATAGAGCCAATAAAATTTTCCAATAGATTAAGTAAGTCAAAATGTGAGAGTAATTTCGAAGATAATTCCTATGTCAGTACCAGGGTGTTTGGAGGAGTGAGGGGTGGGGAATGGCGACAACTACACTTGAACAACAATACAAAAATAGGTAAATAAGTAGTTGAGCAATCCTGAAGTATATGCCACCCACAAGGCCCACATTTTCCTGATTTATGACATCAACCACATGAAGAGCTGAATTATTTCATTGAAACTACCATCAAATTTTTATTTAATATTAACAACAAGAATTTCTGGGTTGCCTGTCTATGCACTTGAAAAAAAACTAAAAGAAAAACATTTTCATACTATTTTCAATATGAAAAGAAGTCATATTGTCTTAAAGATTAGGACATCTTCAGGCTGTTCACCTGTTTATGTTTGGTTGAACTGATTTTTATGTTAAGAAAGGACTATGTAGACAATGATGTAAAAGGGAATAGCTCAAAATTCATACTTTTTGGGTGAATTGTGAGTCACACTTTGATATTTTAAACAAGTGTCTTTATGCCAATGCTTTTTTTAAAAAGCCAAATCAATATGCTTGGCACATTTCAAAAAGTATTTTTTTAAAATTTATTTAATTATTTTTCAAGTACAGTTTTCTGTCTGTTACTCCCGTCCCATCCCACCCTCCGTGCTCCCCCCTCCCTCCCATTTCCACCCTTCTCAGTTGTTGTCCATGTATCCTTTATATAGGTTCCTCTAAATCCCTCCCCTATTTCCCCTGAAATTCAAAAAGTATTTTGTAAAATAAAACTTATTTTCTACTATGGATTGACATGAAGCTAAGTAAATTCATGTAGATTTTCAGTTATGAAATCTAACATTCGGTGTTTGAAGATGTTCTGCATGTGTGTATGTATGTATGTGTGTATATATATATATATATATATATATATATATGGGTGTGTATATATATATATATATATATGGCTACTGATATGGCTACTATTTATTTACAGAGCATGTAAGTTGTGTAAAACACTATTTAGCAGCAAGTACATGAATGAGAACAAAGACAGTTTAATAGTTATATTTTACATTTATGTTAGTTTTGTGTTCCTTTAAGATACTTTATTAGATTGTATAAATTATTCAAAAAGAAGTAATCTAGCATTTGCATTTTTAAAATAGTAAGCCAACAAAATGCCCCATTTCTTTATAAAGAATATATCTACAATCCTTGTTCTTTTCAACCTTCCAAAATTAGGCATTCAAATATGTTTTTCAGTGAAGCTATATATTATATATCAAAGTTTATCTAACAAAACGAAAGAATCCTAATATTTAGAAAAGCAGAGATGTTTTAGGTGTTGATATAATAAAGATAAGACTATATTTCAGTTATTTTAAGTAAATTATGTTTAAAATATATTATTAAATGCAGATAAATATATAAGCACAACTCTAGAAGGAAAAAACATGTTTTCTTCTAGTATAATACTAGTCTAGCTCTTACAATACTATTTATATGGAATAAAATGCTGAGTTGCCCATTTATTTATTTTTAATTTTGTTTAATTACATTGACATTCAATATTATTTCACATTATTTCAAGTATACAGTATAGTGGTTAGACAATCATACACTGTACATAAGGTACTGTACACACACAAAATGATACATTAGTACTTAGCTCTCGGTGTTAGGAAAAGTAACTGGAATAATGTATTTAAAGTGTCTCTCAGCCCTGGCTGGTGTAGCTCAGTGGATTGAGCTTGGGCCTGCGAACCAGACGATTGTAGTTCTATTCCCAGTCAGGGCACATGCCTGGGTTGCAGGCAGGAGATGCAGGAGAGGCAACCATACATTGATCTTTCTCTCCCTCTCTTCTCCCCTTCCCCTCTAAAGATAAATAAATAAAACCTTAAAAATAAATAAATAAATAAATAAATAAATAAATAAATAAATAAAAAGTCTCCCAAAATATTTGATATTTCCAGCACCATTCTTTAGCTTTTGAAGACAAATAATTTTATGAAAGTGTGTTTAACCCTATAACTGTAAAAGAAAACTTTTCTTCAATAGATATTTGTTATATTAATAAATATTGAATTTACACAATATGTAAAGCAAGGAAATTCTTTGAGGAAACAGTGATTGGAATTCACACAGTTATATGTCCAACTGTGGTTTATAGCTGTGGCAAAACTGTGTTGATAGAAACATCACCAAGACACAGTGTATTATAAATTGAGAATCAATCATATTAACCAGAGATGGCACCGCTATTTAGATGAATAACAGAGCCTAGTGCATTAGCCTAATTAGAGAGTATTTGAAGCATAAGGTGACATTCAGACTTGGAAACGGTGGATTCTGATGAGTCCAACATTCAGGGAAGTCGCCTGTAATGGGTATGAACAAAGGAAAGGAAGTGTGGCCACATGCTACGTCCCCTGCTCAGCCACACACTTGTCACCCTTCCTCTGTAGAGGACACAATTATTTTCAGTAATCATTGTAATATAAAATGAGCAACAAAAATGATCATAGAAGATGTGCAGGCAACGAGCATTTCCACTGGTACTTTTTAGAATTGATGAATAGACCGATGGCTATGCAGGAGTCTGAATTTTAATCTGCTTCATTATTAGTTAAACACGTTCTACAGACATTGCACCTCATTTTCACCTGGCGCTGACTTAGATCGCTGCTGTATTTTGATTTTCAGAAATGAATGGCCTCAAGTGTTTCTAAGCGCAAGAGGCAGGTTTTCAGTTAATTTTCTTTGAGGGATAGATTCCATGTTTCATAAACAGGTGCTCTCCATCTCTACAAAATAATGCTAAATTTTCAGATTTATTGAAGAGATAGTTCCTTTTTTTCCAGAATAGAAAAATAGAAAACGAGCTAAAATATGAATGAAATCAAACTAGTGATTTATTTTAACCTTAGTACAATATTGTTGTTTATATTTTATCTTGTTTGTCATGTGTCTTGATATGATTTAATATTTAAGAGAATAAAGAGAAGAATTCCCTTTCTTTGAACACTTTTATAAATAATTTTAAAGGAAACAATATGCTTATCAGCATACTTAATAAAATTTGTGTTAATTTAGGCTAGAGACAAATAAAGTCCTCCTGTAGAGAGTAATGTGTTTTTTTTTTTAATGTTACTGGCTAGAAACTATTGCTTCACAAACAGCAGATGCTCTGTTGACTAGTTGATCATTAAAAATCACTGTTCTGCTGTTAGATGATGCTTGTATAATTATCAGAACATTAAATTCACAACTGAGTGTAGGTGGCAGTCACCACATGCTTTCCAAATGAATAGTTTTGATACAGATAAAGACTGAAAGAAGTAGAAAGCACTGATCTCATTTAGTGGAGATCAGAAAGCACATTTAAGGCAAAGATAAGCATACAAAGAAAGAACACACATTCTTTCAATAACAAGATGTCAAGAAAATAATCTTTTTACTTGTCATTTCACTTTTGCATACGTTGTATAACATCCTTAATCAATGAGTGTCCATGAAAATGTAGTGGGCTAGCTGATTTTTGTACCCATGATGTTCTATTACACTGATACCTCAGGATATAACTTCATGAGAAATTACACTCTTGTTGCCTGAAATTTAGGTTATATGTACCATATGTAAAATAGGCCACCTACCAAGACACTCCGTAGGCTAATTTGTAGCTTGGTATGAGAATATGCCTAGGTATTTATTATCACTACACTGATTTTAGTTCAGAAAAGTTATATAACAGTGTCATCAGGAATGAAGAGTTTATTAGTCATAACTTTAAATTTTAAAATGTGGAGAATATATATAATATGTATGTGTCTATACACACATATATGTAAAAGGTATAAATGTAGATATTCTAACTGGGAGGCACCAACATGAGAGGGTAAAGTTGATGATTTCAAGTTTCATTTTATAAGACCTTGGGGATAAACACAGAAAATAACTTCGAGAAACTGTAATTTTTTCCAAAAGTTTTATTCTGGAAGATTCAGGATGAAAATGCTACAGTCAAATAAAGAGGGACAAGTATGGTGTTGTCATAGTAACCCGTGGGTGCAGCAAAACACGTCTAGGCCGAGATGGCTGCAATGCAGGTGGGTGGGTAGTAACATCCACGTCGAAAGGTTTTGCTTAAAAACAGCTGGTGTTTCGCTGAGCATCAGTGGAAGCAACTGGTAAAATCATGAAACTATTTTTCTGCAACTCTTCTAAGAATATAAACTGCATTCTTAAATAGCTCCATGATGTCTAAATTTGTATATAATCAAACTCAAATGTTTACTAATAATATAGAAATTAAAGCTTATATTCTTAGGCAACTTTAAGGAAAAATATCCTTTTATTCATGAGAAAAAAATTCATACTTATTCAAAAGTAAACATGTACATCTATAAACTAGAATTCTATCAATTTGACAATTTACCAGTATTCTAGCAATTTGACAATATACTTAAATATCCCAGTCATATTTTTCTTTGTTTAGTTTTATGGTATACTTCTGCAATAAAAATTTCCAAAATAGAAAAGTTTGTGATTTTCTAATAGAAAGTTGTTTTTTAAATGGAAATATTTTGTTGCTTACTTTCTTCATTTTTTAAATACCTAGCTGTTTTTGCATATTTCTAGTACCAGAGTTCCTGTAACTCTAGTATAAGAAATAATTTCCCTTAACCTCTGGCATTACAAATTAATGTAAGAAATATACAGAGAAAATTATTCTGTGTAATATTTAACTCACAAAATTACATATTATCAAACATGACATACAGCTTTTAGTTCAAGATACAAAATAACGAAATGTAAGGACTCCACAGTAATTCATTTACTTTTATATTCCATTGGACATGATCTTAAATGGAATTAACATCAACTACCCTATATATTTTAGGTAAGGGTGGGTTCAAATACATACATAAGGCTTACTAACCAGTTGGAAGTAAATCAGTGGAGGATCATTATGTCTAAGACCCCCAAACAGGATAAGGAAATGCTGTATTCCTTTCCCCTCTCAATCAAGTTCATATAAGATATGCTTTTCTGGCACATGGGAAGTGAGCTGTTCTCACTCAGTGGGAGGTTCCGATATATTCCTTTACTTCAAAGAAGAAAAATTAAAGTGAATAGCTTTGGAAGCCTGACACTGAAACTGAAAGACAGGATCTCTAAAGTTGAGAAATTCAGGTGGCATAATGTCTCTATGAATTAACTTCAGAATAATTCAGCCTACATGCTGGTAGCTATAGCAGAATGTATGCTTCCACCAAGAAAAAAAGGTATGCTAAAAAATAGACTTCTAAAAGGAACACTTTTATCTTCTGTATTAGATTATAAAGGTCCAGTAGCAGCCAACTGTTTCTTAGTGTACATCTAAAAGGCAATGGATTACATTAATTGAAAATAATATTCTAATATAACCAATCATCTCGAGCAAACTTGATCCATCCCAAGACTTTTTTTCCACCCATAAACAAATACTCCCGCACTTACGTAAACATACACAGAAACGTCTCAGGTAAAAGTCAATGTATCATCAGATGACTATTCACATAAACATAAGACTCACATATAGACTAAAGTACAGGTAAATCAACTAATATCAAGCAGAGTATCATTTTAAATAAGCTACATATGCAGAGTGTAGCCCAGGAAGTTTTCTGATTCTTATCTTTAAAACATCAAAGTAACTAAAACAATGAGAAGGTGGAAGCTAAAAGTGAGTGGCTGTTTCTTTATTTCCACTGATAATTTCAATATTGTGCTTAAAAGTAATGAGAACTCATAAACGATCCAAAGTCTAATATTTTGAATGAATCATCTTTTCTTGTGATGTAAATTATACAGAACTTTCTCCCTCAATTGCGTACAATTTGGAATAATTTAGCTCGATCAGTCAGAGTAGATGATGCTCGTAAATTGCTGGCACTTTTCAGATGGAAGTGTCAAATCTGTGCGATGGTTTAAGAAGTCAATGCTTTGTCCTAATGAATTATATATTCTTAAATGTTTTGAAAGGTATTAAACCGTTTCGACTGTGTTTGTGACAATTATAACTTGACTACAAGTTAGGAGGACTGGTATGTTGGTTTGTGGCCAACAGGTAGCAGGCATGCGGCACATACAATGGGAATATTCTGGACAAAGGGGTGGTTCACATCTCAGGTGGGGCAGGGCGAGATGCTGTGAGATTTCATCATGCTACCCAGAACAATGCACACGTTAAAAGTTCTGAATTGTTTATGTCTGTTTATTTTAACTTAATTTTTTCAGTTTGTGGATATCCACAGGTAACTAAAACCACGGAAAGCAAAACCATGGAATGAAGGGATATTGTAGTCATATATAAACACACATATTAACATATTTATACACAAATGCCAATAGCATATATATGCATGCTTATATATTTATGAAGACAGTAAACTATTACTTATTAATACGATAATTGTAACTTTTCCACTAAGAATTACCTAAGTGCCTAAGCAAAAACAGCATTGTGGTCCTGGCTCCCAGCAGTGTGAGGCCCTTCTTTTTGCATCTTTTATTTTAATTCATAGAATTCTAACAAGAGATTTTAATCTGACATAAACAGGAATCTTATGAAAAATTTGGGTCATAAGATACTCTGTAAATTTAATATTGAAATATAATATATATGACCCATAGTTATAGTATCAATTAGTGAATTTCCCAGAAAATATTCTATTTGCAAGGGAGCATCAGATCATGGATCTTGCCTATGTTAGTTAATAACATTCCTCAGAGTACTTCAGAAATGAGAGTGAGATGTTACGCTGGAAGTGATAGTCCTAAACTAATCACACTAATCAGTCTGGTGAAAGGATATGCTTGAATCTATTGAAGACATACTCAAGATATTCTCACAGTGAAAATAGTGTTCACAATACATGGTCACACACACACACACACATAGATATATATTCTAATGTTAAATCAGATAACAGAAATTAGGCATTGCAACTTTTACCAGAGTGTATGGTTTATATATGCGTATATAAACAGAGCTCAGGTTTTTATATGTGTGTTTGCTAAATTTGCAATGACTATCAGATATGAAAGTGGAGACCTAAGATAGACATAGGGTATTTGAACATGGAGGTCAAGAGAGAAATAACAAGGATGAATATGCAAATACAGAAGTTATCATTTAGATGACATTTAACTCCTTCAGCTATAGGAAATAGTCTAGAGAGTGAAGGTAGATAATAGAAAAATCAAGTCAAAAGACTGAACCCAGGAACACTCCTAAATTTAGGGATTAGAATGGTGTTTCCAATCTGGGGGCAGAAAAATATGTCATGGAAAGTAGAGTGATACAAATGTATGAAATGTTTCTAATTAGTTAAAATGATATTAATGCAATTTGGTCATTAAAATTGTCAACATGAAAGTCATTGGTAACCTTCAAAAGATTTGTAGTAGAGTTTGTGGATAAAGAAAAAAAGACAGTGGAAATGGTCAATATGAAGCCAGCAATCATATACTACACTTTTAAGAAAATTTTCTATAAGAGAAGATAAGTGGAGCATTAGTATTAAAAAGGGAACTAAAGGGGTCAGGGATTTTATATAATAAAAGAATTGTTTACTTATATCCTGATGTGAATAATAGAACAGATAATTATTAGTACAGGAAAGAGAGGAAGAGTGGATGTAACAATGTCCTTGAGTAGGGGTGAGGGAGTGGGGTGTAAAAGCAAGGAGAGGGGTTTGAATGTCTTTGCTAGAAGCATGGTATCTGTTACTAATGTTTACTCATGAAGAGTAAACTAGTAAATATTATTTATTTGCTACTCCTAGAGAAATTCAATACATAGAAATTAAAGGTATTTCATTTTATATTCCTCATATCACAAGTTTATAAACATTTCTGGGCACTGGAGTAGTCATCGATAGATTTTTCCTGCTCTGCCTTTTCACCTATTATTCAGGGGGCATCTGAGGAGAATAAGCCAAATTAATTGAGATTCATCTCTTTTCTTCATTGGTTATGTTTTATGATTTTTTTAGATTCAAAGATTATGTCATAGTGTTTATTTTTATGTTTCACTCATTCTTTCACTAATGCTATATTTCTCCTTTTATAACAATGATTCAGATTTTCTTTATTTGAAATTTTAAACTGTCACCTTGAAAGTCTTTTTTTTTGTAAATTATAGTCTCTGCTTTCTTCTTTTCTCTCATATTGTATCATTTTAGCAGGATCCAGCAGTTAATGCACCAATTACTCATCTTTATCACATGCTGGATAGTCTAAAGTGAAGTTGAATTGTATGGAAGCTTCTCTGTGGCTTCTAAGCAGACATTTGCTATGCTATGTAGTATTTCTGTGATGGGCTAAATGCCCAGGGGAACCAGAAAAGTTAAAGCAAAAACATCAATCGTCTTCAAAAATATTTTAACTTAAATCTGTATCCCATACTTGGGTGTTCTCTTTATAAACATTTTATTGTCTGTGTATTTATTGATACTGATGCATTGGATTAGTTTAAGTGCTTTCTACAAAACTATTCAAATTCTTCCAGATATTTTCATAAACTACATAGCAGGCATCATTATTGACTCCTCTCACTAGGTGTAGAAATTGAGGAGTAGAGAGTCTAAGCAAATTAATCAAGTTTACAAGCATCACTAAGTGACTGGTAGAGCCTGGATATGAAGCTCCGAAACTTAACATTCAGAATTCTCCCATACTACCATATGCAAAATTGTTGTTTTTTCTATAGTCAAAAATTTTAATTTCACTTTAAAAATTAAATTTCTCAGATGGCATTGTTTGATAAAATTGTACATTTCAAATGTACGATTCCATGATATGTCATTTGTATAAAGTACATCATTTGCCCATAACCCAAAGTCAAATTTTATTGTACACTGTGAGATCTTGAGACAATATGGATTCTATCAGAAAAGTTATATGACTAGAAATGCCTTCCTCTGTATCTGATCTATTTTAATGTGTTGATTTCTATCTAGTTTTAAAAAATTGTACATGTACTTCTGATAATTTTCATTTTAAGTTTCATATTTTTTCATTTTCTTTAATGTTAAACCTTTAATTGCTTTATGTAATACCTAATATAATATCATGTATTCTACGGAACAGGCTGACAGGGTCCAGAGGGGAGAGGGGAGAGAATCACAGGGGAAAAGGGGATGGACTCACATGAACAAGTATAAAGGACACATGGACAATAACTAAGGTGGGGGCGGAAATGGGAGAGAGGCGGGGAGCACTGGGGGGTGCAGGGCTGGGAATATAAGACAGAAAACTGTACTTGCACAAGAATTAAATAAAAATAAAAATTAAAAAAAATAATATCATGTATTCTAACATCAAAATAAGGCCAGAATGTATATTTCTTAAAAATAATACTCATTGTAGTTTTAATTTGCATCTCTCTGATAGCTAGTGATATTGAGCATCTTTTCATGTGTCTCTGGATCCTCTGTATGTCCTCCTTGCAGAAGTGTCTGTTCAAGTCCTTTCCCCATTTTTTAATTGGGTTAGTTGTCTTCTTAGAGTGAGGTCGTGTGAGTTCTTTGTATATTTTGGAGATTAAACCTTTGTCTGAGGTATCATTGGCAAATATGTTTTCCCATACAGTTGGTTGTCTTTTTATTTTAATGCTGTTTTCTTTAGCTGCGCAGAAGCTTTTTATTTTGATGAGATCCCATTTGTTTATTCTTTCCTTTATAGTCCTTGCTCTAGGGGACATATCAGTAAAAATGTTGCTGCGTGAAATATCTGAGATTTTCCTGCCAATGTTCTCCTCTAGGACTTTAATGGTGTTATGGCTTATATTTAAGTCTTTTATCCACCTTGAATTTATTTTGGTGTATGATGTAAGTTGGTGCTCAAGTTTCATTTTTTTGCATGTAGCTGTCCAGTTCTCCCAACACCATTTGTTGAAGAGGCTATCTTTACCCCATTTTATGATACTGCCCCCTTTGTCGAATATTAATTGACTGTAGAGATTTGGGTTTATTTCTGGGTTCCCTATTCTGTTCCATTGGTCTATGTGCCTGTTACACCGGTGAGAATGGCTATCATAAACAAAGCAATAAACAACAAATGTTGGAGAGGGTGTGGGGGAAAGGGGACTCTGGTCCACTGTTGGTGGGATTGCAGACTGGTACAACCATTATGGAAAACAGTATGGAATTTTCTCAGAAAACTAAAATTGGACTTGCCTTTTGACCCAGCAATTCCACTGCTGGGATTGTATCCTAAGAACCCTAAAACACCAATCCCAAAGAACCTATGCACCCCGATGTTCATAGCAGCACAATTTACAATAGCCAAGAGTTGGAAGCAACCTAGGTGCCCGTCAGTAAATGAATGGATCAAAAAACTATGGTACATATACACAATGGAATTTTATGCTGCAGAAAGAAAGAAGGAGCTCCTACCTTTTGCAACAACATGGATGGAACTGGAAAGCATTATGCTGAGTGAAATAAGCCAGGTGTTGAAGGACAAATACCATATGATCTCACCTCTAACAGGAAGCTAAACAACAAAGCAAACAAGCAAGCAAAATATAACCAAAGACACTGAAATAGAGAACAGGCTGACAGTGACCGGAGGGGAGAGGGGAGGGAATTTCAGGGGAAATAAGGGAAGGATTTAGAGGAACCTATATAAAGGATACATGGACAACAACTGAGAAGGGTGGAAATGGGAGGGAGGGGGGAGGATGGGGGGTGGGATGGGATGGGAGTAATAGACAGAAAACTGTACTTGAAAAATAATTAAACACTCAGTACTACTAAAAAAAAAAAACCTCTTCTGATAAAAAAAAATAATAATAATACAAGTTTAGTCTATTCAATCACATATTTTTATTGTTAGGTTGATACATTTTTCTGTTTCTGAACCATTACTTAAAGTTACAAATTTTAATTCATGTTGCAAAAATATATCACCTCCAATAAAAACAAGATAGAATTATTTTCAACAATAATGATTTCAACTTTGCATTTCAAACATTTTTGCTTTCTTTAAATCTATTTACAGCATCTGAGAGTTGCTTCTAATAGTTTGAAAGACAGATAGACACACGGATATGCACATAATATTCTTAGCTAAGTTGTTATAATTTAAGAGAAAATATAACATTTTCATTCATCCAGGAAAAATATGCAAATAGTATGAGAATAGAAATCACACTGGCATTATATTTTTGAAAGTCACTTGAGTTCCAGAATCACAGAGCAACACTTACCAAATCCTAATATATATATATATATATATATATATATATATATATATATACACATTACAAAAGTATAGGAATGTTAAGAAAGCTAAAATCCAGAGACAAACACACACACACATACACACACACAAGAAACCCATGAGTAATACTAGGAACACATCACTCATAAACACTTCTTTGGAAAGTCAAGATAAAAATGATAGGTTATAAAATTATGCCATTAATATAGGAAGATATTAGGGTATTATGGTAATAGTCAAGGATGTAAATCATAAATTTTATAGTATAATAATAACAATATAACTAACAATATAGAATTTAAGAAGAGGAAAAATAGGAGAATGAGTATTAATGAGTAGTATTAATGTCTTCATCCTTTTTGTTATATTTGTATTTAAATTTATCTAAAATTGGAACTTTATTTATAAAATAGAACTACTATAATCTTCATTTCTTTATGATCACTATTCTCAACCTGAGAGTGAACTTTAAAAATATTTATAGTTTAAAATGCATTTGAAATTTAGTAAGTTTTTAACATCACTGCATCTATTATGTTATATTTATGAAACATTTGTCCTAGATCGCATTTCATAAAAAAAGTAGTTTTTGCTCTTTAACTTGATCTAGGGCATGGTTATGTGAGAGTGTGCCCACTACAGTTCTCTTTTCTGTAGGCGTCAGACTTTTCACTTTATTGTATGTAATTGTTTCCTTAACAAAATTAAAAAAAAACTGTCCTACCTTTTAGAAATATTTATACTAAATATATGTTTATTTAATGTTTATATTGTTAATTCTGAATAGTTGAGTGTTTTTTTCTGAGTAGACAGATACAGTTTATCTTTTATAATACCCAGTTTTATGCATTTCTTAAATTCTTCATAGTAAATGTGTTTTATCCAAACTATATAGTGTTTTGTATATCAAGTATAGACATAAAGAATGATGACTTGACCTGATAATATGACAATAAAAATTACAACAGATTAGTACTATAGAATATTATACAAAATACATCATTATAAATCAACTAGGAGATTGTGAGTAGACTGATATTAATAGGAGAATGTGGAAGGTGGTTAAGAATTGCATTAACAGGAATGTGAAGGAGATCATTTGAGTGAAGAGGGTTATAATATTTGTGAATTATTTAACAGAATAAAAATAGCTTCAAGGAGCATACAATAGTAACATTTCTGTGGGGGCTAAACAGAAATAGGTTTGCTTACCAGAAACTCCTTATATTGTAGTTAATGAAGATTTAGCAGTTTGGCTTAGAGATGTGAAGAGTAAGGGAAGTTACGAATTCCTTTTAAAGTATTAAAAGTCCCTCCATGTGGGAAAGGGAACATAGTGGTGGGCTGCCCAGGCGCTGCCTTTTCCCCAGCTTTTTTGAGCATTAGCTTCTGGTGGCTTGCAGGTAAATTTCCCTCCCGGGAATCCTGTATCCAATGATACAAACCCAGTCCTCTTGCTTCAGCGCTGGGCAACCCTCTCAGGTGTAGGTTCTGAGAATTTTCCTTCAGTAAACCTTGCATACGAAATCTCTTTCCCACAGCATGTTTCCTGAGGATGCGGACTTATGCCTGTTGGTACCAGGAACCATCTTAAATCCTGACCTTATCCTGTAACCTTGCAACTGAATAACCAATTAGCTAGATGGCAATGTGGGTCCCACAAGGGCAGTTTGTGTCATTCCAGTTTCCCGCAGGCTGCCCTGGTTCAATTGTTAAAACGGTTATGAGAAAAAGCATAAACAATTAAGAATGACAAATCACTACCTGAAAATGATAGGGAAAGCCGGAACTTTTCTTGAGAATATAACCATTCCCTGAATCCACAAGACAAGAACGGATGAAATCTACCCCGGGAGAGAAGCCACCCAAAGAAAAAGTGGCGGTTTATTGGATAATTTCTGAAAGTGAGACCATGATCAGACCTGAATTCATACACTGAGGGAGAATCTGTTTTTTTTTTCCCCCAAGAAGGTGTTATCGTAAAAACGTTCATTATCAAAAACATTAAAAGGCTGAATAGGTAAACAGATATAGACAAATGATTGCCCATCCAGTCAAATACTTTGTCCAAAGGATAAACCGAGCTGTGCTTTGGGAGAGCGGAGATCCTGGCCCTGTTACTCCAGGTGTGCCTTACTTAACCTCTTGGGCTGCTACAGCGAACATTGAGAAGCTACGGTTTATTAGCCACAGAAATATATTTATGCCAGTTTCTGAGGTTGCAAGTCTGAGATCAGGACTCCCCCATGGCTGGGTGAGGACCCTCTTCTGCTTGACATGCCTCCTGAATCCTTATAAGTCATAGGGGCAAGAGAATTGGGCCCTACTTCTTTTCTAAGGGCATTAATACCATTCAACAAGTCCCTGCCCTTGTGACATAATTACCCACCAAAGGCATCATCTAATACCATCTTATTAGGCACTGGGATTTCAATATTTAAATTTAGGGGAGGCACAAACATGTAGTCCATTGCCACATGCCTTTGAGGGCTTTATTGTACATGACCTATGCTTGATTTACTGATGACAATGATGAAACTATCACAAAGAAACTTGATACAAGTTGCCAAAGAGATGGCAAAGAACAAATCCTCAGAGAAACTGACCATGGCATGTTACGCTGGGATCAAACAAACTGAAAGTTGGGACTCAGTACAAACCTTTTTACAGTGGGATTTCTAAGTTTCTGTTTAAGGTTCCTGGTAACTGCTAGTTTAATTAGAGTTAAAGAAAAAGCATGTGCTTGTTATGTTCAGTGTCTACACTCTGTTTAATATACTTTTTGAAGTCAAATACTTAATGGATTAACCACTATATTACCTTACTTCATCTTTACTTTAATGCACCTCGTTCTTAATTTTTGTCTTATTTTCTTTTTTAAACTTGAAATTCATCTTTTATTTATTTTTAAAAATAGTTCATCAGTAGCAATTTATGCAAGTAGCTTTTCATCTTGGTGTCTTTCGTACATCCTCGTTTTTAATAATAATTTCTCTGGGCATAGAATTATACATTGGCAATAATTTTTCTTATGTCATTTGAAAAGAACATCCTATTGCTTCCGAGAAATCTGCTCTTTATTAGCTGGCATTAGAGTAAATATGGCTTTATTCTCTGGCTAATTTGAAGGTTTTTTACATCATCTATAAAGTTTTAAGGTTATGCCTTTATTTTTGGTTAAGTCCTGGTTATTTACCTTGCCAATGAAATTGTAAGGTTTCAAAGAATCTTGTATAATGAATAACATTTTCTGTTTGCTTGCTTATTTTCTGTGATTGAATTAGCAAGTCTGTATTTTCAATTTTCTTTAAAAATCAGATTTTTTTCAAATATTGTTCCTCCATTTATCAAGTGTTTTTTTCCTGAAATTCTATTACATACATACTAGAATTTGATATTCTTTGTTCTTTGCTTCTTGTACATGCATTCATATGCTTCATTATTTTATATTTTATTGTTTGGTACTTGCTCTATTATCTGGTTTTTCTCTTAACCATTCTCTGAGTTAGTAATGTCAGAGATTTTATTCTTCATCTCAAAAAAAAAACCTATTTCAAATTTCTTGAAGTTTATGCTTTCATTATATGCCTGCCTTTTTACTTTTAAAAAGGTTATATAATTTTAATGTATTTATTCCTCCAGTATGCCTTAAATTAATTTTAATACTCATTTTGTACTTTGCATTTTGAAACTAGATGATTTAAGAGCAAAACCTACTACTTGTCATTTTTGTTGTGATTCCTAGAGTTTCCTGATGCATTTTGTGATTTTTGTCTAGAATCCTCAGTCTCACTGAGAGTTTCGATTTACGCCCTGCAGCCTGATATTGTGACGTGTTGCTCTTTATATTTAACCCTCTGAGAATAAAGAGTAAATTGACAGTTGATGAACTTGCTACAGAAGGAACTAGAAGTGGACCATAAGGAATAACTGGTTCCAAGGCAATTTAAGAAAACGGCCTTGTAGAGGTGATGTCAGCAGGGATGAAAAGGAGACAATGCATGGCTGTTGAGATGGATTGGGGTCTCCGAACAGTGGAAGCAGTTCATGTACTGTCCCCAGGAAAAGTGAGATTCAAATTTTTTCCTCAGAAAAGCGACAAAGTGGAGACGGACTCATGAATACAGAGGAGAGACTTACAGCTGTCAGAGGGAAGGACTGGGGACTGGGTGAGTAGGGTGAAGGGATAAAGCAAAGAAAAAAAGAGACTCATTGACACAGACAACGACAGTTTGGTGACTGCCAGAGGGAAACGGGGTTGGGGGAGGTAGAAAAGAGTGAAAGGGGGATAAATGATAATAGAAGGAGACATCACTTGTGGTGGTAAACAAACAATACGATATACAAACGATGTGTTGTAGGAGGGTATACCGGAAACCTATATAATTTTACTAACCAATGTCATCCCAGTAAATTCAATAAATAAGTAAAAAATATACCTTTATGTAATATGTACATTTACATAAACTGAACAATTAAACGGTTTGCATTTTATGAACATAGTTCAGTAGCCATCATCACTGTGCAATTTTCCAACATCTCCTTCACTACAGAAAGAAGCCTGCCAGCAGCCCGTAGGAGTCACTCTCAGTTCTTGGTTATCTGTAGACCTTCGTAGTCGTTAATCTGCTTTCTATTTCTACGGGTTTGCTGGTTACAGAAATTCCATATCCGTTGAATCATACTGTGCGCATTTTGGTGTCTGGTTCCTGCCACGTATTATAACATATTCAGTGCTCATACAGATTCTAGAATTCATTAGCACATCATTCCACTTTTAATTCCCGTTAAATATCCCACTGTGTGAAGATAACACATTTTTGTTGTATGAACATTTGTGTTTTGCCACCTTGGGGATATTATGAGCAATACTGCCGTAAATATTGTGTACAAGCCTTTCTGTGCACATGTGCTTTCAATTATCTTCAGTGTGAACTCTAGGAATTGCTGGATCATATGGTTAACACCGTAATTTACCTATTAATAAATTGCCCAGCTACCTTCTCAAGTAGCTATTTCATTTTATATTTCCACTAGTATTATATGAATGTTTCGATATTTTAACAATTTATTTCTTTTTATTGTTGAGATATAATAATTATTTTATATATTCTGGTTACAGTTCCCTTATCAGGCATAGGACTTGCAAATGTTTTCTCACATTCTGTAGTTTGTGCTTTCACGTTTTTGATGATGTCTTTAAACAAAATATCTTGATTTTGATAAAGTTCAGTTGATCTATTTTAAGTATTTACTCACTTCTGCTTTTATTGTTACCTCTAAAAATGTCACATAACCTAAGATGGCAAAGACTGAGTTTCATGTTTTTCTCTAAGAGTTCTAAGATTATTGTTTTTGCAGTAAGTTTTATATTTCATTTTACAATAATTTTAGTATATGGCATTAGGCAATAATCCAATTCATTATTTTTTACATCAACTTGTCCTAACATTTCAACATTTATAAAAATGTTATACATTTCCCACTGAGTTGTCTTGGCATTATTGATAAAATCAAATGACCGTAGATATAAAGGTTTGTTTTTAGATTCTCACTCCTATTTCATTGATTTATATGTCTGTTAGTATGTAAAGGTTTGTTTTTAGATTCTCACTCCTATTTCATTGATTTATATGTCTGTTAGTATGTTAGCATTACACTTTTCCTGATTACTATAATTTTGTAACATGTTTTAAAACCATGAAGTACGAGTCCCCCATATTTTGTTTTTGTTTCTAAAATTGTTTGTTCAAGATTCCTTGAGCTTGTTTACAGAATAAGCTTGTCAGTTTCTTCAAAACAAGCTTCTGACTTTTTGATAATAGTGCTGATTCTGTAAGTTCATTTGGAGTTATTACAATCCTAGCAATGTTAATTTTTGATCCAGGAACTTGGGCTTTGTTTTCATTTTTATTAGACCTGCAATTAATAGAATTGTCAGTGAAAAAGTTGTAATATATCTTTTGTTAAGCATATTTAGTATTTTAATGTGTTTTCTATTACTGTGAATGAAAAAAATGCTTTTATGTTCAAAATGTTTATTCCAAATATATAGAAAAGCAATTGATATTCATGTATTAACATTGTGATAAAACTTTGTGAACTTGTTCACTAATTCTAAAAAGTTTGTGGATTCCTTAGAACATTTTACATATTTGTTTATGTCATCTGAAAATAGAGATAGATCTTTTTAGTTTTATCCAGTTTACATGGATTTTATTCTTTTATCTTGTCTAATTGCTCTGGTTAGTATTTCAGTACAATGTTAGTAGAAGTGGCAAGAATAGACATCCTTGGCTTACTCTTGAAACTATGAAAAAAAGCCTTTGGTTTATCATTGTTAAGATAATATTAACTGTGGATTTTGAATATGTTATATTCATAATTTTTTGAAATTTTTATGTAACTTTCTTTGGTATAGTCATATGTTTTCCTGTATGCATTAAGATAATTATGTGGTTGCTTTTATTCTAGCAATATAGCATAGTACATTGCTTGATTTTCAGTTGTTAAACTAACCTTATATTCCTGGAATACATACAAATTGGTCATGGTCTATAATCATTTTCATATGTTGCTGGATTTGATTTTCTGGTAATTTATTAAGAATTAATTTTTAAATCTACTCATAAGTGATTTTTTTTCCTATAGTTTTATTTTCTGGTGACATCTTTGTCTGGCTTTGGCATAAGGATAATGCTGACCTCATAGAATGAGTAAGAAAATATGACTTTTAAATATTTTTGAAAATTTTTGAGAAGGATTAACAGTATTTATGAATCATATTCTGGAAATATAAGAATATTTAGAGAACATACATATACAAAATGTATTTATAAAAATAGACTTCTTTTATAATAATAAGTATTCATGAAATATTTTTAACATTAATTAACTACAATAGGACTTAATAATACTTTTGCATGGTCATTCTTACATCACAATGACTGATTTCAGTGTAATATGCAATGAAAAATTAGCCATTTGGTATCCTATAAATAATATATTACTTCCCTGATTTAAAATGCAATAGTTCAAATATTACATTAAAAAAAAATAACATGCCAATAGGAAAGCAAATGTATATAAATTTATTGAAAAATAATTTGTTGAAATCAATACTTATGAATAAGTAGGTGTCCTCCTCTCTTGCTTATATTAAATATTTTTCTGACAAATATTGGGTTTATTTTTTTTCCTATAATTACATAGTTTTACACATGTAATTTTTATTTTCTGAGTTGATGGCACTGTTATCTAAACTAAAATTTCAAATTCAAATATTTCAATATCAAAAAAATTTGAATATTGAATTAATCTGAGTAAGATGATTTATATAAATCAAACATATAATTGCTATTTAAAAATCTTAAATCAGTTAGTTGAAAACACTTCATTCAAATACGCAGTTTTTTTCTGTTCTCGTGTGATGGAAACCAATACATGTCATGTCAATACATTGACAGTATTTTTAATATTTTGCATGTTTGTTTTCATCTAGTTGTTAATAATAGGAAATGAATGGATGATGACCATTCAGCAAATTAGAGTTATAGATATAGTATTAGCCTAGTTTTACTCTACAGAGCAAATTTACTCACTTTTTTCTTTTTTTCTTGTATTTTTTTCATTACATTCATCTACACCTTCTTCCACCACCACTCTTCTGCCCCTGGCAATCACCATTCTGTTTTCCGTACCCATGAGTTCTCTCTTTTTTCTTTTTTTGCTTGATTCCCACACTAGGGAACCATCCCCTCTACCCCAGAGTTGTCAGCCAGCTCTCTATCTGTGAGTCTGTCTCCATTTTGCTTGTTAGTTTAGGGTTTTAGTTTAGGTGTTCATTAGGTTTCACATGTGAGTGAGATTATATGGTGTTTGTCTTTCTCTGGATGGCTTATTTCACTTAGCATAATGTTCTCCAGGTCCAACACACTTGCATAGTATTTCAGAATATGTTAAACCATATAAAATTGTTTAAAGAAAACTCAGCTAAAGTTCATATTCTACATAGCACATTAGATGTTTTATGGTTGTCAGTTCTTTTTTAAAATTAATTGATTAATTAATTAATTAATTTATTTAATTCTTATTCGAGTACAGTTTTCTGTCTTATATTCTCAGCCCTGCCTGCCCCCACCCAGTGCTCCCCACCTCCCTCCCATTTCCGCCCCCCACCTTAGTTATTGTCCATGTGTCCTTTATACGTGTTCATGTGAGTCCTTCCCCTTTTCCCCTATGATTCTCTCCCCTCTCCCCTCTGGTCCCTGTCAGCCTGTTCCGTATTTGAGTGTCATTGATCATATTTTGCTTGTTTGTTTGTTTTGTTGTTTAGATTCCTGTTAATGATGATATCATATGGTATTTGTCTTTCACTGCCTGGCTTATTTCGCTCAGCATAATGCTTTCCAGTTCCACCCATGATGTGGCAAAGGGTAGGAGTTCCTTCTTCCTTTCTGCAGCATAGAATTCCATTGTGTAAATGTACCATAGCTTTTTGATCCAGTCATTTACCGATGGGCATCTAGGTTGCTTCCAACTCTTGGCTATTGTAAATCGTGCTGCTATGAACATTGGGGTGAATAGGTTCTTTTGGATTGGTGCTTCAGGCTTCTTAGGATATGCTCCTAATAGTGGAATTGCTGGGTCAAAAGGCACATTCATTTTTAGTTTTCTTAGAAAATTCCATACTGTTTTCCATAGTGGTTGTACCAGTCTGCAATCCCACCAAAGGTGAACTAGAGTCCCCTTTTCCCCACAACCTCTCCAACACTTGTTTGTTTGTTTCTTTGTTTATGGTAGCCATACTGACTGGGGTAAAGTGGTATCTCATTGTGGTTTTAATTTGCATCTCCCTGATAGCTAGTGATATCGAGCATCCCAACATAGGAGCACCCAAATATATAAAGAAAATCCTAGAGGACCTCAAGAAAGATATTGACAGCAACACAATTATAGTAGGGGATTTTAACACCCCACTGTCAAAAATGGACAGATCTTCCAAACAAAATATCAACAAAGATATTGCAGCATTAAACGACACCCTAGATAAAATGGGCCTAATTGATATATATAGAGCCCTTCATCCCAAAGAAGCTAAATATACATTCTTTTCAAATGCACATGGAACATTTTCAAAGATAGACCACATGATAGGACACAAAACGAGTCTCAAGAAATTCAGAAAAATAGAAATCATACCAAGCATTTTCTCTGATCACAAGGAACTGAAATTGGAAACTAACCCCACAGGAAAAAAACAAAAACACCCAAAAGCATGGAGACTGAATGGTATGCTATTAAACAACAAATGGGTCAAGATTGAAATTAGGGAATAAATCAAAAATTTCTGGAAGCAAATGAAAATGAATTCACAACAACCCAAAACTTATGGGACACAGTGAAGGCAGTCCTGAGAGGGAAGTTCATAGTAATACAGGCTCACCTAAAGAAGATAGAAACATTTCAAACAAACAACCTAACCCGATGCCTCCAAGAACTTGAGGAACAACAACAAAAACAGTCCAGAGCAAGTAGAAGGAAGGAAATAACCAAGATCAGAGTAGAACTAAATGACATAGAGACTAAAAGCACAATTCTAAGGATCAATAAATCTAGGAGTTGGTTTTTTTGAAAAGATAAACAAAATAGACAAACCTTTAAGTAGGCTCATCAAGAAAAGAAGAGAGAGGACCCAAATAAACACAATCAGAAATGAAAGAGGAGAGATTACAACTGATACCACAGAAATAGAAAGGATTGTAAGAAATTACTATGCAGAACTGTATGCCAAGAAATGTGAAAACCTAGGTGAAATGGACAAATTTCTAGAAAAATATTATCTTCCAAAACTCAATGAAAAAGAAGCAGAAAACCTAACAGGCCGATAACAGCAGATGAAATTGAAGCAGTAATCAAAAAACTCCCATCGCACAAAAGCCCTGGACCAAATGGTTTCACAGGAGAATTCTACAAAGCTTTTAAGGAAGAGCTAACCCCGATTCTTCACAGACTGTTCCAAAAAATCCACAAGGAGGGAAAACTCCCCAACTCTTTTTATGAAGCCAGCATCATCCTAATTCCAAAGCCAGATAGAGACACAACAAAGAAAGAGAACTATAGGCCAATATCACTGATGAACATAGATACTAAAATCCTCAACAAAATATTGGCAAATCGCATCCAACAATACATCAAAAAGATCATACACCACGACCAAGTGGGATTCATCCCAGGGTTGTCAGTTCTTACCAATAGAAAACAACAGTCTAAAGTTATTGTTTTATTGCAAATTCACCATTTTCAATTAATTTTCAGCATGGCAATCTGAGACATAGCAAATTTAATCCCACTGGGCTCATTATTTATTTTGTTCAGCAGCCCTGCAGGACTAATCTGTATATAGATCACACTGGTTTTAAATAGAATTCCACAGAAGGCAAAATGAAGTAAAAATATATATAAAGTAAATATGCTTACACATTATCTGTGTGCTCAAATAAGAATTTCTTATTATATCAAGTTATTGTTTCTATTCCAAGACCTTAAATTCCAAAAATTTATTTTTCAAAGCTTTAATTTGACAGTTGGATTTCTGAATTCGCCATTGCCCCAATTTCATGTAGTTTAACATCCAATTGTGGGAGGGTAAAATTTTCCAAATAGCTTAAAAACTTTAATTGCTTATTTTGGAAAGATTATACTGGCATATATTTAGAATGTCAGAAAAGGCTTTAAAAATGAATTTATTCAATCCCTACATTTCTAAGATGACACAACTATGATACCCATATTTAAATAACTTTTTTAATGGCAGAAGTTTTACATTGGTATTTCTTTAATGGCTCTCTAAAACATGACATTTTACACCACAGTTCTGCCACAGTTCTATTAAATTGAAATACCTTATGTAGATATGACATATATATCATTATGTCATTCACGCAGCCTGCACAACTACTGATACATGAAAAAAATCACTAATTCTACCATTAAAAATAAATTATAAAGTAAAAATAATGATTGCAACTAAAAAATTAACATGTCTCAATTTTTACATTAAAGATTAAATATAAGTAAAATTTTTATAAATGACATAGTATGGATTGGGCCCCCAAAATCAATGATTGGGAACATATTAAATACTACCAGCTATTTCAATCAGTGTCAACTAGTCTGTCAATATTTATTAATGCTAAATTAAAGAAATTGTTACAAAGATGGATATGCATTAAGGATGCTAATACCTCAGGGGAAGGAACCGTCAAACAATGACAAAACTGTGGAAGAGGAAGCTGGGACTAGAAGGAAGACTAAATCCCAGCACTGTTAAAATCCACAGCCAAATCAGATGACAGTACGTCCTTTTTTGCTATTAATTGGACTAAATTTATCAAAGGTGTATCTTTTCTAAGTAAATTAATAAGAAAGGGTAGTTAATGATATTTTTCAATAGTTCTAAAATAAAATTTGGAGATTAAAAATGCCTTATAAACATAGAAATGTTATATTATGACATCTTGCCGTCAGCTGACTTAGATCATAGCATTAGATGATGTTAACAGAAAAAGTATTTTACATAAGAGAGTGATCAACAAAAGTATAAAATGTCTTTTAGATAATCCAAGCAGGGCCTTAGGAAATAAAAAACTTTTAGAGTAAATATAGGCTTTTTCATGTGACAAATATTTTATGTCCTCAAGACAAAAATGGACCTTATTATTGGAAAAAATAACTCAAAATATGGTATTAAGACTCTTTTCTATTAAACCATTTAAAAAAATCTAGGGTAAACTATTTAAAGAACTGCACAACATATTACACTTGAGATACAATTTGCATTAAAATATTTAAAATTTTATTTATTTATTTATCTTTAGAGGGGAAGGAGATGGAGAGAAACATCAATGTACGGTTGCCTTTTGTGGGTCCCCTGCTGGGAGATAGCCTGCAGGGAACCAGCCTGCAACCCAGTCATGTGCCCTGACTGGGAATCGAACTGCGATCCTCTGGTTCACAGGCCCATGCTCAATCCACTGAGCTACACCAGCCAGGGCTGCATTAAAATATTTAATGAAGCAATTGTTTTAATGCTTTATTTTACAATCAGATGTGTAGGCAAAACATATTGAAGTGATTATTTAAAGTCACAAAGTTGTACAACACTCTCTTGTGGACAAATATATAAGCAGAAGATTGATGTAATTATTCTTTGTCTTATATTCTATTATTTTATCTTTTACCAAATTGATGATGGCATTAATTTTGTGGATCAAGAAATAATAAATTCATTGTCCAAAAGTTTGAAAATTATATTTAGAATACAAAGTGATAAAAAGGCTTGAGTAAGACACATGAGTTTTCTTAATTCATCTTATTTCCTTGGCATTCATTTAGAATCTCCTACTGTTACTAGCCTACCTCTCAGTATTCAATCCAGCAGGAGTGACCAAACTTTTAGCATCTCTGGGCCACACTGGAAAAATATTGTCTTGGGCCATACACAAACACTAACAAAAACTGATGAGCAAAAAAGAAAGTTTAAGTACATTTATGATTTTATGTTGGCCCTCATTTGTTGCCATCCTGGGCTGCCTGTGAGCCACAGGTAAGATACTCCAATGGGTCAGAAAAAAAATAATATTGAGATAATGTTGCAATTAACATAGGAATGCATATATTCTTTCAAATTATTGTCTGGGGCTTTTTCAGTAAGTCCCCAGAAGTAGAATCGCTGGGTCATAAGGCAGTTCCACCTTTTTGGTTTTTGAGGTAACTCCATACTGTTTTCCACAGTGGCTGCGCCAGTCTGCACCGCTACCAACAGTGCACAAGGGTTCCCTCTTGTCCACATTCCCTCCAACACTTGCGGTTTGTTGATTTGTTGATGATGGCCATTCCAACCGGTGTGAGGTAATATCCTATTGTGGTTTTAGTTTGCGTTTCTCTGATGATTAATGATACTGAGCATCTTTTCATATGTCTATCAGCCATCTGTACGTCATTTCTGAAGAAGAGTCTATTCAGGTCTTCTGCCCATTTTTTAATGGGAATGTTTCTTTTTTGGTATTGAGTTTTATAAGTTCTTTATAAATTTTGTATATTAACCCCTTATTAGGGGTATTGGCAAATACGATTTCCCATTTAGTGGGTTACCTTTTTATTTTGTCAACGATTTGTCTCGGTGTGCAGCATTATTTTCAATCGCCAAGATTCGGAAGCAGCCGAAGTGCCCATCAGTCAATGAACAGATAAAACAGCTATGGTTTATTTACGCAATGGAATACTACTCCACCATAGAAAGGAAAAGTTTACCCTTTGCAACAGCATTGATGGCCTCGGAGAACATTATGCTAAGTGAAATAAACCAGTCCGAGAAAGGCAAATAGTATGTGATCTCACTTATGTATGGAATCTAAGGAACAAACTGAACTAACAAGCAAAATAGAGATAGACTCACAGATAGAGAGTAGGCTGACTTCTCTGAGGGAGTTGGTAAGGGGTGGAGGAATGGAGCAAAAAGGAAAAAGCACTCACGAACCTGGACAACAGTGTGGGGGTTACGGGGGGCGGGGAGGGAAGTGAGCAGAGGTGGCAGAGGGTGTAAGGGAGATAAATGGTACTTGAAAAAATGCAATAAAAGAAACTGCTAACATAAAAAGTAATAACACAAAGATAAAGGTGCAGAGGCTGGGGGATTTCCTGAAACAAGAGGTCCCTGGACAACAGTTTGAACGTTAGGTAGAAGAAGATTTAATGAAAAAAAGAGTTTAGAACACAGTGATTAAACAATTATGTCTTCTGTCAAGGTGACTCTTTCTGCAGGAGTTGCTTGTAAACTTCTGGGAAAAAAAGGAGCTGCAAATACCCCATATTGCTGCAACAGTGTTGCATTTATTGATGGTGGAGAAGTTAAATGTCATTTACCAGACATGAAACAGAATGATTTTTAGATATTTATAAAGAGCTGGGGCAGGCAATGAAGCCTAAACTCAAGAACAGTTTTACAGCTGAATTTCATTGGGGCATAAGTGGAATTAAATATTAGTGATTCAAATAATGTGAAACTACTAAAATAATACTAGTAAAATAAAAATAATAATAATACTTGTTTGGTGTATTGAAATGATTCAGGTTCTACAAGCAACAGACACTCTTAATACTACAAATGATTTATGCTTTTTATAGTATCTTGTTATTATGAAATATTAAAATTACTTTGTAATATTATTATACCTTGCTTTTACTTTATATAGTCAATGAAGTCCTAGGAATTTGATATTATACAAAGTGGGAGAACACAAAACAAATAGGAAAAGTAAAATGTTTGATTTGAATAAGAAGCAATAATTTTAAAGCATTTTTGAAATGTTAGTTTCACCCTCTCACTTTGTAGGGAGGGACTCGAGACCCGGAGAGACGCAATTCTTCAAATGCAGTAACTTTCTACTTCTTATTGTTGTTCTTTGTTTACCTTATTTGGTGAATGTTATAGTCCCTCATTTTGTTATTTTCTTTTAATGTAATGCAAGCAAGCTTGATTATAGTTGTTTTTCCTTTTTTATTTAGTTACTTCATTTTTTTTTTACCTTTTTAAAGCTTCGCTTAGTATTTTCTCCTGTTAAATAATTATCACACTTACATTTTTAATAAATGAAAAATGTAACAATTTTCATTTGGCATTTTACATCTTAGCTTTAGCCTCTACTCTACTGGTTGCTTTACTTTTTTGGCTTTAGCACTTTAAATTTCTCTCTAAAAACTTTCACATGATTACATAATTAACTACTTAAAAATTTCCAAATATTTAGGTATTTAAAGACGTGTCATATGCATTCTAAATGTTAGATAAAATAATAGTTTAACATTTGCACAAATGATAGAAGTTTTCACATCGGATAATCAAAGGTAGGAATGTGGTATCAGATACAGAAATCATAAGCACAGACCTTCTTCTCTAGATTCTACGCTCTGTTGATGTCCTTAGGCAAATACTTATTTGAGCTTCAGACTCCTCATCTACAAGTGGCTATATATAAATACATATATGCCTATCCCACAGAAACTACTAAGATTGAGAGTTAATTTATTCAGAACAAAGTGCACTTGTCTAATGCTTAGTGACAACCCTTAATATATATATATATATATTGCTTCACTGAACCTTAAAGTCTCCTGATCCATTACTACCCTTTTGCAGATTATGAAACAGCTATCCAGACAATGTAAGTATAGTGCTCAAGACTATACAAATTAGAGATCAACAAAGGATGATTTGAATCCAGGCAGTTCATATTCACAGTTCAAACTCTTAATACAATTGTGTTGCCTCAGCAACTAAATTCATTATTGTTATTGCAACTTTTACAAATAACTATGGAATATAATAATTATCAGCACCAAGAAATCGATGCATTAACTTCAGAGACTGCGTGAGAATGAAATGTTGAAAATTTTACATCATCCTTGGAACAGGAAAATAGAGTAATCTTTATGTTTCAATTATAAATAGAATAAAAAACATGTTGTAATCCTAGATCATATCACCTTATTTTATTAACATTGCTAGAATTCCATTTTCCTCCTCCTTTAAGTATTCATCCTCTTATTGTAAAAATGCCTATGATAATAAAATAGGGTACACCCACAAAGGAGACTCATGATGGCATTTTTCTGTGGTTTTACACTAACATCTACCGAATTTCTCCTGCGCCAAATGTAAGTAGGTCAAGTTTGATTATGTGATCCACTTCAGCAACAGAAACAAAGAAAATCAACTGCTAAATCAGGTCAGTGCGCATTCCTAAGCAAGATTGACACAGCTGAAATAGTTGTAAAGATCAAGAGATTACAGATTTAGACTTTGGCTTTGCTACGAAAGTGGTCAATACTCTTCAACTATCATTTCCCTGTATTTTCCACAAGATATTTACATCATGAATCAGTTTGGCAACATTTTCTTTTAATTTTATTGTTTAAGGAAGAAATCTCAGATTTTCAGCTTTATGTGCTCAGTAAGATTAAATAGTGCATGAAAATGCATTGTTTGCATACTAACTGGTAACAAGAAGTTTATTACTGTACTAGAAAACAATAATTTATTTTAAAATAAACATTTTATTTGTAAAGTAAATATTTTTAACAGACTTAAAATAACTGAAGTTAGATTTTATTATAGAAAGCTTTCAATAGCATTTTCAAACTACAAAAACACCATTCTAAATGAACCAACTTTATTCAAATGTTGTAAGTGTTAATCCTTATCCTCCCCTAATTCTTTAAGCAAGGAAAGCTAATCTGGATTTATGGCATCTGAATAATGTCCTGTATTTAAACATGATGTAATCTCTTATTCATTTTACTTGAAATTCCTATTTCCTTTTTCTTTTGCTCTCCACTGTCTTTGTTTGCCTTTCTATAAATTGCATTAACTGCAGCCAAATAATAAGAAATCAGTGAAAGAGGTTAATTAGCTAATACCACAGCAAATTAAATCCTAGTGGCATCAGCATGGAACAATCGCCAGAAAGACCTGCCGTTGAATTTTTTGAGCCTTAACTCTGAAAACTATTTAAGAAGCTACTAAATCATTAGGCAGTGCATACTTCTTTTAAATATGATGAATAAAAATTAAACTATTGAATATGTTTTGGCAATGCCATTATTTCAGTGACTATTTTGCACAAATTCTGAGCTATTTTTACAGGGCTTAGTTATTTAGCCATGTCAGGGGTAGTAAACTTTTGAGAAGTTAGTATCATTATTAATTTAGTTTAAACTGACTAGGACCATGAAGAGGCATGACAGTACAACATTTTAAGACTTTTTGATATTTTTAATATTTTCAGATTTTCATTTAATATTGGTGATGGGAACACTTTCTACTGTCTCCTGAACAGCACGTAGTTATTTCATCTTTTTTAAGTATGTAAAAATGTTTTAAGTGATAAATTTAAATCCTCGTCCTTTTAACCTTCTTAGAATCCCTTGCATAGAGCACAAAAAATGTAAAACATTTCAAAGTATTTATATTGTGGTATGCTTAAATGCATTGGAGAAATAATGATATTATTTTTAAATATACAGCTAAGATCTTAAAAAATATTTTACAATACTGTTTTATTAACTAAAATGTGCACAGCTAGTTATTTTTGAAAATATATGCTGTTATGTACATTCTAAAATTTAATGAATCCAGCCTTTTTATAAACTCTGAAGCCTGACTTTTATGAATACAATAAGGTTTTTGTTAATGTCAGGAGACCAATAATGCTACTTTGTGGTCAATGGCCCTACATTATTTCCTCAGAGATTCCATAGAAGGGCTGGTGTCTGGGTCACAGACTTCACTGGTTATCACAAAACATGCCGTCAATTTAGATGAAGTCCAAGTGGTCTGTGTTCTGTCTAGTTGACTTTTAATTATAATAATTTCTTTTGATAAATATATCTTATCATAAGCATTGCACACATCTTGATTTTCTGGGTATGAAAAGTGTAAATCATGTCAAAAGTGCATAATCTTATTTTTGTACTATAAAAAATTTTATTAGTGCTCATTCAGTGGAAAAATATTTTTTTGCTTCCATCACCAAATTATTGTAAGTTACATTTATTTTTTGTGGAGAGGAGGTGCTAAAAGTCATGGCTGGGAAGTTTCCATTGTCTGTAAGAGCTGCTCAACATCAGAACTTAAGTATCACCTGCCAACAATGATGCTGAATAGGGGCATAATTAAAATAAAACAAATCAAGGTAAATGTTCCAGTAAATTGATTCACACAACGTACATTAAAGACATGAAATAATGCATAAAAAGCATAAATTATCTAAAAATAAATTTAACCAAAGGGATAAAAGACCAATTCTCTGAAAACTATTAGACACTGAAGGAAGAAATTGAATAAGGTACAAAAAATTGCAAGGCTATCCTTTGGGTATGGATTTGAAAGATTCACATTGTTAAAATGTCCTTACAGATTTATGGAATGCACAGATTTAGTGCAATCTTTATTGAAATACCAATGTCATTCTTTTCAGTACTAGAGCTAATCCTAAAATATTTATGAAACCACAAAAGACTCCAAATAGCCAAACCATTCTTGACAAAAGAACACTTCCTGAAGTATCATGCACTCTGATTTCAAATCAAAGCACAAAGCTACAATAATAAAGACAGTATAATATTTGCAAAAAAGCATATACATAGATTAAAGGAGTAGAACAGAGAGCCCAGAGGTCAATCTTTATTTATATGGCCAGTTAATCTATTAGAAAAGTAATTTATATTTAAGTCTTTAATCTATTTTAAGTTTATCCTTATGTATGGTGTAAGTTGGTCTAATTTCTTTTTCCTTTTTGCATGTATCTATCCAGTTTTCCCAGTGTCTTTTATTGAAGAGACCATCTTCACCCCACTGTAAATTCTTGCCTCCTTCATCAAATATTAACTACCCATAAAGATGGGGGGTTATTTCTGTGCTCTCTATTCTGTCCCATTGATCTACATGCATGTTCCTGTGCCAGTCCCCTGATGTGACCTTGTAGTATAGTATATCAGGTTTAGTCTTTCTATCTAGGTGCTTGGCACTTTCAGAACTTATAGTTTCCTCAAGTTCCTATAGTAAATATTTTTATATGTTTTATTATACCTTAGCTTGGTAAAATATTATTTAACTCACAGAAAGATATATATTTTAATGCAATCCACATTTTTGCCAATTTTGTATTCAATTTTCAATTTTATGTACAATGGCATATGTGTTTTTGCATTTTCATTTATCAAACTGCTTATTTTTAATACATTTCTGATCCCCACTAAGTTGCTAAGAGAAGAGAAAACTATCAAATTCTTTGTAGTTTTGTATTTTTTTTACTTATGTAAAAAGGAAACTGTATATTTAATTTAAAAGTAAAGAGCCTGAGAAACATTTAAAATTGATTCAAGGAAGTGATTTTCATTTATATACTTGGGTGACATTGTCAAAGTACTAAAAACAAAAGTTTGTATGAATTACTATCTTATACTTAAATATTTATATTTTTAAAAGTGAACATTTCCATGGTTCCATTTTTTAAAATTTGAAAAGACAGAAGAGCCTTTCTGTCTTTAACAACAGAAAATAATCATTAAAAAAGCTAGTCAGTTTTGATTGAGTAATGATTTCTGTTCTTTACAAACACTAAATGAATCTTTGTCTGATACACTTAATATACATTATGTTACATTCTGCTGTACTTTTGTGAACTTATTTTTTCATGTCAGCATCTTGTTTCAGGCAAGTAGACTCATAAAATTTCAAGTAAACCATGCATCTAGTATTTTACTTTTGTTTTTAATCAACATTTATTCTCCCTGTAACCTCTTCCACCTCCATCACCCCCACAATAACCATGCTGTTGTTTTCCATGTCCATGAATTCTTTCTCTCTTTTTTTGCTCAATCCCACCTGCTCCCCACCCTCAGTATTTCCCTCTAGCTGCCAGCCTGCTCTGTCTATGACCTGTTTCTATTTCCTTAATTAGTTCAGTTCATTAGATTCTGAATTTTCTATCTTGTATGAGCTCCTTTTACTTAGGGTAATGTTCTCTCTTGGTCCATCCATGCTGTCACAAAGGGTAAAATCTTATTCTTTTCTAGAGCCAAGCAGTATTTCATTGTGTAAATGTATCATACCGACTATATCCATCATCTAGGTTCTTGTATTCAAATGCTTCTAGGTATGAAAATTCCTCTACTGTTATAGCATATAATTTCTTAGATTCAAAATGTTTGATTTATATGTTATAGTACTCTACTAGACTTATATTCATTAGCAATTTTGTTAATTTGAATTTAATCGTTCTGTTCCAGATTAATTTTTCTAAGAATAGAAAAAATATCCAAATAATGCTTAATAAGAGTTAAACATGTCTGTTAACTTTATCTTACTGAACTACAAATTTCTTAAGATTCTTTGAAATTTTATCTTTTCTAGTCTTTGTTTTATATATTTTTATTTTTATTTTTTAGACTGGGAAGGGGAAGGAAGGGAGAAAGAGACAGAGAGAACCATCAGTGTGTTTGCCCCTTGTGTGCCCCCAACTGGGGACTTGACCCTCAACCCAGGCGTGTGCCATGACTGGGAATAGAACCAACAACCCTTTGGTTTGCAGGTCAGTGCTCAGTCCACGTAGCCACACTAGCTAGGGAGTCTTTCCTACTCTTGAATAATAATTTTTAACCTTTAGAACTTACACCTATGTAGAAATGGCTTGTGGTATGCACTTCATAAAACCCACACACGCAACCAGTTTAGAACAAAATAAAATTGAAATGTCCAAAACGCCGAGAAAATTAGTTTAAAAGTGGTAAATTCAATAATAGAAATTTTAATATGCATTAAATAACACAATATTTCAATTTGTTACATTTTATAACATCCAACTATGACATATAATTTTATTAATATTTGGATTTGTTTTTGCTTTGACATTAAACCATTTGCCTAAACTCATACTAAGAAGATATAGGCTGTGCATCCAACTGGAGAAGAAATTGCAAGGTGAGGACGGGGTATGCCTTTTCTGTGTGCAGCAATATCATTAATGATGAACAGAAATGGGGGCGTTTAAAAATACATGAATCAATCTCAACTTTTTCTGATGAAAAACAGGGTGTGTGTGTATGTGCATGCATTTCCTCTAAATGGATTTTCCTTCTATATCCTTAGAAGTAATGTTTGTCCCATAAAATTGCATCAGAAAGATTTGGCAAATGTAGACAAGAGAATCCATACACTCTTCATTTTCCATCACATGTTCAGCAAATGGATATATCACAGAAGAGAGATTTGACAAAACTTTCTTTTCTGAGTCTAAATTGCTTTCTAATATGCTAACTTTGTTAACGTTATTTCTAAAACTATCCGTAAAGTTAGTTGCATTTCATATCACTGCTGTGTAATTAATGTGCTTGTCTACTCATCTTAAGGTTGTGCATTGCCATTCATGCCCTTTGAGATCATTAGCATAAAGCACATACATTAGTTAAATCATACATGTTCATAATATCTGCAAAGTGTTTTCTGCACCATCTTTTGTCTTATCTTTAGAAATATTTTCCTTACAGATACATTTTTTTCAATAGCTTTTTGGGAATTAACTTTGTGTGCAATATCTAATTGATTCCAATACTAAATTCCATGTGGCTAATGTACAAGACATGTGTATTCCTCTGGTAAATACATTAAGGGATAAATCATTGTTAATATATATTAAATTTTCTGGCGTTAAAATGTCACTATCATATATTCTATTCCAAATACGGATTTTAGTTCTTGTATGCCATCTCTTTCTAACCCTTTAAACCTCATTGCACACCAAATATATATATTATATATATATGTATATATAATATATATATTTTGTTGATCTGACAAAAATATAAACATAATTTCGATTCATTCCTACCAGAAGGCTACTGTTGTGCTGGTTGCTGTCAATTGTTTTGTTTTGTTTTTTAATTTGATAATCTAAGGGAGAAGCGGTCAGGGTCCCTGTCTAAATAGTCAGGTACTGCATGTTTTTTTAAAATCCTTGGGGTACACTGGCTGAAAATTGCTTGGGATATACTTTTTAAAAATAGCAGTTTGAATTTTTATACTGTTTTGGCAGTTGAGACATTGTTGATAATTTAACTTGTAAAATTATTTTTGTTTTGTATTCCCTTTCAGATACTCTGTTTTTCTTTTAATTTTGCTTTGTTTTTATTTTACCTCACAGACATAGTTACAAGTTGGAACAAAGCAAACCTGGTTACAAAACATTTCCAAGTCACAGGAAATGTCTGGGAGAGGGTTAGAAACCTGAACAGCCTAGTTTTGGGGTACATGGCCATTGCAATCATGCCCTTCCTGTCACCTCAGCTTATGGGTGCGTTCCCGTCTGACCGGAGAGAGGAAGTTACAGTCAAATGTCTCTGTGCGGTAAGGTGTGTTAACATCATGAAACTAAGGAGATGTAAATAATAACATTGTTGTGTGCAAGTTTATTGTTTATAAAACTCTAGTTGTCTTCAAGGGTTGATAAACCATGGGCCTGCTGGCCACATCATGCTTGCAACAAATTCTGGTTAAAAAACAAATTAGGGGAGAAGGTGGTTCACACCCATTAATTTGCTATTGTTTATTTCTGCTTTCATGCTTCAATGGGAAACTTGAGTAGTGGCCAAAAATGAACATAGAGATCTGAAAAGTTAACGTGTTTACTACCTAGCTCTTTACTAGAAAAGTTTGCAGATCTCTAAGTTTTAAATTAACTAATTCCAACTTTTTAAATAAAGCAATAGTCTATATAATTGAAAAATATTAATTCCCTTTACAGAAATTCCCAAATTTCTGTTAATTCCCAAACAGAAAAAATGTGCAAAATTTAACATGCCATAAAATAAAGATACATTGACTTCCATTGGTAAACGCACATACACATACACACTTATATAACACATGCCGTGCCAAAAGGCCTGTGAGAACCCTTTGAGAATATCTTACTGTTGGAGTTATTACTTTAACTAGAACAAATGGGTAACTTTTGGAAAATCCTTGGTCACTCACCATGACACAACTTTTTCATATTCACAATATAAAATATTAACATGACTGAACTACGTAAGATATAGTTGTAATTCTCTTGTACTTCAAAATTGATGATTTCATATAAAAAAGCAATAGATCAAGTTTATTATGGAAAATTCAAGAGAAAAAAGTTTTCTAGAAATACAAAAGTTCACATTGAAGTTATTTGTTATTTAAAGTAAACATCCAAATAAAGACATGTTTTAGTTGGATATTAGGGTTCAGATTTTCCAAGAAAGATAATGGTTGACAGGATACTTTTAGAAATTATCAATTGATATATATTTTTTCACATTTTTTCTCAATTATAGTCACATTATAAAAATTAAATATATGTATTCTTAATTCTTGTTACTGTATTACTTATTTGTATATACAAGTCAATTGGTGAATATATATATAATCTCTGCTAAAGAATTTGATATTTAAAAAATAAATAATATGGTTAAGGCAAAAAAAGACAAGGGTTAATGTTTAATATATTTCTAATTTATTTTTCAAAAATGTCTATGGCTTAAATCATGTTTCCATGAACTAGAAATAGTAACGTTTTTAAAGACATTAGCTTTTTAGCTGGGTATGTGATTTAGAAAGGAGCAACGAGAGTCTTAAAAGACTGCCCCCAACATCCTCCAACATTCAAAAGTCAAAATAAATGATACTTCTAAATCTTAACATTCAGCTTCATTTTGCCACGCTAAAAAAATTAATACCTCCACCCAGCCCTACCCCTGCCCCTCCCTCAGTCAATCCCTGTACCCTCAACCATGTCTGGGGGTCAAGCGTAAGTCTCTTTGCCTAATCCCTTCACCATCTTTTGTCCAGTCTCCTCCCCCCGACCCTTGACAGCTGTCAGTCTGTTCCCTGTATCTATGCTTCCGTTTCTTTTTTGTTCCTTAGCTTCTTGTGCTCATCACATTCCACATGTAAGTGAGATCATGTTCTACTTGTCTTTTACTGACTAGATTTTTAATGATCAGGTGGCTGGATTTTAAAGACATTAGACATTTTCATGATCATTATGATTATGATTGTATGGCCTTTAATAATTTACTTAGAAACTCTATAAATGACAAAGAAAATACCAATTTTCAGACTTATATATATGACATAGTAATAATAAAGAATATATATATGTATTTCTATAATATGATTATCATTCAGAAGAATGTTCCATCATTTCTCTATCTTGATGCTAAAAATTCATATTTAATGAAATATTTCTATTTATTTTGTAAATAAAAAATCTAAAAAGGGCATTGACTTTTTAAAAGTCATTTTGCAATCTATTTACTGATAGGATTACAATGAAATTGTATGGACCCATTTTTATTTTCCAGAAAACCATAGACTCACTCTGAAGGTGAAAAGCTTACTAGACGGTGGCCTTCTGGTATGTATTTAATTGTATAGTTAAGTAGGTGACCGAAGAAAACACTTTTGTAGCTGCTTTATGCACACATTCTTTGGTAGTTACATCAATAATTTTGAGGGAGACAGGGAGGGGAAAAGATTTTAAAATTTTAAAAGAAAAGAAAAAAATCAACAATATTAAATAAAGTGACCAAAAATAAAATATAATGATATGGTATGCGTGTTTGGTATTCTAACAAACTATAGAAATGATCCCTGAAAGTATAATCTTGCATGTTGGTATTTTAATAGATGTTTCCTTGGCACTAAGAATAGAATTTGTATAATAAGATAATCTAGTATTTATTTAGAACAGTTGGCTTTTGGAAGAATTCAGTTCATTTTAATTGTATCTTTAGATATTGTAGCACAGCGAAATTAAAATTTTTAGTAATATCATTAGGATAATTGCATGGGTATATTATATGCATTGAAGCTAAATGGTTATGCCCCATTTACTGCCTTTGTATTATTATAGTTTCATACTACTTTTCTTCTCCATAAACTTCAGTTCAGGTCATTCAAATCTTTTTTTTATTTTTATTTAAAAAACAATATTAAAGGGAAGTGTCTTAGATGTATAAAACAATTTATGTTAAAAAAAACAGTGCCCTCAGGTTAGTGTGCTAACATTATGAATTCTCTAAGGCACAATTAAATTTATATGTTCACTTTATAAAAATTACAGTAGATCACTAATTTTATAGCCCTAAATGCTGTATTTCTAGTGTCTAATTTCATGAATTATGTGTGATTCTTCATTCCTCTCTTACTGTTCTTAACTGTATTGTTTACCAATATAACTCTTTTCATGAAACAAATGATTTTTATGTTCTTATTTGGCTTATTGTGCTAAATGTAATAGTTTTGTATGATAAAATTTAAATTTTCTTAATAAGGACATATTAATACAAAATATTATAATTTTTCCAAAATTCAATGGTTAAAACCAAGGAAATACTAAAACATTTAGCTGAAAAACAAATCATGTAAAATTGAATATAATATTATCAACATAAGAATATTTAATTTAGTGGTAACGCTGTCCATGATTATTTGGTGGACAAATAATCCACCAAATAAAGAGAGGGAATAGTATTAAGTGTTGTTTAATTTCAAGTGAGTAAATAGATTGGGAGTGAGTGCTTCAACTCATACCTAAAATAAAACAATTATAAGAAAGAACATTTGTTTAACTAAATGTAATATTCCATCACTTAAAGAATTTAAACATTATGACATATCAAATGAATAAATTATGTACACTGAGATTTCAGTAACTATGCTTTAAAATGAACATATTGAATTTTAAAGCAATTATAATATTAATTAACATTGCAAAATGGTAGTTTGTTAGGCACAATAGTTATTTTTAATAATCTTTAAAGCAATTGTTTCTTTTAACTGTTTCTGTTCTTACAATATTTGTTCATGGCCTGGGGGACGACTTTACGCAATAGTTTCGGACTTAAAGACACCATCTGGATTGTATTTCAGATGCTGTGTTTGCGGGTCTTCCATAGATTGTTTAGATTGTAGAATAGCTGAAACCATAAACAAATATGGCATATAGAGTATGCTATTCAGGGAAAGCCTGTTGTTTCTAAAATATGCTAATTAACTCCTTCGGTCTACTTGATTTTATTAAATTTTTATGTATTTTTTTCTTTAGGTGATGCAAGATAACATTTTATCCCTTCCTACAACTATTGTCTCATTTACAAGTCAGTTTTCTATTTTTTTTACTACTGTTTTAACAATAACAGTTTTTCCTTTGACTTAAAGATTTTTTTGTTTCAATAGCTCTTTTTTTTTGTATTTTTTCCATTACCATTTATCCTTATATCCCTGTCCTCCTCACAATCACCACACTGTTTTTCATGTCTGTGAGTTCTTTGTCCTTCTCACTCGACTCTTGTACCCTGTAACTGCTCCCTATCTATGAATCTGTCTCTATATTGCTGGCCAATTTTTAAATCATGCACATACATAAATTTTTGCAGCTAAAGAGAAGCACACTAGGAAGTAAAGATAAAGCAGAGGTCAGGAGAAGTGATGGGTAGACTTAAAAGCCTGGGATCCTTTTGGAGTAAGACTATTTCTACCATTTTCCTCAAACTGACTGTGACCAATGCACAAAAGCCACAGAAAAGAATAATATTAATGGGAAACTCACGGGAAGGCAATTGAGAAACAAGCTATAGAAAAAGACCCAGGGAGAGAGTAATCAGTCTAGTTCCTGCTGTATGTGAAGCTGCATGTGAGTCTTCATTCTAGGTGACTTAGAGGGAGTGAGTAAAACCTGGCTTGACTTGGCTCCTCTCTCCGTGGGTTTACAGATGAGTGTGTTTGGGGAGCAGGCACGTTCTCCACAGACAAAGTAGACTGAGGCATCATAAGAAACAAAAACTAAGGACACTGTAAATTCAATTTTACAATATCTGAAAGGCCACTGTGGAGGAGGTGGAACTAAGAAATGGGTAAAGTGTACTTATGATTTCACTTATATGTGAAATCCAAAGAACAATACAAATAAACAAACAAAAACCCAGACTCACACACACAGAGAACAGATTGATGGTTGCCATTGGGGTGGGGGATATTGGGGAACTGAAAGGAAAAGGGAAGAGGATTAAGTACAGCTTAGTAGTTTCAAAATAATCATGGAGATGTAAAGTACAGCATGGGAAATATAGTCAATAATATTGTAATGACCACGAACAGTGCTCAGTTGGAAGCTGGACAGATCAGGCTAATGCTTCGCAAAGTATATGATTGATGACTACGCTGTACACCTGAAACTAATACACAATAATACAACTGAAGGCTGTAATTTAGAAAAATTTTTAAAAATAAATAAATAAAGGATGAGTAACTGTGGCGGCGACTTTGCCCTCAAATCTCCCCGTCCACCACGGATGAAAGTAAACACTACTAAGACATGATCTGCTTGGGGAGGAGAGGTGGCCAGTTTCTCAGAGGGAAAAGGTGAGGTGCCTCTTTCTCCAGGGGCTTTTATTGGGTTGTAACACACAGGAATACAGGGAAGCAAGGATCTAACTGTAGATAACATTTCAAAGAAATCTGAGGGCTTAGTCTGAGTCAGAGTCTGTCAGGAAGGAAGTTTGTAGAAACTTTGGGAGACATATTCATTTGCTGCTCAGACCCTTATCATATGAATGAAAATAATCTTAGCAAAGCAGGTTTCACGGGATTTTTAGGAAATCTTTCTGATGCCAGATTTATCCCCAATACCGCTCTAGCAAGGCAGGGGGCTGCACCACCTTCCCCATCAGGTTTTCAGGCTTAAGTGTATTAGAGCCAGGGAGCGCTTCTCCCAGATGACATGGGGACTGGGCTATGTCACATAGACAGGGGGCAAGGGTCCATTGCTCCCTCTTTGTTGCAGCCTCCTGAGTCCCTCCATCATGGCCTCCCAAGTGATGAAGTCTGGCTTAGGTTGCCTCTCGCTGTGAGGAGTCTTACCCATCTCTGACTTCTGACCGTGCTTTAGGGGTAGGGAGAGGAAACTGAGGCAGCTTTCGATACCAGAGACAAGCTTTTGTCTCCTGTGGCTCGTATTCCGGAGGTCACTCACTTAACCTTAGCCATGGCGAGTAGTTACATTTCCTGAAACTAGGCAGAGCGGTCCCCAACAGGTAAGGCTTAAACATAAATAAATATTGTATAGAGTTATAACACTCACAGTTACAATAGAACACATATCCACAGATTGCCCAAAGAAAGAATATTTTGCAGAGGGGAGGTGGGTGAGTGGAAGTGGAGTGAGGCATTGAGGGCTAAGTGACAATGGGATACACACAATAAAAAGGCAACGACAACAACAAACATATAATCTTTCTAATCTAATAGATGCTGATTAACTGCACCTTTTCTTTTTTTATTTAATTATTTTTCAAGTACAGTTTTCTGTCTATTACTCCCATCCCATCCCACCCCCGTGCTCCCCGCCTCCCTCACTTTGAACATGTTATGGCTCCTCTTTCCTATCACTATTTTTCCCATTTACCATTTTATTGTATATTTTTACTTCCTTTTAACATCTGCTTTTAGAACCATATTTTAAATAATTTTCTTAGAATATTCTATTTCATCTGAGCTACTATTTTGGATCATTTTGGCCGGTTATTATGAATATGTTTTTAACACTGAAGTTTATTTTAATATTAATTTCTCATTCTCTGACCTCTAAGGTGTAAAATCAATGATGAGGATCAGCATTATTGACCCCCCCAACCTATTCCAAACACTTTATTAGATTCACCATGTTATGTAGAATTAAAATCCAGCAAAAAAGTCAAGAAGGTGTGAATTTTTAACTCCATTCAGCAAATAGACCAGTTTCAAAGAGTTCAAGTACTTTTTTAAGTGTCTGAGCGAAGTCTATTGGTGACGTCCATGGTTTCTCCACAGCCATATACCACTCATATCTTCATCAGATCCATTAGAGCTGTGTTTAAAGACTGTGGCCTAACTTCCCAGCCGTTCCAAAGTATGCCAGCCTGACGGAAATATAAAGCTGCAGGTATCTGTACCATGCCTATGCAGAGTAAAGATGGTAAGAAATGAATCTGTTTTTACACATTACCCCATGCATCTGAGAAATTAATATGCCAGAATATTATTTTTATAAGGTAAACCACAAGCTACACTCTTAATTAAATAAACACTTTACTCCAGAGAGAGAGAGATCAAAATGATAAAATTGATGGCCCAGCAGGCAATCTTTTGTTCTCTTATTTTTCCCCCAGAGCAGTTTGTGTTGTAATATATGTCCTTGGAGAAACTGTGTGTTTAATATTTAGTCTATTTAATACTTTAACTCTGAGCTATTGTTCACCAAGGCAGAAATTTGGATACTGCCCTGGCTGGCGTAGCTCAGTGGATTGAGCACAGGGCTGCAAACCAGAGGATTGCAGTTCAATTCCCAGTCAGGGCACATGCCTGGGTTGCAGGCCAGTTCCCTGCAGGCCAACTCCCAGCAGGAGATGCACAAAAGGCAACCATACATTGATGTTTCTCTCCCTCTCTCCTTCCCCTCTAAAGATAAATAAATCAATACAATCTTAAAAAAAAAAAGAAATTTGGATACTGAAGTCATGCAGCTAAATCCTATTTGAAGGCTTAAGAATCTGCTTAAAATTTCAGAATGTTGATCTGGGCCATTTGTAGTGAATTGCAATGAAGCAGAAAATGCATTTTAGAGTTTGCTGTGTTAGAGATAATGGAATTGCTTTACTCAAGAATCAAAATGTAATTCAAGTATAATATTTTACTCACTGTATACAATCTCACTATATGTTTTAGAGACACATATCACAAAATGTTCATCTCTGAACTTTTACTGTGACTATGACCTTTTATTAAATACGAATGAGTATTCCCAAGTTTTATAATTATACACCCTCCTTTCCCCGCCTCCATTTTTGTGGAATTGGATTCCCTATTTGTTGTTTTTCTGACTTCTTCCTGGAAGATACCACTTGCCGTTTCACTGAGGGGTCCGTGCGGTGCTGTGACAGCTGTCTCATATTTGGTGCTCTACTTTAAACACTCTGTTTCTCTAATACGATTTTACTTCACCCCTTTCCATGTTTTTCATGGCATCGCCTCAGCTGCATCCACTGCTGATGTAGATCAACCTAATTTCCCCACATATACGTGAAGTGGAGACGTGGAGGGGAAAGTCAGGACACCGCAACCATGGGAGAGGTTTGGAGAGTTCCTGGGCGTGGAATTCCAAGGTTAAAATGAGGAATTTTTTTCAGAGCTCAGTAGATGGGATTTTTAAATGCCAGCTGTAGCTCCTTTTAGCTCTGGCCTGCCTCTATTCTCAGGCATAGCACAACGCTGTCCATATAACCTGCGCTATTATATTTTAGAAGAATTTTAAAATAATAAGGTAAAGTGTTTATTATTCTTATTTCATAAACTGAAAACCTGAGAAGAGTTTTATGTATTTTGAGATATTTTCTGAAAAGGACATTTGAAGTTTTGTAACAGGGTGCAGCCAAGAGGGGGGCCCCAAACAGGGATTTGCAATGGGGTCCAGAACTCAAGGTGTCCAGGAAACATTAGAAAGATGTATAGGATGTCCTCACCCACCCATCCCCACACCAATGTGAGCTGGGGTAAGGGACACATGGTACAGAGCCATTGAGAGCCGTTTTGCTTAGCAACAACTGTGCAGCTAACCTCTGGTGTGGTCATTTAACATATCTATAACCTTTAACTGTTTTCATAGATGTGTTAAGTAGCTGTGGCCATGCTTTGAGCCAGGGGAATGGAACTGACTTCCACCCAAGATGTAACTGGGAGGCAACTCCTCCTGGTTATAGCACCTGCATGAGAGCTTGGAGATGATTGGCTCCATGCCACGGGGCCACACCTTCCCAGACTCACTATGACAGCCCAGAAAAGCTGGGACAATATGGGAGTGCTGGCAAATGTAGCTCATTGTGAGAGGAGTCAGAAATGGGGCTGCAGAGGAAGATTGGAATGAGGATTTAAATCCAGATGCGGTAGCCATTAAGAGAGAACCATGCGGCTTTGGCCAGAGTGAAAACCACGCAGCCCTGTGATGGAGAATCACCAAACAGCTTTAGCAGAGAACTGCCACTTGGCTTTGGCAGAGTGGTGACCACCTCTCCACCACAGCTTTGTCCGGGGAGATCCTGGCCAATGACATAGCTGATGGTGTCGGGAGCTTGAATCTACTTCTTTTCCCCTGTTACTCCAAATAAGGGCAGAAGAAGGAAGAACTATGTGTGTTTGTGGGTGTTTTAAGAGACTATGTGTGTTTGTGGGTGCCTCTTTGATGAAGACATTGGGTCACTACTTTAAATCTGTATAGTTTTAAATAAACATTTCCTTTCCTTTTCACAAATCTCTGGCATTGAGAGACGTCTTTCCTCTGGCAGTGGACAATGCGAACCTAGTGGAGGTCCTTTCAGTAATAGTATATCATACCCCCTGGTCCTGTTCTGTAACGGTTTGACTTGTCATCTTTATGCCATCCCTTGTACACATAAGTTTTTATGGAGCCCCTTCACAGTGACTTATATGGGCAATCTCCATTAACCTCTGCTTCAGCTGTCTACTTTGTCACTAGCTATATCTCATATCCAGTGCAGTAAAGTAAGTGAGCTTTATTTATTTAAATGCATTTACACTGTATGTATAGGTGCAATATTGACAGAGTGTGTTACATAGGTTAACAACAACAACCATTAAAAAATCTCTGTCCAGACAAAATCTGATTTAGTGGGATGTTGGTATAGATTTTACTTAATGGATTTCTGTATCTACATCACCTGATGATGATACTTCTTAAAAATGTCCAATATAGACTGTGTTTCTGCATTTTTTAAAATACTTTATTCATTTATCTTTAGAGGGGAAGGGAAGGAAAGAAGGAGAGAGATATCAATGTATGGTTGCCTCTCGTGAGTCCCCTGCTGGGAACTGGCCTGCAACCCAGGCATGTGCCCTGACTGGGAATCAAACCTCAATTGTGTGGTTCGCAGGCCAGGGCTGTTTCTGCATTTTAACCTTCAACCTTTCAGACTCTTTTCTGTTTTGATCACTTGAACCAAAACCGTGTACGCCGCCCAGGCTGTACCTACATTAGCATGATGTGCTCTCTAGCTAACTGTCTCTACAAGTACAATTCTAGTATTTCCATCCACATGATTTATGGTTTTACTATTCTGTGGAACTCTTGCCTAGGTAGATAAAAGTTGTTTATTTTATTGCTTATTTCAGGAACTTCCCCAAACACCATTTAAATAAATGTCAAAATGTTCAACTTTTTCATATATAGTATAATGTGATTAACTCTAAGATGGCTCAAACCTTACCATATTGCTTTCATATTATTTTTGAAAAGCCAGGATTTGACAATCATGGAGGCCCACAGAGAACCAGTTAAGCTTTCTTTTCACTGTAATCTAGCCTTCATTTCGAAACAGTATTTTCCTCTGCAAGCCCCTGGACATTGGTCTTGGGTACTCTTCAGAACAATATTATTTTGTTTAATTAATTTTGTTTAATCCATTTTTATATCAAAGCTCCAAAATACCTAGTGAGTTTTTGTATCTTTTAGTTAAAAATGGGTTGAGTTTAACAAATACACATTTAAAAAATAATTTGATTATCAAGTCCAATGTGAAAGCATCCATTTTTTTACATAAAGGACACTATTATTTGTCTCTCTCTATCCTTATTCCTTTTTGTTATAAAAGGAAGGTATATTAGTGAAAAAAGACCCCAAAAGCCCACTATTCAAGCCAAACATGGTGACTGAAATATTTAAAGGATTTTTTTTAATACCAGCATTTCTCAGTCAAATTTTACTAAGGCCACCTAGCAAAAATTTATAATGACTTTAAATAATCATGTTTTGTTTTGTCTGTGAACATCTGAATTCAAAGGAGATCTTCATAACAATGCTTTCTCTCTGACAGAAGGTAAAAGTGAATTGGATGAACAAATGAAAACAGTACAACCATTTGGCTGAGAGTCAGAAACAACTCTGTTAGTGACTGTTTAAGTCTATTTCAGTCTAAAGTTGACTTTTTGCCCCTCCCAGGACCATCAAAGTTTATAAATGTATTTTATGATAAGCCTGCATTAGTATAGTTATCTTTTAAATTCCATAATTTCACCATAGTTAATTCAAAATTACAATGGTCAGTTTGGGAAACTTGGTAGAAACAAACTTCATTGCTTGAATTAAAAGCAAAAAAAAAGTTCAAATATTAAATGCAATTTTTTTCTGCCGATTGCACGCATACTTGAAATGCAAGTGTACAATATATTTTAGTTAATTCACAGAGTTGTAGAAACATCACTACAAAATAATTCTCGAATATTTTTATCACCTCCAAAAGACACCATATTATATAAGGTCCAGAAGGTATCCAGCCATGTAATATGAAAAATAGAGACATTTGTTGGAAAAGATGCAAAATACAAGAAACATTGTACGAGGACAATGATGCCTCAGTCCCCTTCAAAGTAGGCGCCTTGGGACCTCACACAATTCTCCCAGCATCACTAGCAACTGCACCATGATGTTCCTTCGGCTGTGGTAGCAGAATCTGCTGAACAAATTTGCCACAACAGGTTTCATGCCAAGATCCTGCTTCAAAATCTTGCACACAGTAGTTTTTGGAATCCCCAGATCAGCTTCTAGTTCTCACACTCTCAGTTAACCAATCTTTGTTGATTGCAGCCCACACAAGTTCAACACCCTCAGGAGTTCTGCTTGTTGCAGGCCTTCCAGAACATGAATCACTTTCGACAGATTCTTGACCATTTAGGAAGCATTTGTGCCACACTTTTATTTGTGCTGGACTCATTGCATCATCCCTGAGAGCCTTCTGAATCATCTGAATAGTTTCCATGGAGCAATATTCAAGCTTAACACAAAATTTGATGCAGATTTGTTGCTCAGTCATTTTGAATGTGATGGCCACACAGTACACATGCTCACTCAATGGTGTCGATCACACCCACCAACTAGTACAATGAAGACATCATTATTCACACGTGCATATTCCAGGCTACTCTCCTTTGCTGCCAGGTTACACTGATGTCACACAAACTGATCTTGTTACATTAGCAATGGCTGGGCTGTGTCAACTCCTTCCCGATCCACTACTCCCAGCCACCACTAACTGGCTCCCCAACCCCTAGGCGAACACTAGTTTACTTTCTATCACAACAGATTTTCCTATTACAAACGTTTTATAAAAATAAATAATACAATATGTGGTATTTTGTTACATGTGCTTTCACAAAGCGTGTTTGCAAGATTCATCTGTGTTGTATCATACATCAGCACTTCATTATTTTTTGATGAATAATGATTTATTATATGGGTAACCACACTGTGTTTAGCCATAAATCAGTTTATAGATTTTGTGTTGTTTCCACTTGTAGGCTATTAATAAAAATATGTTATGAACATTTGTATACAATTATTCAAATAGACATGTTTTAATTTCTCTTGGGTTTATACTTAGGAGTGGATTTTCTCAGCGATATAACATGTCCATCTTTACTACTGTGAGGAATTGTAAAACTGTTTTCTGAACTGGTGAATTTTTTACATTCCCAAAAGTCATGCATGAGCCTTCTCATTTCTCCTCACCTTCATTATCACCTGTTGTGACCTGTTTTTTAATAATATCCACCCAAACGTGCATGTGAAATTGCACCATAATGAAATATATTCCCCTAACGATTAATGATCATGAGCATCTTTTCACATCTTTGCTCTTTGTATATAACTTATTTGAAAAATGTCTATTCAAATCACTTATTTTTAATGAAGTTGTATGTCTTTTTTCATATCAAATTTTAAGTGTTCTTTATGAGGGACCACTTCAGGAAGAAATTTGGAATCTGTAGTTCTTCCTTATAATTTTATATTTTATACTTAAATGCAGGGCTACATGTTTCACAACTGCAGATCTGCTTTCTTTGGTGTCTTTTTAAATCAAAACACATATATTTATTTTCTCTTTTCTGGAAAATTATCAGTACAGATAGACTCTTGTGGCCCAAGTGGTCTTATTGAAGTTCTGTCTTATGTTTAGAAGTTTTCAACTGGGACCTCAGAAAACCTTACATTTCTTTATGACTCTCCCCTTATCCACCAGGTGGGTGGTCTTTGTTACACTTTAATAAGGAGGTCAAGTCTAAGACTGATTCCATCTGTACACAATGTTTTGGCTGCTGTAGGGCACACGATTTCCAAAGAAGAACTATAATTTTGTCAGAGTGAAGTGGATTATTAAGAACAAGATTAATCCTAGGAAGTTACACTCTTAGTAAAAAAGATTATAAAATATTTTGATACTTCTCAGGCTTATAACTAAAAGGCAAAAGAATTGCTATGTCTTAATGCCTATCACAGGCTGTGGTTCCCAAATGATCTTCAATGACCATGACAGTATATAAATTAACCACGTTCTCACCTCTACCCAGAGAACCTCAGTGTAAATAGGGCTTCAATGGTTAAAATCAGCCTTTTAATCACCTTCCTCTCTCCTCACCATGGACATTATATAATGTCAGAATTGTATCTAGTTGATCCCAAATTTCTTCTTATTCATTCCCCCTGTCTAATATATGATGTGTGGTAATTACAACATCACTTTCAATACCCTGACCTTATTTCATCCACATTTTATTGCCCTCTGTGGTAAAAAATTTCAAACAAGGATGAGCATGATCTTCTGTATTTTTATTGTTTCCTGTTTATATATAAGTAACTAACTGCTGCTGGGGTGACTCATAATTCAAAGAAGTACTACAAAAGTAGTACTCATAAAACAAAGAAGTACTACTATTAATTCATCATCACCAATGTCAAAACTATAAAAGGGCGGTTCATGAATTTTTACTTTCAGGTTTCATAATAGAATTGTGAATAACCATAAACTTCCTCATACATCTTTATATTGAGGACCTAAGCTTTTCTGCAGTTATACAATTACACAGGTATAATTTCTGGAATATTATATATTATATATAAACATTAAAATTATTATAGGTTTAGAGCAGCAGACTTATTCAATGCACAAGAAAGATCCACCATAAAAACCAATTGGTAAGTCCAGTCTCCATAATCCAACCAATCAGCTAAAGCACACTTCCTTTCTGTCAGAAAACATCTTATATCCTTTTCCTCTTCAAACGGAAATATAAATACTGTCTGAAGGAGAAGCACACTGCTCCTGAATTCTGATTATAATATAGTTATCTAATTCACCAAAACATGGAGTATTTCCATGATACTGTGATTTTCATAAACCAGTTACCATCCCTTTCAATATTTCTCCCTTTGCTCTAATGAGAATTTTATTTAGAAGCAAATGGCCTCCTTGTGTTCCAGAAATTCATCATGTTAAGTTTCCTAGTGGGTGTTGTATTTCATGGGTTTTTGTTTGTTTTGTTTTGCAGAATGAGAAGCATGATTGGAAAACAGGACTTGGAAAGGCAGAATTGAAAAAGGCACCACTTTATGAAAGAGTACATCTGCTACCATTGAGATTCTGGAAGGTGATTGTCTTGGAATGATCTCTGCCAACCTACTGCCTTAGAAGTCTTGGATTTATCCTGATATCTACTCTCTGAAGATCCCAACAATCTTACTACATCCCTTTGTTAATAGGTTTGTTGGTTTACTCACAACGAATTTATGAGTGTCTACTCTCTTCAAATCTCTACCACCAATGGTGACTCTTGCCTATATAAATATTATGCTAGTAAACGATTGATTTATTTTTAGTATAACTTAAAATGTTCAATGGAATTGTGTGTGTGTGTGTAAGGATTGGATGAGACTGATGTGCTGCCTACTGCAAGCTGGATTGCAGTATTTTAAAGTTATCTTTGAATGCCTCTTTATGTATAAATATACGTCATGCATTGTTTTATAATTTAATATCCAGAATAAACCTTTATTTTTATATTTGTAAAATTTGGAGAGTTACATATATCCCTCACCTCACAAAAATATTATTATTTCATTGCATTTCACACTCTTCAAAATGCCTAGACACACAAATTCTCCATTTCAGAAAGTTACATCAAGAAACTCTCTCATTGTTTATTTTATGAAAGGAACATGGTGAAGGTCCAATGTGCCAAGGCTGAGAGGTAGACGTCGGTGTTTGGGTGAGAATGCAGAGATTCCACATAGAGCAGGCTCTTTCCTTGTCTACTGCTGAGCACCCTGGACTTTTATCCTAAATCAAAATAGGAATCTTCACTGTATATTTTGGAAAATTAATTAATGCCATTGGAAAATGGGTAAACTATATTGGCTGGAGTTCAAAATTTATTTACATAAATTGAATTAATTTTATAAATTAGAAAAATCCAAGGCTATAGACACAAAATTTTGAGTAAAGCACATTAAATAAAAGTTCTGAGAAAATGTCATCTAAGCAAAAGAAAAAAAAAGTATTCTGATAATTAATTATAGGTAGATCAATGGCTAAGTAAATAGAGATATTTACTAAATCCAAGACTGAAATGACCTTAATTGCTTTAAGGGAAATATTTAATTACATGCATATGTGCATTTTTATGCATATATGCAAACCTCATACTGGGAAATGGCTTAGTTAGGGTATGACATCAGCTGAGCATGATAGAGACCCAAAATAAGAGTGGCTTTAAGGTGAAAAACAATTGAGTTAGTACGGCAGACAGCTATACAAAATCATTTTGAGGCTAGCTCCCTTTTTATTACACAGTCTTTAAGAAATATCTGTCACTCAAACAATACATGATGGCTGACCACCTGGTTGTGATAGCAAGTTAGAAGGCAAATAAAGGAAGTAAAAGGCAGAGTCTACTGACCAGGAAATCTCACACATTACTTCCACTTATATTCCTTTCCAGATTATAGTCACACCTCCCTGGAAAAAAAAAAGACCAGAAATAGGCAGCCTGTATTCTGAATAGATTATGTGCCAGATATAAATTCAGTAGTATGGAAATGGGAAGGGCAAAACAGATTTTGGTGTAACTAGCCAATTCGAACTATTTGGAGGGTATGTGATTAAGTTGACAAATCTACCATGTCAGAAAATTCATTGTATGTTGAGTATTTTTAAATATTGCTTCATATGTTTCTATACTTTTGTATTTTGCAGGATCAATGCCCTTTGACCGATGTTTTTCCAAATATACATGCCACATACTCAAAATCGGGAATGCTTTAAACTCATCACATTTAGGACTAGCCTATATGCAAACTTCACAAACATGAGCAAGGAGTAGTAAGACTGGTAATGCCTGGCAATGTCCTTATATAAGAATGCAAGCTACAGAATTTTGTTGTGGTTATTACTGTCGTTTTCTTTGTTGTTTTTTTTACACACAGTTAAGCCTGTATTCAAAAGTTGAGCAAAGTAGCCCTGGCTGGTATAGCTTAGTGGGTTTGAGCACGGGCCTGCCAACCAGACAATCGAGGTTTGATTCCCAGTCAGGGCACGTGCCTGGGTTTCAGGCCAGTTCCCAGCAGGGGATGTATGAGAGGCAACCATACATTAATATTTCTCTTCTGTCCTGCCCTTCCCCTTTGAAGATAAATAAAACCTTCAAAATAAAAAATAAAAAATCTTCAAAATAAAATAAAAAGTTGGGCAAAGTGATGGCAAGTTGAAAACTATTTTTTAAAACACAGAGAAATCATCTTGATGAGCACTAAAAGCAATAACTTAATTTAGAGTCACTCTATTCTGTTTGTTAGGGATTTGCCATAAAAAAATTTCATAGTGCCTAAAACTAAACTCAACTGAGTATGAGGGGTTTCATACAATAGCTATATAAGGGCTATTTTGAGACTCACCTCTCTTACGTTTTTTCTTTAGCAACTTTTTTCTCGAAGGCCTTTTAACAAGATGGATGGCATATTGTGATCTTTTTCCCACCCCTAAGCTTCAGCAGGAAGCTGGCTTGCAGCTGGAATCGGTAATGCAGTGATGCATCCCAGGACTTCTTCAGTTACATGTGGCACTTCAAAGAGACCAGTAGAGAGAATCATGGGACAGCCTCAGAATGGCAAAAAGATCAACATGTGAAGTAGGGCCTTTGAAGAACCACACGCAGCAGTAGATGTCAGAACTGTAGACCATGTGGTATATTTTACTCGAAGAGCCCGCTTAATGTACAAAGATGAACCTGGGAAGGATTAGAGCCCAGATGACCCTGCGTCGCTGAGATTCAAAATACCGTTCTTTGTTTTAGGCATATAATAAAGAACTCATTATGGTGAATTTAGGAAACCCACCAACACAGACAAGGAAAAAAAAAAGGGAAAGGAATTTTGTAAAAATAGCTGTGGGCATACACTGTTCACTTACTGATTTGTATGCTAAAATAAAACAGTGCATATAACGCAAAGAGTGGCTTTATTATTTACATATGGATAAAGTATCATACATAGTCTTTATTTTCTCTAGAGCCTATATTACTTTATGGCAATTAATGGGGAAAAAGCTGCATGAACTCTTTTAGGTCCTTAACTAGCCTCCCACTGTCAAGGTCTAAATGTTTACACATCCACAGATTCATGTTAATTATGCTACCTCTGCAGGACACCTTAAAAACCAGTCCCCTCAAGAGAGACTGTTAAAGTTAGTTGCTTGATTTTTGGACGATAAGACAAGCCATAGATGGAATGCTACTTTCTCCCAGTAGCTTAGTTTAGACTAAATGTAATCTAGAGCCTTAGGATAAATATTAGCTCAATCAACACAAGAGTTTTAAACTGGAAAGATTATTTAAGGATGCATCACAGAGCGAACAATTGTAAAATATGGAGATAATTTAGTTAAAACGATCTTCAGTTGTTTTAATTAAAAACATGACTTATTCTTCCTATTTATAATTCAGTTTATTAACTACATGAAAATACAGTCTAAGCTGCTCTAACTTGGGCCATTACAATTCAAAATGGAATCATTTTGAGAAAACTATTCATATTAGTCAACAATCCACATGGTGAATGCTAAACTGTGGTAAGTGGAGAAACATTGATCGAAGTACCAAAATGTAATTTCTTTCATAAAAAAATGTCTAAAATAAATGTATATGTATATATCACAATTACCCTATTATTTTTACCACAATTATCCTGATGCATTTTAATACTCTGAATGAAATTAATATGCTCAAAAGTCCCCAGTGGACAGCATACACTTCTGCTTGGACTTCTAACAATACTTTTCAAACTTAGCATATCCACACTGACCCTTTGCACTGGTCCTGACCTCTTCTTAGAGTGTTCTTTCTTTTACTCACTCTATGACTGTATATGGGGTACCTGTCATTTTCAGGCTGTTTTATTTCTTCAGAGACATGCTCAATAATCATATTAAGAAAATAACAGTAATGAAATGCTCTAACAAATATTCATTATAACATCATGCTATTTGCAGTTGTGGTGCTTTATTTACTTATTTATGTTTGTTTGTTTGTTGTTCAAGTATGGTAATGCCTTTATTCCCATGAGTTCAGAAAATGTCTGTCTTGTTTAATATTCCATTTCCTTGGCACATGCCTAGAAGACAATGGATATTTTATAAATGCTGTTAAAAGATGTTTGTTGACAAAAATGTGTCAATCGATATCAACAGGACAATTTGGTATCTTCAAATTTAATAAAACATTTTGGAAATTTTAATTTTTATAAACTCATGAAGAATTTTACACTTAAACCGATTTACTTTGTCCACTTAATACCTTAAACATTTGTAAGATTTTTTAATTGCAAGATTGTAAAAACTTAATTTATATTAATGATATCCTCATTAAAGTTCTGGAATTTAAGTAAATTTAGAGGTCTGCTATTATATTTTGTTACACAAAATTTAGCTCCTGTGACTAGATTTCTTCACTTCATATTTCAAAAGCTACAAAATTAAGTTTATGTAATTGTAGCAACTAAATTTAATATACATTTTAAATCTTTCTAGTTTATTGGAAATAGCAATTTTCTACTTAAGCTTTCTGAGTGCATCTATATTATATGTTATAAATACATATAAATACATACTCAACTAAAGTACTTTTAGAATTAATTTACTTTACTAAAGTAATACATACTTGACTAAAGTACTTTGTTACTAGGTACTTTATTACTAAAGTAAAGACTAAATGTAGTCTAGAGTAATAAAGTAGTATTATATCTAGTATTTTCAGGAAAAAATTTCTAACTTGACTGAAATATCTATTCATGGAATTAATTAGTAGTGTTTACATCAAAATATATGAAGATTATTATGTNTCATTATAACATCATGCTATTTGCACTTGTGGTGCTTTATTTACTTATTTATGTTTGTTTGTTTGTTGTTCAAGTATGGTAATGCCTTTATTCCCATGAGTTCAGAAAATGTCTGTCTTGTTTAATATTCCATTTCCTTGGCACATGCCTAGAAGACAATGGATATTTTATAAATGCTGTTAAAAGATGTTTGTTGACAAAAATGTGTCAATCGATATCAACAGGACAATTTGGTATCTTCAAATTTAATAAAACATTTTGGAAATTTTAATTTTTATAAACTCATGAAGAATTTTACACTTAAACCGATTTACTTTGTCCACTTAATACCTTAAACATTTGTAAGATTTTTTAATTGCAAGATTGTAAAAACTTAATTTATATTAATGATATCCTCATTAAAGTTCTGGAATTTAAGTAAATTTAGAGGTCTGCTATTATATTTTGTTACACAAAATTTAGCTCCTGTGACTAGATTTCTTCACTTCATATTTCAAAAGCTACAAAATTAAGTTTATGTAATTGTAGCAACGAAATTTAATATACATTTTAAATCTTTCTAGTTTATTGGAAATAGCAATTTTCTACTTAAGCTTTCTGAGTGCATCTATATTATATGTTATAAATACATATAAATACATACTCAACTAAAGTACTTTTAGAATTAATTTACTTTACTAAAGTAATACATACTTGACTAAAGTACTTTGTTACTAGGTACTTTATTACTAAAGTAAAGACTAAATGTAGTCTAGAGTAATAAAGTAGTGTTATATCTAGTATTTTCAGGGAAAAATTTCTAACTTGACTGAAATATCTATTCATGGAATTAATTAGTAGTGTTTACATGAAAATATATGAAGATTATTATGTTTTCCACATAATGTTCATTCCAGATTTGACACGTTCAGATGTGAAGGACATATCAATATCACCAGTGTAATATAGAGATCAATAATTTCTGTGTTTTGTTCATGAATGCTTTCTTATCTTGATTTTTATGAAAGATGTTGACAAAAGTATGGTTCAAAGATAAATACCATAAATAGAAAAAATTGGGCATATAAAATTATGTTATAGATATGGATATATAAACTACTAATGATTAAGCAGCTATAGGTAATACTATTAAGATCTTGGAATTTGGGACATTGTGCATTTCCTCCAAAGATATTTTACTTTGGGGGAAATATATTATCTAAGAGTTTCGGTTGAAAATGCACATTCATTCCTAGTAGTATTTACTTTGTAGGTCTTTATTGTCTTCCATGTAGACAACTGATCTTCAGAGTACAGTGTATATTTTCTATATTAACTGCATATAGAACTATGTGAAATCCTTAAATAAAATAGATACTTCATAAAAATAAAATCACATAATAAATATGAAAAATTAATTAGGAAATTGGCTACTTGTTAACGCTTCTCTTCTCAATTAAGAAAAAATTATATTTTATATTTACTTGTAGTACTCTCTGCATGGAATCCCAGAATAAAATTACTAAATCTAATTAAATTATACATTTCTGTGTAGTATGTGTGAGATGGAAAATTCCAATTTCTATTTTTGGTCCATATTTTTGTGTCAAGAGAAACACTGTGGTTAGAGTCATGCTGCAAATAATCAACTGACAAACCACAGTTCCCTGGGGCAATGTTCAAAAATATTTAAAGTCAATTCCTGTGTGTGTGTGTGTGTGTGTGTGTGTGTGTATATATATATACATATATATATATCACACTCTATATAGCACTGTTTTCACAAAGCGGTCAATGTTGCTCACTACACTGCCTGCAAGATGCTCTCTTAAATGTAGAATTCTTCTGTGGGGTTTCTAAAATGCTTTCCATGGATGTATCCTGAACAGAAAAAGGGGAAGAAAAGTTAGGAAAAATTCAGTAGGTTTTAGATAATCTGCCTCCAGTACGAAAGTCAAAACATACTCATCTTCATTATTTATCCTTAAAATCTATGCAAATTATAGGATTTTTCAAGTGTTCAATGTTTCTTCCCAAAGTCTTTGAGTAGACTTGATGTTCTGAAAATCTGTTTCATGATAACTTTAATCCCAATGTGACAGTATCTACCTTCAGCAACACTTACAAGTGGCTTTATAAACAAATCCAATAAAAGATGTTCTAATAAAAACCTAAAAGACATGTATATTTTGTAATAGTTACTTAAAATAGGTGATTATTTACCCTACAAAGTAAAGTAAAAAATACCATACATTAGCATTAACAAATTTTTCCCATTCATATAGCATAAAGCACATATCTTTAAATGCTATGCTCTGGATGTTTCTGTATTCCCCAAATTTTTAAAATCCTAATCTTCAAAGTGAGGGGTATTTGATGGTGAGGCCTTTGGAAAGTGACTAGTTCATGAGAGCAAAGGCCTTATAATTGGGATTAATAACTATGACAGAGGTCCCACAGAGCTCCCTAGCTCCTTCTGCAATGTGGAAACACAAGAAGAGACAGTCAGCAGTCCTGAAGAAGGCCTTCACCAGAACCTGACCGAGTGGGCACCCCCCTCTAATATTCCAGCTTACAGAACTGTGAGATACACAATGGAATTACACAAAGCCAATAGAGATATACACAATCAACCAGTCTGCGATATGTTATAATAGCACTTCAAGCAAACTAACTCAGACAGGTAGCTGCTGCTGCATCATAATTAATTTTGTTATTATTTAGCATAAGTTACAAAAGTTTTGAGGAAGCTTGAAATAGTACACATATTTTTTTGTAGCTAGTCCTTTTCTTGATCATCGGTTTAAGTGTAGAACACTTATATGTGCTTTAGAACCAAATAGCAAAATTGCCTAAGAGAAGATAGTGGCTGGTGTGATCCATTTTGGGTCGTGCTGGCCATGAAGAGTGCTAAAATAGATAGAGATCACCCCTCTCTGAATAGGCGTTACACAAAGTCATGTTCCAACAGATTGGGTTTCTATTCTGCCAATTTGCATAGCATGGAAAACATCCATTTTTTAAGACAGCAATCTATGAATAACTGGGAATTTACACAATTAGACCAAAAACAAAACAAACTAAAATTACAACCAATGGATGTTTAAAAAAATCCCTATTTTCATTTGGTCACCATCAGTTAGGATGTAAATTGCTTCCCAATGTATTTTGTCATTACTGCCTTCCAACAGTAATATATAAAATGCTACTACTATGATCTGAAAGTGTTGAGAGTTGGAAAAAATTAACACATTTTCATAGAGCAAAGCTTTAAACACTGTGTGCAGTGAAGAAAATGATATGCAGGAATAGGGATTGTGATATTCATTGCATCTCAACTTTCCCCTTTGTGCACACACAGCCACATGCAAACACACGCACTATTACACATACACACTTCTTAACACTGATTCTTGCTGATAGCTCATAAATGTATACTTAATGAGAGATTAATACATGCACGCTGTTCTACATTGTGCCCTTAGAGACCATTGGTAAAGGAAGTAAGTACCATGCAACTGAGGAGCTGAGGAGGTATATAAGGGAAGGATACCTTCCTAATTGGTCGGATTTGTATATTTAAAAGATGTTTCTGGCTTCCAAAGGCAAATGGATTAGAGAAATTTATGAATCAAATAAGTGCGATGTTAAGAGGCTGATGCAGTAGTTAAGCCCAGAATGAGTGCAATGGCTGAGTGAAGGAAGAAATATGACTTATCTGAGGCCATTCTAAGTTAGGGCATGTGCTTTGTCTCTCCATTTGTCATGAGGTTCTGACGCACACCAAGTCTTGACAATAGAACGGGCCATTTGGCAGGATGTACAATTGAATGTGGATGACAAAAATAGTTAAATAAATAGATTTTTATTTATTCCATGAACTTACATAAGATTTGTGGATAAAATTAAGAGTAGCAAAATCTAGATATTAAATAATACAGTATCTTAAGTTTTTACTGATTTCAGACTGAAATTTGGCATTTCATCCTTTATGTATGTAATAAACTGATGACATTAATTTTAACTGTACCCATGTATTTATCAGCAATGTAAATTTCAGGCGTATTTAGATACATTGTCCTTGTTACAGCTTTATATGTTCTTTAACACTTTATATGTTCTTTTAACACTTCTCCAACTTTTGAATTACAGTATCAGTACACGTGTCATTCTATCTTGTTTTCTTATTGTAATAAAGAAGCATATTCATTGCCATCTCATCAATAGTTTAACATTTGATAACCGCATTATAATACAATTAGTTCCTTTATATTCTTAGGTATTGTATTTTATCTATTGGAAAAACAATTGTCCACAGATTTCTGCTGGCCATGAAATGTTGAGAAACCTGTTTACAATAGTACAGCTATGTATATCATTAGCCTTGTTAACAGAGAATAACCTTGGTGATAAGAGAGGCTTGTGCTTTAGCTAATGCACCAAAAGCTGATCATAATTACTGTTTATTTTACTATCTTCACAATTCCGCCTCAGTATGCAGAACACCTCGGTGGCAAAACATAAAATTGCAGGTCAGAATGTGAGGCATGACCCTGACCCAAAGGACAACAAGAGAAGTTAGGGAGAGGAAAGACCACAACAGAAAGGGACAGAATGTCTACAAAGCATGTTTTCTTACTGAAGGAAGAAGAACAGCTCTGTGGGCAGTTCAACACTCAAGACTCAAAGCTCAGATTCCATGGCAGCAGATGAAAGGAAATGTCGCCAGGTGTAAAATTAAAACTCTAATTGCCAGAAGGCCCCTGATAGCACTAAGTTTGAATGAATCCCTGAGACTTAAAGTGAAATTCCATTTATATATTTTTCTCTTTGCTCTTTGGGCACACCCTATATATCCTGGACAGGAATGGCTCTTCTGCGGTTATCTTTCTGGTGGAAAGAATCTGGGACTCCTACTCTTTGACGCAGTGTCTGCCTATCAAATCATATAATCGAGTCAATAGGAAATGCTCAATATTATGGCAAGAAAACTGCTGCTGTAACTGTTCTTAGATCCAGTAATGGTCCAAAAGGTAATGATGGTGGATGTTTGTAGTCCAGGAAATTAATCATTTTAACTCTAGAGCCTCTGAATATTCAGAAAAGGATATTTCCCTGAAAGTTGGGGTATCATATTAGTAAAAAAATAGTCATAAATACTTGTAACAGGGAAGAAAATTTAAAATGTATTTAAATTGAAATAGTTTCTGTGTCATACATCAAAAATTATGGGTGAGAGCCCTGGCTGGTGTAGCTCAGTGGATTGAGTGCGGGCCTGTGAACCACACAATCACAGTTCGATTCCCAGTCAGGGCACGTGCCTGAGTTGCAGGCCAGTTCCCAGTTCCCAGTTCCCAGCAGCGGACGCATGAGTGGCAACCATACATTGATATTTCTCTCCCTCTCTCCTTCCCTTCCCCTGTAAAGATAAATAAATAAAATCTTTTTTAAAAAGTTACGGCTGAGAAATGAGAATATTACCACCTTTTTCCTTTAAATCTCTTAAACTTTCTGTAGCCGTTGGCCATGGGTGACTATGAAAATCTACTTCCCTTTGTTTAAGAAATTAGAAAATTGTATTTGGGGACTTTAGTACACACAAAACTGCTGATAGTAATCTGTAGCTCGTTGCCATAAGCCTACTTGAAGTAAACTGGATGTTGGCTGAGTAAGTGGCTGAATCAGCAAGATTACTGCCTGCTATTTTTAGAGTCAGCTTTCATTTAACCGTATGAGAAGGAAATCTAAACCATATTTAATGAAAGAAAAGGTTGTTTTTTTCATGATGAACAGATAGTTTCTTTCTCTTTGCTTATCTTGAAAATAAGGGGAGATTTCAATATTCACGGATTGGTATTTTTCATTTTGGCTTTTCATTAAGTGAAATTTATTTCTTATTGTACTAATCAGACTTCCATTTTAAAAATCCTGTCATCTGTCAGCAAGAAAAGTGATAATGTCTACGATGAATTCTAGTAAAATGATGAGCAAATAGCACAGCAGAATTAACTGAGACAGCAGTACTGGCAAAGGGGTGGATGAACCCCAGGAGTGGAACCCTCTTAGGCTTCACTACTTGTCTCTCCAGCAGTGGGAGTGGTGGTGACTGTTTCCTAGAAAGCGTATCTCAGAATCAACTTGCCGAGCTATTCTAGTCCTAGATTTTATCATGCTTTGTCAGAGCATTACATAGCTTAGAGGGGCTACACAGATGATGAGACAAATCATCAAACTTGGAAGGAGAAAAATAAGACGAAATACTAACTGGAGCTTTCAAAGAGAGACCCTTCACCTAGGGTTGTATTTGTGGTTGGTTGTGGAGAGGTGCTCTTCTGGGAAAAAAAAAAAATCTGACAGTCATGTTTCGATGGAATTCTCAAGAAGGGCTATTGGATGTTTGTGTGTAAAAGGAAACAAACAGTTGACTTTTTAATCCAAATCCTGATATCACAAAGCTTTCAAAAGTGTGTGAATGTGTGTTTAAGAGCAGAAAATGAAATAATTATGTGGCAAATGTGAAGATGATAAACTATTAAAGAGTAAAGCAGTGAAACTTAGGATTTGTTCTTTTTTTTAATTGGCAATTGGCACGGCAACCTGTTATTGAATTAATTGTTTTCCTTTTTCTCTGCTTCCCCCCAACTAAAGAAATATATATGGTTCATATACACATCTATTTATATATATGTAAGCCATACTCAGACTCATGTTTTGAGTGGTTTAGGGGGCCAATTGACCTTGAATTGAGTTCGTGCTGTATCTTAACCACTATCGATGGATTGGAGGAATTCTGTTGACAGAGTAGGTTATACTAAGAGTAACGGTCCCCTTTCGTCTGGGCTTTACTTACTCTTCCTTTGAAAAAAGTGAAAAGTACCTAGCAATGCTGAGTCACCTAGGCCATTGATAAAACCTCATAATATCCCGAATATGTGTAATTATCTACAGGGATGTATGGGAGCCCATGGAATCACCAAATTGTATTTGGTTATTGACCGAATCATTCTATTAAAGAACCTAACAAAATGTGGCTTTTTCTTTGGTAGAAAGCGTTTTTAGCCCCTAAAGTCACGCAGCATTATACTAGTTTCCAAGAGTGCTAAAAGTCCCAGAGGACAGATGTCTGTGTCCGGCATGCCCAGGCCCTCCCCAGGGGCTGTGGGGTTGTAGCCACCTCACTCCAATCTCCGCCTTCTTCTTCATACTGACTTTTCTTCCTTGCCTGCTGATGTGAAGCCTGCCTTCACCTCTCTCTCATAAACATGTGCCACTTGAGGCTCTTTCTGTCAAGATCCTCCACCTAACCATATCTACTAAAATGTGCAATAACGTCCACAGTTTCTGGCATTTTGACATGGCTACCTTTTAGGAGCCATTTCTACCCACTGTATGTTTGATAAATGAACACAAAGACCACTTCCTGAACAAAATTTAGAATGTTTTATAGAAAGGACGGTAACTAATTGACAAAAGAGGAAGAAATTATCTTGAAAACTGTAACATCAAAACCTAGTAGGCCACAAATTACTCCCTATACAGTTTCCCTATTCCAGTCTTTTCCTGGCAGAGCACCAATCCGGAGATATGAGGACCTACTGCTCAGCAGAGAAGCTACGACTGTTCTCTTCACAATTTGTGTTGAGATTTGTAGTCTGCTATATTTTCTTTCTCTATATATATATTATAATATATAATATATGAGATTATTGACATAATGTCAAATCATAAAACTACTAAATGTTTTAGGGAGTAATTATTACAGTGCAAACTAATATTTTTCACCATTTTAAGTCTGATGTAAACATTCATAAGTGTAAGAAAATTAAGTTTGGTAGAATTATATCTCATTATAATATTTTTCAAAAATATAGGAATGTATTTTAAGACATACTATATTCATGAGAATATGTCTATGATACAGTCTTTCCTATTAGCCAGCCGGGCAACTGCTCAGCCAGTTGCCTGCTCAGCAGCCCGGCACCAAGGAAGAGATAAGAGTCACACACAGTTACTATGCTGTTCTCTCAACTTTTATTGAGTGCAGGTTCACTCAAAGTGGAGCATCAGTACACATCATATCCTACTCACAGTCTGATGCTCTAAGACAAATAGAATACACACACAGAAATCAACATGGGAAAAAGAACCCAAGTCCCATAATCTTAGTCTGCGGGTCCAGGAGGCAGCACAGTGGGCAAGGGAGTCATCAGAGTCTTACAAGGAAGGATCCCCAGAGCCAGGTGGGCAACAGGGCAGAGTCCTCAGTCCAGCAGGACAGTCAGCGGATGCCAAAGGAGATCAGCATGACATGGAACAGCAAGGAATGCAGCAGCACTCTGGGGTGTGGGGCTCGGCTGTCTCAGCAGTGGTTTGGAGCCTGCTTCAATTATACCTTAAAGCGGTGGACTCCACCCTTCTAGGTCTCTTGATAAGTGTCTCTGACGGCAAGTGGGGAATTTCCCCAGAAGTCTATCTATGGGTGGTCCTGATCTGCAGACATATCAGTTTTGATCACACGTGCACGTATTTTGTGTGTGTTTCCTTGCCAGGAGTGTCTAGTATGACTCAGGCAGTTTCCATCTTGAACCAAAGTGTCACGGGTGACTGGCAGCCATCCTGGTTGACATGAGTGACTCCATTTTGTTTTATATACTTTGTGCTATCTTGATTAGACCAATGCCATTTTATTGGTCCTGCTCTCCACATACCATTCTTAGAAACTTTGAACTTTGTCTGTTAACTCATTAAATACACTCAAGAAGTTCATAAGGAAGAATGCTATTATTCCATTTTGCAGATTAGGACCTGAAGTATAAAGATGTTAGATGGTGGGGGTGTGATTGTACAATCAGGTCAATTTGTCCTAACTCCTGCAGTATTTATACTCAAATGCTTTGTCTCCTGAGTCTGCCCTCTTAAACATTGCTCTGGATTAAATGCAATCGTACTAAGGCTAGTAAAATGAGACCTCTTTATTTAACAGAAATATTTTAAGTTACTTAATTTAAAAGGGATGGATAATGCAACAGCACTTTATTAATTATTTATTCAAAGTTCTCTTGCTTCCTTAATCTCAAACAGGGAATTCATCTTTTAGGCATTCCTCTTTCTTAAATATTACTGCTGATTCTACATACAGGCTAGATTTTAAAGTTAAATATAATAACTTCATACTTAATCTTTACTATACTTTTATTTCAGTTCTTTGCAGGACCCATCAACATGATATGAGTGCTTAAGGATTTAGAATGTCCGTATGAGCTTGAAAAACTGATTTGAGTTTTACTATTGCAGAATATTATGATTTATAATATATGATATTTATTCACATGCAAAATTTTGTTTGTAAAATAATTTTGTAATATATGCAATTCTATGATGAGGGGAAGAAATTTAATCTTTATTAGGTACTATTATAGGCCAAGCACTTTCATTGCAAGGCATTTTATTATTTATCTATCTGATCTTCACTGCAGCACTCCCCCAAGTTGCAGAGAAAAAAGGATTCTGGGTGTTCTGGGTTTTTTTCTTGAGATACTATAACTCCATGTACATTTAAAAGGACTAGATTAAATAGATACAGACAGAGCTCATGTGCTTGCCGTTTTCAGAACAAATTCTTGCAGACAGAAGCATGTGCACTTCTGTTAGAAGAACTAAGCCAAAGCAATCCTTTTGTGATTCTTTGGAAAACAAGGGTGAGGGTTTTCCAATTTTGAAAGCAGTGTATTACACATTGCTTTTGTGTCTTTCGTTTTCCTCCTTGGATTAAATATAATTGGGATTTTGTTGTTTTAAAACATGCTTTTCTTGTCGTGTAGCACCCAGGATTTGCCTGCTGTCTTTTTTCAGCAAGCTTCAAACGTGAAAAGATATGAGAGTGAGCAGGTACCATCGTGGCTAATTTTAACAATGAACAGTAAAAGAGTTAAATATAGGCCTCAGCATGCCATTATATATAATCAGTAACAGTGGGTACAGTAAAAGCACAGAAATAGCTAGAGGATAGGTTTATTATAAGCATTGTGGTTTCAACAAAGTAGAGGAAAGAATGTAATGTTTTGACTGATCAGGTCTCTTTTTAAAATGCCTATAGAGAAAAAAAGCTAAATTAGCCTGAATCTTGTCTGCATCTTTAGTTTTGCACGCACATAGCTTTAGAGTTTTCAATAATAGAAACCAAAAGAAGAGGCAACTTTCTTTAAATGTTAAGAATAAACTATTAATGCTTAAACATTGTTTTGAAGCAGTCATGTTTAAGTAATTTTCATAACCAAGTAACAATCATTCTCAGACTGTGTTCATCTAAGTTACTTTGATTTGTCTTTTTATTTGCCTTATAAGGGTTGAATTCTATTTAAATATCTCTTGCAAAAATAATTGACATTTCTGAAATGTTAAAACATTGCCGGTAAGTTTTAATCAATTTTTTTCTCTGTAAAAAAGAAATCCCAATACTTTTGTAACCTCCAAAGTTAAGGCAATATGACTGAAGAAAAAAATCCTTTTTATTTCTCGTATCCACTACCACCAGTTTGGAGTTCTGATGTTCCCAATACGTTTCCTTTCCTTTGTTTATCCTTTTAAAATTCAATGAAGGCAAGAAAGAAGTCTGTTTGATTTCCAGTTCAGCTCCTGGTTCTACTGAGCGGTGTCTTCCATTTGGATAAACTTTTGTAGCTAAAACTATACCCCCAGGGTTTCAAACTCTCTGTCATGATACTCTTCCTTCAATATATCTTAGCCCTATGTCATGGGAAGATTATTTAAACACCCTCTGCCTCATTGTTATGATCTATATAATGGAGAAACTTAAAAACTCTTAACCACATGGAATTTTTCTGAGGATTATGTTCTTGCCTTGAACACATTCCATTTAAGATATGTAATGTGTTTGTTCTTTTAAGCAATCCTATGTTCCGTGACAAAGTTGGTAAATTGTAAGTGATTTGTTAGGTCAGTGAACTGTGTTCTACTTAAGGTTAGCTCTTCACAAATGTGTAAATTAGGGCAATTTTAATTAGAGCCCTATCACATAATTTTTCCTGTAGCCATGATGGATCTATGCCTTCATTATATTATTAAAATGATAGCTGATATTTTCTGGCACTTACTGTGTGATAAACACTATTCTAAGAACTTATTTAACCCTAATTGCCATATAAATAAATGTCATTTTTACCCCTACTTTACAGATGAACAAAATGGGAATATGCTCCTTGCCTGAAGTCCCATAGCTATCAAGTGAAAGTAAGAGAATTGTGTTTAAGCCAANGTTAAAACATTGCTAGTAAGTTTTAATCAATTTTTTCTCTGTAAAAAAGAAATCCCAATACTTTTATAACCTCCAAAGTTAAGGCAATATGACTAAAGAAAAAATCATTTTTCTTTCTCTTATCCACTACCACCAGTTTGGAGTTCTGATGTTCCCAATTCGTTTCCTTTTCTTTGTTTATCCTTTTAAAATTCATTGAAGGCAAGAAAGAAGTCTGTTTGATTTCCAGTTCAGCTCCTCGTTCTACTGAGCGGTGTCTTCCATTTGGATAAACTTTTGTAGCTAAAACTATACCCCCAGGGTTTCAAACTCTCTGTCATGATACTCTTCCTTCAATATATCTTAGCCCTATGTCATGGGAAGATTATTTAAACACCCTCTGCCTCATTGTCATGATCTATATAATGGAGAAACTTAAAAACTCTTAACCACATGGAATTTTTCTGAGGATTATGTTCTTGCCTTGAAAACATTCCATTTAAGATATGTAATGTGTTTGTTCTTTTAAGCAAACACATGTTCCTATGTTATGTTGGTAACATAACATATGTTATGTTCCTATGTTCCTAGGAAGTTGGTATATTGCAAGTGATTTGTTAGGTCAGTGAACTGTGTTCTACTTAAGGTTAGCTCTTCACAAATGTGTAAATTAGGGCAATTTTAATTGGAGCCCTATCACATAATTTTTCCTGTAGCCATGATGGATCTATGCCTTCATTATATTATTAAAATAATAGCTGATATTTTCTGGCACTTACTGTACGATAAACACTATTCTAAGAACTTATTTAACCCTAATTGCCATATAAATAAATGTCATTTTTACCCCTACTTTACAGATGAACAAAATGCAAATATGCTCCTTGCCTGAAGTCCCATAGCTATCAAGTGAAAGTAAGAGAATTGTGTTTAAGCCAATCAGGCTTCACAACTGTGTCTTCACATGTATGGGGTGGAAAAATGTGTGGCAGTCTGTAAATTGTTCACTACAGTACATATTTCTTCCCTTTTAGTCATACTGTTATTGAACCAAGCCTGGGCTTGGTTCTTTGTGAGTCAAGAACTATGCAACACACCAAGGGTAGTCATCCTGCAAAAAAAAAAAAACTTTATTTGTAGCAGATGAAGAGTTCACAGGAAATAAATTCCGAAGCTGTGGCTCTGAAACTGGGGAGCTTCTCTGTTTTATTATTCAAGCAAGTGAATACCTATTCATGATGAAAATCTTGTCATGCCTTGTAGGGGCAATGTCACCCTTATGCGTGCACAGAAGCAGGTAGTGTTTCTAATGCATTCCATGTTCGGAAAATGGAATGTAAAGTCCCAGGTGTGGGGAATTCAGTAGGACAATGAGCTCGCAGTCTTCCTTCGGTCAGGTTGGCCTCCTTATCCTGTTCCAGCTCATTCTCTTTCGGCTTTTTTCAGTGGTTTCTGCAGGAGGCTAACTGAAGACTCAAAGTTTCCTGGAAAATATGTTAGCTACTAGTTAAGGAAAATTGTAGTAACCTTTTCAATTTAGTTTGGGGTGACTTAACCGGTGAGTAACCATAAGACCCTTATTTATTTATTTTTTTATTTGAGCTCATGATTACCTAAAATAAAATGACACTCCCTCCTCCACTTTGCACATCGTATGGCCATGTGACTTGTTCTGGCTAGACTGAGATGTACATGTCGCATGTGATACTCCTAAAATTTCTCTATGGAAGTGGTAAAATCTCACCTTCCCTTGACTCTTTATATGGAATATGCATGCAGTGCTGGATCCTTTGTAGCCATCTGGGTCCAGGACATGAGAGTGACTTATTAGGGACGTCAGAGTAAACACAATAGAAGATAATTCAATGGAAATACATGTAATCCTATGATGGCCTATGTGAAGATTCTTCTGTGGGAAAAGAATTACAATACTACAAATTAATTTACTATTAACTTTATACATTTCATACAAGCTAATAAGAATCCTAATGAATAGAATATCTTACATTTGTCTCAATAAAATTTGACGGGATAAATCACATAAGAATTTCAGACATGCACCACTTACCACTTAAGTTTTAAATATCAGAACATTTCATGTAAAGTTCCAAATTTTAGGTTGTTCTTGGTAAATTGTAACTGATTAGCACCAAGACAGACATGTATTCTGTCATGTATCCCTGTGCCCCGCCTCCCAACGTCTGTCCTTCACCCACTTGCCTTAACCTTGTGCTACTGTGCCCACCGAACTTGGGGGACCAGGACTCACTCCTCGGTGTAACTTGTTTTAACACATTACTTTGGGTTAGTGCTTTAAAAAATACTACCTAACTATAATCTCCTGTATTCATTGTGTTGGAATGAGGTGGATTTGTTTGCTTAAGGTGTTCTAAAACAGATAAATTATTATTTAAGGGAAGAAAGTCATAAGCAAAAATTACATGGATATACATCGTCTCCATTTTGAGAAAAAATAAGTATTTCTAGATGCTATGCCTACAATTTGGACTAATAGCAAAATACTAGGAGTTTTGTCTAATATAGATATTCTTCACACATAAAACACATTAAAATATCTGTAGTTTATGATATATCCTACCAGCTCATTAGCATACTGTAGAAAGGAAGCTTTTATTAAGAGAATAGAATCTAAATAACTTTTATTGTACTTTTAAGTAGTGTGAAACCCTAGTTCTAGAAGTGGCTAATGGTTAGTAGTGACTCCTAAAGTAAAATTAAGTATGATTACCTGATGAGCACACATAATTCTACCTATTCTTGTGTATTCCAGGTATTCTTTAAGAGTTATGTTAATTACCTCCTTAACCTCTCATTTAGCAATAGGAGTTCCTCTCATTTAATAATTAGTATTTGACAATAGAAACTCCAAATCTGTATAAACGATTTCCAAAACATTATTTTAATCAATAGAAAAATATTTATATCTACTTTTTAAAAAAATGTGCAAAGTGCTTTTACAACTATTATTGTCTTTAGTTATCATAAAAAGAATGAGCGATTAGAAAAGTATTTATTTTTTATGACAGGAAATATTCCCTTAAAGATATTTCATTCACAGCTGGCTTTGATTTACTCATCTACATGCTAGACAAAATTTTTCTTTAAATGCCATTATCACAAGGCTCCCTACTTAGAGTACTTTAACATAATTGCATCTCAAGAGTGAAGGGCTTTTAGTGGTTTCTGTTTTTGAGTTAACTCTGGGGAAATTCATCTTATTTAAATGTATAATAAAGCTAGAAAATGCCTTTTCCCTTGGTAGAATGGCAGACTTTTCCAATCCAACTGATGAGGCACTTTTCATAAAAACTACAACAATTTTAAAGGTAGTTAATCTTGATCATGGGGGTTAAGAAAAAAGCAAAAGCCTTCTATCAGCTTTTTAGTTATAGTTCTAAATTTAAGAATATGCACATTGTTACAAAGGAGAACAAGAGAAAGAGTATATCATTAACTAATGTTGATTTCCCATTAAATAAAAACTCAACATTGAGATGTTAATAACAAATAAGAGACATAATAACAAATAAGAGACATCTTATTCACAATTGAGCTATGCCACTTCTGCATAGAACAACTATTACCTTTAAAAAAAAGTCTTAAATCCCACAGTTTTGAGAAATAACACAAAGCTATTATCACCTACAATGAGCAAAAAGCATTGCATTGTGATGATAAATACCAGTCACCTGAAAGAAAAAAAAACACTCATGAAAATAGATTAAAAGAGATGACAAAAATTGAAAGAATAGTCGAGAATTTTATATTTAAAATAATTTAATTTAACTTCATTTAATTTTAATTTTTAATTTATTTCTAACTACCAAATTTGAATGATATATGTGTTTAAACAGGTGAAAAGTAAATGAAATGTTAATTATTATGATTAGAATAAAAATTAGGTACATGTGTAAATTTTTCTTAAATTGTAGAAGATTTTTTCTAAAATACTATTGTTAATTTTTAATTTCAAAAATACATAATTTTTTAAAAGTATATTTTTGATAGTAGTCTATAAAACAGGGTTTTGAAGTTTATACGGTTGTGGACATATTTTTTATTTTTATTTTTTTGAGATATAAAATATGTTACATCGCTGTATATGTTAGATCCTCAGGACTTATTTACCTCATAACTGGAAGTTTGAGTTGTTTCTTTTACTTATTTCACATAGTGCAGTGCCCTTGCTGGAAAGCCATATTGTCTGAATTTCTTTACTTTTTATGGCTAAATATTTCATTTTATAGAAATATAGCACATCTTCATCTCTCAATGGAGACTTATACTGTTGCTGTATCTTGGCTACTGTAAATTATTCTGTAAGAAACATGGGGTTACAAATATCTTTTCAAGATAGTATGTAATTTTATTTTCTGGTTTTGGGGTATACTTTTAAGTAAACACAAAAATTACATGTAAATACAAACAGGTCTAAATATATAAATAATAAAGCTCAATTAGTAGAGAGGAAGAAAACTAACAATTTGAAGACTAGAGAAATGACTTTTTAAAATGTCTTTTCCTAGTGACATCAATATGGTGAAAAATGACTCTATACACAAACTGACAATGAGGTAGAAAATAACAATGAAGAATCAAGTAACTGTGTTATAGCTTGTTTATGTTTGTATGTTTGCACGTATGTTTTCAACCAAGTATTCTAGTCTGATGTCTTCCATAGAATATAAAAGATGTTTATTCTTCTTCCAATGTAACAAATAAATACATAAAAACTAAACATGCATTTACATGGAAAGGGATCATTAAACTAACTTTAAACACTTAGAATTATTTTAAATTAATTATTTCACTTGCAAGAATGAATGACTTTCTTTTATATATTATTTCCTTCACATCTCTAAGAGCAAATGTTAAACATATTAAATTACTCAGATACTTCCACAAGCTCATATTTTGGTTGTCATAATCAACATACTGTTGTATTCAAATTAATTTAAGAATTTGGATTTACCAGGGAAATTATGTCTCTCTAGATACCAGTATTAATATTCAATATTAAGTAAAAAAATTTTAAATTATGAAGCATGATTACTATATACTTCAGAAAATGTGGCTTCTTTTTAACAGATTTAATTTAATATTCAAATCTGATGGAACAATAAAAATTATACTCAATAAATTATGGCTTAATTTAATGTATTTTTCCTAAATATATATTGTAAAATTTTTCATTTTAAATGGAATATATTTAAAAATAATAGATTGCAATATCTCTCTATAACTTCTAACATGTGAACTGATTTTCATGAAATTTAACCTTTACAAGGTATAATTTTTGAGGCATTATGTATAATTTATAATTGGCCCAAACACTTATCATTTTTGTATTCAGAACTGAATGAAATTTTGTCAGTTACATGGCTACATTTTTTTTTATTTTCCAGATTTGAAACAAAACATACAGAAATTATATAATTTATTCTCTAAGACACAAGTCACACCAAGTTATTATCCATTTCAATATTTTTGTGTATTAATCCTCATTTAGAAATAGTGAATTCATTATGTTGAGACAATGTGGTTTTAGATAATATTGTTTTTGCACATATTTTAAATAATTGTAAATATCTACATATCTATATCTATATATCAATATAGATAGAAATACATAGATATAGATATAGACATATATGTATAGACATATACATATATGTATAGACATAGCTATATATGTATTTTATCACAGTCATAATAGTATTGCTCAGTTTTCTGATTTCAATGGATTCTTTTAAACAGGAACCCTTGTTCACTGATGTGCTCACATTTTTCTGTGCATTTAATAGTCAATTTAGTTAGTTTAAATTAACATTTATTTACGTTTTGTAGCAGTTTTTGAACATCCATAAAATAGCAAATAAACTTAATTAAATTTGACATGTTTTATAAATAACTATGGTCATAATTTGCAGAGCATTTCTGTAATTCCAGTACAGAGTGCTTTTTCTCTGTACAATAATTCATTGAACACTAACAGCGGTAGTTCTGTGAGGTGCTCCACTTCTGAGTTGAAACTGAGACTCAAGTCAAAAAGTTTTGTCCAGAGTGAGGAATGGAGTAAGTAGTGGGAAGAGGGGTCTTCAATCTGCACCCACACTTTCCTTGAACACTTATCACTGCTGATTGATATTCTCATGAGCTTGTGTATCAAAGACTGTGTACTTGGGCAACAAAATATTTTTAAAGAAAACAGAGTAAGGTTAAATATCTATAGTTGGAGAATTTCCAAATTTGATCATAATTTTCTGTAGTGTTATCACAAGCCATATTCCTAGTAAATATGATGTTGTCATATGCAGTTTCTAAAATCCCCCAGTTAACCCCTTTCTGGTATTGAGGCAATTGAATAGCCTCCCTTCCCTGTGGTCTTGACCTGAGGACTCAGGCAAATTAACTGCAGCTTTGCGAATGACCTTAAACAAAACAGTCCAGCCAAATATTTTCTATCCCCCACCCAAAGAAACTAAGAATTAATAAGAAACTAAGAATGAATGTTTGTTATTTCAAGGCCTAAGTTTTGAGGCAATATTTTATACAGCAGTAGATAAAAATAACATAGTTGTCAAAACCAAGACATTTATTTTTTAGAATTATTTTAAGTTTATTTAAAAGTTTTAACTTATACATATTTCTTTATAATTCTGCTTCGGAAATAAGTTTTACACTCTTGCTTACTTAGGTTAATTTATAGGAGGCACAGTTTACTCTGGATTTGAAGCCACCTTTCTGATCCTTCTCCTAGATTAGGTTTTACTTTTATTTTTTTTTAAGATTTTATTTCTTTATTTATCTTTAGAGGGGAAGGAGAGAAGGAGAGAAACCTCAATGTATGGTTGCCTTTCGTGCATCCCCTGCTGGGAGTTGGCCTGCAGGGAACCGGCCTGCAACCCAGGCGTGTGCCCTGACTGGGAATCGAATCGAACCACGATCCTCTGGTTCGAAGGCCAGCGCTCAATCCACTGAGCTACACCAGCCAGGGCCATGTTTTACTTTTAAAAGTAAGAGGAGAAACAAAAGAACTAAAGCTAATGTTTATCACAACATTTATTATCATAATAAAAATCTTATGAATGTAATTTAAATGTGAGACTACCTAAATATATTTATGAAATGGAATATTAGTCTATAATTTTAAAAGTATAGATCCAAATATTAGATCCATTTTAATGGATCTAAATTTTAATAATTTATCATTAATTTATTCCTATTGCTTTTAATAACAATATTTTATTTTATAATTTAGTGATGTATTAAACATTTTCAGAGAGAGGGGAATGGAAGGAGAAAGAGAGGGAGAGAAATATCAATGTATGGTTGCTTCTTGTGTGTCCCCTGCTGGGAACTGGCCTGCAACCCAGGTATGTACCCTGACTGGGAATTGAACCACGATCCCTTGGTTTGCAGGCCTGAGCTCAATCCACTGAGCTACAGCAGCCAGGGCTACACGTAATTTTATTATTTCAACACTTTACACAATTTCAATGATAATGGCTTAAATATGTGAGCAATTTGACTGAGACCTATTGTGTTATTAATAGTAGAAAACAATTACCTGGCACTATGTTTCAGGTATTGCATTAAACTAGAGATACATCAAATGTCTTCCCTAGACCATTGCTGATTGGAGGACTGTTTGGGCTGGTTAATGACAACGTACGGAAAGAGACTACAATCATTAAAAACTAAAAGACAGCCCTGGCTGGTGTAGCTCAGTGGGTGCCTGGGCCTGCGAACTAGGCCTACCAGTTTGATTGCCAGGCAAATCACATGTCTGGGTTGCAGGCCATGCCCCCAGTAGGGGGTACACCAGAGTCAACCACACATTGATGTTTCTCTCCCTCTCTCCTTCCATTCCCCTCTCTCTAAAAAATAAAGAAATAAAATGTTTAAAGAAACTTTAAAGACATTTGACAGAAAAAACCTTACAAATTTATTTTGTAAGATTATTTATTTTGTAAGATCTAAAGATTATTCAAATAATCTTTAGATAACAATAAAAGATAGATTTCAGAAACTACTTTTGCAACATCCTCTCTAGCCACCTTTCATATTCTCGTTTATTGTGTCATAATGTATCATGCAACTTCAATGAATTTTAGTTCATGAACTGTGCATTTCTATAACTGTGGATGAATATCGACCATATTTGTTACTATTTTACATACTTTGCATTTGTTCTTTGTTTTTTTATTGCTTACATTTTTTCTGCCCTCTGTTGTTTTAATTGAGCATTTCATGTGATTTCATTTTGTTAATCTTTTTATGAGTCCACAGGAAGCCTTTTTCATTTTCTTACGGTGTTTTGATGTTTACCATTTCATATTAATTCTCTTAGAGGGTTTTCATCTTTTTGCTTATACTATACTTTTGTTCTTGTGTGTTGGTTACTTTTTATATTTGGGCACATAACATATTTTAAATTGCGTTCCTAGTGACTCCAAAAATCTATGTGATGTCTGTCTCTGGTTTTGATGTTTGTTTTGTCTATTTAAACGGTGTTTCCACTTGAATTAGGATATTTCTGGGATTTTTACCCTGAGAACCTGTGAGGTTCCTGGAAGAAAAACCCCAAAAGTGTTAAACTTTTTCTAAGATTGAGGTCCTTGTCATTTTTCATTCTCATATTAATATACTGTCGCCATCTAGCAATTCAATAACATTGCTATGTATTTTTTTCTGTGATTTATGTCTCTAGATGTTTCTTCTCCCACTATGCAGATCTTGGATGTGGCTCTCTGGTATCACCTCTCTCCAGAATTCATGTTGGGGTTTGCCCCACGTCCTCAGTACTTGGATGTGCCCAAGGGAAGCAACCCATTATTCAATTCATTCAGCATTTGCTTGTTTTGAGGATGGAAATGGTGACTTCCAAGATGTTTTCATGTTGGGGTTGAAAGCAGAAGATGTACGGATCTACTTAGTTGCATGTTTTTAATAGAAAATTTAGATAATAGAGAAAAATATGGAGAATGTAAAAAATACACACAATAAAATTCTGCTCAAGCATTATTATATGATTTAGCATATTTATTAGTAAAGAAGAATGAGCAATAAATAGGTAGGCAGATAGGTAGGTAGAAGACAGATAGATAGGTAGACAGATAGATAGATGGATGATAGTTATAGAAGACAGGAAAGAGTCCCAGAATTGTGATGTAAGCAGAAGTTAGAACTGCAAGTTGAAGTTTCATCTTAGACGGTGCACGAAAACTTTACAAAGAAGCAAGTGTTATTTTAGTACTTTAAAGAATGGCTATGCTAAAGCCACAAATACAGGTTTCTTTTCAGCTACCCACCCACAAGTATGTAATTCTTTTCACAATAGTCCAGGTAATCAATGTTTTAAAAGAGCATTTTATTTTTATCTCAGTAAGCTGAACTCTATGTTTTGTAAAAACAAGCTAGTGACTCTTTTGCTAGTGTAAATTGTATACGGTCTAAATAAGAAAATTGACAGAAAATACTTATCTAAATCATGAATAATCTCCTGATTTAACATAAACACTGAGAACGGATCAAAAATATATATACTTTTAAAATGTAGTCTGCTTTCAAAGTCCAGTGGTTGAACAATGAGACTGTTTATCCTTTCTCCTGGGATTTTAAGTGAGTTCATATTATTGAGAGCACCCTCAAGCTCTCCTTTCAAAACTGAAGCATTCACTAAGTTCTATTCTCAATATATCTGCATATCATAACTTGGTTTTCTATTGTGGGTCATTTTAAGTTGCTTCTGTTACATTTTTTTTCTACAATGAATGTTTTATAAAAAATTCTAAACGTCCAGTGTGAAGTATTCAAATAGCAGATAAAATGGGAAAATCACTAACAGTCCTAAGAATCTTTTCTTTAAATAAAATCACAGAAGACCTTTCTATTTCCCACAAAATGAGCTTGTTTACAAAATAAGAGGATCAAATCAAGTGCCAGTGTCTTATATTTACCCAGCTTTAGGTTCTAAAATCTCTAGATAATTTATGGTCAATTTAACTCACTAACTTATTTTCTTCCCTATAGTTTAGAAAGCTAAAATGTTTTATTTAACTTGCCATCATTAAAACTTCTAATTCTCTTATGAAATAATAGAAAAATGGATTCCGAGTTGATAGGAGACTTAATTGTAATCTATGCAAATACTGTGTTTTATCTTGTTCACTTACAGAGGCAGTTTAAAGGTATACAACTGTTGCTGGGAGTGTTGGGGTGAGAGGCACTCTTCCGGATTGCTGCTCTGCATAGCTCACATTTCTCTCTCTCTTTTATCTTTCTCCCAGGTATACTCATGCACACTTTTTATTTCAATTAACAAAGATGAAATTCTAGGATAAGTGGTGAAGTTTGGATTAAACATAATGTAAATAGTTAGATTTATTATGCAGTCAGGCAAGAGTCATAGTTCATATGGATTTTGTTGGAAGTATGAGTAGTAATTACTTTTTGTTGGTAAATACACGAGTCTTAACACGTTAAAGTTGAAGTGTATCTTATCACACTGAAAATAATTGCCCTGAGATTGATTAGAGATAATTAATTATGGATATGTATACACAACACCACACATCATATATGGAACAAAAAATGGTGCACATTTATTCAAATAATACTTTCCTTATTAGTATATATGGCTGACAGATCACGAGTAAAAACAACTTTTGAATTTGCTCCCTGTTTTTTAAATATCTTGCATTGCTTACTCTCTTCTATCTCAAGTTCAATGCTGTGTCACAGTATAAGCCTTCTATGACCTGTGCCAGAGAGAATACTACCTTTTCTCTGTGTCCCCATGCCACCCACGGTCCCTGTGAATTATAACACCCATTAATATAACACTGCATATGGATCTTTGTGTTTATCTGTATAACTACATTACATTTCACCCAGCACCTAAAAATTTAAGGGTTGTTTTTATTTCTATTTCTATAAATATTTTAAGCCCAAAACATTTCTTTTTTAAAATTTATTTTAATTGTTGTTCAAGTACAGTTTTCTGTCTTTTACTCCCATCCCAGCCCACTCCCCCTGTGCTCCCCACCTCCCTCCCATTTTCACCCCCTTAGTTTTTGTCCATGCGTTCTTTATACTAGTTCCTGTAAACCTTTCCCCCTGAAATTCCCTTCCCTCTCCCCTCTGGTTACTGTCATACTATTCTCTATTTCAGTGTCTTTGGTATATTTTGCTTGCTTGTTTGTTTTGTTGTTTAGGTTCCTGTCAAAGGTGAGATCATATGGTATTTGTCTTTCACTGCCTGGCTTATTTCTCTTAGCATAATGCTTTCCAGTTCTATCTGTGCTATCCAAAAGGGTAGGAGCTCCTTCTTTTTTACTGCTGTATAGAATTTCATTGTGTAAATGTACCATAGTTTTTTTGATCCATTCACTTACTGATTACACTGGTCAGAATAGCCATCATAAACAAAGCAACAAACAACAAGTGTTGGAGAGGTTGTGGGGAAAAGGGGACTCTAGTTCACTGTTGGTGGGATTGCAGACTAGTACAACCACTATGGAAAACAGTATGGAATTTTCTCAGAAAACTAAAAATAGATCTGCCTTTTGATCCAGCAATTTCACTCCTGGGATTATATGCTAAGAACCCTGAAACACCAATCCAAGAGAACCTATGCACCCCAATGTTCATAGCAGCACAATTTACAATACCCAAGAGTTGGAAGCAACCTAGGGGCCAAACCATTTCTTATTTATTTAAATATTCAGTGTAAATATAGGTGGTATTTTACTTTTGCAATATGTATTCAGCTGTTGGTATTAATCAGCTCATGCTCTTTCAGGTCTTATGGCTTCCTATTGACGCCACTCTCATGGCCTGGGTCCCTGAGTGCCACTGTTTCCTGGATAGGGTCACAGTATTGGACAATTTGCTTATGAACTCCAGATTTTATGATGGTTTCTCCATGAATAAATTTATTAGGACTTTCTAAACATGAGATACAGGTATTTAAATTTTCTTTAGTTAATGTTTTGCCTTAAGATGATAGCACAAATCACAAATTGCTTTTAAATTATTCTTAATTTCCTTTAACAATTGACCAGTTGTATCCGAAATTATTTAGTTATTTCAAGTATTCTGGAATAGATTGGCTATGAATAAACTTCTGAAAACTTTAGTTAAGAGTAAATTGCTTTATTTTTTCCATATACTTTCTAAGTGAAAATAATATGGATATGGACCATTCACTGTGAAGAGGGTAGAAGTCAGAAATAGAAGATGTAAGCAATTTCCACCATTTTATTTTTAGTGATAATGACGAAAACTATAAAAAATAAATAAAATGAATTTAAAAGGGAGAGTTTTATAACTTATCTAAGATAACATTGCAGGTAAGTGTCAAATGGGGATTTGACTACAGGTAGTTTATTGTTTTTTTTTCTTAAATATTACACCTTAACATCACACCAACATTTTTGCCAAATATTTACCAAGGTAGAAAGTTACAATGTTACATACATTTATTTTTGCCAAGATATGTATGAATCTTTCCACAATGTGTAGTTATAATAGACTACACATTGTATTGTACAATATAGAAAGACAACTGGAGATTTTATATGTTTCATATTACACTGTAAATGTAAAAAGTATGTATATATATACATATATATATATATATATATAGAGAGAGAGAGAGAGAGAGAGAGAGGGAGAGAATAGTTACAGTGTTCACAGTGATAACATTTTTAGAAAATGAGTTGATCTGTCAGCTAATACAGTTAGTTTCCCCATATTGTTATGTGTAGATGGTAGATAATGGAGAGGATACTGGAGAAGCTTTGTTTAAAGCTGTGACAATATGGGACTTTACCACTAAAAGACATTATGTTTGTTAAACTAAAAGTCAAGTAGACAATCTTTGTTATTACTTTCAACTAAAAAACACACTTTTATTTGAGAATTTACATTTTTAATTCAAATTTCAAATAAAAAGAGAAAATATCCTTTAAAATATATAAAAGATGCATATTTCTGTGACATTAAAAACTAATTTATTAGGGTAATAAGGGGTGGAAAACAAACTTATCAAAACTAACTGTATCTTTTCAGTGTCAATGATTTAAAAACAAGTTAAAAGAATAATTGAGCATGATATCCAAATATCCTTCATCGAGAGGGGAAAAGATTTTATGGAATTTGCTATAAGAAAGAAGTAATGTATAAATTTTGAATATGTACTTGTGTTTTTAAAAATATGTATTTGGAAGTATTTTTATTATAACCTGACAAGATTACCTAAAACATTTGTAATGACTAAAAATAGAAAGCTAAAACCAGCTTTTTCATTTACATTTTTTTATATTTAATGTCATGGATTACTACACACTATACATATACTGTTGCATTTTATCCTCTAAACATTATAATATTAAAATGACTAATTTCTAATGAGCAGTCTAAGATATATATTCATTTCACACAACGTGTAAAATAGATGAATTACTTACACAACCAAATATGCTGCAAAAAAGGGCATCTGACAGTCTGTGATTCAAGCAAGGTAAAAATGTATTTCTCCCAGTAGAGTTCAAAGTCAATTGGTGGCCAGGGTTAGAACCAATCTTCTGTATTCATATACTGTTTCTGTTATGAGACCAAGGTGGCTAAGATGGCTATTCCTTTTCTTTGACATTGAAAAAATGACAAAGTCAGGTAGCGTTCACACATTTCTTATTCCATCTGTACATCAGAAGGAGTTCACTTTATTGCTTCTTGCATCTCATTGGCTAGAACTTAGCCATAATAAAGAACAGACCAGCTGGGACAACATCATAGAAGTAGTACATATTTCCAGCTAAAAATTGGCAGTATGACATGAAATAAAGGGAGCTTGGCTATTGGGAAGTAAGCAACTACCTGTTTTGTCACAGAGAAAGCTAGGATAAACATTTAAATATGTTTAATTCTGAATGTATTTTTATTTAACCTCTATTGCATACTAACTCCACTTCTTTGCATTTACCTCACTTCTGATTCAAATGGTTTGCTATATCATTTATTATATATTATTGTACTTAGCATTAATTTTAATAAGTCTGTTTTCTCCACTCTTATGTTTAATTTTTAACACAAGATTAATATTTTGTAAATATTTTGTAGTTCTTGAACCTGCTACAGATAGGTACCAAATTAAAGAGTGTTGAGAGAATGAATAATCCTTTGCTGCAGGGATCACATTAAGTAAACTTTCATTATTGTCATTCACTGGTAATTGGAAGAGGTGAGAAAAAAAAAGGCCACTTACTCTTACAGCACTTTTGAACTCACATTGCACATTTTATCGAGTATAAATGTTTTGGTGAATTTTCTGAGAAAGTATATGCTAGCCATCATTTATAATTCTTTGGAAAATTGTTACCATTCTTATGGAAATTGCTTGCAGAATTGCTGATTTCATATTCCATTGCCTGCCTAATTTTTGGGTGTACATTTTTTTCTGTTCCAGAAAAAAAAAGTGAAATGAATTTTTGGCTAAGTTAAACATATATCAGAATGTGAAAGTTTTTTCTTGTCTCATAGTTTCTTTAGTTTCTGCACTTTCCAATGGATAAAACATTTTTCTAAGCCATTTAATTTCTACCTGAATTATTTTTGATGCTCTGTATCCACGTTTCTTAATGCTAGCTACATATCATTTTCAGTTGGAAATTTTTTACTTGTTTGGTTAAAAAGGGTTCACTTCATTACCCTTGAGGATTCAAATTTCATATTTGAGAACAGAAAACGAGAAACATAATTTTAAGCAATCTCAAGGTTGATCATTATTTAGGATCAGGCTGAAAATCAACTTCTTAAATATAAGATGGGATGGGATAGTGGTGACTAATGCAGGTTCTGAAATCAGAAACAGAGAAAAAAGTTACAATTACCCAGCTCATTAACTATGGACTTAAAGGTAGTTATTTTACCTGGAAGTCCTTACTGTGACATCAGGTACTAGTAAACAAACAGTAAATGATAAGTACATTATTATCATCATCATTATTATTGTTGTTGTTATCATTATTAGCATATATTGTTATTTATTAGAGATGTTACAAATTTCTGTAGTACGCTACTCTTTCTCTGATCTACTTCATTTGCCTCTATCTCCCTCACTTTTTAAAAATTTAATTACATGCATTTGCATTCTATCTAAATTCTTGTTACTAAAATAATATTTTAGAGAAGACAGTACATGTCTAGAAGCTCTAGTACAATCATTGACTCAGATGTATCCCTATTATATTCTAGGCACTCCATCCAGGCATTGAGCTTGTATCCAAGATCAAAACAGGAAAAAACATTATCGGCCATCATCTAATTTACATGTAACAGGGTGGTGAACAAGGACAACCCAAACAAGTAAGTTTTCAGAGTAGAAGTTATGCAGCAAAGACAGCAAAGAAGAGAAACTGGATACAGTGGCAACCAATTATAAATTGAATGGTCCCAAATTGCTCACTGCAAAATGAAGGATTAATAGGAAACTGGAAAAGTCACCCGGACAAGATATGTAGGTATCTGGGGACCAGTACTTTAGGTGTTGAAAACAGCCTGCACAAAGGCTTAAGTCGGGGAAATTGACTGCTGCAGGAGGGCCTGGCCAACCGGACAACCTGCCTGAGGGAACTTTAGAAAACGTAAGGTCAAAACAAAATCAGGAAAGGCTTGTAAATGTTTCTAACAACTTTGCATTTAAATATCTGATAAAAAACTTTAATCAGAGGATTTAACTAGTAGGATCAATTAGGCTTTTCTTCTCTGAATAAACCCGGGGGCGGGGAGGGGGGAGGGAGACCTCTTAGGAGACTATACAATGTAGGTGAGAATTGATTGTAGCTTTGACAAAGATGATAGTAAAGAAAGTAGAATTAGTCCACCAATGTAAGCATTTTAAAGGTAGACCATGTATTTTGTTGATGAAGCAGATGTTCAGAGGCACAGTAGGGGAGAGATAAGTTGAGTATCTTAAGAGTTAAAACTTTATTCTCAAGATGTGAAACTTAGATTCCTAGACAACACGCATTTTGTATAATTAAATCTGTGTTAATATAGCATTGGAAAACATGCAATCTGCTCACTTAAACTATGGGATGAAATGCAGAGGAACACAGTTCATATGCCAGCATGCGTTCATTGGCTTGTCATCCAATTTGGAAATACATAAACTACAAAAGGCATCGGATTTTCATTAAAGATGGATCAACGTTCTTTGCCTAGGTAGTCTCTATTATCTCCAAGACATTAAATGTCATTTATATATGTTCCCAAATTTATCTGTCTGGCCCCAAACACCCTGTTTGTACATCCATGATTCCTTTATTTTTCATACAAATATATAGACCATCCATACGTCCTGTAAGTCTTAGCTTCAAAATGCCTTTAACAACCCCTGGCTGGTGTAGCTCAGTGGATTGAGCACGGGCCTGCGAACCACACGATCATGGTTCAATTCCCAGTCAGGGCACCTGCCTGGGTGGCAGGCCAGTTCCCAGCAGGGGACTCAGAGACAACCATACATTGATATTTCTTTCCTTCTCTCCTTCCCTACCTCTCTATAGATAAATACATAAAATCTTTTAAAAAATGCCTTTAACATATTCACCGCCATCTTCCTTGGCCCAATATACTGTTGTGTTTTTTGCATAACAGCGTAGGTGTTTCCAGAGCATACCCCTGCCTTCATTCCTTCTCCACTGCAGCCAGAGCAATGTTTTAAAATATATAAATAGATATTATGTCTTCTATTAAAATGCATATACCTTTCCTTTGAACCTGAATTAAACTTAAGTATTTCATGATGAACTATGAAGTACAACATGATTTTCACATTTCTCTCCACATGAAAAAAAAATGAACCTACAAGCCTTTTCCTCTTCTCAGATATTTTGGGGTTCTTTTTTTCAGTTCCTATAACATAGAAATGCCTTTTTGTTTGAGCAACTGTTTACATAATTTTCCTTATGCTTAGGCTTTTCTGCAATATCTATTAAGTAGGTATATTTTTATCTTTAAAGCACAATAAAAACTTAGTTCTTAAGAGACATCTTTTATGACCAGCTAACGTAAATAAGAACTCAATCTCCCTTCTCTTAGTTCTTTAGTACTATGGTTTATTGCATTTCTGAGCTAAGGAGGGATGGATGATACCAAAATGCTTGGTGAGTACTAACTCTTATGCGAGTCTCCATTTTGGGTACCAGCCTAAATACTGAAAGGAGGTTTGCACTGAAATCGGGCACATGTATTCATTATAACAGTTCTACTTAAGAAAAAGTTAGATCAAGTGTTCTGCCTGTAAGTTGATTATAATGTTTCTGAAATATTAATAATTTGATCTGCAAATAAATACAATTATTGTCAGTGGACACCAGGGCCTTCCACGGGATCACCAGGAAGGCATTTCAAGGACCCTGCGTGGGTGATTGTGGTGTGGCAAAATGCTTTATTCTGGTGGAAATCAGAATAAATGCTCTTGGGTTTCTGATTTTTCATCCCTCTCTGTCTTGCCATGGAAAAGTCCAACCACGTGTTCTGCAAGGCTAAAACAAAAGCCAGCGTCCAGAATTTCTACTTCACATGAAAGCTTGGTCTTTTGGAGCCTACACAGTCTGCCCCAGGCCTTGGTAGCTCATAAACCCACGTGGTCTCGTGCTTCCAGGTGAGAGAGAACGTGCAAATGCACAGGGTGAGTTTGGGTCACCGAGCAAGAGAATGAGAGAGAGAGAGAGAGAGAGAGAGAGAGAACAAAATCACAAGAACGTATGAATGAGGTGGTTCTGAGTTGAGAAAGAGAAAACCTGTTTTGTTTCCCTGGGATTATATTGGCTTGGGTTAGCTGTGGGCCAAGTGCTTTCCCAAAAGAACCAATCAATTCTCCAGCTTCGAGGGCTTTTCGATGGGTCCTCCCCCTAGTTAGACTGGCAGGTTTCTATGTCCAGGTACCTCCCCCGGGCCCCCCAACAACTCAGTAAGGTTAAGCAGGAAGTGTTAGTTCCCCCCACAGAGCAATGGTATCATCCGCTGTGGTGTGGAGCTGTAGCTTCCTGGCAAAACAAACGAGCTCATGCTCCCCAGTTTAAGCTTAATATTTGATTCAATTCCCTTTGGTTACTTCCTTATATTAATAATACACTATGCTAATACATTGATTATTGTACAACTAGTAGCAGACATCCCGTTACTAAAAGATAAGCTCTGAATTTGCCTTTAGGGGAACATAATAATTTGGGGGGTGATTAAAACAAACAATGAGAAACAAGCATAACTTTTATAATTTTTTTCATATGCAAATAGAATTATTTTCTGGGTCCAAAAATGCCCAGTGAATAAGAAGATATGAAAAAAAGTTAGTTTTTTTACAGAAAAAAAGCTGATTAGAGATTATGTTTATTAAATGGAGACTTTGGATTGCAAGACTGGGGAGAGTCAATTGTTTTTCCTTTTTCTGGATATTCATAGGGTTGGGTACCAGAATTACAGACGAGGGGATACAGGTAAGGATAATTTTAGCAGCAAATATTGAAGTCACAGGGCAGTGGAGGAAACCCCAGAGAGGTACTTGGCCCATGTGACAATATCAGTAGGAATCATTATCACCATATTGTAAATCAGTATCACCAAATTTCAAAAAAGGTTTTTAAATGTTAAAATTTCATATAAAATACACCTTGGAGCTTTAACGGATGCCCATGAATGCTGTGACAGACATTAGGGGGAGATGAAGCAGCTTGTAAATTGTCAGTCCTGTGATTTTCATGAAACAGAGGAAATGCAGCCATCAGGGGACTATTCACTGGCTAATGTAATAGACTGACACAGAGGACGGCTCTGTGGTGCACGGAAGCACAATTTAGAAACTGCCACATACGTGCAGACAAGTTAACTGGGAGAAGACTTGAATTCTTGAGATCAAGAAAGATGACTAACAGCCTGATATTACCTACCTAATTTGAAAAGGTGGAATTTAAAACCTAGAATAATCAGAGACTTAATAGCTCAAAGAAGAAATTAGGTACTTGACTTTTATAAGGATATCACAATTGTATAACTCAATATTTTTCCATTTCTTTGTTCCCATTCTTGCATAATTTTGTTAAAATATGAGACTGTGCTAAAATATTACACACAAATTGTGTTTTTAAAATTTTTTTTAAATTTATTTACTGATTTTTCAAGTACAGCTTTCTGTCTATTACTCCCATTCCATCCCATCCCCTGTGCTCCCCCCTCCCTCCCATTTCCACCCTTCTCAATTGTTGTCCATGTATCCTTTATATATGTTCCTCTAAATCCCTCCCCTATTTCCCCTGAAATTCCCTCCCCTCTCCCCTCTGGTCACTGCCAGCCTGTTCTCTATTTCAGTGTCTTTGGTTATATTTTGCTTGCTTGCTTGTTTTGTTGTTTAGCTTCCTGTTAAAGGTGAGGTCATATGGTATTTGTCCTTCAAAACCTGGCTTATTTCACTCAGCATAATACTTTCCAGTTCCATCCATTCTGTTGCAAAAGGTAGGAGCTCCTTCTTTCTTTCTGCTGCAAAGAATTCCATTGTGTATATGTACCATAGTTTTTTGATCCATTCATTTACTGACGGGCACCTAGGTTGCTTCCAACTCTTGGCTATTGTAAATTGTGCTGCTATGAACATTGGGATGCATATGTTCTTTGGGATTGGTGTTTTAGGGTTTAAATTTTCATTTTCAACATAGTCCTTTGCCCAGTGTCTTAGTGCTCTTCTTTAAGATAATCTTAATAGACTAAAGTTTTATCATCTTCCCTTCCTGCTATTTGGCCCTCTGCCATTCTGACATTATTGTGCACATGAAAAAAATGATCTCTTGCAAAAAATGGGCAATCAGGCTCCTAGAATGTGTCTGTTGGAACTCTATCTTAAGCTGTGTAAGTTTATCTACCTGTCTAACATTTATGCAGCCTATTTATGGATATAATTAAGAAGAAAATGATGAGAAATTTTAAGAGAGAAAATATAAATTCCTTGGTATTTCACAGAAGCCCTGAGATTTCTGGAGAGAGTTTTATATTTGATAAGTATTACAGGTCTCTGTTCCTAGAGGTTCACATTTAAGTGGGCCAAAGTTCTTTCCTTATCTACGTAAATCTTCCTCTGATTGAGAGGGTGTGTAAGGCATTGAACACTATTCTCATCAGGACTCCATTGACTGTGTGACTATGAGGCATTAACCTAGATTCTAGCACTGAATTACATACCAACTACTTTTTCAGAGTAATGAGGTTTAATTTTCTTTACTATTTCAGCAGAAATTTGGGAGTCTGTCATCAGAAAAGTATTTTAAAACCAGATTTGCATAGATTCCTTAAGAAAAGAAGTGTAGTTATACTAAAATTCTACCATCCGCAAATGTATTCAATGTTATGCTGCCTCTGTGTACAGCTGGTATGTTGTTATTCACATAGAGAAAGTATTTTCTAGTGGATTAATTATATTTTTATTATATAGGGTAGAAACTGTCATAAATTAAAAATAAGATTAATTAATAAGAGTGGATAACACACTTGATCTTAGCTGAAAGGCTAAGAAGAGAGTAAAGAGGGGGTAAAAGGTGATGGAAGAAAACTTGACTTGGGGTGGTGAGCACATGAAACATTGTACAGATGATGTGTTAAAGAATTGTATACCTGGTCCAGAGGGTAGAGGGGAGAGAAGCACAGAGTAAAAGGGGATGGACTCACATGAATAACTATGAAGGACACATGGACAATAACTAAGACGGGAGGCGGAGATGGGAGGGGAGTGGGGAGCACTGGGGGGGTGCAGGGCTGGGAATACAAGAAAGAAAACTGTACTTGAACAAAAGTTAAATAAATAAAAAAATAAAAATTAAAAAAAAAAAGAATTGTATACCTGAAGCCTATATAATTTTCATAACCAATGTTATCCTAATAAATTCGATAAAAAATTTAAAATCATTGATGACATATTTGCAACTTGATATATATAGCCTGTTCTATGTAATTTTAAAAGCCAAACAACTAAAAATATATAAATTGCATATAACAATAAGAAAACATTTTAAAAGTTAATGTAATTTGATACTTCATAGAATTTTGTTTTTATTTTAGGGTTTTGTTTTTCACCATTGTAGTTGCTGATTTATATATGCATTTATAGTTTAATCAAAGTACAATACTTTATTCTGAGTTCTGGAAACCTGACTTCATATAGTTTGACATATCACATAGTATTTTAAAAAATTGTATTTTTCAATTGATGTTATCTTTGAAAATAATGTGTTGAATGCCAAATAGCATCTTAAGTAAAATCTATATTACTTTTGGATTCTAGATTAAAATTTCACTGTTCCTAAATGGACCTTAGATGAAAGTGTTGTTACTGAGATATTTATATTGAGCAATCTAAAAATTTGAGGAACTGGTTTCATCAAATTTCCTTAATCTGCTAATGTCATCATCCTCAACATCATCATCTCTATTATTAGCATTGATCTTATTATCTGAAAGAATTTTAAGGATACATAAAAGAAGGTACTGAACAGTCATAATAACTCAGAGATGGACAGGTGAAAATATGAAATGCATGTCTTTTGGAAATTTTAATAAATAGTAATGTTAATTTTTTTCCACAAGAGCATCCCTTGGTCCCAGCTGCGATGTTTGAAATGTCTGTTCTCTAAAACACCCTTAGAAATTCTGTTTTCTACACTTTCCATTTCTGTCTTTGTGATTTACCAGACAATCTTTCTGGGATAGACTCCTTAAATGCTTAGAGCTGTGAACATGAGTATTTCATCTCCTGAAATATACTTGCTAATGGATATTGTCCAAGCAATTTGTGTAAAACTGCAAGCTAACTGGTGTAAGAATGAATTTTCTTTTCTGCTTCAGTTCACTGTAAGACGTACTAAAAATCAATATACAGTGTGGAAAAATAGAGCTTTGGGAGAAATAGTTCTGTTGAGCATATTTGGATGTACATTTTTTGACAGAATCATCCATACAAATAGGATGTAATTTTTTTAAAGATGAAAGTCTAGCTGTCAAATGAAAGTTTTTTACCAGGCAAATACTAGGTGACACACATGTGAGTCCAAAGAACTACCCATTGAAAGATTAGTTTTTTATTATCATGAATGTGAAAATTCTATTCAAATTATATTAATGTGAAGATACTCATCTGAAAGTTTATTTTCATTTTGAAACTTTAATAAAGTCACTAATGTTTTATGTATTATCCCTGTGGCTATAACACTCTGATGCAGTGTATCTTGATACTTAATTAGTAATTAGGTCAATTTTTCATGTTATCTTCTACTTAAGTATATTAGTATATCACTTCTCTATATTTCTCCTTTTATTTCCTCATATATTTTTGCTATTCAGTCTTTAAAATTTAACATCCAAACACCATGCAAAATAGCTTTGTGAATGTGAGTATATAATTTACAATGACATATGCATTCATGATTCCAGCACGCCAATCAAAATAATAACATAAATATTATGGATGGTGTCATTCAGCTATTATAAAAATTCTACACATTGGTCACTGGATAATAATGGGCAGTGTCAATCCATGGGACAGCTAAATCTTGTTAAGCACTGTTAACCCAGAAAGTATTACTATAGCAGAAATTATCTTTATAAATACTTAAGGAACTTTACATTTTCTTACAGAACTGAATAAACTACCAACATCTTTGCAGTTAATATTATAAACTTTAAGTTTCAAGAGTTAACTCTTCATAGTGAGGATAAACTGTAGTTCTATATCAGGCAGTTGATAATTAGATGCCATCTGCGTAGATCACTACTTTTTGCATTTGCATTTAGAGGAAAGTATCCCTTTTTTAATGACTCTTAAAGTAAAAGAAACTTAATAATCTATCCTAAGACGCTTATTAACAGAATTAATTTCAAGTCTGTTACTCCATGAAGACCAATTAGCCCCGTGTTTCTGTGTCAAGAGATAATAAGATAATAAGCTGGCGTGTCTGTCATCAACAGAGCATTAAAGATTCAAAACAGTTATTCCACATTATGCTCCCCCTGCCCAATCTGGCTAGTCCTTGACGAACAGTCAGCTTTAGATGAGCAGAGATCATTTGTTGGTGTTGGCCAATGTTAATCTGGGATAACATTCACAATGGGCTGTCTTAGAATTGCTAACCATGTTCTCCACTCTCTTTCCACAACCAAAATTACATCGCCCCATTATAGACAATGGGCATATCACTTACATTGGAACACTTTGTCAAACATCACTAATGCTTCAAGAAGATTTCTACAGCCAGATTACTTGTGATGCCTGGCATGCACCCCATCTGCCCTTCCATGTATATTTTTTGCACTGTTCCTGGAAGTATTGCAATACCAGGTTGATACACAGGGTGGATGGAGCAAGCTCCCATTCCACTTTCCGGATCCAGAAATCCATTTGATATAATGTCCTTGGATAGAGGACATGCCAGATATTAAAACTCATAAGAACAGATACTACATGGAGCTTCGCCAAAAGGTCAAGAAGGGATGCCCTTTCATATTTTTTATTCCCACAGTATTGTAGTTTCAAACACCTGTCCTTCTTTCTTATAAGTGTATTTAACAGACATATGCTACTATTCCTTTGATTTTGCAACACTTTTGTTTGAGTATCTTTAGTAAAGTTTTACATTATATTTTTATTAGGATTAAAATAATAATATAGATCAGATTATGTATTAAAATAATAATTTCTATGTGAGATATTTTAAATGTCAGCTGAGCATTGCCATTTGATGTTGAATCTAGGGCTTATTTTTCTTAATTTTCTTGTATGCCTCACATTTCTTAACAAAGAGGTAAACCAAAAGCATTATTCCCAGAATATAATAGATTGTGATGAATACATGACATGAGAAATTCTGTTTGACTCTAAATTGTCAGCTTTTCTTATATGATTATGCTGACACACTATTTGAATAGAAGGAAAAACCAGGACATCTTCCAAAGTCAAAACATTATTACTGTACGCTGTCAAGAAAGAAATCAGCCCTGTCAATGTTATTATATTATTAGTTAAGTGTCAAGTCGTATCTCTAAATAGCATGAGAGAATCTTGGATTGGATTAATGCGAGGACGGTGTAGTGCCAAATAAAATAGTCAAAACAACCCAATTTATATATTTAACAGGAAACTGAGAAGTAGCAATGATAAATAAGGAGTTAGAATTCTGAAGCTTATGATAGTGCTAAATGAGATGTATTTCTAAATCTTAGTATAGAATCATAAAGAAACCTTTTCTAATATACAGAGATAATTTCTCATTTAGTATAAAACAGATGAGTCACTACTCCAGAAATATTGACTCCAATGCTAAAAAATGTGCACAAATGAACTTGAACAAAGATACTTTATGATATGAATGATGCAGTACAAAGAAAGAAAACACGGGAGCAGAAATAGTTAAGATATGAAAAAATAAAAGTGGTACGACCGTATTGAACCTAAGTTAGACTTTGGCTTGCTTAAAGAATTTCAAATAATTTTAAATATGCCCTTACTATTTAAAAAAATGATAACCTGCTTTAATACTACTTTCACAACTAAAACCTCATCCATACAAAAAAAGAATCACTCTTCCTATGGCTGACTGTGAAAAAATATTTGGAACGTATTTGTCGGAGCCCAGAAAGAAACAGATTGTACACTCAATCTTGATTTGGATGGTGGTTTAATAAAGGGACTAATTACAAGTGGATGAAGTTTAAAGAACCCCCCAAAATTAAGTGCAGCTGACTTACCCAGACATGTAGGGGAGGGAGTGTAACCCAGGAAGTGTACTTGCATTGAGAGGGTTCCCTGGAAGCTGTGAACTTTGGTAGAGGTTTCAGTTGAAACCTGGCCCACAACCCAAACATGTGCCCTGACTGGGAATCAAATAAGTGATGCTTTGATTCACAGGCCATCAACTCAATCCACTGAGTCACACCAGACAGGGCACTATACCGTTTGTATGAAAGGCAAAATCAAAACATCTTTCAATTAAGGACAAAATGCAGCTTGACCTTAAGTTTACACCTGTGAATATTATAGAGATCAATAATGTTAAGTTTATATTTAAATAACATAATAAAATCCCATTGGAGAGGAAGGTAAATGTTGTGGTTACCATGTAGAGATGGGATGGACCCTCTTACTCCCACTAAATTAATGCAGATTTAATGGTCTATTTGCATTGCCATACTTGACAATATATAAACAGACACAATAACAGCAGAGCTAGAATACATTCTCTTTGTATTAATATAGTTCTCTATGATTAAATTCTCATTTTCCCAGTCAATGACTCATGTTATAAGACATGAAAACATTATGATCAGTGCTATTAAGAAGACTAATGAAAATTAGGTATGCTTTTTTGCAATATGATGAGCTCTATCAATTTCCCGGGCTTAAAATAAATTTATTAGAGCTATACTCTGAGGCTAGTGGAATGGAGGCTATGTTAAGCTGAACCGAGCCTATATATATAGATATGTATGTATGCTGTGTATTATACATATATATCCTAATTAAAATACCTTTGAATGTGACTTTATAGGGAAACGGAGTCATAGAGTTGTAATTAAGATGTAAATTAAGATGAGGTCATATTGAAACAGGGTGAGCCTTTAGTTGGATAAGGCTGGAGTCTTTATAAAAAGAAAGAGCCCTGGCTGGTGTAGCTCAGTGGATTGAGTGCAGGCCTGGGAACCACACAATCACGGTTCGATTCCCCGTCAGGGCACATGCCTGGGTTGCAGGCCAGTTCCCACCAGGGGACTCACGAGAGGCAACCATACATTGATGTTTCTCTCCTTCCCTCCCCCTCTAAAGATAAATAACTAAAATATTTTTAAAAAAGAAAGAGGTAGATATACACAGAAAGGCAAACACCATGTGAAGATACAGACACAGGGAAGGAAGAGGGTCATGTGAATAGTAAGACAGAGATTAGAATTATGCAGCTTCAAAACAATGAATGTCAAGAATTGCTGGCAACCAACAGAAGCTAAGAGAAAGAGCATAGTCCTGCCAATGTCTTGATTTTGAAATTCTAACCCTCGGAACTGTGGAAGGACAATCTTTTATTGTGTAAGGCCACCCAGTTTGTGGCACTTTGCCACAACGGCCCTAAGAAGTGAATTCAGGACCCTAATAGCATTCAAATCAAAGTCTGTCTGTAAGGTCACATATTCCGGTTTCCCTAATATGTGCTATGTGGGCCAATCCTTTCACACCATCAGGTCAGAAAGGGAGAGCCAGACACCAGTCTTCTTGGATTCTCTTCCTCAAATTTGGGTCCCTATCTCCTGAGTTGTGGATACCTGCAAGTTCAGACACCTATGAAGGAAATTTTCCCATTTGTAAATACTTAAAAAGGGATGGGCCAGCCTACCCTGTAGGGCTCTTCTTTGGAAAGGAAAGCGTAGTTCATGAGTTTGAGTATAGCTTCTACAGGCAACTTGTTTTCTTCTTTGTGGAGTTGCTTCTTAGGACCATGTAGATACATGAAGGAGAGCTCTCTAGTCAAGTCACTATACTCACTTTTTTAGAGAGTGCCCCATACAAGTATGTGTTTGTAGTCCGGTACTTAATCATGCAGTAAAAAATAACAATGGCCTATGAATCTAAAAGTATATTTTGTCCAATTCAGCACAATGCGCTTTATAACTGGCAACCACACCTGAGTTTTAGTCCAGTGCTTAGAACCATCAGCATTGTATGTTAGCTGTAGTTTACTATCATTATGGTGGATAACTTAGCATTCATTTGACTTTTACCATGTTTCTCTTCATAGGGAACAAGCCTAGTAGATAAGGGCCCCACTTGTGCCAAAAGTTGAGGTAAAATAACAGGACAATCTCCATGTAAAACACATGGAAAATCACCTCAACATGAAGGTGGCTAAGTAATATTAGATAAGCACTCTTTCTTAATTTAAAGTGCCATTTCTACATTATAATGTAATCCTTGAGATCTTGTCCCACCTGAAACTTGCTTGAGAGAAGGCCCACTGTAAAATAGCAATCTCAAATTGAAGGATCATGACTTTTTTTGCCCCAGTGAGACAGTAAAATCATCTGTTTCCATTTGGGTCCACAAATGAACTCCACACTGATACACAGCAGCTGTATGAAGTTCTCTAATCCCAGAGCTCAATACACCTCTAAATCTCAGTGCAATTTGTGATCTCAGTTGGACCTTCTCACGGAAGACTCAATGAAGATGTGAAATTGCTCATGAATTTCGTTAATTCTGTGGTTCTTGAGAAGGTAGAGTTTTTCATGTCAAGTCTTGTTTTATTGCTTAACTTCCCTATTTTTAGGTTTTATTTATATGGTTACTCCTCATTTTTGGCTATTTATCTAATGACTTGGGTTATACCAGTCAGAGTAAAAGTCTTAAATCTACAAAAGCCCATTGGCATTGAGATTTTTGTATTCTAGTTGGTAACTACAGATCAAAATTTCCTCTCAATAGGCTGAGAACATCTCTGTGTTTCAGGACACACAGATCCCTGAAAAACCCTAGAGAGCAAAAATCATTGATATTGTCTTCGTTTTAGCTCTCTTGGATAATATTCAAAGTCATATGCAACACAAGCAAAAATTTAAGTGTGAACTTTTAGCAAAACCATCATTGTAATTAATTACTTGCATTGTTTTGAACTCTCATACTAAGTTACTATTAACTCAACCCACAGAATACTTTCTCTGGAGTATTCAGAAGAGTAAAAGAACACTGTATTCTTAGCAAAGGGAAGGCAAACCTGAGAGTTATAATAAAGGTGGCATTAGTAATATCCAACACTGCATACAGTCCAGCAGAGAGTGATTTATTCCCATGTCATCCTGACTTTAGTTATTTTTGAAAAAGTATTGCCTTTTTCATGTTTAAATCTTGATGGCCTACATTACCCTAAGATTCTAAGCCCCATTGGCTTTCACGAGAATATTGTATTATTAAATTTGAAAATAATGCTGTACAGCACCCTTGCCAGCATAAAATATTTATAAAATGCCCAAGTAATTTGTCTTCCCTTGTTCTACAATTTAGTTTCGATTTTCCTATCTTGGAAACATGTAGGAACAGAAGGCTTTTGTGCCATTTGTTTGTCTGATCTTTATAGAGACCAAAAACAGAGGCACCAACAAATTCATTTCAAACAGTATGTAGATGTGATTAATTCTCAGAATATCTCCATAAACCATAAAGGCTAACAAAACAAACAAACAGCAAGTGCAGTCCATACACAAAATACAAAATCCCAGCCATGTAAATTCTGTCTTCTAAGTTCAGGTGTTCTTGGGTCTCCCCCTTGGGATCCAGGAGTGTGTGCCCAAATCTTATCTTTGCCTTGGTAAGTCTTGGTTTCCTAGTTCTCTCTGCATACATTCCAAATGACAGCGACCTATTAGTCCATTGGCCGGTTTAAATCTTTGTTCCCCCAAAGCTTTAAACTCTATGTCTTTTTTTTCACACTAGCTCCTCTCTCTGGTTGATCATCTGAGCTGTCCTCTGTCTTGGCTGTCTGTACTTGCCTCTTTAACTAGGTGAATCTTCAGCTTTCGGCCATAACACATACAAATTCTATTTGTTTGCTTGTTCATCCTTCTAAGAGCCTAGACTTCTTTACTCAGGCTGAGAGCAGCCTTATTAACTGACCTTTCCATTCAGTATAAGCCCCCATCATTTTCGCATCCCTTGCCGTTTTGCGATTTTGTGGTTATGGGACTCCTCCACTCCCGGGTGCTGCCCTACACACCCGGAATAGGCCTGTCTGAGGCCTCACTGGATCCTGTCCCAGGGGTCTTCATAAACTTCTGGAGGTCTTAGCTCTTGGATTCCTCCTACCACATCTATTAATGTTAGGGGTAACCCTGTCTCCATCTTGAGGGAATGTTTCCCGCCAGTGATGTCACAGAGTTCCATTTTGTGTCTCAAAATACAGAGAAGTGGCTCTTAAATGTTCTTCCCACAAAAAGAAATGAAATTACGTGAAGTGGTAGAGGTGCTGGCTAAAACTATAGCGGTAATCGTATTGCAATATGTAAATGTGAGACCTGCCTGAATTTAAAAGTGAAGAGAGGTCTCACAGATAGCAAGGGCAACTAGAGTAAGGATATGTGCAGAGAGTTTAAAAGTAAAAAAAATTATAGAAGGTTGAAGATAAAAAATGGATTGTATTGATGCAATTAATAAAAGGCTATGCCTATGGATGTTTTGAACAAATGGTGTCAAATTGCATGGTATGCGATGTAAGCATGACAGAAGTTTGTCAGTTTGAAAAGAGCTCAAAATAAGGACTCCAGTTATCGAGAGTGATTAGATTAATATTTGCTGAATGCCTACTAAGTCCCTCACACAGTATACTAAAAATATAATAAGTAAGCTAACCTGTTTCCTATAAATTTCCCCTGTAAACATAAGAAATTAAAAATGTGACTTTGAAGACTCGAATCTAACAATCTGAATCTTTTGAGGCCCTGGTCTGGAATGTAAACCACCCCAGGACATGTGGCCCTATTGGAATCTGGTGGGAACAGAGAAATGGAAATGAGTTTTCCTATTCCCATGCTCTGTTTCCTTTACTAGTTAGCAATAGGATTATTTAATAATACACTCCACCACTTCCTCTCCTAGTCCCTTGACTTTTTGAGTAGCATTTGAATGTTTGAGTCCCTTGAATAAATGAGTAACACTTATATACTTCTATTACAGAGCTCAACCAATTATTTTATAATGTCTGTTTATATATTTTTTCCTTTCTTATTAAAGTCTATTGAAGAAAGTGTTTGACAAAAATTTAGACATAGCAAAGTTGAAGCCACCAAATTAATAATTAGAATTTAGTAGGCCTTTATTTTGCATCTAAGAATAGTTCACAGCCTGGGAACTCTAAAAAAGAAAAGCTGATGTGAAGCTCAGAGGAATAAAGTTACAAGACGGCTTACAAAGAGAAAATGAGGAAGTTGTTCACCCTTACGGTGATTGTTATTACAATGTGGGTTTCTGGACAGCAGGGGATTGGTTAACAGTTACTAATTATCTCATACGAATTTTAAAATGATGACTTAATTTTTTATTCTGATCGTCAGAGGCATTTACAAGAAATAACCTAGGTTAAATTTTGCTTATGTTCATGAAATAAACTAGATTTAACTTTGCTGACTTGGCTTAAATAATCTGTCTACTCAGGATACACTCAAATCTTTTCTCCATATTGTATGTAATTTAGAATGTTGTAAAATCTTCCTAAACTATACTTTATCATGAATCTTTTTTATTTTTAATGTGGTAGAAGTTTCTAGAAGCTAAGGAAAAAATAAGCATTACATAAACTTATATTAAAATATTATTAATGTCATTTCTAGTCTTTTGCCTTTTAAATGAGATTTTCAATCACTTGGTCATTCCTGCATAGAAATAGTGTTGATTACCAAATAATCAACATTAGCAAATAATCAACACTACTTGGGTAAAAGATTTGGTAATCTTGTCTCTGAAAGGAGTTTGCCTGCTCCCACAAAACAGTCTTTGCAGATTATAGGTGACTGGTGTCCTAAGTGAGAAGAGGGTACACTCTATTCTCCATAAGCAGAAATGTAGAATTTTACTATTCTCAATAAGCAAAAATGTAGAATCCATTACGGAATTCAAGGGCTTTAGCTTTATATTACCGAGAATGTTATAATCAGGTATACTTGATTATATGTCAGTAATTCTGGGTTTTATTTGGAGATTGCTGACAGACTTCCCTATAAGAAATAAGAATAAGGAACAATCATCTTTACAATGTGCATTGTAGACACAGACATCAATAAGTATTTTGGTGATTGAATAAATATCTAAAAAATTGACAGGTACAACCTGAACAATAGCCATGGCTTACACAAATTTTTCTTATAAAGTCATGCATGGTATTTTAAAAATGTTTCTACATGCATATTTAAATCTATAACCATGTTATATAAAACAATAAATGTACAGATAATAAATGAACAAACTCTTTCCCCAATAACAATGCAAAACTATGGAAATTTAATAAACATATTTGAAATTTGAACAACAGTGTGATCATCACCAGGGAAAGGAGTGTGAGTGGAGGTGAAAGAGGTGATAGGAGAGATAAAATGGTGGTGGGAAAAGAAATAAAAGAATATATTTAAAAATACATTTAATGTTGTTTAATCAATGATTACAATATTGATCCAAATTCTTAAACCATAAAAGTTTCGTTAACTGATTCAAATTATGAGGCAATCTAATGTTGAAATTAGTCTGAGTCATTTTTTCTTTGATTATTCAAACTAAGCCATTTTCAACTTTGCATCTGCTATAAAAAATAGCAACAGATTGCCACAACAGATTTGCAAGAATGGAACTTGCATTTTCACTCTGGCGAGAAGGTAGTCTTTCATGTGTTTCTTCCTAAGCTACTTTTGATAAGTCAGGGTTTCCTAATGACCTATCTCTTAGAAAGCAACGCATTTTGTCATTTATAGACATTCTTCCTAATTTTAATTAAACAGAATAGATGCTTATTACAGTTCTGTTAGCAATATTTGACTAATTAATTTTATTCTTAAAAATGTTAATGGATCGCATTATTTGTTGTATATAACTGTTATTACAACTTAAGATATTAAATATTTGTTAGTTTCAAACAATCATATAATGCAGATCTTAACTAATAAATCTTCTTTATCTCCTTCCAGTGTTAACTTTCTCTGCTTTTGTTATATCAATAGATTGTTATAGGAACATATATTTAAGGTAAACATTTATTTTTAATATATTTACTGAACAGAAAAATGGTATAACTTTTACATATTTGTTGTGCATATTAAATTAGGCCAAATGTGTTAAAGGTGTTTAGCTTCTAAAAGTGTTTCAAAATAGGCACTTTTTCCATTATTCTCAAAACCCACCTAGAATTGCTTTTGTGAAAATACATTATGATCTCATATAATTTTAGTAGTTATATCTAAATGATTTAAGTAAGAATACTTCAGAAATAAACATTTCTTTATATTAACAGCTAACACTTTGATAGCTCTTACTAGGACCCAAACATTTTTAAGTGCTTTACATATATTAACATAATTAATCTTCTTAATGACATTAATTAGTTTCCATTTTGAAATTGAGGAAACTATAAAAACAAAGAGATTAAGTAACTCAGTATTAGAGTTTAGTAAGGTGAAAAAAGCAAAGATTCTAACCCAAGTATTTTGGCTCTGTTTTTTGCAGTTTGCTTTTAGTTGCTAGATTATAACATTTTTTTTTGTTAAATTATATTTTAATCCATTATCCACTGGGAAAAAGAAAAGCAAATAAATCTAACATATTTTTTTAATTTTAGGCAAAACAAATGTGATATTTTCATGCTACTAATGAGAGATTGAAAAATTCTGGAAGATAAAATCAAGACTAGAGCTCTTTCCATTCAAAAATAAATGTTTACCATAGTTTTTAAACTCTGGAAGAAAAAGTAATTTAAAAATATGAAAGTTTCTATGTCAAAGAATTTTACTGACTGAGTGACAAGTTTGGAAGAAACTCAAGGAATTAATTTTAGCAAACAAGTAAGCAATGCAAATTATATGTTTAAACACAGTATGAGGAAAATTAATCATTATAGTACTTAATAGTAAATCCTATAAAAACAATGTGGTATGTATACATTAATGTGAGTATTTCATTGAAATAATTATTATATGTGTCAATATAAATTATATACACTTCTATGTATTATGTATACAGCAAGCATTCTTTATCATAATATAATAAAATTTTTATGTGATCACAGTGAGAACTTTTCTTCTAGATAAATTCTGACAAAAATTCTATAATTCATTATTTTAGTAAATGGATTATTTGTTAATTTTCTACCTTTCCATATTTTAGCTACTACAGTATTTTACATAAAATTTTAATACAGAGTAACTTTTAGTGCCAACATATTCTAAGGGAAATTGAAAATCGTAAATCCTGTCAATAGTCCTTGATAAATGCTAAATTCATATAAAAAAGTATCTCCCATTAAAACATCAATATATCTGTATATAATTAAATTCCCAGAAACAGTTTGATATATTTGATTAGGTATTTTTGCTGTTAATTAGCTTAGTTTCCATTGCTCTCTTAGTACTTCTTTTCTATATGTTGCATTGTGTTCAATGAGGAAGCAAAAACGACAATTATTTTAATTAGATCATTTAGCATGAACAGTTCTTCATTTGATATTAAACTCTGAGTTAGGTAACTAAAAGTAAATAGAAATTACTAATGTGTCCTTTAAAACTGGGAGAATGAAGGGAAAAGCTGAGGGTTTTTAAACAATGAAGCTTGTCAGAGGGAGGGGGCATTGAAAAACGCGGTGCCTCTGTTCTCTCATCAGCATCATTATCAGAGGAGTAACCCAGAGAAAGCATCAGAAGTACTTCTGTGTGATTTCAGAGGCCGGGTGTAACAACCTTACTCCCCTTGCTTCTCTGGGAACATTTGTCCCGAGGGGATATCATCTGCCACCTAAAAACTCTCCCCTTGAGATCGCTATGGTGAAGAGAGCTCTCGTGTTGACTAAGCAAGCAGCCCCGCTGAGCTTTCAGCTGAGAGCTGGCACCACCTCCTATCAAGGAGAGCAGGCACCAACCTCCAGCGAGGCATCAACTCTCCTCGATAGGACACACCCCACTGTGCCATCAGGACAAACCCATTCTCGAGGACAAACCCCACTGTGCCATCAGGTAATCACGAGAGCAGCTTTAGCCAATAGTTTATTGCCATTATATGTGAGACACCAAATTAAGTCCACACTAAGTCCCTGACCTATAACTCACAGTCTCAAAAAAATGGTAGTTCTATGTCACTATATTTTAGGGTGCAGGGTTGTTGTGTAGCAATAATAACTGGAGCAGAAATTCACAGTAAGTACACAAGCAAGCAGAAGACCCTTCTCCTCCCTCCGCCAGCCTTGCAGCCTCCCTCTGGTGCGCTGTTGACGGTTCCTGGTTTGAGCTGGCAAAGCACCTTCGTGCTTTGCTGAGTTTTAGGTTCAGCTTCACAAAGCAGAGCATAAAATAGTGATTCAGAGCTGAGCAACAACAGCTTCATTAATGATACACATTTATATTAGGGAAAAAGGTCATGTCCGGCTAAACTAAAATTCTAATGAAATTTAAGAGTATTTTAATATGAATTTTGAAAGTGTTTGGAAATGACCCTGAAGTAGTAAACTAGGATATGGGTTTGAGGACATAGATCTAATTTAAGTGGAATTAATGTTTTTGATAGAATCAGCATGGACAGAGACTAGCCATATCTAGGATTAGTTTCCCTTTCCACTGCTGTGAATAATAGTTAATCATTAGAACAGCTCTCAGGTAATCTCAGGTCGTCATTAAAAAGACTAACACACACTTCACCTGCCTCTTGTTGCTCTTGATATTGAAGCCACATTAGCAACAGAACTGCTCCAGTCAAAAAGAAAAAAAAAAGCAAACATAAGAACTAGGAGAGATTACATATTTCCATTTGCTGTTTCTTACCTAGACAAGGCTTATTATAGCATTTGCACGTAGGCATATTATTAAGCTGCATTATTAGAAATTAAGTAATTATTATACTGCTAATATTATAATAGCTGCAACTTCCTAAAGTTTGTCTTATGTGAGCAAGGAATAGAGTATGCACCTAAAAAGATAATACTCCTTGGAGTAAGCCTTTTTGCAGTACTAAAAATATTTTTAGTTAATCTTAGTCACCTTTTGCAAAATTGTCCTCTCATTACTCATCATATTACTCTTTTTAAAAATAGTTTATTTATTTATCTTTAGAGGGGAAGGGAAGGAGAGAGGGAGAGATATATCAACATCTGGTTGCCTCTTGTTCATTCCCTGCTGGGAACTGGCCTGCAACCCAGGCATGTGGCCTGACTGGGAATCAAACCTTGGTTGTTTGGTTCGCAGGCCTATGGTCAATCCACTGAGCTACACCAGCCAAGGCTTGTTGTACTACTCTTGAACCAGAACTATCCCTAGTGTCTCTAGGCAGAGCATTCAGAACGCCTTATCTTTACTTCATTAATTAAAGTCCCTTTGATTCTTTATTTTGATTATGTATTTGGGATATACAATGTATTTCGCTTATGAACTCAGCTTTCTATCCTACGTGAATTCACTTTCTTCTTTATTTTATACTGAAACAGGATGTCCTAATGTGAAAACTTACGGGATCCTATTTAATGTCTATAACCTCTTATTTAAAATTTTTCCTTTGAAAACTGTTTCCTATAAAGTTTTTTCTGGTACCATAAACTGGACACAGAAATAAAGTTATTTGAAATAAAGGTGCTTTAATTTATAGCCCTTAAGAAAAATAATGTGACATTCTCAGAAATGTGCCTTTAAGCCAAAAATAAAAGCAATGGTGAAAACTAACTGCTATTAATCTTTACCCTAATTTTGAGGACTGCTCAATTTTACAGTATCATTTGCTCAAAGTTCTGATTCACTAATTTATTTTGTTTCTTTTTTCTATTTCTGGATTTGAATTATGTATAATGAATACTAGAATTTTTCTGTGGACATATTTCAAAGTTAAAATTTTTCTGCTATCAGCTCTACCACATACCGCTGCAATACAATTGACCTAGTTTCTGAACAGACTAAAATTTATAGTAAGAAATTTCCAAGTGTGTCTACAACTAATTGGATTTTTGTAAAATATCCTATTATTAAAATTTCAGAAATTTAACTTTTTATGTGGCATGTAATCTGTCTATTCAACATATTGCAGCTAGTTTCTTAATTGCAATTATCAATAATAATGTGATTTTGTCAGAAAGATTCATCCATCAAAAAATATATGAGCAAGACTTATTGAATGAACTCTAGCAAAAGAATTAGTGTACATATGGCTGCTGCCATAAGAGTGAAATATATTAATTTCCATTTGCCAGGAATTCACTTTGGATAAACATGTACAAGTCCTATTATATACAGAACATCAGTATGTACTTTTAAATTACTCTTGTTATTTTAGCTTTAAAAAGCCATTGCAGGGGGGGTGCAGGGCTGGGAATACAAGAAAGAAAACTGTACTTGAACAAAAGTTAAATAAAAAAAAAAGCCATTGCAGGAATAAACATGAAATCTCAAACGTGCTTATTCATGCCATGCCAGGTAATGGTTACTAGGCAAAAATAATTACAACAGCTCTTGAATATTTATCCACTTATCCATATGTAGTCAATATAAGGAAGTAGTTGAAATGATCATTTCAGGTGATCATTAAAAAGAATTAATGTCATTTGGACATTATGATAAAATAAAATAATATTCATTTGGCTGTGATAACTTTAATGAAAGAATATTGTTCTATTAGAACAGCGTAATTCATTCTACTTTTACCAAATTTCATTGAAATCATTATATTTCCATTGTATTTTAAACCATATCTAAAATTGTTAGTGATAATTTTTGATATAATTAAAGTAATTTCTATTTATTTATGATAAAATTAACTTTTAAAATAAGAATGCTTTATATCTTAATTATTAAATCATCATTAGACAAGTACATAAAGTAAAGTGATCTACTAAAAGAAATTTTAAGGGAAATCATGTAAATTTAAATTAAATCATAGATTGGTGCAAGAAAAAACATGTAAGTCAGAGTGCCACTAATAATTCCCCTTTATATTATCACTACTAGTATCCTTTGTATTTTCATTTGCTTTTTCTACTATTGTGAGAAAACAGATCGACCAACACCTTTCCATAGTAAGAAAGCACTAATGAACACCTGCAGGGTTTGAACATTAATCTCAACACCACTTTGTCTTTCAGTGCTATCTATATCTTTGCACTTGAACTTTAGGGTGATAATCAAAAAGTGCATTAGAAAAATTAACACCCCCATGTTGAGATAAGACTTACACATGTACAAAACCAATAATGTTATATTTAGTAAAAGAACAAATACTTTTTGAAAAGCATGATAAAAAAGGTTATAAGCAGGTAAAAAATGTCAGCAACACACCAGAAGGTGCAAAGCCATTTGTGAAGTCAGACCTGGCATAGCCTTAACCTATCTCTTTGATGGTGGACACCCCTGAGAACTGCCAGTTGTAAAGAGGGAAACCCCCAAAAGACACAGCAATTTGGGCACCATTCACCCTGAAGTCAAGAGTATGGCGCACATGGAAAATCTGTGTATTTGATGATAGTTTATGTAAGGACAAATTATTTTTCCTCCAGGCCTCATAGATGTTTGTTTGCTTATTTGTTTGTTTTTACCTAGGCAAAATATAGGGACAGCATGTTTGGGGAAAGGAAACCAAACGGATGTATACCCATGAGCACAAAACATAAAGATGCAGCTGAACGTCATAACAAAAAAAGAAAATAAATGAAAATGTGCATGCTAATAATATAATAATATTTTCCAAAGCTACTTTCCCTGGCACAAATTGTAAACTAATTTCATTTTTGTGACCTTACATGAATAGAAAAATCCTCTAGAAGAAGTTGTTTAAGAAGGAAAAAGACAGGGGCTCATGAAATGAAACAATATGACACGGTATGAAAACCAATGTCCTGTTTGATAGGCAGGGCCTGTGTTAGAGGTGTAGTGTGGAACGCGCTTCTGACCACAGAGAGGCCTCGTTGCTTGGTTTTGTGCTCTGTTGGTGCTGTCTTGAAAGTCTTAATAATTTTATTTTTGACCTTTTGGGAAATTCCAACTACATAACATTCTGGAAAAAGCAAGACTGTAGAGACAGTGATGAGATGGGTCGTTGGCAGGAATTGGAGGGTGGGGGAAAGGATGGATACGTGGTACCCGATGACTTTTAAGGCAGTGAAAAAACTTTTTATGATACTATCATGGTGGAATCACAGCATTATATATCTGTTCAAACCAATAGAATATAAAATACCCAAAGTGTACCCTAATGTAAACTATGAATTGTGGGTGATAGTGAAGGTTCATCAATTATAACAAAAGTACCACTCTGGTGGAGGATGTTAGTATGTTGTATGTGTGGAGGGCAGAAGAAATGTGGGAAATCTCTGAACCTTTTTGCTCAACTTGGCTGTGAACCTAAAATTGATCCAATAAAGGTTATTTAAAAAAGCTATCCTTGAAAAAGTAGGGCTCCGTATATTCATTTCATACTAAATCCCATAAATTGTTAGCACTCACAAATCTAGTTCTTCACATGAGTTATGGGTGACTCAGAACTACAGGTAGAGGTCAAGCATTCTAAATCAGAGCGGGAGGGTGGATACGAGGTTGTGAGTGTTCTTTCCCTAAATGAGAAAAAGCAGATCCATTAATTGGTGTCTTTGACCAAACATGGAATGCTGAGTTCTATCAGAAATTGAGGGCTGAATAAATGATAGATACTTATATACAAAAAACAAGAGGAACAGAGTGGTAAGGTTAACTATTATAAAAAGTTATGCAATAAATGAAAGGTAACCATGGTTCTTGGCATTCTTTCTACAAAGGGGAGTAGAGGGCCCATGAGGCTGGCATCATTTGGGACACTTTTAGAAATCCAATTATCTCAGTTCCTACCAAAGATTCACTGAGTCAGAATCTTCAAGAATTTTATTAACATGAGGATTCTTATTCAAAATCGAGGGATATAACGTAGACTACTAATCCAACTAAAATGTTGCCAACCAAGGCTGATGCTGCCCTTGTGCTGTTAGTGTTGATTAAGATTTCTCATCTGTTAACCAGATGTTCATGCATAGGAACAGAAATATAAACACTACACATTGGCTTAAATAAACTGTGGTGAGCAGTGTCAGAGGTTAAATAGAGGAAAAATGCATGTTTGGGTGGGGTGTAAAAGAGCTGATATTTTGCACAGCAGGATATCAAATTATTTCTAAATTAGAAACATTGTCCTTTTATACTGTGACTTAATATTGCATGCAGTGTTAACATAGCCATCTTGAACAATTGAGTGAATTTCAATATAGGATTTTAAAAAATTACTTCCTGTGCATTTTGCTATTAAACATTAGTTAAATAGAGGGATATTATAAAAATGTACAGCATTAAAATCTATGAGGAATACACATTTGAAAATACAGTTTGGCTGGATATTCCAGATAGAAGTACAAATAATGTAATGAAACAAAAGACGGATTAAAAATGCAGTGTGAACCTATAAAATTTTATTAACCAATGTCACTTTAATAAATTCAATGAAAAAAGACAGGGATTAGACAAAGAACACGCATAACCCATAGAAACAAGACAACAGTGAGGCAGTGGCCAGAAGGAAGTGGAGGGACATGGGGGGTGTGACTGGTGGAGGCAGACAAAGGGGGAGATATCTGTAGAGTGTTAACAATAAAAATAAAGTTAAAAATGAAATAAAACAAAATTGTTTTGACTATTCTAAAAAGTAAAAAAAAAAAAACCAAAACCTAATACTACAACCTGACTTTTGAAGCAAATGCATTAAGAAATCAACTCTTCATTCAACAATATATAATTAAACCTCACATTTGATTTGACCAAAGTTAGCAAATTAAAACAGATTAATCTAACACCCGATTAAAACAAGATGTGAGTGGTCGGATGATCTGTCATGATAATAGAAATATGTCTCCCGGGTTAAAAAAGCATCCGCTCTTTATTTTGAATACAATGAGATAACATTGGCTTGTGTGGTTATGTTTATTATCAAAAATATAATTATCTTCTTTTTTGTTATTATTGTAAAGGGACAAAAGTAAAATCATTTAAGTGATCTTTTTAAAATATACAAAGAGTATTTTCCTTCTTATTTTCAGTTCTCTAGCTTCCCCAGGAATATCAGACCATGTGTGACTTCTTTTGTTTGGCAAGGAAATAAGCAAACTGTAATGTTTTAAGACAAAGTTTTGTGTTGGTACAGATGCAGACTTTGAAATGGTTCCAGACATTTCAAAGTAAGCATTATTTAAAAAAACAGCAACAACAACAACAAAAATAATAACAATAGCAATCAAAATCCATATGGTCCACAATGAAGCAATAAAACCTTTCCTTTCAGCTCTGTTTTCTTTTTACATTCATTAGCTAAACTCTTACCACACAAGAAGCACAATGTCTTTTTCATCTCTTTGTGCTAAGCAATGAAAGTAAAACTGAAAGATACACAATTTTCACCCTACATTCTTTCTCTGACATTTTCTGCATTTATCTGAAATGAATATAAACAAAGACAGATGTCCACAATCATAATGTCCAGATATGTTTTCATTAATTCTTCTCAAAGGAAAGTTATGTTGCACATTATAGTGTGGGGATGATGACAATTACACATTCTGTGAACCCATCCCTTCAAATTCGATGAATTCCGGTATTTTTTTTCAATAAAGGATTATTTTAAAAACATAACTTCCAAAATAGTTTTGGCATTTAGAAATTTCAAGATAAATGATGAGAAATTTTTATAAATAAAATTTTGACCTGATCATTGGCTCTATGGTTGAACTGATAACAATTTAGGAATTCAAAGATCTCTGGGTAAAGATCATGTGCTGATACAAATACTTTCCAATAAAGGTGTTTGTAATATGTAGTCATTTTGCATCCCCAAGTAAATTCTAATGACTTCCAGAAATGTGACCCTACCTTTTGTCTTTGATGTCATATGTTCCCATGAATAAATCTGTAATAGAAAATGTGATATATTGTAATTTTGTGGTCTTTGATATTACTTGTAGTTTTGTCTTCCAGTAAACAAATGGAAAATGGGAAACTTGTTTATTGAGTCTTATCTACCATGCTCTCAACCTTGCTTATATTATTTGCTAAATATTGTAATTAATTGTTTAGTTAATTAAAGGATACTACCAAGAATGACCTAGCTATTCTAATATTCACACCAATGACTAATTATAAAGCCTTTAACTCTGACTTGGGTGCTGTATAACCTCATCAAGCTTAGTTATTCTGGAATCAATGGGGGGAAAAAAGCATTCTTATGTAATCAGCTTCCAGCTACATTACTTTGTTGGCAGTACCCTACATGACAATACAGATCCACCAGATGTCTTCAAATATCACTTACATCACCAAAATTCCATGCCTGTGTCAGGTGTGGGAAAAGATTCTCTGGAGAGCTATATCACATACGGCCACCAATGCCCTAAAGAGCAATGTTTATTCCAAGACCAGCAAACTCAAACCCTCTAGCAAGGAAGACGAGACACTGGAAAGATCCCTGGGGGATGGTAATAAAACTGCAATCTAATTATAAAGTAATGGATCACTCTGTTAATTTATTCACTATGGAAGCATGACTTTAAAGTATAAAATGAAGATGTAAATTTTAATTATGAAAATAATACTTGTTTATAATTTGTTTGAGTCAATAAATTATTGTTAACATCTACATAGAATTGTCTTAATACAATTGTGCAAAATTGTAATTTTTTTGAAAATCGATGGTTTCCAATTATGTTTAAGAATAGTAATAAAGAATTATTCTTTCTTTTTTAGGAATATGCCCTTCATTTGCTTGTTTCCTCCCAAAGCTCCAAAAGACGAATGAATAGAAATTTCAAAAATGTCTCCCAGAACCAAGTGACAATAAAGACAAAAACAAAACTCTCCTTTGAAATTTTAAAATAATAATTTTATTTTATACCCTAAGCAGTAGTCTTCATTTGCTTCTTAAAACAAGTATGTGACAATTTAATTAAGAAATATAGCACTATCAGCCATCAATTTAAACACTTTGTCTTTTGTTCATCAAAAAGTATGGATAAAAAATGTCCATAAGTTTTATTGTCAAGCAGCTTTTAGGCTGCTTTAGAGTGTCACCATTGGCAGCTGTGACGACGATGATAGTGACCATGGCAGTGGTGGCAGTGGTAGTCTGTCTCCGACACATGCCAGCAGGTACAGGAGAGTTCATTGCTCACGTAAGACCTCTTCCTTTTATTCACTTCACACTGCCAAATAGCTGTGTAAAATTTCATGAACTTTTAAAAAACATTAGGAGTAATACAGATGAACAAATCACCTCTCAATTTCCATGATATCAATAAGCACAAAGTAAATAAAATATTTTAGAAAATAGTACTTAATGAGATATTTAGAAATATAAAATTTTATGTGGAATAGTGATTAGAAGTTGTGTCTAAAATTAGAATCTTTGGAGTCAAAAACAATTCACTACTCATATATTCAGTAAATGCAGAGAAAGATTTAACATCTACAAACTGAAATTTCACCATCTCTAAAAACTGAATAATAATATCTACAACACGGGTTTTATTTTAGGTAAAATGGGTTATGTAAAGGACCTAAGCCAGCCCCCAAACACATTAATCCTTTGCTAGATATTAACATAATTGTTAATAGTTTCACTAATAGATGATGATGATGATGATATTGGTGGTTGACTTCTTATATTAATCATTTCTAGCTTATGTTGAAAGTCCATGAGAATATATAAGCGTTATTTTAGGGAGGGGAATTTTAGCAGATCTAACATTGTTAAAAATATTCAGTATCTAGCAAAACATCGGCAAAGATGACTAAACATATGTAAATTACAAAATATTTGGTGTAGTTCAAATTGGGCATAGACTGTGGAAATAGCATTACTATAAAAACTGAGTAAAATAATAACATAATGACATTAAAATATGTCTCTGGCTGCTATTTATTTACAAGAGACAATATGAAAAATTTTTGGATGAAAACAGGAAATGCAGTAAGTGATATATTCATGTCAAGCTTAATAACAAATGACATTATAAAAATTGGTGAGATTTACATTGTGCAGAGCAAGCTAATAGGTTGAATTCTCTATAATGGAAATACTATTTATCGACTAAAAATATGAGATGCTTTACAGAGGTGATCAATTTAAATTCATCTATTTATTTCAATTTGTTTTTATTAAAGGATATGCCAGTAGGAAAACATAAAGTAAAGCTGAAATGTAAACCCTTCTCTGATCTTATTCTTTTTTTCAAATGTCTTGGGTAAATTGAAAGCACACATTTTATATGTGGGGAAAAACTGCCAATACTATATATAATACTATACACAGGGTCCAAAAATAATGCCCCTTATTATCACAAAATATTTTATTATGGAATCATGAGCATATAATTCAGTAACAAAACAATATCACAGTCAAGCACACCATATGAAATTTTATGTGAAATGTTCCAATTAAAACTATAAATTATTGCACACATATTATTTATTACCTTACCAATCACACTCAAGCAGGTCTTTGGCTGGACCCTTAGGTAAATTAGGTAAACATTCTATAATATAAACATAACCATAGTATGATGTGACACTTAAATAAAATTTCCTAAATAGCAGAGGCTATAGAAAGAAAAAATTGCATGTTTACTGTTTGAAGTTGACTTTGTCACATACTTAATGAAGTAATAATGCCAAATATCTGTAATTTCTTTCAGAATATAGAAACAAAAAGAATACTTCTTAATTCAGTTTATAATGTGAATATGATCCTAATACCAAAACCAGATGAAGCCATTACAACAAAGGACAGCTAAAGACCCATATTTCTTATACACATGCTTATAAAAATCTTCACCAAGATATTAGAAAATCAAAACCAACCATGTATAAAAAGAATTAATGTCACTGCATAGTAGAATCATTACAGCTTTGCTGGATTTGGACTTTTCCAAAACATCCATGGGGCCATTTGGTCAACACCAAAATGCCTTTGAAATTTGGTCCCATTAGAAATATCTGCGAGACTTTTATTTCTTTTTCTTGTCTGATCACTGTGTCTAGGTCTTCCCATAGTATGTCGAATAGAAGTGGTGAAAGCAGACATCCCTGTCTTGTTCCTGATCTTAGTGGGAAAGCTTTTAGTTTTTTTTACATTGAGTGTGAGGTTGAATGTAGGTTTCTCATATGTGGCATTTATTATGTTGAGGTGTACTTCCTCTACTCCCACTTTGCTGAGTGTTTTTATCATAAATGGGTAATATACCTTATCTAATGCTTTTTCTGCATCTAATGATATGATCATGTGATTTTTGTCTTTCCTTTTCTTTACGTGCCGTATTACATTTATTGATTTGTGAATATTATACCATCCTTGCATCCCTGGGATGAACCCTACTTGATCATGTCAAATACCAGATGACCTAACCCTATAAGTGGAAACTAATCAACACAACAAACAAGTGAGCAAAATATAACCGGAAGTATGGAAATAAAGAACAAGCTGACAGTAGCCAGAGTGGGGGATAATGGGGTAAAAAAGGGGAAGGGATGTCAAGGAACTTGCATAAAGGACGCATAGACAAAGCCAAATTGTGGTAGGATAGAAAGTAGGAGGTGGGGATGGATTGGGAGGCAGGGAGTGGTGGGTGGAAAATGGAGACAACCGTACTTGAACAACAATAAAAATAAATAAGTAAAAATAAAAATATCTGGAGAGAGAGAAAAATATCTGTAAGCATATTTGATCCATGTCAAATGGTCCCTGATGTTTTGTCCTATCTAAAATGTACACATTTAGCTCTGGCTGGTGTGGCTCAGTGGACTGAGCACCAGACTGTGAAGCAAAGGGGGCAAAATGTTGCTGGTTCAATTCCCAGTCAGGGCACATGCCTGGGTCTGAGAGCCAGGTTTCCAGTAGGGAACGTATGTGATACAACCACACTCTGAAGTTTCTCTCCCTTTCTTTCTCCCCACCTTCCCCTCTCTAAAACTAAATAAATAAAATCTTTAAAAAATAAAATAAAATGTCCACATTTAGAAAGCTATCAGACAATCAATAAAAATTATATATACTTTTGGTTTATATACAGAAATAATAAATAAAAATACTATTACATTTATTATTTCAATCATCGTGTTGTGATTCTATTGTCAATCATAACACTTTTAGCCTAGTTATTGTAGCTGGTAATGGCATCAGGTAGATGGATCCATTTGTCTCAAATATCAAAGAACCTTTTGTGTAAAAAATGTTTCCAGGGATGTTTTAGACAGAATCATATGTCTGCTAATTTATTCTATGTATGCAATGCTGATCTGCATTCAAAAATCAGTTAAACAAATCCATCACATAAGAAGTCTACTTAAGAAAAAACATATGGTCACATCAATATATACATAAAAAAACATTTGACAAAATCCAACACATATTCATAATGAAAATTCTCATTAAATTAGGATTAGAGGAGAACTTAGGGGAGCTTGCCACTTCATCAATTTGTTAATAACATCTGCAAAAAATTCAATAGCTAGCATCATATTTAAATGTGAGAAGCTCAAAAGTTTCTAATGAATATCAGGAGCGACATGAAGATTTACATGCTTACCATTTTTGTTCTTTGTTTTTTTTATGTCATACTGGATATTCTAGTTAATGTCACTATGCAAAATTAAAATTAATGAAGGAAAGAAATTTACTTTTGTTCATAGATGATATATTTGTCTATGTAAAAAAGTCAAATGATAAACAAAAAGCCTCTGAAACTGATATGCAATTAGAGCAAAATTATAAGATACAAGGTACATATTTAGAAAGTTGATTGTTGTTTTACATTTTATCAATACATTACTTAAATTTGAAGTTAAAAACACAATACTATTCACATTACCACAATTAAATACTTATCAATACAACAAAATCTGAGCTATATATGAGAAAATCTTAAAGTTCTAAAGAAATAAATTTTTTAAAGCTCACAAAAATTTAAAATAAAATATAACAAGTAGCCTGTATATTTAGATTTTATAGAATATATATTACATGAGAAAATAAAAGGAAAATTATGCCTCCTTTCCAGTTTTATATGTTAAAAAGCAAGGAAACTATTATTCAAAGTGAGGCATATGAAATGTACCTTTCATTATCACTACAGTTTTCAATTTAAGGTGTTCATATATTTTTAATATAGAAATTAGCATTAGGAAACCACTTTTCTTTAATTACTAAGTAATGCCCCAGGTAAAAAGAATTGTATCTACTGTGGTAAGCTTTTAATGGAGAGAAAAAAAATTTATGCTTAAGGCAATTTCAGTCTCCAATCCATAATGATCTTACAGTCAGAAGAAATAATTTTAAGACTTCAGGAAAAGGATTAATTATCAATAAAATCAGCAGATCTAATTATGTACTTTAGAGCTATAATTACTCATATTTACAGTAAAATGTGTATTTGAATATTCAACTTGTTTCTCTTTCTCACAAGTGTTTATACACCCTTTCCTCTTGCATATTTCCCCAAGCTTAGAAATCAAATCCACTGCAACAGCTAACCTTTAAAGTCTTTGTTTCTGGTCCTTGCTGGTGTGGCTAGGTTGGATGGAGCGTCATCTTGTGCATCAAAAGTTGGGTTCATCATCACGGCACATAGGTAGATTGCAGGTTCAGTCTCCAGCAGGGGAGCGTATGGGAGGCAACAGATTGATGTTTTTCTCTCCCTCTCTGTAAATCAACAAACTTATCTTTAAAAAACTATTGCTTCTGTTATAATTTATAGAGAAATACATTTAAAGCTAATAACCACAACTGATTTGTGTGGAATATTGACATACAGGAAAATGAACCACCATGGGAATGTTACCTTTATGCCAATTTCTAGCAGGATTTTCCAAATAATCTCCTATATAACCGCAAGAGGTAATACTAAATGGAACTTGACCTAGACACCATAGCTTGGTATTCAGCACATACTTATCACATACTAATGATGTATGTTAAAGAAAAGATTATCATGAATTGGCTGGGGAAAGTATTTGGCTCTCAGGCTATGCAAATATTTTTCTGTAAACTAAAATTTTCTTTCAAGACATTATGGGAATTAAAAAACAAGACATCATGGGAACTCAGAAGTGCATTTAGGCCATATGTCTAAGAAAAAGATAGAAACCATAATAATAATAATAATAATAATGATGATAATAATAACAATTTTTCTTTAGTTTCTCCAGGTAGTGTTTTATTTTTCCACTGAAGGATTTTATAAGATGGCATTACTTGTTAATTTTTCACTTGCAGAGGGAAGAGGACCCATTTTGCCTATAACAATATATTTGATTGATTATGCCCTAAGCATCCAAGCATAATGCTGAATGCTGGAGATGCATGGACCAGTACATACTGGTAACAAAATTTCCAGCACTTTCAGAACTAAAGGAAGCTATAGACCCACACAGTAAGACATGCCCTAGTGGAAGCAATGTATTATATTGTTTTAGAGGACTGAATATAGCATCAATTTCTGATTTGGAATCCTGTCTCTGCTACTCAATAACTACATGTCTTTGGACAAGTTTATAACAGTTCTAGATCTCAGTGTCCTCATCACAAAAATGGAAATAATAATAACTCACTTCATAGAGATGTTGTAAATTAATGGATTAACATTGCACATATAAGTTCTAAGAATAGTTTGTGGGACATTGATTAAGTGTCTACATTTTGGCCTGAATATAACAACAAAAAAAACTATTAAGGCAAAAATAAAGGGAAAAAAGTAAGATGGGCCTTAGAACGATTAAACCAATAATTGAATGATTAAGTGAAAATTATTGTTTTTTCCTCTTTTCTCTGTTTAAAGTGATATAATCTTAGTCTCCCCAGAAGCGACAAAGGCAAGAAAGATGAGCAACGATAACTTCCTAGAAATCAGGATTGCCTTCATGATGCACAATGGGAGCAGGGATGATATAACAATAATAATAGTAATAATACTAACGATAATAGGCAGTCAATCAAAATGTCCATTATAGGTGGTAGTATAGAATGGTAAAATACAGCAAGAAGGAGAAAGCATTGCACTAGTGGTTTAGAGAATAAATTGGAAAAGTTTTCACCAAATATAAACTGAGTTTAAAAAAAAAGTTTTAATATTTCCAAAGGGCGGTTTAAGGTAAAAATATTCTAGTTAGAAATCTTAGCATATGCAAAACCATGTAGACTTGTAAAGCTAGTATATTTTATTTTTAAGTCAAGATGAAGTTCTTTAAAGGCATGAAAGCTTAGGTGCAAATGTGTGACCAATAATTTCCTTTTTATCTTTTCCTAAATAACAATTAGAATCAAGTTGCCTTACCATTATATATCCTTGAAACTCCCAGATTACACAATGTCACTTTTTTTTTCATTCTGTCCATTTTTACTGTATAGATCAACTCTTCTGTTTACTCAAATAGGCAAAATCACATTTCAGCATAACAGTAGCTAGATAATGGAAGTCTTTTACAATGTAATGGACAAGGTACATATATGTTCCAACTTCATCCTTTCTCCTAGATTTTTTATTGCTCTATTTTTTACAGTTTGAATTCTATAGTCACAAAAATAAATGATAAGTCAAATGCTATTTGTGAGGCCAAATGTTAGATAATTTTTCATTAAGCTAAATAAAGCATTTTAAGTCATTAATTTAAACCAATATTAAGCTAATTTTATCATATTTAAGATGTATTTATTGATTTTTCAAATAATGACCTTTATAGAAAAATAATTTCCCATAATTTTTAAATAAGTGATTTCATTTTTAATTCTTGGTTTGCATTTTATAAGAATGTTGAGCAAATAATTTGATCTTTCTATGTCAGTTTAGTAATATATCAGTACATAATCAAAGTTCTTCCTAACTACCTTGCAGAATTAAAGTGAAGATCAAATGAATTAAATTTTATTAGTGTGACTTTATTACACAATGAAAAATGATTCAAAGTAATTTAAGTAATCTAATTTTAAAAGTTTATGACAAATGTGAGTGCGTATCTCTTTACCAAATGGAAAATAAGTAACCCCGATGTTCTCTAGAAAGTAATTAGGAGAAAGTGCTCACCTGCCGCTAGGAATGGACACGGAAATCTGTGGCCACAAAACAGCGGGCCATCTGTGTGTACTGCAGCTCCGTTGCTCTGTGACAGCCCCCTGCTGAATGCAATGGAGCTAAAACTAGAGCAAATTGAATAAGTTTGAATCTGTTTTCAAGCACATTAGTCATTTATTTTGCTGTCAAAGAGTGTTTTTATTTGTTGTTGTTGAGTTTCACATTCCTAGTCATTTTAGTGCATATTTAATTTAGAAATCATTAGCAACACCACTATATGGTTGAGTGTTTTTGCAAACAAACTTAGAAATTATCTCCTGTTTTTAAGTGTTATATTCTAAACTGTACCTAACCAAAGATACTCAAATGACATTCGGTCACTCACACAACTTGTTGAGTATAATGGCTTATCCACTAACCTATATATGTAAAAGTCATAGTCATTTATATCTATTTTGATTTTACAAATAAATAATCACTATAGTAAAGGAATCTCAAAATATATAAAGAATATTTCTGTACTTAGATGGTATAATGGTTATTTTTATGTGTCAACTTGACTGAGCTAAGGGAGTCCCAGAGAGCTGGTCAAACACTACTTCTGGGTGTGTCTGAGAGTGATTAGCCCTTGAAACAGCAGACTATATAGAGATCCACCCTCACCAAAGTTGAGGGCATCATCTAATTAATTGAAGATCTCAATGGAACAGAAAGGTAGAGGAAGGGCAAGTTCTCTCTCTTTCTGATCAGGGACATCCATCTTCTTTGGACCATTGACTTTGGAGCTCATGGTTCTCTGGCTTTTTGGCTCCTTTGTACTTTGGAGGTTACATTAGCACTCACCCTACTATCAAATTTCCAGGACTTTGAACTTGGACTGGATTATGCCACCAGCTCCCCAGGTTCTCCAGCTTGCAGGCATCATGCAGTGAGACTTCTCAGTGTCCATAAGCGCAACAATAAATTCCCATAAAACATATTCTCTTATATACCTGTAATTATATATATTTCCTGTTATTTCTTTATCTTTAAAGAAGCTTAACTAATACAAAAGAGATTGTTCTCAGACACAACCTTTGCATACTCCCCTTATATTCAAATACTTCTTGTATATAACAATAACAGAACAAATGTCCTGCTATTACCATTTTCATGAACTTCAGCATTTTATTTTATGATAATTTCCCTTTGAGAAGTGGGCCTCTTGGAGTTAGTTGCAGAAAATATAATCCCTTCTAGCTAGTTTAAGCAGAGTGAGATTTCCCAGTCTTTGGGAAGATAAGATTTCTTCACCCATTAATAGTCATCCGTTGTTAAATCTTTAGTATTTTATTTTTAAATGTTTCATCATATTTTCATTTATGTAAACTCTCCTAAATATTATACTTAACTGTTATTCTCATCCTGCTAAAACAGTTGTCAATTTGGGAACTAGTTTTAAACTCTACAGCATTCATCATATTTCAAAATTTATGTGTGACTGTTATGTTTTTGCTGAAAACACATGCACAAAAAGGACTCTCCCCTTTACACACATAGTTATGTTTATTTTCTAATTCAAGTAAATGTAGTAGTTTTTTTTCATCACAAAGAATGCAACATATGTGAGTTACTTTAAATTGTGGAACTTCATTGTGAAAATTTAGAAGTAAAGGTGATTAATTTAGTAGCTAGATAACTGATCTCAAAGAAAACATTCTCATGATCTCAGGCTTGCACTCAAAGTGCAGAATTTTTTATGATAATGTATTAAAAATTAAAATTTTGATGTCCTTTACTTACAATAGCCTTAATCCTCATTTCTTCCTCATCATAGTAAATCGCACTACCATCTATGAACTTAGTCAGGCTAGAATCGTGGGAGTTATTCCTGACATCTTTCTCTTCCAAACGCCTCATGTCCCTCACGGCTTGCTCTTGTCAGTTCTGTTGAAAACTCAGTCCCAGGACCATGAGCAATCATTGTACGGTTTGTCATTCATGGAACAATGTGTTATATAATGGACAAAAAAGAGAAGTTACTACCAAAAATAGAAACAGAATCTGAAGGGCTTTAAATAATAGACCTACTCCATTAGGCCATTAAATATTTATATAAAAAGTGGTTAAATATGTTTATAAGCATTTAAAAATTAGTAGAGAATCAGTAAAAAATACAGACTTGAAAGAAATGCCAGAACTACTAGAAATGAAAATGTTACCTCTGGAATTAAATGCTGTGGATGATTTCAATAGAAAGTTAGAAAAACAGAAAAATTAATTAAGAACAATTTTCATAGAAAATTATTCAATGGGCATGAAGCACAGCGAGGAGATGAAATACGTAGATATTTCCCCTGAAGTGCCCATCTCTGCCTCTCGACTTGTTTGTAAAGGCTGCCGTTTCCTTAGCAATGTTTGAGAGTGTTGCTTGACATGTCTTGTTTTCACTTCTACTCAGAAGGACATGCTTCTTCTGGTGGTTCCCACTGATAGTGATGCTGAGGACAGAAAGGGCAGGGAAACAAAACAGACCCCATACCAACCTGCAATAACACTCTCACTAGCGCCAAATCAGCAGTCGCCTATGCTGCCCACATGAACAGCAAGTAAATTGGATCATCTTGCCTCATGTTTCACTCAGATATGGACACTTGGTAAATTAGAACTGAAAACAAAATACTAAGCTTCTTTGAGTTTATTCTGGTAATTCAGAATGGAAACCATTTTTGAAGTGTCTCAATTATGTAAGAAAATGTTTTAAGTATCTCAAAATAAAGATAAGAAACCACAGGCTGAATCTTCAAATATGATTAATTAGTGTGTTTAAAAATTTTGTGATGATTTTATAAAATTCCCATATTAGTTTAGCATCTAATATTCTTACAACTGCTGGAAACTAAGTAGCACTATTGACATTTATTGGTGTGGTATGTATTTTCTTAACCACTTAATAAAAATAAACATAAGTTAATTTTATATCTGTTCTTTGTTCATCAAACACTGGAAAATGGTAGAAGTAAAATTTATTTAGAAGGTTTTTTTTTGAATTCTAGCATATCATGCGTTCACCTATCAATTGAACACCAAAGGAATTAATAGAGAAGTTAATATTTTGGCAAGAAATAATACTTTTATAATTTTGTTTAATTTTTTTATAAGTACAAATTAGGATAAGAAGTATTTTGTAATTTCTGACTTTCTTAGACTTGGCAAACATATATTAGCTTTGTCCTGTAATTGCCAACTAAGTTCTTGAAATTGAAGGGCTCTAGCTTTGTCATTATCAACAATACATAAAGTCCAAAACCAAAAAGTTTTGGACTTTATTGTTGTTATTGTTCCTCTAGATTAAAGGGGTAAGTCCTTGTTGACTGGATCTTCCTGTTAAAAACTGATATTGTTTCTCTGCACCACTGTTATCACGTGGCTTTTGCATTGCTCTCCTTGTTAACAATCTGTATCTTTGTATAGCTTGGAAAATTGCCTTAAGTTCATGTCCAATTGGTGAAGGCTTTGACATGAGGATTTACTTAGTCAGTTCCTTCCCAGGAAATTTATTTTGCCAACTTTTTCTTCTCACCTTTTCACATAAATAGCTGACTGGGCCTCAGCTGGAATTATTTCCGGGAACCACAGCAACACAAGCCCACTCTCTGTATTTCCAAACTTAAACATAGTTCCATGTCCAACATCTTCCACTAAATCTCTCTGAACCGCTTTCTTACTGGAAATTGAAAGCTTGATTTGCCACAAAATCTTTGGACACAATACACTAAACTACTGATACATTTTGGAGCCAACTCTATAAAATTATTAAGTCCCATTAATGTAAACCATCCTAGTAGCTGTATGTAATGTCTGTACTGAACAAGGAAAGTTTTCAGTAAGTGAGGAAGAGTGCCAAGGTATTGGGAGAGAAACAAAAAGTTATGAGGAGATGGGAATGTTAGAATGAATTGTTATATAAGGCAAGATAACCCACAACCTGACTCTATTATTTTAGGGTGTCCAAAGAATGCTTTCATTACTTAAAGTAGTACAGAACCTATTGATAAAAAGAATACCAACAAGCCCTGGCTGGTGTAGCTCAGTGGATTGAGCGTGGGCCTGTGAAGCAAAGGATCACGCTTCGATTCCCAGTCAGGGCACATGCCTGGGTTGCAGGCCAGTTCCCAGCAGGGGACGCCTGAGAGGCAACCATACATTGATATTTCTCTCCCTCTTTCCTTCCCTTCCCCTCTCTCTGAAAATAAATAAATAAAAATATTTTTTAAAAAAGAATACCAAGAGAGAAGGTGATTGTTCTTTGCAAAGTGTAGGTGTCACTAGGAGGATAATGCCATTAGCCACCTAATAATAGACGTGGTGGGACATTGAAATGGCAGAACCTTTGTGGCAGGGCTTCCCCTTCAGAGGCAAGGAGGGAAACACGCACATGCTGGGTGATATGATCGGAACATCTAGCACAATAATGCCATCTTCATAGCTACACGGATCACGGTTTTCCTAGAAGAGAGACGCCCACGCTATATGTTGATTGGTACAATGAAAAAAAGCTCAACATCTGGTGAGCCACTATGCTAATGAAAGATAACTGTATCATCTCTCCCCTAATTTCTAGATCTTAGTTTATAAATGTAAATCTGTTTACAAACCCATAACCTGTTATTTGAAGTCGATGCCACTTCCCCTTGAAGAAGAATCTGTTAACACCAAAAGACATGGGAGCATTTACTAGCACAATTAATATAGAAAAAGAAAATCGTCAAGACTTTCAAAGAGATGTGTGATCGTCTTTGCTGACATTGACACCATGGAACAAGAAACACCATCTTAGCTCTTCAGTTAGAATAGGGGCTTACTGAAGCCCAACATTGAAGATTTTACCTAAATTATTTTTTACAACTGGGATGTAGAAGGCAGCTGTAGAACACAGCTTTGGTTCATTCCCCTTGGGCAAAATTTGATAAATTCAAGTTAATATATTAGCAACTTCTAAAACTCTATTGCTTCTCTGTTCTGTAAATTAAGACAAATTCAGATAAGAAGATTCACATAAAACACCAAGAAACATCTCTACTTCACCAACATAGAAAATCAGCAGCAATGACTAAACCCATGAGACCTTATAGCGAACAGGAACACTAACAAAGACTTGAAGGTGTCTGGGGTAGTGAGATCCACGGCACCTCTCATTCAATTGCCTGCCTGGTTTCTCCAAAAGCCAAATGGATGAAAATGGATATCTTTGAACTGAACCAAATATCATCTCCAATTGCAACTGCTATTCTAAGCATGGTATCTTTTAGTAGGGGAGGGCAATACAATTTTTAGCATTTAATATGGGAGTAGTAAATTGGTGATTATTTAAGTCTTTTTTAAAAAATATTTTATTTATTTATCTTTAGAGGGGACGGGAAGGAGAGAGGGAGAGAAACATCAATGTATGGTTGCCTTTCGTGCGTCCCCTGCTGGGAGTTGGCCTGCAGGGAACTGGCCTGCAACCCAGGCATGTGCCCTGACTGGGAATCGAACTGCGATCGTCTGGTTCGCAGGCCCGCGCTCAATCCACTGAGCTACACCAGCCAGGGCTGATTATTTAAGTCTTGATGTTCATTAGTGTAATGGTTTCATTGTACTCAACATACTCAGGAAGTCTAAATGCATCCCTTTAGATAGGTAGATGAAATCCGAATTTAAGTGAGTAAATACCTCAGTATTGAAAACTGTAAGTACAGTTAAGTGAAATACAAGGGCTGAAGTCTCTTCTTCTATGCCTGGGTTCTGTGTTCCATTTGTAGTGAATTCCCTCACTTCTCAGTAGCTAAGCATATCTTATATTGATTATCATTTCTCTACTCTGACCCCATCACCTCAGCTCTGGTTTTCTGTCACCTGATATGAAGAGTTCTGAGGTGGCTAAGTTTACGTTTTTTTTTTTTTTATTTTAGTGGTGACAGGTTGAGTTAAGTGATATCATCCCATAGTAACATAATAACTTATTAGAATTTTCTATCCTATACATATATTTTTAAAATTTTCACAAAGGAAAATAAAGAGCTAAAGGGCATGATAGCCCTTTTTCTTCCACCTTGATTCTCTACTTCTTTTTATGCCCGAGGAGGCCAGTCTTACAGACTGCGTCATTCATGCTCTCATATGAGGTGACTTCTAGGTAACTGGGCTAATGGGAGGTCCCAAGAGGGACCAGAAGGAAAGAGGAAGGACAGCTGTCACCCTCCTTCCTTGCTAGGAGCATCCCTTCCTGGTTGTGGCCACGTGCTCACCTGTACAGCCCCCTTCCTTAGACATTGTTCTCTGGTTCTGACTCTCACAGATCTTCAGTAGCTTGCTTTTCTAGTGTGATTTTCATTGTTATTTTTTCATTATTTTAAGGCCAGCAAAAGCATCTTACTATTTGGGTACCTCAACACCCCTCATTAATTCCCCTACCCTTCCTGTTATGGCTGTTAGGCATTTTCTTTAATAAAGGCTCCTGAAAAATTGAGTGGAAATCTGTTTCCTGGTGGGATTGTTACTGATACTGCACCTACCATTTTCAATAAGGATTTTTTTTCCTGAATTGTATAGGAGACTGAGAAGCTGACAAGAATATAAAGATTTCTGTGCTCTGAGTTTTGTAACCTTAACCCTGACCATGGGAGAGGTTTCTCATACTTTGAGCTTTTCAAAAGAATCTATATAAATCCAAGGCTTCTCCTTATAATTCTTGTTTCCTTTGAACTTGCTAAAGTTTAAATCCCTGTGGCACTGCTAAGCAGGGCGCTCCAAAGAGACCTCTGCTGTTTTAATAAAAGGAACAGAAAAAAGACAGAAAAAATAATGAAGTAAAAGGCCCTGAGAAGTGACTCCATTGTAAGATTCTGGGATGTTTGCAGGAAAAAAATATAGTAATAAAAATACAGTAATCATTAAAAGCTTAGATTTTATTATAGAAATATAATCTGTTTAGATGTTCTTTTCATTTTAGCTGTTATTTGCTAACAATATATAAAATCTGACTTATAGATATATTTTAATTTGCTGTTAAGAATTTATATCATAAATATCATGATGGGGGAAACACTGTGCTTTAAACTTATACAAAGAAAACTGTAAAATAAGAGCGTTTTAATCTCTGTTGGAGCTGAAATCACAAGAGCTGTAGGAGAATTGTGTCATTATATAAAGTCATAGAAATCCTAGCCTTATTATTTTTAAAACTTTCATCCATCTAGCAAAATAGGTTAATAAAATAAGGGACTCAGGGTGCATTTCTCTTCCAGTAAAAATTCTAAAAACAGAATACAGTTGGACAATTCTGAACCATTATAAGATTAAAGAGCCACCTGCATTCTGAAGAAAAGTTTTAGCCCCATAAAGGCCCGACAGGGCGGTGATGGATGCCTGGCTGGCCATGGTACTGACATTTCTTGAAAGAACGGATTATGATTAGAATATCTTGGTTGGATACTGTTGGCAAAGTGAATTTTTTGATAGTTTTGCTCACAAGAGCAAAGCTAATTATTTCTTCTTGAAATTTACCAGTGTAAAGGGTGAAAACAAGGTTGCCCACAAAACTTATCTTCAAATGGGTATCAACTTTGCTTGGTGATGACCTAGGCATTAGATACCGTTCCATCATAAAGCTAGACAGGTCTCCCTAAATTCAGAGGGAAGAATTGGAATCATTCATGCAACATGATATTCTTTCACAAACTTTCATTTCAACTTTATATAATTAAAATTCCAACTCTGGGAAAAGTTTTTGCTATATATTTCTAATTTCAGGAGCATCAGGAAGAAGTGCCATGTGATATTAGGTTAATGACAGAGCACTAATGATCTAACAGTGTGATCTAAATGTAAAATACTTTGTTAGTGCAATATTACATTCCATACTTGCCTTGTGTTGTGTTTTTATTTTTAATCTTTACCTGATTATGCTGTTTTTCTTATTTTATTAATCTATAATTATATTAAAATTATAATAATGATAAGATGATTGTCATTGTTAACTCCTTTTCAATATTTTAAATGGTAACATATTGGGGGTTCTAAGCTTGCAGAACCTTCCTCACTATATTTTATCTACTTACATATAGGTAGCAAGAGATTCTCTTATCAAAGTATACTCTTTATTCTTGAAACATATCTCTGAATTTGTTTTTCTTATGAAAATGAACAGAAGAGAAGAATCAGAAAAGATTTCCTGAAGCTTCCTTCTCTTTCATCCTTGAACTTAAATGTAAAGGTATCATATAATGCGTTACACCACTGGACCTTATGTACAAATGTTTATCTCTTGATAGATTAAGGTTGTGGAGCAATTTCCCCTCATGTCCATCGAGTATAAAATATAGAAAATACCAGTATTAAAATGATCTAGAATAGAAACAATTATATAATAATATAGAATATTTAACACAGTGGCTGAAATATATTGTCACTATTCAAAGTCAATGACAAATCCCAAGAAGAATTCTGTGTTTTCCAGAGCAAGGAAAAGCAGAAGAATTTCTTAAATCCCCAAAAGGCTAAAGGCCAAATGTTTCTACCCAGCATCACCTTACACGATGCTCCAGCTATTCAAAACTTTTTTATAGCTCTCTTTCTTTTGATAATGTCCTTGACCTCAACCCCCACTCCTCACGCACCCACCATGCTGTGATGCTAGTCCCTGCTGATGAGAGAGTCTGAAAGTGGTAATGACAGAACACACATATATACACCTATTTCTCAGGGCATAGTATACCTACCATATATACCTACACATGATTCAGACAGGAAGATACGTAGATTGCTAATCTGAGGCAGACAACCAACTTGAAATATGAAAGGGCATGTTGCCCAGACAATAGCTACTGGGCATAGACATGAAGGCCAAGGTTGCAGGGGGTTGATAATATCTCTAGAATACAAGAATATCCCTGGGGAAGGAAACTGGAGTTGCCGGAAGAGCCAAGGCAGAAAGCTGAGAAGAGGACACATGTGCAAAGCCGGCTGCCACAGCAATGGGTATCGCGCAGACAAAAGAGAGGAAGGCATGAGGCATGTTTGAACCACTTGGCATGGTTCAGCCACCCTGGACATCTTTTGGTTCCTCAGTGTTGCTGAGCCCCTTCCACAATTTTGGTTTTCACAACGTCTGTTCCTTGTGTTTGGAATGCTCCCTCTGCATGTTAGATGTATCGATTCCCATTCCTATCCCGATTACTCATTAAGAATATATCTTCTGACCTCCCAATATAAGTATTTACTGCCTGTACGTAATCATTTTATCACTCAGCATAGCACTCATCAATTTTCATTTGCAGATTTAACTTTGCTTATTGTCTCTACCCTTAATTGAATGTTTCATATAAAAACAGTATCTTTATTATCTTCTTCTCCACTGTATCCCATATAAAAACATATCTTAAAGCAGTGTCTGCTATAGAATATTCTCTCAGTGAATGTTTTATGAATTGCATGCATAGATGGTTGTTCTTCTAAGACATAAGCAGACACATCTGAGAGAAAAGGGTGATGCCTTACAAACAGTTGAACTTGGAGATTGCAAAGAGATTGATGAATCTTTCTGCTACCTGGTTAACATTCAGGCAATGAGTAGCAACTTAGAGATCTGAGTGGAGTTAGAAATCTTGTGAAAATACACAGGTCTTTCCCCCTTCTTGTATTCATGAATTGCCCATTATGAAAAGTCTGAACAATCGTCAAGTTAACATCAGGAGCCAGGGAGAAAGCAGAGAGAAAACTCTGGACCCCTGTGCAGAGCAGGAGTGTCCAACGTGCAGCCTGCTGGCCCCATGCAGCCCAGAATAACTATGAATGAGGCCTAACATAACATTGTAAATGTATTAAAAACATTACTTGGTTTTATTACTAAGTTTTATAATGTTTTATTACTTAGATATGTGCATTTTCTATATTAGCAATCACAAGTTTGGGACCTGCTTGACAATTTTAAACGATTATCAAAAGGGCCGCTGTATAATTAGGGTTATTATGTGAGGCTTTTTTTGCTTATCTGTGGTGGTGGATATCAACAAAAATGATGCACAGACCTTTTTTTTGCTGATCAGTTTTTGTTAGTGTTTATGTATTTAATGTGTAGCTCAATTCCTCTTCCAATGTGGCCCAGGGACACCAAAAGTTAGGACACTGTGCTGCAAAGTCCCCTTTTCTTCCACAAATAATACATGACTATTTTGAAGTGCATGTCAGTTCTCTCCTCATGCCCTGGTATGTAGGGTCAGTGGATTAAAAATTGGACCCAGAGAAGCTCAAGAAAAGACTAAAGGTCAATTTTGGACTATCCTATGGCTGATTTATTTATTCAGAGTAAATAAATGTGAAATTATTGGAATATGCCTGAATTCTTTAAGTCTCTCTTTAATAAGAGCAGGGTGTAGTAATCGTCAAGCCCTCTTGGCAAGAAGAGGATTGGGTGAAAAAATTCAGGCACAGGAATTAATATGAATTGTTTGAACCCAGTTCCATTTAATTAACTTGAGGTTTAGGGATTCTAGCAGATGTTATGCATCATGTAAACGAGTCAATTCTCCCCACTGTACATTGATATCAGTTTTGTAGGTCAGAAAGTTAGATACACTCTCACTTCTGTCCTTTTTTCCTGTGATGTCAAGAACAAGTGTCAGGAATATTGTGCCAAGAACAAGCTTTTCCCTGAGGAATTAGGAGTAATTGAAATAGTAAGTAAAATCATTCGCACTTGATTAATTATTGTCAGATAGTTTTCTAGATGTTGTTGAGTACAACCTTTAAGAAATCTATATGTATTCATTTAAAATACCGGACATATTTAAGATCTGATTTTATGTAGTTTATTGATTCATTATCTGTAGGTATGTGTCCATTTTAATTCAAACAGGACATTATTGTTGTTTTCACTTCTTATATAAGAAACAAAAAAAGACTTCCAAGATGCTCTCACTAGAGATCTAACTCTATTTGGGAACATGAGAGCAGCTTTATTTTTGCAATGGATGTCTTGCTTTAATGTTGGGGTTGGGAGTCTAACTTCAGAGCCTGACATAATGCTGCAGGAAACAATTATCTGCAAGTTGTTAAGAATACAGAAAAAGAATGTAAAATGGGAGCAGGTTAGATTGAGTCCAGTGTTCAAGCGGGACCGAGTGACTGAGGACGCTGATCCCCCAGGATTCAGGAAAATTATTTATTTACCTAACTCACTGCAGCAACTCTTTACTAATCTATATAACCCCTGACCCGTGACCATGACCTCAGCTTCCCAGAAACCTTGCATTTGGCTTCCTCCTGGTCCGACTGCAGTCCCCAGGCATCCGACCCACGAGAGCCTGATGACATCTCATTTTTTATTTCAAAAAGTTGTGAGAGTGTCTCCTGTTTTAGGGGCAGGATGGTAACACAGATCAGACGCAGCTGCTAACAGGTCTGGGTTGAATTATACCAGGTTGAACGCTGACAGATTTGGAAACTCCATTGTTAAGTCACTTTCTTCAAAGAGCGTAATGAGTCTAATGAAAGGTTTGTTTCACCTGAATAGATTTTAAATTTAAAACAGTCAGTAAAATTTACAAAATGGCCCATCACAGCCAATAGAACGCCATTTCCTCTTATTATTTGTGGAGATATGGCATATACATGTATGTTATATATATACACACACATATATATGTATACTATATATATAGTAAATAAATTATTACAGTACCAAAAATTAATGTCTAATCGATCAACATTTCAAAATATTATTAAGACTAATAAAAAACAACTCAAATCAGTACTGCACACATAAATGTATAAACCTCATGCACATCTATGAAGAAAAGGTAGGAAGAAGAAGCTAACACGGAAACTGCTACTTTTCTAATTTCACAGAAACCGGCTGGCATCGAACACGGGGCTTGGCCAGGGCCACATGTGTCCCTGCTGCAGCCGATACTATTGCCATAGTCACTGACTTCACCGTGTACCAAAAAACAAGTTTGCATTAGAAACCTGTTCTTTATACCTTGGGAAATGAGCACAAGACAAAAACTAAAATCTGTAGAATCCTGACCACGTATGTATATATTGGGTTGTTGTTGGTTTGCATACTCAATGATAATGACCAAAGAAGAGAATAACAGGAGAGATGTTCACTTACCTATGTTGAAGAGCTATTTAGGTTATACTGCTGATGTTCTTGATGTTTCCTTATTTTCAAATAGCGTTCTATTATGTGCCATGGTTTAACAAATTTTATCAATTTTGCTACTATAGGTAAAGTGCTCCTAATTTATTTCCATTAACCTAACTCTTATTTGATTCATTTTTATTCTTTTTGTTTCTTCTGTCCTATTTATCTCTACTACTGTTTCCATTTCATAAAGGTTGACTATTTACTCACAGTGTTAGCCACCAGAAAACTTTGTTTGCCAGTGGAAATATCAGAAAAGCATTTCTCTATATTCTCCCTTCTCTATGCTCAACTTCTCGAAAGGAACGGAAACAATCAATTAACTATGGTTCTTTGTTTCCTACCCTTCTCTGACATCAATAAACAGTTGGCCTTTCATACTCAATTGCTATCTATAAAAGCTTACTGACAACTTTACTTCCTAAAATTCTTAATTCTCACGTATACAAATCTGCTTATAATGAACAATTTGGTAACAATAACACACTAATTTGAGACCCCAGTGCTTGGAATTTATTATACTTCAAGCGTATATAATTCATGGTCCAGCACAAATAATGCCCCTTTTATTATGAAATCATAAGTATATAATTCAGTGACATAATATCATGCCCAAGCACAGCGCTGTGACATTTTAGGTGACATGTTCAAATTAAAATGATAAATTGGTATACCCGTATGATTCCCTGCCAACCACATTCAAGCAGGGGTTACTTCGGCCAGATCCCATATTTCAAGGTAGCAGCTAATTTACTCTGTCCCTCTGTCCTCTCTCTCTCTTTTTTCTTTTTCTGTCTTCTTCCCTCCCCCCTTTCTTTTATCATCTTTCTTTCCATATTTCTTTTCACTTGAGTTCCTCCCTACCCCCCTTAGCACTTTCCTTCCTCACTTCCATTCTGTTTCTTTTTTTCTTGTTTCTTTTGTCTTTCGTATAAGTATCTTTTACGAAAGACAAAAGAAATCTCCAGATACTTACTGGAGACCTGGCTGCAATGCAGGCGTGTGCCCTGACAGAGAGACCCTTTGGTTCCAAGGCCAGCACTCACTCCACAGAGCCACACCAGCCAGGGCTGACACATGTATTAAAAAAAATAAGTAGAAACAACTTCAATATAAGCCAAATCATGTAACAGCAGAAAAAATCATCAAAATGTATATTATAAATATATGCATGGCCTTAGGCAAAGGATTGAGCTAAAGTGAACATATATAAATTCACAGTAGGTAAAAAGAAATTATTTATAAGTTACAGAGCTCAAGATACAATATCTGATACAAAATTTTCAGAAAATTTTAACACAGATTGGAGATTCCATAAGAAATATTCCATTATTTGAACAGATAACAAGCTAAATTGTCCACACTAAAGAAAAGAGAATGGATAAAAGAAAAAAAAGATTATAAAACAAAAATAAATAACTAAACAGATTAATGACCAGAAAGGAAAATGTCAAGAGGTACAACATATGTGTAACTGGAGTCAAAAAAGAGAGAAGAGAGGGAAATAGTGTGTGGGAACATAATTTTTGTTCATATGAATATTTATGTGTTCATATGAATTATTAGGTGCTTACAAACTTAGCAAAAACAATAACTTATCAACACATAGATTCAAGTAAGTCAGAAAAACTGAAGCAAATTTACGTAAGTAATGCTATTATTGTCAAAACAAATGAAAGTAAAATATAAAGAGTAAAATTCTAGACACAATTAGGATAAAAATAATGAAATACTTAGAAAGATAAAATACCATAATTATAATTATGACTTATAAGTAGAAACAGCAGAGGTCAAAGGAATGTGAAGTGACATTTTCAAAAATGCCAAAATTACATAATGACATCATTGTCACTACTTTAAAAAGTAATATTTATAAAGAGAAATTACATTTCAAGAATTGGTAAAATAAAACTTTTTAAAAATAAGCCAGTGCCGAAAAATCATGTAACCAGTAGAACTACCCTATAAAAAAAACACTAAAGAAACATCTTTAGATGGAAGGGAGATGATACCAGATAGAAATCAAGTTCACAGGATGGATTAAGGGGAAACAGATATGCACATATCATACTAAGTAACCACACTGTGATGTGGAGAAAATACTGTGAATAAGAAAACGACAACACTGCTCTGGAGATTGAAATATATGATAACGATTGCAAAAAGACAGTAAGTGGTAGACAAAAGGTGTTTAGGTTATTGTAGGTTTCTCAAATTTCATAAGTAATATAATAATAACCCTACTGTGATAATTAAAATATATGTATGATAACCCATGGAATAGTCACTATTTTTAAAAAATCACTGAGTTCTAGTAGAAAACAAAAAACAGGCACAATTGCATGTGAAAATTTTATCACATGTGGACAGTAATATTATTCGGAAATAATCCTTTTATTAAAGTACTTTTTCATTGGCTTAATTCACAATCTCTCAAATTGCTTTTGAACAAATGTTTGACTATAGAGAAATACTCTTCTCATCCAAAGAAATGTCACACATCAATCAGTAGGTGAAGAGGTTGTAAGAGATATACTAAATAGCCCCGGCTGGTGTAGCTCAGTGGATTGAGCGCAGGCCTGTGAACCACAGGATTGGGGTTCGATTCCCAGTCAGGGCACATGCCTGGGTTGCAGAGCAGTTCCTAGCAGGGGATGTATGAGAAGCAACCATACATTGATATTTCTCTCCTTCCCTTCCCTTCTAAGGATAAATAAAATCTTAAAAAAAGAAATTCATCCTTAAAAGATAAATAAATAAGTAAAGCATACTAATTGTATGACAATCCTGAGTTCTGTGATGTAGATAAAGATTGATTTTGCTAAAACACACACACACACACAAAAAATAAAAATACATAAAACAGGTCATGGGTTTGGAAAACAGATATTGGAGCTGTGGGAGCAAAGAGAAAAAAAAGTTAAAATACAGTCTCTTCAGTTTGAAAAGTAAAAATAATCTAAACAAATAAGCAATTCTTCTTCTTTTTAATTAACAGCACAGAGGTCTTCTCCTTCTTTACCTACCCTGCCAGAATTCACAGGGCACAGGTGCTAGTAGCTCAGGCTCCTCCACCTTGGCTCTCATAAATGTGCTTCTTTGGCTGGAGCAGGGTGAGCTCAAGTCACTTCCCTTTTTTCTTAGTATTTTCATTTACACTAGTCAAGATGCTATCTAAATTTTAGATATTTGAAATTTAAAAGTGCTTACTCTTTAAATGTGCACGTTAATTCTCCTCCAAGAATCTTTCCCTTAACTTGTTTGTGCACAACACTGCCCCTCACGCTGGGTGACATTGCAGACTCTCTCAGTTTGGCCCCGGGAACATCTGTGGGGCGTTCCTTTGTGAAGAGCGCCCATTCCCTTGGTGTGGATGATATCACCTTCCCTGTCGATTCCCATGCACGGGGCCAGTGGAGCAACCCTGTTTTCTAAAAGGCTTAGAGAGCATACAGCAGTATCCTCTCCTCTTTCTGTGTGTTAGTCATTTTGGCAGATTACTGGAAGATGGTTGTTTCTCCCGCGAGGCCAGGTGATTCTTATTTTCATGTAACCCAGTTACTCCGTATTTGTATTTTCCTCTGTGAACTGGGAACAAGCCTGTACTGGGTTCCTATTTATTTAGTTTCTGCAGTGTAGACGTTTGTCTACAAGATGATCTGAACTAATTATCGTGTGTTAATTAAAACTCAAGTGATGAAATAGAATTTTCACTTGGATGAGCAATTTTGAAAGAGAAATCCCGAGTGGAAACCTGTGACTCTAAATGCTTGTTATACTTAACAATTTTCTAAACTAGATGCTCTACACTTCCGAAATTTTGAGGCAATCACAAAAACAGTCAAGAAGCTCACATTCATGTGTGTGTGTGTGTGTGTGTGTGTGTGTATAATATTTTATTTATTTTTTAGAGAGAAGGGAAGGAGGGGAGAAAGAGGGAGAGAAACATCAATGAGTGGTTGCCTCTCATGCATCCCCTACTGGGGACCTGGCCTGCAGCCCAGGCATGTGCCCTGACTGGGAATCGAACTAGTGGCCCTTTTGTTCCAAAGCCTGTGCTCAGTCCACTGACCTACACCAGCCAGGCACATTCACATATATTTTTAAGAGTGTATAGTGTACTATATGAATATAAGAACAAAATAATGAGAAATAAACTGACAAACAAAATAGAAATAGATGTATGGATATACTCAGTAGACTGAGAGCTATTGAGGGTGGGGGGAATGGATGAAAAAAGTCAAGCAATTACCCAAAGAACATAGATTCATGACCGACAGACACAGGCATCAGTGTCCCCAAAGGGAAGGTGGGCAGTGAGGGTGGAGGAACATGAGCAAAGGCCAGGGGTGGGGGGATAGAGACATCTGTGATATTGTCAACAATAAAAATAAAGTAAAAAAAAAAAAGAATGTTTACAAAGAAGTCAAGTACAATCCAAATAAAATTTTTAACTAAATTTTTTTTTGAAAAAGGGAGAAATAATGATTTAACTTTATAATTAAGTAAAAGTGTTTCAANATGAAAAAAGTCAAGCAATTACCCAAAGAACATAGATTCATGACCGACAGACACAGGCATCAGTGTCCCCAAAGGGAAGGTGGGCAGTGAGGGTGGAGGAACATGAGCAAAGGCCGGGGGTGGGGGGATAGAGACATCTGTGATATTGTCAACAATAAAAATAAAGTAAAAAAAAAAGAATGTTTACAAAGAAGTCAAGTACAATCCAAATAAAATTTTTAACTAAATTTTTTTTGAAAAAGGGAGAAATAATGATTTAACTTTATAATTAAGTAAAAGTGTTTCAAGCTTGAAGTTTTGAAGTAGTTTACTCAAGTCCCTACTCTCTGGGAATCTGTAAACAAAATCATAGAGATAAGAAACTAGATCTACAAGGTCCTTCTGCAAGGTTACGAGGATATTTATATACACTCATAGATTTGAGAGATTTATTTTTTTAACAAACATGAACCACTTGCTATTTAATTTCATGTGCTAGCAGAGTGTAACTCCCCACTTTTAATAAAATAACTTATAAAGAGGTTCAGAAGTTGTGCAGACATCAAATGACTCTTAAAACACAGTATTTTTACGAGCTGAGTGTAAATGGATCAAAACCATGTGGCAATCATTCCCTTTAAATGAAAGGCACATGGTGAAAACACAAAAGAAGAAAGTCGTGGGAAGAACTTATGGCAACGTAGCCTCTGGATTTCCTAAGTTAACATTGTCTTTCCCTGGTACTGGAAAATTATGGATTGACATGAGGGATGGCTGCTGTCCTTCCCAAGTTTAAGATCAGCTTGCTTAAGACAGGCCAAGTAATGGATGTCTTTTTTAAAAGTATTTCCATTTGATCAAAGCATTTTTCTTTATAGATCGTGCCTCTGTAAAACAAGTGTTTCCAGCTTTTGTCTTTCTCTATAGTGGAGCTATAATCCAGACATGAAAAGAAATGCATGGTGTGAGCATGATTTGGAGGAAGAAATTTAGAGTAGGAAATACCATCGATATTACAAGATACAAAATTTAGAAGAAAATGCTATTTTAAATTACTTCCTGTAGTAAAAAAAAAAATTCCACTTTGTATGCCCCTACATGTACCTCCTCATTTATATCGCTCTAAAATGAATGTTTTTGAAAATGTTATTGTACAATCAAAATGTGCATACATTTTAGACTATTCTCATGAAGTTCTACCCCAAAGTACATAGTAACCGCTGATGCATTGATGCATACTGTGTTCAACATATGAGTGATGAAACAAAAATGATTAGTGATTAATAGTTTATAATCTCCATCAACATTATTCTCTTGAAAGATGATTGAAAATGAAGTGTTTTTTAAGCCTGCCCTGAAAGTGATCGCTCAGAACAAAAATACTCAAAAGGACAAAGTAATACTTTATTCCCAACCCCAGCTTTAATGTCCAAACCACACTTTGAATTCAAAGTGGTGATCCATAATGTACAAGTGGAATTCTCCAAACAAATGTTCGGAGTGGCAGAAAAAAAAAAAAGATGAGCGCGGGGAATGTCGAATGTAGAATCACTCATGTATAAATTACACTGGGAATAAAGGCAGGTGCACATTACAGTAAAAGTTTACCATTAATAAATGGGAACATAAATCTGCACCGTGGCCCCAGAGCAGTGGGGCATGACTAGCAAACTAAAAGAGTAAAAATGATATATAGAGCCTATGAGGCAGCCTCCAGGGTCATGTTGACTGGTTTCCACAATGAACTCCACCACCTCTTAGAATATGGCATTATACGAATTACTCATCTGCATCAGTTTCGTCATCTCTAAAATGGGGATGATATTAGTAGCTCTGTCATAGAGCTGAGATGAGACCTAAATGGCTAAGTACTTATGTAGCATTCTGAACAATGTCAAGCTCATGGAAATAGCTCAAGAAATTTTCATTATAAGGAAAAAGTAAATTCAAAAGGTGAGGTGTTGGCATCTAGCAAAAATATACATTCTTTTATAATCATGGGTAACTCTTCATTTTATTTTTTTTATTAAGCTTCAATTTTTTTTTATTAAGCTTCAACCACAACTTTCACTTCTTTTTGAAAAAAGAAGCAAGAGGAACCTACGTAATTAGCAATGCCAGCTAAGGAGAGGCAGGCAGAGTTGGGTAGTAAATTCATTATATAAGATAACAATGAACATATACAATAATTTTTATGTATTCCCATACTACTTTTTTCTTAGCCATCTCCTATATAACACAAGGGGATCTAATTGTCCATTCAGTTTGGTGTTTTCTTGAATACTTTCCCACTAAATTTCTGGGTTTTGAGTTAGTGAACCAATTGCTCTGAATAGATATAACTTGACCTGATTAATGTACTTGGAATTCTGAATATAATGAATGACTATAAGGGATTTTGTGTTCCTTCTCATCCTTATTATGACAATTGATTCATATAATAAAATTCATTGATCATCTGTCTCACAACAATATCAAACAAATCAGCATTACTTGCATAAACACCATGGATGAGAGATTGAACAATTGCTATAAAAAGATATAGAATTTTGCATTTAATCACTGCCAAGAATGTATATTCCTGTGGGGAAGATAAAATAAACCACATACATATGAAATAACCATAAACATTTAGATAAGAGCTTGTCAGCAATAAATCATCTCAAACCTATACACAGTTTATAAAAAATGGTTAAATAGTGGGCAAAAAGGAGAAAACATTACATGTTTTGAAGTTTTTTAATATCATTTTGACAGAGCAGTTGGGTCTTAGTTTGGCCTAAGAAGTAAGATTAGATCTGATTGGACAGTAAGAAGAAAAGGAGATGTTCTTAATGATAATTTAACATAAATATGATTGTTCGTAATGTATTTCTCAGAGGAAGGTTTTGCCAAAAGTCATATTATTTCATAAAAAATTACATATATCTTTGAAATTAGCACTGTACCCACTCCTCATCAAAACAAGAATATTTCGTAATGTCTTTAATTAATCTACAATTGCCATCACATTAAAGTCAGCTACCTGTTTGGAGAACAATAACAAAGAGATAGACGCTTGTTTTTCTGCAAAATGTCAAAAAGTTAACATAAAATAGATTTTAATATGTTCATTATTTAAACCCATCATAGCCAAATCTCCTGACAAATACTAGTGTTCATTACCTCCTCAATCTGGAGATTTTCATGTGTCAATAATGAAGTTTTCTTGATGCACAAACAAGAAAAATTAGTGAGTTGTGCTCATATCATTTTTTCAACTTGCTACAGACTAGCACTGGAAAAAATATTTCTATATTAAGTTCAACCTCATGAAACATAAACTTGTTTAATCCCTTCAGAGTCTCATTTTTTGGCTTGTCAGTGAAAAAACTGGTTATTACTGCTGAATATATTTGTGTATTTTAATTGCTATTTATCTCAAAAGCTTTTAGTGTGTATAGAAACCAAAGAAAGCAATTAAAATATCAGCAGAGGCTGGCGGGGCAGAGCAGTTAGCTATTGTCAGCAGCAAACTATGGAATGCAATTAGGAATAGGAAAAGGTTTATGGTCCAGTAATCACATGACAAAGATATCAGTACCAGGATTCTCATGAACTAAGGTTGCGGAGACTTTCCGTACTCTTTTCAGTTTGTCTGGTGTGCAACGTGTATGTGTATCTTCTGTGTGTATATACCTACATATACATACATATTTTAACCATGGCAGCCCCTTAATATTTGTGGGCAGTTCATTTGAACTATTCATTCTTAATAGGAAACCTTTGAACAAATTACAGGGAAAAAATGCATAACTCCTTTACTCTCTGGGTGGCCTCTCAGGAATGCTATGTGATGTAGGAAATGGCAGTATTTGGAAATCTGTCTCCAAGATAAGAGTACCTCTTGATTTTAAACTCACATCTAGTACTTCATATATTGAATTATATTACCAGAGGTAATATTTCTGAGTACCTTGGGGAACCAAAACCATTTTGATAATTTTTAAGAGACTTATTTATTTATTTTTAGAGAGGGGAAAGGAGGGAGAAAGGAGGAGAAACATTAATATGTGGTTGCCTCTTATGTGCCCCCAATGGGAACCTGGCCTGCAACCCAGGCATGGCCCCAGACTAGGAACTGAATCAAAGACCATTTGGTTTTCAGGCCTGCACTCAGTCCACGGAGCTACACCAGCCAGGAGATTTTTAAAAAACTCTAAGTGTGTATTGGTGAAGAAAAGTGACTATTGGCATAGTTCAGCATTTCTACCTTGGTATGTGCCGAGACAAGAGAAATTTTACCCCAACAGTGCAAACGTCAATACAATTATTCCAAGATAAAAGCTGAACATATTCAAGAGTATAGAGCACTTTGGGTACCTCATAAGCTTTTATGATGTTTAAGTTTGCACTTATTCCAGACCAATTCAAGCAAATAGCAATAGTTTTTAGTTTCAAATTAGTAACTAGTTCCAGAAAACTCTTTCTTAAAACTTTCACTAGTATATAACATAGGGACGTGGATATGACCCATAAAAAGAGATTATGTATACACCAATCCAGTGATCTTCGTTCCAGCCTTCAAATTGCCTATAAAATGAATACTAGGTTATTGGACCACGAGGACCAGTAACAATGACTACTAATAATGAAAGGACACAGTCGGGTAGCTGAGTGGGGACACAGAAATACCAAAACAAAATTTATACTCTATAATCATCAACATCATTAAAGAAAATAAAATTATCTTTATTATATTTTCTATTATGTTTTATTAACTGATATTCTTTTAAAAGCTATGCTCCTCCCCATTACACTTTCTTAATTTGATTGTGTTTAATTTGTATTTTTATTTGCTTTATTTATGAAATTGAACTTTTCTCTTCACATGTAATTTTATTTTATGTAAATGTTACTCTTTTAACTTTATTACAAACATTGTGTTAAAACATTCTGTATTTTTTCTGAGAAAAAAATCATGACCTTGTTAAAGATTTAATTTCATTTGAACATACTTACTTTTTAAAAATGTAATATATTATGTATGTATATATGCATGTATGTTAGTATGCATTTATTTATTTTACCTGGAGCTAGTGGATACCATGTCATGTATCAGCTCTGAACCATGTATGGTTGCTTACAAAACACTATATTTTAGAATGAACGACTACATATCATTCAGTTAGTTTTCCATAAATCTATTTATCTTAGCTAAAGTTTAATACTTATTGATCAGACACAAGTTCAAGATTTAATAGCACTTGACAAGGAACTGGAGGGCAGCTAAGTATGTTGCTAGCTTAGTAAATCCACATAAAAAAATAGAAGTTTTACTCAGCAATATCTTTAAAAGCCAAAAAGTTTATCAAGAAAATGTATCTAGAGGTCACTGACTCTCTCTTAAAGTGGACTGTGATAATAGTATAGACAGAACTGAGTCTAAGCTTGTAAAGTGATTTTGGATCCACTATAACATACACACAGAGAAAAGATTAAAACCCCAGAGATATATACTAGAGTCTGATGAAGTAAACATATACCTTGAAATATTTTTAATTCAAATGTAATTCAACTCCTCTCATTCATTAAAAGAAAAACCTCAAATAATAGGAACAACTAGGTAAAGCACAAATAAAATGTTTAGCCTTGACCAATCTAACTTGCTGGTATGCAAATTCAAAACTAAATGGTTTGCAAAATGTACCATCACATAACTCAATAAATAAGTGATTTAAATGATGGGAAAAATCTTTAACCGGAGGCTTATATGAGGATGTTTACAATGAGATATTTCTTTTTGATCTGGAATTGTTCTGACATTGGAATGCTAGGTAAGTGCCCCTCTTGCAAATGTTTCAACTGCCAAATCTTTCCAGGGCTGGTGTTTATTTTAAGTTTTTGCTCCAGGCTTAAAGTCTGCAAAACACATGTTACCCAGGCATATTGTGTTATTTGACCCAGACATCTTTTTCTTCAGCAATTTAATTAGTCATGAAGAAAACTGCAAGCACTCAAACCAAATCTTCGTAAAATAAAACTGAATCTGAATTGAAATAGAAAATGCAATCAAGTCCATTTCAATTCAACTCCGAACAAAAGGTAATAAATGGTCATTACAGTTTTGCAACTCTAGCCACCCTGACCGAATACCCGGTTATTGGGTGAACCATATTTCATAGTCTGAGGCCTGTTGAGGAACCTGTTTACTTGCATAACAGGCTTTCCCTGCACAGTATGTCTCAACCCAGAACTGCTTAACTCTTTAAACGTTAGTTAGTAATGATGGGGTTTTCAGACATTAGTGTCAGGATTACTGTCAGATGTTTTTGGAATGAAAGCATGCTACATCTACCACTGCTGTTAAAACTTTGTACTCCATCTAAGTGATTAGTTTCTACTATCTGAATCTTCATGTTCCGCTATCCTGATTGTTTTGCATGGGATTATTCACCTACCTTATCTGTTTTCGTTTTGTCTCTCCTTTGAAAACTTGTAAATTGAGAAGTTAATAGCCCCTCCCATGCATACGACTCTTATATTCATTTGTTAACTGCCTTCTTACATATTCTCATATTTTCCTATGAACCACATTTCTAAATGGTTGAAATTTTCTCTGATAAAATATGCATCTAATGTCTTAGCAGATAAATGGATTATATTTTTCACTTTTCAAAGAGTAGACAGACATATACAAAGACAGGAAAAGATTGAAGTGCAATAGCCCACTTCGGGCTTTGCTGTTCCGCACATTTGTCATAAAAAGGCATTCTACCGTTTAATTCGATAGGGACATTGCACGCATGCGCGCACACCCCTATTTAGTTATGACCATTAGTTCTGTGGAGATGTTTATGACAGATGATTGCACATTTTTATATTATGTTGTATTTACAAATTTAGACAAGTTTATTCTCTGAGGTAATAAACTTATTTGTATATTATTTAAACAATTTTGATTTTGGCTGGAAGAGCAAGTTAGACAGGACATTAAGAATTTTTTTAATCTTTTATTTAATTTTTGTTCAAGTAAGAATTGTTAATAAAATAAATCCTTAATGCAGGCATGTGTTGAGATTTTTAAATAAAATCCTACAAATGCTTAGTAATTTGAAATAGCATTTCCTGCCCTGGCTGGCGTAGCTCAGTGGATTGAGCAAGGGCCTGCGAACCAGACCATCTCGGCTCGATTCCCAGTCAGGGCACATGCCTGGGTTGCAAACCGGTTCCTTGCAGGCTAACTACCAGCAGGGGATGCACAAAAAGGCAACCATACATTGATGTTTCTCTCCCTCTCTCCTTCCCCTCTAAAAATAAATAAATAAATAAAATCTTTTAAAAAAAACAAAACAAACAAACAAAAAAGAAATAGCATTTCCTTTTTAAATTACTTTATTGTTGTTCAATTATAGTTGTCTGCATTGTTTCCCCACCATTCCCCCTACCCCAGCCAAACCCACCTCCCTCACTTCCTGAAATAGCATTTCTTTTTTTAAAGATCTTATTCATTTATCTTTATCTTTAGAAGGGAAGGGAAGGAGAGAGGGAGAGAAATATCAATGCATGGTTGCCTCTCGTGAGTCCCCTGCTGGGAACTGGCCTGCAACCCAGGCATGTGCTCTGACTGGGAATCGAACCACAATCCTTTGGTTCGCAGGCCGGCGCTAAATCCACTGAGCTACACCAGCCAGGGCTGAAATAGCATTTCTTAAATACCTTACTTTTCATGTCAAATATGCAAATTCTGGCAAATACTGAGGGTACATAGTCAAAATCTTTAAGCTTCTGTGGGAGCACATAATATTCTATAACATAATTCACAATTAAGGATAAATGTAAGCAAAAGTATGTAATAAACTTTCATTATACAGAATATTTTACAAATAAGAATGAGTTAATGAAAACATATTAAATTGCTAATTTTTCTTCATAAACATTTTTTCTTAAAAATTTGCCTCTATAGTTCTCTTTTTATCTGTGCGTATATATATATATATATATATATATATATTAGCCATTATATATATATATATATTAGCCATTATTTGACTCCTCTTGCCCTCACCTAGAAAAGAATATAAATATTATTTACTTAAATTTTTCATTTAAAAATCTCTGGCTGAGTGACTCAGTTGGTTGAAGCATAGCCCCACACACCAAAACGTTGTGGGTTCAATTCCCAGTCAAGGCACACACCTAAGTCGTGTGTTTGATCCTTGGTTGGGGCCCGCATGGGAGGTAACTGATCAATATCTTGCGGGAGGCAATCAATCAGTGTTTCTCTTTCACACCTCTCTCCCTCCCTCCCTCTCTCGAAAGTCAATAAACATATCCTCAGGTGAGGATTTTTAAAAAAAGGCATTCAGCTAAAAATATATAACTGCTGACAACTCATGCCCACATACTCCTCTAGGTGTTAGTGTACCAAAGCAAGTATGGAAATGCTGCTTAATGAAATCAGATACATTTACCCTTTGAAGAAAAGGTTAATCCAGGGTAAGATTCGGGGTGGGGGGGGGTCTGAGAAATGGTCACGTCTTCGTGAAATACACAAACTCTACAAACTGTCCATTTACTGATAACTGATGGAAATTCACTAGGAGATAAAATCTTGGTGGATATGACAAGTAGATTTCAATTCATACTGGGGTAAGAATTATGAAAAATGGAGCTATTTCCTTGGAGCAAGTTTAACTCTGAAGAAAAAATATAACACAGCGTAGTGTGGCTGCATGGTTCCACGGAAAAAGGACGAAAGGACAAAGTAAGTCCCTTAGAAAAACAAAAGCAAACTTAAAATCTGCTTCTATTAATTATGATTTAATATTTGGATACATTTTAGATATAAAAGACATGTATATGAATTTTTTTCCTTCCTGGTTTGACAACTGTTAGGATTTCCAAAACACTGATAAAAGCAATATATTATTGGTAATTAATTCCAAATAATGTCAAAGAATTTTGCTCTTAAAGATTTTTTCTCTTTCAATATTAATTGCACATAGCTAATTTGTAATAAATAAACATTTTATGATAAATTAGCCTTTTATAATTTGCCCATATTTTTCCCATTTGCTTCTATAACTAATTTTGTAGAAAAATATTTTACAAGGTTTAATTTTTATTTTATAAAGACATATATTTCCTTATATTTAACAATGCCTATGGCTATTTACACCTTCTAACAATTAAATGCCCCTAAGCTATTAATTATAGAATTGCTAAATCATAATTTTGCCCTTGAAAACAAGGAAGGAAAACACGAGGATATTTTTAGAACCTTTTATTTCTTTGTGTTGGTAAGCATGATATATTATTGAAAACTTCCTTTGATCTTATGCATTTTTTATTAGACTCTTACATTTAAAACAAATCTCCCAGATCTCAATCTGCCGAAACTATATTTTATATCTCAGTTACATAGCAACTGGAAATTTTATCTAAAACATCACAAAACATCATGTATATTTATATGCCCAATGTAAGCACCGATGCAGCCAGTTTTATAAATGGCTTAATCACTGTCATATTTTTAATATCAAAATTTGACACAGCATGCTTAATAGAAAATGTTTATTAATTACAATACATACTCTATCAATAATTTCAATGATTTTTCTTTTTTTTACCATTTGACAACTACTCATGATAAAATTCTGAGCAAACCAGAAGAGCAAGGGACTTCTTCCATTTTAGAAGTGACCGTTTAGAAAATTGAGATGCTCATACAAGCATTTATGAAAAATCTATGGCTACCATAATACTTATTAACCCCTAAAATTGGAAAAATGTGAATTTTTAAAAATACTAGAGCACGTTAAAATGTAACGTGTGAAAAATGCTAGAGCTCAACTTTTTATTTAGGTTGATTCAATATACAAACACAAGTAGAAAAATAAAATATTTTATCTTTATGGTTAGGTGTTTGTGATTTTAGAGCCAAATAAAAAGAACCAGAGAAGTAAACTTAGCTAGGCTAATATTATGTTTACTTAACATTTTATGATAATATTTTGAAAGGTCAAATACATATGGCAGCGAGAGGAGATTTACCAGGTTTGACTTTAATTTCTTAAGATTTGATTTCCAGGAGCCAAAGTACATAGAACATCTAAAAGAGCATCTCAATTTTCAGGTGACCCACCTTGGTGGTAGAGTTTCAAAGATCCTGTGGGAAGAATTGGGCAGTTTCTTTACCGTGGTTGTCCATTAGAATCACCTGGAAGCTTTTAACGTCTATGAGAATCTGGCCCTAACTGAAATCAATTAATATAGAATATCGGGGTGTGGGGCCAGGGCAAAGGTAGTTTAAAAGCTCCCTGCATGATTCTAATTTTCAATTAAAGTTAAAATATTAACTAATGCTGGATTGTAACCTTTTACTTTAACCTATGAACTTTTGACAGACTCAGAACTGACAATATTAGAACAAAGATTCTAACAACTGATATTTCAGACCAAACCTTAAGAAACTTTTAAAGCCAAAGCATCCTTAATGCCCTCCAGGGAAAAAGTGAAGATGAAAAGAGCAAAGATACATTGCATCTGGGTTGCATAAGTTCTCTCTAGCAATGCCCCACGCAGCTGGCTGCCATGTTCAAAATGGCAAAAGAGCAGAAGGCAATTTGAGCTAGAGGAAGCTTACAGTTGAGTGAGTCTTAATCACATTTTCCTGTTGTCCTCCACTCAGACATCCCTCACTGACCTGTTAGTGTTTTACAAGCTAGCAGAGCCAAGATAAAATTGTGTCTGAAATCTTATTATGTTTACCCTAAATTTCCCTGAATGCCTGGCTAAATAGTGCCTCCTAAGACTGAAAAGGAGCCTGATATATATTACCCCTCAAAAATTAGCCTGAGTGCCGGTGAAAAGGAACACAGTTTTACTAAGGTCAGTGATACACATGTAATTTAGCAGTTTTGTGATCCAATAATGAAGAAAATGCCTGAAATATGCATATATTTTAAGAGAAAATAATTGGCCTTATTGGGACTTCGAGTGACTGGAACAGATGCCTTATAGCTTAGCCCCAAATTTTCCCCAAGACACTTATTAATAATGCTTTTCTAATATATAAGCATCAGACCTTTTTTGTCAGTAGCATTATATTTGAGATGTTTTGTATAAATTGACATTACTAATAAAATATTATTGAATTTACCATACTCTTTTTTTCTATTCTAGAAAAAAATTGACAATACACAGCTTAAAATATACTTAACATAAGGTAAGGGGCCTGATTTTCTCGTCCTTAAATATGTAACATACAGTTGAATGGCTTCGGTGTTTCTTAATCTAACACAGCAATGTTGTCAAGATGCAAGCCATGAGGGGAAAACAGCCACTGTTAAAGATTTGCTGGAGCAAAATGAAGCAGCATGTCGCAGGAATATGACTCAGATAAAGCGAATAAAGAATTCAGTGCTGAACTTAATGAAAGGGCAGTTGTGGTGTACACAGCCTCATTAGATACTAATGGCAGGAAGAAACTCCATTTGAGATAAAAATGTTACCCCATTAATGGCCATGTTTTAAAAAATCTACTTCAAAATATTGGGTCAGCAAGACTTGGAAAATAGAATGGGTTTTAATGTCAGGAAGTTCATCCAACTGTTTTCATCTTTCTACAAATGGGCTGCGGCCTTGAGATTCTTAACTATGAAATGGAGATATAATATTAATTGCTTGATAGGAATTTCGAGAGCTTTACATAGGCAATGGATGAAAATTGTGACAATATTTGGCATGTAGTAAAACTCAATAAATAGTGCCTTCTCTTCATGTTCACATTTTACGTCCCTTACTTAAATCCATTTGGTTTTTCTGCTGCTAACATCCAGTCTAAACCAGCAAACGTTATTTCACTAAACAGTTTTAAAAGACTACTAAAACCGTTCCTTATGTTCCCCAAACACATAGTCATTTTTGCCCTATAATTTATGGATAGAATGTTTATTTTTAATTGGAAATCTGATTCTTTCACTTCTCTTTTTAAGGTCTATGTAGCCACACAGAATTCACTTGAGTACCTGAGGACGTCACCACACAGTCAAGCTGCAATCAAGGAGCATCTATCACACTGTTTCCGCTTGCTCTCACTCCACTAAAAGAAGCTTAGTACCTTAGATCTAAAAATCTTATCGACAGCCTTACTGACTCAGAAACTGGTTTATAATATGTCCTGTTCATTAACCTTTGTTTTTCTTTTCTTCTCTCTTTGTAGACATGCCCCTTACTGGATACCTGATTGCTTGTTTGCATAATGTAGGCCTCACTTTGGAGACCCATTTGCATCACTCTCTCCTGAACTGAGACTTAACAATGTAACTAAACAACCTTTTTTTTTCAGGACTAAGTAATTGATTTAGTGAAATCTGGAACAATGTATCAACTGCACTTCTGGAATGTAAAACTTTATTATTTAAAAGGCAGGACTGTAGGGACCAAAGTTCTACCACCGTTAAATTGTTTTGGGGGGATACTGATTTTAAGCTGTTTATTAGGAAACAAAAGACTTGATGGGGGAAAGTTTGACCTTGTCCCTTTCCTACCCAAGACATTCAGACAGAAACAAACCTCTTTCAGGAAGGGGACCTTAGCATGATCCCCTTAGTCTACTTTGAATTAAGGATGGAAAACAGGAAGGTTTCTAGCAGGTGATGCACCTTTGTCCAGGAAAGCCCCTTCTCCAACTTAATCTGAGACACTGTAAAGTTGGTTCCTCTCTCTACCACCTGATTTTTACCTCTCATCAAACCTCTATTTGTTATGATTCTCTTTCTTATTTTTTGGCTATGCCTTTTGAAACTTCTTGTCAAATGTGTCAACTCTAGGATACAACAATCCAGAATGATGATGCTTCAGGGATTCTGTCCCATCCCTACTTTAGAAGAATCAGCCAAAGTCCTCTCTGTTCCCAGCTTGGATCCCATTTCCTTGTCCTTCCTAGATTAGGCCAAAAAGATTTCCATTCCCTATATAGTCAGGTACCATGGCACCAATCATCAGAGAGCAGTTACTGAAGACAGACAAGTCCCTCATCATGCCTAAACAATTTCAGGGACAGTGAGAAAATAGGCAGGGTAGTAAGAATCTAGGAAATTCCTTAACAAGTAGAGTGAAAGAAACTGAGGCCAGATAATTAAATAAGGCTGAGCAATTACCAGCCTGCTAATAAATTAGAAGACCTTATCTTCCCTAACCATGGACAATCTGGAACAGATGGTTTATCCCTCTCCCTCCCAACCAGAGAGTGAGTAGCTTAAATCACTCTAGTCAAGAAGAAAAATAATAGAGATCCAGTTAGTGCCATTAGCTCCAGCCAACCTCCAAATGAATAAAGTCAGGGGAATTAATAACAAAAACCCTTGAAAGGTGACAAGGGCCCAGAAACCTGGGGGAGGGGGGGCTGTTAAAGTAGGCAGTTGGTTAGATATTAACAAAAGTGGAGAGAAGAAAAAAGAGCTTTGCCATCACTTTGGGAATTATCTGACATTGATCCACCAAACAGAACAAAAACAGCCACTGGGCAGGAAGGACAGCTTTTCAGTCAGCTTCGAGGAGTCCTCCTGACTGACTTGGGGGAGGGGGCAGGGAAAGCAGTACCCATGGATTCCTTTTATTAAGAAAGCACAGGCTTAGTGGAAGCCAAAGGACAAAGCAGAACTATGAGGCACTTCCTGCAGAAGCCACCATGGCCAAGGTAAATGGGGATGGCGCTAGCCTGGGAAAAACTGGGGGAAAGAGTGAATGGCAGGAAGGCACAAGTCATGAAAAGGCCAGGGAAGATATTAGATAGAAGAAGGGAAGCTCAGGAAATCACAAGCTCAGGAAAATCCGGGAAAGAGCTGGGATAGTTAGAAAGAAAGCCTGCTCTTTCCTGAACCCAAGGAAATGTGAGGAAGCTTAAACACCTCAGGGAAGCTGCTGCCTTCTAACCTGCTCCTGTCTTCCTGTCTGAGAGTGTACTGCCACTGTTCATGTTAATAAACCCTACCGTTATCCTTTAAAACTCCTCCAAGGCGAATGTCCCTGAAATTCTTTTCCCACAGCAGCGCAGAAGAGCCTATTTCCTCCAGTAACACAGCTGAACGAAGGCAGAAGATGAATAAATGAACACTTATTGTAGTATACCAATGAGTTATTGGTAGTTTGGTATACAAAAATTAGATGCATATATACAAGGTCTGTCCAGAAGATATCCAGCCATATAATATGAAAAACAGAGATATTTATTGAAGAAGATACAAGAAACATTGTGCATAGGACAATGACACCTCAGTCCCTTCAAAGTAGGCACCTTGGGACCTCATACAAGTTCTCCCAATCTCCATCAGCTATCCATCATATTTTCCTCAATCTCCTCAAGGGTCTGAAATCTCTTCCCTTTCAAAGGTTATTTTAGTTTTGGGGAAACTAGAAGTCACAGGGCACCAAATGTGGGCTGAGTCACCTGGGTGGTTTGATGTTTCACCAAAAAACTCTGCACAAGACATGGTCCATGAGTGGGTACATTGTTGTGATGAAGCTGCCAATCACCAGTTACCCATGGATGTGGCCTTCTAAATCATCCGAATAGTTTCCATTGAGAAATGTTCAAGCTTAAAGCAAAATTTGATGCAGATTCATTGCTGTACTCTCTCAGTCATTTTGAATGTGACAACCACACAGGACATATGCTCACTCAATGGCACCTACCACTGACTAGTATAATGAATCGTCATTGTTCATGCATATGCATTCCAGTCCACTCTCCTTGACTGCCAGGCTACATTGACATTGCACAAACCATTCTTGTCATAGTAACAATGGCTGGACATTTTCTGGACAGACCTCATATGTGTATGTGTATTTGTGTGTATGTATGTAAATATACGTATCTCACCTAACGTAGGAAAAACAAAGTGTGCCAATTACAGCTAAGTATTAAAAATATATTTAATTTGATAGGAAATTCTAAGGAAGTCAAATATCCTGAGAAGATGCATTTTGTAAAAAGTATATAAACTCATTCTCATCCCACTATGCTTTTTCCCTCAGTCCAGCCTCGGAACTAAGAATGACCAAGATGGAGATGAAATGACCGAGACAGAAATTCTGGTGTAGTTACAAATCTAGGCCTGTTAGAGTTGGGATGCTGTGTGGTCTTCTTAAATCTTGGTAATCCTAGTACTGTCTTAAGTTCTTTCATTGTTACAGATTTATTCATGACATGATTTTATACAACCAAGACAGGGATATGATTTTCCATCTCCATTAAAATAGGAGTTGCATGAATCCCAAGTGACAGAGTTAGTGATTATGAAGCATCTCCTTTCACTTACAGAATTTGAGTTTAGATTGGCTTGGTAGTGACATAATAGTTCCATGTCTTCATGTATTATTATTTAATTTATTAACCCTAATCACCCACATACTACTCCCAAATGACTTTATTTTTAATGCTTACCTTTCTTGGGAGGGGTGCATGGGCTAAGTGAAGCATATAAAATTTTTCTAGTGACATACAAATATTCAATCAGCATGATGCCAATGGTCCTCAGTACTGGAGTCTTTCATAAAACACTGGACTGAGTAAATCCAAACACAAAGCTCTTCACTGCAAATCGGCAGTTTAGGAGTTATCAGGTATTATTGGTTTAAACTGTTTAAATAACTAATTCCACATTTACTTCTACTTTTCCTGCAGTAGTCTATGCGCTGATCTTGGGTGTTTAGAGATTTTTGCCAGTGTTAAAACTAAATATTTTCAAAATTAAAGATAGATTATTTCTTCAATTATAAATCTCAGAGATAATTCAATATCATTTTCATATATGTTTGTGCAATCAGTCTACACAATGAAGAAAATGAGAATGCGACTCATAAATACAAAATGAAATAGTTTTTCAGGAGATTCATGGTATAGATCATGGCTATTTTCAAAATAGTGTACAGTAAACATTTAAATTCCTCATATTGCTACACATTAACTGCAGGTAAAAATAGAAGTAATAAGCCATTAAAATGTTTCAATGAAGAAACAGGTTTCTGCTCTACTCTAGTGATAAGTAGAAATGATGAGATGGATTGCAGTGCTGACTAGTCTATGATTGTTACGATGGATCAAAAATGATCCTCAAATACCTAACAAGTTTTTACTGGAACAATGATACATTGTGTTATTAGCTCAATTCACAGAGATACATACTTTTAAAACGCATTGCATTGTTCTTTATAGTTAAATAAGGGTCAACAAAGAAATACATTAGAGTTGACTTGAATATTGATTTAATGAGCATCAATAAATAATTATCTTAAAATATGCATAAAATGTTTTTAATAAAATGCATCATGAATTCATTAAGTAAGTCTTTAGTATAAGTATGCATGAGCAAATACCTATTGTCTATAAACTGATCTTTGAAAGACAAATGAGAGATTTGCTAGGCTTTTGTTCCATCTATTAAATTGTTTCTTAAAAGTTCGAAATCTTATTTAGTCCTCCACAGTGAGCTTAAGTTTAAAAGACCTGCAAACTCATGAATAGACACTGGTTCCTCCCAGTCTAACTTATTGCGGCACACTTCACAAAACTACTGTTTAAATATAAATTCCCTGTGAAAATGGTAAAAGACAAAGCTTATCACACTAAATATAAGAATTTTCAGGAGAAGTAGAGAAATACACCATGGGTTAACAACTACCCATAAATGTGAAGCTGCAAATAAATGCATCTGGTACTTTCTGCAAATGTGACAGACTTGTGGATTGGGAAACTTCTTTGTTATTTCCTAGTTCCTGTTTCAGGTAAAGCTCCTATTGGCATGAAGGCATTGGCTTAAATTTTGATGGAACTTACAAGGCATATGTGAAATTCTTAATATTTGTTTCACAAAGCAAAGAGAATTAAAGAATACCAAGAAACAAGATGGTGTCTTTGGAAAGAAAGAGGATACGCTGGGACCTCAGAATTTTGCAAAATATAATTGTGGGCTAGCTAGATCCAATTAACTTGAAGGCTTGGGATACAAGTGAGCCCAGACTCAAGAGAACAGCATGCTCTATGGAGTCAGAGTTAAAACATCAAAGAAACACTAGGAATTAGGTAAAATATTAGGATTCACATATAAATAAGTAATTCGATAGTTTAAAATCAAATTTATTTTAAAATTATTGTTTGTGTCGCCCTGGCTGGCATAGTTCAGTGAATTGAGTGGGGCCCTACAAACCAGAGGATCACGGTTCGATTCCCAGTCAGGGCACATGCCTGGGTTGCAGGCCAGTTTCCAGCAGGGGACACACGAGAGGCAACCATACATTGATATTTCTCCCCCTCTCTCCTTCCCTTCCTCTCTAAACATAAATAAAAATAAAATCTTTAAAAAATTATTGTTTGTGATGAGTAGTCAAGTTCCAACTCCTCATAATTATTTGAAATCTTTAAGGCATTAAAATGCAAATGTATCAAAGAATGTTGAGCAGTGACAGCTGGTTAAAATGCGATTGCATTGTAGAAAGTCCCACTCAATCACTTCTCGAACGAATACATACACCCAATACCAGCAAACATACAAACAAACAAACAAACAACACAGAGAAATACTACTTTTGCATTAGAAAACCAATGCCCCTCTAAGGGTTACAGCATGCTAAGAAAAGTGAACTTCCATGGAAACCTATGTCCCTGGGGAGAATGGTAATTTCATAATACAGCCACAGGGACACCTTTGGCATCGGTCTCTTCATTTGTAGCCCACTTATATGCCAAACAATTAATATGTGTGAGATTAAATCTGTACATGAAGTAGATCAGATGTCTTTTATTAAACTAGTTTTCACTAAAATGATGGCTGCAAGCCATATACTGCCAAGAAATTATATATGTAAAACAATTTTATTTATGCTATTTCCAGAAAAAATGAGAAGGCAGAAATTGTATTTTTCCCTATTCTCAATACAAGAGTTTTGCCAAGAAAATTCCTAATGAAGACCAGAATTTGCCACCCAAAACATGCCTTTGGGAAATTATTTTAAGATGGTCATTTTTAAAAAGCTTCAGAATGAAACTTTAATCCATCCCTTTACCTTCCTGAGGAATTCAGATGGAAAACCTGCTTCAGAACAGGAGTCTTAGCATGTTCACCACATCATGTATGCATTAAATGTGGACGACAGGGAGGGTCCGAGAAAAAGTCTGTCCATTAGATTCCCCTCTCTGTTCCACTGTTTTTGGGTGGCCTGGCATGAATTTGCTTACCGCATGTTTGCTCTCTCTCACCTATCTGTGAGTTGCTTACTTTCTTTTTGAGATCCCAGACCCCGTCTTCCCCTCTTCTTTTCCTTGGTCCAAAATGACATATAACTTCCTGATATATTCTTGAGGGTCTCATATTTCTATGGAACACGTAATAAATGTATAAATATATATGCACACACAATAAATTTGGTAATTTTCCCAGTTAATCTGTTTCATGTTAATTTGATTATTAGTCCAACTCCAAGAACTTAGAAGGATGGGAGAAAATTATTTTTCCACACTCGCACAAATAATGTCAGCCATTTATATAATATTATACAGAATATCACAGGAGATCTAAAGTAAATATTAATAAATTCTGCTTCATTGTATATTTACCTTGATAATTTGAATGTGAACAAAATTGATGTATATGATCGTAGAACTGTAACAACACTTATTCAGAGCAATAAAAATAACATCTGCATTTTCTAATAATTAAGAGATCTTGCAACACAATTGTTTGTTCATAAAATTTCACTGAACTTATGCTACATGATCATAAAACGTCATTTAGTTTTCCCACTTCATATAGAAAGCACAAAATGCTCCAATCTTTGGAGACACAACTGTTTATTTGACTATGATGATGAGGGGAAGCAGAGTCTTGCACCCCAAAAGTGTATACTTTGGAAATGTTATTTTAAGCTGGTCATATTTAAAAAAATACTCACAAAGAACCTTTGACCCTCTCCTGCCTAAAGGAATTCAGATAGAAAAACCTGTTTAAAGAAGAGCTATCACCTTAGCATAATGTACCCTACGTGTTGCAGACAGAGAGGAACCTAGAAAAATCTGTTAGACTCTCCTCTGCATCCCCTTGTCTATGGGTGGCCCAGCAAGAAGTCATTTACCAAATGTTTGCTCCTCCTATGTGTCATTTTGCTCCACCTATGTCCTCTTTGAAGTCCAAACCATTACTCTCCCTCCTCGTTAGCTCAAGGTGACATATGAGCTTCAACAGCCCCCTTCTTCCACGAAGGCACCATCTCAGGAAACTCCCATTTGTATTACATTATAAATTTGGTTATTTTTCCTTGTGAATCTGTCTCATGTCAATTTGATTTTAGGTCAGCCAGAAAACCCTACCAAAGTATAATACAAATTATTTTTTCTTTCCCACAGTAAAAATAAGACATAGCATACAGGAGGTATTCAATTAGGGTACACTCTACTTTGCTCCAAAAGTTGCCTTTGCTTTCGAAAAGTAGTTGGGCATCTTGTTTTCATTTCCAGACTACAGTTTAAACCATTTGTCTGTAAACTTATCCTTTCTTCACTGTGACAATGTCATTATTACAGTAGCTCTATTTTCTTGATACATGCGCACACATACACACAGGAGAATTTTACCCGGCAAAAAACAAACAAAAAAGTTGTCATTTGCCACAACATGGATGGATCTAAACAGTGTTAGGCAAAGCAAAATAACACAGAGGAAGACAAATACCATTTGATTTCACTTATATGTGGACTTGGAAAAAATCAAAACAAATGAACCAAAAATACAAAACTCAAACAGATTCATAGAAACAAAGAGTAAAAACTGATGGTTGACATAAAGCAGGAGGTGGAGGGATGGTGATGGAGAATATAGCGAAGAGGTGACAACTTTGCACAGTGACAGATGGTCATTAGACTTCATATAGGGAGTACCCTGTAAGACATATAAATGCCAAATTACAAGGTTGTACACCTGAAATGTGTATGCTATCATATACTTACCATACATTAATAGGAAAAATCAACTTTCTACACCAGGGTTTACTCCGGAGCATAACAGTGGGGCATCTGTGCCAACTCTGTTCACTTTCCCAAACAGAACTCTGTCCTTTAAGAATAAATTATCACATGGTAGTTATTATTTGCAGTCATGAAATTAACATCTAGAGTAGATAAATCCGTGTGTGCATTTCCTGTGAAGCCCAGAGTAAAGGCAGACCAATAGAACAGACATATGCTGGGTGGGGCAAAAGTAGGTGTACAGTTGTTGATATAAAAAAATAACACAATGATTAATAAAAATATAAGAATAAACTGTGTTTCACATACCCACAACTGTAAACATACATTTGACCCAACACACAGTATATTGACTGTGTCATGGTTTGCTTTGCTCGTCAGAAATCTGTGTTTTTATTTTGGGATTTTTTCATCTATATCTTAGTTGATTGTGAGTGGGTGTGTGTGATATGCACAATGGATAAGTCTTAAATAAAGAATAACACTCATATCCAAAAATGTGTTGTTTTTCCTCTGGACATTAGCAAACTATCCCGTGTATTGGTAAATCCCACAATTTAATTTAATTAGTAAATGACAAGCAGAAGAGATGGGAGAACATTGTTGATAAGTAGGTGCCTTCTCTAGGTTGCTGCCTAATCTGTTTATAAGTAATTGGCACTCTGTCAACCTTTGTTTTATAATAAAAACTGTTAGAAACAAAAATCACATTAGTATAAAACTGTTTTATTTCTCCTGTTAGGGGAAAACAAAAAGCAAAAACCTTGATTCCCTGGGGCAACAACAAGATGAACAAATCTGCGTCCTTAATCAAGATTGAGCATAAGGACACTTTGAGTACACTTTGTAGTATCAGAGGGAGATGTTTGGAAATAAGTACTAGTACTAGTCTTTAATATGTCTTATTTAATATATCTATTTTTTTATTGTTGTTCAAGTACAGTTGTCTCCATTTTCCCCCACCATTTTCTCCAACCCACCCATCCCCACCTCCCACTCTCAATCCCACCCTCCCCTTTGGTTTTGTTCATGTGTCCTTTACAGATGTTCCTGAAAGCTTCCACCTCCCCCCTAGTTAATATGTCTATTTTTTTATTTTTAAACTTTTATTGATTTTATTGGATTGTCATTGGTTAATAAAATTATATAGGTATTAGCTATACAATTCTATAGTGCATTATCTGTATATCGTATTGTATGTTTACCAGCCAAATTCTTTTTTCTTAATGTCAATGGTTTTATATATCATAAAAGGTGTGAAGTTTTGGAGGGGTGAAGATAAGATTTCTCATCTCTACCACCTCAGCATGTGTGTTTCCCTTTGCATCTTAAACCTTCATGACACTTTGAATTTTAAGATACAGAATTAACATTCCATATTAAATTTTATTTAAAAATTAGTTACATAAATTCCTGGAATTTTTTTCCTGAAATTTTTAGAGGTTCAGTAACATTTTCCTCATGCCCTCTCTTTTGATATTTTCTCTTGTTAAAAATATGTGAAAACATTTTTCTTATGTGTTATATCTTTTCACAGATTGCTGACATGTTTAAATTCTGAAGTGTGAATAATATTAAGTGGTTAAATAAAATTAGCAATTGTAGAAAAGAAAAATAAAATCTTAGCATTTGACTAAAGAGTATATTGTGCCCTGGCTGACATGGCTCAGTGGATGAGCACCGGCTTGCAAACAGAAGTGTCGCTGGTTTGATACCCAGTCAAGGCACATGCCTGGGTTGCAGGCCAAGTCACCTGTAGGGGGTGTGCGAGAGCCGACCTCACACTGATGTTTCTGCCCTTCTCTTTCTCCTCCCTTCCCCTCTGTCTACAAATAAATAAATAAAATCTTTTTAAAAAGAGCGTGTAGTAGGTTCTCTTCTTATAATACAATGCCTAATGCTGCTCTGGGGTGTTACGTACCACAACTCATTTGTCTCATCATCTCATGGGACAGAGGCAGTAGACATGTCCATTTGAGTGTCTTGCCCAGATCTGCAGGTTGAGGAGAATGGGGGGAGAAATGGTTAGGCAGTAGCAACACAGGTGCTCCCCCGACATACAGTATTAACTATGTGGATGTGTAAATCTTCACCTTTTAAATTCAAGGGGAATCCAATTTAGCAAAATTGAAGTTGTGAGCAACATTCTAAATTAATTATCCTGTTTTTTTTAACATAGTTTTTGTCCTTCATATGAAAAGTAGGAGAGGAATCTAATTTTATTGAATGCTTTTCATTGCCCTACTAAGTTGTGACTTTAATCAGAGATAAATAAATAATAATGTTGTTTATTTATTTTTTAAATTATTTCATAAACCCTATTTTTAGTGTAGTAATAAGATCACACAATTTCCTAAATAGAAGGAAACTCTAAAGTTTTAAAATTGCCTACTATAAGTGCTTTTTTATTAAAAAGAAAAATTTATTCAAAAGTGTTAAAACCAAGAGTTAGAGAATTATAATATTGTTTAAGACTGTATAATATCAAGATAATTGAATTTTAATCCAAAAATCACTTAATGCTTCTAATTAAATTAAATTCCTCAGCAAACTGAATTTTAATGAGATTTACTTTAAACGTGATTATTATTTTATTTCTACTGCAATAGTGAAGTTAAAACAGAGCAAATAGGTATTATCAGATTTAGCACAAATACTATAATAGTAAACATTTTTTAAAATATCATGTATTTGCTCTGTAGACTAGGTAAGTTGTTGTCTAAACACATATTTGGGAGAAAGATAAATATGCCTTCCTATCTAATTGTTATAATTTAAATAATATAATAAGTTCTTGTAAAACTAAACTGATAGTACAAATTATGCGCTTGTGTTACTGAACAAAGGAACGTGAAGTTGCAACTGTCTGCAGTCACCAAAGCCAGTGTCCTGAGATGGACACTGACGTAGAAGGAAAGAGGTTTTCTTTTTCCTTTTAGTTGTCACATTTTAGAATGAGAAGCTAAGGTGTAAATTATCACTTTTGTTTGTGTCATCTTTTTCTCTTTTAAAATACTATAAATGTTCTGAATTTTATATATATATAATATAAAACACAAATACATATTTGTGTTATATATATATATATATACATATAAAGGGATTATATATATATATAATCCCTTTTGATCTAAGTTGTCCTAGGGTCGCCATTTGTCTTATGAGCACTGTCTCTTTTTCGGGATATCACATTTGGAGTCCACGGCTCATGTTAATTGCTATTGAAAGGTTATTGCTTTTTGTTGAAACAGACAGAGGTAAGAAATACATATTTTCAAAAAAAACAAATTATGAATCTCATTTTAGTTTTAACATTTCATAGCTTTTACTTAATGCCTTTATCTTATTCTGAAAAAATACTCTATTCATAAATCCCTGTTAAAAAATAAAGTGAGGCATGTAACAATTTAAGCTTTTACTTGAGCAGAAATGTATTAGAATCGAGCAGCACCAAACTGAGGGTGCTGGGAGCCCTCTGCTCAGGGCGATCAGGGGAAAGGGATATCTAGAGAAAGTCTGAATGCAAAAGAAAGCAATTGTATGATTGGCTGTAGCTTAAGGTTGATTTGGCTGTCTGCAACTGGTTTCCTCTGTTTTGTTCCTTGAAAATATTCACTATGGATGTACAATCAAAATGTCTCATTTCAATTGAAATATTTTCTCCAATTGTATCACCAACTTCAAACACTTGTTTATTCATTCCATGATATTTTCAAACTTGAAGGAGTTTCTTTCTTAATGGTTTTGTTTTATATTTTAGCTGTACAAACTATTTTGGTGTTTGCAAAATCCAACTAAGCAATAAGCTACAATCTGAGACGTCTCATTTGCATTCCTGTCTCTTCCAACCTGATTTCCATCATTCACACCTGATCCTAATCCTAACACATACATTTACCCATGGGTTGTCCCCAGATCTCACATGCCACAGACTTAATCTCCTTCTGACATGCATAAACAAAGAAATAGTTTCACTTTTAAACATAGTTGATGTCATATTTTATTTTCTATTATATTTACTGCTGTGTTCTACATCTGTTCTCTGTTTAGGATTTTGGGGTTGCTATAAGGAATTCTTTTCTTGTTCATAATTCTGAACATCCAGAATGCTTAAGATAAACATTAAGGATAATAATTTTATAAAATATTTTTGTTAAAGATAGTGTTGCAAAATAATGCAATCTCTGTTTAAAATGTCTTCTTTTTTTCATTAAAGTTGACAATTCTCTACTTTTAATTTTACCACCATAATAACTAGTAGAGGCCCAAGATCAAGAAATTAGTCAAATTGTGACATCAGGGAACAACAGAAAGTGAAGACTTGGACCTCATTGGTTGACTCCAGTTAGGAAAACTTCGAGATAATTATTTTAAGGGCATATTGCCATTAATGGGTAAAATCTACCAATTATTTTGGAATTATATCATAGAAACAGCAATTTTCCTCTCAATAGACCAGACAAAAATACTTGAGGCAAATCAATTAGTTCTAGCAGTAATGTATAGCAGAGAAATTTGTTAAGTCTAGAAAAACATAAGGCATAAAAATTTTTGAAAAATAATACTCATTTCAGGGAATTAGAAAATGCCTGACTAGATATAATGACATACTCATGGTTTTATTTTTAATTCAATTTATTGGGGTGACCTTGTTTAATAAAATTATGTAGGTTTCAGGGGTACAATTCTATAGTACTTTATCGTCTATATATTGTATTTTGTGCTCACCACCCCAAGTCATGTCTACCTCCAGCATCATTTACCCTCCTTTTATCTTCTTTTACCTTCCCCCACTTTCCTTTCTTTCCCTCTGGTAATCACCATAGTATTGTCTGAGACTATGGGGTTTTTTTTGTTTGTTTCTTTGATTGCTTAATCCCTTCACCTTTTTCATCCAGCCACTCAGCCCTCTTCTCTGAGATCTGTCAGTGTGTTCTCTGTACTATGCGTCTGTTTCTATTTTTTATTAGTTTATTCTGCCCATTAGAATTCACATACAACTGAAATGATATGGTACTTTTCTTTCTCTCAATGGCTTATTTAACTTGGCATATTTTAAAACTGTATTCACATTAGTGTGTTTTCTTTGTATTAGGAATCACAATGATCACTTTGGAAGTAACTAAGACATGGAGGAAATTTAAATGCATATTACTCAGTGAAAGAGGTCAATCTGAAAAAGCTACATACTGTATGATTCCAAATATGTGGCCTTGAGAGAAAGCAAAACTGTGGAGACAATGAAAAGATCAGTGAGGGTTGGGAGCAGGGAAAGATGAATAGGCAGGGCACAGAGGATTTTCAGGACAGTGAAGATGCTATAGTGATGAGTACACGTCATCATACATTTATCTAAAACCAAAGAATGTACTCCACCAAGAGTAAATCCTAAGGTACACTATGTGTTTTGTGTGTTTATGATGTGTCAATGTACGTTGATCCGTAGTAAAATATGTACCATTTTGCTGATGGATGTTGGTAATGGGGGAAGCTATGTGTGCGTGGGAGTAGGGATATATGGGAAGTCTTTGTACATTTCATTCAGTTTTATTGTGGACCCAAAAGTGTTCTAAAAATAAAATTTATTAATTAGAAATAACTAAATTCAGAAAAACACTTTAAAATTAATATTTTGAATGTTAAACAAATACAAAATAGCATTTACACAAACAAGAAGACATACAAATCATGATAAAATGAACACCTTACACTTACCAACATGTCTGAAATACAGAATATTTACAATATTTTAGTATCTTGTGTATTTCAGACCTATTTTATTCCTTCTTTTCTTAGGTTTATCAGGCTTTCTTGATTTTATTATATAGTTTTTTATGAATTAAAATGTTCATTTGAAATGTTTTTACATACTGCATAAAAAGAATCATGATACACACATTTTTTCTCATTTTGCCTCTGATAGAAACATTCCAATGCCTGATGCACCTTATGTAAAAACATGTAAATTAAATATGCAAATGAAACATAGTCCTTTTCCACATGCTTCTATTATATAGGCATATCATAATAAGCCCATTATAGTACATGCCTCAGTCCTAATGTTCCTCCCATTTTAATTTGAATAGGAGCAGAGTTCACCTTCATGTGGAAGGAGAGTGAGAGAATGACATCTTTTCTTTACTGAAATTCAAGGTAGATTGCAGCATCTGAGAATAAACGTCCTAAATTCTCTTTTTTGCTCTCTAATGTTAGACTGTGAAAAAGATCACCATCATCCTGATATGTATGCCTAGCAAAAGGTTCAAAAAGTAATGTATGCCCTAAGTTTTTTTTAAAAAAACACAGACTGAACTGAAACTGTGAAGGTACCTATGCACCTGACTACACTCTCCACCATGGCCTTTCTGTGGAAGGCATCACGGCCTCCACACTTAGTGAAATACACTTCCTTGGCAAGCCAATCCACGTGTATTAACCATTGCAGAATGGATCCTCCAAAAAAGCAGCATTTACAAGTGATTTAGTAATTAAATTGGTAACAAAAAGTTTCCATATAACAAGCATCTTTTAAAATCCTTCATTTGGAAAGAAAAAAAAAATGGTCTCTATTTTGTTTTAGTGATGCTTAAATTGCAAGTGATGAAAAACTCACTTCCAACTGACACAGAAAAACTAGGTAATGTTTCACCACTAGGTCCATCCTTTAATCCACATATAATGGTTACTGCACACCCTGAAAACAGATTTTCAGACAGCCCACTGAGTTTAAAATCCCCCACTGCACCTACATCATGGGACTCGAGGACTAGTTTCTAAAGGAAGGAGAACTTGTAGATTGCTGAACTGTCCTGGTTTGGGGACTTGGGATGGAGGCCATCACTTTCATTGTGCTTGAACGGCTGTCCTTGGCCTACACCCTAACTCAAAGTCAGACAATATTTATGCATGTGGATAAGGAATGTGAGGCCATTGTAATTGAATCTCCCCAATTTATACAGTTTTGCTTTGCAAATTTTGTTCTGTCAGCATCTAGCAACAGCCTTTGTGAGAATCTATTCCCCGTTCCAGGTGCTCTGAGCACCTCCATGATGTGAAGACAATAACGGGACTTTCTTTTGAGTATATCCACCCTCTTATTCTTTCTGTTACTGATCAGCCCGGAATATTATCCCATGGATTCTTTCTGCTGAAGTTATTGTTGGTCAAAGCCCATCCCTAGATGCTGCATAAAAAATAAAGGAATTAACCTAAACAATTTAATATTAAGAAAACTCAACTTTACAAAGTCCTTTTCAAACTCTTCTTTTAAAGATTTTATTTATTTATCTTTAGAGGGGAAGGGAAGGAGAAGAGAGAAATATCAATGTGTGGTTGCCTCTCATGAGTCCCCTGCTGGGAACTGACCTGCAACCCAGGCATGTGCCCTGACTGGGAATCGAACCGCGATCGTGTGGTTCACAGGCCTGCGCTCAATCCACTGAGCTAGACCAGCCAGGGCATCTTTAAGCCAATGTAACTGACAACCCTTAGTTCCTAGTCCCCAGTGTCATGGATCAGCAGATAAACGCACTGAGGATGAGGAGTGGGAGCTGTTTTCCCATTAGAAAGTGAATGAATTACTGGTTATTTCCCTCTTTTCTTCCCTATAGAATATTGTCTTGAGATAAATAGCAGTATACCCACATCAATGTGTCTTTATAAAATGAGAAACAATCCCCCACACAAGTGATTCAATACTGACTGCCTGTTGTTCATCATCTTGGGGAAATGAGATGGGTTGGCAATGTTTTTAATAGCCTTTTAAAATGGTTTTGTGGCCACTGGCCCGTTTAACTAAAAGTCTACTGACTGGCTACCTGATCTTCCTAGAACATTAATAACTATGTAGTCTACATGACTTAGGTCTAACATCTTACACAATTTAACTGTTTAATGTTTAGCAATTAAAATTATTCATCACTTTTTAGTATCATCTTTAAATTGTATTTGCAGACTTCATTATAGTCTTTAGTAGAATTATTGCAATATTCTCTTTTTTTCAGCAAAATATTAGAAATGAATATTCCAGAAGGAACCCAGAGAGAGGACAAAATATTGTGAGTGTCTGTCTTTTCTACACACACACAGATATTTAAAAATACATGTTCCATTCATTAAGAAAATTTGCAACAGCTCAGCTTTTTCCTATATAAAAATATAGACTTAAGTATGAAAACCTTTCCCCTTCTAGTAATTAGTGGCTTTAGCCTTGTTTTTATACCACTCTTCAAACATTTTTATTTCTTTGTTCTAAAGTAATGAGCTACTCAAGTTTATTCCCTTATTATTCAGTATTTTCTAAAAGGTATTCAGAAAGATTTGCCAGTCATCCTTCTAACATGAAGCCTAAATTATGAGGACACAATGATGATGTTTTCATATTTATGTAACCTAGTTTCATCTAATTTTAAAAAGTGCACTCACAGGCAAGCTTTTCATTAATGGTTACTGTCCATTCTTTCTCTTGAAAAGGTAGACTCACCTTATTCATTATTGAGAAACTTGCAAATACCCAGGTTAGGTAAATCACATTTTATCTGTCTATTGCTGGATCAAGTAAAATTGATGTTTCATGAAAACGCTGCAGTTTTGCTCACAATTCAAATAACCATACAAGGTTTTCTTTTCTTGTAATAGAACTGTTTCATGCAGACTTCTCATTTTTTATAAAGGTTATTAAAATAATTTTTACCAGGGACCAGTAATGAATGATATTAAATTAATGTTAATACTTAATAACTTGTATTTTTAATAAAACTTCACCCAGACCACTCTTAAGTGAAGCTGGCATTTTCCCCCTGGAACTACTTGGGAGGAAAGAATACAATGGCTACTGTAACTGGTTTCACTGCTTCATACCTGTTAAGCTGCCAGGAATTTTACCCACCACTGTTTATGCATCATCAGTTCAAATGTCAACAGTGAAAACAAAAATATTGTCTTACTATTATAAGGAAAAAAGTTTTGACCTTGCAACTCCTAAAAGTACGGAGCAGACAACCAGGGATTTGCAGACCACATGTTAAGAATAACTAGTCTAGGGAACTTGGCTCTATCTCTTGTTCTACGGCCTCACAATATTGAATGTTGAGTAGGTTTTGTCCCTGAAGTGTTCTTTTCTTTCAAGCATCTCAGCAGAATAAAACAGAAGTTTATTCTTTCTGAATCCAAGTCTCAGGTGATACGGGAGAAACTCCTGGGTAGTTGCGCTCTATTTGGCAGCGATCCTGGCTGCTTTGTTTATGTTGTATCTCCTCCCCCTACACACTTTCAAGTTTGCTGGGGCAAGGGAAAAGGGTACCAGAGCAATAGCAGTTAAAAGTCTTAGCTCAGGAGTGATACACATTATTTCTTCTAATTGCCCATTAGCTAGAATCAATCATATGACCCCAGAGAACTTCAAAGTCATTGGAAATGTACTGTTCTCAGTTCCCAGACATCCTGAAGGATCAGATAAGAGCATTAAATGACTCTATTACACTTCACCATTGTTAAAGGTTTTTTGGAGTTCTGGTCCATACCAGGAACTTTCCTGGACATTTTTGATAAGAGATTAAAAGAGGCAGTAGTGACTTTACTCTAGGGAAATGGAGAGAGAGAAATAATATAATAAAATGTGACGCTTGAATAAGGTAGTACACGCAGTGTTTCACATGCTCCTGAGATGTGGCATGAGAGGAGCACAGACAGACCCATTGCCTTTGACTACCTGGAAGGGTTGTTAACCACAGGACCAATAGCGACTAACTGGGATTTTAGTAAAATTTAAAAAAATTGAGAAGCTTATGAAAAAGGGCATATTCACAGAGTAATCTTAAATAAAGCTAGAGGATAAGTTGATGAATTGCTTCAAAGACAATGATAAAGCCACGGTGTTTGGTGAAACCATGAAAGCATAAGAAATGCCGAAAGTCAAGTGGGGCCAACATAAAGCCTGCTTTTTGCACTGTCGGACACTGTAGTTTTTGGTAGAATGCCAATTTCCAGCAGCTAATCAAATTATTTCTTCAGAATTAGTATTTTTCTCAACATCTGGTAGAGATGCTGAACAAGAACTTGAATGTCAAATCCCTGCTTTACTTTGATCATGAATGGGGCAAAGAGACTTGAAGTTTCAACTCTCAACAGAGGCTTTCTTCTGAAAGAGGAGATGTATGCTCTCCATGGGGCCATCAACAGAGGGGGTTTTGTGTAAGGCCACATAAGCATAAAAATGGCAGAACCCTTCCCTTCCAGCAGCTTTAAGTGATCAGCACCAACAAAGCAGTCATCACTGGGACAATGAAGACTTCTAGATGTCAAAGGAAGAGATGGTTGGATGATTACAGTGCCATTTCACCAAACAATAAACTCGCTTCATTCACTTTCGGTATAATCGTCCTTTTTCTCTTAAATTTCCTGACACTATCTCTACACTTTCAACAAAACAAGGAACAAAGGCTATGATTGTAAGCACTATTTTTAATCATTGTCCAAACAGAGGGAAAAATTTATTAGTTAAGAAAAGTGGTATCAATAAATAAAGTTTGCTTTGCTATTCAAGTGAAATTAAAAAAATAGAACACCACTATTTTTATAAGAAATATACATAAACATTTTAAATATGAAGTTGCCTTGTATTATTAACAAAGTTTATTTCTCTGTGCTTTTGAAAATACATTAAAATTTAAAGTAAACAGAACATAAAACTGCAATGATTATATCATATCTGAATTTGGTGAGAACGAGACTGTTATTTTCATGTATGTATATCTTTGTGTGTGTTTGAGTGTTTACAGTTTTTTACTTATATTGAGGAATGATTGCTGTATTTTTGTTATCTTGATGAATCACCTGTTAACTTAAAATATTACAGAGACTAAATTTTTACTATTCAAGAAAACTAATAGCTAATAATGCATGATAGCCTTGGTAGTTTTTAAATGTACTTATTATATCAAATCCCACTTAACTCATTCTTTCTTCCAATATTTTTAGTCTTGAACTCTTACATATTCGTTCAACAGCTTATTTTCCGTTGACGGTGAAAAAAATGTTTTTTTAATTCCTACCGAATCAAAATATGGCAATATGTCCGTGTGTAATTTTCAAGAGGATACACCAAAAATTTGATTAATCCAGTCATTTCTTACAGAATGTAGCCCTGTAGCCCTCTGTTACCATATCACTGCCATTGGTGTCATTTTCAGTAACTCCAACCTATGGCCAAGACTGAGAATTTTGGAATCAGATGGATTTGTGCTCATATTCTGAACCCTGTACTTACTGAAGCTTTAGCCTTAGATAAGTTACTTAACATATATATGGTTCAGAAGGTATCTAGCAGGTAATATGAAAAATAGAGACCTTTATTTAAGGAGATACAAGAAACATTGTACATAGGACAATGACAACTTTACATATGAAAATGATGACTTGATATCCATCAAAGTAGGCACCTTGGGACCTCACACAAGTTCTCCCAATTGCCATCAGCTGTCCCACCATATTTTCCTAAATCTCATTGATGGTCTGAAATCTCTTCCCTTTCAAAGGTGATTTTAGTTTGGGGAAAAGCCAGGAGTCGCAGGGAGCCAAATCTGGGCTGTAGGGGGGCAAGTGACCTGGGTGATTTTCTATTTCACCAAAAATCTAAGTATGAGACATGATGCATGAGTGGGCAGAGTGTCATGATGAAGCTGCCAATTACCAGTTGCCAGAGCCATGGCCTTTTGAAGCATTCCATTGGCTCTATAGAGGAATGTTCAAGCTTAACACAAAATCCGATGCAGCTTTGTTGCCCTACTTGCTTAGTCATTTTGAATGTGATGGTCACACTGTGCACATACTCACTGAACAGAGTCTACCATCCCCACTAAGTACAGTGAAGTCATCATTGTTCATGCAGGCGCATTACAGTCCACTCTCCTTGGCTGCTGGGTTACATTGGTTTCACACAAACCATTCTCATTATATTAGCAATGGATGTACCTTTATGAGTTTTATATAGATATAAAACTGTGGCAAAATGTCCTATTGGTTAAAAAACAGATTTCTTAATTCATTGAATAGAATATATTTCAAAATTACAGGCATACATTAAACATTTAGTAAATCATAGTTACTATTTCCTTAGTATCATCTTTGAACCTGAAAAACAGATGTACCCAAGGTAATGCAAAAAGAATGTAAAGATAGATAAAAGGAATGCTTTAGAAATGTGAGATGTATTTCCTTAGGCAAGGGAAAAAAGGAAAAAAAAACAAATGGGACTATATCATACTAAAAAAGTATCAACAAAATAGAAAGAAAACCCAGAGTAGGGGAACATATTCACTGATATATCTGATAAGTGGTTAATATCCCAAATTTACAAAGTACTTACAAAATTCAACATGCAAATAACAAACAACCTAATTTAAAAATGGGCAAAGGACTTGGATAGACACTTCTTCAAAGAAGACATACAGATCAATAGACGTATGAAAAATGTGCTCGGCATCATTGTTCATTAGAGAGATGCAAATCAAAACCACAAGTTGATACCACCTCATGCCTGTCAGAATGACTAGTGTCAATAAATGAAAAAAAACACACACAAAAAACAGTACTGGAGAGGATGTGGAGACAGGGGAACCATTTTGCACTGTTGGTGGGAATGCAGACTGGTGCAGCCACTGTGGAAAACAGTGTGGAAATACCTCACAAAATTAAAAGTGGATCTGCCTTTTGACTTAGTGATCCCACTTCTGGGGATATACCTGAAAGAATGCAAAATACTAAGTCAAAATAATATAAAGACCCCTATGTTCATTGCAGCATTATTTACAATCACCAATATATGGACGTAGCCCATGTGTCCATGGATAGGAGAGTGGATAAAATAACTATGGGGCATTTACACAATAGAATACTAATTGGCCACAATAAGAAAAAAACATTACCCTTTACAGCAGTATGGATGGACTTGCAGAATATTATGCTACGTGAAATAAGCCATTTGGCAAAAGAGAAACCCGATATGATTTCACTTACATGTGGAATCTAATGAAAAAAACGGAACTAACAAAAGAAATAAGGACAGACTCATAGATGGAGAGCAGATGACAGCTAGTGGGAGGGGGGAGTTTACAGGGTGGAGGGATTGAGCGAAAAGGAAAAAGGACTCATGGACAACAGTGTGGTGATTGCTGGGGGAGGAGTATAAGGGGACTAAAAAGTAATGTAAAAATACATGAGGATTAATTTAAAGAAAAAATTTTAAAATTAAAATGTTCTTAAATGTGATCATTTACCATGTTACTTCCTAAAGCATTTTAACATGCTGGGAAAATAATAATGATATTTATAATAATATTAATGCAAAATCTTAGGAGAAACATGGTAAGAAAATAATTAACAGCAGACAGAGACACAGTAAGTGTTTTGATAAAGAAGATAAAAGCTCCCTGAGCAGTGTGGCTCAGTTGGTTGGACATTGTCCCTCAAAGCCAAGGGTGACCAATTCGATTCTTGGTCAGGGCATATGCCTGGGATGTATACGAGAGGCAAATGATTGATGTTTTTTTCTCACATCAATGTTTCCCTCTCTTCCCCTTCCTCTCTCTAAAAAGAAGTAAATAAAATCCTTTAAACAAAGATAAAAATGAAAGCGAAGAGCTTGCACTGAACAATAATAAAAGAAGACAATTTTGCGAAGGCCCAAGATGACTTGAAAAACTGAGATACTGAAAATTGTAAAGATTGAGATACATTGAAGAACAGTACTGATGTGGAGATGTTCATCTCTGAAGTACGTTTCTGATCAATTCAACTAATTCACTCCTCCTAAGTCCACAGGAGATCCGGCACCCAAACTCTCAAACACGCAAACCTTTGAGAAGCGAGGTTATGTACATGTGATTCTCGGAACGTCGCTGAAGGGCCAAATTGAAATCTGTTCCACAGCAGCAGGAAACACAGCAGTCTCCCCAAACTCGAGCCAGAACATTGGCGGTAAATTTCATAAAGCCGAAGATATGACATATTTTTTTTTCTAAAAACGGATATTTCCCAAGTAAATAAATTAACCTGGGCATTTGGAGATCTTATCATGGGGAAAAATGTTATCCCAGTCTTTCCAGAGCACAGATCTCAAATGTTTAGCTAAGAACAAGCTATCAAATTGTTTAAAAAAAAACAATCAGAAAACCAAAGATTGCTAAGCCTTCAGGAAATGCTACCAAACACAGACACTACACATGAACAAAAAATATTGAAAGGTAACAGAGGCCATGTAAAGAGTACAATTAAACTTAGATAAAAACAAATCCTCAGCAAGACAATAAACAATACTGAATTTGAATCATTTAGAAAAGAATAAATTACATGGTGGAAGGGAAACAAAAAAACAAAACCTCAGTGGCTTAAGAAAAGAAATATACCCTCATATATATGTTATTTATTATTAACGTCATCATCATCTAGTGTTGCTGTGGTGTTGGTGATGGTAATAGTAGTGTTGCCTGAATGTTCGATCTGGGTACAGATGACTCAGCAAAACACAATATCCGAAATGATAGAGGTGTCAGGATATTAGAGGTGTCAGGATATTAGAGGTGTCAGGATAGAGGTGTCAGGATATTAAACGTATAACACCCACTCACACGTTTTTTCTTCAAGTGGGTGGAGAATGACGTTACGAGAAATTTTTGCATCAGTAATTAAATGCTTAGAAACAAAAGGGAAACACATCAGTGCCCACCAAGACCACTGAACGGAACTGGTCACGTGGTACCATCTGTCTTCAAAAGGGAATAAGTAGAATCCTTCCGCTGACTTGGAAAATAAGAACCTAATTTCTTGACTTAGAATTTTAAATAGAAATATGATGCTAGCAACTAAGATATCAAAAAAACAAAATATAGTTCTTACACATGGCAATTGTGAGAAAAATTAATTGTGGGAATAGAAAGTAAAAATACAGAGATCTCTCAGCTTTCAGAAAAATATTAAACAGATTAACAGAAGAATTCAAAAAATTAGAAGATTTAGGAAAAAACAGCAAAGAGAGTAGATGGATTTATCAAAGAAGAACTCATAGACACAGATAATGGTGTGGCGATTTTGGTGGGGAGGGTTGTTGGTGTAGGTGGAAGAGGGTATGGGGATAAATGGCAATGGAAAATATAATAATAATAAGTATAAAAATAATAATATGTGGAATATTATATCTGAACTGTACAGGCTCATTCTCCATTAATGAATGATGACTAGAAAGACACACTTGAGAATGTTTCATGGTAAAATGTTAGAACAGTTACTTCCAAAGAGGAAAAATCATTTTCAAAATAACTGAAATGAAAATGAAATGTCATTAGAATTTTCAGCAGTTGGTTTGGACTCCAGGAGGTAATTGAATAATTTCTTCAAATTTGTGAGAAATAAATGATTTTGAAATTATATGCTATCATTACTCTCCTTTGAAAGGATAATTAAAGATATTTATAGAATGATGACAAAGAACGAAACATTGTTCACATATCCCCTTTCCTAGGAAGCCACTAGAACTTCAACAGAGGAGGAAATTAATTTTTGTAAAGAGGGAGATACACGATCTAGTGAGGAAAAAAAATCTCGTCGGGCAGAAAGGACATCTCACTGAGATACTATGTGCAAAGTAATGGGAAGCCAATATGCAGGGAGCAGGGGACCATTGTGCTGAAGAAGGAAAGATGACATCATCAGCAAGGATAACAACAGAAAAAAAAATAATGGCAAATTTGTGGGGGAAACAGGGAAATTGACACTGAGCATTTCAAACTGTATTTGATCACTCGGGGGGAAAAGCAATAGAGAAAACATATGATTAGATCATATACAATAATATAAACATCAACTATTTATTTTACCAAAGTTGTTTTAAACACAGTTATGGAGAAGCTAAGCCTTCCAAAGAAGTCGAGACATCTAAAAATAAAATAAATAGGTAAGGTCAGAATAAACCTACTGTTTAGGTAAGTAAAAGCAAAATAACAGAAATAGCTGAAAGAGCTGGACTTAAATCTAAGTTGTGGAAATACGGGGCAGGATACTGCTTTGTTTCATTGTAATTTTTTATATTGTAGTTAGATGGCTTGATATAGTTTAATAGAAATATGAGTATTTAAAAAGGCAAAAATGTATAGACTTAAAACCTATTTTTTTGGCTATTGCCTTCCACGAGTAATAAAAAAATAAGCTGCTTCCTTTTAATACCCATATGTGGTGTGTCTTAAAAAAAGGGGGGGGCGAGTTAAAAAGGCATTATGGAGGTGGTATTTCTGAAAAGGATAAGAAATTTGGTAATTAATTATGCTAAATCTGGGGTGACTAGGTAGACTAGAGAAGAGCAGACAGGGAGACTAATAATTGTGTTTTGTTGAAAAGTAGATTGTGCTGAACTTTCTGCAGTGTTCTCTAAAGTGCATGGCATAAATTGATAGCAAAAGGATATAATTATCAATTGAAACAAACGCAACTTAGTAATTAAAGTTCTCGATGTATTATTTTCTAATCACTAGATTAAAACAGGGGTTGGCAAAATACAGCTACAAGCCAAATCTGTCTCTTATTTTTCATAACAAAGTTGTTTTGGAACTAAGCCATTGACTATGTACTGTCTATGGGTGCTTTCATGTTGCACAAAACAAGTTGACTACTTCACACAGGGCGTGTACAGCCGATAGAACATAAAATGTTTAATATTTTGTGCTTAACAGAAAAGTTTACCAACCCTTAACTGGCTTATTGATGATTACTTTTGCCTATTTGTTATACTTTGCTGAATTTTCAGATAAATAGAAAATGAGTGTAGTGTGTCTTTAAAAAGAGATTGCCATAATGATCCTAGCATTTCAGTCAAAGAGCACAGGATACTTGAGTCTGTACATAATGACTGGAATTAACATTTCTTAATAATATCTTAAAATAGCAGTTATAAGTGAGATTTTGGGGGGGAAAGAAGGTGTTAGATTTTGTTTTGTCTTTGTCTTGATCTCATTTCTTCAGGAGCAAAATGATAAAAAGTTAACGTGTCAAACTTGAAAAAAAATCAGCACTAATTTTTTCCTAAATTAATCATCTAAGTGCCTTCAAGTAGATAAAAAATTGGTAATGTAAAGAGAAAAAGAAGAGATGTAGTGACTGTATTAGTAGGCATTTTGTTAAACCACCAATCAGCTGCCTCTCATACATATAATTAGAAGTCTAATTGTATGTAAAGTGTTTCCAGTGGCATTTGCTTGAAAATATTCTAGTACAATGTACTTGGCGAGCATGCATGCATGCATGCAAAAATTACAAATTATAAGTAAAATTATCATCTTTAAATTCTCTATGACATGCATTTGTTGGAAGCCTATATTGTCCATCTGTAAGTAACTAAATTAAAGTGTTCTGAACACTTGTACCATCGAAGTTATGCCTACCCTGGTTTGAACAGCAAAACTAATGAGTTCAGGAAAAAAATACATATATACAATTGATTTTAACTGGTTGACTGTGTACATGGCTAGTCACTCTTACATCTCGACAGCAAATTCTAAGATCCTATTTTCAGTAAATCTAATTATTGCTTTGCAATAATTAGCAAAAAATGATCTCACCTTTAAGAGGAATCTAATGAACAAAATAGAACCACAGGCATGGAAACGTGGAACAGACTGAGAGTGACCACAGGGGAGGTAGGAGGAGGGTAATGGTGGAAAAGAGGGGAGGGCCTGGTTAAAAAGCATGTATGCGTGACCCATAGACATGGACAACGGTGTGGGGATTGACTGTGGGAGTTGGGGGTAAGGTGGATTGAGGAGGGCAAAGGGGGGAAGATTAGAACAACTATAACAGAATAACAAAAAAATCTTTAAAAATAACTAGTAAAACCAGTCCCCAAACTGCATTAAAATTACAATGTTTTAGAAAATTATATGCCTACTGGATGTCTTCTTTTATTTTGGAAAACCCGTATAATTGAATGGGTATCTAGGAGAAGTGACATAGCAACATTTCCTGTATAGAGATCCCCCCATGACTAATGTGGTAGGTGCCATGGCATTGCTAACATACACTCATCCGGTGTGCTGTAGAGCCCTGGGAATGAAGTATTCCATTTAGCTTTATTGTCATTTTTGGTTAGCATGCTATCATCTTCCACTTTGCCGATTCACAAATGAATATTGCAAAAACATTTCAATCATATCAGATGTATATGCTTTTTCCTTAACCAGGAAAGCTATTATAATGACTGAACATATGTTGAGGTAAACTGTTGCTTAGTTTATCCAAGTCATTTCTCTAATATCTAATTGTGTGAAGGATGTTAAATTGTTAGCAAAGCAGATAAATTAAGAAAAGAATGGCTATCTTATTTTAAATATTCACAATTAGTAAAGCATGAAAAATGCACATAAGATTTGATATGCAAAATCAATGTCTTGATTTTATCTCAGAAGAACATATTATGGCAAATAATAGTCCAAAATAGTGAAATGTTTCACTTTATATTTCTAATCCAGTATAGTATAAATTATCTAAGCAAATAAATTAAGAATCAGGTGCTATACAAAAATCTCAGTTAATTACTCCATAATATATTATAAAGATTTGCATGATGTTCAAAGAATAATTGATAATTGCCTTTATGGATCTCAGATAACCACAAAGCATTTAGCTTAAATTTTATAGATAAATTATGAATTTTTGAAAACATACATTGAGAAGAAATATGTTTTATTTTTATTATTTTCACTAAAAATTCAATCTATATGTACCTTTCCTGGAAGAAGAACATATTTTTTTTTCAAATTTAAGTGTGATTAGTATTTTAAAAAAATGAAACATATGTTTAATGAAAGAAATGGAAAGAACCATTATTGTCTTACTTTTGTGGGAATGTAACTGTGTATTTAAAGTACTCTAAATGCATAAAAGTATTATTTGCATCATAATTTTAATTACTTAAAATATATATATAAGTGCCGAATTTTGAAAAAAACAAATTATTGCTTTCCATATGTATAGGAAAGGATACAATAATTAATAAATAGTGATGTAAGAATAAAATTTTTAAAAATATTATTTATTTAAAGTTTCTAAGAGAATTTGCATTCCTATAAATGACAACCTTTCATAGTCTCTAAAGAAAACTGATCTTAAATTTTTATTCATTTAGGAATGTATTCATTACATACTAGAAGGGGTGTTTTTGACTTGCATTCTTCATAGTTCAATTCTGCATGGCATCATCTTATAAAAATAAAATAGTTTTTCAGGAAGTGGTTATGATATTAATATTAACATCAAAGATTACTTCTTGCTTTTCTTTTCCTGATGGGACTCAGACTTGTTTTTGATAAAAAGTGATGACAAAATGCTGAGGCCACAATAGTGTCATATTATCTCAGTGATCAAGAAGAAAAACTCCTTTCAGAAATATAATGAGCTAGAATCCCATATCCTGCCTAGATCCACTTTTGAAGGAAATTGCTCCATTGCAACTTTCACTGTAAACCCTTGTGTGGTAGAAGTTCTCAGTGAACTCCCTCAGTCTATAAAATATACTTTCTTCTAAGGCCCCAACATCTCTAGAAATGTGAATAGTTAAGAGTTGTAGCTATTGATTTTAAAATCACGGGATTCCATTTTTTAAATTAATATTTCAACAATGCCAACAAATACAAATAGGCAGAATATAAGTGCTATATGTACATTTAAAGGCATACAGAATCATTCTGACAATATCTGATCCACTATTTTCAAGCCCACAGGATATATCTAAATCTTCAATAGAATAGATACTAATATTAGAATGTAGAATGTAATGAATAATATTACTAAAAATAGTTTTAGTACTGCTGATTCATTAGTAGCTGTTCCTGGGTTTGAGTAACACATTTCCATGAGGTTAAGACCCTACTGAAAGCACGATGGAGAATGCAGCATCCTCTGTCTGACTGTTTTTTAGGTGTATCATTTTAGATTCATTGCAATAGCCACCCTGTTGCACTTAATGTTTGGAACTGCTTTTGTCTACAATTCATGCGAAGTACAATAAGCAGGTTACAATCATAATACACAAAGAAAACAGAATAGACAGTAGCTGTTACTACAACAGGATGCCTCTCAATTCAAAAAGTATCTATTTCAAAGAAAATCCACTTGAATTAATTGCCTTTTCTTGGCACAGGAGAGCCCTAGACAAAATTAACTTTTTTGGTAACATTTTCAACTGTACATGTAACTGAAGCTTAGAGGAGAGAAAACAAATGTCAAGTTGTATTTGACCAGGTAGAATTCAATGTCAATTCTGAGTTGCTCCCTGACATATACAAGGATTTATTTGGCGTTTTGAACAGAATTTCTTAGGACTCCATTTCCCAGTTCATAATAAAACTCACATTTCCTGTCTTTCAAAGTGCAATAACTAGTTTTCCTCATGTATTTATATTTGAACTCATTTTTGAAGGAATTAAAATTTATTATTGGTAGTTAGCAACTACATTACAGGAGAATGGATCTTCTAGAGTCATCATTACAAGTTACAGCCACAAACTTTTCATTATGTTCAGCAGTAATTTGATCTCACGTGTGAATGATTGTTTGCATTTTATTTCTAAATTCTAGGACAGGAGCCTAATTTAGGTATAACTCTAAAACAACCAAATTTTACGACCATCTACCACATCAAGCTTCCATCAAAACTACCTGGGTATTACTAATATTAATCTAAAAATATATTATTGAGTCTAAGCTAAGTTTAGTTACTTTCAGAAAGTTACCACTTAAAATGAAATAGATATATAATAGAGGGTAACATCACCAATTTTAGAGGATATAAAAAAGGTACTTCATACTTTTTGTCCTTTCTTTTTTAGTATTCTATTTTTGCAATATGATGTGTTTATCTGTACATCAATTTAATTTACAAGTAAATGCAAATATGAATATTGATTTTCAAAAACAAGCTGAAGAAAATAGGTATAATTATTTATATATATGAAACATGCACTATAAAACATATTTTATGTTTCTGTATATGGATTTATATGGATATTATCAGACATCAAATAGATTAATAGCAGTTATGGGTCTTAAAGTTCAAATAATTTCTAGAATGAAAAGCATGATTTTTAAACATCATTAGTAGAATAATCTACTTTGTTCATTAAATAAATTAAAATTGTGAGAATAACTTATACAATTTAAAACCAAACAATCCAATAACAAAAAACGGAAGAACTGAACAGACACTTTTCAAACAAAGTATACAAATGGCCAACAGATAATGGAAGGATGTTAAACTTCACTAGCTGTTAGGGAAATACAAATCAGAACTACAGTGAGCTACCACCTCACACTTGTTAGAATAACTATTATCAACAAGACAAGCGGTAACAAGTGTTGCAGAGGTTGTGGAGAAAAGGGCACCGTCCTTCACTGCTGGGGGGAGTGGAGACCGGTACAGACACTGTGGAAAACAGTATGGGGTTTCCTCAAAAAATTAACCAATGACATACCAACAAATTTAATTTTAAAAGAATATATCCACATGTTTTCCATTTAAAACATTAAAAATTAAATATAATTTACCCTAATAATTTATTATTAAAAACAAAATAATTATTGATATGATGCACACATTTAATAGGTGGCTAATATTTTAGTGCAGGCATGTTACAGGGAGACATGTAGAACTAATAGTAACCCTACAACTTTCTCTGATCATCTTCCAGCCTGATGTGGTTCGGGAGGGTTCATTCACTGAACCCGATTTGATTGCACACCATCCCTAAGAATGTTTTCATTAAATCCCAAAGACATTATTGTGCTAAAATTAGATAAATTGCATGTTGCATTAATCCTGAAGTCTCACTGCATGTCAAATGAGATCACATAACCCATTTTGGGACAACTGAATTTGTCCCAAAATAATGAATCAGAAAGTTCACATCAGTTCAGAGTCAATTATCCATTGTTTTCTATGATGAGAACAGTTTTTGAATAATATATAGTTCACTGTTAATTGTGAGCAACTGCTCACTTAATTATTTAATACTTGGCTTATTATTGAAGTAGAAAACATAGAGTTTAAAATAATATATATAATTTATCTGCCATTTGATTATATTTTATTCTCTTTATTGAACATGACAAGTATAATATTTTCTTAAAACAAAAATTATGTTACCCCAAATGTAGATATTTGTAAAAAAATAAAGGATGTTATATATATATATATTTCAAATATATATATATTTGAATACATGTATAAATGTGTCTTCAACATATATGTATATTGAATACATAATTATCTTTGCATTTTTTAGTTTAAGCACCTATGCATGCATTTTCTTTTTTAATTACCATGATCTTTAACTATGGTCTCTTAGGTTTGTTTAATGTAATAGCTAAATTAAATTTGTTTTTTCAGATCAGTTTGTGTATGAACACCTGATAAAGTAATTAAGTGTTCATGCCCAGGGAAGAAAATGTAATAAAAACTAATTTTGGGCTGAACATTTCAACCATCCAAAAACATGCTTTTACATTCAATAATGAAGAGATTATACCACAACAGTGAAACTGTAGGAGAAAAAGAAACAAAAATGCATCTAAATTAGATACTTGCACAATCTTCAACTGAGCCATCCTTCTGACTTTGCTACATTTGAGAGAAATGAATAGAGAGGTTTGTTGATTAGCTACAGATGCAAAATGTGGTAAAAACATAAACTTGAATATTAATACTGAACTATTAATCAGTGAAATCTATTAATGGCATCAGATTCTCTGTTAGCAATAACTGACCTTCTCAGGCCTGGAGATACAGACAGATCTCTGTGTGAAAGTGAAATGAAGTTGAGGAGAGCCTTCTCGCACCAGGCAAATATTGGTCATAGGTGACCTCCAATATCCCTCTAACACAAACAGCAGGCACTGTATTTGGGGTACAGTTGAGGAATCTGTACCATGAAGAAAAGTTGAGCTCAGAAATTTTACAGTGTTCTTACTTGTCGTAAGCACATCACAGATTGCATGCATTCTAGAATGAAGTTTTCCAATAATTTGCAGGATTGAATGTAGTTATTTCATTGACATTTAGAAGATTTTTAAATACTCCATGATAGATTCTACCAGTAAGCTTGGCGGGACTTGTTTTTCTCCCACTAACTATGATAATACTTTAAGTGGTTGTGTCAAAGGACTGTATTTGGCCTTGCTGAGGCAGATGATAACATTACAATTCACAGTAAGTCAATTGCAATCTAAATAAGGCTTGCATGTGAATGGTAGGTGCATGTTGAATAGCAGGCTCCTTGGAAGAAATAAAGTCGAGCCAAAATTAAAAGGGAAGTGTGGTGTCATAATAACTAGATAATTGTGGTAGATTTTAAATCATTGTCATGCATCTCTATTTTTATTTTTGTATTCATAAGATAGAAAATATGATAAAAGAATAACATGTGAAATATGATTAAGTAATGTGGGAGTAATACACGATGCTCTAGAAAACTCTAAGACTGGAAGTGGGGCCTGATGATGTTCAACCAGAGCAGCCAAGAAAGGCCTTATGGAGGAGATAGACTGGAGTTGAACTTGAATGTTGGAGAGGAGGAGATGGAAGAAAAAAGGTTGTAGTGTTTAGGCTGGAGGGACAATGAAAAGATCAGCTTTGTAGAAAGACATTCTCTTTGTAGAAAGACATTCATATTAAAGCATGGATGATAACTTACACATAAAATTAATTAATTTTTGTACAATTCCATTGTGGAGAATACAAAATGTCAAAGTTAAGGAGTGTCATATGCATCCATTATAGTTTTTACAAAGGTGGAAAAACATTCTCTTCCTAAGGAATACCTACCTGATAAGCCAAATAACTCCAAGTTTGGTGAGCTATCAACATGCCTTTTTAGTTTGAATTGGCCCTTATAGTTTAACTAGTCCCATCAAGACTTCACCAACTGTTGCTTGAAGCTATGTCCAACCTTGTACACATGCCGCTGCACCATATATCACATGTGTGAGGAGCTACCTTGGGCTCTTTTGCCACATGGACCTTCCCGCCACAACACCCAGTGTGTTAACTTTTACATTTCGGGAGGAAACGTGTCCAAATATCACTTTTCAAGCTCTGCATCCTTACCAAGGCTGACGGTAGGTAATGCTCTCTTTCTTCTAATGACTAAATACACCACACTGGCTGATACAGTTGAAAGTACATAGAAAACCACCTAAGAGTCTCTTTAGACATTTATGTACTCACCCTACACTCAAGAATTCTCATGCAGGAGGTTTGGACTGAGGCCCCAGATTATTGTAAGCCAACTTGACAGCAAAATGGATTTTTGTTAGCGAATAAGCATTATTTAGTGTATTCTAAATTAGGTACTTTAAATGTCATGTTTAATTTGCTCTAAAAATATATCTCAGAATATTTGAGTTTAGGATACATTTAGTAATTTGGTAATTAAATGACCAGATGAAGAGAAGTTTGCTGCATGTATAGATAATAAGAAGGGTAAGGGGATATTTTTTAAATTGGAGATATTCCAAGTCACATTTTGTAAAACATGGCTTACTTTATAAGTAAAGCATTAAACTCATATCACACTACCTCCCTGAAATTTCCATGGTAAATTCAACTTTCAAAATTGACTTTAAGAAACTGACAAAAAGACCAAGAGCCTAAAGCAAAAGCAAAGTGCAGCTTCATGAATGCTGAAATAATAGATACAGCACATTTGATCAGAAAACTTTTCAAAAACATTACTATAAAAGGCATTCTTACCTTTGCTCAGAGATTCGGAATATCAACTGCTACAGGGTCCAATTAAAACCAGTGCATGATTTCAGGGGCGCTTTTTTCTCTCCCTCATTATTTATTAGACATCTCATGGAAATATGGGCATCTCTGGTTTAATATAACAAAAGATAAGGAAAATGTCTTAATCATTCAAGAAAAGACTAAAGTTAAGTAAAGGAAAAACACAGTATTTTATTTAAAGGTAACTTCACAGTAATGCATTTATAGGTCATTGTTTCTAAAAGATTATATTCATTGCATTTCTCCATTATCATCTCTTATTTTTGCATATTGTTCAGTTGACTGGAAGAGAAGCTAATCAGAGTGGTTTGGGTATGTTCTTAAATGATTCACATAAGTGTCTACTTCAATCTCTGATGCAGATCGTTCCCAGTTCCTACATGCTCGCACAGGCCTATATCACACCATTTCCATGGGTTGGGACTCTGAAAAAGGTAGACATGAAAGGAAGGACAGAGAACGCCTAGAGATAGGAGTGAACTACAAAAAAGAAATACTCTATATTTACACCTACGTAGCTGCCTTGAATTATATCTATTTATATATCTATCAATCCATCTTTCTATTTGTGCGAATCCACACACAGGTTCTGTTATGAATGATGGCCCTTTTTATTACAAAATCATAAGCATGTAATTCTATAACATAACAATATCACACAAGTACACCATGTAACATTTTAGGTGAAATGTTCAAATTAAAACTATATATTATTACACCCATACAATTAACCTACTAACCACACTCAGGCAGGCGTTACTTTTACTGGAGTCTCTGTGTTTTATATGTTGCAAAAATTTGTATTTTTGGATTTGACTCTAAACCCTTGTTTTTTTAGATATCCCCATAAAAGCTTTTATATGAATTTCAAAAAAGGGAAGTTATTTTAGATTGATTAGCTTGAAATGAATTAAGACCAATTATGAATTTAAGAGAGTGATTTATTGTAAGCTGTAGTGTGTATTTTAGGTACATAATTGAAAAGTGGTACTACTTCATGTAATTAAAAATCATTTAAATATTAAATTTAACCACACAATATTAAAGAGAGCTTGTCAGTAGTTCTTCAATGTTGTGCACTGATGGTTATGCACAAATACATCATATTTAATTATCAGCATGTGTGTTAAAATTATATATCATCTTATGTTTTTAAGTTGTTTATTTGCCACAAAACCTTTCAATTAACTTAAGTAACATGAAGTAAACTAAAAAGAAATAGGCAAAAAAAGTTTAATCTAATTGGAGCTAATCTAAAAAAATTTGTTTGAGCTAGTCACAAAGCTTTGGGGAATTTTAAATCTATTTAAATAATACTACCTATCTTGGGGAATATGTTTAAATGTTGTTAAATGTTTAAAATGCTGGATAATTTTCTTGGTTGACTCCCTACTTCTATGAACACATCTATGTTCATCATCTGTTTCATAAAGTCAGTAACAAAGGAACCTCAGCAGATGTTCCAAATCCCAGTACATTACTCGAATTTGTTTATTATGGATTCTTGCTAAGTACCTAGGAAGCCTCTTTAAATTGTACTAGTATCTTTCAGTGAACCAGATCCTGATGGGACTCAATGTAAACTATTCTAGCTTAACACTTTAAATACTTATTTTTTGTCTTTTTAATTTCAATTTTAATATTTTCCCATACATTTTTCATTTGAAAGTAGGTGCACTACTTTACATTTAATACTCTCATAGTTCAGGATTCCTCAAGACCAATGGTCACTTCTGATACAAACTACAAGTTCAGAGATTACCCCAGGCTTATTCTTTTTATAAAGACTCATAGAACTCTTCAAAGTTGTTATACTTGTGAGATGGTTTATTACTTGTGAGATGGTTCTCTCTCTCTTTAACCACAAGAGAGAGAACAGGGTCCAGGAGAGTCCCAAATATGAGCCTTCAGAGCATGGGAGCCCTAGTGCAGTCATGCGAACAGTGCTTGCTTCTCTCCGCAACGATGTGTGATAAAAAGCATGGTTCACCACCCCCAGCCAGGGGAAACCACCTGAACCTGGAATCTACACATTTTATTGGTGTTTGGTCATGGTAGACCACTTGTATAACTGATCTTAGTCTCCAGTCCCTCCAGAGATCCAGGGGATTCCACATCCTCCAAAGTCCCAACCCCACTACACAGGCAGGGAGTCCCACATCTTGTGGGCCCCATGTGGCCCAGAATGGTTATGAATGCTGCCCAACGCAAAAGCATTCGTGTACTTAAAACATTATGATGAGATTTTTGTTGTTTTTGTTAGTGTTTATGTATTTAATACATGGCCCAAGACAACTCTTCTTCTTCCAGTGGGTCCCAGAGACACCAAAAGGTTGGACACCCCGAGATAGAGCACTCAGCTTACCTGAAGGCTCCCAGGTAAACAAAAATATTCATCAGGTAGAACATTCTTCTCCTTAGACATCACCCGCTAAGAGCTGAGGGAAATGGTTAGACCTCTCCTTGGGAAGATTAACTCTTGTTTTTTTAAAGATTGTATTTATTTATTTTTAGAGAGAGGGGAAGAGAGGGAGAAAGAGAAGGAGAGAAACATCTATGTGTAGTTGCCTCTCACGTGCCCCCTACTAGAGACCTGTCCCCCAACCCAGGCATGTGCCCTGACTGGGAATCGAACCAGCAACCCTTTGGTTCACAGGTCAGCACTCAATCCACTGACCCACACCAGCCAGGACAAGATTAATTCTCTATTGCAAAGAACTTTAAACTTAATTTATTGAATCCTACATTTGAATGCATAGCTGGAGAGCTATATGCAAAAACTAAAAGTAGTCACATGTTTTCATTAAAACCAAAACATCGTTATTTTCCCCTAGCAGTGGTAAATAAGAAAGCCTATAGAGAATTTTACAGCTACAATGTTAATTCTACTTCTGACTCATCAGTTTATATAAATAAAATAGATAACCATAATAAAAATATCTTGGACATGCACACATCAAATTTTATGTCTTATCACATGACATTTTACTCTGAACTCAGTATATAAAAATGATGTAAATAAAAGTAAGTAAATAAGAAAACACAACTTTACTTTTGACATTCTGCTGTAAGAATTAGACAAGAAGTCTTAGCTGGGCTTTGTGACTAATTTGTTATATGATTTGGGAAAACAACTCAACCTTTCTGAAACTCAATTTGCTCCTCTGTAATTAATGAATAGATTGAACTGGATTGATATTAAGTCCCTTCACCACCTTCAAAATTCTGCATATTTGTACTTCTTACAGAAGAATAATAAAGAAGTCCATAAAGGTTTAATGAAAAACAAAGATAAAGTCTTTGAAAGCAGCGCTTTTCAGGTATTAAAAGGACAGATGAGGCATTTTTATATCTTCATCACCATTGTTGAACAGATTCTTATTTAAAAATTCTCCTGATATGTCCTAAATAAATTAAACCATGCATATTTAAGATAATTTCTAATAAAATTAAATCAGATAATTAGTAAAGTTACTTCAAATTTTAGGACCAAATTATAGCCCTTTGTTTATAATGCTTGAAGATTTTTGACTTGCCTTAATTTCTAGGTTATTTGTATGATTTACACATTCATTTAGAGCTAATGTGAATAAGTTGAAATAGTGTAATACAATCATACTCATTTTTCTATTATTCAAGTTAACTTTGCCCGATTTTAATAAACTGCTGAATTAGCAATTGTAAGATGAATAATACTGAAAGTTAGGCACATAATGTGTAGACATTCTCATATACATACGTATATAGTGTACAATAAGGTTTATTTTTTGTTTATAGCTTGAAATGGTGCATTTACTGTGAAAAGGATTTCTTAAGTAAAATACTTACCTTCTAAGAAAATGTTTCATTTGGATATTTCCTAGTAGCCCCAATATTAGTTTCAGTACCAAACATTTGTTCTTCCGGGAAACGTTTTTAACATGGACTATTACTACTTTCAAGCATTTTGGCAACTGTGCAGTACGGACAGAAGGTTTAGCCAACTGTCTTCCAATCCACTACTCCTGCTTCCTGGAATGTTTTTTGTAAACTAACCAGAAACATGTTAGAGATCCCAGAGCTTCTTTTTCTTTTTTTTCAAGCATATTTAAACATTTGTTCCACTAAGGTAAATCGAACATTTATAACAATCCACACTCAGTGAAATCGTATGAGCAGATATGACATATTACTTCAATGATTTGATGTTAGTGAACTTTCTGTAACATTTTCTTTTCAAGTAAGTATGTAGTCTTCAAAATAACAATCTGTTAAAACAATAATTAATCAAAGAGAAAATTAGTGCTTTCTATATCTAATACTAAATTAGAAATCGAATTTGGATGTTAAAAACTTATTGATGAAATTTACTAGTAGAAAACTAGAATAGTTCGCATTTTCTAAAAACCTAAATATATATATTTATGAATATAAATACTTACTCAGATTTTAAATTACAAAATAGAAAGTAAAATATGTTTTTCTAAAATTACATCATTTTAAAACAATGATTGAAATATCAGTTTCAATATCTCATATCCATTATTTTATATCATTTTACTCGGATGTTTTATTTGATTGGGTTTATGTACAAATTTACAATTAGTTTAACACATTTAATTAACGAACAATGCCTTGATAATTATACAGGTAGGGGGCAGGAAAAGAATGCATAGGATACATTAATTTGTATGTCCGTTATAGAAAGAGCTTAGCGAGTGCTGAGTGGGAGTGGAGTTGGTGCCCACTTATTGTTCTGGCCTTTTAAAACACACTGTAAACTACTTTTGGCTTCTTCTTTTGCCTCAAGCACGCCAACAAGACTAGTCTTCCTTCAAACCTCTGTCATATTGTTTCTCACTCTCAAGTCCCTGACTTCTTCATTCATTAGCTTCTAATCTAGATACCACAACTTTACTTTGGCTCATTCTTTATGCCGTCTCTCTTCACTAACTTCAGTGAATTCAAAAATCATACTTTGGCTCATTCTTTATGCCGTCTCTCTTCACTAACTTCAGTGAATTCAAAAATCAATACCCAAGCTCCAAACCCTGACTAGGTGTGCTGTCTTAATGTCGAAGTGTCTGAAGTATTCGATAAAGAGAATTTTTCCTTTATTTTTATGCTTTTTTNTCTGTCATATTGTTTCTCACTCTCAAGTCCCTGACTTCTTCATTCATTAGCTTCTAATCTAGATACCACAACTTTACTTTGGCTCATTCTTTATGCCGTCTCTCTTCACTAACTTCAGTGAATTCAAAAATCAATACCCAAGCTCCAAACCCTGACTAGGTGTGCTGTCTTAATGTTGAAGTGTCTGAAGTATTCGATAAAGAGAATTCTTCCTTTATTTTTATGCTTTTTTTCTTCCTTTCTATTTTTGGATGCTAGTGTGTAAACTCTATGTGGAAGGATTGGTCGTATAATTTAGTTATACAGAATCTTTGTCCCCAAGAAAGTTTCTAAAATAGCTGTTTGCCAAGATGATCTCTGACAAGTTTAAATCATGTGGTTTTGAAAAATAACCATACTTTACTCTTCCCTACTTTTTAAAATTCAGTACCTGTTTAGCAAAAAATGGGAAACTTGAGATAGCCAAACATTTGATCTTTAAACTATTTACTGATACTAATTTTAAGTTTATACAGAAAAAATGTATGGTCTTAATACATGTAGGCTCTAACTGATCAAGTGGTTGGCTTATAAACAGAAAATCAGTTCTCACATTCTGTAGGCTGGAAAAGCTAAGATAGAGGTGCTGGAAGATTTGGTGTCTGGCAAGAGCAACTTCCTGATTCACAGACTGCTGTCCTCTTGCTGTGTCCTCACATGGCAGGAGGGGTGAGAGAGACCTCTGGGGTCCCCTTTACCAGAGTATCACCCCCATTCATGAACTTCCATCTCACAATCCAACCAGCCATGAGGGCCTCACCTCCTACTACCATCATATTGAGGGTCAGGATTTCAACATGTGAATTTAAGGTGGCCACTCATATTCAGTCTATGCTATGTATGTTGTTAACATGTATATTGTTTTCATAAATTATAAGACACAATATTAAAATAAAAATGCATTGTTCAACCATAATAATGAATTTAGTAGTAGTAATGCAAAGCCTGTATAATAACCTATCAGTAAACTTTCATTTAAAAATATTATTGAGTTCAGTGAAAGAAGAAAGCCATCCTCACTATTGGTCGTACATTAAATAATGAAGTTCTGTAATGAAAGCTGTACTTGTTAGGCTAATTAGTTAGCCTGTTTTATAATCAGTTTATCTTGCTTTAGATCTGCACTTGACATGGTGATCTGAGAACAGCACATCTCCTACAGTCCACTGTTTTGGTGTAAAACGTATCATAAAATGACTGTGTGACAAAAATAGCTTATACTGTTACACTTCTGCCCAAATGTAACTTCACTGTAATATGGTTTTAACTTTTGGGTAATGTTTCATCAAAGCAGAAGTTCCGTTGATGATGATTTCTGTGCTTGATAATAGGAATCATGTTCGTAGTAAATGTTAACTTGCAAGACCACGCCTATTTGTTATGCCTGGATAGGTGAAGGATGCTATACATAAATCTTTTCTTTATTTAGTACAGAACCAATTTGAAATAAAGCTGTCATGATAATAGTTGGTGAAAGAATATACATAATATGATTGCTGTTCTGGTGATTTAGATGTCTTTGCTTCAATAATAGTATTTATTTATTGATATAAACATTGTCTGAAATTGTCCTTGGTTCCAGTATCTTGTCGTAAGAGAGTTTTTTCAAAGTTAACCTAAAACACTCTATTTCATTTTGATTTAAGATTATATTTAATTTGATGTTTCTGCATAGAAAAGCTAACTCTAGCTTCAAATAGCAGTGTGTCATATTCATTTGTAAGAAAGAGATGGAAAAATGGAGGTCAAAGCTATGAGATTATCACACTGAGGACTTAAAGATAGTTTATAGCTCTCTATCTCCCCCATCTTTCTGTCTCTAGACCCTTGATTCTCTGGTCTATCATTTTCATACTCAATAAAGCATTTTAAAAAGATCTTTTATAGTTGACCCTGAGCAACACAGATTTAAACTGTGTGGGTCCATTTATACACATTTTTCAAAAAAATATGTGCAATACTGTAAATATATTTTGTCTTCCTTATGAGATTTTTGTTATTAATTTCTTAATAACATTTCTTTTTCTCTAGCTGACTTTATAGTAAAAACATAATATACAAGTCTGTCCAGAAAGTATACAGCCCTGTGCTAAGAAAAATAGAGGCATTTATTGAAGAAGATACAAGATACAAGAAGCATTGTACACAGGACAATGATGACTCTGTCCCCTTCAAAGTAGGCACCTCAGGACTTCACACAGTTCTCTTAATCACCATCAGTTGCCGTCTAGTACTTCCTTGAGTCTCATTGATATTTGTAATATCTTCCCACTCAAAGGTGATTTTATTTTTTGGGAAAAACCAGAAGTCATAGGGCACCAGATCACTCGGGCTGAGTCACCTGCACGATTTGATGTTTTGCCACAAAACTCTGCCTGAGATGTGACGCATGATCAGGCGTGTTGTTGTGATGAAGCCACCAATCACGAGTTGCACGTAGCTGCAGCCTTCTGAATCATCCGAACAGCTTCCATGTAGGAATTTTTAATCTTATTGTAAAATCTGAGGCAAGTTCATTGCTCTGCTTGCTCAGTCATTTTGAATGTGAGGGATACACAGCACCCATGCTCACTCAGCGGTGTCGACTGTTCCCACTGTCACTGGTGGCAGTGAAAGTGTCATTGTCCATGCACGCGCATTCCAGTCTGCTCTCCTTGGCTGCCAGCGTACATCCGGTTTGCAACAGTGTCACACAAATTGTTCTCGTTATACTAATGATGGCTGAACTTTCTCAGGACAGACCTTGTAAAATGCATATAACGCATAAAATATATATTTATCTAGTGTTGATGGTACCGGTAAGTTTTCCACTCAACACTAGGTGGTTGGTAGTTGGGTTTGGGGGTAGCCAAAAGTTGTATTTAGACCTCTCAAATCTTTAACTAAACAGGAAATTGGTGTTGCTAGCCCCCTCATTGTGAATGGGTCCATTTTATTCTATCCTGTTTTACATGATCCTAAGTTTATTCCTGGAAAACATTTTACTCTTTTCATATTACTTAGGCATGACAATTTTTGTGAACTGAGAAATTTTTGGTTAAATTTTGACTTGAGCTTGGAAGTTGTGATGGTCAGAAAGCCTGAACTTTGTATAATTCTTCCTCAGTGTCTTTCTGCTACATTAGGATGAATGCTTAAACAAAACCCGGATGTTTCAGTCCTCAGTAGAGTTATCCTCACTCTAAGGACTTCTGTTCTCCACGATTACATTGTTTATCAACCACTGCTTGCTTGCAACTTTTCATGCTCTTTCCTATTGCCCAATGTTCACATGGCCTGTGCTCTTTTGTATAACCCTCATTCCTGCCAATGAACTAAATCTGCTCTACCCTTACTATTCATTTAGAGTCCTTTATCATGGCCCATACCTTAAATAATTTCACTTATCCAGGTTTTTTAAAAGGCTAGCATGAATATATTCTCCAAACACTTGTGCTTCTCTTTCCCATATTTTAAGCAAAAAAATTACAAAAGTTAAAGAGTGTTTATTTTTTAATGTTGATCTCCCTCATGGCAAGCAGGACTCTAAATTTAAAATATTCTGAGATGACCCAAGGTTCCTGCCCTAATCTCCCCACTAGGTCATGTAATACGACAACAGGAAACACTTAATATATATTAAGTGGGCAATACTTAATCATTTGTGCACTTCAGAAGGAGAGAGCTTTCTCTGACTGGTGGCAGAGAGACCAATCAGAGAGCATTGGAATTAAGAGGGGTTTGAAGTGAGAGTTTCTTCACTGTTGAGTTTGAGGAGGGCAGTGGAAAGCAATGGACAGTTGCCTCTAGAAGCCAAGAGCAACCTGCAGGTGGAAACAAATAGGATCTTAGTTCTGCATCTGCAAGAATTATCCTACACTTCTTCCATTTTGTCCTCTCCTCCATCTTTTCTGCAATTTGAGGCTGCAAGAAAGAAAAAAGAAAGAAAGAGGAAAGCCATACTCCCTTTTATCTATAGTAGGTACAAGGCTTCGATGTGACCTGTGTCCCTTATGGTCTCCCTAGTGGCATATTTAAGCAAAAACAAACAAACAAACCATCAGACCATTTTGATAAAATAAAAAGAAGAAAATACTTGGCCTGGATATCAAGTATGTGCTGATAGAATGTGTTGCTACTGAAGGACGGTAATACACCTACATGCTTACTAGTGGTGTCCTTGAACAGAGACACAATGGAGGGCCTCGTGGATGACTTACTGCACAGTTCCACAGATGGTGCTCCATGCACTTGTGCGGCGCACAACGTGTATAGTTGCACACAAACACAGGGAGCACATCTCCCGATTTCAGGAAAGTATCAGTCTACTCTGTACATTTCCTTTTACAATATGGCAATGTCCTGATTCCCTTCCCCTGAGAAAAAAATTGAAATATGTGTCAGTATGAATGTGGTAATACTTAAGTTGATTGTTTTTGAAAAAAAAAATGGCAAAGAAAGTCAGATCCCCAAGTGATTCTGAGTGGCCTCTGAAGCTGACATAAATTTGGATAAATAAAACATGATTTCTGTACCTACAGATCTTCTAGTCAACTATTCTTTTTCTCCTTTGCCTTTGTCCCCTTTGATATCACAGCAAAAAAATCCCACTACCAGTTATTTATTAAAAGTTATTGTCCAGTATGATTCTTCTAAATTTATCACAAGGTTTTTCAAAAGATTTACAATTTATGTGCTACTTAGAGGCAAAATATTAGTACTGGGGAAAAACAGCTATATAAATAGCTGTTTGGATTACAGCTAAAATGACATAAGGATTCTAGAATAAAAACCAATGATTTAATTTAAATCAATAATATGGGATAAATACTCTGGTGAAATTAAAAAAACAGCGAACATCAAGGAATTATGTATGATAATAAAGACTATGATAAACTTCATGGGAAGTAGTATTACCTAATTTAGAATGGCAGACCTTAGCCCTGGCCAGGTAGCTGGGTTGGTTAGAATGCCTTCCCAATCGGCCAAAGTTATGGGCTTGACTGGCAGGTCAGGACACTTGCAAACATCAACCAGTGAGTGCAGGAATAAGTGGAACTGTTAGTTAGCAGCTAGGAATGAGCTGCCAGAGGGGAAATAATTAAGGCATTTGCCATTACAACCTAACAAGGAAAGAAGGCTAGAAGCAAAAGGGAGCCATGTCTCACCTATTCACTCAGCAGTCCTGAGCTCGGTTTGATAAAATTGCTAGTGTCCTGGAGACTACAAGCAAAATAGCGCAGGAGAAGGGGAGAGTCCTTGAGACGGTGTTGAGAAACAGGGTTTCTGTAACAATGTTACTAAGATCAGGGGGTGTTCTGAACATCACAAGCCGGACTTGCACAGGTGGAGGAGGGTGGCCCGTGCTGGGAAAGAGCATCTCTGTAACAATTCCCAGACAAAAAGATTTTATTGACTGATAAAGATTGTGTAGCTGTATATTATTCCCAAGATTTAGAAGGAAAGAAAGAGGGGTACCTCTAGAAGCCCACTGAAGTACATAACCCCTAAACCCCAATATTAGCAAAGTTCCCACTGTAGCCTTGGCTCAGTTGTAAAGAACAAACTTAGCAACAAACTTTCCTCTGTACGTGGGTCATTTAGACTTGCCTGGTACCTGCTTGCAGCTCTGTGCTTGTGTGTGTTTCACAAATAAACTTGCTGTCTCATTTCCTCTACACGTGTTCTCTCTAGCTTGAATTCATCCCTTGAGGCGAGACAAGAACTGACGCAGGAGTACCGCCTCCTGACTTGGGTATTTTTTCCCTCATCTATAACAGAACAATAAACAATTTCTCTCTCTCTCTCTTCCTCTCTCTCTCTATCCAGTCAGTATACCATCAAAATATGATTAATTTTAAGAAAAGTGTATTTTAGTTGAGATTAAATATCTTATTTATAATTCTGGAGAATTGTTTTCACATCCAATATATTTTTTAAAATATGCTATCTTAATAAATGTTAAGATAAAGTTCTCTATAAAGATATAGTTCTCTAAACATAAATTTCAATAAATTTTTATGACTATGGAAGGTTTATTTATACTGCCTATGTCACATTCTAGCCATGTGTCCTTGAAGAAGTGACTGAAATAGTCAAGATATTTCTAAATGTCTAATCTTTAGTTTTTCAAGAGATATCACTTTCTATTAATGTATTTTTAATAATCAAGACAAGACTACTGTACTTAAAAATAATTAAATATATTTTTTAAAACGACAAGATATACCAATTTAAGCTACATACAATGTGAAATTTGGCTTCAAAATAATCACTTTAATCCTTTCATAAATTCTTTCATATTAGAAAACATTTATTATTTAAGCTTTCATTTATTGAGCAGCATAAAATGTTTACCACACCACAGGCAACTTCTTAAATATAAGATATTCATGTTAATATTTGCATAATTTAACTGTATGCATTATTTCTAAGTTCTATCCTTTCTAAATAAGTACTATGATTTGCAGAAAAGTTGATTATTTTTCTGAAAAGTGTAACTATGAAAAAAATAAAAACTTTATGTCAAATTTTTTAGAACTGCCATGCCTAGGAGAAAATTTGGTTCAGTTAACATCAGCACTACCATTTCTGTTGTATAAGCCAAGAAATAGGTATAACAGACTAGATGTGTCAGCTATACTTTTTAAAGGACATCCTTACATTTTCATGAATAACTTTATGATTTACTGAGTATTAGTGGAGGAAAACTTAATGTTCAGCTCTACAGGGACGTGTGCTAACCTAATTAAAAGTCTAAGCATAATAAAACCAGAANTTTAGAACTGCCATGCCTGGGAGAAAATTTGGTTCAGTTAACATCAGCACTACCATTTCTGTTGTATAAGCCAAGAAATAGGTATAACAGACTAGATGTGTCAGCTATACTTTTTAAAGGACATCCTTACATTTTCATGAATAACTTTGTGATTTACTGAGTATTAGTGGAGGAAAACTTAATGTTCAGCTCTACAGGGATGTGTGCTAACCTAATTAAAAGTCTAAGCATAATAAAACCAGAATTTGGAGGTATAGTTCCCTCCAGACTGCTATCAATTTTGAAGGAAAATATCCATCGTAAAGGTAAAGAAATGTTCTCTGAAGACTTAATTTAGGGAAATATGTAATGTATCCTATTGTGAGGCACCCAGGGGAGAGAGGAAGGAAGTCTAATAGTTGTGGGTAGAAAAAACACACAGAATTCTTCTTGGTTTTCCTTTTTATTTTGCAATCAGTTTATGTGGACCTATCCAGTAGGAAATTAACATGTAAATAAACTCATGCATCTTGTTTAGGACATTAAAAAAGAAGGCATACTCGACTATATTTTGAAAACATCATTATTTGTAAACATAGTATGTTGTGTTTTTTTTGATCATATGAAATAGAAAATGTGTATAAAACTACTCAAATGAGAAGTCAAGGTTACGTTAATGATGATGCATTATGACTCATCCTCACTTAAGTAGTTGGGAGGTAACATTTTCCATGCATCCTTTTAAATGCTGTATTTATGGATATAAATACTGAGAGAAACAATAAATATGCAGTCATCCCTGAACTTGGATTACTGAGGTAAACAGGATGAGCAATATTCTAAGTCAGTGTACGCAGGTTTTAGTGCCACCTATGCCACATCCTAGCTATGCAACCTCGAGAAAGTGATCAAAATTGAGATATAAATTTTTAATTTAAAAATTTGAATAAATCTTACCTTTCAGAACAGCATGAATGGACCTAGAGGGTATTATGTTAATTGAAATAAGCCAGTCAGAAAAGCACAGATACCATATGATTCTAATTATTTGTGGAATCTAATGAACAAAATAAATGAACAAAATAGAAACAGACTCATAGATGCGGAAAACAGTCTGACAGCTGTCAGAGAGGAGAGGGAGGGGCTGAGGGGCTGGGGGAGATAGATGAAGGGATTAAGCAAAAACAAAACAAAACAAAAAGAACACCTCAGGAACACAGACAATAGTATGGTGATCACCAGAGGCCAGAGGGGAAGGAGGGTAGTTTGAGATTCAGCCATGATGTTCCATGTATTTATTTCTGAAGAACACTCCACTGTATATCTATAGTACAGGATATTTTTCCATTCACCTGTAATGGACATTTGCATTGTTTCCTCTGTGTTATTATAACAAACAAATAAAAATCCTATGATCTTAGCCATTTCTGGGGCGGGTGTAGTCATATCTCACTGTGGTTCCATTTGCATATTTCTAATGACTAAGAATGCCGAGCATCTTTTCATGTGCCTATTTCTGGTATGTGTATCTTTTGGGGAGGGACCGCTTTTTATTATTCTTATACACTCTGAAGACTTATTGTAGCGTCTTTAACATTGCAAATAGAGGTAAAATGTTGTTAAGAGGAATATTGTAATGAATGTTGTAATGAATTCATTAAGATGAATAATGTGTTTTTCATATATGATGAGTTTGCACTTTGACACCCATTAAAGTTCTGATGAGTGATAGCTAATGTAATTTAAATTTTGTGAGATTGATATTTCTTCTAATTTCTCATCATTTTTAAAAGATCATTTTTTCTAAATATTCTTCATTTGGTTTTACACATGGTGGTTAGTCTACAAGATGACCCTACAAACCCAACGAACCACACTTCTTGGAATTCCAGTCCTTGTGTGGTCCCTTCACTCTGTAAGTCTGAGCTGACCCTGTATCAGTAACATAGTGCAGCAAGAGCGTCTGTTCTTTCTGCCAGTAAGAAAAAAAGGGAGGAAGCAAAGGAAGGAAGAAAGGGAAGGGAAGGAAGGGAAGGAAGAAAGAAAATCGAATACCTTCTGAGTATACTGAGGAATTCACAGACATATGAGACTTTTAAAAATATTTTAATTGACATATCTTTATACAATTTGAACATATAAAACTCATCTGATATGATTTAAAAACATAAAAAGGCACATAATTAAGTGTATATATATATACATATATACGTAGTTATGTATATATTNAGCAAGAGCGTCTGTTCCTTCTGCCAGTAAGAAAAAAAGGGAGGAAGCAAAGAAAGGAAGAAAGGGAAGGGAAGGAAGGGAAGGAAGAAAGAAAATCGAATACCTTCTGAGTATACTGAGGAATTCACAGACATATGAGACTTTTAAAAATATTTTAATTGACATATCTTTATACGATTTGAACATATAAAACTCATCTGATATGGTTTAAAAACATAAAAAGCACATAATTAAGTGTATATATATATATACATATATATACTTACATATATATTCATATACATTCTTGAGTATATGAATCATATACAGAAAGAAGCCAAACTAGATCTTTCAAAATTTAATTAGAATGATTTAAAAATCAGATGGACATATAAAAATAGTTGTTTAACTATTATAAGTATGGCAAAGAATGATATATACAGGTCAATGACCACATACATTTTTATAAAATATGATAGAAACAGTCATGAAATGCTACTATTGTCTGAAGGAAATGCACACTTAGAAAACAAAATTTAGCTTGCTGTGCATTCTCAATTTTCTTTGTTTATTTCAAGATTAAATATCAGCTTGATGGCACGCAACAGAAAAAAAAGAGCGGGTAAAGGTTAGGTCATTCCCAGCCATCATTCTCTGAATTCCTTTTTTTGTTTTAGTGCAATCGCTGATTTCTCTTTATGATTTATTTTCTTATTCTGAATTGCCTCAGTATTTTTATTAGTGAATGGGGCTTTCCACTCTGCATTACTAATTTAATACAAATAAATTATAGAATCAGCTTATATAAATATCTGCTAAATATTCTCTCAGGAAAACCCTCTCAAAAATATCTAATGGGTCCTGGCTGGTGTGGCTGAGTGGACTGAGTGCCAGCCTGCAAACCAAAAACTGGCCGGTTGAATTCCCAGTCAGGGCATGTGCCTGGGTTGTTTCTCTTCCTCTCTTTCTCCCTCCCTTCTCCTCTGTCAAAAGTAAATAAATAAAATATTTAAAAATATATTTAATTGGATTTAAAACTAAATATTGTAGAGATACAAACAAACATCTGATGAAACAATGGTATAATGTCCTATTTTTCTAAATTGTCTTATTTTTATATTCACGTCAGTACAGGAACAAACAAAACAAAAATATTAATTCAATTAAAATAACAATAAATTTACAAAATTAACTTGGCAGAATTGAAAACGTTGTTATTGTACTTAAATTCGTACATCAGCTTTTATAAAATGGTATCATAGATGATTATAGATAAAAATAATTATGGATTTTTAAGTTACATCACCATTGTCTGACATAGAAATTTTATTTGAACCTTGCTTGGCCACAAATGTATTATTGATTCTTATCCTAAATCAAAATTTTTCACCAAGGCAAAGTTAAATATATCAATTTTTCTCAAAAAATAAGTAATATAAGTTCAAAATTTACAATACTTAAAATGAGAGATTTATAGACATCTTTTTGATTATGTTAGATTATTGCACTACACAATAAGGAATTTGAGTGATGTTATTTAGCCAGAGGGAGGAAATTAAAAGTACCAGTAGCATTTTTCTCATGATCCAGGCTTGTTGGGAATGTTGATTTTGTTGTGTTGCTGGAAGTAGTTTATAACAAGGTTTTAATGATCAGAAACGTGTGGTCTCATTTAGAATATTTTTTTCCTTACATCATTTGACACACCTCAAATAATTGAATTATTTGAATCAATAAAATGAGGCACATTTGCTTAATCTCCTGATTAATCAGATTTTGACAAATATCTATGAGTAATTAGGGTTCTTAATCTGTAGGCCTAGATTAGCTAAATTTGGGATACTGTCCCCCTCAACAAAAGCTTCGTACAGTTCAGTTTATTTTATAGAATAAAGTCAGTATGACATAAAACCAGCAGAAAAAAACAGAATCAAAAAAGTAGGATGAAGTAAGATAATGATTCTCAAAAAAATTGTTCAAAAATACTCTGGATTGAGATAAGATTAATAATCCTAAAATTATATGATAGTTAACAAAAATATGGGTATACATATATGTATGTTTATATTTGTACAGCTTAAGTAAGATAACACAATTTTGATACAACTAGAAGTCATAAATAGTTATAAATTCAATTGGTTTTAAGAAAGCATTATCAAAGACATTTAAAAGAGAAAAAATGAACATTTCAAAAATAGCAGAAATAATCATCTTAGAGATTTGCTTTCAAACAGGGCAAAGTGAGAATTGATGTGTCTTGTAGCTATATAGAGAATAAAATTTTCATATAATTTGAGTTTTGTATAAGTTCTTTAATGCTTAGATTTGTTTGAATAAATTTTTGACAATGTTAAAAGGAAACTATGCAAAGGCATGATTAAGTGACCCTTTTCACATATTTATTTGGAAAGACTTGTTGCTATTTCCCAATGAAATATATTTACAGAAAATATACAAAAAATGAATAAATGAAAGACCTACATAAAATACTTGTAAAGTTATAATCTGTGTATATACACACAGATACATAAATATTATAAACCTATTTCGCACTATATATAGTATATGTACTAAATATTTATGCCATATGTGTAGAACCAGGCATAGAACAAGAGAACTGGAAAATAGCCACATGGATATAAAGTACCTGAATACACATTACGATATTTACACCTAAGCATTTGGAAAAGCAATGGCTAATCCATCCCTATTTCTTATTCACTCTGAGTTTACTGAGTTTGCCATACACAGTGTTACAAATGATGTCACAATAAAAATGTTACTGTCATCAAGGAACTCATTTTTCCAATGTTCAAAGAACTTAAAAGTAATAAAAGAAAATAGTTGTATGAATGAAGAAGTACAATATGAATGCATAATATAACAAAAATATAAATAAAAAATGATGAGGGATAAGGTACATGGTTCATAGTGTCAAGTATACGATAATCTAATTTTTAGCAACAGCACTTATAATCTCTGACATCTGATAACTTTTCATCACTTTGAGCTACCTACTGAAATTAGGTGTAATTGTATGATCCATTCAGAAGTAATGGGGAGGACTGGAGGTAATGAATTGTCTAGAACAGTATGTATGACACATATAAAACTTTAAGAAATTTTATTTATGTATGTGTACATTTGTACATATATACATGTACATGTGTATATATACAGATATATGATTATAGATGTGATAATATGTTTAAAAATTGGAAGTGTAGATTATCCAATTAATGGCTTTAATTAGGAGAAGAGAGATTTTAGATAAATATGCCAAAAGATGAGATTTTATTACATTATTTTAATTTTTATTAATGTTTCTTGGAGCTTGCATGGACAAGAATTAGTTAATAGTCAAGTTTTAACAGATCAAAAGTTAGATTCAATTATCCATAGTCATTTAAAATCTGTGCGTTAGTAGTTACATACAACACAAAGCTGGTGGAAATAATTGTCTTGTGGATACTTAAAAAAGTTTCTTTTCGTCAAAGTAAGGATCTTTTTAGGTCTACATTCTTTTTCACATATCTGTTAAATATTTGATATCATAGATCAGTGACATAGAAACAACCATCTTAAAAAAAGGACAATTCTGTATTTTCGATGAGAACAAGCTAATAATGCTGTTAAATAATCACTATAAAATTGTCCAAAATTTGCCATTTTAGAATTAAAGTTAAATATTTTAGATAGGCATGTTACAATATGTTACAATTTATTAAATCTAAATTATTTAAATTTAAAATTAATTTAAGTGATAACCATATAATACTAAAATCTCATGATTTTTATATAAGCAATATCATATAATTCATTCATTTCATATGTGGAAGTTGATGTTTTTTTAGTCATTATTCAAGCTGTGTAAGCAAAATAATGAGCCAGTTCTAGAACATCTCTATCACTTCAATCAAGCCCCCCTTGCTCATGTACTGGTCATCTCTGAGTTGGCTCCCCAGCACTAATGAATATTTTATTTATTTATTTATACACATTTATACAAAGTGTAATGGGTTTTCATGACACTTTGTATAAATGGAATCACATAATCAATGGTCTTTTATTCTTCACCTTCATTTAGCATAATATTTTCAAGTTCCTTCATGGCTATCAATAATAGGGCCGCTAAGAACATGAGTGTACTATCTGAATGTGAATATAGATTTTCTATTTCTTGAATAGAAAATAGAAATTGCCTGGAAATGAAATTGCTGCATCACGTGGTAAATAATTTGCGGATAACATGCGGAGAACATGTTTTTCTATAGTATTTCAACATTTTACTTTCTCACCAGAAAAGAATGAGGTTTTCCAATGTTCCATATTCTTGTCAACATACATTATCATCTTATCATTTTTTTCATAAACATTTCTGTGGGTTTTGTAGTTTTAATGTACACTTCCTGAAAGAACAATATTGTTGATAATCTTTACACGTGGTTATTAACCTTTAGTATGCAGTGTATTTCTTCTGAGAATTTTTTACTTGGGGGGCTCACCAGATGGCTGTTTTGTTTTTTTTTTAATGCCAATGCAGGCTATTTTGAACAGATGATATTTAGATGTTAATGTCAAATTATTTTGGAGNTCTTATCATTTTTTCATAAACATTTCTGTGGGTTTTGTAGTTTTAATGTACACTTCCTGAAAGAACAATATTGTTGATAATCTTTACACGTGGTTATTAACCTTTAGTATGCAGTGTATTTCTTCTGAGAATTTTTTACTTGGGGGGCTCACCAGATGGCTGTTTTGTTTTTTTTTTAATGCCAATGCAGGCTATTTTGAACAGATGATATTTAGATGTTAATGTCGAATTATTTTGAAGTTGCTATAAAAAAGTAAAAGTAAAATTGCAAGTCTTTATTTAACATTTCTCCTGTGATCTGAATTCCATGCATAATAATTCCCTACAGAATATTCTGATTTATTCAGCGTATATTGCCTTAGTTCAACTGAGACCGAAATGAAACAGAGATGCGCCCATGCAGATTTGCTGATGAGTCTCCACATCAATAAAAAATTATTGTAACCCTGCTCTTAACTGGATTGTTAAGCCATATGATTTTTATTGAACAGGAAAATAATTGTTTTCTAGGCATTGACTTCATGATCAGTCTAGAAGTAATAATTACTCAATATTTTCAAAATATTGCTGGAGACTTTTACATCCAGGAATGTGGTGATAGACATACTTTAAGAAATCTTATTGTACCATATACATGAGGGATAAATTACAATAAACATGACTTTATAGGCATTGCTGATCTTGGAAGAGTATGAGAAAAATTCCAAATCATCTTGCAGCCTGAAACGTGAGAAAAGAATAGTGGGCAAAGATGGGCTCCAGAACAATGTAGCACTCGGGCAGGACACAAGGACAGCGTAGCTTGGCTTTCAGGCCCATGTAGGTGGGGTGACAAGAGCCTTGAGCCCAAAAAAGCTTGTGTTTTCGATGAGTAAAAAGGTAAACTAGGACAAAATTCAACTTGCCAAGGAGAAAAAGCCTGTAAAGAAAAGAGTCCGCTTTTACCATGACCTCAACAAAGAATTATTAATAATTAGTTAATAATAATATCAGTGACAAAAATAAGCCTGCCTTTAATAAATCTTGAAGTTTGAATTTCTTTTTCATGTATGGTTGGGAAGTTTCCAAAGTGGTCATGTTTTGGTGATGACTTCAACACCCAAAACAAGTAAATTCAAAATTTCTCTACAGAAAGCATGTCTGATTCAGGCTTAAGGATTTCCACAGCCAATATTCAGCCCATTCTTAATTATAAATTCAAAAATAATCACAAGTTATATAAGCAAGACACTAACAGACTTTTAAAAAATTAGGCCCATGGCTTTTGTATATTAGAATTTTTAAATAGAAATATAAATATATCTCAAGAAAATTTTATAAATAGAATAAAATCAGCAATAAAAAAGAAACCATTAAAATAGATAAAAATAAAAACTTACTTAAAAAGGAACAAACTAGAAATTGTATCTGTATTCCGAAGCTGGGTAGGCCTTTATTCCCCATATGCTCCATAAGGGTCGGCTGCTCAAAATTCCATCTTTTCTTACCATTTGTTAGCTTCTTTCCCTGTTTTATTTGCAGGCTCAGAGAGCTCGTGCTGATTCTGTAGCTGTCTTGAATGTTTGGCACAGTATATATATAAAATTTTATTTATTGGGATTTTTAAACCATCTAAGTAATACAGCAAGAAGTTCTTTAAGAATATTACATCCACCATACTCCTAGCAGTGGAAACCTCAAGAAACATTTTGAGAGACAATAAGTAATTTTATAATACATTTGAAGAAACTACATTCTTCTTGTTTTTCTTTGGCATTTATACAAATAAAAATACAGTGAAGTAGCTAACAATTATTGATTTTAATACTATGCAACTATACACTTGTGGATTTCTTAGAAATTCTACACAGATTCTGCTGCGTCACTTGTGAAAAAATATTTTTATTCCATCCTCTCTATCCTTCTGTCTTTTATTTCAGTTTTCATTTTATTCCAGTTTTTGTAATGTAGCCAATTTAGAGTTCTATATCGGTATGATATGCTCTATTGAAGTCGAACTCATTTATATCCTACAATACAGCAACTTCATTTCTAGTATAGACCCAAGGGAACATACAGATAATGCCCACCAAAGTCTATAGTACATCATTTGTTTGAAAACCAGCGCCAGTGGGTTCACATTCTGTTAGCAGTCTGAGAGAGCAGAACAGCGACTTGGGTGCTGTGCTGATGTGACTGCGACATCCAGATGAAAGCACGTCCAGTGAACTGAGTAATGTGCTTAGAGCTCTGGTCAAAATTCAGAATTACACAAACTGTAATGTGTTCAAATTGAAACTCTTCTGACCCGCTGGTAAACGTGATTGCTCATTATCTAAAACCTTTCTTTGAATGAATAATAGTGAGAGGTACATTTTTGTTTATGTACGTTAAACTTAAAAAGTTTTGTTATCAAAATCTATGGCATCAAACAATATAAAGTAACCAAGACATAGCTAACCAAAAATACATGTTATATCTGTAGAATTGTGTATATTCTTAGTGAAATTCATTTTAAGGGTTGTAAATAAATGAATAAATAAATATAAAATATAAAGAATCAAAAGAGTAAATGTGTTCATTTTACACAAAATTTTTATTCAGTTTCAGTAAATCTCCATTTGAGAAAGTTTTTAAATAAAATTTACAAGCATTTAAAATTGATATGGACCAGAGGGGAGTGGGGAAGGGGACAATAGTGGAAAGAAAGGGAACCGGCTAGACAAAGAACACATATGACTGACCCACAAACATGGACAACAGTGTGGGGACCGACTGTGGGAGCAGGGGGTGGGGGTGGCGATGGGATGGGCAGAGGAAGCCCCGGGGGGGGGGGGAACTGAGACAGCTGTAATAGAATAACAATGAAATGATTAAAATACAATATATATGGAAACAAAAACTAAAATAAGCAAGATACACCCGAAGAAAAATTGAATGCAAAAATTTGCTCTGCTGGATATGTAAACATGCCGGAGTGAAGGGTTTAAGTCAGCTCGATAGCAGTGCTCGAGAGAGACCTTGAAACTGACCTCCATATATGCCAAAGTTTGACGTATTACAAGGGGCTATTGGTGAGGAACAGACTGAATACTTAAAAATGTGTGTTCTGATAATTTACCTATATGAAAACTAATTGGCTCTCATTTTATCTTATTTAAAAGGCTCAAATAGAAAAAAAAGATTAACCTTTTTGAAAGGAAATATAAGGCAGTGTATTATTTACTTTGGTAAGTACAGTGTTTTAATAAACCAATAAAAACAATTAATGCCTTAAAGGAAATATATAATACATTTAGCTCTTTTAATATTGTGGGGGTTTTTTTACCAAAAAAGTGACACCTGGAAGAACATATATATAATGAATAAAATGAATACATGATTATATTCTACTATGTATGAATTAGAATAATGGGGGATAGGCAGTGAAAACAGATAACTTTAACACGCAGACAATGCGTTCACTGTTTATATTTATATTATATTTAAATTATATTTTATATTTTTCCTTCCTTCTTCTTAAATTGAATTGTGGATATAGGGGCATTCATTATTTTTAAATATGTATTATTATATATGTAATATATTTTCCTGTAAGTGATATAGCATAATAAGTTAATCTTTAAAGTTGATTATGTACAAGGAAGACAAAATCCACTCTCTTTGGCTCTCAAAAATATATCTCTAAATAAAGTTATATCGATTGAGATACAGGTAAACAGCCATATTCAGGCCCCAACGTTTGGCATAACATTTTTTCCACACTTCTGTTGCCTTTTTAATATATTTATGGGAATCCTAGGTGCTATTTCAGTACATTTAAACTTACAGATGTATTGTTACTATTTTCTATTACTGCACTCCACTCTTTGCTATTTCATTTTTTATATTTTATGATTTTAATGTGCATATGCATATACATATATGCTTTGTTTCTGTGTATATATTCTACTATACACTAGTAAATACAAAAAGATTTACATATATTTTATACATGCAGCCACTCTAAAAATATGACCATAATACAATATTCTAATAATCTCATAATTTTAAGCATGATGACCTTATATTTTGAAGTGTACTTTAATAAAAGAAATAAATGGAGTTAATTAAGCAACACTATTAAAACTGATGAACATAATTTTCAATGCATAAAAATGTAATACCACTGTTCATGCCCAATAAAGTTGCTACAAAAAGTACCTTCTTGTTTACAGTTAGACAGTCAGAGACTGAATTGGTGTGAAACAGGAAAATAGGAAGGAAGGAAGAAAGCAGGAGTCAGAAAAGCAATTAGCAGAATCTAATAGAGTATTATTAACTTAATATAAACATGTCTGTTTCTTTGATTGTAAAAGACAAATTACAAAGCCATTCACTGCTAAAAGTTATATTTCAGAATATAGGGTTCTGTCAATGTTTAATAATCAATCATCTACTTTTGTAATAAATTTGAATGAGATGTGTAATTATAGTGGCTAGTATTGTTAATTCCATTCTTATCTCAAGAGTAGACAGAGCCAGCCTCATAAATCACTTTTTACCCAACAGGACTTGGCACAGGTATGTGTATCACCAATATAACATGTCTATACATTAGGCAATATATGGCATGTAAAACTAGGAATTAAACTTTGAAGTTAGGTTTCCTACTTTAATAACTATAGAGCCATCTACACATGTACACAGACCCCATGGCTGCCTTTTTTATTGTGAGGTAATATACATCTCCCCAGATTTCTTGCTCTTCAGCGATGAATTATCGTTATTAAAATCACCCTTATAAAAACAATGGAGATACCTGATAAACTGCATGTCTTTTATAAAATTAGTAATTTTTAACACAGCAGAATTAAAAAAAAACAGAACAGGAAATTCTCATTGGATAAAAATGATTGATGTTTGAAACCAGTGGGCAAGATTGACTAGTGAGAATGTTTGTTAAACAGTCAGCATTAAACAGTCAAAACAAAGTTCTAACTACTTCGCAGGATGTCTATGACTAGTCATTTGTGAAGCAAATTAAATGCATAGTGCTGTGTCTGCACTCCCCCTAAGGGACAGATCCATTTCAGTATTTTTCTTTAGTTGTTTGTACTTTGGGGATTTTTTTCTTCCTTTTAGTATAGAAAATTGTGTGAAATTACAATCTTCATTTAATTTTATTTTACCTCCCTGGCTTGGAACATAAACGAGAAGCAGATGTTGTCGGAGTTGGGGAGGGGGCTACAAGTTTCCAGGAGAAGCCCTGTGTTGAGTTCTGTGCTGCAGTCTACATCCAGGCAAAGCTGGACTGTAGTGGCATAACATTGTCAATAGTAACTCCTCTGAAGATTCTCTCCAGAACCTCCATGCTCCAGAGGCGGTATTAGAAGGGTCAAGAAATTGACACAGTCCCCAGTAATGAGACGGTAGCTCCTGAAAAGTTTTAGAGCTCAGGGAATGGAACAAAAATTCAAGTCCAAAGTACAGAAGAAAATACTAGGATCCACACATTTCGCCAGCGTGGTAGATTCGGTGGTGTATCCGGACCAGCGGCACCTCTGAGTTCAAGCACAGGCCAGACTACATCACCTTGCAGGGAACTTCGAGGAGAGCACAGGGACCTGCATGCGTGTATTCAAAATAAGCTTCACCTCTTTCCAAATGGTATCACTAGATATTCTTCAAACATGCACGAGATATGTCACCAGCTTCAGAATCAGGAGAGAAAAATCTAATAAATGGAGCATGGATCCAAGAAACATTGGTTCATGCAACAATAAGGTACTAATTAAAGCCTATGAAAATTACACTAATTCACAAAGTTGTAGCTCCCTGAACTTGATAATTTAGATCAATGATGGCATTTGAAGAGTTTTTATTATTTGCATACTAGAGTTATGTCATTAATAAACATTTGTTGTTCCACTTTACTAGCAGAGGTAATATAAGTACAGGAAACAAGAACAAAATTTTAATAAGATTAAGAAAAGATGATGAAAAGAGTCCTTACCAAGAAGTATAATTTTTTCTGATTCACAGTTAACCCTGTAAAAAATGAAAAAGCCATCTCTTAAATTACATGATTTGGATAAAAATTAGAAACTAATATTTACTGTCTAGTAATTTAAAATAAAGTTAGTAGATAAAGAATGAGGGTAGGACCCATCCATGCATTTTATGTGTATTTGTCATGACATGTTGATGAATTGCCCACACTCCCAGAATCATTAGCCAGGTGCTGCCTATGTGGTGCATTAGTTGGGGGGATACCACATTTAATATCCACTACCATCTGCAATATATAAATGTTCCAATTATCAAAACTGTCTCGGTTAACTTTTTTTTTTTAGATCAAGGACAGTTAGCATATAACATAGCCTGCTTCACAAAGAACAGAAGCTGTATGAAGAGCTTTCCCTCAAGGACATTTGTGTCTTTTTTTTAACTCCCATTCATTTTTTAATTAATTGTAATTGTGATTTTACATTTCCTACTCCAATGAATGCTCCTTAAAACGTATTTTAAAACAGTGTCAAAACTTCAGAGTCTTACTTATTTTTCTTCATCGTTTTTGGTGGTATCTCTCAATTTCTTTCCTCCCGTTGCTGTCGGGACAACATACTTTACCTTTCGACCTTCACACTTTACAATAGACATTTTTACTGGTTTTCTGTTATAAAAATCCCCATTTTTCTCTTTCTGTTCATTTCTGTCAATGAAATTCCATGATTTAATTCGTCTATACGTGATGAACTTTCAATCTACTTCTCCAAACTTCTTCCTTTTCCTTGTATAAACCTACATGATGGCTTCTAAATAACTCTGTATAAAAACCACACTTTTCCATCTCCACTCTTCTTGCATTAATTTGGAACTTGATATTACTAATTCTGATAACTGGTAATGATTGTGATGATGAAAATAACCATACACAATTGTGAAACTTTTCCCCGATACATTATGTCCCTTTATAACTCTGCTTATTTAAAATCTTTGAATTCTCATGGCCTCCTCCCCCTTTCTCTAGTAATATAATACCCATTTACCATTCAAAATCAAGTTAAATGTGATTTTATCATATTTATATACTTGTAATTAATTTGTTTGTTCAACAAGGCCATTTGTTTGCTGGCCATACCATGACATTGCGGATACAACTGAAAAAAATCCCTGTCCTCCCAGAGTTTACAACGTAACAATTCCCTGTTTTGTAGTGCTTAAGAAGTAACAGATATTGTGACACATTCTTAAAACAGATCATTTAACATTACAGAAAAGCCCATGAAAAAGGTGCACTCATTAAATGATTATTATCCTTTCTTTGGGAATTAAAAAACGAGGCTTACAAACGGTAAGCCACAAACTCTGAATTGTAACTAACTTCTTCCCTTTTAGTTGCGAAGTTCAAGCTACTCCATAAAAGCATTACAAACATATTTAATTACCAATATAAATTAAGCCTCAAGATGAAGATGTTTAGAGGTGCCATTTATAAAAGACTAGAATAAATTTGCACGTTGATTTTTAGAAAATTGGTATACGAGAGAGCAGGAGGTAATCCCTGGTTTTCATAGGAGTCAGTTCAGTAAACCTGACCAAGCATCAAACATCTGCGCCTTTTTGACACAATGAAGCCACAGCCTCGTGAAAGAGAAATTCATGTAAACAAAGAAGAAAACAAATCAATTGCAATATAGTAATGACCATGCAACTGCTCTTAATAATGTGTGGTAGAAACAAACAAGGTAAAACAAAAGTCTTGCTATCAAGTCAGGAAACATGCTACAAGACTGTGGTCTTTAGATGCCCATCCTGAAGGGGAACAGGGGTAGCACAAAGCAGTTGAAAATACTGCACATGGAGGAAAATGTGAACATGCAACCATGAAATCTATGTGTTCGGAAACAGCAAGAAGACCCATGTGTTTAAGAGGGAAGAATGATGCTGGCATTGCGTTGTGAAGCAAAAAAAAAAAAAAAGCCCGGGGGGGTGGGGGGTGGCTGGGACTCACCAGCGAAGGCCCCTGTGTGTTAGAGTAAGCAATTTGCATTCAGTCTGCAAGCACTGGGTAATTTCTTGACATCATGTCAGAACATAGTATGTTTTTCAAAAGTTCTGAAATATATCCCTGACCAGCCTGGAGTCCTGAAGAGACAAATCATGGGCAGGCTGAAGAGCCTACCAGAGAAACAGATAGAATCCCAGGTACGGCCAGCACTTCAGGCAGCAAACACAATTCATTAAATTCTGCCTCTGGGAACTGCTTCTGAAGGTGTTAAAGAAACACAGCAGGCTAAAGCAAATAATGAATTCAGTTTTATTTAATGCAGTTCACATTTTTAAGATGCCAAAATACTATTGCCTTCAATGAGAAAAACACAATTGTACTAAATTATAGAAATTATACTTTACTACTCATAATATTGATGACAAGGACATCCTGATTACATGTGCAGGCTATTCTACCTTCTCCCTGGAAGGGAGCTTCTTCCTATTTCTGTAAAATGGGTGGAATGTTCTCTCCTACCTACATTAAAATAGCATTTTTGACCATTGCATGGAATAAGTACATGAGGGACTGACTGCCGTGTTAGGCACAGAGCATTATTTCATTCATAAGAGGAAAAGTAAGCATATTTACTATTATAACAAGTAACAGTATAAATTTACTCTGTGACTAGTTTTAACTGGTGACCTTGAAATGATGTTCATCATTGTTTTCCTCTCAGGGACAGAATAATGAGTGAGGTGGCTGGATCTGGGGAGCCCTGAGCAGGAAAGCACTATTCTAAAGCCTGAGGGGAAGAGCCCAGAAGAAGAAGGCCCGCACTCAACTCCGGAGCATGTCACTCAGAGTACTGCCAAGTCCACACATCCTGTGTGAAGACATCTCATGAAACAGTTTTCTTTTTAAAGTCACACCTTTCTGAACCCTGGCTGGTGTAGCTCAGGGGATTGAGCACGGGCCTGCGAACCACACGATCGCGGTTCGATTCCCAGTCACGGCATCGAACATGCCTGGGTTGCAGGCCAGTTCCCAGCAGGGGACTCCCGAGAGGCAACCATACATTGATACTTCTCTCCTTCCCTTCCCCTATAAAGATAAACAAATAAAGTCTTTAAAAAAATAAATATATTCACACCTTTCTGGATACTTCAGCCTTATGTGATTGATGTTGTCAATGCAGTTTATAAAATCTAATTTTGGAACCCCAGAAAGAATAATTCACCTAAAAAAAGAACAATTTAATTACTTAGAGTCCAAGTACATGCATACATTCAGAGCATAATTTTTTTCCTGCATTACAGTCTAAAACTATGTTTTATACTTAGAAGTGTAATTAAAACTAAAAATTGCTTGATTGGACAAAATCTAAATGCTTCGCTTTCCAGAACTGCTATATAAATAAAGACACATATTTTGCAATGATATCACATAAAAGTGGGAAGCACTGTTAATGTGTGGTTCCTTCCATCCCTCTGGTCAGAAACGCTTTACTTCCTCTTAACAGTCACTATGTCAATAGCTTAGGAATTTGTCTTTAGACTCAGTTTTATCCCTTACTCACTAATCTCAGACACAATCTATGCGTGTAGGGTCCATTTTTCCCGTAAAAGCTTACTTGCTGCTATAGAGTGGTAAATTGTGAGCTATTGAGTAAACGCAATGTATGTCCTGAAAGTGAGCTTGGTAGATACTGTTGTATCTTGGAAACGATACAACACGTTTTTCAGTTAAGCACAACTAAAACCAGCGTTGTTGGAAGGCAGCTTACTCCTGTAATCTCAGGCACAGGTGAATGCGGCATTCCCGAGGGGGTCCGTCCTTCACAAGTCCTTTCTACTCTACTTACCGCCTGCGCCCTACTTGCCTGTCTGCCAAGTGTCACAAGCATGGGTAACACCACATTTTCCAAGGTGCCTCCTGTTCCCCCTTCTACAAGGACCCACCTGCTACATTCTTGTAGCTGGCTGATGTCCTACATTATATGTGAGATGTCTGGGGACAGCATCCTCTCCATTCGTGCCCGAATTCGTGGTTTGCGATGCTTCCTCCTCCTGCCCACTCTCACACACAGTCTTCTACCATCCGCAACATTTCTTGTGGCACTTCTATTCAAAATGACAGATGGCATAACTGTTTCTCCCACAATAATGGAGGGAGAAAGGAGAAGGATGAACATGTGAAATGTGAAAAAAGACCCCTCTGGAGAGTTCCGTACACTGAGTAGCAAATTAGCTCCTCATGAGAATTGTTGCTTACTATTTTTAACATAGTGATCATCAATATTTAAAGCTTCAGAATATTTATTCTGTGTTTAAATTTTGGGGGAAAAGAAAAGAGAGCATGGGGAAAATAACTTACCTTGACTTTTCCTTCTTTCTTTGACTTTTTAATTATTGAGACCACCCTCCCTGAAATCCCAGAAGGACAGACTCATGGAGCTTGACAGAAGCTTCAGAAATCATCTCTGCAGCCCCCTGCCCTTAGGCAGTGCGTGTGTAAATCAACCGGAAGGGTTCGTTTCCTCTACTTCTCTGGTAGCTCCCAACACATACAGCAGTGCCTTCACCGGAACTCTCACACCTTAACTGCCAGGAAAATCCTCAGTCACCCAAGAGTCTGTTGGGTATCAGCAGAATTTTAATCCACTCTTTTTTCAAAACATTTTCAAACCTGCGAAGAATACATGCATGCTCACACATTGAGTTGTTTAGTGTAACTTATTAGATAATACCCATCATTTCCAAAAGGGAATTAATTATTCAGGTCACTAGAATACTTTTAGATAACTGGATAGTGGGATAAGATTTTTATTTATCATCTTAATGTCTCAATGCTCTAGCCTGTCTCTTTAAATATGTTGAAATTGGCCCTGTTTGAATTGTTGAGTCTTTAAACAGCATAGTCTTTGTATACATATTTTAATACACTTCAGTGGATCTTTATTTAGCATTTTATTGGACATTAAACATTTCATTTAACATTGTTAAGAAAAATATAACTTTAAGCAGCTATATACGAGAATAATTTATTGCATATACATTATTTTCATTAAGTTCCATGAAATCAATTGTAATCCTTTGGTTTTTTTTATTAACTTATTGAACCAAGACAATAACTTCTGTTTCTGAAGTGAAAAACAGACATTCTCAGTAAGGTTATTTCTCTGGCAAAATTACAATGGGCAAACAAGAAATTCATTGTTCAGCTGTTACCTTCACTTTGACAATCTGGGTACTTTGCTTCCAATCTGTAAAAAGACCTTGAGTTGTCCATTAGGTAGCCTATCTGCTATGTGAAGAGGAGATAATAAGAGCTTAAAATGCATCTTTTTTTCTGCTCTGCTGTTTATTTTCCATTTTTAGAGGGCAGATACCGCTGTGACCGTGTCTAACTGGTACTAAAGGCAGCAGGTACAACAGCAGTTGTGTAGACAAATTGATCTGAGAGGTAACAATAGCATTCAATCAGCTGTGCAAATAACTACTCAAAACTTACCAGTGTCCAAAAGGTTACAGGCTTTTTTCTTCTAAGCAGAAATAAGAGAGTAAAATACAAATCATCCACATTTGCAAACTAATAGGTCATTATAAATTATTTAATGGATGGATTCCTAGGAAATGTCAAAATAAATTTGATTATAGAATTTGTTTAAAAATGATTTTGAGACTGAGGGAGGGATCTAAAGGGACTACGTAGTAATGAAAAATACAATAAATGTCACATCAAAAAGAAAAAGTTGTTTTGTGATTAATAATCTCAGTAACAATATAATAAAGTTCATTTTTGAATGGGAGATATTATATATATATATCCATGGTAAATACCAACTTTTTAACTTGTCTGGTTATAAAATAATAAAAATTAAAACCTTCAGTTTCAATGTGTTATTTCAGTTACATATAGTTTAAATTTCCTGACAAAACTTATTAAAATAATATAGTTCCCAGGAAAACTGTTATATTGCCTTTGAAGATATTTAAAGATTTCTGGTACATCCATTTTTACTGGTATCCTCTACTCTAGAAGGTTTCTCTAACTTTTACTTCTATCTTTCCTATCACTGAGTGTTTTTTCTAAACTTTTAGGTCTCTCAATACCATGTATATGTATGTAACCTCATCATTATTGTAACATTTGTATAATGATACTAAATATCCAGAATAGAATTTAATACAATTAGTACTCTGAATTTTTTTCAGATCTAGGTACTTATTAGGAGGACGGGTTATTACATGTAAAAAGAACCCGAGAGACCATCTACGCTAGTGTTTCTTAATGTGCGTTCCATCATGATTTATATTATTTAGGGATCTTTGGTGTACTTGTTTGCAAACGGCCTACATAGGTACGACTAATCAGCAAGTTTGGATGCAGATCTGATGAACGACATTTTTGGAAATAAGCACTCCTCCTCAATTGCATCCTTGCTAAATGTAATAATCAGTGATGGATTACTGACACGTTACTGAGATTCCAGTTGCCACGTAGAGTAGATTCTGATGATACAAAGATGAATAGGGCACCCAGATCAGAAAAAACAAACAAACTATTAGTCATTCTCTTACATAAATACATGCAATAATAGATAAATGAACACAAGAATATAAACAAAATATTTCTAACACAGTTTCTATTGAATGTGGAGGAGGGCACCATGCAACACACCAAAGTAAAGCTCTCTGGAAGGATTGAGGCCAGGGCAAGGCGGCAGTATCTGAGGAAAGTCGCAAAAGAAGGTGAATGAAACAAGGAAATGAATTCACATAAGAGCCTACAAGGATGTGTGTGGGAAACTTAAACAGTATTATGTTGTTGAATCACAACATTAGGGGAATAAGTGACAAAGATAGAGAATAAAATTAGGCAGGCACAAAAATCAAGAGGCAAAATTGTATTTTGTAGTTACTGAATGTATCTACACAGGCAATGAAAATTTAAGCAATAGAGTGATATTGTCAGATGTGCATTCAAGGTAGATTCCTCTGGAAACTCTGTAAGGAAAATATTTGTAAGGAGGAACGTTACATGATCAATGTTTAAGTGGTTAAATTGAACCACATTAACATGAAAATGTTCATTAGTTCGTTTGAGCTCCCATCAGTTTCAATCAGGCAGCTCCAAAACAAAGATAGTTAGGAGAGCTTCACCAAAGGGAGCAAGGGGAGAGGTTTCTGCAGAGAGAAGACCACGTGTGAGATCACATGCAACAATTCTTACAGAGGAAACATGGAAGGAAGCAAAGCAAATGAATTGTTGGTTGGCTCCAGCTTAAGTAGTTGCCTTATTGGAGAAAGCCTAGTGACCGTTTGCTCGTGACTTTTGTTTTCTTAGATTTGAGGGCAGGGACTCTGGCTCAGATTTTGGTTTTCCTGCACAGGCTACGCCAAAACCTGCTCAGGGCAAGGGCCTCCTATTTAATTACTTTAACGGACCACAGATTTGGAAACTTGTTCAGGGATAGTGGTGGTAGCTCAGATGAGAAATGATGGCATCGCAATCTGAAAGATAGCAATTAAAGGATAAAGTGGAACCTAACAAAGCCATAAAACACCAGAACTTTGTGATTGCCAGAATGTGTAGAAGGAGATACGGGACCTAGGGTTAACATTTTTCCTTCTTGTTGCTTTCTTTGTTACAGAACTAGATGAACATTTTCAATTCCGTTTCACAATTTTAGTTGTTGTTGAGGGCAAGGGGGAACTAGCCAGAGCGTAGCTATAAGGAAGTAAAAGTTGTTTTGCTAACTAATGCAAAGAGGCTCCGGGACACATCCGAAGAATAGGGTGTGCCAGAGCAATGGTCAGTCAGGCAGATAGACAGTCACTAGGGGGAAAAATTTTACCCCTGTGCACGAGCTCAACTGACCAATCAAATATAGGAGCACGAGCCAGTGCACGAGTTAACTCACCAATAATAAGTAACCCTATTGTGCCCCTGAGCCAACCGCTAACCGCCACATCTGCTTCTGTATCCAGCTTGCATGCGCACCTCCATAAAACCCTAAGCCTGTAAGCATTGGGCGCGACTCCTGTTTGCAGACCTCGTGGGCACCATGTCCTTGGACACTTTGAGAGTTCGCCCCTGCACAGGTTAAATTTGGCCAATAAAGTAACACCTATGAAACCCTGAAAGTCTCCGACATTTGTTCTCGCGGTTTCGAATGCAACAGTTGTCAGGTTGAAAGATCATATTTTTAAATGGCCTATATAGCAAAACTGAACACAACATAACAATAACCTTTTTACATTCTAAATTTGTTTTTCTCAGGATTACTTGCATTGCAAAAAGAAACAACGGGCATTGAAAATTTAATCAAATCAACAAGGAAAATGTTAAAATAACAACCACTATACAATAATGTTTTAATGCCAGGAGGGCGACACTGTCATTTTTAAATCTCATTGCCTAGATTAAAAATAACAAATGATACTGCATGATTCATGGTTTCTGTAGAAGAGGAGAAAATGATCTATGTGTTTTCCCTTTCATTGACACATCTTAGTAAATTATGAGTTAAAAAAACCATTGCTTTTCTCTCCTTGAATGCCATTGTTCACTAGTCAGCCTAGCTTATTTAGAAATAATTTAAATCACTAAAATATCTCATTCAGGTTATTTAGAAAGTGACTCTAGAAAGAGTAAGCAAGGTAAGGACGCTTTATCCACACATCTTGTGTGACATTCCAAGAACGAAGCCCAGAATATTCAGAGGGCTTGCTTAACTCTCCCACCTTATATTCTCCCTCTCCCCAGCTCCTAAAACCACAGCTGAATTAACTGAGAGTGGTGCCATCGCAGAGACACGGCACCATTGTTCTTCACCTAAGTCATTACAAATGTCTGTATTTTATTATCAGCATGCCACCTCCCATAACACACACCTGTACATAACCATTAAATATATAAATAATAATTATACATGAAAGCATGTGATTATATATAAAATGTATATATTTGAAATCAGAACAAACAAAAGGTTTTTGGGGGGACCTCAAAAATTTGCAATGCCAGCATTATCGTTTGTCCTTTATCTTTTCCCTGAAACAATGTAAAGGTGATTTTAAAAGACTAGAGCAATGAAAATGGGAACGGTGTACAACGTCCAGTCTTAGCCTCCTCTCTATTTCTTCCATGGTATCAGCATTTCAAATGCCCCTGGAGTGCATGTATTAAAATACAGCTGCAAGTTAGGTCCATGATTATGATCATCCTTGTTAGAGTAGTGATTTGTCCATCATTTTGGGAACTGTGTCTCAGAAAAATCTTGTAATGAGAACACACCCATTAGCTAAATAGCCCTTGAGTATAAAAAAAAGAAAAGAAATTCTCAGGGAGATTGTTTTTTATGCTTATTTCAAAAAGTTAAAGTTGTGTAAATATGCATCATTCAGTTACTAGGGATTACAGTAGATAATTAGATTTCTGAAGATTTATAGAGCATATGCATTTTATAAATAAATACATACTTAAAAACAGAAGTAAATCACAATAAATTTAATAAAACCAGATCTGCTTATTGATATAGTCATGATACTAAAGATATTGCTTAAATAGAAAAATATATTAATGAGAGAAGAAAATTAATCTGTGCCCTTTTTCATTCAATTTTATATTCTCCAGGAAGTAATACAAAAATGAAAGGTAGACTTATAGTCCTTGAGCTCAAAACTTTCACTCTAGGTGGGCGGAGCAACAGAGAGGTCAGTTATCAAGAAAAAACTGCTGGCCAATCAGCTGTACGGAGTAGAGCTATCATTCCCCATGTTAGTGTCGTCAACATCCATCTCAGATTTTGTTCTGAAGCCATATTTTTCTGCTCTTTCCAGTCATGCCTTATCCAATGATGAGCAGTAATGACCAGTAGAAGGCAGAGCAAAATGTTCCCACAAAGGAAATTGTTGGGTAGCTAAAATTTAGCAGAATGATGAAATATGGCTGTTGTTTAAATGCATATACTTTACTCCAAAATATCGGAAGCTCACTCTGTAGAAACTATTTCATATCTCAAGGTGCACAAGGAACAGTAAATTGCCCTAACTGAGAATTACCACTCCTGGGCGGGCAGCCAGAAATATTTCGTAAGTCCACACAGAAATATAACATAAGTTGAAACACTGTAGAAACATTCTAGAAGCCCTTTACTTATCCACATCTCAGTGAACACATAAGGTTCTATTACTTAGCACAGGAAAGGCAAAAAAATGGTTTTGTTAGTAAAAATAGAAATTTATTTTAGTAGGTAAATGGGCTCTTCTTTGGTAAAATCGATGATACCAAAAATAGAGTAGATAAAATAGAGACACTGCCCCATACCATTTGTGCATATGGCATTTGGTCTAGAGCAGCCTGCACCTTATTTCTCAAGGGATGCTCCCAAAGTCATAATCCTTAAACAGGTCTTTAAGGAACTCTTTGCTGTGAAGTGTTTTTGGCTGCTGAATTTATGGGGATGAGGGTTGTTGTGACTGCCAATGTGGACCTTCCATAAAATGTAACTAGGGCCTCTAAACAACAGAGTTGGCACTTTGCAGTAACTATGGAATAGATCTTGTAACTGTTTTGGGGATTCTTGCTAAAGAATACCTGATTAATAAATGCCTGTCTGTGCAGAGGAATTTGCTCTAAAACTTAGTTTGGCATAACCTTGAAAAAGTTAAAAATAACTCTGATATCAAAGGAATATCCTGGAATAGCCTGAACATTTGTGCCCCCCATAGCCCTGTGTTGAAATACTAATCCTCAGTACTATAGTAATATAGACAGTGGGGCTGTGGGGAGGTGATTGAAACCTTAAGGGAGAGCCCTCATGAATGGGGTTAGTGCCCTTACAAACGGGACCCCAGAGTACTTCCTCACCATTTCCACCAGATGATGACGTAACAGGGGGCAGCCAAGGGGGGAGTTTGTATGGGGTCCAGAACTCAGGGTGTTCAGGAAATATTAGAGAAAAATATATATGTGATGTCCTCACCCCCACCAGTTTGAGCTGGGGGAAGGGACACAACTGAGCAGGGCCATTGAGAGCTGTTTTGCATAACAACAGCTTTGCACAGCTAACCTCTGGCATGGTCATTTAACATATCTATAACCTTTAACTGGTTTCATAGATATGTTAAGTAGCTGTGGCCGTGCTTTGAGCCAGGGGGATAGAAGTGACTTCCACCCAGGATGTAACTGGGAAGCAACTCCACTTGGTTATGGTACCTGTGTGAGAGCTTGGAGATGATTGGCTCCACGCCATGGGGCCATACCTGCCAAGATACACCGTGGCAGCCCAGTAGACCTGGAAGGATACAGGAATGCTGGCAGGTGTAAACAATCGTAGAAAGAGTTGGAAATGGGGATGCAGAGGAAGATTGGCACGGGGATTTAACCCAGACACAGCAGCCATTGGAGAAAGAACCACAAGGCTTTGGCAGAGGGGGGACCCTTGCAGCTTTGGGGTACTCCCTTTTGCCATGTGGCTTAGGAAGCAGGAGACTTTGCCTGGAAGAAAATGGGTGAAAAGATTCTTGCTGGTGCTGCATGAGAAGGTGCCACATGGCTTTGGATTAACTGGAGATCCTGGTGGTTACACAGCTGACCGTGCTGAGAGCCTGAATTATGGACTGCTACGTCTTTTCCTGAGATATGGTACCCCAGATTAGGGCAGAGGGAGAAGGAAGGACTGTGTGCGTCTGTGGGTAACCTAAAAGACTTTAATATTTTAATGAATACATTGAGCCACTACTTTAAGTCTGTGTAGCTTTAAACAAACATTTTCTTTTCTTTTCACAAATCTCTGGCATGGAGAGACGTTTTTCCTCTGGCAGCGGGTATAGTGAACCTAGTGGGGGTCCTTTCGGTAATAGCATATTGTAACCCCCCTTGGCTCTGTTCTGTAACAATGACAGAATGAGAAAATATCCACCTGCTCCCCAGAAAAGAGGTTTCATCAGACCCTGACCATGCTGTTACCCTGATCATAGCCTTCCAGCTTCAAGAACTGTGAGAAATAAATTCCTGCTCTTTAGAAGCCACCTCATCTATATGGTGGTTTGGTAGAGCAGCCCAAATAGACTGAGACGGCATCCACTGCAAAACAAAGCCTCACTTTCTCACATCCTCCCCCAAATCACTTGGCATAAACCCAAATCCTGTAACAACTCCTTTCTAACACCCTCCTCCTGAGTCAGCCCTGGTCACAAATGGCATGTGACCTCCCCGTCCCTGCACAGATTCTTTAACTCAGGTGTGCTCTGAGTGGTCTTCTCTGGAGGGTGTCAACACCAGGTAAATTATTCTTTTCTAAGTCCAGTTCCTGCCCCCACCTCTTTTCCTCTGTGGTAGGAACCATTTAGTTATATATAACACTAAGCTGTTAGCCGGTAAAATTTAAACGGAGGTTCTCTAACAGGAATGTGCATGTTTGAACAGAGTTTCTGATACTGAATTAATCAATATTTAGTCATTAGTGGTCCTTAGGAATAGCCTGCTTTGGCAGCTCAAGGTCCTAGAGTTACAGCATAGAGGCACTGGACGATTTTCTTTCCTACGCCGCTGCCACCAAGTCTCTTATTCTGTGGTCCTACTCAGTCACCGTAAGGGTTTAGAATGGTCTTACAATTCTGTGGTGAGTGTATCTGAGCTCAGATAATATAGTCAGTGCTATTTTTATTCACTTACAATTCATTTTATTTACAATTATTTTAATGACTATTCTTTAAAAAAATCTCGTCTTCTTTTCTTCCCAATGATGTCAACAAGCCAAATCCGGTATTTGCATATGTGCAAAACTGAACTGGCGTAAAACAGACCTTTGCATTTTGACTCTTACTTGAATTTGGTGCCTTTCAATTTTGTATGGGTGTTATTTTGTGCTATATCGCCTATAAAGGACTTGGAATTGTATTATTAAATTCGTTTAGTTCAAAACAATATGTGTCTCTTCTCGCTGCTGTTACAGGCCAGGAGAAGGATCCTCACTGAAACCAAACACGCAGGGGGCCCGCTGATTGGAGATGCAGCAGCGACTAAGTGAGCCCAGTAGGCAGCTGGTGGGGCAGAGAGTTACTCAGCTGAGCACAGTCCAGGGAGTAGAGCAATGAACTCCCTTAGAGCAATGACTCAAACATCGTCACCACTGTATCCCATAATCCTAGAACACAATGAGGCTGTTTTTAAATGAATTAAGAAATTAGTAATAAGAGATGGAAGGAGAGCTTGGGGCTCCATGAATTTAGAGGAGAATCAAGGAAAGAAAGCAACTGGGAACTGGAATTTTCCCCCTGATGTGGAGAAGGAAGCAGCTGAAAACATGAGCAGAACTGACAGGACATGGCCAACTCCTTATAACACAATGCATTTTATTTCCCATAATGTGATATATGGTGTGCTTTCTTAGCAATCACACTGATGCTCACTGATAAAAATTTTTAAAAAATGTTATAGTAACTCCTCCCAGCTCTTTCAAAACACAGGGCAAACGTTACCCAGACCTCAAAGCCTGTCCTGACTTCCCCGGCCAGTGTCAGGTCCTTGCTTGCCAGTCTTCCCACAGCACTTGGCTCAGAGTGTCTTCCATTTAAGCTTTTATCACCAGCTACTCCAACTGTCTATTTATACACGAGCCTCCTGCACCAGACCCGGGGCTCACCGAAGGCTCTTTTCTATATGTCACAGTGTATAACAAGATCTTAAAGCTTATGAAGAGGGAGATATATTATTTAGTGGAAAAAAAAGTTGGGAGGTGAAGAGTGAAGCCAAAAACCCGTGTTGCAGTGCCGGTTTGCCTCTTACACACAATGAGGCCTGGAGTGCAACACTAATCTTTCTGAATGCGAAAACAAACCAAAACGAACAAAACTAACACTCAAGTCTATTAACCTCCCTAATGAGAAAGTGAAGGTGAGCGTATCCCTAAAACCCTTCAGTATTCTAGAAAAGCTATGGACTGTTGTAATACTGTAATTAGTCTTGCCTCCAGTCTCATCTCTTCTCCAAGATCTTTTATTTCAATTTCTATTCTAAGCTACCTAAGGAGGCAATATCTAGCTTTTTTCCCCTGCAAATCTACAGACTAAAATGATTTATAGTAGTACTCAGGCTTCCATTAGCAGGAACAACTGAAGTCCGTTTCACTCAGTTCTAAGGGAAAACTTTTCTCATTAGAATGAAAATGGAATTATGTACTTCCCTAAGATTAAGCTAAAATGTTTGGTAAGCAGAAAATTCTTTTAAGACTCTTAAGTCACTTATACATTAAAAAAAAAGAGAGAGAGAAACAAGTAAATGTGTTTTGGATAAAAACAAAAAAAAAAGGTGATTCAATTCAAACAAAAAGATGTATTACACAATTTCTCTTTGTAATTGCAGCATTTTACTTTTACTTTCATTTATGTGCCTAGCTGTTTCCTAGCATCCAATCCTGTTTTGCATCCACCATATTTTTACTGTCCAAAATTTGCTTGATGCTCTATTCAGCCCGGCATATAGATTAATGAAAGACAAAGTCATTCTCCCAAGGAAGGTTAGAAAGTGCATATAAAATGTATTATAACTTCAGAGAGCTATTTACACAGTGAAGAAAATTAAATCAGATAGGCTAAGTGCTCGGGAAGTGAAGGTGCTGGGAGGAATCAGACACATTGTATTTAGCAGTCAAGGAAGGTTTCTTTGAAGAGGTGGCCTGTTCCAAGAGACCTGAATTAAGTGAGAAACACTTTCAGATTTCGGTAAGATAAATGCTGACAAGAAAAAAACCAAACATTTGCAAAGGTGCTGATGTAGGAGAATTGTGGTATGGTCCAAGAATCCCCAAAAGAAGGAATTACACAGAATAAACTTAGGACATCTATTAAGACATATGTAAAGATAATCCAGTATAATTACTAAATAGCTTATGACTAGCTTTACTTTGCTATGATGCATGTGTAGTATACACACACGCACATACACCTTATTATGCAATGTTGTGCAATGTTGTGCTTTCACATAGTGCTGATACTGTTTAAAGTCACTCAAAGAAGCAATTAAATTGTATTGGGAGTAAATATCAATATGCCCCTCCCTACTCACTATCTACACCCTAATCTGAATTTGGAAACAATTGCTTTTAAAAAAGAGTAAATCACATATAAAAATGTCAACTTAATTACTCTCAAGTATTTCATCTGGAGATTGTAATATAAATATAAATAAGTGAGTTTGTTAGTATGACACCCCTTAATTAAGCAGATTTATTCATCTAGTCATTGGCAAAGAAGCAAAATTCAAAGTAGCTTCTGCCATGGGGCAGAGGACAGGCCCTCCACTGAAGTTCCTGTAACCTAAATTAAGGAAAAAGGTTTTAGTCCAGAAGAATATTCCTTAAACCCAATTTTCTTCCATCAAAGACCAGGATTGTTACTCTTGGAAAACGCTCCATAAAGGAATCAAGAAGCGTGGGGTACAGTAAAGGTGACTTTACATCTCACTTATCCGAGGGCAAACCCAGTTACTACAGAGTATTCCAGCAAAAATTGCTCCTAGTGTCCATTTCCACAATCGAAACTGCCTTGGTTACTTTGAGAACAGGTGTCCCTCCTGATATATTAATATGTTTTCTCTTAGTTTTTGGAAAGAGTTTTTGATTCTGCTTTTCTCATGTGTATAAGGAAACACTTAACATCTCATAAGAAACACAGAACACCAATGCTCATATTCACCTTCATCTCTAAAAAAACTCCTCATTATGAGGACTAACCCACTGAAACAGCATCTCCATTTGCTCTTTTCTCTTTCTTCTCTGGATCCGAGTTTCTTTCTTCCCAGTTTGTGAACTAAACTAAGAAGAGCCGCTATGTAGGTTGATGACTAACCTGCTCTATAAAGTTCAAGTCATTGACCATCTTCCCAGGGTCACCTATCTTGTCTTCTAAAAACTTCAGACACCAGGCAACTACCATATAGCTCAAACTGAGTGTCTTTGAGTAGCGGGTGGCCCCAGAGAGTTCTGCTGTGACATCCATGTATTAGATTCTATCATAACAGGATTTGAACACAAAAACATGATGAAAGACAGAAATGAACTTGTGTTTGCCCGTATTACAGCACACAGACAACAGCAGAGCAATACAATAAAAGTAAATATCAAGTAAGTTTACAAGCTCACAACAGTTATTTATGGGAATATTATAGATTCACTTATATCTAGAGTCATAAGCCACTTAACCACGGGAATATGCAGAGATAGATAATCCCATATATTCTCAGAAAAAGAATAAAATCTTTTGCCCTAAAAATAGTGCTGAACAGAAGTGATGAATAGGGAAATATTTGCTCTCCATCTATTTTTGAAAGGCAACACATTTTTGCCTCAATTAAATAATATGCATAATCACAATGATGAGAACTATTTCTAAGTGCTTCACTTGGAACAACTCATATAGTTAAGACAACAACACCACGAGTGAAGAGTTATCATTATTCCCCTGACTCTAATCAGGAAATGTAGAACACACATTTATGCAGTTTTCCCGAAGTCATTCAGTATGCATTCAAATGTCAGGTGGTAGACCCTTGGACCAGAAATATTAGATAATAAATTATGTTAGTGTCTAAAACATTAGTATTTTATTTTGCAAGATGAACAAGTTGCCATTAACTATATCATAATTGTTCTGTTCTTTCAAACCATTAGCTTCACATTTTAGTGAAATAGGCTTATCTTTAAAATAATGAAACACTGAAACACTTTCCAGGATACCTTCACTCTCAGCCTTCAAATATTTCCACACACTGCAATTGATTTTGTATCAGAACCTATGGCTCATCTTCTCCTCCTAAGTAATATGTTGTTCTGTATGCTGACATCTTGGTCCTAAGCATTCTGCCCTGAAATCCTTGTCCAGTCCCCTCTGCCTGGGGTCTCCTACCCCATAGCACGGAGTACAGGAGCCTGTGTCTGCTTTGTACTTGAAATGTATTGTGTGCCAGGGGGTGGCACATTCTTATCTGTAAAAAACCCTCTCACAAATACCTGTGGCTTTGTAGTTCAAGGAGGTAGTGCTACCGTAGCCATAGGAAAAAAGTAAATAATAAACAAGCAAAGGAGCATGTCTGAGTCCCCATAGTACCTTCATTTTACAAAAACACAAAGTAGTCCAGCTTTGGCCAGTAAGGCAGTGTTTGTTGACCCATTTTCATATATTTCATGCTTTAAAGATCATTAATATTCATGAATTGCTATTTAAATGCCCTGGTTATTTTTAATTTCCGAAACTAAGCAACTTGTCCCTGAGACCTCTGTAGGTCTCCTCTGTGTCACTTCTACCATATCAATCCTTCCCCTGCCTTACGAACAGGTGTGTTTTTAATATGAAAAATTACCATAGGCCAGTAATGTTTGTTATTTGTGCATGTGTGTGATTACTTTTCATTTCCAACTATTGTTATTCAGCATGATGCCCCCTATAGTGCCAAATATTGTGTGTCATTCATGTGAAGAATTTAATACACACGTACATACATATCACATTTAAGTGAATCATTTGTAATATATCTCCCATTGTGCAGATCTGGGAATTTTGCCTGGGAAGTTACACGCCGACTGAGGGTGCCTCTACCCGATCGATGCCAGAACGTCTAGATTAAAAGTAAAACATTCGGTCAACCATGACGTTGTTTTCGAGCATCTACATGCTTGGCATTGGGAAAGGAAAATGTTTAGATGATGGATGTTGCTCTTCATTTTCCATCTGGCTGTTCTGGCTTCATGTAGCCAGAGCCTCTGACAGTCGACATTGATGACAAAACAAGTTCAGCTTTTAAATTTGGTTTTAAGCCCACCCACATGGAAGTAAACAGATTAGTTTGGAGAAACTGTTGAATGTCTAATCACATCTATGCTTTCAGCCAAGGAAAATCACAAAGGAATGATGATCTGTATTTATACGCCCCCAGACGGTAATTCTACCCCATTTCATAGATGAGAGTTTGCCTGGAAAAACCCCAGCTCAATGACCCAGACACAACAGGAATCTCCAGTAAGACTTGTGTCAGACTGAGGTCCCATGTCCAGTAGTGAAGAGAACATAATGCTACAGATGAGGTTAAAACCAAGAATTAACTGGCTCTAATTCTCTAATTTTTTTTTAAATGAAAGCTTTAGGGTTTAATTGGGAAGGACATGGACATGGTAATGATGAAATATAAGGAGATACGTCTTTAATTCACTTTTAAAAGGGCTTTGAATTCTGCTTTGTGTAGAATCCAATAAGGATAAGAAGTAAAATATCAGGGATACTACATATCAATTATAAAACAAGTCCACCTAAAATCTCTAAGAAACTATGAAAGGAGTTTGGATTGGCCTCAGAGTCACTTGACCTAGCAGAGAACTCCCAAGTACACATCTTTGTGAATTGCGAGTCAGTTATAAAGCATTTCTGAGTTAGATACAAAACCCCCTTCACACACACTCATACATGAGAAAGCAAAAGGCATCCATACTAGAAAATTGTGAATTAGATACTAGAATAGCTAATTCACATGCATAGATCTAAATACTACAATTGGGCTATTATAAATGTGAGAAAATTTAATCTTCTCTATTGAAGTTTGTTCATAGTTTTCTATCAAATAGCAGAAACATATTTGGCAGGCTGCTGATCTTAAAACTGTATTTATATTGAAACAATAATTTAACAGTAAATTACTTTATAATTATTGATCTGGTTATTTGTTCAGGATATTGAAAATATGCAATTTTCATTCCCTGCCGATAGAAATATAGGATTCAGCTATTCTTAGCATTTCTAATAGTCCTCATATTTCGTTTTATACCTCCAGAGAGTTATAAGCAATATGCTCTAATCTTGATTTATATAGCCAAGCTTACTATCTTATTGAATCATAGATGTGGTTGACTTGACATTGTAACAGCGCTAATAATATCTTACAGGTTAAGTATATGTAATTGGGTCTAATAAATAGTAATAAATTATTCATTCTAATGTAGGCAATTTGGGCTATGGAAATACCAGTGAATGTTATATGCAAGAGTTCTAAAACTTTATTTATTCATATCATCATATGTGTCTTCTTTTATATAGCTAAATGATGATGATAGATACATGTAAGTCTATGATTATATTTATATGCCACAAATGAAAAAGTTAGTCAAAAATCTTAACATGAACACTTATAACTATTTTAAAATTCAGGGTTGATTCTAAAACTCTACTATCTCTTAAAGGTCTAAATACCCAAATTCAAACAATATTAAAGCACTTAGTTTATAAACTAATTTACAGGTCTGAAATTTTATGGTTATTACTATATTACATAATGTAATTGTACTCACTTATCAGTTTCTTTTGCATGAGATAGCACTGGGTGATATCTTTTCCTTATACAAGTGTGCTTGTGGTAGCAAATAACAGGGAAGACGACTATTAGTGACTTGAGTTCTATAAGGGTTCATTGTCTCATATAACAAGAGGACTTGAGACAGGACCACAGTCTAATCCAGCAGCTTGAAGACAATGAAGGACCTTGGTTTCTTATAGGCTCCTCAAGTCTCAGTTATCCACGCTCATATATGGCTAGTTCTGCTTGTAAGTCATAAGCCCCAGATATCACTTCCTGACATGTCACTACTCAGAGTTTATAAAGGTTACACAGGGTTAGCAATAACAAGGTATATTTTATCTAACATTGATATGGAAAATATGATGACCTTATCCGCCACTCTTTTATCCCTTTCATGGAGCCAGTGTGCTGTGAAAGGTGACTGTGGGATTGTGAGGTATGTGAAATTTTAGTAGGTGACTTGAAAAAAATAAGTCTGTCTACAGTTCATTCCCTTTGCATAAATAAATAAGTAGCCTTCTTTACAGCATTCTCCTAAATACAGAATATATTAAATAATACTGTACAACATAGGACATACTCATAATTGGCAATTCTATTTTTAATGGAATTCAGAAAAACTAATAAACTTTAAATTGAATTTTTTAGTTTATTTGCTTGTTTGTTTAATAAAATAAAATTTTAATAACAGTCCATCTAGATGACTTCCAGAATCCAGAACCCACACGACAACATCTCTATCAGGGTTGGTTTTCATTTCTCTCAAAGACTGACCACATTTCAGCAGACACAGCAGTTATAGGAACCTAACAGAAAATCAATCCTATCTTTCTCAGCGAAGCTGGTTTTTAAGAGCTATATTGTGGGAATATCCATCCAGGCAATACAGATTGACCCTTTTTAAAAAAACTTCTTGTTCAAGTACAGTTTTCTGTCTTATATTCCCAGCCCTGCCCGCCCCCTCACCCAGTGCTCCCCACCTCCCTCCCATTTCTGCCCCCCACCCTTAGTTATTGTCCATGTGTCCTTTATACTTGTTCATGTGAGTCCATCCTCTTTTCCCTTATGATTCTCTCCCCTCTCCTCTCTGGACCCTGTCAGCCTGTTCTGTATTTGAGTGTCTTTTGTCATATTTTGCTTGCTTGTTTGTTTTGTTGTTTAGATTCCTGTTAACGGTGGTATCATATGGTATTTGTCTTTCACCACCTGGCTTATTTCAGTCAGCATAATGCTTTCCAGTTCCATCCATGATGTTGCAAAGGGTAGTAGTTCCTTCTTCCTTTCTGCAGCATAGAATTCCATTGTGTAAATGTACCATAGCTTTTTGATCCAGTCATTTACCTTTTTCTTTCTTTTTTGTTTCACATTGTTAATTTCTTTTTCTTTTTAAAATATTTTATTTTAAATTTATGTTCAGAGAGAGGAGAAGGGAAGGAGAAATAAAGGGAAAGAAACATTAATATGTGGTTTCCTCTTGCACACCCCCTACTGAGAACCTGGCCTGCAACACAGGCATGTGCCCTGACTGGGAATCGAACCAGCGACCCTTTGGTTCACAGGCCAACACTCAATCCACTGAGCTACACTAGCTATGGTATTTTTTTTATGTTTCCACAGAGATAAGGCAAACAATTCATTTCTGGGAATTCCCATGCTTTATTCCCACACTTACTTGAATGTCCATCCTTTGCAAGTTTCATTTTTATCTCACATAATCGCCAAATTTTCTTTTTTGCTATTGTCTAATGACTTCTTTCTACACTAGATTTTTACCAAATTCTTGGGATATTCAAAATAGTTTATATCATAGTGTGTTAAATGGCACTCTTTGGTTTTATTGGTTATTGTCTCTCACTTTTATGGATGCACTTTTTTTCCAAACTGTGTGTAGAGTGTGACTCTTAGAATTAATGAATAAAGCCGGACATGTCTGCATGGGTCAGGAATGGGAATGGCCCATGACAGTGGGCCCCAGAAACTGTTGGTAGCCCTCACAGAACACTCCTGGTCTGGAATTTCCTATCCCATCACTCCAAATCAACTTCAGGACCTGAGGTGTAGCCTTCCTACATTCATCATCTTGAAGTCAGATAATAGCTCGAGTGAGTAAAACTCTAGTGCTGAGTGTTGGATGAGGGAGAGCTCCTTGCAGGGGTTATGGACAGACCTAATGTGTGTGAATCAGAATAATCACCTATAGCTAAGAGACGCTTCTTGTACTGGTGGAAACAACCATGAGGTAGTGTTAAGGACAGTGAGTCTCAGGGCAGGGCTGCGGGCTTTGGAATGGCTTTTCCCAGGCTTCCCATGTCAGGCATAAAACTTCAATTCTGAGAGTTCTCAATTTGAAACTAACTTCACATGTCATTACAGGGTATATTTGTTAAGATTATAGGCCTGAACCACTTTTGTTAAGTATGTTATTATCTTAGTTTACAGCTCTTAAATATTAAGGTAGTAATATATAGATCTGCCTTTGTGTAACTCATTGAGAACAAATGTGAGAAGTGGACCTGCTTGTATGCTCTGATTCCATTTGAGTACAAGGATTTGCACATTGTAATGAGTATGTCCTTCTCTTGTGTAGTTTAACATATTCTCCTTCTCATGAGATATCATTGTGTCATTCTGAAAAGCAAAAACACTATAGCCAGACTTCCTGTCCTCAAACCCAGTTCTGTGGAGAATGCAAATCTCCTAAACATCCTGTGTATCATTTCTCCATCTATAAAGTTGATGATGATTGTCATTATAAAATCCCTTCAAGAAATAAACCAGATCATGTAGATTACTTACTTGGAGCTGTAGTTGACAGATGGTAAACTCTCTATGATTTTAGTTATTCTTATTGGGTGATTTAAATGAATGTCTTTAAAGGAAAGGCAAAGGACATTATTATCTGAATTTTATATCAATAGTTGTTTTGCCTGATTTTATTTACTTTATTTCTTCTTTTATCGAGAACATTAACATACTGCATCTTACAAGGAATAAGAAATGAGTCAAGACTTTACTCTGGCTATAGGAAGAGTAAAATGTCAGACAAACAGAAATGATATTCATTGAAATACAGTGGCTATAAAAGGAAGTAAACAGCAGATAAAGGGTATTGAATGCAAGCTCTTAGAGCCAGAAGAATTAAGAGAAAAGCAAGGGTTCAAAGGACATATCTATGCATTTCTTTGTAAGATGTATGTTGGGAAGATCAGACAAAGAAAACTTAGAGATTAAAAAAACCTAGAAAAAACCTAGAAAACCTAGAGAAAACAAAGGAAAAGGGAAAAATAAAATGAAAAAGAATTTGCTCCATTCTTGAACTAAATGCACCTCCATTACTAGAATCCTATCATTTCATATTTTATTTTCTATAATCCAAATTGCTCAACAGAGCCCCAGATTTCCTTTAGTTCTTCATTATTCTGCCTAATTCATTCGTGTCTCCAAAGAAAAGATAGACTTTCCAGGTCTACCCCATCTTTTCTTCCAATGAGATGTACATAAGACTTTTTTAATTTGACTAATTGTCAGTTTTCAAGAAGTTCCATCAGGACCTACTCAGTCCTTAATTGCTGAGAAAGGATAATAATTACCATATCAAGTATGGTTGCATGTAAAGAGGATATGCTAAAGGGAGTAATATGCATTATTATAACCATTATTATTATTGTAATGTAACCTCAAATGAATGAATGTCTAATGTTGGCATATTAATTTTATACTGGGAACCACCATAAATGATATAAGGGAAATTAAACTACATAAGTAGCTTCCTAATGTATTTCTACCTAAAAGTAAAACATGGAGAGATGGGCTTGTTCTACATTTAAGTATATCTCTGTAGATCTACTGAAGAAGACTCCCATTCTGGAAGGAAAGAAATCTTTGTGATAAATATGGACAGATATATCTGACCTATCAACTTAGGTTGTACAATTTAAACCATTGGAGAAAATAAGTCACAGCACTGACATCTATCAATAAAGTAATAGATATCAGATGATGAAATAAAGTTCTAATGAGACTAAAGAGTAGAACTTAAAATATCACTGTTCAAAATCGGGAAAAGAAATCTGAGAACATCAAGTCAAATGTGAGATTATTTTTATGTACTGGCATTTTAAAATTATTTTTTACTCCTAAAATTCTTTACTTCATGTGTTAAGGTTTGTGTTTCATTCCCTTGGATGCTATCCTCATTTTATATTAAAAACATCACATTTTAAAATATGCTTAAATATCTTCAAGTTAATCTCATGTATTAGTTTCAGTAAGAAATATAGCATGCCTAAAGAACATAGGGATTTTTTATTTACTTAAGTTGAAAGCAAAGTTTGTTTAACCTGCCCTGCAAAAGTGTTTGGTTCAGTTTTGTTTTATTTAATCTTTACTAAGTTACCTGGAATATGAGTAATAAGAAAATGAAATGCTAAGCATGCATACATTAAGGTGCTCAAATTAGGCTGATGTATAATAAATCTGAATTGATAAATAAGTGTTCACTGGAAATGAATTGTATAGTTGAGGACCTTTAAATCTTTCTTAGTATTAGCAGACAATTTATATTTCTCCTAAAGAAATCCTATTTGGATCTTCTGTTCTCTTTCTGATGGGTGAAATGTATAAACAATAACTGTAAAACAGTGTCTAAAAGCAAAACATAGTAGGACATTCAGGCAACCAAAATGAATGAAATACGTGAATTGGAGATTAGATGAATTAGAAAAAACATGCCCTTGTTAAACGTAGGATGCACTATTCGGCTTCAGGTGAATTTTTACTGAAAATGCAACATGGGAATACCAAATATTTCAGGTTTTTTCAATGGAAACCGCAATGTAGAATAACCCTCAAGCTTGATTTTATTCTTTCGTACTGTTAAAACACGTCACTCATACAAAATAAAGTATATAGTGTTTGGAAACTTCTTTCTCTCCATGATGGCCTTTTTGATAAGGGCAAGTACTTCATATTCTATCCAAGTAAATAGGGAGTTAAAGATTTGCATGCCCCAATATTGTACAGAACTCTCTCACAATCCACATAGTCTGTGGTACCTTTTTAACTGCAAACCTCACAAATGCAACATCATCGAATTGTATATCATTTAGAAATATGTTTGACTAATTTATTTTCCTAAATTGAGGCCTACTTAAAGACATGTGATATATTTAGTATGTATATTTTATCCTGATGTTTCCCAAATATATCTGATCATGCCAATCATCTGTCTTGCTTAATAAAAATCTTTATTCAAAGAGCCCCTGGGAAGATTCAGCTGATCTATAACAGGGCTGACAAAGTATAGCTCTCCAGCTAAATTCAGCTAAATCCAGATTATAGCTCTCCAGCTAAATCCAGCTAAATTGTTCCATAGGCAAAGTTTTATTGAAACACAGCCACACCTGTTTTCTCTATTGTGTATATGTGTATGTATACAGACACACACATACATATATAAGAAAGAAGCATTAAAATCTGAAAGAGTCTTGTTCAGCCTGGGATTAAAAGGATACAGTTTAATGCATTTTTTGTTGTTGCTGTTCACACCTCCTCCAACTGGGAGACCTCAAATATTAATGCAACAAGCTATTTCTTAATTTTTTTTATTTTATGGTTTTAAATTGTAGGACTTCGAACTATCTTACATTAAATGTTTTCAGAACATTTTTTCTTTTTATGAGCAAAGGTCTTTCAATTGACTCAATTTTCAATGTGCCCCTTTTATAAAATTTTATTTTAGTTATTTAGCTTTAAAAAGACCAATTGAAAACAAATAAACTGAAAGGATTGACTGACAGTCAATCAGCACAATAATTCCATTTTGGCATTACTTTGCCAGAGAGTCTTTCATCATGAGTCATGCCAATCAGTTTGAAAACTGGTAAAGAGCTCACTTGGCAGGTAACCACTTTAGGATTATTTATGAACCTACCAGTACTATTAGATGAAGTGGTAAGCTCAGCAAAGTTAATGAAATTGCAGGAAAATCCATCACACCCAGTCTTAATGGCAAATTCTTTCACTTCTCTCAGACCCATTTGAGAATGGAGCACACTGTACATCTCTTTGAAGTATAGTCTTTGCAGGAATTATACTTTTATCTTTACTGATATGCTGCACGAAGATTTATATTGTTAAGAAATTAAATGTTTTAAACACTAGCTTAGGAAGTACCTGAAGCTATAATTCCACACTCAAAACAATTGTGTGTGCATATTTTCCTAAAAGTTTTAAAGCAAAGATATGACTTTTACTAAACTCACATAATTTGAATCGCATTCAGTAATTGTTTCTGAGCTATTAAAGAATCAATGTTATAAAGTAGGAGGCATTATTGAATGAAGATTGCTCATAAAATATTGAATGTTCCTGTAGTCCTATTGACATCTGTTAATTTACCTCCTAAAAATTACATGCATGTCTCTGTAAAAATAGTATACACAAGGGAACATTGATGTTTCTTGAATTTATTTATTTTCTATTTTTAGTAGACTCAGTGATTTTGCTATTGTTAATCAGTGGTAACTTTTTATCCATCCAATGGAAAATAAGAATAATAAAATCTAAAAATAATTAACCTTTATCTTAATTGTAACATTTGGAACTAATTCAATCTATGCAATGTTCCAATATTTAAATAACGGTAATATTGATATTAGTGAGAGATACCTTTTAGGATAATCCTTCATTGACTATATTTACCACAGAAAGTCTTAGAATTAAATAGGTAAACAACTCCAAGGGAATTTGCCCTTGGAAATCTCCTAGATTGGACAATATTTTTCTCTAACCAGTCCATTTTTAAGGCCTTCCTTTTTCATAACCTACTGATAAGTAACTCCCATTACTATCCCAGTACAGCACGTTTTAGGTGGCATCCCCCCTCAATAAAATTGATTCCAAGAATTAATGTCTAAAACTCATTTAGCGGTTACTATGAGCCAAGGAATGTACTGTGCTATCACCTCATTTGAGCCTCTCAGCGACCAGCTTGGCCAGTCATCTCTTCACTTCTTCGTACCTGTCCCCCTGAACCTTTTCACCGTACTGATTTCTCATCTAATACACTGGACTGTTTGAGAATTCTAGAATGCGCAACTTACTCGTGGTCTTGGCACTTCTGTTTTCCCTGCTGGGGTATTTTTACACCAGTATTCACGCCATATGTCACCGTATGAAATAGGCCCCTTCCAACTGTACATACCACTTCCCCCCCTGTTACCTCACTTAATATTTCAACCTAGTACCATATTACATTAATATATTTTATATGCCTCTTATGTGTTTATTATCTACCCCATCCTTTTACTCACTGGAGTTAAAGCACACACACACAAAGACAGGACCTAGTTTACTATTCTCTTCCAAATCTGTAACAAAGAAGAGAAAGGGTAATCATTGTATAGGTAAGGAAGCTGTGCTAAAGAGAAGAGACTGATTTTTTTTTTTTACATTCATGTAGCAAGTAAGTGAAAGAAGTAAGATTTAAAGCCTAGGTATGACACCAAGTTGCTATTTATTTTATTATTTTTTAAGATTTTATTTATTTATTTATCTTTAGAGGGGAAGGAGAGAGGGAGAGAAACATCAATGTATGGTTGCCTTTCGTGCGTCCCCTGCTGGGAGTAGAGCTGCAGGGAACCGGCCTGCAACCCAGGCATGTGCCCTGACTGGGAATTGAACTACAAGCGTGTGGTTCGCAGGCCCGCGCTCAATCCACTGAGCTACAGCAGCCAGGGCGGGAGGACAGTTCTTATTCGTGAGTTATCATCGTATTTCCCTAGGATCCCAATTCATTGACTTCTGTCTTTAACATATGTTCTCCTACTTCTTAAAATGCAAATTCACTTTCAAATATTCCAGTATGCATAATGTTTGATTACATGTGTGCTTCTTAGGTTAAACTATAACCCAGGTACTGATGGCAGTCTAATCAATGATGCACCGTCAGTGGTGCATCGCTGGCATCATGTTAGAAAGTTCACACTCCAGAGCCAGCCACTACACCAGCCACCGCAAGTGGCTCTGCTACAGCATCTCTATCAAAATCTATTTACTAAGCCACATAATAAATGCCAAATTTTTTAAAAATATTTTATTTATTTATTTTTAGAGAGAGGGGAAGGGAAGGAGAAAGAGTGGGAGAGAAACATCAATGTGTGGTTGCCTCTCATGTGTCCCCTACTGGGGACCTGGCCTGCAACCCAGGCATGTGCCCTGACTGGGAATTGAACCAACAACCAACCCTTCGCTTCACAGGCCCGTGCTCAATCCACTGAGCTACACCAGCCAGGGCCAAAAATGTTTTTTATAGAGAAACACAGTAGCCTTTTTGTAGTATGATGAATACTAGCTATGAACATTATTGAGAACATTTAAAATATCCCAAGATATGGATCAGCCAAAATATTTTAAAGACTGTTCATCCTTTAGGAACTAACCTCCCTGTCAGAATAAACCAGGGACTGGAAGCTTCTGTTTGCCAGATGTTGGCCATAAGGGCTACGGAACCCACCCTCTGGTGTGTTGTCTACTGTCATCTCGGTGAAGCTTTCTGTGCAAGGTTGAGATGAAAAGAGACAGGAAAATTACTCAAGCCCACAGATTAGGTAGTACAATGTCTTTGTTTGCACACTAAATGTTCAGTGAATAAATGCCTGCATTGCTTTCAGATTAACTTTTATGATAAATGCATAGGAAAGTTATGAGCCTGGAAGACAACTGAAATCAAATTTAAAACATTTTCAGTGGCTATGATTATGTATCCCCCCGCCAAACTTCAAGAGTTGTGTATGATTTAGATCTGTTCAAAATGTTATGGTATCCTCATTGCAATATATCTTTCATGTAATGCCCCCCGTCCTAAGCAATTTACATTCATTTGTTAAAGGAATCAGGATGTGGCTCCTGTTATGAGCCTTGTCTACTCATTTCTTTTTTATTTTATTTTTCAATTACAGTAAACATTCAGTATTGTTTTGCATTAGTTTCAGGTGTAGAGCACAGTTGTTAGACAATCATATACCTTAGAAAGTGATCTTCTCCATTATTTGCAGTACACACCTGATACAATAAATTGTTATTAGAATATTATTGACTGTGTTTCCCATGCTGTGCTTTTACATCCCCATGCCTATTTTGTAACCACTGATTTGTACTTCTCAGTCCCTTCACATTTTTCACTTAATCTCCCAAACCCTCTTCCCTCTGACAATCATCATCAGTTGGTTCTTTGTAGCCATGAGTCTATTTCTATTTGGTTTGTTTATTTATTTTGTTTTTCAGATTCCACGTTTACAAGGTCTGTCCAGAAAAAGACCAGCCACTGTCATTTTAATGAGAATGGTTTGTGCAACATCGATGTAACCTGGTAGCCAAGAAGAGTGGACTGGAATGTGCATGTGTGAACAAGGATGACTACTCAGGTACTACTCAGTGGGGGCAGTAGACACAGCTTAGTGAAAATGTGTACTGTGTGGCCATCACATTCAGTGACTGAGTGAGCAGAACAATGAATTTGTATCAAATTTTGTGTTACGCTTGAACATTCCTCCACACAAACTATTTGGATGACTCAGAAGGCTGCAGTTATGGGCAACTGGTGATTGGCAGCTTCATCGCAACAACATACCTGCTCATGCATCGCTTGTGCAGAGTTTTTTTGGCAAAACATCAAATCACGCAGGTGACTCAGTCCCTCTACAACCAAGAATCAGTGCTTTGAAAAATCTGGCTTTTCCCAGAACTTGAATCACCTTCAAAAGGGAAGAGATTTCAGACCATTGATGAGATTTAGGAAAATACAATGTGGCAGCTGCTGGTGATTGGGAGAACTGTTTGAGGTTCCAAGGTGCCTATTTTGAAGGGGACTGAGAATATCATTGTCCTCGGTACAATGTTTCTGGTATCTTCAATGGATGTCTCTGTTTTTCATATTACACAGCTGAATACCTTCTGGACAGACCTCATCAGTGAAATAATACAGTATTTGTTATTCTCTGTCTTACTTACTTTACTTGACATTATACCCTGTAGGCCCATCCATGTTGCCCTAATATCTGAAAAACCCAAAACACTGATTTTAAAAGATACATACAACCTTATGTTCGTTGCAGAAACACTTGCAATAGCTAAGATATGGAAACAACCCTAGTGAATAAAAGTGTTGTATGAAAGTGTTGTATATTACATATATCCAGTGGAGGACTACTTAGCCATAAAAAAACAAGGAAATCTACTCATGTCTTCTTTTGTATATGTTTGATGTTTGATGATTTTGGAGGTATTTTACAATTATTTCAAAACAGGTCAGCTATAAATAGGACTAACAATAAATAATGTGGCAATTTAATATTTAATCAGCATCTTCATTAGAACTTATACACATTATAAAATTTTCTGGACTCGAGAATTATTTTGATGATACAAGTCATGCACTACCTACTTGCAAAGAGAGTTGTGAATAACCTAAAACTAACTTTTACCAACATATCACTCAACGTTATAGAATTTACTACATTTATAACATTTATATTTAGAACAACTTAATTTTAATTAAGGTGGCCTTTGAACAGTACAGGGGTCAGGCACCCTACTACCCACCTATGCAGTCGAATATCCATGTATAACTTTTGACCGCCTCAGGACATAACTACAATTGTCTCTTATAATCTGCAGGGGATTGCTTTCAGAACCCCACACGCAGACCCAGATCTGCAGATGCTCAAGTTTCTTGTAATCAAATGGCGTAGATCAACGTGTGTAGTCAGTCCTCCGCATTTGCAAATTCCCAACCGCAGTTTGAAATACTGTTTTGGATACTCAGTTGGTGGAGGCTAAGTTTTGGTTAGATCTGTGGACACAAACCACTGGGGATACCAAGAGCAGACTGTAAATACTGCATATTTATTTAAAAATATACATGTGGAAGTGGACTCACATCGCTTAAACCTGTATTCATCAAGGGCCCCTGTACTCTATTACTCAAAACTAGAATTTGCAAGTGTGTAAATTTAACTATTTGCCTTCCAAAGATATCTGAAAATGACAGGACATGTGAAACTACACAGATAATGATATTAGTTCATTTTTGCTGAATTCTAAACTACAAGGTCTTCACTGAGTTTATTTTTAACCTTTTAAACAGAGAAAGATAGGAAGTAACAAGACGGAGACAATCTTAAAGATGTCCCTAATCCTCCTTCTAATGTGTCACTACTTTAGGAAAGCTCTTTTGCCTGGTTAAAAAAATAGTGGCATTAGTTTTTTTTTCCAATAGCAAGATGTATAAAAACTTTGGAAATAAATATATTTAATGCTGAATTAATTTAATGTGGGGTTTTCCTTTTACTTTTCTCAAATCCTTAAAGCATCTCTCAGTAAATGATAAGGTAATCTTATCTATTAAAATTTATTGCAAAATCCCTGTATGGCTATATGGGCACATGTATTTTACTTAGGGCATCCAGGAATATCACCCAAGGAAATCAATCTCAGAAGTGTATTTGCTTAGGCTTTTTTGGGTATGCCCTTTAATAAAAGTTGTGATGGCCAGAGCTCAGTGTTTTATTATATAAAAGCCTCTTTACCTATTCCCTTGGGTCAGCTTTATAATGATGAACTGAGTTTTCTCTTAGAAGCTTGATTGTCAAGTGAAGTTGGGTTAATTTAGATTATTTGAAAAGAAGCAGGGAGTAGTAAAAGGTATATAAAATGTTTAATGGATTCCAGAAATGGAATCAGGCTATAGACGGCAAAGACGTGAGACTGAGAAGAAAAAGAATTAAATTAGACTGGCAAGTGATTTATCCTGCCTTTTGGGGCACGGTGGCCTGCACTCGAGGAAATTGCTCCAACACACAGCATAAAATGCACCTTTGCTATGTCCGTTTCTTAATACTTTTGCATCTTAAAATTATTTTAAAGTGTACTTTAAAGATGATCTGAAGCAAACTAGGAAAATGACGCTTTTTAAATTACTCTTCTATCCACGGTAGAGATGAACATCCTAAGGATAATGTGATCGTAAAGCAATGTTGAGTATATATTTCAAGATAAGGTGGGTTATTTGTGTTCAAGTAGTTAGGTTTTCATCATCCCTTCAGTTTTCTAAACAATAATGCATTAAAAGACAATACTAAAAATTAGCACACTTTTTAAAAATAAATTTATTTATTTATCTTTAGAGGGGAAGGAGAGAGGGAGAGAAACATCAATGTATGGTTGCCTTTAGTGCGTCCCCTGCTGGGAGTTGGCCTGCAGGGAACTGGCCTGCAACCCAGGCATGTGCCCTGACTGGGAATCAAACCACGATCCTCTGGTTCGCAGGCCCGCGCTCAATCCACTGAGCTACACCAGCCAGGGCAGCACACTTTTGAGAGTTACATTACAATTAATTTGGGTCTAATCTTAACACGTATGCCTGTTTTATCTGGCTGGTGGCTCAGTTGGTTGAATTATAATCCCATACATCAAAAGGTTGTGGGTTCACTTTCAGGTGGGGAATGACCCCGGGTTGTGGGTTTGGTCCCGGTTGGAGTGGGGAGGTGTATGGGAGACAAACCATCAATGAATGTTTCTCTCTCATAGTGATATTTCTCTCTCTCTCTCTCTCTTTCTCTCCCTCACCCTTTGCTCTCTGAGGATATAAAACATCCTCGGATGAAAATTTTTAAAAAAGTTATGCCTGAAGACTGTTTACACATTGGAGTCAAGCAATGAAGTAAAACAACATTTAGATTGTCAGTAACTGCAGTTTAAATTATGCAAATGACCATACAAACATGTTGGCAGCTGACAGTAAAGGAGGAGATAATGAAATGTCTGAACACAAACTTGCAGCTGATAATAAACCTGCTCCGTTGAAGTTAATGGATTCTGAGACCGGCCTCCATGTGTTTCCTTGTCAGCTCTTAGAAGCTCTTCAGCATCCCTGCAATACTGGTGTAAATAGGATGACTCTTAAAGTTCACAAGAGTTCTGTTTACAAAAAAAGTGGAAGTATTAAGGATCAACAAGTCAAAATATTTACAAGTTTGAAACTACCTTAGGTAGCATTTGGTCCTCAGGCCTTCTTTTTAAGAAGAAATCTGGCAGGGTTAAATGATTTGACTAAGGTCACACATCTAGTTTGTGGCTGAGTATAAATCCCCGATTCATCTTAATTTATCGTGATGCTAATAAGGGTAGTGAATACTCGTGTTATTTATTAGCAATTTGAAGATGTAGCCATACTGTAGAAACTATAAAGAGGACAACAAAAGGATTTTATACTTTTTATGTTATTTGTCTATAACACACACATTAAAAAACTGAAATAATGCTGATACCATGTATAAATTATTTTTTTACAGATTCCAAGCAACCCTCCAACATTTCCCTTCCTTAAATCTTTCTCCCCTCCGAGGGACATTCTAAACACCTTTGGTGGTTAGAGGGCATATTCAAAACATAAAAATGATTAAATCTACCCACAAAAATAATTGAAAACCAGCAGGCAAAAATATTTTATAAATGAAAAATGAATACATGGAATTTCATTTATAAATGAAAAATGAATACATGGAATTGATAAGGTTACTCGGTAAATGTGTACAAAGAAGAGCCAGAATAAGCAGTAATTTTTAAATAAATGTGAAGAGATAAGGGGGAAAAAGAAAGGTTAATATGTATATGCAGACCGAACAGCAGGAAATTACTGAGAAAAGCCAGGGAGTGGGATTTAAAGGAAGATGCTATTTCAAGGAAGGGAGGAGTATTCCAAACTTTCCAATGAGATACAAAGATATGAGGGAGAATCCTCCCCAAAAAGGGAATTATCTTCTGGAGGGCAGACTCCTTGAAGTACAGGCTTCCTCCACTGCGTGAGTGTTCTAGGAACCCATGTGTATCAGGGTACCAGCTGGTGTTGTTGTGAGAGGCTGCATTCAACTTCAGTGAATTTTGTTTTTTTGAAGACGTAACATGTTTGCTCGTTCCATGATGGGTGATTTACAAGAGCACCAGCCCACAGTGCACTGAGTGTTCCGCAGTTTCTGACCAAAAATGGCACGATCCCTGTGTCCTACCTCCCTATTCACCAGACCTTTCCCAGAATGACTTTTTTTGTTTGTTTGTTTCCTCAATGAAAAGACCCCGCAGAAGGAAACATTATGCCAATGTGGAAGAGGTGGAACAAAAAACAGCAGAAGCACTAAAAGGCATCAAAACAGACAAGTTAAAAAATGTTTTGAGCAGAGGGAAAAATCTCAATTAACGTATTATATCAAATGGAGAGTACTTGGAAAGTGACTGAAGTTTAAACATGTAAGAATAAACACAAATTTTTATATTTAAATTCCATGTTATATTTTTAAGTGGCATAGACAATAAGAATCATGAATCTGGAGGGATGCATGGTTTTATGCAGATTTTTTCCCTTGATTGTTACAAGATAGGTAAATTTGAACACATTTAAATGCTGTATTAAAGAAGGCAATTGAGAAAAAAGTGTTAGAGGTAGTAAAGAGGTAATTAATAGATTGTTATTTTTGAGAAATTATATAGTTTGAAGAAAATAGCCATTATATGTCAGGAATTGGTCTTGACCTACAAGAACTCACTAGCATTCTATAGGGAGCACGAATAAGGAAATTGTTTGTGTATAATGCCCAATATATGGTGGTTTAGCGGTGGAAATGTTAGACAATTAAGGTCTTCGAGTTTCTGTTTTCAGAAGCAGGTAAGATGGTTAGGTTTGCAAGTGGTGGGGTAATCCCTTAAGAAGTCTGAAAGTAAAGTGGCTTGAAATGACCACTTTATGAAGCAGAAGGAACTGGCCATTGCCATATGAAATGATGCCAGAAGGCTGAAAACAAGGGTTGTGGTGTCGCTGAGAAGCACAACGGTGGTGTTTTCTCTAGTCCTTGGCAACTGGATGAGTTAAAACAGCACAATGTGAACTGATTGTCCTTAGGCCTTCCTGTGTGTCCAGCAGAAAAGTAATGATGCAAGGAGCTGCAAATACTGACAAAACACTGGGTGAAAATCATGGACCATAAACTATAAACTAGATAAGGACATACAGGATGGAGAGGGGATCAGGATGCTTAATAGACTTTAATGATCTCACACACAAAAAAAGGAAGCAAATCCCAAAGACAATTCCAGTAGCAGGCTCTCAGTGAACTGGCTCCCTCTGTGTGAGATCACTTTGTTAACACTGGGTTAACACTGGGTTAATTTCAACCTCAATAACATGCACTTCCGGCAGGCGATTCTGCTGTTCGGAACACTCTCATTTCTGTATTGACCTAGGTGAATTTCACTTACCCTTACAGACCCAACTTTCACGTCATTTATTCAGGGACACTTCACCACCCCATGGATCAAGTAGAATCTTCTTGTTGTGTTCACTTTACACTCTCCTTTGTTTAAATCCTCTATTTTTAAAAATTCTTTAGGCATATTTAAATTTACCATTAATATTTTGACATTTTCTTTATTGATAAATCAATAAATCTTTTTCTTTGCTGGAATACTTTTATCATAGCTTTCTAGGACAGAGGACGATTTACATGCTATAGTTTATTTTAACTTGAAGAAGGTTTTTAGCAGATAGAAAAGCTTAATTGAAAATAACTTACTAACAATGTGTGCTTTAACATTCATTTTAGTAACTTTATCATAATTTATTAACTGTTTATGTTTATAACTTATTAACATTTGTTTTTTAATATAAATTATAAGTTCCGTGAAAACAGGGATCTCATCTCTCCTATACACCTGCCTCTCCAACATATAAAATAGTGCTATTATTAACCTAGTCAGGACACATTTATTGAGAAATGAATCTTCTTACAAATAATCTGGATTTCCATTATACCCAAGTCTTTGCTTATAGCCTAATGATTTCAAATGAAAGCAAACATTTGTTTTCCTTAAGTCAGAGGTAAATTTGCAAATGTTGCCTTTCCTAAATAACTAAGTTAAAAGTACAGACTGTAACACTCTTTGAAAAAATTTCTTGTTGAAAAAAATTAAGAAAAGAGAGTGGCAAACAAAAGGGATATGGAGCTAAGAAGATAGTTCAGGACATATGTGAAGATTTACCATAGAATATATATGAAAGATGAGAATTTATTATGTTAGTGTGGATCAAAAGAAATTTATGAAACAATGTAGCAACTTAAAAAAGTATACTGAATTATAATCTTATTGTTTACCTATGATGTTGGGGATAGCCACAAATACTAACTTACGTATCATAGATAATTAACATAAAATATATATGCAAATGGAATTAATGTTTACTAGTGAATTTTACTATAATAAATATTTTGTCAGATAATCAAACTACAAACTGTAAAAAATTAATTTGTATTGCCAAAGGGATTTATTTTGATTTTTTATATGATATTTAAAGCAAACACTTCTATTGGGGAATACAATTTTTAAAGGAGTTGAAATATAATAAATAAATTATATTTATTATAATTTGGCCTGTTGCTGCTGTGCCTTCACAGTAAAAGACATTGAGAGTTGTTTTTGTCATTTCTGATCTCAGAAAATGAAAATCAGGAGTTGTTCATTTCTATTTCAATTTCTACAAGAAAGTAAATTACAAGTAAAAATGAGAATTTAAAATTTTAGAAATTTAATAGAAGAGAATACCATTTCCTCTTTACCTTTTTTGGGGGGTATGGTAGCAAAATATATTTTTCTGAACTTTTAGGTCCATAGAAAAAGCTTTTTTCCAGTAAACAATGCACTTACAAAAATAAAAGTTATACTCATTTATCCAAGCCTTGGAGTTACTTCATTGTGTAATTTAGTAGTTTTTTTACTAAATACATTTAGTAAAAAATTAGTAGAAATTTTAGTAAATCCTTTTGATAAATATTTACTCAAAACATTAATCCCAAATATACTCCAACTTATTTTTTATTAATAAACCAGTAACCTTCGATCTCTTCTAAGTACTACTCTAACCACCAACTTAAATACCAGAATAGAATTTGTATTTTGTTATTGTTCAGTATAACTTGAGAAAGTCCTTTGATTAACAACACAAAGCTAAATCAATTTAAAAAAATCAATTGTTGATATCCCATATTCCCATAATATTTTAAAGAGAGAGCTTAGTATTAATATAAAACACCACATAAAGCACAAAACCTGATGATGAGAAAGAAGAGTGAAAAAGGATATTTCTAGAATGACAAATGGATGCATTTTTTAATTTTGTTCTGACATGAAAGTTTTGTGGGAGAAATGGCTCTAAGCTCAAACATCTTTAGTAGCTACTCCCAAGCTTTTACTATTACTTACTGTCATGATATACAGCTTTTTCGGGTAAGACATTAATATTTAGAAAGTAATTTTCCTACCTAACTTTCCAGTAGACAGTATTAAGCTTTTAGCTCTTATTAAACTCAGTTACTATACCTTTTAACAAAAGTTCAATAAGATCAGTGATTCTTATCAGCAAAAAGAGCTGCTTTGTATACATATTTTTAGCTTTTATTAAAGTTAGTTATATATCTCACATTGAGTACTAAAGACTGGTGATTCTTATTGAAAGAACATGGAGACCTGCTCTGTATTTGCTTTTTGTGCTTTGGGTTTAGCCACTGTGAATTCTCTATTCCCCTCTGAGTTACGAAGACCTTAAAATCTCCTGTAGGTTCATTCCTAACTTCTGTCTTGCCAAAGATCTTCTTTACTTCACCCTTTCACTCTGATTTAGAGCAACTTTAAAACATATGCTGTGGGCTTTAACTCCATCTGTGTATTATTTCTCACTCACCGCTCTTGGCAGGGTTCACCAGGCCCATCAGTCATTGTATTTGCTCCGTCTCTGACAGCTGGGTCTGTGGGCCTCCTTCTCCCTCCCATGCCAGTCCCCTAGAATCATCTCTGAGAATCACCCTGAAGAGCTTACCTGTGGTAGATGCTCCTTGGATGATGATGAGGAGGAGGATGACGATAATAATAATAATAATAATAATAATAAAACAGTAATGATTCTGAGGAGCTAATGTCTAAAAACAGGCCTATTAGATTAGTAAAACTTCACTTTTTGATATGCTTTACTAAAAATAATATCAAACGTATTTTCAGATAGGTAGTTATCTAAAGCTCATAGAAGACAGAAGTTAGGGAAAAATGATGTATGGAACGGCTATACAAAATATAGCTAAAAGTGAAATTGACTCCTTTCCCTTTGGAAATGTTAGCAATAATTTAATTGAATAAATGAAAGTATGTTTGAGATAAATATAGTATTAAATGACCAGTAATTGATTTTAAGATAAAAAGGGAAAGCTTTGAACTTTCATTTGAGATACAACTTTTCTATGATTAATCATCTTCCCAAACAACAGCGCTGTGTATAGTCAGTGATTTAGTTCTACATTGTCCAGGAATGTCTTTATTTTTGATGGTAGTAAAATGTGACCATCTTCCCAGAAACTGCTGATGCCTTTGCTTCAGAGAACCGGGGAATATAACTTACTGACAAAGTCTCTCTGTTCCTCTCCATCTCTCTCTTTCTATCATGTATCGTCTCATCCATCATCTAACTATACCTCTGCATTCACTGATCATTACATATGCATGTAGTTATGTGCGAATACATACATGTGAATATACATGCATGTGTGGATATACATATATCCACACATGTATAGAACTGCATATATCATAGAACATGTATTTCATTGTTTGCATATATTTTATTTTATGGTATTTTCCTATGAAAAAATATTCAGTATCAAATTCAAAGTTATTTTCTGCCTTGAGAAAAATCAATAACTAAATTTATATCATTACATTAAAGAAGAAATATATTTTCTTAGATGCAGTGTCACATGTAATAAAGTATATTCTGATCTGACAGTTTTATTTTTAGATGAGCTCACAATGCTATTTTTCTGAGGAACTGAATCACCTTTTTTCTGTGCTTGTTTTTTAAAAAGCTGAATCGCAACCCAAAGCCAACAAATTTACATGTATTCAGTATCTACTGTGGACTCAGCATTTTGTTTCACTCCACTGCTACTTCTAAAGAAATGAGAGTTTCCTTGGAAAAGAAAATTGACATATCTAAAATAAAGGAAACAGAATCAATGGGAGGAAACTAAATCTATTTTTTGTGATTTTTAAGATCAACTTTATTGCCAAATAGCCATGTGAGTCTGTGCAAACTGATTCACATGCTTGAAACTCAGTTTCCCTAATTGTAACACTGAGGATACCAGTTATTTTGAAATATATGTTAGTGATGAAATCCCAATTCTGAAAACAAGACAGTACAATGAAGTGCATAAGCCACAGCTGAGTCAATTGGGCACAGCCTAGGGAGCTATTACAGTTTATAGAAGGGTTGATATAATCTACAGAGATGGATTTAATAGCATATGACAGTGAAAAAGTAATAATTTAATTAACAGTTCTAATTTTTCCTAAAGCTAAGATATTCGATATAATGGGCACACATTTTATTATAGAAACTATTCTTAGAGCAAACTAAAAAGTTTCTTCCATCTTTTGAGTCTAATTTTAAAAAAGTTTGATACAGACTGGCTTCTACTACAACTTCTGTCAGTGACACAGTTTTTGATTTTCTCAAGAGGAAGAAAAAATACTTTGAATTTAATTTTGAATATTTTGAATAAAATAAAACTAACATTTTATCTTAAAACAAACTATCAATATCTATGGCTATAAAGAGAATCTCTATTTACAGAAAAAACAGGAAAACATCATTTTAACGATTATTTCTCTAGATTAGGAATAATTCACATAGCTTCATACATCTGTAAGTAAGTTTTGACAACATATTTTTTAATTGACACCACTTCCTTTTAAATCATCAGTTTTTTAAGATTTTCTTTTTACTGTGAATTTCAAGCATTAATTACTGAGATCAAATACTTGGAAAACTATGAACCATTATTAAAAGATATTGAAAGAGATACCATGAAATAGAAAGATCTTTTTTGTTCATGGACTGAAAGAATCATGATAGTTAAAATGTGTATATTATGCAATCCTCATCAAAATCCCAATGACATTTTTTTTAAATTTAATTCACTCATCTTTAGAGGGGAAAAGAAGGAGAGAAGGAGAGAAATATCAATGTATGGTTGCCTCTCATGAGTCCCCTGCTGGGAACTTGCCTGCAACCCAGGCATGTGCTCTGACTGGGAATTGAACCAGCAACCCTTTGCTTCACAGGCCCGTGCTCAATCCACTGAGCTACGCCAGCCAGGGCTCCAATGACATTTTTTAAAAGAAAGACAACAAAAATGATCAGATTTGTATAGAATCACAAAAAATCCAAAGCAATATCCAAAGCTTGCATATCCAAAGCAATCCTGAGTAAAAAGAGCAAGGCTAGAGATATCACATGCCCTCACTTTCAATTATGCTACAAAGTGACAATAATCAAAACAGCATGGTAATGTCAGACAAAGAGACACACAGACCAATGGAACAGAATGAGCTCAGAAATAAACTGACATGTAAATGGAAAAATGATTTCTTTTAAAAGAGTCAAAAACATACAATGGAAAAAATCTTTAATAAATGGTGCTCAGAATATTAGAAAGTCACATGCAAAAGAATAAAACTCAACTATTGTTTGTCCCCATATAAAATTAACTCAAAATGTATTAAAAACCTCTATATAAGATCTGAAACAATAAACTACTTAGAAGAAAACATAGGTACTAGGTATATGGCCCTTGGTCTTAGAAGAACATTTATAAATTTGACCTCAGAGGCAAGAAAATTCAAGGCAAAAATATATGAATGAGACTATGTCAAACTAAAGAGGCCCTGCACAGCCAAAGAAACCGCCAACAAAACTAAAACAGAAAAGGCAACCAACTGAATGGGAGAAGATACTTACAAACAACAGTACTGACCAGGGATTAGTCTCTAAAATATATAAAGAACACGTACAACTCAACACCAAACAAACAATCCAATTTAAAAATGGTCAGAGGACCTGAATAGACACTTCTCCCAAGAAGACATATAAATGGCCAACAGATATATAGAAATATTCTCAACTTGACTAACTTGATGGGAAATACAAATCAAAACTACAATGACATACCACCTCATACCTGTTAGAAAGGCTATTACCAACCAGATAAGTGATAACGAGCATTGGGGAGGCTGTGGAGAAAAGGTAACTCATTCACTGCTGGTGGGAATGTAAACTGGCACAGCCACCGTGGAAAACAGTGTGGAGGCTGCTCATAATAATTCAAAAAGAATTGCCATATTACCCTGTAAACCTTCTTCTGGGTATCTACCCCCAACATTTAAAAACATTTATCCCAAATATATACACATCCTTCACTGCAGTATTATTCACAGTGGCCAAGACATGGAAACAACCAGTGTCCTTCATTGTATGAGGTGATTAAAAGATGTGATAAACATATACAATGGGATACTACTCAACTAAAAGTAAATATGAAATAACTGACATTTGGGTTGTGGATGGATATTGAGACATCATGCTAAGTTAAATAAATCAAAGAAAAATTTAAGGACTATATAATTTCATTCTTATGGGGGATATAAAACTGAAAGCAACAAAGGACCAAATGAAAACTGACAAAAGAAACAGTACGTGGTTACTGGAGAAAAGGGAGGGGTGAGAATAGGAATGGATAAGGGGGTCAAATCAAAGGTGACAGAAGATTTGACTTTCAGTGGTGAGCACACAATGCCAAATACAGATAATGTATCATAGAACTGTGCACTTGAAAAGTATATAATTACACTTTCACCCCAGTATATAATCAACATCACTCCATTAAATTTAATTAAAAATAAAAATAAATTAAAAGATACCTCTAAATATTTCTACTTAACCTCTAGCTCTCTTCCAAACAATGTCTATAGTTCACTACAATATTACTTCTCAAAATGTTATTCTAATATGATGTAAAATTGTATTTAGCTTTTATAATATTCTTATCCCAACTGGACTTACGATGTTTGGCCAACCCAAACTAGAACATACTTACCATACCCACTATTAGACAAGCTGTGTTTCCTTCAACTTGCTTCTATTAGATTTAATTTTTTGGCATTAGAAACACCATTTTAGAATATAATTTTTTTTGTTTTAGACATCTATTCAAGTATGTTGACACTATTTTAAATAAAAAAGTAAACATTATTCACCTCTCATGCTTGCTGTTACATGTCTCTTCTTCAAATATGACGAGTGAATCTTTACTCAAGAATCATTTAAAACAATACAACTTATAATGTGAAATGTTCAGATTGACTCAGACCATAGAATTATTTGCATATATTTGCTAGCTGACTCTCAATCTATTTTCAGTCCTACACCGAGTCCACATTTAAGAGTGGCAGAGGTCTTCCTCGGCCTACGGACGTGGCAGCCATCTCCTGCTTTGCAGCGGCCCTCAGACCCGCACTGAAAACCAACATTGTCCACAGAGAACCAAGAAGTTCATCTGGCACCCGTCACACTGACATGTCAGAATTAACTGGAAATGACAGTGGGGTGCACTGAAGATTCAAAGGCCATACCCTGATGCCCCACATTGGTTATGGGAGCAAGAAAAAAAAACGAAGTCCGTGCTGCCCAGTGGCTTTTGGAAGTCCCTGGTCCACAACAGCAGGGAGCTTGAAGAGCTGCTGCTTTGGGACAACTCTCGCTGTGCTGGGGTGGCTCACAAGTTTTCTCAAAAAAAAAACCAAACCAAAATCAAAAACACGAGGCCAGTGTGGAAAGAGCAGCCCCACTGGCCCTCAGAGTCACCACCCCCAATGCCAGGCTACTCACTGAAGACAATAGATTGTGTACACACTGCATTTGTGTTAAGAAAGCTACAAAATTCTGCCATCTGGCAAAAAAAGACATGCAGTTATTTCACCAAATGTTTTTATTAAAAAAACAAACTAAATTATCTCTGTAGCATGACTCTCAGCTTAGACGTCAGAAACTCAAGAAAAACAAATAATTTAAAAGGGGAAAAAAGAAAAAAATTATAAAGCATGGCATGACAAATTACTTTGTCTCTGTTTCATCACTCCAATTACCTATGCAATATTTATTCTAAATATTGATGGAAAAACATCTTTAACCTTACTGGTTTTTAAGGTCTAAATTTGGTGTTTTTCAATTTTCAACAAAATAAATTATCCTGTCAAGACTGTTTTTTGACACTCCTCCAGTCCACTAAATCTCACAGATGAGAAAATAAGCTACAAGGATTTCAGGAATATATTTTGTGTGAACCTTGATTTTGAACTTCTTTTAAATGCATGAAAAAGGCTAAACAGACAAGCAAGCAGAATAGGACCAGAGGCACTGACATAAAGAACAAACTGACAGTGACCAGAGTGGATAACAGGGGAACGAAGGGGGAGAGTCACCATGGAACATGTACAAAGAACCCATGGACAGAGCCGAAGGGGGTTGGGATCTAGGGTGGGAGGTCGGGGTGGGTGGGGTGGGGGAAATGGTGGTGAGAAAATGGAGACAAATAAGCACTTGAACAACAAACAAACAAACAAACAAATAAATGATAAAGAAAGAAAGAAAGAAGAAAGAAAGAAAGAAAGAAAGAAAGAAAGAAAGAAAGAAAGAAAGAAAGAAAGAAAGAAAGAAAGAAAGAAAGTCTAAACTCCGTTACTAATTGTGTCGTTTCTGTCATCACACTAGTTAGCTCACTCGTCCAACCTCAGCTAAAAATGCTATTTTCATCTATACTCCTTGAACCTTATTTGAACCTTACTTGAAAGTGATTATCTTACCTGCATACTTAACCTGAAATATTTTATAGATTCCGTTAGCTCTATGAAATTTTGTTTTATTTACTGGATCCTTGTTTTCTGTATTTAACATAAAAATCACTTAAAGTTATTTTCAGCCACTTCCAAAAGTGTCATCATTATCACTCTGTTTCTATTGTCTATTTGCATCTATCTGGCTCGTGTAATAGACATGTGGTCCTTTTTTTCTGGACGCTTAACAATTCCTTATGGGATACCAGAGATATGTGTCAGTCAAAAATTTTGCTAAGTTGAGCTTTGTTTGTAAATCTGATAAAGCCAGGTCCATTTTCCTTTTATTCCTGTCACTTCAGCACTTTCAGAGAAAAGGAGAAATTCTAAAATATTTATTTCAATAAACAACCTGAATTTCTAATCCCCTTCCTTTCTTTATACTGCCAAATACTCCTGACATTTTCTCTTAGGATTTTCGATCCATCAGCAGTTCCGATTGCCTCAGGAGCTTTTTGTTGCCTTCAAACGTATTGTTCTTGTATTTCATCTAGATTTCTTAATACGATTTTTGTTGTGGGATAAACTAAACTACCCTATCCAATTCAAAAGCAGAAGTTTCTGAACTAACTCACTTTTTGACATTTCTATCATCTATTATCTATCATCTATCTATCTATCGAGATATCTAATGTTTCTATCATCCATATTTCTATCTCTGAGTGTATATATACTCCTATATATATGACTTTACACATATCATACAGCATTTCACAGAATACTTACTTTTGGGATACATCTATTTAATTATAGGCAGAAAGGTAATTGTATTGATTTTTTTCTTTCTTTTTTTAACATCAGTGCATGGTTGCCTCTAAATCACCCCAAATGGGGAGCTGGCCCACAACCCATGCATATGCCCTGACTGGGAATCAAACTTGCAACCCTCTGATTTGCAGGCTGGGGCTCAATCCATTCAGCCACACCAGCCAGGGTGACTGTACTGATTTTTTTATATTAATGATTCTAGTCATTTGAAACTCAGAAAGAAATTAATAAGGGGAATGAGAAGATAATTCTTTGTTGCGGTGCCTGAGACTACCTACCATAAATCAACTTTCTTAAGCCATACTAAAATTGTGTGATTTCTTCCTCTCATTGTATATCATGTGTTTTCACTTACTAAGATTTTTAGAAACTTTTTTTGTGTTTTCATTAAGTAGGGTACATATTTTATTTCTCTTATTTTAGAATTTGCACATATGTATTGCTGAGAAATACACAAGTGTTAGCTAGCAATCAGTGATATTTCAAAGAAAGAAATGAAGAATACACAATAGGATAAGCAATAAGGAACTTCGGCCACAATTACTCATTTGAAGAGGGTTTCCGAATCTTCTTGAATTATTTATTTTAGTGCTAATTTTAATGTTAGTCTTACTGACCACATCCAGGACTAATAAAGTGGATTTTTTTAAAAGCACTACAATTTACTTCTTAAACAGGAAATTGGTGGTTTCAGTTGTCAAAAAGCTGGCTCCATTTCATGACAGCATTATTTAGTAAATGGCTGCACTTTGTTAAGGAGAATCCTGCGGCCCTAGAACAATCTGGCCTCACTTTATATAATATAATTTGACTCAGGAGACTCACCTTTTGCCATATTCCTTGGCTATTCCACTACTGGGAAACCATAATGAATAAAAATATCAATTTGTCAAGTGCAATCTTCAAAAGCAGAAGAGTTTTAGGGATCGATCGTTTTAGCAGGTTATCTGTTTAAGTCCAATGGGACATTTTAGGAAATCACTGTAGAACATTTAAGCTAAAATTCTCTTGAGCATTACTTCAGGCCCTGTCACCTACCGAAATTCGTTTTAATGAAATGTCTCCATTTAAAATCATTAGGTTTTAAATGTTTAGATTTATTCATTCTCTATTAAAACGTTTCTTATTTTCTAAAATTCAGGCAATTATATTGGTACATTCATTATATCACTAAGTGAACAAACAACTATGAGGTACATATTTCCCAAGTCTTCAGGATTTTAATGAGTTCTAGCTTCAGGAATGGTGCCTTTGATGGTTAGAGTTTATGCTCTATACATTGCCAAAAATGATAACTTTCTGTATGTGTTCAGAAAAGGAATATCATATGCATCATGGAGAATAACAAATAACAAATATTCTTTATTAAGAATAACAAATAAAAAACAAACAGTAGGAACTACAGATGTGATAGTAATGGTTTTTTTTTACTATTATGATATACAGTTACATATGATTTAAAATAAATAATTAGGGAAAAACATATCAGTGTAAAATGAAATAAAATATCTTGACAATTCAAAGGCATATAAGGGAATCTGTTTCCTTACACTTAATAATTATAAACCCAGTAAAATGAGGTTATAGACTGAGATTCTGGTGCTAGCAAGAGAGTGGCTAAAATAGAATTATAACTTTTAAATACAGTTTGTAGAGTTGGTGTGTGTCAGACTTTCAGTAATCCTAATCTTCCAAATATTTGTTTGCAAAAGAGAAAGGCATAAAGTTTATAACAGAAACCTAGATTTTTTTCTTTATAATTATAATAGTTAGCGAGGAAGAAGTGAAAAATTTCAGCCCAATATTGTTTCTTCTGATGTAATAAAAGGAAAGCTTAAGTGAAATAAGACATGTCATTCTGAATATACTTATCTAAGAATCTATGCCGTATTTGCAGACATACTAAAGTGTTTGAAGTAACAAGTTATTTTTATCTTTAAGATTCGGATGAATTCTGTATGAAATTGTCCTTTAAAATGTCAAAAAATATTTTCCCCTTCAGTGGGTTGTCTTTTAATTCTGTTGATGGTTTCCTCTGCTGTGCAAAAGCTTTTTCGTTTCATGTAGTCTCATTGGTTTGATTTTATTTTTGTTTCCCTTGCCAGAGGAACCACAGTGAGATCTCACTGCACACCCACCAGAATGGCTATTGTCAATAAATCCACAAATGACAAGAGTTGACAAGGAAGTGGAGAAAAGGAGCCATCGTGAATCTTTTGGTGGGAATGCAGATTGGTGCAGCTACTGAGGAAAGCGGTATGGTGTAACCTCAAAAAATTAAAAATGGAACTACCTTATAACCCACTTCTGCAAATGCCACGTCCAAGGCTAACCAGGTCGGCTGACACAGTCACGGCTTGGGGACAAAGGCTTCACAGAAGCATTATCTAACCATGTCGGTTGACACAGTCACGACTTGGAGATGACGGCTTCACAGAAGCGTTTTCCAGCAGGACAAACGTGGCATTAGTGGATATACGGTGTTGCTTTTATTCTTACTGTTTCTTAGTATTCTAACCTTTACACTTCTGATAATTTGGAATCTCCTAGAATTAATGACCACTCTCAGAGGAAAAACAACAGTTGGCTCAAGTCCTAAGCAATATCACCCTGGCTGAATTAAGGCATCGTGCTTTACTTATTTGTTCCTGTGGAAGCCACCCAAGAAAGAACAGTTCAGGGAAAAATATGTTTTCCCACAGAACTGCCTCATAGAATAGCAAAAACCCCTTTAGAAAATAGCCCGATTGTCAAAGACTTGTTAGAGTAACAGCCCCTCCTTTACCTTGAATAGGAATATATATCAATTAGAATTAGACAGGCATAAAAACAGAAGAAGCTGGTTAGCTATTACAAACTAAGCACTTAGAAACAACTACCAAGGAGTCAGAGTCCTCAGTATACAAAAAACATTTTAGACAGCAAGATAGATAGCTAAGTTAGATATTACAAAGGCTTATAGTGTATTTCCTAACCTCTGCTCGGTCTAGCATACCTGTTGCCAATGACAATTTCTGAGAACTTTAATAAACAATACGACATTTAAACTGTATACATAGAACTATTTCAAATTGTCTGATTAATGGTTTTCCTGGTCAAAATAACTTTTGTTTAACATAACTGAAAATATGGGAACTTTCGTATTTTCCTGGTTACCTTTGTGTTGATTTTTTCTGCTTAACTGATCATGCTGTACAACTGTAAATGTTAATCTATGCCAAAAATGAAAATATAAAAAATCAGCTTGTACTTGCAATAAACGGAACAGTGCTTCACCTGCCTTTGAGCTGTGTAGTTGCCTGTTACCCAGCGCCGACGCCTACTCTCACCTGAGGACCCTTATATGGGCTGCGGCTGGACCGCGGCTTGCAAATATATTCTAAGAAATCTGAAACACTAGTTTGAAAGACTATGTACACCTCTGTGTTCATCGGAGCACTATTCACAGTAGCCAAAATCTGGAAGCAGGCCAAGTTCCTCTTAATAGATGAGGGGATAAATGATATCCGGTACATTTACACAATGGAATACCACTCAGTCACAAAAACAAAAGAAATCTTACCTTTTGTGACACCATGAATGGACCTGGGGAATATTATGCTAAATGAAATAAGCCAGTCACAGAAAGACAAGAACCATATGATTTCACTTATATGTGGCATCTAATGAACAAAATGAACTAACAACAAAATAGAAACAGAGGCATGGATACGTGGAATAGACTGAGGGCCTTCAGAGGGAAGGGTTTTGGAGGCTAGGTGAAAATGTGGAGGGATTAGCAAAGAAAAAAAAACCTCATGGACAGTAACAAGGGTGTGGTGATTACCAGAGAAAAAGGGCGGGTGGAGGGAGTAGAAGAGGGTAAAAAAGGAACAAAAGGTGATGGGAAGTGACTTGACTTTGGATGGTGAACATGCAGTACAATGTAAAGTTTATACATTATAGAATTGTACACCTGATTCCTATGTGGTTTTATTAACCAATGTCACCCCAATAAATGTTAAAAATAATTCAAAATCAGGCAATGTGATTAATGAAAGAAACATTTGATTGAACTGAGCATAACATTTTTCAATTAAATTTGCTTCAGAATATTTAAATAAATTTTTTCTACCTGCTTTATTACTTTCAGATTATTTATCTCTCTTTGTATATGTGTATTTGTGTGTACACTACCAGAAGTATGTATATGTGCATATACTTATAAGAATTAAAATATATGTAACAGTCACAGTACTTAAAAAATAGATAACACATTCAAAAGGAATAATTGAACATACATTAGTAAGAATGGTATTTTTAAAGTATCAGCATGCTTAATAAAAAATTAACTGAGGCCCTGGCTAGTGTAGCTCAGTGGATTGAGCACGGGCCTGTGAAGCAAAGGGTTGATGGTTTGATTCCCAGTCAGGGCACATGCCTGGGTTGCAGGCCAGGTCCCCAATAGGGGACACATAAGAGGCAATCACACATTGATGTTTTTCTCCCTCTCGTTCTCCCTCATTTCCCTTTTGTCAGAAAATAAATAAATAAACTATTTAAAAAGAAATTAACTGAGGATGATGAAGCACCTTGGTGTAGCTAAAGGAAGGAGCCATTATCACCTCTAACCTGAGAGGTAGGTGGTCAGTGATTACCAGACCCTGATTAATTTGGCTTCTACCACCTACAGTTTATTATTTTATCAATCATGCTATCCAGCTCATAGTAATTCAGAATGACCAACCCATAAAGTCATGTAAACTTACTAAAGTTCAGAATTTATTTATAGGTTTTTGTTTTTAGTCTGATGGTATAAAGATATTTCATTCAAGATTATTTCCCATTGATTAAATGTGATTATTCTATTTATTTCAATTATAGTTAGGTTAATTTGTTTTTGTTTCTGTTCCATGTTTAGTATTTTTCCTTTCTTATCTGTGTGTGTGTGTTCAAGTAGTAAAACATACCATGGTTCTCAAAGTCAAAATTATTTTTAAAATTGTCTTAAATATTATTTCCTTATACTTTCTACTTCTTTCCATCCCTCATCTCTCATCTCCCTACCCACTCTCTACAGTCCCACTCACCAATATTCTTACCAGACTCATCAGTTTCTTATTATTGTTGAGTTACTTTATGCAGAAACATGTAGACGCGTAAGTTTCTTACTCCCCATTTTTCTTACACAAAGATTGCCACTATAGTCTTCTGCACTTCCATTTTTTTACTTACTGTATATTTTGCAAATCACTCTAGTTTATGTAATTTCATGTCTTTTTGTTCATTTATTTACTTAATGCAGCATAACATTTTTACCTTCTACCTTTTATGTTAACAAGTTTTCTAAAATTATTTTTGAGAAAATAGTCTATTTCTATGACTACTGGAGCTTTTTTGTCCCTCCTATAAAATCCAAGTCTTGTTGTTTCCTGCCCTGGAGTGGCATTTAGAGCTCACAGTAAGATCAGGCATAGAGACGATGACTGAGGGCACTTTTGTTGTGTTCAGCAGAATTTATCATGCTTTCATTAACACTAAGATTGAGACATACTGTTTTTGACAAGGAGCAAAGGTTTTCTAGGGTCTCCAAAAGATCACAGTGTGTGTGACTATGGCATTTTTTCATACTTTATTACCCATTTTATTCCACAGCTGCTCTGGTTAATGGATAAGCCTGTTCAATTAACACAACTCTAGCTCCAAGAAGCACAGACTATCTCCATGACACCAAGATACCCTGATTTCCAAGATCCCCTGATTTTCTCCCTGTCCATTAGGCTGCTCCTTCAGTCTTCTTTGCAATGCTTTCTCTGTGGCCTGATGTCTAACCGTGGGTGCTCCACGTGATTAGTTGTGGGACCTCTTTTTTTAAGTATATTTTATTTTTTTAAAGGGGAGGAGTGGTGGGGAAAGGGTGTGCAGGGTGGAGGGGAATGAAGGGGGGAATAGAACAACTGTAACGGCATAATCAATAAAATATATTTTTAAAAAAGAAGTACAAATAGGTACTCACAGAACAGCCATGGGAATGTAAAGTGAAGCACAGGAAATGGAGCGGCCAAAGAACTTACACATATGACCCACGGACATGAACAATGATGGGGGTATTGCCTGAGGGAGTGGGGGTGCTGGGTGGAGGGTGGGGCAAAGGGGGAAATAGGGACAACTGTAACAGCATAATAAATAAAATTTTTTAAAAAGATTTTATTTATGTACCCTTAGAGGTGGGGAGACGGAGAAAGAGAGGTAGAGAAAGATCAATGTGTTCTTGCATGCTCCCTATTGGTGGCCTGACCTGCAACCCAGGCGTGTGCCTTGACTGGGAATCAAACTAGCAACCCTTTGATTCATAGGCCAGCACTCATCCACTGGGCCACACCATCCAGGGCTTAAGTATACGCTATTTATTATGCTACTATAGTTGCCTCATTTTTTGTCTCTCTTCCTCCAGCAATCCCCCCTCTGTTAGTTCATGTCCATGGGTCCTGCATATAAATTATTTTGCTTATCCATTTCCTATATTATTCTTAACATCCTTCTTTCTGTTTTGTATCTACTAGTTATACTTCTTATTCCCTATGCTTTCTCCTCCATTCTCCCTCTTCCCCTTACCAGCTGATAACCCTCCCTGTGACCTCCATTTCTATGATTCTGTTCCTGTTCTAGTTGTTTGCTCAGTTTGTTTTTGTTTTTGTTTTTCAGATTTAGTTCTTGTGAGTTTGTTGTCATTATACTGTTCACAGTTTTGGTCTTCTTATTTTTCTTAAATAAATTACTTTAACAGTTCATATAATAAGGGTTTGATGATGATGAACTCCTTTAGCTTCACCTTGTCTGGAAAGTACTTCATCTAAATGCACTTCCATTCTAAACAATAGCTTTGCTTGATAGACTAATCTTGGTTGTGGTTCCTTGCTTTTCACCATGTTGAATACGTCTTGCCAGTCTTTTCTTGCATACAAAGTTTCTTTTGAGAAATCAGCTCGTAGTATTGTGGGAGCACTTTTTTAGATAACTGTTTCCTTTTCTCTTGTCACTTTCAAGATTCTCTCTTTATCATTAACCTTTGACATTTTGATTATGATGCGTCTTGGTGTGGCCCTCTCAGGGTACAACTGGTTTGGGATTCTCTGTCCTTCCTGGACTGCTATATTTATTTCCTTAGCCAAATTAGGGAGGTCCTCATGTGTTATTTTTTAAACAAGTTTTTAATTTTTTGCTCTTCCTCTTCTCCTTCTGGCATCCCTATGATTTAGATGTTGGCACTTTTGGAGATGTCCCAAAGTCTTCTTATTCTCTCCTCACTTTTTTCAAAATCCTGTTTCTTTATTCTTTTCTGCTTGACTGTGTTAATTCATCCTTATGTTCCAAATAGTTTATTTGAACCCTGGCTTCCTTTCCTTTACTGTCATTTCCCTGCAGATTTTTTCCTTATTTCACTTATTGTAGCATTCATTTCTTTCCTTATGTGTTTACCATACTCAGTGAGATCTCTAACATCTTTATCATCAGTGTTTGAAACTCTGCATCTCACAGGTTGGCTATCTCTGTTTTGCTGTCCTTTTTCTGCATTTTTGATCTGTTGTTTCATTTGGGCCATCTTTCTTTGTCTCCTCAATTTTCCAGCCTCCTTGTAGTTGTTTCTGTGAATTGGGTAGATCTGCTTTGACTCTATCTTGGTGCATCTGTTATGTTGTACGGGGCAGAGCCTGAGGTGTCCGCCAGGGTGGGGCAATCTGCTTCACCAAGTGGTGCTGTATGTGGGGGAGGAGTCTGAAAAGTAACAATGCCACTTGCTGGGCTCTTGTCCCCATTTCCAGTCACTTCCTTCCCTTCCCATATGTGACTGGTGCCCTTCTAGTTGCTGCCCTAGTGCAGAACCCCAGAGTAAGTGGGTTTGCATACGTTCTACGGCTGTGCTTGTCCTCCAAATGGACTCACCTGAGAGAGTGGGAGTTTCTTCTGCCGCCCCATCCCACACTGGTTTTTACAACCAGATGTTACTAGTCTTTATTTTCCTGGTCCAGGAACCCTGGGCTGCACACTTTGGCCTAGGGGTAGGATGGCTTGCTCTCTAGTTGTCCCTGCTGGTTCTTATCTGCCACACCTGAATGTGTGGCAGTTCTACCAGCTCTACCAGCCCCGCCCCCGCTGCCTTGCGGCTGCTGCCGTATTTAATCTTCTCCACCCCAACTCATCTTCTCTACCCCTCCTACCAGTCTGGATGAATATTTCTTCTTCAAACCCTTGATTGTCAGACTTCCACACAGTTTGATTTTCTGGTACTTCTGATTGTATTTGGTTTTGGGATTAGCTGTGAGCCTTTTTATGGTTGTGCCTGGAGGTGAAGCGTGTCTACCTATCCCTCCATGTTGGCTGGAAGTCCAGGCCCTCTTCTGTTCTGACTCTCTACCATCTTTATGCTGATCTCATTGACTTCAATTGCTTTATATATATTTTACTTGTGTATAGCACCTAAATGCATAAATCAACCCTAGTGCTCATTCTGACCTCTAAATTTCGACATCCAACTCTACATTATATTTCAGTTCAGATGGTACTCTGACGGCTTAAAATATTATTTATAAATCTAATTAATACTATTCATAAATCTACTTAATTGATCTAAACCTCTCTTACCCCTTACCTGACTTTTTCCTATCTTTCTATATTAATAAATGATAAATATATCTCCTTGTTAGCCATGTACCTGGTTATATTTCTTTTTAAAATATACTTTATTGATTATGCCATTGCAGTTTTTCTTCTTCACTCCCAAATTCTAGATCAGCTAATACTAATTCAAATGTAATTGAATCTGTCAACCTTTTACACTTCCCACTTCTCCAGTGTTAGCTGCCATCATCTCCTGCCAAGTCTATAATACATCCTCCTGGCTTCTCTCCATAGGCTCACTCTTATCACCCTTCAAGTGTTCTTCACATAGATGGTCTTTGGAAACAATAATTCCAGGGGTCTTCCCAAACCATTCATTTGTTTAGCATTAATATTTTTCCTTTGCCAAAGACAAACAAGTACACAAACAACAGAAACAAAAAGCCAGAGGACCTTAGGATTGAAGGGGTTTGTGTGTGTTTGGTCTTTGACTACGTCTTCAAACTTTCTATATGCTAATTATTTCCCTATTAAACCTTGATTCTTTTCAAAATGCATCTATCTTCATCTCTTAAGGTCTTCAAAGATTAAGATTTGTTCTTCTCCTTCCTGAANTGTCTGCGCCGACTGAGTAGGGGTGAAGCTGGTGACTGGCTCTCTTCCAGGGGCCCAGCCAGCAGCCAGAGACTCCCCAAATTTATTCACCAGCCAGTGCAGGTCCTGTGCCACAGGGATCACCTGGGTGACTCTCAATTCCCCAAGCCGAGGGTCGGCGCAGACCCCGCCCCACCGGAAAAGCACGGGCGACTGGCAGTTCCCTGAGTAGACGGCGTGCTCGGGCCCCTCGGGACCGGGGAGGTGCGCGCTACCCGCGGTCCAGGAAACCGGGGGCCCGGGGGGCGCGCGGCTGTAGGAGCCCGCGCCCGCGATGGCGTGGGTCGCCCGGGTGCCGGGGAGGGAGCACAGTAATTTTTAAAGACGTTGAACCTAATACATTCACTGATATGAGGGCGAGAGTGTGTGTACGTGTGTGTATTTTAATATACATTTATGTAGGCAAATTTCATTTTTATAAGTATGGGTCACAATTGCATTTAAATATTAATTCTGAGTTAAAATTTATATTTTCTCTTTTACTTAATATTTATATATAACTATTAGTTTATAGACATAATAAAATAATAAATACTATTGTCTTTCTCTTGGATGGAATATTTAAAATCATTTTTTAAAGGATAGAGACCTTATCGGTACTCACTCGCAATGTTCTTAAAGGCTCGCTTAACACTCTGTTGGTTTCTTCATGTGCAAAATACTATACTGACATTAAGAGTAAGCAGCATTGGCAACTCCCCGCAGAAGTTATTTTCTGCTTATTTAAATCGTTATGCTCTTGTTTATTCAATTAGAGCAAGACACCTTAGTAGATTAGAGCAACTTTTTAAAAAATTGAGATAACCATACGTACATAGGCAGTTGTAAGATAAAGCAGAGGTTGCATGTACAGTGTGCATACACTATGATGCAACATTGCCACCACTGTGTGTATATTGGTAGAGATACAATGAAGACACAAAATGTCCCATCACCACCAAAGGCTTTCATGTTGCTCTTTTATAACCACATTCACCTCTCCCACCAGCTTCCCAGCATCTGTAAACACAACTTACTGAAACACGGCTTGGCAAAGATAAATGTCTTTATGGGACCAAACCATTTACATCAGGCTTCTTGTGAAATGTAAGATTTTCATACACGAAGGGTTCATTATTTATATAACTTTTGAATGAATGCTTTTAACTAAGCATTTTTGGTCATTGCTATTTCATATCCATGATCTCTTTCAACCTTTATCACAATGTTCAGAAGATAAATCACATCTTCATTTCACATATGAGAAAATTGAGACTCTATAATTGGGATCAACAGCAGATCCATCTAGCTCACAACTTCATACTTCCCACATAACATGGAATTAATAACTTTTAACAGCATCACATGGAAAAAATAATCAGGGCGATCCACTTGCAATTCTAAAGGCTTTAAAATAAATTTGCATTCTTCCTGAAGGCAATATCCATATTTTATCTATGTTAGATACAGACAATTTTATTGCATTTTTAAGTATCTGCATTACATTAGTGCTGTATTATATCTCAAATTCAAATATTAGAATCAACTCTAAAATTACCTATGCCTAAACTGAGAAAGTAAGGCATCATAAACAGAGGACTACAGAGTGCCTTGGGTACATGCCATTACTTTTCATAGCTAAAATATTTTATTGCCTGAAGATTATATATTAGTACATTCATATTTCTGTGACTGATAACTTCAAAGAATTTTTTTTTTCATTTTAGAACTCTACATGGCATTTAGAAGTACAGGTGACTTGAACAGACAGTTCTCCAGCAGGACATACAGAGGATCCAGAGACACATGAAAAGATGCTGGATATCGCTAGCTATCAGAGAGATGCAAATTAAAACCACAATGAGATGCCACTTTACACCGGTTAGAATGGCCATCATAAACAAAGTAACAAACAACAAATGTTGGAGAGGTTGTGGGGAAAAGGGGACCCTAGTTCACCGTTGGTGGGATTGCAGACTGGTACAACCATTATGGAAAGCAGTATGGAATTTTCTAAGAAAACTAAAAATGAACATGCCTTTTGACCCAGTAATTCCACTGCTAGGATTGTATCCTAAGAACCCTAAAACACCAATCCCAAAGAACCTATGCACCCCAATGTTCATAGCAGCACAATTTACAATAGTCAAGAGTTGGAAGCAACCTAGGTGCCTGTCAGTAAATGAATGGATCAAAAAACTACGGTACATATACACAATGGAATTTTATGCTGCAGAAAGTAAGAAGGAGCTCCTACCTTTTGCAACATCATGGATGGAGCTGGAAAGTACTATACTGACTGAAATAAGCCAGGCGGTGAAAGACAAATACCATATGATCTCACCTTTAACAGGAACCTAAACAATGAAACAAACAAGCAAGCAAAATATAACCAAAGACAATGAAATAGAGAACAGGCTGACAGGGACCAGAGGGGTGAGGGAAGGGAATTTCAGGAGAAAAGGGGAAGGGTTTACAGGAACTAGTATAAAGGACACATGGACAAAAATTAAGGTGGGGGAGATGGGAGGGAGGTGGGGAGCACTGGGGGGTGAGCTGGGACAGGAGTAAAAGACAGAAAACTGTACTTGAACAATAAGTAAATAGTTTTTAAAAAAATTAAAAAAAAAGAAGTACAGGTGGATCAGAGACAAATAAAGTACATATATGGAGGATAATGTGGCATGTAGAATGATCGTGAGTTTTAGGTAAGAGACCTCTCCCTGCAAGAAAATAAAATACTTAAACTCTTCAATTATGTGTCATTTTATGGGCAAAATAATAATGAGACATGTATAAGCAATTAATAAATAATTTTGGAAGTAATAAATTAATATTTAAAAACACCAGGATGAAAACTGGCAAGTGTAATATTAAAATATAAAACATAGGCAATTCTGAACTTTTTCATATTTCAGAAACTTTCAGAGAAATATTCCTTACTGGAAAAACTACTATGATTTGCCTGACCTGGCTTGCCGATTTAAGAAACTTTTCTGTCAAATCTTTTTTGTTTCAAACTGCATATATATTCCAAGACAATTAGGATTTGAAAATGCTTTTAAATCCTCAAAGCTACTCCATCTTTTTACAGGCTCTTTTCCAGCCAAGAGTTCTTGGCTTGTTAGGGCAAAAAAGCTTCCAGCTATCAAGAATGAGTCTCCTTTTTTATTTATAGCATTGTCTGAATCCTGATGCTTTCTACATATTCCTTTTATAAATCAATCATTACTTTTGCAAATGCAAATTGACACCGTACACACACAAAAAGAAAACCTTCCAAAGTGTATTAGTAAGTTTTCTGGAGTTTTATAAGTGCTCTAAGATTGACAGAAAATGTGTGTGGCAAGGTGAAATTTCTTCAGATACCATATTGTACTGCAGAAGTTTAAAAAGGACAGGGTAGTATTTTACATTCAACTAGTAAAATATAAAGTCTTTTATTCTACCATATTCATAATACTTTTTATTCCTTTAATATAATGCCCTTTAGAATAAACACACCATTGAAGAGAGAAATAATTAAGATGAATTAAAATCAAGTGTTTATTTGGGTCAAATGGTAATGAAATTCATCTTTTCTGAGAATGAAATAGAAAAAATTCTTTGCTTAACAAAATTAGATGGCAAATAAATCTCATTTAAGTTAAAGCAAAGTACTTAATAAGTTACGATAACCAGAGGACTTCATTTTAGTTGATTTAAATGTTGCCATTTTAATCTCCACATTGAGAAAATAAGCAATAAAAGAAAATTTTCCTTTAGGAAAGTGGTTATTACTGTTTTAAAAATGCAAGTAATAATACACATTTAAAACAAACTGCTACCAAGCAAAAAAGAAAATATAATATCAAATGCAAAAGTTTAAAGACAGAGAGAGAATCTTAAAAGCAACCAAAGAAAAAGTATTAGTTAACCTACAAGGGAGTTCCCATACAACTGCCAGCTGACTTCTCAAAATAAAAAGCCCTGCAGAAGGGATTGGCAAGAAATATTCAAAGTGATAAAAAGCGAGAACCCACATTCAAGATTACTGTACCTTGAAAAGCTGTCATTATCATAGGGGAAAAGGGGATGGACTCACATGAACAAGTATAAAGGACACATGGACAATAACTAAGGTGGGGGGTGGAAATGGGAGGGAGGTGGGGAGCACTGGGGAGGCAGGGCTGGGAATATAAGACAGAAAACTGTACTTGAACAAGAACTAAATAAAAATTAAAATTAAAAAAGAAAAAAAGAGAAAAGCTGTCATTTAGAATTAAAAGAGATGAAAGAGTTTCCCAGACAAGGAAAAGTCAAAGGAGTTTGTCACCAGTATTACAGAAATATTAAAGGGTCTTCTTTAGGAAGGAAAAAAGGCAAAAAATATGAACAATAATATGGCAATTGATACATATCTATCAATAATTGAATCTAAAAAACAAATTAAGCAAACAGGAGGAACAGAAAATTACTCAGATACAGAGAATTTTGATGGTGGTGGGATGGGAGGGGACTTGAAGGGAGGGGTGAAAAAACTGAAGGAATTAAGAGTATAAATTGGTTGTTACAGAAAAGTCATGGGCATGCAAAGCACAGAATAGGGAGCATAGTCAGTAATATTCTAATAACTATGGATTTAGTCACCAGGGTGTACACACATCAGTTTAAGACATATATTATTCCGCACTGACCTATAATATTTATTATTTAAGCTTTATGCTTTCCCTTAGGAGAAAATGAAGCTGGAAAACTATTTTATATTTCTCTGAACTTCCAGTTTTTTTGTTTAATTACAGTGTAACTAAAAATATGTAAACAAAAGGCAGTTAAATGTAATGTTAGGCTAAAGGCACGTGGAAATTGCATAATAGTTTTATTCTATTTTTTGTCATTTCCTTTTTCATTTTAATTATTCAGTCAAGGACTTCAGAACTCAATATATACTATGTTTTATACTGGATAAAAAGAAAGTAATTAATAATTATTAAAATATTATTCATTATTTCTCTTGATATTGTGGTATCCATTCACCTTTATTGAAATTTATAAAATCACTGTGTAGTAATGGAGTAACTACTGGAGAGAAGAACGGCACCTATCAGTTTCTCCATTTCTTCCTCAAAAAATAACACCTTTAATAATTTTAACAAATATTTAATGAGGGCTTACTACGTATTGTTATTTGCTTTTATTCCAGGTTGTGTTCATTGCAGGAGCAAGTTCAAGATAAAGTAGAAAGCTCACCATTTAAGCCACTTTCCTCCTGACAGGAAGAAATAAAACCCAGCTTTGTTTTTTATGGGGTTCATGACTTTCTCTCCCTTACAAGAAGACTGTAATGTTCCCCATGCCCATAAACTCCAACTATCCCAATATCTCTAGGAACTGCGCACTAGATTTCCTATTTAACTTACGAAGTGCTGTTTTCCATGTTCGCCCTGCCAGGCACCAAGCAGTTTGCTTTCTTTTTGAAAGCAAGGCAATTTTCTCCTGTTGCCTCACTGCAGGAAGATGCCCAGAGAACGGTCTTCTTCCTATAACTGAACTCACACACACCCAGCAGAAGCCCTGACCTGAAACATATTTCCACAGAATGATGTGGAGCACCGGAACCCAGATGTATTTCTTATACTGATGAACTTTCTTTTTCTTTTTCTCCAATAAAATACATTTTTAAATCTATTCTCTTTTGTGAAATCTCTTTAATCCAATATGCGCTAGTATCAGTACTGAAATCACCTACCCAATAGGAGAGGGTTCGGATGCAATATTTTTATTTCACGTGTACAAACATTCAATATATAATTAAAGTTCCTTTATATTGTAGGCATGCTACTTAAATCAATTTTCTTCGCTTCTGATTTGATTTTTTATATTGATTTTGATACAGGCTAATAAAATCTGTATCTCTAGAGAAATAGAAGAAAAAATGCACAACAAATAGTGTAGCAATATATTTTTAACTTGCTTAAAACTTAAAAACTTACAAAAAACAAAATTTTAGTGAACCAAAATGGAACGTTTCATTTTTCTTCATATATTTTTAAACACTTTTTATTGACACACAGTGCACATATAAAATTGCCAGATCATAAGTGCATAGCTTGATAACATGTCATAAGCTATTAATTTATTAATACTTTGCTAAAGTCTTTTAATAGATGGATGTTAAATTTTATGACATTTTTATGTTTACAAATATAAAGATTTGATTTTTTAAATTCTGCTAATGTAATAAATTGATGGAGGCTTAACAATTAAACTGTCATTTTTTCCCAATAGATTCCATTTGCTTATAAAATATTGTATATCACTAGTGTAATTTCTTAAATATTTGGTAGAATTTGTCAGTGAAGCTATTTGATCCTAGAATTATCTTTGTGGAAAATCAATATTTAGGGTGTTTTTAATTTTTAATTTTTTTAATTATATTTTATTGATTTTTTGTTAAAAGTTTTTTCATTTTTACTCTGTTTGCACCCCCCACCCAGGATTCCTCTCTCCCACAGGTAATTCCCAACTCTTTGTTCATGTCCATGGGCCATGCATATAAGTCTTTGCTTACTCCATTTCCTGTATTGTACTTTATATTTCCATGGCTATTCTCTGACTATCCATTTGTATTTATTAATCTCCTCACCCCTTTACCCATTCCCTAAATCCTCCTTCCTGTCTGGCAACCATCACAAGGCTCTCCATATTGATGATTCTTTCTCTGGTCTTATTTGCTTTGCTTAGTTTGTCTTTTTTATATTAAATTGTTGATAGGTATGTGTTTAATGATATTTTATTGTTCGTAGTTTTGATCTTCTTATTTCTCTTAAATATGTTCCTATAATATTTTGTACTCTAAAGGTTTGGTGATGAAGAACTTATTTTTTCTTATCTGGGAAGATCTCTGTCTGCCCTTTGATTCTAAATGACAGCTTTGCTAGGTAGAACAATCTTGGCTGTAGGTTCCTTCTTTTCACGATTTCGAATATTTTTGACAATCCCTTCTAGCTGTAAAGTTCCAGCTCACAGTATTATGGGAACTCCTCTGTAGGTAACTAACTTCTTTTCTTTGACTGCTTTTAAGATTTTCATTTTATCTTTAGTCTTTGACATTTTAACTGTGATGTATTTTGGTACGGACCTGTTTGTATCCATCTTGTTTGGGATGTTTGTGCTCCTGGACTTTCACACACGTTTCCTTCACCAAATTAAAGACGTTTTCTTTTATTAATTTTTCAAATAGGTTTCCAACTACTTGCTTTTTCTCTTCTCCTTCTGATACCTGTATGATGCAAATGTTGGTATAGTTCAAGTTTTCCCAGAGGCTCCATTTACTATCTTTGTTTTTTTGAGGATTATTTTTTCTTCTTGTTGTTCTGATTGGTTGTTTTTATTTCCTCATGTTCCATATCATTGCTTTGACTCTTGGCTTCATCTACTCTGCTTTTGATTCCATGTAAATTATCCCTTATTTCTTAGTATATCTTTCATTTCTGCCTGGGTCTTTTTTCTGTTGTTGATGTACTCACTAAGTTTCTTGAGCACTCTAATGATCAGTGTTTTTAACTCTGCATCTGATAGATTGCTCATCTTGCTTTTGTTTATTTTTCTTCTTTTGGAGTTGCTTTTTTCCCCCATTTTGTCCATGTTTTTTTTCTCCTTATTTTGACAGCCTCTTTATGTTTGTTTATGTGTATTAGTTAGAGCTGTAATGTCTTGGTAGCATGGCCCAATGTAGTAGGTGTTCTGTGAGGTCTATTGGCACAGTCTCCCCTGTCACCTAAACTGGGTATTTGACATGTACTTCCTATGTGAGCTAAGCATTTCCTCCTCTGGTAGGTAAGCTTTGATTGCTGTTGGCAGGTCAATTGAAAGTATCTAGCCAGGCCAGTCAGCTACAAGGACTGACTGACCACTGACCATCAATCTTCACCCTTCATGGAGTATTAGCTGAGCAGGGGCAGGGTGGTGGTGTCTAATGTGGTTTGTAGCTCTCCACTGTGTTCATGGGCTTTGGGGTTTCCCAGGTGGTATAGACCAGGGTCAGCCACCATTCAATTCCCTCCTGGGGCCCCCCAACCTGAGCGACCAAGCCATCTGCAGGTGCTGGTCTCAGGCCTGGGGCTGCTTAGGAGGAAGTTGGGTGGCTGGGGCTCACTGAGGCTGCCTGTTGTTTATTTGGAAGAATCTAGGGAGATGTGAAGCCTGAGTCAAGACCAGCCATTCATATGGAAAAGCCACTGCTAACAGTTTGGGTGGGCTGCAAGTTCAGTAGGATGGAGCCTCAAGGATTCACCAGGGTGGAGCAAACTGTGTGAGCCAGATCAAGGGAGTCTCAGAGACGGCTCTGTGTGGAGGAAGGAGGCCTTAGAAAAAGAACAATGGTCTCTGCCCACCTTTTTGTCTGGGAGAAACTGTCTGCCAGCACTTACCCTGATGCCCAACACTTCAGTTCCTCCCCATGTGCCACTGTTGTCTTTCAACTTACTACCCCCGTGCTGGAGCTCGGAGGGAGTGAGTAAACCTGTGTGGGGGCCCTTTTAGAGGAACTGATTGGGAATCCAGCAGTTCCTTTCACTGACTCAAACCCCACTTATTTTACAGACAGAGGTTGTGAGGATTTACCTTCCTTGCACTGGAAGCCTGGGGGTGGCCTGGTATGGGGCCGAGACCCCTCAGTCAGGATATATCCTTTCCAAATTTTTAATTACCACATATAGGTATAGGACCATTCTGTTCCACATGTCCGGATCTCTGTGTCTTCTACCAGTCTGGATGGATATGTTTTCTTTAGTTCCATAGTTGTTGGACTCCCCGTATGCCCTTCTCCCCTCCCCTCCATTTACTATCAGTTTGTTCTTTATTTCAACGTCTCTGTTATATTTTACTTGCTTGTTTGTTTTGTTGACTAGGTTCCACTTATAGGTCAGATCATATCGAATTTGTCTTTCACTGCCTGGCTTACTTCACTTAGCATTTATATTTTAATTTAAACATAATTAATTATATTGCATTGTTATCACTGTGTTTCCTGGTATGTATCCGAGAGCACTTTGAAATGATACTTAACAAGAGTTAACTCTGCTGAGAGTAACTAACCTTAAGAAATCAAATTTTAACACTGCTGCGTCTAAAGTTCATGATATTGTCTAGGATTAATCTTCTCAAATTATGAAAATCATCTACAAAAGTGAAGAAGGATTTTTGTAAGAAGACATTTTTGTCTTTAGTGGCTATGATTAATTAAAGTTATGAAAAGAAGTAGTATCTTATATTGCTTAATAGAAAATAGAAAAAATAAATTTACCACCACAAACATAAAGTATTTTCAAAACCATAAATCATCTAAAAATCAAAAGGTTGAGTAGAATTTATTTCAAGATTAAATTTGCTGAAGATAGTTTGATGTCCATAATTGATATAATTGATGGAATACAAGTTATACAATATGGAGTTATGATATCCAGCTTATATCATTGAACATAGTATAAAATCTATTTCTACTCATGACTAAAACTAAGCTTAATCCAAAATTAGTGGAAAAAATGTTAAATTGAAAAACTGTGTGATTTTTAAAAAAAGAGAGAAATACTTGCCTGCATTTATATTTAAGACAGTAAAACACGGTGTTTCCACTTGAAAAATGTCCCAGCTTGTTGAGTCTATGCATTTATCATCTACAATATAATGCATTTTATACTGTTTGACATAAAACCACTGCCTTCAAGGAGTGCTCACTGTGCAAAAGAAAAGAAATCATAAAAGCACACATTATTAACTCTTTTTTATTCCAGTCCATTGGAAATATATATGTAACTATACATATATTTAATACCTAATGTTTACTCTTTATCACCATTTTACAGTTGAAAATTGTCATTCAGATAAATTAACCATTTTTCAAGCACATCTACCTACTCATTGGCTAAATCAACATCACTGCATTGTATAGCATATCTGATCCTAAATTTAATGCTTCTCATTTAATTTTCTACCGTTGAATAATGACTCATTTTGTCTAGCTCTTTACTTTATTTTGAAGTTTCATGCAGGAGAAAGAGCTTCAAAGTCAAGCTGACCTAGGAAAGTTGGGTGATACCAATCTTTTAGAAGTATTACTATAAAAGAATTGGCTATAAAAATAAGTGTTGAGAAGAAATTCTGATCTGTTTTACCTCTCTCTTACCCCCAAGCAAATACTGAGGAAAATGACCATCACATTTATGTAAATGCATTGAGCCTCTAGTGGTTTACTTCTGACATATTTTGAAGGACACTATAAAGATTGTTTGCATTTTAAATATCTTGGCAAATGCTTTTGTTCTTTAAATCTTTATAATATAATACTATATCCTAAATAGTAGAATAGAATACTATATAATAGGATATTGGATTATCTGATCATCTATTTGACTGACATTCATTTATTGTTTTTTATTTTTTATATTATACACATTATTTTACTTTTATTTATTGACTACAACATTCAGATTATCTGTATCAAAACTATTACATTAGCTCTTGTATCAGGGAGCATATAGGGAATTTTTTTCTTCTCCTAACCAGATAGGTCTCTCTGAAATAACAATACAAAGCATTAATGGTGCTGTTTAACTTCTTCCTGCCAGTCAACTGTTTAATTTTCTCACCTAAATATTAATCACAGACTTTAAGACTTCAGGTAGCAATCTACCATGTAAAATTGTTATTGGCAAAGTTTAATCTGAGAGAAAAGCATTATTTAACATCTCCTTTTTCTTCCCATATTGCGTAGATTCATCAAAATGCAACCAGATTTAACTGTATACGTGGGGCCAAGAAATGAGCAGCAGTACTTGAGAAAGAGGAATTGTTCAGTACCTACATAAAAATGGGCAAGCACCAGAAAATGCAACACTGTCCACGCACTGCAGAACTTCTAACCTCAATGTTTCTAAAAAATTTAAACTCTTTAATACCTTAGATTAAAGATCACCTTTAATTTTGTAGAAATTATTGTAACTTTTAAAATTATCATTATCTATGAAGAAAAATTCATGAAATGGCCAAATTTTAAAAGCATATTTAAAAACACAGAATCCAAAACTATGTGTGGAGATTTTAAATTGAGTGAATCTACACCTACCAGTATAGTTGATGTGCCGATACCATAAATTGGAAATTGCTTAAAAGGTGATTAATAAAAGCATGAGTGGTATTTTCCTCCCCTTGGGATTTCAGAATTGTGTCAAGTCAATTTAGTGTGTCTTTCATCTGTTCTTTCTCCTAATGAAAAGGAAACTTTTGGCTCTGTTTTACCATTGTACATTGAGTGTGCATGTTTGGAAGGGAGGGGAGAAAAAGTAATTTTAGACCATACACATGAATCCAGAAATAGTTCTAGGACCTGATAAACCAGGTTTTATAGCACCCAGAGATCCTAGACTTCTTAACTGGACCAAGTGAGTGGATGGGACTCTCATTGTCTCCCTATGAGAGGAACCAACCTGTTCCACATTAGGGAAGTAGAATAAAATTATGACAGGTAAGGAGAAGGTAGTTCATGANTTCCTGCCAGTCAACTGTTTAATTTTCTCACCTAAATATTAATCACAGACTTTAAGACTTCAGGTAGCAATCTACCATGTAAAATTGTTATTGGCAAAGTTTAATCTGAGAGAAAAGCATTATTTAACATCTCCTTTTTCTTCCCATATTGCGTAGATTCATCAAAATGCAACCAGATTTAACTGTATACATGGGGCCAAGAAATGAGCAGCAGTACTTGAGAAAGAGGAATTGTTCAGTACCTACATAAAAATGGGCAAGCACCAGAAAATGCAACACTGTCCACGCACTGCAGAACTTCTAACCTCAATGTTTCTAAAAAATTTAAACTCTTTAATACCTTAGATTAAAGATCACCTTTAATTTTGTAGAAATTATTGTAACTTTTAAAATTATCATTATCTATGAAGAAAAATTCATGAAATGGCCAAATTTTAAAAGCATATTTAAAAACACAGAATCCAAAACTATGTGTGGAGATTTTAAATTGAGTGAATCTACACCTACCAGTATAGTTGATGTGCCGATACCATAAATTGGAAATTGCTTAAAAGGTGATTAATAAAAGCATGAGTGGTATTTTCCTCCCCTTGGGATTTCAGAATTGTGTCAAGTCAGTTTAGTGTGTCTTTCATCTGTTCTTTCTCCTAATGAAAAGGAAACTTTTGGCTCTGTTTTACCATTGTACATTGAGTGTGCATGTTTGGAAGGGAGGGGAGACCCTTAGACCATGTTTGGTCTAAGTAACTTTAGACCATACACATGAGTCCAGAAATAGTTCCAGGACCTGATAAACCAGGTTTTATAGCACCCAGAGATCCTAGACTTCTTACCTGGACCAAGTGAGTGGATGGGACTCTCATTGTCTCCCTATGAGAGGAACCAACCTGTTCCACATTAGGGAAGTAGAATAAAATTATGACAGGTAAGGAGAAGGCAGTTCATGACAAAGGGACTAGAGGTTTAAAAATTCATACATTCTGTAAGAATTCATGAGAAAATCTATTCCAAAATTGCTACTAGGAATTCAAATGATAAGCTGTTTGGCCAAACAGCAGTATGATTAAGGAAAGATGGGGGTTCATGCGATACCAAGAGCTCTGAAACTGAGACTTTCTCTAAGTAACTGACGTCATGAGGACCCCAGGTAAGAAGAATAGCTTAAGGCCATTATAGGGATAGGCAACATGATATTTTTCAGAGCAAGAAAAAGAAAGTGAAACCCCACTATCAGCAGAGAATGGTAGCAGGGCCCTTTATGATAATTGGTACAAAGACAAATAAATAAAATGCATGGGACTATTTTTGCATCAACTGCTTAGGCCAACCACACACACACACACACACACAAAGTAGTATAGTGCAAGACATCTGACAACCTCTATTATTCAGAGGAAGAATAGTTTGCTGATTCCTCAGGAAGCAAAATTGATTCCATCAAGCTGTAATTAGTTGTATGTGCAAGTTATTAAAATAGGAGGTATGGGCTGTCATTGCATGATTGTATTATTGATGCTATACATTCAAAGGAAGGAGACATCCTGATAAGTATTAAACTTCAAAGAACATTCAAGTCCAAAAACAAAGAATTGTGGACACAGAGAACACAGAGAACATGGGCAAAAAGGAGAGTATTGTAAGTATAAAACACTTTTTTGAAACAATAGATTTTTTCTGAAGAGTTATCAAGATTTAATATAATGACCCGGCAAAGGTCTTTTTTTTTTTTGACTTGCCTCTAGCATAGAAAGAGTATGGGATGATTTGCGTCTCAGAATCCAATATTCTGGGTACATGCTATTGTGGGTCTTAATAAAGTTGACACCAGACACCTGGGTCAACTCAAGGTGTCCTGTTTCCAAAGGGACCGCGCTGGGCTGAGTCAGCGTTTCAGTGTCAGCAATTTAGCAGTCCGGCCAGCTGAGCTACAGAGAGTGGTTGAAGAAAATGAGTGTTTTACTGAAGTTCTTTACATAGACAGCTCGTATTCTGGCTAGCTAGAAGGGGTAAACACTTTCTGACTTAAAAAGGCTTCTGTGGATTCTGCTTGAAAATGCAAAAATATAGTCACTCAGCCTCAAGCATTTAAGGTCAACTTCTACCTGAAGACTAGCAAGTGCCCACTCAGCAAGGACTAACACTTGTCCTAAAACTTGCGAGTAAATACAATTTAGTATGTGTGTCCTTGTTGAGGGACTGTGGGAAATGTTAGTCCAGTCTTGTTAAATCCCTGATGTTTTCCATTTCAAGCTACCTCTCGCACTCAAAGATGGAAATAATCCTCCATTCTCCGTTTTCCCAGAAGCAAGAGAAACACTGTGAGATTTAGCATAAATCTGGATTTGATTCAGACTTCTGCTCAACCACTGTGTGATACTCATCTACTCAGTACTCCTTACAATAACGCATTCCTACTTGAAAAATAAATTGTTCACTCCGTATGAAACACTGTGAAATGGCTGAGTAGACAGTCATTTGGTGATCACTTCTGGTGATCACTTTGGTGATCATTTGTCAGGTGCCTACTCTGAGTTCAGAACTCTCCAAGACTGGCGGCCACACCACTTATCGACAAGACAGCTTTCCCTTGCACAGCGTATGTCCCCTGTTCATCAAGGACATCAGTGGCATATGAATGACAAGAGACTGATAAAAAAAGTAATACAAAGTCAAAGAACTTTGTAAGTGTATGTAAAATAAGTACAACACGTGTCCAGAAATGACAGACTATAAGACACTTCTCTTTTCAAAAGCAGTGAGAATATGTTTTGTCCACCCAGAACGAAAATAAGTAGGCAAGGGCATACTTATTTTCTAATACATACAATTATTCCATTTATTGCAAGACCACATTTAAAATAGCACTGTATAAAATAAGATGTTAATATAAAGTGATGGCTTTTTTATATCCATATTCTATAAAGCAATTTTCTAAAACCTTTCATGTGAATCCTAGACATTACTATTCAGACACCATGGTGGACACTTTATGGGTCAGCCAACAGTTTCCAAAAGCACTTCATGTTCACTTTTGCTTGTTTTCTGCCAAACAACATTTAAAAAATCTTGTATGGTGCTCTCAGTGGAAAATGTATTCCAAGCCATCAAATCAAAAGGTTCGCTTTCTCTCTCACATTTTTCAGTTGTTTTTGAAGTATGTATTTTACCTGGAGAATAGTTTTACTTATGACTCTTGAAAAGTGAGTTTTAAAAGGATTATTCCTGTTAGTGACTAATCCTGGTCATTGTGAAGTCCTTGATTTATGAATGATGACTAATCAGCCATGCAGAAACGTTGTTGCTTAAACAAGTTTGTTTAGGTACCTATAAAAGCATCTAAAGTTATAAAGGATTGAAGCTGTTTCAGAGAAGTATTTGGCCACAAAAATATTTTCCCCCAAATCGTACTTGACTACACAGGAAACTTCAAAGGTGTCCTGTGATGCAAGGAATTCAAATTATAAGATGATTCCCTTTTTTCCCACAGCACTTTCTGCAAACACAAATCTTGACCATACTTCAGGGGTGTATAGGATACATGGTATCAAACATTTCAGGAAACACCTCACTGTTTCAGTCCAACATGCTTTCCAGACTGGGTGACACTTGACCCCAGGCCTTGAATGAATATGGAAATTCAAACTGAGGCCAAAGACAAAATGCTCATAGACACGATTGTGCACAAGCGGCAGGAGCTGCAAATCGATTTGTAAGGCGGGAGCGTCAGGTTTCCAGGGAGGAGCTGCAGGAGAGAGGCATCTCAAAGGGGGCTTAGCGTCTGTGCAAAGCAGCTTTCTCTGCATCCTCCCATGATAGGGAATCCCTGAAGGGTTTTATACAAAGTAACATGAGCCGTCCTGACTGATAGGAGAAAAGAGAGGGGAGATATTTAAAACTGGAGGCAAAGGTTTAACCAGGAATAGTGCATGTAAATGGAAAAAAGTCCTAAAATCCAAGTCTGACAATAGGTATGAAGAAGGAGGAAGACACACCAAGGATATTTAAGGCGTTCTATGGACATTAAGTAGTTGGTGTCCATCTGGAGTGAAAGATATTGAGGTAGAATACTAAGAGATGCCTCTACTACCTTCCATGTTTTTTTTTCCTTTGTGATCTGTAAAATGTTAATATTAATGTCAACTTCACAATGTTTAGTGAAAATCAAAGAAGGCTGAGGCTGTGTATATTAAAAAATCTAGCCAAATGCCTGACCTAGGGTAGTCATTCAATAAATGTTAGTTTCCAGAGAGATTTTTTTATCTTTATTAAGGCCCTTATAAGCTACATTCTACTTTGCATTACTGTTATTTGACAAAAATACCACTTCTCTCTATGCTGTTGTATAAATGCTTAGAGGCTCACAGTGACTCTGTGTGTTTCGGGATGAACATGCTAATCTTGCATGGATGAGTGTGTTATGGGTTGGTATGCAATGAGATGCTGTACTGGGACAAGGACGCTTTACCTGGAGGAAGTCGTGACGGATGCACTGCAGCGACCGTTTCCCAACTCACCTTGATCAGACGTCAGGATGGTGATGAATGGATGGTGATGGTGGCTCGTAAGAAGATCGCTAACTCCGCATGGATGGTGAAACTTATAAATTTTTCCAACATAGAAAGGTTTCCAACATTTCATGTGTTATAAATGTTTCCAACATAGAAAAAAGGTGTCAAAATATCTAAATGCCATATTAAAATATTATCTGTGAGGTAGTCTCATTAGAAACCTGCACTTGTGGAATCTATAGTTCAAACACTAGGTGCACACAGGCACAGTTCCACAATAGGGCATAGTATGGAGGTGTTTCAGTTTTCAGAAAACACTGACAGCTAATATTAGATAACAGAGCTTACATTCATTATCATACTGAAAGTTTCTTCCCTTTTGTTTGTAAAAATAGTACATTTGCTTCTTCTTCAGTAAACACTTATTGAGCACCTGCTCTATGCTAGTTATATTTTTGTAGCATAATGTACGCCGTTACAAAGTTCTTTATAAACACTCTCTCATCTGACTCCACAGCAACCGTTTAGCGTTCATCGTGTCTCTGCTCACGCATAAGGGAGCTAAGAGGTAGTGTGGAATCTAAAGAATGAAACCAACTCTACAGAGACAGACTCATAGATACAGAGAATTTACTGAAAATGTTACCCCAAGGGTGGACTGTGAGTGGGCTGGGTGAAAGAGGTGAAGAGAGTAAGGAGTGCAGATTGTAGCTACAGAACAGTCACAGTGATCTAAAGGACCGCATAAGGAATATAGTCAATAACATCATAATAACCAAGCATGAGGTCAGGTGGGGACGTGAAATATGGGGGGGACCACCTCGTGCAGAATGTGATTGTCTAACCACTACACCACACCCCTGAAACTAATACTAATAATAATGAAACTAAACTATAATTGAAGATAAAAATAAAGATTTCATAGATATGAATGAAGGCCACAAAACCACTGAGTGGAGAAGCCCGTGAAGGCCGCCTCATTCCTGTCCCTGTTGCCCCAGCACCCGTCTTATCTGTCCCCTGAACGTAAAGGTCACATGCTTACAGATCAACAGATATATTGACTCAAAACCTCAAAATGTGGTAGTAGTTGTTTATAGAACTCACTTTTGCCATATCTTCTATTTTAAGGGAAGTGGAAAGAGAAGTAAGTACTATAGTTGTCTGCATGGTAACAAATATATTCCTGTTTTTCTTCTTGTTTTTAAGTTAACCCACACCATTTCATTTAAAACCACGTGAAATTGTAAATCTAAATAATTCACTACGATTTAATAATTTACAAACTTCTCGTGTCTTCTCATTTGACATTTTAAAAGGCAGTATGACTACCCCAAGGGTTTTGTTTTGTTTCTTTTGTTTATTAACTTGCGTATTTTAACAGATTCAGTTACTACCTATGGTCATTTGCTGACTTTTAAACACTGTTGTTTCAGAACTTCAGGAACGCTGTCACAATTAATGTATGTCCTGCACTTTATTTCTGCATTTGTCCCCACTTTGCAATTCCACAGGAAGCAGATGTCATGAACAAAGAAAACTGGTGGCAATCAAAGCTCTACCAATGTTCTGTGCTAGACATCAAATTACTGACATCTCTGAACATGACCTTGATATCTATCCGAGCACTTTATGTTTACCTCGCTCAGAATTTAAAACGTTCTAGTAGGAGCAATTTAGCTGAATGAAGATTATTATTTTTTTCTGTTGACTGGATTACATTTGGTGCTAAGTATACCTAAGTAATACAACAATAATATTTAACCTTCCTCATCCTTCTGACTTTAAAATTAACTTCCTTAAGAGGTCTTTTATTTTAAGATAACTAAGGTATTTTTTAAATATATTACAGGAGTTGATTATTTTATATGATATAGTGCTATCTAAAATATGAAGGTATTTCCAAAGAAGTGTAATTTACACACTGGAGAAAATGAGTAGGCATAGTTCATGCACTCAAAAGCATTCTTAATTGCCTACTGTTTATTAAATTCTAATAGAAGATTCAGTGTCAATCTTATCTATTTCTGTTTACCACTTTTTCTGTTTATTGCATGCCTTCTTCATTTTCTTATACATTCTCTAAATTCAAGCACACTTCAGTTTGTTATTAAATATTCAAAGCCAAATACTCTTTGTGTATGGAGTAGAGTAGGCATTCAGTGTTGTCAAATACTTGGCTTTTTTGAAGATCAGGATTTAAAATGGCCCTGTCATCATGGTTTAATCTTCTTTACCCCATTATCAGAACTTGAGGCTTTACGTCATAATAAGGGGAAGGGTCGTCAAGAAACATGTATAAAAGGCCAACGGACAAAGCCAAAAGGGGTAGGATTGAGGGTGGGAGATGGAGGGGGTGCTGGGAGAGTGGAGGGGGGAAATGGAAACAACTGTACTTGAACAACAACAAAAAAGACCTAAATCTTTGTATCGTAATGTCAAGACTAAACCAAGTGATAGAGCTGCTCACTGATAGAAAATAAGTTAATGGCCAACCTCCATGGCCTAAAAATGTCAACGTTATCTTCTATATGTATAGTTATTATTTTAAGTAATAAGAATGAACTGTAAGGTGGAAGAGTGAAAGTGTTAGAAAACAATTAAACGTAGTTCTCAAAAGACCTATTCACATTAAAAATGAGATAGGATCAGAGAGAATGTAACAAATTACAAAAACTATGCATTCAAAATTGGGCCAATAACTATTTTGGTCTTGAACAAATGTTAACGTTTGCTTTGAATTATTACAGCGGTGATGTAAAATAGTGGATACAAATTGAGATGGGGCACCTGAAATTTGGAGAAAAGAAATTTAAAATGAGCCCTGGCTGGTGTAGCTCCGTGGATTGACCACGGGCCTGAGAACCACACGATTGCGGTTCGATTCCCAGTCAGGGCACATGCCTGGGTTGCAGGCCAGTTCCCGGTTCCCAGCAGGGGACACTCCAGAGGCAACCATACATTGATATTTCTCTCTCTCTCCCTCCCTTCCCCTCTAAGATAAGTAAATAAAATATTTAAAAAAAAGAAATTTAAAATGAAGCTGAGCTTGTCTAGAGTAAAAAAACATCTCTTCTTCAGGTAAGTATTATATTTGTAGGTATCAATTAATAGGTAAAGTTATTGACATTATACTGAAATCAACATATTTAATTTTAAGCTTAGTCAAATATATACCAAAGCTGTTTGTAAATTCATAAACCTAGTAAGTGAAACTGTTTTCAGAAAAGTGTTCCTACGTCTTTTGATGGTTTTTGATCCAAAAGCTAGAAATTTATAAAATCTCATGGTTACTTTCTAAATTTAAATTTATGTGTGAATTTGGAAAGGGAAGAATTATAATTTATGAATAGGTAAACTTGACCTTTGTCTCCCAATCACAATTTGCAAAATCCCCTGCATGTTCTGCAAATGAACCTGGACTACCTATGAATTTCCACTCCCACTCTATGATTACTCATACTTTATTGTGTCAAAATTAAATACAAGTACATTTATTTAAATTAAGTATGATTATTTTTAATACAAATTCTAGAATTAATACTAAACTTGTTATTTCCAATCATACTGCACTTCTATTTGTACATGTTCAATATTCCCCACATACACTACTTTTTTTTTTTGGCGTTTCACCTGCTACTAGTTTGGATTGTGAATGCCTTTATGACAATCCAGCCCCAGTGTGATACAGCAGATGACATTCGCCTGAAACGTCAAGGTGACTGAGCCCCGCTCCTTCTCATGTGCTCACATTGGGTTTTGCAGATTGCTCCACTCTACCAATTCTGACATATTTGTGCTCTAAAGGCCTCTGATTTTTACCCTATGATTTTTATCTGTTGTAAAGGTCCTTGTTTTTTTCTTGAAATCCCTTTAAATGGATATTTAGTATGTCTAATTACTCTATCCTTACTACCTTTCTGAGAAAATTGTCCACCACCAAGACCTCGGAGGTTTATGATGGAACTAGGTAACTGATCCCAGGCAGTTAGTAGACTCAAAGAAAGACATGTCATCTTACCTCCATTAGTAACGTCAATTTTAGTTACTTCATTATGAAAAAGTGAATATTAAAAGCATTTGTGATCAAAGCTAGACCTAACCAATTACAATTCAAAGTTCTATGGAAGCAAAGAGGCCATGATTTAGCAAAGAAGCCAACCTACAAGGATTTAAAACAGCATAACTTTAAAGAGCAAAACTAATTATATTTACAACATATGTCTCTCACTAAACTGGTACATCCCTGAAGACTAAAACACTGAAGACTGTAGTTGCATTTTTACAGTGAAATACTGTATCTGCATAAATATTAAATTTGTTATATTTTAAATAATATCTGGACTAAAAATCAGTGATAAAGTTTTGAAGTAATGAACATTGATTGCTTCCATCTCTATATTGTAATGAATTTATTTTTAAAATTCAGTTTATATGGATTCTATTAATTTAATCATCATCAGACAATTAGACAACATACAAAATATTCATTTAAAGGGATTTCAAGAAAAAAACAAGGACCTTTACAACAGATAAAAATCATAGGGTATCTTTATCAACAGATAAAAAGGAAGATATTCGAAGTCTGGGTGCCACTGAAAATTTCCTTATAAGATTTGGAGTCTGAGAGTCTTTGTGAGCCCAAATTGTTATAGGCTTGCTTTCTAATGAAAAGAAAGGCTGACAAAATATTTTCCTCAGAGAAAAAGCATCAGTGATTCTCAGCTAGGTTAAGAAGCAAGCCCAAAGCTATTTTGTTTCATAATAATCTTCATTTTTCACATTTTGACTTCAGGAAAATTGTCAGAAATTATATTACGAATATAAGCTCCAAAAGAAAACAAAAAATAAGCTAAAAACTTATACTCAGCCAGGACTGCAGTACCCTAGTAGAAGAACAATTACAGCTACAAAATCATGAAGGCGTTGAATATCAGTTAAATATGTCAACAACCCATTGAAGAGGTAAAGGCAGTCACTGCATCATAACTGACATAGCATCTTAGACATATCTACCAGTTGGGGTGGTGCATGATGCCAAAGGGAATGACACAGTTTAAATAACAGAAAGATAAAAACTTAGCAATTTGTGTCTTATTACTCTGCAGTCAAAGATACAGGACAGACTGAATATACTGTGAATTTTTCAATAGTTTATGTATGGAGAAAACCTTTTGCTTTGAAATTCACAGCTAGACATTTATTTTACTCGCCTCAAAAGAAGATAAGTAGTTCACATTTTGAGAAATAAAAGAAGCTTTGCACCCAATAGCAGCAGGTAGAACTGGTGATGAAGGTGGATGTCATGACAAAACTAGTGGAAACAGATAAAATCAGCGTGTTGAATTATGATATTTAAAGTTGTTTTCTCCTGCACAGATGACAGATTAATTGCCACAGTTTTGTGATCTTAGAATTAGAGAAGAAAATAAATTCTCTAATAGGCAACTGCCCAAGAAATGGGAAGATGTGGGCTCGTGAAAGCAAAAGGTCTGACATAAGTGTAAAAGACAAAGCTGTGTTTACTAATGAGGCCTGGCTTTGTGGGCAGACAATCAGTACAACGGCAAAGGCCCCTGAACTCAGAAAGGCCCTGTGTTTGGTCTGGGGTCTTACTGCACCATCTTGAAATGTTTAATAGTTTTTCTTGAATTTGGGATTTATGAATGAAATTGAATGGGCTCAAGTGCATGGTTAGAAGAGATATACAGATACAGTATTTGTATCTAATGTTCTTTGTCAACCTATTTGCATATGGTGAAGCTCCAGAAACACCCACTGCTAGAGGACTCACAATGCACAACAGTTTAGTAAGACACCGAGTCAGTAAGAAATAAGTGTGCTACCAATGAGCAAATGGGACATGAGTACAACTTCAAGAGGCATGTTTTCTGTCTGAACTGAAAAGTGATTCAAATGCAGAAAGAAGGCAGTTGCATTCTAAGAAATACAACCTCAGTGGATGAAGAAAAAACATTCCACAAAATCCAGACCCATTCAAGATAAAAACTCTCAGCAAAATGAGGATAGAGGGAACATACCTAAACATGATAAAGACCATATATGACAAACCCACTGCCAACACGGTACTCAATGGGCAAAAATAATAAACAGTCCCCTTAAAACGGAGAACAAGATAGGGATGCCGGCTTTCACCTCCTCATTGAACACAGTACAGGAAGTCCTAGCCACAGCAATCAGACGAAGAAGAAGAAATAGAAGGACTCCAAATTGGAAAGGAAGAAGTAAAACTGACTGTATTTGCAGATGACATGATACTGCATGTAGAGAAACTCAAAGATTCTGTGAATAAATTACTAGAACTGATAATTCAGCAACATAGAAGAATATAAAATTAATATCCAGAAATTAATTGCTAATTTTATATGCTAATAATGAACTATTAGAAGGGGAAGTTAGGAAAACAATCCCATTCACACTCTCTTCAAAAATAATAAAATACCTAGGAATAAACCAAAACAAGGATTAAAAAAACTGGATTCAGAAAATTATAAGACACTGAAAAGAACTGGAAGAAGATACAAATAAGTGGAACCACATAATAGGTTCATGGACAGGAAGAATTACCATATCATTAAAATGCCCAAACTACACCAATCTATAGATTTAACACAATTCCTATCAAGATTTGAAAATGTATTTCACAGAACTAGAATAAATATTTCAAACATTTGTATAGAACAGGCCACACGTAACAACATCAGTCCTGAGAAAGAAAAACAATGTTGGGGAAATCACACTACCTAAAATGAAATCATACTGTAAGCCCATGGTAATTAAAACAGCATGGTACTGGCATAAAAACAGACACATAGATTAATAGAACAGAATCAAGATCTCAGAAATAAACCCATACCTTCACAGTCATTAATATTCAACAGAGAAAGCAAGCACATACAATGGTCTAAAGATAGTTTGTTCAATAAATGGGAAAATTGGACAGATGCATACAGAAAAATTAAAATATACCACCTTCTTATATGACACAAAAGAATAAAATCAAAATGGAATAAAGACTTAAATGTTAGACCTGAAACCACAAAAATCTTAGAGGAAAACATAGCCAGCAAAATCTCAGACATTGCTCATAGCAACATTATAATACGTATAGGATGAAATTTGTCCAGAAAAGTACAGTCATTGTTAACATAATGAGAATGGTTTGCATGACATCAATGTAACCTGGCAGCCAAGGAGAGTGGACTGGAACGTGCGTGTGTGAACAAGGATGACTTCACTCTATTAGTCAGCGGGTGCGGTAGATACTGTTGAGTGAGCATGTGTACTGTGTGGTCCCTTTTTATTGTTGTTCAAATACAGGTACCTCTATTTTCACCCCACCACACCCCCACCCATCCCCACCTCCCACCTTGGAACCTACCCCCTTTGGCTCTGTTTCATGTGTCCTTTATACATGTTCCTTAATGGCCCGTCCCCTACTATCTCCTATTAACCCTCTCCTCCCCCACTTTCTGGTTACTGTCAGATTGTTCTTAATTTCAGTGCCTCTGGTTATATTTTGCTTGCTTGTTTGTTTTGTTGATTAGGTTGCACTTATAGGGGAGATCATATGGTATTTCTCTTTCATCGCCTGGCTTATTTCACTTAGCATAATGCTCTCCAGTTCCATCCATGCTATAACAGAGAATAGGAGCTATTCTTTCTTTCTGCTGCATGGTATTCCATTGTGTACACGTAGCACAGTTTTTTGATTCTTGATGGGCATTCAGGTTGCTTCCAGCATTTGGCTATTGTAAATTGTGCTGCTATGAACATTGGGGTGAATAGGTTCTTTTGAATTTGCGTTTCAGGATTCTCTGTGTTTATTTCCAACAATGGTATTACTGGGTCAAAAGGCAATTCCAGTTTTAGTTTTTTCAGGACATTCCATACTGTTTTCCACAGTGGCTGCTACAATACTCATTCCCATCAACAGTGCACTGGGGTTCCCTTTTCTCCACAACTTCTCCAACACTTGTTGCTTGTTGATTTGTTTATCATGGCCATTTTCACCCCTGTGAAGTGGTATCTCATTGTGGATATATGTTGTGTGGTCTTTGCATTAACAATAACTGAGAAAATAGAGCAACAAATCTGCATCAAATTTTCTGTCAAACTTAAGCAGTCCTCTGTGGAAATTATTTGGATGATTCAGAAAGCTTCAGCTACAGGCGACTGGTGATTAACAGCTTCATCATGGCAACTTGCCTGATCATGTATCATGTCCTGTGCAGAACTTTTTGGCAAAATATCAGATCACCCAGGTGACTCAGCGATCCTATAGTCCGGATTTGGTGCCCTGTGACTTTGGATTTTCCCTAAACTAAAATCAGCTTTGAAAGAAAAGATATTTCAGACTATTGATGTGATTCAGGAAAACATAATGGAGCAGCTAATAGTGATTCCGTTAAAGGATTTTGCAGTGTTTTGAATGGTGGAAGAGAAACTGGGAGAACTGTATGAGGACCCAAAGTGCCTACTTTGAAGGGGAATGAGGAATCATTGTTCTATATACAATGTTTCTTATATGTTATATCTTTTGCAATAAATTTCTCTGTTTTTTCATATACTGCCGGATACTTTCTGGACAGACCTCTTGTCTCTTCGGGCAAGGGAAACAAAAGAAAAATATAAATAAATGAGACTATATCAAACTAAAATATTTTTGCACAACAAAGGAAGACATCAGCAAAGTAAAAAGACAACACAGAATGGGAGAACATATCCATTGATACATCTGATAAGGGGATAATATCTAAAATTTATAAAGGATTTGCAAAACTCAACACCAAAAATTCAAATAACTCAATAAAAAACGGACAACAACCTGAGTAGACACGTTTCTAAAGAAGAGATACAGATGGCCAAAAGTCATATAAAAAGTCACTAATCATCACAGAAATGCAAATCAAAACAACACTGAGATAACATCTCACACCTGTCAGAATGGCTCTCATCAATAAATCAACAAACAAGTGCTGGCGAGGATGTGGAGAAAGGAAACCCTTGTGCACCGTTGGTGGGAATGCAGATTGGTGCAGCCACTGTGGAAAGTGGTATGGAAATACCTCAAAAATTTAAAAATGGATCTGCCTTTTGACCCAGTGATCTCACTTCTTGGAATATATTCGAAGGAACCCAAAACACTATTGAAAAGAATGTAAGCAACCTTATGTTCATCCAAGTGTTATTCACAATTGGGAAGGTATGGAAGCAACCCAAGTGTCCATCAGTAGGTGATGAGTAGACAAAACAACTATGGGACATTTACACAATGCCATGCTACTGGACCATAAAAAAGGAGAAAATATTACCCTTTGAGACAGTATAGATGGATCTGGAGGACGTTATGCTAAGTGAAATAAGCCAGTCAGAGAAAGCCAAGTACCATATGATTTCACTCCTATGTGGAATCTAATGAACAAACTGAACTAACAAGCAAAATAGAGACAATCTCATAGATAGGGAACAGAAAGACCAGTAAGGGGGGCGGAGGTTAGGGTTGGGGGGGGGATTGAGCAGAAGGACAAAGGACTCACGAGTGTGGACAACAACGTGGTGACTACAGGAGCAGAATAGTGCAAGGTGTGTAAATGCAATGGAGAAATACAATATTTTTTTTTTTTTAAAGAGAGAAAAGTAACACAAGCCTCGAGGAGAAGCCATTATCTGTTTTTTGTGGGTGTGGTTTCTTTTTTTTTTTGCTATTGGTGCTTTATGTGTTCTGTATATTTTTATTTTTTTATAATTTATTTTTGTGCTTAAATACTTTTCATACTTTTTACTCCTGTGCCTCCCTCTGCCCAGCCCACCTGCCCCCCCTTCCATAACCAGTCCCCTCACCCTTGTCCATGCCCATGGGTCCTTACATATGTTTTTGACTAACTCCTTCACCTTCTTTCAATCAGTGTCCCCCTTCCAGGTCCCCTCCTACAGCTGCCTGTTCCATAATTCTATGCCTCGGCTTCAGTCTTGCTCATTAGTTTATTTTGTTCGTTAGATTCTTCTTATAAGTCAGATCATATGGTATTTGACTTTCACTGACTGGCCTATTTCACTTAGCATGATACTCCCCAGTTCCACCCATTCTGGAAAATGTAGGCATTTCTTCTTTCTTTCTGCGGCATAATACTCCATTGTATAGATTTCCCATAATTTTTTAATACACTTTTCTACTGACGGGCACTAAGGCTGCTTCTAGCACTTGGCTATTGTAAATAGTTCTTCTATGAACAGAGGGTACATACGTTCTTTTGAATAGGTGACTCTGAATTCTTTGGCTATATTCCTAGCAGTGGAATTGCTGGGTCAAAAGGCATCTCCACTTTTTTTTTTTTAGTTTTTTTGAGGAGATTCAATACTGTTTTCCACAGTGGCTGCAACAGTGTGACTTCCCACCAACAGTGCACTAGGGTTCCCTTTTCTCCACATCCTCGGCAGCACTTGTTTGTTGATTTATTAATGAGAGCCAGTCATGTTTCTTCTCATATCAACTAAAATGTTCTCATGAAGGATGGAAAGGGTAGGAAAGCATATATATTTTTTCTTTTAGTTCCTTTTTTGTTAACAGTAAGCCAAATTTACACTGTGTTGGTAAAATGTGCACATATAAATAAATTAAATAAAAACTACTTAGTTTGTTTTTGTGTAGTGTTTCCATCACTGCTTGGGTAGGAAAGAAATACGTATGAATGTACAGAAGCAAAATAAAAGTTGTATCATTTCAGTGATTCTGCAGTTAAGTTTAATGCTCTTATATGTACTTATAAAATTGACATTATATAAAAATGAACAGAAGACATATGTTAATAATTCACTATTTTCTTTATTTAGAAGGACATGAAACAACCAATAAAAGCATCATAACAAGTTGAAAAAGAGATGCTGAAAAAGGATGGAAAAGTTTTGCATTATTTTACTTTTATAGCATTTTAAAAACACTTTATGATCAAGAAGCCCAGCATTTTTATTTTTACTGGGACCTGCAAATTTTGTAAGTCTGCTTGCTGTAAGTATAAATGGATAAAGCAGTAGTGGAATTATTAGGGTTTTTATTCTTTGAGTCAATGTTCCCTTCCTCTAGTGATTTACCTATAACTGTGAAACTGTGCTTTGTCTTGAAATACTAAGGGAGAACAAGACCATAGTATTTTATAAAAATGAGATGTTCAGTTCATCTTTCCTTAAAAATTGAATAATTTTATTGTTTTCTCATTTTGTTTTATTTTATTTTTAACCTTCTGGATTTGAATGCCTTTATAAAAATTCTAAAATGTTTGCTAAAAGCAAGTATGTAATCATGTTCCAAGCAATATAGAAATCAATGGGAGAAGGTGCAATTAACTAGAGAAAGGAGAAATGCCCTTGAACATATGATTGTTGTTTAGAAATGTCACAAATACTTCATTAAAAGTAAGTGCTCAATGTTATTCATTTTCAAACTGTAACTTTTGTACACCTCTCGTTCTGTCCTACGTAGCCACTTACACTCAGGGACAGATGAGTAGTAGAAAGTTTTGCCTCTATACACAAAAATCACATATGCTTGAACGCTTTTCCCATTTTGTGTAGAAAACGACTCAGGTTTTGCATAACTTTTTTTTTTTAGTTAATGGGTGCTTACTCATGAACAAGTCATGTCTATTGTTGAATTCCTTTCAGAATGAATTAAATGCAACAAAAATTGCCACAAGAAAGGATGTATTCTGTAAAAAATTTAAATAGGTACGTCTCTATGAAGAAAATGAAAACAGCTTTAGAGGTAAATCTTTGTATATCTTGATGATCCAGAAAAAAGTAAAAAAAAATTGATTTACTCTTTAAAAAATCTCATTGGGACGAGTGAGCCCACTGGGGGTAGAATGTGAATGTGGCCTCTTCTCGGGCTCTCCTGGAAGATCAGAGCAACTGCTTATGTTGGCTGTTGAAGCATCTTTAGTTTTGAAGAGGCTTGGCTTAAAATAAAGTTCTGGTCTTATACTATGGTTTATATTTCTGATAATATTTAATAAAAGGAGAAAATAAAAATTGTATAAAATGTTTCATGGAGATTGTAAATATCTGGCAAGGATCTGCATACTCTTCCTAAAAAATAACTTTTGTCCTTATTTCCAAATTTCTAGGATTTAATTTAAAGCTAAAGTAAAATATTGCCATTCTCGTTGGAGCATGAAAAGGTTTACTAGCCAAGAGGATGAAAGAAACATTGCTTGTTAGTTAGTTCAGAATAAAACTAGCCATGTGATTATGCATTTAACAGAAAAATTGTGCTCACTTCCTTCTGCAAAATATTCAGAAAATACAAGGAAATATATATTATATACATATATATGTGTGTGTTTCTCGGATTTTTATTTATTAATACTTACATTTAAAGTTTTAAAAAACATGTCTGAAATAATTTTAAGTGGTCAGAACTTAAGAACAGTAAGCAAATTTGTTTTTGTCAAACTGATACCTGAGAGATTTTTCTAAGCAAGGCAACCAAACTATTATCTAGGTACCATATCCGCAAAGATAATGGAGTTACACTATCTCAAGTTGCTATATTAAATTTAGCAATGTCTACTTAACAAGAAAAATAATTCTGAAATACGGTTACAAAGTCACTCGGTAAAGTTTGTTTTACTGTCTCTGAAAAATGAAATAATAACATACTATTGACAAAACAGTTGGCAAACTTAACAGCAGACACATCTCCTTAGGAATGCATAAATTCAAATGCTGCCTTCACAAACTTTCTATATACTTAGACATTTTAATAACATCTACATGTTTTCATGTATTTTTATTACAACTTCACAATTTAGCTATTTCTATATCTATATTAATCACTTTTTATAGCAGTGGATGTGTGTGATATAAATGCCAGTGTTTATACATGTAAGGCTACAGTGGCCTTGTTTTCCTGATTCATATTCCCAGCAGAGATTTCCAACCTTGTCAACGTGGAGGCATCCAGGATAGGAAAACCAAAGCGCTGAGCAGGGAGATCCACACAGCTTTACAGTTTTGACATAGTTATTTATTTCAACTGTTATCTCATTTTAAAATAGTTGAAACTTTATTCTATATTAAAGATTTCAAGTGCAAGTGCAAAAAAAAAAGATTCAGTACCACTTCTAAAATCTCATACCACTTTTTATCTCATTATCCTGTTTAACTTAGAATTAGCTCTGGTTTATAGAATATTAATAAATTTAAGACTTATAGGCAAAAATCAATGTTTAAAAACAATTTAAAATGAAGAGATTTAGTAATGAATATTTATATCTCTAAATACTTTAGCATATTTAGAAAGTTATTTTATAAATAACCAAAGAAAGGAATATCTCAGGAACATCCTTAGGTATACCACCAGTATTTAACTAACAATAACATTTACTTAATGATTAAATAGAACTATTTGCATCATCTAATCAGTCAAAATTGCATTACCCCTTGGATGTTTTGCTTGACAGAAGTACAAATAAGTATGACTACGTGAAAAGAGAAGGAACTACAATTTTAAACATTTAGTCAGTAATGTAAATTCTGAAACTAATCATTACAAAATATGCTCCTTGACTGGAAAATAATCAAATGGGCTAAGAAAATGAGAAAACAATAATGAAAATATAATTTAGTGCTAAGACCTGGAAACTTGATTTTCATAAGACTTCCTTTATAGTTTATGCAAAATGAGGGATCCTAGTTTGTTTTTCCAAAGCCTACATAAGGTGAGATATGAAAATGACATTTTCCAGGTGTCTTGCAGAAAACAAAAGTATAGCAAATGCAAAACAGAAAGAGCACGGTAGAGAGAGACACTAAGATAAAATACAAGAACTTGATAAATTGTGGTAAAGTATACATATAAAATAGGTACCTACAGATATTTAACTCTTTAGGATAACATGCATTTTAAATATTATTATAACTGCATAGTGATATAGTCAGACTTCCAAAGAATGTATAAACCTAAGGCTTCCAAGTTAATAGATAGAACTAGAACTAGAACTAGATATTAGGCAAGATACATGTAGGTATTTCATTGTTTATGTGCCATCTCAGTGCCAAGGAAACATGCATATTTGGTCATTGTGGGATTACACGTTTCTTATCTATTTTGACAACTCTCCTAGAAAAATTCCCCTGAAGCAATGTCTATTCTTTTTAAAATTTCTGAAACTATTTTCTGTGACAACCTCTTAGTACATAGTTTTCAAGCCTCTGCATGAAAAAGCTAGTAGGCTTTCTCGGTTTACTTATTACATTAGTGCACTTTATATTTTTACTCATTATTCTTATTTGTAGTCCATGGAGATCTACAATTCATTCTCTTTTGTTGTAAAGTATAATATAATACATTTTCTAAACTATCACTGGATTAATGTTTTTAAACCTCCTCCTTATCATGTCATATTCCTGATTTCAACCTGTACCAACACCTTATTACCAATTGGACAAAAACTTTAGGTCTCTTAACACAATATTCCAGAGCCTGTCTATTTGATTTCTATTCATCTTGGTTTTTGTTTGCATAATTTTTTACCTTTTTCACTCCTCTGAAATACTTTTATTTCTCTCTGACTTCCACTCTTGACACATGTTTCTACATATTTTTGGGAAATAACTGCATATGTTTCTGCATATTTTTGGAGATAACTAAAGTCCTCCTCTTAATATCACTTCTATTTTTTTAAAGACCAGCCCATTTTCCCAACTTCGTGGAAATCCTTCTAAACATCCAAAGCTCAAATTCCTTACATTTCCACCAACACAAATAACTTGCAATATATTGTTTAATTTCTTAATGTTCATCTTATTCTTATGCCTATTTAAAAGTGTCCATAGTACAATCAGAAAATTATTCTTTAGCTTTATCAGAAAAAATACCTTCCAATTTTAACCTAAATTTCACAGTCCTTATAAAGTTAAGCATAACTACTCCTAAAGCCTCTCTATCTACTTTGTAAATATGTCATTTACTGTTCAAATGATAATATAGCAAGCATATTTCTTCCAGGTTATGCATGTCCTGGAACAATGACCATAGTTTTCATTAAAAATATTCTTAGCCCTGGCTGGTGTAGCTCAGTGGATTGAGCACAGGCCTGCGAACCAGAGGACTGAGGTTCGATTCCCAGTCAGGGCACATGCCTGGGTTGCAGGCCAGTTCCTAGCAAGGGGACTCATGAGAGGCAAACATACATTGATGTTTCTCTCCCTCTCTCCTTCCCCTCTAAAGATAAATAAATAAATTTAAAAAAATTTAAAAAAATATTCTTTGTTATTTATGTGTAACTTAACACAAAAAGATTGTGGAAAATTGTTAAAAAGATTGTGGAAGAGTGATTTCTTCTCATATGCTATTTTGCAGTGATTTTAAATTAAGGGGAAATTCGTTCATAATATGGTAAGTATATATATATATATATATATATATATATATATATATATATAAATCAAAACTCTTTGACATTATCATAGCACTTTAAATGAGTTAGTTTTTTTACATAACAGGGTGGTCAACTAAAATCATCATTAGTTTAGAAAGCAGTGTATTTTTTTTTACTTTTGTTGTCATGATTTATTTACTTATTTGTTTGTTTTTTCCTGTTCAAGTACAGTTGTCTCCATTTTCCCCACCACGCCTCCCCACCCCGGCCATCCCCACTTTCCACTCAGTGTATTTTTAATCATGACAATACTTACCATTTTATTTATGTTCAGAAGGGTTACACAGAGTAATTTTCTTCTGAATACTTCACCAGTAATCTTTTATTTTATGTTCAAACTGAGCCAGAGTCTGCCCAATAGGTATATATAAGTAGCAATAATTATTCCATAATGAACAAAGAATTTGCATTGTATGGTGATGCAATCAAATTATCATCCATTTCCAAAAGTATAAAAGATAGATAATTCCATTTTAGGCACAGCCTAGTTACATTTTTATGGGATAATATTGGTCCCACTAAGTAAATGCACCTGAAGTTAAGTTTATAATCCAATCATTACTGAAGTCTTTCCATATTCTTCTACCAGAGTGAAGTGTGGAGTCCTGGTCTGGACTATGCTAAATGTAGAATATTTTCTAGTTCTGAGTAGCCTATTATTATTTAGAAAGGGCAGGTAATTCTTGCTTTAGTGTAACTGTATTTAGTTGATCTGTAAAAATTAATGACCTGTCTCAAAATCAAATTCACATTTTAAAATTATTTGACTTCATACCCACATATTTAATCATAGACACTGACTGTGCCAACTCTTGTAGATAATTGCAATGATATTTATCAGAGCATGTCTACTGAAATTTCATCTTTCTTCCTGTTACAGACAGTGCTGAATATCAAGAAATATTTTATTTAAATAAGTTAATCAATGACTTGGCATTTACATTTTTGGACTTCGAAATTTCCTTCTATTGCAATACTTAGTGATATCAGTGTTACATTTACAGTAAAAATATTCATGACTATAAACACACAAATGTTTCTAACTGTGAAAATCAAATACTAAAAACCACTTGCAACAATTATTTTAATATAATATTTGAAAAGGTATACTTTTTTATTGCAGCCTCTAATTATGTTAATCACATATTTTTCCTTTTTAAATTTTCATTTCCTTTGGTTATTTAAGGTTTTTTAGGCAGATAATTCTAGAGTTGATTAAAAATATTGTCCAAGGCGATTGTTTTCCTACTCATTTACCCTGTATCTTCTAAAATAATTCAAATTATGAAAGACAATTTATTTTACTTTAAAATGTCAACTTTATATACACAGAGAGACTGGCCAAAGAAACAGAAGTCTAAACATTTTGATTAATGTTTGCAGCATATAGTTTTGAGTTTCTTCTAGTTTTAATTCCATCCCATTCAGTAAAATGACTCCAACTAGGTATAAATATACAGTTGTGACCTCTAGGTTGTAATAAGTAGCTTTCATCTTACCAATTTTTCAGCAGCATTCTACATAGTTTATTCATTTACTTCTTTTTTAAAATCTCTTAGCTTCCTTTATATAACACTTGGATTTTTAAAAACATTTTTGTTTCATTATGTTTTGCACATTGTGTTTTGCCTCTTTGCTTTGGCTATCTCTCTGGCTTCTCACTCTAACTATCATTTGCTGACTTTTCTCTCTCTCTCTGTATCATGAATATCACCCTTTTTGTAAATCTATCTTCTCTTATTAACTAGGAAACTTTCTTGAGGATCTCATGCATTCCTAAGGCTTAACGGCTAAATTATAAATGTTTATATCAGTGTGGACCTTACCTCTGAGTTCTATAATTGACTACTCAAATTATGAAAAACATTTGAATTTTTTGCATAGCTATTAAATATATATTTTGAAAATTGCACCTAAAAATATACCCTTTTCCCCAATTCTGGAGATATTCATTCTTCCAGCTTTCCTTCCTCAGTAATTGACACCCTTATTCACTTAGTGGCCAGTGGCAAAACCCGTTTTTTTAAGCACTCCAAATAAAATTCATGATCAAGTCCTGTCAAGTCTTACCTTGAAATCTTCCTTTAATCTATCTATCCCTCTACTTCTCCCTTAGAACCATTATGTGGTTCTAAGTAAACCATCAACCCCTCTGGGAAAAATCTTCAACTGTATGGAAATATTTTGGTAATCATTATGTATTGGTAGGGATAAGAAAAATGATAAACATCTTGCCATCCCTGAGGAAATTCTACACAATGAAGTTTTTTGTGCCAATGAATTTATTTTAACAAAAATAGTTTAATATGGGAAACTGATTATATAGGACTTGGACAACTAGAGGACTGTGAAAGCAAAGAATTAGATACTGAAGCATCACAGAAATAGTAACGGCAGGGAGGGAATCTCACCACTAGGGCAGAGGAAACAGGGAAGTAGGTGTGGTTCCCAGAATCCCAACTTTAGATGGAGCGCCGAACCGAAATCCGACTCTGAAGAAGAGACACTGCCCAGATGGAGGTGTTACTACAGGAGACAGGATGAAGAGACGAGTGAGGATGCACGTTCTGTGAGCAAGAGAAGAAAGTGGAACCCACCATTCCTGGAATCAACTATGGCTGCCTGAAGGAGGTTATTATTATTCAGGTGATGCAGGTGGGAAGATTTGCCTTTTGTTCTTGTATTCAAGGTTTCGTGCACATCATGAAGAGTCATTGCATACTCACATTTGTTTTTACCTAACTCAAAATGAGTTTTTTTAACAAAATAAATATTATAAAAAATGTTAAGCATTTCCTCATTTTGATATTTGAAAGAGGAACAAATCCCTGAATGAATGCCCACAGAAACTGTGCAGCTTTATTTATTAAATAAAATTTATTTTTTATTTAAATATAATTGGTATGTAGTGATATATTGTAAGGTGCACAGTGTAGTGATTCAACATTTTTAAAGACCTTACAATGGAAAAGGGGAAGGACTCACATGAACAAGTATAAAGAACACATGGACAATAACTAAGGTTAGGGGTGGAAATGGGAGGTAGGTGGGGAGCACTGGGGGGGACAGGGCTGGGAATATAAGACAGAAAACTGTACTTGAACCAGAATTAAATTTAAGAAAAGACCTTACAATGTGATCCTCTCACTAAGTCTAGCAATCATCTGTCACCACACAGTCACCACAATATTATTGGCTGTGTTTCCCTTCAACTTTTCAATCATCCACCCACCCTTCTCTTCTCTAGCAGGTATCAGTTTGACGAGTGTTTGTTCATTTTGTTTGTTTGTCTGTTTTAGATCCCACATATAAGTAAAGTCATGCAGTATTTGTTTTTCTCAGTTTGACTTATGGTTCATCCATTTTGTCACAAATGGAAGACTTCATTTAAATAAGAATTAAAATTTTAATAATTTGATTGTTAAATGATTGATATAGTCAATAATTCATATTGAGGAACTTTTTACATGCTAAAGAGTGAATATATTGATCCAAATATATATATATATATTAAATATTTTATTTATTTATCTTTAGAGGGGAAGGGAAGGAGAGAGGGAGAGAAGTATCAGTGTATGGTTGCCTCTTGTGTGTCCCCTGCTGGGAATTGGCGTGCAACCCAGGTATGTGTCCTGACTGGGAATTGAACCTCAATCCTCTGGGTGGCAGGCCCGTGCTCAATCCACTGAGCCACACCAGCCAGAGCTGATCCAAAATATTTTAGATGGTGAAGTTTCACGATAAAATTAAGTTAGCACACTATCAAAAACAAACAGGAAATTATGAATGAGAATTAAAAGTATCCTCCCCTCCAAAAATATTTAGGAGTCCCTGATAAAAATTAGTATAAATTGAATGACCAAAAGAGGGCATATCCATAAAAACAAATTTCTCTCTATCAAGATATTTATAGCAAAATAATACAATTGTCTCATATAATCCTTTCCCTGTATCCAGGAATATTTTGACAGTGTAACCTTTTAAATTAGGTACATATCATAGTTTTAGCCTCACATGAGAGTTAAGTGGCCAATTCAATCAGTTGCAGAAACAAGCATTCTTTTCCCACTGCAAGGAGACAAAACCAAGCCCTTAACAAAATCAGTGATGCAGTATTCTGACCAGGTTTGTGGCAGTCTTGAAACACAGATCTTGCTTTACCTGGAAAACAACCTCCAACTCACCTCCCTGTCACAGGCAGGTTAATGCTGTGGAATGAATGCGCTACCTTAGTTTCCTCTATTACCTATGTCACAGCTTTGCTAAATTGAATGCCAAGAGTGAAAAAGGTTCTCAAAAAGTTAAAAATAGAGCCCTGGCAGGTATGGCTCAGCTGGTTGGGTGTTGTCCCAGAGACTGACAGGTCACTGGTTCAGGTCTCAGTCATGGCACACGTCTGGGTTGCCAGTTAGGTCCCCGATCTCGAGGGACACATGGAAGGCAACCAATTGATGTTTCTCTCTCACATCAATACTTCTCTATTTTTCTCTCTTTCTTCCTCCCTGCTCCTCATTCTGAAAATCAAAAATAAGAATAAAAATAGTCAAACATGGATTTACCATATTATCCAGCACTTACCTTCCTAAGTATATATCCAAGATAGCAGAAAATCTATGTTCACAGACAAAATGCTTGCACACTAATATTCATAGAAGCATTATTCATAATAACGTAAAACAAGAAACAACCCAATGACCATCAAATGATGAATGCATGCAGCATTTGTGATATGCCCATGAAATACGTGTTTATTTAGCACTAGAAATAGTTGAATTACTATCATATGCTATGACATGAATGAACCTTGAAATCACCCAGGCATAAAAAGCCACATATGTGTGATCTCATTTATGTGAAATGTCCTAATGGGCCAACTCGTAGGGATAGATAACAAATTATTCTTTGCCAGAAACTGAAGCTTAGGAGACACAGAGATTGACTGTCAATAGACACAGGGTCTCTTTTTTTGAATGATGGCAATGTTCTGAGATTAGATAGTGCTGCTAGTTGTCTAACTTTGTGAATTTTCTTAAAAAAATCACTGAATTAGAAACTTTCTAAGGGTTAATTTTATGGTATATAAAATATTTCGATAATAAAAATTGTATGAGATAGAAAAAGAGGCCTCACACTAGAAGAACATTGAAATTGCCTCAAAGTTTACTTCATGCCTTTATGAGGGTGTGAAGGCAGTGGAGTGGATGGAAATTGAAAGGATTAGGAAATACAGGGTTAGGCAAAAGTAGGTTTACAGTCATTTCTCTGGAAAACAATACACTAATTGATGATACAGGAATAAAATCTGTGTTTTGTGTACTAGCAACTCTAAACCTACTTTTGCCCCACCCTGTATTTTACAGTTCTGATTTAATTAATTGGAGATTTCAGTTTATATTGTTTATGCTTTTTACACGTTTAAGCTTAATATATCATTTTCTTTTCAATAAACTATACATTTCACCAAATTTAGCTGTCGATAATTGCCTTTGTTGTTCAAGCCTATCTTTTAGTATTGTAAGACAAGTTAAATTCAAACTTCTTGAAATACCCCTCCAATACAGATTTCCCCCTGCTTCCTCTACAGGGAGGGCCTCGCTGGTCTTTCAGGTACATCTAATTCATGTCACTGCCCCTCCTGGATTATAGAAGTATACACAGCGGATTTTTCTCAGTCACAAACTATAACATCTTGCTGCAAAGACCACGCATTTTTCACCTTTGACCACATTAATTTCTAACTCTCCAGGATGTTATGGATACCTACGTTTGCGTGTTCTTACATTAATAAGTAAAACTGGAGTCAACGAAGACTCTTTTCTTCTCTTTGTAATCTATGTTATTATACTTAAGCCACAATACCATCAATCCGCATCACCCGGGAATTCTCTATTTACCACCTATTTTCTTGCTAAAGTGTGTCTGTAACCCAGATAACACATGGTCATTTGAGGTCAAGTGCAGTTAGAGAACATTTGAGTTAACAGGTGGCTGTCTTCCCAGAGGAGGTCAAACAAGGCCCTGCTCTGCCTTCCTGTTTCAGCTGTGACACTGTAAATGTGTACTTTTCATGGTTTGCTTAATGCACCACATTTTTATTGCATTTTGTGGGTGTTTTTGGTAGTTTCACTCCTTAATATGGTCCCGATCACAGTGCCAACGGCTATGATGGGCTATACCAATTAACAGGACATCATACTTGGGTTAGATAAGTGTTGTTCAGGCAAGAGTTATAGTGATATTGGCTGTGAGTTCAATGCTAATTAGTCATTATTATATATTAAATAAGATCCATTACACAGACACACACATAAAATAGTTGTGTATTAATTTGTTGATAACAATATTGTCACCAGAAGCTTGAAGGAGTTTGTTTCCTCTGTGAGCTATGGTACCTAATTTGCTGATTCCATGTTTATGACCTTCAAAAACCAGAACTGAAATAAAAAGTTAGCTGTGTATGTAATAGATTTGAAAGACAGTTACCTACATGGGTCTCTTAACGTTTTTGCACATTATTAAAAAGAGGCACTGAGCGCCTTTTCTTTAAAGCTGTCTCAGAAGACAGAAGTAATGCCTCCTGTCTGACGAAAGGGCAAGTGCACTTACTGCCCACCCCGACAGTTAAGGGTTCCCTAAGGTAAGTTTGCCTCTTTTTTAACAAAACCCTATACATGTGTGGACTCACCTGGACCCATCTTTGTTGCTCCACGAGACGTAGGGACAAGCCAACTGACACATTGTTGATGTGGAGTTGTTTTTTGTTGTTGTTGTACCCTATGAGTTACATCCACGGAGTCTAACCCAAGGGGTGTGTGTCTTCTGCCAGCATCCATGACACTGTGACATATCAGCTTATTGTCTTGTAAAGTCAGTGCACTCTCAAACTTGTCTTACTTCTTAGCAAAGGTGGTCAATATGATGCACACACATACGTAGCCCATCTCCTTTTAGCTGAGAGATTGGCTAATTCACAGCTTGAAAATAAATCATACATTTTTCTTTCTTATATAAATATATTTCCTATCTTTTTATTCAAACATAACTTAACCTCTTCTTGTATGAATTTTATTTCATGTTTCTAGTCAGCGATTTTGAATCATGTTCTTCAGCCTCCCTTCCAGCTGGTGGCAGACAATTCGGTGGGTCTCCCTCAAACTCTTCATTCAGTGACATGACATTGGCAGCTTGAACTCAGCCACAGAGATGGGAGTTACAGGAAACACTACAAATCCGAGAGGTTTGGTTTTGTTTTTGTCTTTTTCTAGGTAGTTCATTTAAGGAAACACAACTATACTTTTCCTTGGAACATACTACAAATTTAGAAGTGGAAAAAATGCCAACTTTAATTAGCCATATATTGTTTACATATGTTACCAAACAGCAAACGTGATCCTACCGCCTGCAGAACACTCTAGGCAAAATTCTAAAAGTGAAGATTTGGTGGGAAAGGAGAGGAGTCTTTATGCAGAATCTATGCAATTTTGGAATAACAGCTTTCCCAAAGCATTAGTCACTTAAGCCTATCAATTAAGGCTACAGTCTTTATCTCCCAAGTTCCCCTATGACTCCCCCTATTGGTTTTTAATTATCTTCTTTCTATAGGAGTAGTTCACAAACTAAAACAACATACGACATAGCAACTATACAATTTTAGAAGAATGGCAAGCTTCTGCCTCAGACCCCAACCCTCTAAAACACGAGAAGAAGGGTGACCCTGCCACCCTCTGCCAGGCCAGCCCAGTCCTAGACTGTGCCTGCAATTCCTTCTCCCATTCAAAACACTGGCCTTTGGGAAAGGCAGCTGCAGCAGATCATCCAGGCGTCCTGGAGGAGGAGAGCCAGAGAGCCAGTCTCTGCCCTCCTTCCACTTTAAATCCTCTGGCGCGTAATTCCCTGTCCTCAGAAGGCATTCAGCTTCTCAGCCAATCCGGCCCCAGGCTGTTTACCTTTGTCTCAGGTAACCTCCTTCTAGATCCCTCCCTCCTCCTCCCAGTGATCTGATCAGATCTCTCTGTATCACAAATACTTACTTTTGTAAATTGTGAATAATAATTTGTTTTTTTTCTTTTTCAGCAATCTGAAAATGTTAAAGAATGTCCCGAGATGAAAAGTAAGAGTCTGCTAATAAGATCAGTGGACACTGCTTTAAAAAAATGCAGTACGCTAATATTCAAAGATCTTTGTGTCAATTAATATAAAATTATTACATCTTACAGAATAGATCATTATTTTAAACACTTCCTTGCTGAATACATTTTCTCATTTGGAAATATGTAGAACTACATTCCAGGTAGTATTGATGCTTCAACTCCTGGGCTTCCTCTCACTGCCAAGTTCCTTTAGAGGAGGATGTTCCATTTGCTATCTTGTAACCTGTATCAGCAAAGCCTCTGGGAGACATTATAATAAAAGGCCCTCACAAAATTTTTAATGCCTAATGTTGACTGACTTCTTGTATTGTCTTAAAAGCTTCAGGGGATAATAATGACTGCTCTGAAAGACTTTATTTATTTGTTAATCTAAAAAATATAAGATTAATGAGTTATAGAGGGCTAACTTGCTCTTTAAAATGTTATTACTGATTCATCTTTATTCCTTACGTATTTGCTTTTGTCGGTAATACTATCTTCTTAATGAATTAAAAGTTTGATAATTTAATAAAAGCCTGACATTTACACAAGGAGAGTATCATCAAATCTTTCCCAAAAGTGAAGCCACATTTGGGGGAGCTCGACCTAGCAGACAGGTGAGCCTTCTTCTTCCTCTCACACTCATTTGTTTGCGATCTCCACAGCAATGTGGGAAATGCTGATGGGCTCTGGTTTTCCTTGACACCTTCCCCTTGGTGCCAATACATTTTACCTCGCATCCATATTCGGATGGAGGCTGTTGCCGGCGTCTTTTTCTTTTCGGAGCTGTAGTCGTAGGAATTTTAAGCTCTGAGTACCATGTCAGAAATCTGTTTGCTAAGTTACTCACACATTGATGACATTTTAAAAATAGAAGTAGAATTAATCGTTTAAATGTTTTCATAGATATACCGTGTTATATTTTTAAGATTTTTATAGACTTTTTAAAGATTTTTATTTATTTATTTTGAGACAGAAGGGAAGAGAGGGAGAAAGAGAGGGAGAGAAATATCACTGTGTGGTTGCCTCTCACATAGTCCCCACTGGGGACCTGGCCTGCAACCCACACATGTGCCCTGACTGGGAATCGAACTGGCGACCCTTTGGTTTGCAGCCTGCACTCAATCCACTGAGCCACACCAGCTGGGGCTATTGTGTTGTATTTAATGTTCCTTTAGTTGCACATAATCAACATTACTTGAAATGGGCTTATGCATCATTGTACAGACAATGGCAAGGCTTTCCGTCTACACACAGAAGTCAGGCTTGTGTTAGAGACGAAAGGAGGACTTGGAAAGTCCGTGGGTTGCAGAGAGTTCTGATTTGATCTCCATTTCTCTGTCTCTTGTTCTCTTTCCTCTTGTCCCCTCCCATCCTTTCTTTCTCACTCTTTATTTTCTCCTCATCAGAACTGGTCCTCTACACATAAAATCCTAATGTCCTGAGAATTTATGATGAAGAACAAAGCTTTAACTGAGATAGTGTGAAACTTGACAGAAATGTCAAGCCAAAAACCTCAGAACGATATATATGTACATATATATTTATTAATTTATACAAACCTTAATATATAAAACATGTTTTTTAATCACAAGAAACATTTTAGAAACATATTTTTTTATATTAGCAGAAGTCATGTTTATGTCTATTTTATGTAATGTTAAAAATGAGACATCTGAAAGTTTTATTTTATTTCTAATCAATCTTCTTTGTTAATGCCCCAAAGCAGAGATTTCCTAGTGTAAGTCAGTTGTTTAAAGACCAAATGTGTCCTTTAGAATAAAAGACATTAGCATGATTTTGATATTCTTATGAAACTTTATATTTTGTTGTCTATATATTTAGCTCTAAATATAAAGACAACACTAAAAAAGATAATGACACATTTCTTTATCATGGAGGAAATTAAAGTAAGTTTGCTTGAGGCTACACCATAAAGAAAAATGTAAAACTAAAACATTTTTGTATATTAAGATTAGTTCACTTTGCATAATACTAAACATATTAGGCAATCTGTTTTATATTAGCTATGTAGCATTATAGAAAACAAATTACCCAACTGTGAGCAATTGGATAAAACATTTAAAATACATAATATTCTTTTTTTTGTAATGAGAGCTAAATCTGAGATATTATCACAAGTACCACTAATCTGGCAAATTTTTGAGAAAGCCAATGATCTGAACTACCAATTCTCTAAAAAATTTCTCTGAAACAAAATAGCAAGTCAGCCATTCTTGGATTACTGTAACTCGTTTAAAAGGACCGAGGAAATCTGTACATTGCAGTTAAATTTTAAATCGGCAAAATGTTCTTCCTTGAACAATATTTTTAACTGTTATTTTTTCATATAGATTTGCTGCCTTTGTTGCATTTATTGAGAGGTCCCTAAACTTAAAATTAGTTGTAAAAGTTAAAAACCAATTTATTTTTTTATTAAAATGCTAGAAACATTCGTTTTTTTTTAATGAAAATATTTCTCATTAGAGGTTAAGGAATGGATAGTGTATTTTATAGTGGAAGGCATTTCTGGAAAAAATGAAACTTAGAAAACCAAAAACCAAAGTGAAATCCACCACATATTTTTAGTAAAGGTGATGTCTGTATTCAACCCAACGTTCAGGACCTCACTCTGCTTTCTCCCTGATACATGCAAATGCACAGCAGGGAAACAACCATGCAAATGCACAGCCGGAAACAACTAGTTGGCTTTATTACTGAGCCAGACAGTTGTGCAGTAAATACCACGCTATAAGGAAACTTGTTAAAACTAAAGTGGAAAAATAGAGTGTGCTCTTTTGGTAACCACAACGGTTTGAACACAACTCCGTAGTCTTACAGAGAACATGCGAACTTCCACTGGTCTGCACAAGGTGGGTCCTGCTGGGTTTCTTTCCTCCAAGAAGGAGAGTGCCAGCCAGGCAACTAGGTAAAGAGCTAACCCAGGAAAGCAAAAGAGATCATGCAATCCATGAGCAGTTAACACAGCGAGCGAGCATACCCACTGCTCAACATGTGAATGCTGATTGGAAATTGAGACAGGAAATGTAGGATATTTACTCATCACATTAACTACTCTCACAGGGAGAGAGTGAGTCAAGCTTGGAAGGAATATCAAGTCTCACCCCTGCACTTCCATAGAAAGGAGAATGATAGTGGAGCCTACCTTCTTACAGAGGAAGTAAAATATGCCCCTTCATATACATTTTTACCTCCAAATAACCCATTTTTCACTCTTACTTTTTTAAGAATAAAATACAGTACCTTAACTGCTATCCTATGACAATGCAGAGAATGATTATATTGCATATAATAATACACAAAGTTGTTAGAAAAGAAACTTTTACAAAGCTGCATAAAATAAATATCCATCAACATCGTCTTCATGAGCTACACATTCTAATCCATTAGACTACGTCTAATCCTACATCTTTAGGGTAGATAGAATGTAAGATCAGTACAGGCTGCTTCCTCTGGCTTGGTTGGTCCCTTCCTTAACCTAGAGACATTCCAAAATTCACCTCATTAACATAACGAAAGGTAGTTTTACCACTCTCATCACTTAGGAATTTCCAAGGTTTTTAGGAACTCTGCTAGAAACAGGGGTTAAAAACCAAGTAGTATTCATATTTAGTTTCAGAAATGTCTTTACAAGTTTAGTAGTTTCATCATATTCACTGATTTTTGTCCTTGGTTGTGTCAGATCTGTGGATGTGCTTATTATTATGGGAAGAAGGGTTCTGTTTGTCTTTGCCCCTGCATCAGAGCCCAATAAGGCTCAAACGGGAGCTTGCAACAAAGAAACATTTTATTTTGAGGAAGTGGCACCTTCCGGGGAAACTGGCAAACTAATGCTAAAGACCTGACTTCTCAATGGCTTCCAGGTAACCAGTCAGCCTGGGGAAAGTTCATTAGTCGTGGAGACCAAGGGTTAAGTAAGGGTCATAGTCAGGGTCCTGGTCTTTACTGATGTAGCTGACTAGTGCACTGGGTCCTGATGTCAGCCAAGGTGTCACTTTGTCTGGTTTCCTCAATTTTCTGAACCTGGGGCTGACACACACCCGAGGCCTAGATGCCGTCTCCAGTTTGAATAAAACTCTGTCTCCGGGGTTCACAGACCTCAGGGTTTGTTGCCAACCATATTTGAGACGGATCAGAACCCCCCTGTCTTGAGAATTTAAGGTTAATCGTTGTGGTTGTGCAAGGGAGAGGGAAGCAGCGGAGTCAGGGTGCTGGGTGAGGTCAGCTAGAATCAAAAGGAGAAAAAAGGAGAATGGCTTATTTAACAAAAATAATAGAAATTCTACACAATTACACTATCAAAAGCATTTTTAACTGTTGTTACTTTATTTTTTTATCCTAGCAATTCTTTTATTTTCTTCCTTAAGTTTTCCATCTCTCTCCTTACATTACTTATCCACTCTTGCATAGTGTCCACGTTTTCCATCAGTCTTTAAAATATTAGTTATAGCTGCTTAAGTCTCTCTGATAATTCTAATATCTCTGTCATATTGATACAGGGTGCAGCCGGTGGGGGGGGGGGCAAAAAAAGATTTGGGATGGTGTCCAGAACTCAAAATGTATATGAATATTGGAGAGACATATAAGATATCCTCACCCCTTCCCCCCACAGATTCAAGTTGGGGAAAGGGACACATGAAGCAGGAACATACAGGACTGTTTTGTACAACCACAGCCTTGCAGCTAATCCATGGCCTGGTCATTTAATGTATCTATAGCCTTTGGCGGGTCACTTGGATATGTTAAATGACTGTGGCTAGGCTTGGAGCCAGGGGGATGAAGTCACTTCCCCCCATGATGTAACTGGGGGCAGTTCCCCCAGGTTACAGTGCCTGTGTGAGAGCTTGGAGAAGATTTGCTCTAGGACATGGGGCCATACCTGCCCAGACTAATGATGGCAGCCCAGTAAACTTGTAATAATATAGAAATACTGACAGGTGTAACTGGTTGTGGGAAGAGTCGGAAATAGGGGTACAGAGGAAGATTGTCTCAGGGATTTAAACCCAGACACAGAAGCCATTAGGAGACAGCCATGTGGTTTTGGGCAGAGTGAGGACCCCCTCTTGGTGAGGTGAAAGGGAAAACCACACAGCTTTGCCAGAATGGAGATCCCTGTGGCCAGGTGAAGAAGAAAGACACGTGCTTTTGGTGGAGTGCGGACTCCTGCGGCTTTGGTAGAAGAGGCCCACACGGCTTTGGGTTACTCCCTTTGGCTGAGTGGCGGCCTGGAAAGCAGGAGAGACTTTGACTGGAACTTGGTACAAAGAACTCTTGCCAGTGGAAGGTGTCGCATGACTTTGGATTAATTGGAGATCCTGCCTGGACGTCAACACAGCTGATGATACCAGTGGCCTGGAAAAATGGACGCGTGCTCTTTTCCTGATTTACCGTACCCGGAGTCAGGATTGGGGAGAAGGGAGTGCTGTGTGTGTGTGTGTGTGTGTGTGTGTGTGTGTGTAGGTGTATACCCTAAAGGAAAGGGCTTTGATGTTTTAATGGAGGTGTTAGGCCTGAATAGCCTTAAATAAACATTTTGTTTCCTTTTCACAAATCTCTGGCATTGAGAGACGTCTTTCCAATGGGCCACAGATGATCGGGCCCAGTAGGGGGTCCGGATCATATTAGTATACCATCCTCTAGAGTCTGGGGCCCCTGTGTATTGTTCTTTAACAGTATTTTTTTACTTCCCTGGGTGGTCCAAATATTGCCCCCCCCCCTTGGACCAATGCTCGGTAACAATGCTGAGTGTGTTTCTGATTATTGCTTTGTCTTCTTAAATTGTAACCGAAAGTGCAGGTCCAGCTGCCTAGGCTGCTATAAAAGCTAACACCGTTGAGGCAGGTGCTGATGAAAAGGAAAGTGGTTTATTTGCAAATGCTGGCCACCTGGAAGATGGGGGACTCATCTCTCAAAGCCCATCTCCCCCTCCCACTGGAGACAGAGGTTTTTATCGGGAGGGAGAGGGGAACAGAACAAAGAGATCAAGGGAGGGGCTTGCAAAGTTTTCTGTGGATGAATGAGCGCACCCACTCCCGTAAAGCAGAGGATGGTCTGTCGTGTGTCATCCTGGTTCAGTCGTCCGGCTTCACATCACCCTGGCTCCCCAGTTGAAGGTTAGCAAGTTTCCCTGAGCTGGGACGCTTAAAGGTCAGAGCCTGTCTTTTGAATTAATTCCTAGGATTTTTTTTAAAAAAAACATGCTATTTATCAACAAGCTACAGGTTAGTCAGAGTCAGCATTTCCAGGAACAGATTAGAAAGAATGGTGGGATGTGTTACAATTCCGGAATGTTACAATTACTACTGTTACACTGTCATTTTTGATTGTTTGAGGTAATCGCATACTGCTTTCCATAGTGGCTGTACCAGTCTGCGTTCCCATCAACAGTGCACTAGGGTTCCCTTTTCTCCACATTCTCTCCAACCCTTGTTTGTTGGTTTATTGATGATAGCCATTCCGACAGATGTGAGGTGTTATCTCATTGTGGTTTTCATTTGCATTTCTCTGATGCAAATCTCTTCATATGTCTACTGGCCATCTATACATCCTCTTTGGAGAAGTGTCTACTCAGGTTCGTAGCCGGTGGGTTTCTTTTTTTCTTTTTTGAATATTTATTTTTGGTGTTGAATTTTGTTAATTCTTTATAAATTTTGGATATTAAACCCTTATCATGTGTATACACTAATATGTTCTCCCATTCAGTAGGCGGTCTTTTCATTTTGTCGATGGTCTCCTTTGCTATGCAAAACCTTTTTAATTTGATGTAGTCCCATTTCTTTCTTTCTTTTTTCTCGCCTAGACAAGCACTATTACAAAATTCAAAAAGAGCTCACTGCCAGACAGGCTGCTAAGCCAGGACAAGTGAAATAGAGAAACTGAGTTAAATAGCCAGCACTTCATAGAGTTAAAACCTTAAGTCACCCTATCAAGGAGATAGATAACAAAAAATCCAGTTAGTGCCATTTGTGCAAACCACACTCAAGGACGGATGAAGTCAAGGGAATACATTTCACTTTGGCATGTCAGCATGAAGTTCATGGACATCCTCCCCGAAGACTTCCTGTAAGTCCCCAGCCTTCAACACACCCAAGATAAAGAACCCAGGGGGCGCTGTCCCTCTCAGGAGCACATCTGCACTTTTCCTCCTGGTTGTCCCCGCCCCCCAGGTATGCTACCTTTGCTTTTCTCTCTTCTAAGCTCCTAAGACTCTTCTTCTGTAACTTGCTCCCTGAGCCTATGCGCCCAGCTGGCTCACTTTTCTTACCTCAGTAACTTTCTAAACAAACTTTCTCTTACAATTTTAGTTTATGGCTCTTAATTCTTTCTTTGCCACCTCCAGAAGCAAGGTCTGGTTTTGCCTCTAACACTTCAGGTAACAAGTGTAGCTTGGAATAGGCATGGCAGACTTCAGTGTTACAGGATCTGAAAAATGAATGGAAATAAAACAAGCAGGAAGGAAGGCATTCTGCATGGTATAAAAAGAAAATATAGAAAGAATATTGGTTGAACTGTATTTAGTGAGTTCATCTTGGAATATAGAATTCATAAAGGAGAAACTGTAAATGCTCTTTAAAAACATGACATTGGCTGACTTATCTCTCATAGCATGACACCCTCTTGGTCCATCCCTATTGCAAAAGGTAAAATTGCATTTTTTAATGGCTGAGTAATATTCCATTGTATATATATGCATCACTTCTTTAACCCATAGTCTATCCATGGGCACTTAGTATGCTTCCATATCTTGGCTACTATATATATGAAGTTCTTTGCCTCTTATTTTAGCATTTGTTTAAAAATCTATTTTGCCTGATATATCATAACCCAGCTTTTTAAAAATTGTATTTGAGAAATATATTTTCCAACTTTAGTTTTAGTGTGTGTCTTTCAATCTGAAGTGAGTTTACAAACATCATATGATTTCACTTGTATGTGGAATCTAAAAAAATAAACACAGAGACAAAGCAGAAACAAACGCACGCAAAGAACAAACTGATAGTTACCAGATGGGCGTGGGGATTGAGGGGCTGAGTAAAAACAGTGAAGGAAGGAAGAAAAAATGGGCATTTATGAAATTGCCACCAGGATGTAAAGCACAACATACAAATGCAGTGAATAATATTATAATGCCTGTGTATGGTGCTAAGGTGGGTACTAGCTTATAGAGGGGTTACTTTATAAGCTACAAAAATGTCTAACCATTGTGCTGGGCTGTGCACGAGAAACTACTATAAATTGGATGTCGGTCGTAATTGAATTTTTTAAAGGAATATGACAACGGGCTAATTAGTGAAAGGTTTAAACACATATTAAGTGCATTTTATTATATCTAAAGGAAGCACTGATCTTTGATAGTGTTTGAGCAAGATAGTATTTGAGCAAGTGAGTGCCAACAGGAAAGCTTCATGTAAAGCTCTATAAATACCTGTTTGCCTCAAAGTGTTAGTTTTCTTGAGATTTGCAGACAAAAATACTGGCCCTCAAAAGATTCAAAGTCTATAGTATAATTTTCAGTTGTGAAAAATTTTGTTGCACAAAATACTCCATGGAAATTTTTTGGTCTTCAGTTTCCCACATAGACTATTCTTCTCTATAAGCTTTTTTGGTTAAAAACACATAAGCAGCTATTATTCCACATTTCCTGTCATAGACCTCTACTCTGATTTGTAAAATACCTGATAGATATAATGAGCACCCCACATTCCTTTTTAGTTTTTGCACTGTAACCTCTTAAAACTTTCTTTTTAAATATTTTTTATTTAATTCTTATTCAAGTACAGCTTTCTGTCTTATATTCCCAACACTGCCCCCCCCCCGCCCCATGCTCCCCGTCTCCCTCCCATTTCTGCCCCCCACCCTTAGTTATTGTTCATGTGAGTCCATCCCCTTTTCCCCTATGATTCTCTCCTCTCTCCCCTCTGGACCCTGTCAGCCTGTTCCGTATTTGAGTGTCATTGGTCATATTTTGCTTGCTTGTTTGTTTTGTTTAGATCCCTGTTAACGGTGATATCATATGGTATTTATCTTTCACCGCCTGGCTTATTTCTCTCAGCATAATGCTTTCCAGTTCCATCCATGATGTTACAAAGGGTAAGAGTTCCTTCTTCCTTTCTGCAGCATAGAATTCCATTGTGTAAATGTACCATAGTTTTTTGATCCAGTCATTTACCAATGGGCATCTCGGTTGCTTCCAACTCTTGGCTATCGTGAATTGTGCTGCTATGAACATCGGGGTGCATAGGTTCTTTTGGATTGGTGTTTCAGGGTTCTTAGGACATACTCCTAATAGTGGAATTGCTGGGTCAAAAGGCACATTCATTTTTAGTTTTCTTAGAAAATTCCATACTGTTTTCCATAGTGGTTGTACCAGTCTGCAATCCCACCAACAGTGAACTAGGTACCTGTTTCCCCACAACCTCTCCAGCACTTGTTGTTTGTTTCTTTGTTTATGATAGCCATTCTGACTGGTGCTAAGTGGTATCTCATTGTGGTTTTAATTTGCATCTCTCTGATAGCTAGTGATATCGAGCGAGCATCTTCTCATGTGTCTCTGGGTCCTCTGTATGTCCTCCTTGTAGAACTGTCTGTTCAAGTCCTTTGCCCATTTTTTAATTGGGTTGCTTGTCTTCTTTGAGTGGAGTAGAGTGAACTTTCATAATGTCATTCCTTCCTCTACTGCACTGTTCACATCTCATAACTAATTCCACTTCCTTCTCTTTGTGTTTATTAGCAACTGTTTCCAGCAGATCGCTCCTGTAATCACCAGGCAGCATAATGGGCATTTATTTCCGACTCCACGACTAACTATGTCATATTGTTTCTGTATCTTTCCCAAAACTACACTGTGATTAAGGCAACTTGACGATAGCTGTTTCACAATTTGTTTCATAAGCTCTCAATTTTTCTCCCTTGGGCCGTCTAACAATAGGTTGGGTGGTGAAAACTGCAGTTGAATGGAGATTTTCAATCAGAAAAAGATGTGGCTTCTAACTGAAGAAATGTGTTATTTCAATGTGTGATGTCTTATTATTATCACCACTTTATCACCAACCCAAGAGCTGTCTGGAGTAAAAAGTCTTTGGTGATTGAAATACAGTATAGTGCTTTATTTTGGGCTGCCAAGAGAATGGAAAATTTAAACCCACTCTCTGTGATGTTCATCCTATAAACAGAATAAAATTGTTATTTAAACAGGTAAATTGTTTGTGAAATAATAGATTTTAATTAAAGTTACAAAATACATCGTTACAGTACAACACAGAAATTTGTCTTTGATAATTGAATTGACTTGCTTTATAACTCTTACATGATTTATGCAGCACCAATTAAAGAGTAATGAAGTAAAATTTCACCAAAATATCCAAAGTTCTCTCTTACAAAATTTCCTTTTCATAAAGTGATAAATCATTTATGTGTAGTACTTATGTAGTACATACACATTAGGTTTTAATAAGAAACATTTACATGGGATTTAAACATTGCTTTTTTAATAATTTTTTTAAATTTAATTCTTGTTCAAGTACAGCTTTCTGTCTTTTTATTAAAATTATATTTAAACTCTAAATCAATTTGGACTGTGGCTGTTATGTTCTTTTTCCCCCATAAATAACTCCAATAAGAGAAAAGTTTTTTGCTCTTCAAGGGAATCAAATATATCCGCTTATACAACAGTGCATTCTGTGCGAAGATCCAATTATTACTAATCTGTGCTCGAGGGGAAGGATGCTATATTAAACCGGTTGACACGAGATTCAAGAACACTGAGCCAAACCTTAAAAGTAAAAAAAAAATAGTCAAATGATGATGGCTGAGGAATAAAATATAAGACATTGATTCCTTTCAAGTGTTACCAGTAGAATTTCTTTTTCTTCATTATGTTTTCATTTATCAAACTATTAACTATTATTGCTCTACGGCTCATGCAAACCACTGTCCCAAATTTAGAAAATGTTGCCATTTTTATTTCCCTCCAGGATATTCATAAGCTTTCTTTAAAAACTTGTTAAATTGTGTCAATCATTTACAAAAACATGTAGATTTAATTAAAGAAAAGAGATACACATCTCATTCAGATCTGCTGTATAATTTGAACAGAACCTTTCTGTTCCACTTGTGTATTAATTAACAAAAGAGAGAGAGAGAGAATCAGACATAATTCCTGAAGTGTGTCTCGCGGAAAAGACCCAAGTTCCTTCTCAAAAAAAGGTTCATGGGTCACTTGTCTTGAGAGAAATTTTGTCTTCATCATCTTCTCCGAGAGTTACAGTCCCTTCAGAACCACAACAGCAAAAATTTGCAAAACGTTAACTTTTCAACTTCAATTTTTTAAAACTTTTCATCATAAAATAAATTTTCACGAATTAAGCCTAACATCTTAGACATCATAACACCCACGAAACACTACTTCATGTCCAGAATGCCTAAGAATGTGAAGAAATACCAGTGATAATATACTCTAATGCCTTCATCATGCATAAGAGAAAAAAATCACTGCCAAAAAACAAAGTGAATTGTTTGATTTTAGAAGCAGAATTACAACAAAGCTTCTACTTCTGATTCTGAGTTCAGTGCCAGGAAGTAAGTAAGTGGTATTTATATTACTGGCTTAAAATGATAATGAAAGTCTGTATCTATTATTTATCTATATAGACATAGATATATTGTATTCATTTGCTACATTGGTACTTTATAGATGCATGCTATTATGAGTAGTTACTCAGACATGATCCTTACACATTCAGTACATTCAGTAGATGTCTAAAATATGTTCACATGACACAAATGTAAATTAAGATGTAAAGTTTAGAAAATATTGGATGATGGAGAAAATTTGATGCAGGTCTTTAAGCCTCTTTGGTTAGTCTCAGAATAAACGTGGTAGCATTCTCATGTTAAGTATTTAATACATGTTTACTGGATCACCAAATAGATTTTGACCCCATTCTACCTTAATACAAATACTTAATACAAAATAGTTATTATTTTGACTCTGTATTACACACCCCAACACCCACAAAATCTTTTAAAAAAGGCTTATAGCTTCAAAGTCTAGTTTTATTTGGATCCGGGCTCTTACTTGAAGAGATAACTCTTTGAAATTTAGTTTATACTTTTTAATACTGAGATAATGGTATTTCCCCTGCAGTTTGTAATGAAGTTTAAATGAAGTAATGCACATGAAACACAGCTTATGCCCCAGCAACGATCTCTATTATCATAATAATAAAATTTCAGGACTAAAAATACTTTTATTGCCATTTAATTCAGTCCTTTCATTTCACAGATGTGGAAACTACATTAAGAACCTGGCTAAGATTCCAAAGCAAATGTATGATTTTCTTTCCTGGTGTTAGTGCTTTAGGATTTCTTCACTGGTTTGTTCATAGCCCTCAAACCCTCCTCCTGATACCTTTGGAATCTTTATGGAAGACTCACGGAGATCTGGGAGGCTTCACAAATAAGAGGGGAAAAAAAAACCTCTGTGGAATTGGTGATACAATAAGATATACATTTGGATAACTGGAACCTCTCTAACTTGTCTCAAAATTAAAGCTCTGGCTAGACTGTTCCTAAGTTAAATTGTGAAAATATATAACCACTTTTTATAAACTAGGATAATCTAATTAAGAGTTCTTGTTATCTTTCCACAACACACCTGTAGTTGCAAAAACTTTCAGAGTAGTGATTTTGTGTGTGTTAGAGAGTGAGTGAGGATGGGTGAACCACAGGGGGATGGGGACACTAAGGGAAAGAAAGGGCACTTTATGCTGTATCAGTCCGCAGGAGGAAAACATGCAGTGTTAATTAGTTATGGGGAGTTCCTCCCACCTTTCTTCTTCTTGGATAAAATTGCACCTGGTATTCTTTTTTCTTTTTGTAATCAGGGCAAGGGTATTATTATATCAATGAACATGAAAAATAGTAAGAAAAGAAAACAACTTTAATTTATGCTTTCTTTCCATGAACCTTGGTTACTCTTTAAATAAATTTTAGAAATTAATTTTAATTAGCTTGTAGACTTTTTTTGCTATAAAACCTCATATTATTTGTTTTAGTGTTTACTCAGGAAATTACAATATAAATTCTAAACTTTTTACAATTTACTTATAGTTATTCTGTATCACTCCCCAATAAAATGCAGAAAATTATGTATGCTACAGTTGCCATTATGAATTTAATTATTAAAAACTTACATGCCCTGGCTAGTGTAGCTCAATGGATTGAGTGCAGGCCTGCGAACCACAGGATTGCGGTTCAATTCCTAGTCAGGGCACATGCCTGGGTTGCAGGCCAGTTCCCAGTGAGGGACACATGAGAGGCAACCACACATTGATATTTCTCTCCCTCTCTCCTTCCCTTCCCCTCTCTCTGAAAATAAATAAAAATATTTAAAAAAACCTTACAACCCATTGCATCTATTATTGTAGTGATTATATATACATTAAAAGAGTTAAAAGTAACATAAAAGTAAGACAAAATATTCCTTCCCCAGTCATCACATATTAATTCTTTAATTTTTCCCTAAAATCGTAATTTTTATCTGCTGTGATTCTGCTAGATAAAACTTCATTTAACATAATTTTGTGGTGTAAGTTTGTCAGGCTCTCTTAGTTATCTTGTTTTTCTTTTTAGCTGAAAAATGTCTTTATTTCTCTCATTTTCTTTTCAGATGTTTTTAATGGATATAGAATTGTGAGTCAACAGTAAGATTTTTTTTCCTTCAGGATTTTAAAAATGATTTTTCCCCTTTTTCTGGCTGCCATACTTTTAGAAGAGAAGTATTTGATGATAAATTTTAATATTATTTTGACTAGAAAATGTCAAGTTTCTCTAATCACTTTCAAAATAACTTCATCACTATTTCTTTGAACCAGTTTGACTATAATGTTCTTATTTCTAATTTATTTTGTATTTCTTTTCTGTTTAAAGTTCACTAAACTTTTAAAATCAGTAAAATCGTGTCTTATTTCATATTTAATAGATTAACAGCTATTATTTTCTTTACTTTTTTTCCTCAGCCTTTGCTCCTCTTTAACTCAAATCTGTGTTTTTAATATATATCTGTTGGACTTCTACTGGTCACATTTTCTTACGTTTCCATACATTTTTTCAAACTTTTTGTTATTCACATAAGATAATTTTACCTGATTTATCTCAAGTTCACTGGCACAACTGTCATCGTCATTCTGCTATGATGCTGTCTGATAATAAATACATGATTTACTCCTAGATTTTTCATCCAGCTGCTTTCTTATATTTGTGTTATCAACATTATATGTGATATACTTAATATTAAATATACATAATGTATTATATTTTTTCTTTTAGATAGACTTTCTATTTGTTCTTCTTTATGGGTGTAGTTCCTTTTACCCAAATGAGCATATTTATAATAACTGCTCTAAGGTTCAATTTTCCCCTGTAGGTTTTACACGTACGTTCTTTGCCAAAGCCCTTCAGCTTCTTTCATCTAGTCCCTGCTTCCACAGCCATCAGTCTGTTCCTTCCATCCTTGCCTCTCTTTTCATTCGTTTGTCAGTTTATTTTGTTCATTACATTCCATGTGTAAATTAGATCATATGGCATTGTCTTTCTCTGTCAGGGTTATTTCATGAAGCACAATAATTTCCTGGTCTATCCGTGCTTTCAAAAAAGGTAAGAGTCCTTCTTTTATGGCTGCATAGTATTCCATTGTATAAATATACTGCAACATTTTGAGGCAGTTATGTACTAATGGGCACTGGCCTGTTTCCAGCACTTGACTATTGTAACTTGTGCTACTACGAACATCTGGGTGCGTAGGTTCTTTTGAATGGGTGTTTCAGGATTCTCAGGGTACAATCCTAGCAGTGAGATCACTGGATCAAAAGGTAGTCTCATCTCTGATTTATTGAGGAAATTCCATACTGTTTTCCACAGTGGCAGCACCAATCTGCATTCCCATGAACAGTGCACCACAGTTTCTTTTTCTCCACATCCTCACCAGCACTCGTATATTGATTTACTGATGATAGCCATTCTGACAGGTGTGACGTGATGCATCTTTGTGGTTTTAATTAGCATCTCTCTGATGCTTAGTGACGGTGAGCAGTTTTCGTATGTTGTTGGGCCATCTGGATGTACTCTTTGGAGAAATGTTTATTCAGGTCCCTCCTGATGTTGAGTTGTATGAGTTCTTTATATATTTTGGAGATTGTTCTTTTATCAGATGTATCATCGGTAAGTGTGTTCTCCCATACAGTGGGTCCCCTTTTCTTTTTTTAAATGGTTTCTTTTTGCTATGAAGAAGTTTTTCCCAATCATTCTGACGTTTAGGTCACATTTTGGTTTCCTACTATTGACTTTTCATTTGACAATGAATCACTTTTGGGGGGATATTTAATATGCTGAATAATTTTGAATTGTACTCTAGACATTGTAATTGTTCTGTTGTGGTTAATGTGGATTCTGTGTTTTTCCTCTAAGTATTGTTGATGTTTCTATGTGGTGATTATACATTACAAAAAGTTAAAAATTAATGAAGAGTTACATGTATGAGCAGCTTGGGCTTTTATTTATACTCTAATAATCTTGTCTTTAAAAAGTATATTTTAAGTAGAGTTTAATATGAAGATTAGTCTGGCACTTTGATTCTGTCCTATAAGAAAATTTTGCTGCTTTGTGATTACAAAACATAATTTGGGAAGTTAAGCAATTCTGAGCTGATTTCTGTAGCAGGAAAGACATTATGCACCAGTAACATGAATACTGAGTCTATAAATGTAATTGTCATCATCAAATTTTATACGTTAGGTGAAAAGGCTAACATAATTTAACTAAAATATCTATAGTCTTGAATAGAGTATACCAGCACTGGTTATGCTTTAAACCATGTCTTTGCAAGACTTAGAAATATAAAGTATGTAGAATAAACCCTCTGATGGCAAGGAGTTTAAAGAAGACATGGAAATTTGTTAATACCATTCAGTTGCCTAGGGTTATAACAGATAAGTGGAAGTCTTAAACATGTGACTAAACTGTATTGATAGACACTCTAATTTGAGTCCATTAAATAAAATACCCATTATCTTTTTTGACAGTAATTCTATCTAATGTCTAGTCAAGATATTTCTAGTTGTTTCCCCAAGCTTTGTTAAAAATTGAGTCATATCAGAGGTATATCTACCAGTGGTAAGTAGTTTAAGCTCTGTCAGAATGTCAGGATTCAAATTTTTTCTTACCCTAATCTTGGCTTGATGATTTTGGGCAAACTACTTGCTATTTCTGTGCTTCTGCTATTCTTATCAAGAATACTGTCAGATAGTGAATTACCAGTCTTACTATTTTGCCATCCAACATTTCCAGAACAAAGTTACTCAGTACATTTTAACTATTAGTAAGTAAATCATAGCTTGATTTTATAAAAATATTTATTTAGTATACCTCCTATATAAAAAACCTTAAGTTAAATTCAAAATTGTATTACTATTGTTTTACGATTTTTGTTTTAAAAGTAGTCAATTTACCCATGGACCCGAACAATGGTCGGGGGATTGCCTGAGGGAATGAGGAGTGGAAGGTAGAGGGGATCAATGGGGGAAATCAGGACAACTGTAATAGCATACTCAATAAAATATAACAAAAAGGAAAAATAAAAAACTGGTCACTCTATTATACAAATGAATTGAAAATTATTTAACAAGGAGAATTTCAATAACAAATTCATTTTAAAGTATATATTTTCACATTGTGACCCTCTTCTCTCATGTATCAATTTAGCAGTTTAAAAATAATCAAGATTGCAATATATGGCTTGTATCCTTTTACTGTATTAGATGTGCCATGAATATGAAGTCATTATTATAGAAATGGCTACCATGATAATCATACCAAAATATTATTAGAACTAATTGACTATTTTTTCCAAACAATATATCTAAAGATGGCAAGCATGGTGATGATTAAAAACAAATAGTGTTTTGCTTTTGTTTATGTTTATATTTTTATAACGTTTATAGTATAGTTCTATAGTTTAAGCTATTTTGCATAAACAATTCAACCACTTATAGAAATGTTTCACATATTAATTTTCTAAATTTTAATTTTAGTCTTTTATTTTTTATATATGTTCTTTACAGTTTCATTCAACACATGTAAATGACTTTGTACCCTATTTTAAATAAGATAGTTTTGGGGATAATAAGTTCTAATGAAACTTCAGCAATATATTCAAATAAAATGACATGTAAGAAAAATATACAATCTACCCTTATTTTGTGCTTCCTACAATAAAATGACATGTAAGAAAAATATACAATCTGCCCTTATTTTGTGCTTCCTACAATAAGTCCCACACTTCTACATCACAAATGTAGTTCATGTTCAAATAAGAAATACACTAATAAACCATCTCAACATATCCTCTTAAGTACTCTAATTAGAATATGTTTGTGTTGGTATATTTATGCATATGTATAAAGCTATATACACATATAAAATACAATAACAGATAATGGTTGACCCAAATATGCAATGATACACACATGTGAAGTAATCAATTATAATGGAATTATGATCAAGGATGGCAGAGCAGAGGGATGGTTAGTAGATGCATTCAAGTTACAAAAGTTAAAATTTCAGTTTTAGGTGATACTAGCCTGTTCAAAGATCTGAAGTCATGAAATAACCTGTTTCATCTAGTTAAGTCTCTATAGTTTGCTCCGACAAGCAGATGGTTCAAGTATGAGCTATAATAGGCTAGGTCTTTCAAATGATAGGAAGGAGAAAGTCTTATTGGTCCTATAAAACAATATAAGACAAGTTACTAAAACATTAGAATAATTTAGTAATATGCATATATCAAATTTTAAAATATGATGATCAGAGGGTATATGACAGATTAGAAGGGATTTCTAATAATGGCAAGAAGACAATTTAGGAGAGATTATTGCTTTAGCCTAAGTGGGACAAGAGGGGTTTACATCCTAATAATGCTGATTCACAAAAGAAAGCTAATGAGAGAACTACTAGGAGAAAACACTGACAAAACATATCACCAAATTCAACACAGTGTGAACCACAGAGGCAGGCCAAGTTTAACATTTAAATTATTTTCATGGTGTTATTAATAAAAATTAAATGTGGAGGAGAATAACAAGACGGTAGTGAGGGAAAAGGAATGTACATACATTTTAGGTTGAATTGGGAAGCTGCGCCTGTTAATGCAGTGTAGGTGTAAAGCACAGGGTTTGTGGTAAAACAGTGTTTAGATGGAATAACAAAACTAGCGAATCTCCCTAAGTGCCACTTTGGACAGATTACTCACATTTTCTGTGCTAAAATTCCAGTCAATGTGAAATGGCACACTCATCTCACCCACCTATTAGATGGTTGAGAAGATTAATGATATATTATTTAAAAGATGGAAAACATTGATTAATGTTGAATATTCCTATGATCTGTCCAGGAAAATTCCAATAACTACCTCATTGGATGGTTGAATAGATACACTGGATAATACTTGGAAAGTGTCATATTCCCTGACATATAAATTTTGTTCAAATAGCACCTCTGATTCCTCTAAGTGGCAAAATATGTAGGTGGAGATGAAGATATTGATGAGTCTGTTAAAATATCCACTCCAGAAAAACAGACTGGATATCTTAGAGGTGATTGTTAGAGAAATGTGTGTAGATTCAATCACTCTGTGGTGTAAGAAAAGAAGTAGATCCAAGGCAACATCCTGAGAAAAACACCAAAATTTTACAGGAAACAGAGTGAGTTTACTGAGTGATGATAACTGGCCATTAGGAAGTTGGTATAGTGTGTATCTAGCTGGTTTGTTACGATGCATAGAGAGCATGTGTCTGCTCTGGGCCATGAATATTTTGCAATGAGATACAGGATGGGACATCCAAAGTGTGTTGCTAGGGAAAGACAGCTCGTGACAGTTCCTACCAGTTTCTGTGATCGCATCTGTCACCAACAACAGTTTCAGAGCTCTTTGCGCTTTAGATTTGTGAAGAAACTGAAAACCTGTTGTTTTCATCAGCTGAGGATGGTACTGCCAACATGGGAAAACAGCAAAAAGTTTTGTCCACCCTTCAGTCAATTAAAAAAGTTTTGATGGTATCTGAAAAAAAAAAAAACCTCAAGACAACAGCAAAAAGGGTGAACTCAAGGGGAACTTTGGTAGCAAAAAGGGTGAACTCAGGGGGAACTTTGGTAGAAGTAAGCTTTTAGGAGAGGAAAGAAAATGGACAGTAGGGGTAAAAAGCGTGAGTAGACATGAAGCCTGAATCTACCTCAGGGAAAAAGAGCTGGAATTCTAACGAGGAGGTGCCAGGAATTGTTCTAAATTTATAACAATAATGGTTTTAATACAGCATGTCTAAAAATAGAACCCAGCAATCCCTATTCCCTAGAAGAGAAAAAAGATGAAATACTTAAGAGGAGTATAAGAAAGAATATCAGATAAAAGTACCTGTCTTTGAGACAACTAGTTTCCTCTCTTCCCCTTTAGGTTAAATCACATAATCCTATTACTGGTGTAGTAGATTTTTTTCCAAAGTTACTATCAGTAGGAAATGTCTGTATTCAAAATGTCAGGGTTAAAGGTAGAACATTTTATAACCTTTAATTTTGTACCAGCTGAAGAAGAGTTCACTGCCTGTTTACTTTCGGGAACTGAAAAGGAGGTGTAACTGAGATTTTACTCCATTTAATCCTTGGTTCCAAGTGGTTGTTTGATTGCCAAGAAAATGAGCTCATTTTTCTTCCTCGTGACTGTGTGCTTTCCTCTGCTATTCTCTGGGAACATTTTAACAGTGGGAACCATTTTTTGCTAATAAGACTTTTCGGTGCATATTTTGCCTGTGCCTATGAAGCTTATGTTAAAGGGAGTAAATTTGGAGTCCAGTAGTAATAGAAAATGCTTTCTAAAAATTTCTAGAGGTTATATTTGGACTTCTGGAAAGTCCTTCCTCATGGGGAATATGACAGTTTATATAGGTCAGCATGTATTTTTTTATTCATATGATATGAAGGGTTTGTTATGTACAATTATAGTTGTAAAGCAGAACAGACATCATTCCTCTGAACACCCAGATAAAACAGGTAGTATGAACAAAAATGATTTAGAGGATTTCACTGCATCTTATGCAAACAGTGTCCATTTTAAACAAAACTTATAGGAATTAAATTTGATATGAATTTGGGGAAAATAATGAAGCTTAGGTTAGAGAGAAAACCGTGTGCCCGAGATTTAGACCTATGCAACCTCATGTTACAAAAGGGTAATATATTTTTCTTTTTTTACTCACTATTCTAGTGAGTGTATCCTAATACTTTCCCCTATAATCTTAAAGATTATTTTCTAATGCATTATATTTATTATATCTGACTATACTATAAACATTATAAAACTATAAATATAAACAAAGCAAAACACTATTTGATTTTAATCACTACCATGCTTGCCATCTTTAGATATATTGTTTGGAAAAATAGTCAATTAGTTCTAATAATATTTTGGTATGGTTATCATGGTAGCCATTTCTATAACAATGATTTCATATTCATGGCACATCTAATACAGTAAAAGGATACAAGCCATATATTGCAATCTTGATTATTTTTAAAACTACTAAATTGATACATGAGAGAACAGGGTCACAATCTGAGTGTATGTTGCATATGTAAATGTGTGTATAATGTTCTTTTTTATTTTTTGAATAAAAAATCTTATATCAGGAAAGATCCTACCAATGATGTTTCTGAAGGAAGTTAAGTCTCAATACCTCTTGTTATTGAAAGAAATCCTGAGTGAAGATGTATCTGTTGTGATGGTCATGAGAAGTGTTAGAAAAATTTGAAGTCACTGCTCAGTGGACATTTTCACTTTAAAAACTCTCCACAGTTTCCTGAATGGATCTTTAATTTTCAAAGCATGACCATCACTAGAATTAGCTGTGTGGAACAACAAACACCATGACAAGCCTAACCATCACACCGTTTATCAGGCAAACATGAAAGTGATGTGAGATATGTCAACGTACAAAGCACAGATGGAGACCGAGTGCCAGAATGTGAACTGCTCCTTCTCAAATGATCCTGTATGGTTTAGTGTGCCAGTCAGCTGAGGCCCTCAGTGGACACGAGAAAATTTGTGGGTGGTAACGGGGAACTAACTTCTTAGAGCCAATATTAACAAAACTTGGTGATCACATGAGAGGCAACACAAATACTATAAAATTACTTAATTGTGATTTAGATTTCAAAATTCTGGGTATTTTTATTTATTTATTTTTTAAATTTTTATTTAACTCTTGTTCAAGTATAGTTTTCTTTCTTGTATTCCCAGCCCTGCCCCCCAAATTCTGGGTATTTTTAAATTCCAAAGGATATGCCCTAGAATGCAAAGGTTATAGGTGATTTTGGTTCCTTCTGATGGAAGTTAGATTTGTGAGATTATTTTTTAATAGTCAAATGCACACACATTTTAAAAGGTAAAAAAACATAATGGAGGGATTTTTGAAAAATATAAAATGTTATTGATGAAAATAATGATCGATTTGTGTGCACTGAAAACTTAGGAAATCTGTAGAATTAGAGAAGGATTTTTTATAAATATCTGTTATGATTATTTTGTTTGATTCATATTATGTGATCCAAATAGTTTTAAAGTTAAGAAGTCAAGATGTGGGCACTACAGTAAACATAAGCATTTTCCAAAATACTAATTTACAACAGTACTTCGGATTTCTTCAGATTAAATTACTTACTCTATGTATTGCTTTGTCAAACTGGCAATTATTTGCTAACAAAGCATTACTTCTCCATGTGGTTTGATGCTACTGTAAAGATAGCGTAATAAATGAACGATATATAAGTTTACACTTGCATTACTGTTTTTGAAGATTTTGGCAAAGAACCAGAAACTGAAGTGGGAGCAAGTCAGCGAACCAATCAAGCAATTGTCCCATAAGTCCTTAAAATATCTTAAGGTTCTACCAGCCCTATTAGATTACGCAGTTAGCTGAGAACAGCGCTGAATTGCACAGACGGAGGGACAGACCTAGAAAGAGGAGACTATTGAAAGTAGGAAGCATCTGCATTGCTGCCCCACCCAGGATCTCCCGGATGAGTTTAGGCCGGTGGCCCAGAATGGAGCAGCTTCTGTCGTGGCTCCTGAGACACTGCAGACCTCACCCGAGACCAAACTGTTGTAAATAACAAGGGTAAAGCAATGTCAAATTTCCTTTGTGTATGAACTACCTGCCATCTCTGTGTCTACTGTTAATTTAAGTATAGATCATCCATTAGTGCCTATAACATGTAAAAAAAAATACTGTATTTTTAGACCATAAGACCCACCTAGGTTTTAGAGGAAAATAGGAAAAAAAATTTTGAACCAAAAAATGTGGTAAAATATTTAATAACATAAATAATATACTATTTCACCAATGCAAATGTAAACAGAACTCAACAGCAGCATTAACAACCATTATTCCTCCCAAATTTGTGTGTGTGTGGGGGTGTATCTTACAGTCTGAAAACTACAGTGATAGACCTTTTCTCCCTCAGATCTGTAAAGATGCTAAATAGAAAGACGAACCAGACGTATGAAGAATATGCACATGCACGTGCGCAGCCGTTAGATACAGAAAATGTTGATATGCAGGATTTGTAGAACAGGATTTGACCTAGAGGAAATTCAGATGCAAATGCAGCACATGACATATCAAGGCTTTACTCTTATTTCACCAAAAACGTAAGTAAAACAGGGGCATTTTATCTTCATTGTACACCATTACAGTCAAATATTCAAAGATAGTAAAGTCGACCCAGAGACTGAAGGGTGGAGCAAAAGAAGATGGGTCTTCCACAATGCAATTCTTTCAGAAAAACTTCTCTGTAGTCTCAGAATTGCCCTTGGAAAATAGAACAAATGCCAGCTAAGCAGGGAGAAGGGCTGAGAAAAGCAAAGAGCTGCTCTGCCTTTTTTCTCCTTTCATTTCCCCTCCTATTTTGTCACTAAGCCAGAAAAAGAAAAGCCAAAACAGAAAGCTCTGTGTGGGTTGTGCTTTGGAAATTTTGATGACAAACATATAAAGTACAAGTTCTTATGAGTTTTCAAAAAAAAGTAATGCTTTATTATAGTAATCTAAGCATGGCACAAATACTTAAATTAACATCATTCAGAGTCAGGGTATATTTAGAACCACGAGCAACATTTTAAAAAATTCTTAACCTTTTTATCTTAACCTCTTCATAGTAGTATAGTATATATTTTTTATACAGGATTAAATATTTTTTACCCTTTCATGAACAATAATTTAACGATGATATACGTGAGTTAAATATATATTTTATACATATATATATACACACATATATCTTCTTAAATATTCAAAACGGACATATTAAATTGCTGAGGAAAATTACAATTAACAAAATTGCTTACATCTGTTTTAGTTATTGATTCACACATATCCCCGACTATTTTTCTTCTTCACCCATATAGCTATTACAATCTCAGAAAGATTCAGTTATGACATTAAAGTAAAAAAAATTATTTTACTTTTGTAAATGCATAATTTGTTATGGCAAATTTTAAATACAGAATTTCTGTCTTCAAAAGTGTGATAAAAAGGTATACATTCTATGTAGGTTTTTTCTCTTCTCTAATATTAAGGAAACATACTTAACAATAATCAAAATTTGAAGATATTTCTTTATATTGAATAATAAATATGATAGGGTAATAATTGGGAATATTTTCTCTATCAGTTTGAATCTCTTTAGTGAGTATACAAGCTCATGTCCTGTTTTCTTCAAAGACTATTCACATTATTCTTACCTTGATAATATATATTTTCTCAAACTCAAAATGCTTGATTAAAGGGAGCCTAACAAGAATCAGAGCCCCAGAAAAGCTGGATTTTCCCTTAGAAGCAGTAACCTAGAACTTGACATAATAATGGTTACAGCTGCCCTCTATGCCCTGTCTGTAGGCCACCTCTAGAGAGAAAAGTGTGCCCTTGTGTGACATGATATCACAGGCTCCATGAAGGCTCCCAGTCTAGTCCACAAACTGCCCCACTTTCAACAGTTCTAGTAGGATGCAGCTGTGTGCATGTTTTAAAAAATATATAGTATGATTTCTTATTTTAGAGCCACAATACACACAGTAAACCCAGTATTGTGCAAAGTGTTTGTAGCTCTAATCCACCTGTTAAGAAATTACTAAAATTATTGCCATTTTTAGATGGGGATACTGAATCTTAGAAATTAAGTATTTTGTCAGGTGACAAACCACTAGCAAGAAGTTGACCTGAACTTTGAAACAGGTTTCTATATTTAGAGCTTTTTGTCCACTGTAAGACATTGGCCCATTGTACCATAACTTATTAAAACTATACTGTTAGTGAGAAAATGGTACTACCTGTCAAATAAATGCAAAAATTCTAATAGAAAATAAGGTTTCTACTTGAGCCAGTGATAAAGATGAAGAAATGAAAATATATTTTTGGAGTTGAGGAGACTTGAACTACTAAGATCCAATTTCTTTAAGATAGGGAAACTTGAGAGAGTATGTATGACTCACTATAAATCACACAATGACAAATACATTAGAACTGATGAATAAATTAAAACTGGTATCAGCTAAACTCTATCAACCTGGGGGGTCTTTCAGTAAAGAGAAACTATTCTGTTCTTAGATTTGTAGTCATACAGTACTTTACCTTCTCTGTTGGAGCACTCAAAAGAAACTCTTGTGCTGAAAACATCATAAATACCGCTCTGAATTTGGCTTCTAGAACAAATCATAAGGACATGTAATAAAAGTACTTTTTATTAAATATAGGAGCTTCTATTCCACATAGAAGAGAATAAGACTCAAGAGTGAGAAAATATGTACAAATAGAGAATCAAATGCCAACTTCTTTTCGTGCATAATTTTACGGTGAGCTTGCCCTGTTGGTTGACTGAAGCAGTATGTACTATAGAAATTGGCCGCAAAGCCTCATGGTCCATAGATTGAAATAAACGTATTTCTAGTTGTGTCTGCTCTTGCCCATTTGAAACCTGAGAGTTGAGTTGACCCTCATTTCCTAATGATGCTCTTCCTGTATCCTTCACAAGTGGAAGAGACATGACAAACGATCAAGTGAAAAATAGAATCCTACAAATGTGAGACATAAAACTTAAGACAGACACTGATAAGTTTTAACAGCATAAATGCATTATTTTTTTCTAAGGCCTTGTAGGGGAAGGGGTCCATTAGACTCTGAATAAGCACCCAGTCAAAAAGGAACATAGGAGAGGAGCAGCTAAACCAGCACCCAGGTTCTAGATTCGACTCCCGCAGTCTTTGTTTTCACTCAGGGACACGGAAGAATCGCATCAGCAAAGGCAGTTAGCGTAAGGCCCGTGCACCATTCTTTAGGCTCTCTCTTCCCCATCCAGCGGCCAGCACAAAGGCCAGATGGTGGCATGGTGCAGCTGATTTGCCGCAGGGATCAGAACACCTCTGAAATACTGTGGGGATCTTCAGCAGATGCACAGAAGCAGGGAACAGATTTCTGTGGTGTCACATACATAAAAGTGAAGTTGTTTGTTACTGTTTCATAGCTTACCAAATGATAATACAGTTAACCAACTCCTTTAATGGCCTAACAAAAGCAAATGAAAATTAATATTATCCTAGACATGAATGAACAGTCTCCTTCACAGCGGACTTCTATGGTTGNAACTCCCGCAGTCTTTGTTTTCACTCAGGGACACGGAAGAATCGCATCAGCAAAGGCAGTTAGCGTAAGGCCCGTGCACCATTCTTTAGGCTCTCTCTTCCCCGTCCAGCGGCCAGCACAAAGGCCAGATGGTGGCATGGTGCAGCTGATTTGCCGCAGCGATCAGAACACCTCTGAAATACTGTGGGGATCTTCAGCAGATGCACAGAAGCAAGAAACAGATTTCTGTGGTGTCACATACATAAAAGTGAGGTTGTTTGTTACTGTTTAATAGCTTACCAGATGATAATACAGTTAACCAACTCCTTTAATGGCCTAACAAAAGCAAATGAAAATTAATATTATCCTAGACATGAATGAACAGTCTCCTTCACAGCGGACTTCTATGGTTGAAGTGAGAGTGAACTTAAACACTAAGTACAACTGCAGCTGCCTTGCCTCTTCCTAGATGACAGCTCTCCTGTAGGCCATGGCACAATGTGACCTGCACTGAAAACAGTTCATCTGCAATAGAGAAACAAACAGAAGAATAAATTCTGAGTTCAATTCTCAATGCCAAGAAGGTGCTGGTCTTAAACTGATTATGCATCTTCCAGTGGAAACTATAATCACTACCTAGATTAAAAAAGAGACCTACAGAATCTAATTACTTAAGGCAAGGTTTTACAAAATATTCCAAAAAATAATAACTTGCATTGTGTTTCCAATAACAAATTTATGGGCAAATACATTTGGAAAATCCTACATGGTATCTTAGATATTCAGAAGGCATCTTACCACATTCACGGCTTTTAGAAGTTCAGATTTGAAATCTGTACAACTCTGTTGAGTATGTGGGTTTTCCTCCCAATTTATCTGTTTACTAAATTCATTGTTCCTATAAACCTAGTTTCTGGCCTATCCAAAATACCTTTCAGGACTAAACGGATATAGAAAAGTCCCAGAGGAATGCAGTTGTAACCATGGCTAGGGAAAAACATTGGGAAAAAGAGAACATGTTACATCAAAAAGAACAGAAGCCAGGAAGGGAAGGTTATGTCATGTCAATCATCATGCTGTGCAAGCCTGGTGCACTGATGACAAGGAAACCAGACCACTGACTGAACCCAGTAGTAGAGGTGATCCTGGGAGTCAATGTTTGATCCCATCAGGGCTCAAATAGCAATATTCTAACTTAAGACACAGCAAATGAGCCCTGGCTGGGTGGCTCAGCTGGCTGAAGTGTCATCCCATACACCAAAGTGTTGCAAGTTCAATCCCTGCTCAGGGCACATACCTAGGTTGTGGGTTTGATCCCCGCCCCAGGCTGGTTCAGGAGGTAACACATAGATGTTTCTTTCTCATATCAATGTTTCTCTCTCTGTGTCCCTCTGTCTCTCAAATCAATAATCATATCCTTGGGTGAGAATTAAAAAAAAAAAACAACAGAAAATGATACAAAATCTGTGGTCACTGCAAGACTTTGACTATCCATTAGAATTTATTTGTTTTGTCTGAAAATAAATCTCCAGTTGATCCTTTTGTATTTTATTAAAACTTCCTTTTGAAACACTGAAGTCAGCTTGAGTTCAAATAAGAAATTGGCATGAAAGTTATTGTTTTGATGGCACAGAAGTTTATTTAAGAAGTTTCAAAACAATAGCAAAATAAAATTTCTGAATGGAAACATGGATGCTTAATGGAATAGCTACACTTTAAAAATTAAAATGTATCTGCCAAGAAAGGGAGAAACACAGTGAAGTGAGAGATCTAACCACAGTTATTACCATGTTTAGTTACTGATAGTGTTTCCAAAAATGGTATTATTTCAAAGAGAACACCATGGATATTCAGATGCTGCTAGGTCTATTTTTGAATTACTATAGATAATGAAATGCTTTCTCAAAAAAGTAGAGGCATGCAGCTTCAACCAGATACTTGGGAAGGCTCACAGGAAAATGATAATATGGCCTTTCTGCCACTACGTGTCATAGTCCTAGTTTCATTTCTATTCTAATCTCATAAACAGATAGTAATAAAAATTCTGAACTAAGAGCCAAAAGGTAAATAATGATTGTTGGAAAAATGTGAAGGATTTCTATAATTTTCCACTCTTTATTATCTCCCTTTTATGAAGATAAGCATTTATTATTTTGCCAATTATATAATCTAGAAGGAATGTCTTATAAAATTCATTTAAAGAAAAAAGATAACAGGACTTCAGAAAACAGAGTGGTTGGGCAAGATTAAACACCAATAATGTCAGAACAGATGGATCTAGACAATTAATGTCATCATATTATTTATTGTTGGGGAATAAACACATGTTATTTATCATTCGGGAATAAACAGTGAGATCTCTAACTACGCCTGTGGAATCAGACCTAAACAGTCTGCGTTCATTTACCTTCCCAAACACGTCTGTTTTTTCTCATAGCCGATTTCAAACTTAGTCACCACTGATGACTGGGCCACCTGCTATTTCCTCCACTGGTTTATAATGTTTTCAGTCCTTTATAAACCTCTTTTCACTCAACAGCCTATGCTATTGCCAAATTCCTTAAGACATTTCCTCAAGAATCATTAAGCAGTGATGTGAACTAGTAAATGCACGATTTTAGGAATGCTCTAAGTTAACAAGTTGCCTTGAAGACACTTAGGTCATGTCCTACCAACTCTCAGGAAGATTCAGAACCAGTTAAGAAGTGCAAATTTCTCAGCTAATTTGGAACATGAAACTGTATTAGTTGAACAAAATGCCAATCAAATGATGTGCACAGAGATGAACTAAAGAGGCTAATGAGAAAAGTGAGCATATCTTTGGCACACTAACAGACAGCATATTGTCCTATGCTTAAAATCAAATTCTCAAACAATTCCTCAGCTGTGACACACTGTGAGCCCACACTTGTTACAATCCAGCTTTATGGGGTTGGTCTGCACGACAGGATGAGTGACAGGAAGCCAAACCACATGCTGACGGATGGGTTGAAGCCGGGTGATCACAAACAAGTCAGTCAGAGCAAACATCACAGAACCCCATTATTTGGCAAGTTGAAGCACTGGGAAACATTGCTGATGGCTGAGAAGTGACAGGGGGCAAGGAAAAAAATACTATAGTAGCATGTAAGCCACCGAATAGGGGAAGCTCACTGTACAAAATATGTCACGTAGTCCTTGGGGCCGAGGCAAACCCTGCACAGTGAAAAGTCCTAAAAGCAGTGGTCAGGGCTGCTGACCGAGAGTTCATAAACACTCTTCATGTGTTGCATTGCAAGTAAGATGTTTATGTTTCCAACCAGGCGCATAGGAAAATGTGGACGTTGAATCTTTTGAAAAATAACCCTCTATAAATATTTTTATCTTTTGCTGAGTCATACAGCTTAGTAACGAATTACAGAATAATCACTTCAATTGTAAATTATCATTTGTTTAGTATAGGGTATATCCACTAAATTGTAATTATGCACAATCATTGAGATTTAAGTTCTTCAATTGTTGAAATATGTAAATGAAATGTATTCATTTTCCATCCAGGTGCACTGGTATGAGATGTGTCAAAACAACTGTGAGGTTGTCAAGAGTGAAATAAAAGAGAGAGAACAACCCTTTACATATCTGCGCTGACATCACTCCTCTGTTTTTTTTCACTGAGACCCACAGACATATGCAGATGCAGCACATCTCTGCCACTGAAAAAAAATTAATACTTCTCATCCACGACTTTTGCTGATGATCTGTCTCCAAAAACTTTCTCCTCCAGGACGACTGCAGTGACCCTGGGGACACCTTTAATCCACTGACATGTTTAGGAAGCATAATGGACAAGACCTGCTGAATAACAGGAGCTGGAATAGAGAAAAAGGAAGATTCCAGAAAACTCTTAGATTTGGTATTCAGGCCAATGTTTAGATGGCTAATCCAAATATAGATGCAGGAAGAGTATAAAATGTCATTTAAACCCACGACACAATACCACCAGCCTATTCCTCCCCTCCCCCAGCCTGCTACTGCCACTGTATTTGATAGGATTCTAAATGACATATGATAACTATAGTATGCTACTGTGTGTACATGAAAATCTCTTCCAGGAGTCTGAAATTGCTGTGAAAATCCAGGTTACACCAAGTACTTAAAGCAATTTAAATACTTTATGTAGAGCATCTCAAAGGCTTTTCATACTAATGTGTTCTACTTGTCTCTAAGGGATAAATATGGGATGCAACATCCTGGTATGTCCAAAACTTATTTGGTTGCAAAACTCCCCTATGGTATTTTTTTACAAACTAAAATTTCAGTGAACAAGCTTCAGTCAATCATTTTCTGTTTTATAATTTGAAAGTCTCACCTGAATATACTTGTCTCTCTCTGGACTATAGGCTATTTTCCAGAATGAGTGGGGTATTGCTCCTCTCTGTATTGCTGGGACCTGTCAAAAGTCTTCCTCATAGTGGGAACTCAATACATTTGTTTTGAATTAATAAACACAAGATGATCATTGCATTACAGTAATTCTAAAGGTATTGGCAATTTTTGTAGGATCAGTGTGTTGCTAATTTTGCCATCTCTGTTGATTTGGGAATGATTTGATAAATCTTGTAAACAGCATTATAGAGGCAGCTGGGAGAAAGCTGTATACCCCACATATCTCAAAAAATCCTTGATCCTTATGTCATCATCTATACATACCACTTAAAAAAACAGTTTGTCTGGATTCACTATCTCTAAGTGTCGAAATACACATGCTCTCCTGGTTAAGGTTTCTAAACAAATTTCAGAATGCCCTGTGGGGCAGATCCCCTAAGTTGGAGCGCACTCAGAGGAGATAAACTCTGTAATCCCTTCCTCTCAAAAGTGGCAGCACTTCTTCAAAGACTATATAACAAAGATGAAGGGATGTTGCCAGTGTAATGAAGGTCTCTAGTCAGTTGACGCTAAGTCAATCATAAGGAAGGTTATCCCAGAAAGGCCCGACCACATCCTGGAAGCACTTTTAAAAAGGTCCTAGGTCTTAACTGAAGACAGTAACTCCACACAGCAGAGGCTCCTTGTCTCAATTCCTGGCTTTGGAAAAGGGAGAGACCATGAATTACAAATGAAAAAAGAAATGATTTTGTCAACAGCGTGAAGGAATTTGAAAGATTCCCTGTTGAGCTACCAGATAAGAATGCAGCCCAGCTGACACCTTCATTTCAACCGTATGGGGGCTCTGAGCAAAGAAACAGTCTGTGGGTCAGAAGCGCCCTGATGTGTGACCCACAGAAACTGAAGGGTAGGAAATGGGTATCTCTTACATGATAAATGTGTGATAATCTGTTATACAACATAAAAGACTGAGGTACTCATTGAAATTGTTTCAGAAAAAATAATATTCTTTAACATAAGTATGCCCCACATACTACTCTTTGGATATTTATACTAAAGTAAGCATGTGTTCTTATCTGAAATTGGAATTCACTCGGTGGGCTGAACCTATTTTATGCACTAACTTATTGTTAAAGCAGGCAACCCTTCTCCTGGGAAATTCTTCTTACAACCTGTACTTTTTCTCTAACCCTCTCACTGATTCACTAGTACTTTTCATATAAAAGTCTAGTCTGAAACAAGTGCTAAGTCTCGCAAAAGCAATTTTTGGAAAAAACAGGGCCACAAAATGAAGAATGCTTAAATTTGAATATTGTGGAAAGCCTGTTTTGATTAATTGTTCTAGTCATAGTGACACATGCACACCAGTAATTTTAAATATGCTCTCACATGTCAAACACATACACATGAGTGTGCACATGGTGCACAAGTGGTGAAACATTCCTAAAAGCACACACTCTTCAACAGCTTAGTTTTGCCCCCTTTAAAGAAGGTTTTATTGAATTTCCCTTTTAATCAAATATTTTAAAAATCTGTTTGTGTTTAATTTCCAGGTTCCTTTTCATATCACCATCCAGGTAAACTAGTTATAAAGTAATCAACACCACATTTTTGGATTATAATATAATTTCTGTAAACCGGTGTATGCTATTAATTTCTTCACAAGCTGTGAGAATTTTTCTATCATGAGGCCATTAGAATTTAGATGACCTGTATTTAAAATGTGTTTTAAATGAAAAACAATTAGATTTTGATGTCAATGAGATTCTGGTTTTAATATCTGTTTGCCCACTTATTAACTTTTTGCCCCTGGGGAAGGGAGTCAACACATCTGCAGTCTCAAATTCTTCATCTGAGAGATAAGCAATGTGACATGTACCTGGAAATGGTGAGGTGATGTTTCCGTATAATTATAATTTAACAAGAAGCACTTCAAATATATTAATTTAGTTAATTGCCACATCAATCAAATGTAAAAAAATGAAGAAAATGAGGCTCCAGGATATTAACTTGTCCAAAAACCATACAAAAATGTTTTTGCTCCAAGGTTAAAACCCCCACTTGATCTTAAATCTCCCGTCCTACAGCTTTTTCTAAATACACTTTTCCTGTATTCACTCCAAGGGTGTATATCAATTGTTTTTCACTATTAAATATAAGACAGAAAACTTGTACTTGTACAAGAATTAAATAAAAATTAAAATTAAAAAAAGAAAAAAGAAAACGACTTTCACTACAAGAAAGAGAAAAAGAAACAAGGCAGAAACACATGGTGGCCAATAGAAATGTTTATGGATTTTGTAGTCTCTGTCCTTGTTTTCACTTGCATTTTCCTTCTTATTTTCCCCAAAGTGCTAAGAGGCAAGTAGGGAAGATATTATTATCTATATGTCAGATGAAGAAATTGAAGCTTATAAAAGTTATACAACGTGTGATCTCAGCTGGTGCTGGAACCTACTGCTTTATACACATTAATTTTTTCTGCTTTATTTCATTTCAATTACATATGCTTACAACATCTCAATTGAGGGACCCTCGCCATTATAAAGTCCCTGTCATTCTGTGAGACAATTTGACAAGAAGAAAAGAAAAAGACAAAGATCACACACACACACACAAATTATGGTCCATACAATTTCACCAATGAATGGGAGGAATTCACACACAGAGTGGAAAGGGCTGGTTCTGCTCCTCTGCATTCTTACCCCAAATAACACAGCCACTATCATTTTTCTTCTCTGCTTTCATGTGCTGAGAGGGGAAGGAACTTCAAGAAAGAGAAAATGGGTTATCTGCTCTACTTCACCAGGGAATGGAGTCTGATCTTGGGTTTTGTTCATTCCTTCTTCTTTGTAGCATGACTAAAAGATCTTAGATATCCAGCTGTCACAGAGGAAGTGAAAAAGGAGCCAGAAAAGGACTTTTATTCTGAGAGCATTGAGTCTTTTTTTTTCAATGTGAAGGTTTGATAAATGCCAAATAAGCAGTATCTTTTTTTGTTTTGTTTTGTTTTCAGATAGGTGAGAGTAAAGCATTATCCATACTCCCAGTCATATGGACTCCCATTCAGGTCCCACTCTAAATGATTTCAAATAATGCGACAAAATTAGTTTATCCTTGCAGACAGACTATTTATTTCCGAGATCAGACTAAAGTTCATGTTGGTTTAGAGGATTAGATCACCTCTTCTTTAATAAGGGTTTGCAGAAAAGCTCAACTCTATTTGGGCAGCTCACTCTTTGATGTGTAAATTGTTCCTCAGTTACTAAGGCTGCAAAGAGGCTTGCTTCACCAAAGGTTACCTTTCCATTCATCCACAGTAATGGATGCACATGGACCCCTCCCCCGCCACTCCTAAATGTCATTGTCACCAGGATGTTCACACGAGATAGTGCAAGTAGCTCACAATGAGTGAAACCGCTACAGCCAATAAATAGCTCTGATGCCATGTCCATGTTACTTGGAAAAGTTGTTTTTTGGACACTTTGAGATTTTGTTTGTGTTATACCCCTTAGTCACAAAAATGGTTGTGTAGATTGCAAATACACAATTAATTTAAACGAAAAAAGATAAAACTTCTGCCGAAATCATCTCTGTGATTAATTTAAACATAAAAATCGCATGATGTAAATTCTATACAATAGTGTAGCAGATGTGTCTTAATTTTGGACCTCTCTAGAAATATGTAGAAAAAGCTGTTAGAAATCTTAACAAATATGAATATATGAACATATTATTAGAAGGCTTCGCATTCCAGCATTCAGCTTTTCAGTGTTAGTAATGATCATTAGTATTTTTTAGGGAGGACCTAATTTGGGCAATGTGAAATTCACAGGCTTTCAGTTCACATGAGTTTAATGACATTTTTATTTTTCCTACTCATTTCATTTGAGTTTTAAGTTATATTTTCCTTAGTTCTTAAAATTTCCTTTAAACTGTAAATATAATTTAATTACCTTCTGGCAGGAATGATAATAAATATTATATTCCTTAGGGGAATAAATCACCATTTTTAAACATTATGTTTTTCATATGGTAGTATATAATGAGAGTTTATTATTAATATCATTGCCTGAATAAGTTATTCCTGATGGTCAAGTTATTCTATTTTAGATACAGAATTTAAACTTTGTAGGATAATTAGTATTTTGCCAGTGTAAAAGTCAGTCATCTGATCAATGGCCATGAATATTTCTCTTTTATCTAATTGTGAAGAGTTGTTAGATATAGTTAGTTTAACCTTTGTATCTGACTATTTATTTCTACTTTATTAAAAATGTAGTTAAAATCTTAACAAAAGTTTAAAGCAGACATACTTCACATCACTCACAGCCCCGTGAAATGAGTAAGTGACCCTAAATCTAAGACTTCCTATTTTTTATAGTTTAGTTTCCCTACCCCACCTTTAAAAATGGTTAAATAGCACTTGCTGTGAGCCAGCCACTTTAGAAATATTAATACTTTTAATCTAAGTAAGAACTTTTCGAGTAGGTACCCTTAATAACTTATTTTTCAACTGAGGAAATCGCATCACAGCAAAATTAATTTGCCCTCAGGAGATGCACCTACAGCATCAGAGCACGCAGGAGTGTTGATGGGAGAGAGAGTATATCATTGTATTCTTTAGAATTTTCTCTATGGGCATCTCTGCAATTTCATTCCAGATCTATTATTAATAAGAGGATTAAACATGCACATGTGTGTACACATGCACACACACTTCTGAAGTAGTCATTTAATCATTTTGAAAAAATGACTATTTGCAGTATGTCCTTATTATTTGACACAAGGCCTATTTCTTTTACAAAGCAGCAGTTATGTTTAATGAGATCCTGGCATTCACTTCAGCAAAGCCTGGCTAAGGCAATGCCACTCAGCACAATCCGAGCCTCCCTGTGCCAAACAAGTCTTGGCACGTGAGTTGTCATCCTGTTTGCCAGTTGGTGCCCAGATCAGGCTACAGTTAGGCCCATGGGTGGCAAGCTTACACTGGAGAGGATTGAAAATCCTTTCTCCCTGCCTGGAAGGGGACCTTGCTAACACTCCTCTAAAGGAAATTAAGCTGACAGTACTCTAAATATTCTCTCAGCAATTTCCAATAACTGTACCACCAGCTTTTCATTGTTTGTCCAAGGAAAGAGAATCAAAACAGGACTTTTTGAAATTTAATTTTATAGCGAAGATACAGAAATGTTAGAAGAGGTCATTTAAGTATAAAAAACCCCTGTTTATTATGGACCATATCTGGAAGACCGCTGTCCCACATCACAAGAGATGGGAGGGCTTCCCTAGTACATGGGCAATTGGATCATAAGGCACAGAAGTGTGCTTCATGGCCTAAATTCTTAAGTCCGGCTACCTTTCTTTCTTCATCATGTTTTGAGAATATGCCAAAAACTCTCTCAACTTATGGTACGCATTCTGTCTACTATGAATAAAATATTTTTCACTAATCAAGAGTAAATAGAGTTTTCATATTTCTTTTCTTTAATAGACATGAATTTGCTTCAGAACTTATCACATGATATTTACATATTAGAGATAACTTTGAAGAGCTGTCAGAATTTGTAATAAAACCACCACAACCATCAAAACAACAGTATTGCAGAATTATATATATATAAATGCATATATATATATAAATATATATATATATATATATATATATATATATATATATATATATAATTAGTAACTCACTAACCTGAATGTGGGTAGCACACTGCATTTTACTACTTTTGACACTCCTTAAAAGTTACTTTATCTGATAGGACCATCTGCCAATTCCTTACTAAGCATTCACTACTGCTCTAAGTGTTTTTTTTTTTTTTAAACTATTTAAAATGCCATTTCCTTTCTGCTGTGCACAGCTTGTTCCATTAAAGCTAGGAATTTCAGAGGTTTGACCCATTTCTGAAAATTATTCTCTATCCTAAGCTCTTTGACTGTGTTCCTCTTTAGATTCACATCAAACTAATTCTGTGTAGAGTTTAGTGATCTTTACATTAACAGAATAATCTTTGGTGCAATGAAATAAAGCTTCATTGATTAAATTACCAATTATACTTAGACCTTTGCCCTAATAATGACCTTGAGATCAAAGAAGGCAATCAAGGCAATAGAATCTTCTCTCGATCATAGCATGCATTCCTCTGTGAATTGAAAATTGTACAGTGTGTTAATTGGTGATATATTGACTTATTTCTAAAACTTAGAAGTGAGAGTATATTAACATATTTTACAAATATTTTATCATCAGAAAGCACAGAATTTTAAAAAGTATATATGCTATATATACACATATAAATATGTGTAATATTTATTTTATGTAAGGCTAACAAAAGAACCACATATTCTTGTTATTAGGAGATAAGAGCAAATTTAACTTGCTGTTTTAATATTCATTAGGCTTCAAACTTCTTTTACCTCCTTACTAATTTAATGCCCTATTGAACAAGAAATTTAAATATGTATTATAGAAATCAAGCTTTTAAAAGTTATTGTTATTTAGAATTGATTTTGTATTATTTGCCAAAGGTTTGCAGGGAACTTTGTTTTTCCTCATGCTATTCTTCTTTATTATCGACTCAAGATGAGAGGACAAAATTAGATTGCATATTCAAGCAACAGATTACCAAATAAAAAAAATTATGTACAATCTGAGAATAAACAAGCTAAGACAAAATGGAACAATCATTTAAAATGGAAGGATCATTTTCAGTGTGAAAATATTAGCACCAACACTATGCACATTTTTAAATATCTGGTTTTTGGTATGGCTAAAAAGCCTTATCTCTACCAGAAGAGAAACTTTGTCCAACTCTTTATGAAACTGTTTTCTTCATTGATGGCAGTTACTACTGAAAGATACTTCATTCATTCAAGCAACTATGTCAGTAAGCAGTGAGCATTAAAGGTTGCCAAGTATTTTAGGCTAAGGTCCAATACACATTTCACTGGAATTTTGAGAAACTCCTGGAAACTAGGCCATTCTCATGTTATGTATATTGGCAATTGTTTCCCACAGAGGATTCTAGAATAAGATTTTTCCCATGAATTACTCTTAAAAATGTTTCCCATATGCAAGGTTTACATTTCTTATCAAACAACAGCCGCAATGAAAAGATGAAAATAAATACAAAGAGCTCATTCTAAAAGCCACTTTGAGAATCTATGCAGGAAGATGCTATTAATTTTACCAAGTGGTAATTTCTAATATATGGAACTTACATACAATTTTAGAGTATTCATAATTAGACATTGGAATAAGTTTCTTTTAATAATTTATGTTTTACTGAAGAGTTTGCACAAGTAACTGCAATCATATAATGTTTAATATATCAGCTGTGTAGCTGTATAAGAACTCTCTTTGCATATTTAGCTTCACCATAATTATTGATTTAAAGTGTTGCATATGCAAATCAAATTAATAGTTCTATATGTGAAGTGATAAACATGAATTATTTAATGCCTTCTGTATTTTACTAATATTTACCCCAAAACAACACATCACATAACCCCATCTGATCAGTGCAATTCTAGAGACATGAGGTCCACGCAGACACAATCAATTAACTAAACAATTTTACATGTATTTCTCTAAAAAGTGTTCATTTTTATTGTAACTGTTTTCATTCTGGGGAAACCTCTAGGTCTTTTGTCTCTGAAATTACAAATCCATAGAAAATTTAAATATGAACAGGGACCACAAATACTTCCAATATTCACAGAAATGTGTCAATATAAATAATATACCATGCAATTTTTAAATAAGAATGTTTGCTCTAAGTTGTCATTCCATAACAGAGAAAGTAATGAAAAGTGTTGATGAAATGTCAAGTAAAAAATCAAATTCTGAATATAGTAATGCTCATCTATTTTTTGTTGGAAGTTCAGCTTTAGTTTTTGAAAATATCACAGGGTGCTTAATTATTTTATTAAACTTCCTCCTTTAAAATATATGATTGTAATCAATAATGTATTAAGCTTCAAGATTACATAAGTCATTATTTACATAAATAAAGGGCTAGATTAAACATTGCCTTGGGCCTGAAATAAACTTTTAACCAAAAGACATACAAAAAATACTGAAAAAGAAATATCACTCAACCAAAAATGAATTCTACCAAAAATGGCCCCAATACTTCTTGGTGGCATTGACTATTATGTACCTCTGATTATGATTATTTTGCATTTTTAAACTAAGTCACTGAAAGATTAAGCTCTTTGTCCAAAGATTGCTGGAATTTATAGCAATCGACTCAGAAGTCGTTCGACTCAGAAACAAACTCTATATGCAATGCTGTATAGTTCTAGGTATTATAAGTTGAAAAGGAAGGTGTTACATTTGCATTCATATTTTGATAAAATTCTAAGGAGCCTTAATGGAATGATCCAAACTCACTATATTTATATTGCATTCTACAATACAAATTGTATTGTAGAATACGATTTGTATTAACATGCACATGCATTCATATTATGCATGTATTAACTTTATATTTTATTTAAAATAAGAACTTTATTTTAACCATGTATTTATGTATTATATAAATGTACTAAAGTGATAAAAAGTGTATAGTTATATATCATAAATAAATAAGANTATTCATATTTTGATAAAATTCTAAGGAGCCTTAATGGAATGATCCAAACTCACTATATTTATATTGCATTCTACAATACAAATTGTATTGTAGAATACAATTTGTATTAACATGCACATGCATTCATATTATGCATGTATTAACTTTATATTTTATTTAAAATAAGAACTTTATTTTAACCATGTATTTATGTATTATATATATAAATGTACTAAAGTGATAAAAAAGTGTATAGTTATATATCATAAATAAATAAGAACTCAGATAAAATTCATTGAATTTTCACATGCGCATTTAAGCCAGTATCAGCATCAATGAGGTCTTGATTTTGTTTTCCAGAGATAACTACAGTGGGGCTGAGTCACCTGCCTGCTTTCTCAGCTGGTGTGGGCACTTGTGTGTTCTGGGCTGGAGTTTCTTGTGTAGCCGTGGATTAGTGATCATTGAGCTAATGCAAGTAGGACAACAGTAGAGGTGACCTTTCCAGTCTCCTACAATTTGTGTCATTTGCTGGCAACTGGGAAAGCAGCTACAACAGCATCAGCCGCTTCAGAGGCCAGTCACACTGCCGGACCTTCTGGCCAGACAGCAGACATCTCTGGAGATCCTGTGCCAAGAAAAAGCACACAAGTGGATATGGAAAGGGGTAAAACAAAATGTCCTACAAAAGCTCTTACCTGTACAATCAAAAGGAAAAAAAGGACTCTTCAGATCTGTTGGTATTAAGCATTATATAAGGTAATATGTTTACATGAGGCTCAGCCAAAGGTAAGGAACTAGGAAATAAAATATTGGACCAGGGATTCTTTATTTCAAAACTTGTGTAAATAACCCTAACAAGCTTTTATTCCTATGCCAGAAAAATAAGAGCATGAATGGATTAGTTAGCTAGTATCACCTTGTAGAAAATAGGGTGACTTTCTCTTCACGAAATCCAAACCTGTTCTAAATAGACGTTGTTTTCATGATTGAATACATACTTCTGAGAGTAAAATTAATAAGCTTAATTCATTTTTAAAAATGATGCTTTAAATAAAGTTATCTTTAACATACAGAGGTCTTTGTCATTTCACATAGATATTTTGTTTTATGGTCAAATAAATTTCAAATATTCATCATGAAAACCATAAGGCAACCCTTAAAATAAGAAAACCTTCCATGTTTCTAATGATCAAATCACTATTTGCATTTAATTTAGTAATTATATTATACAGGCTTAAAATTAAATATTACATGGAAAATACATTTTATTTTTAGAAATAGAGCTGTTTTCTATTGCTTTAGTTTATGAAATAATCACTTAAATTAGTGATCTATATATTTCATTTCAGCATCTTTGTCATGAATGAGGCCACTCTTTCAATGAACAATTTTTCTGCAGCACATCGTCTCACTTTCATCTAAGCTGTTTGAAGTAATGCTCAACAGCTGCTTAAACCCATTGGTGACATTGTCACTGGAAGCGTGGTCCCATGCCACAGATACCTCTTTTAATAATTAGAATAATCTATTGTGTATCTGTTAGTACTGTTTACCAAGGTGATTTACCAAGTGATCTTTATGAGTTCTGTTTACAAGAACATCTAACATAACCACAAAGACATACCCAGAGGAATGACTAACCTTATGTTCAATATCTTTGATTTGTCTTTACTCACTTTATTCAGGGAAATCTATTGGTCTCCGAAACTAGCATTGAATAAAATTAATTTCTGTCCTCCATAAACAACTGCTTATTTCAAAATATAACAGTGAAATGGGTGCCCCTTTGTATTTTGGCAGTAAGGTGGCCTCAGAAGTGTCCTAACTGAATCTTGGCTCAACTCTAAGTTGTCAGAAGACGTTTATTAATCTTGCCCATACTAGTGACAGTGAGATGCATCATTTAAGTGAAGAATAGGAATTGGTGTCTCTCTGTGGACACATACAGGGCGGGGAAAATGCTTACAGTTGTTTGCGTGGAAATAATATAAAAATAAATAATAATATGAGAACAAACTGTGTGTTGCATACTAATAACTATAAGCTTAGTTTTGCACATTATTAATCACATTATATAAAAATATCATTTAATGTCACACTTTTTGTATGACCATTAAATTACTGGGAAGACCATAGGAAAGTGATTAAGGTCGACAGTCTAGGATGAATTATTGGCTTCCAAACCTCGACACTGCTTGTAACTGTGTGGTCTTAGACAAGTTGCTTAAATACCCTAAGCCTTACTTCACACACTTCTAAATTAAGGCTAGTAATTATGCTGACACACTAGGACTGAACACAAGAATATAAGAACTTGACAAAATGCTTTTTAGTGGGATGACGATTGGTATCAGAAAAACATTTAGTAAACTGATTTTTAAGGGAGTGGACATAATATTCTTATTTTAAAAATCCTGTCTATTAAAAAATAGAATTGGAACTGTAAAAATGAACAGAATAAAGTAGTAGAAAACTATATTAAATTGAAAATTCTGGAACACAATATATGTATATGATAAATAAAACAAATAAAATATTCCCTTACATACAAATATGTTTGCAAATATGCCCATTATGTGTGTGTGTATATATACATATATATGTGGTTATAATATTCCATTTCATCCCTTCCTTTTCAAATATATATATATATATATAATGTAGATAAATAAATATTTATGTTTTCAAATATTTACTATGTAAGTATAAAAATATAAAAATTGAAAGTTAAGATGGACTTACTTTTGTTGTCATTGAGATTCAAATTTGATCCAATTTTCTATGCAGTCAAAGTGAAATGTCAGGTAAAAATTACTTGGTCTATTATGTACTTAGTGACATGGGACATATAAAAATTGTGGTTCATACTCTTATAGTTTAATCTGTATATTTTTAGAAATGCTTAGGCAGATTTTTATTGCTGCCATCTTACACCAAATAGTATGCTTTTCCACACAAAATACGGCTAAGATGCTCTAAAGATTCTCTTTTTCCATGACAAGAAATTAGTAGTAAGACAGGAATAATAAGGAACTTCAAGTTTTTCAGGATTAGAAAAAAATAGGCGCACCTCTTATGCAACATCCACCACCCACCACTGTAGCTCATAAAAATATCTTTGACTTAATTACACGAATCAAACTTAAAAGTCTATGTTATGTTTTAACAATGAAAAGCATTGTTGAGGAGTCCCGGCCAGGCCAAAATCTTCTCTGTGATCCTTCCGGCTGGACCCCTGACAGTTACAACGGTCCTATCTGAGAGGTCCCAGCAGAAGCAGCCCTCTTCCCGAAAGGCCCAGTGCACAGCCAGGGCTCTGCGCTGTCAGACCCCAGGCGCAGTCCAGGGCTCTCCCCAGCCAGCTGCGTATTTAGATCTGTGCTCCAGCTTCAGTGCATACTTGGTGGCTGCCCTTAAGCACCTCTACCAATACCTCTCTTTACCAGAGGGCCTTGGAGACGCGTTCCTCTTCTCTAACTTACACTCCCTACTTCTCCGTTCCTAACCCTTCCCTTTCCTCCTCCTTCCCTTGGCCCCTGGGTCAATAAAATTTCAGCAGCTTTTTATTTGGGCCTCCTTTAGCAGTGAGAAAACACCTGCATCTGCGTTGATCCATCAGGGAGGTGATGCTTTCTCCTGTGTGTACTGCCCGTACTATGGCAGTGAGCTATTAAAGGCTTCACAATTACTCCAGTTTGACTTGTTTAAATCTACCACTTGACGTCAGGCAGCTCCATGCTCACAACCCAGATTAGCTGTTAACATTGGAAAAGAGTTGGCCTTGAAAGGCAAAAAAATCAAAAGAATGAGAGAGATGGAATGAAACTAATAAAAATAGGTCAAAAGTTACAAAATAAACTATTTCTCACACCCAACACTATTTTTAAAATTTAACTCTAGGTATATAAGAAAGAGTCAAGGACCTGAAAATGTGAAGAGGCCTCCTATATTTGTCTTCCATGGAACTGTGCAAAGTGATGGGGTGGTTCCCGTGTGCGTGTGTTGCAATTACACAGGGCGCAGTGCAAAGCCAAGGCTGCTTCTATCACGTGTGCCATTGTATGATGCATTTGATCGGAAAATACTCTGGGGGACGTAATTTAAAAGATCAAAGACTCAAGCGATAGTATCATTAGCGCTTGCTTTTCTTATGGCTGACTTTGCCAAAGCATATAAGCACAGTGTGATTTTATATATGCCAGTATCGAAATCTGCAGCAATGGAAAATAAGATAACGTCGACAGTGTGCAGAGGCAATTTTGGCACAGCTCCACCGAGTAGAGGAAGAAGTCACCAGAAAGCAGAAGACAGGCATTCATAGTGCTTTAATTCCTGGGTTGTAGTCATGGACATTGATGCCATTAGACAGAGTAAATAGGGAGTAAGAGCTCTGACCCCTCGAGGTTCTTTCAAATCCTGAAGACATTCCACACTTTTGATGTGCTTGGATTTGCAGCGACTTGACAACAGATTCCCTCTCTGATTAAAACTGCTGTAGTTAGCTGGAGAGCAGCAGGAAAAGCTGTCAAATTAATAAGCAGGAAAATGCTGCTTAAAGCAGGATTGTGGAAGCTGCTTTTCACCCCATTTGCCAGCGCTACCTCAGAGACCACTTATCTAAACAGTTCTTTCAATGAAATGCTGCATGTTGCCTGTGTTCGTTTTAATTATGAACAGTCCTTACGCTAGGCTGAATTCCCAATATTCATCATATCTATCACAGGTTCAAGTTGTTTCTGCTATTTCAAATGCAAGACAAACCTTCTTCTTACATGACAAAATAAGATATTTTAAAACTGAAACACCCTTTCTCCCACTCCAAAAATATATATAACTCTTTATCAACTATGGCAAGACTTGAGGGTTTTTTGTTTGTTTGGTTGGGTTTTTTTTTTTAATGTTAGGTAGAAGTTAGAAAATGCAGGAGTGGGGAGGTTGAAGGGGGTCCACAGTGCCCAAAGAAGAAGATTCATAAAACAACTTTGGTTAATTGCCTACCTCTGGTCACTACCTATTTTACAAGGGAGTCCCTAGTGCTTAGAGAAATGGGCCCTAAATAACTTTGCGTAACCACATCAACTTTAAGGAACTGCCTCCTGCCATATATCTGTCTTGCAACAAGAGGAACAAATGTGGTCAGGAGCGAGATAAGGATTTGGGTTAACAGACCCCACACTTACCTACCTTTGGGTAGTCACATCCCTCCAGGGGGAAGCTAGGATCACTTTGACCCACCCATCAGTCTGTAACTCCCTCACCCCATCCCGCCAACTGTGTAAGTCCTCAGGTCAAAAGACCTTGATTTTTGCTGCCCAAGCCCATGCTTTCTGACCCCCACCTCAGCATGGCCCATTCTCCTTTATGAGAACATATCACTAATAAACTTTGCTTATAGGCTGATAGACTTGATTCTTTACTGTGTCAGCAAGCCTTCTTCCCTAACATAAAGTAATATATCTTGATTCCAATTTGAAGTATGAAATTAAAATCCCCAAAAATTCTTGAAGAAAACTTAAAGAGCATACTGTCTTTATACAAACATAATCATTACAATATTGTTATAAGAAACATTCCTTAAATTCAAATGAGTTTAAATGGTCATATAAAATGTGCAAAATCCAATAGCTTACACATTCTTGAAGAAGTTGATTTAGAGGACGTGGTTTAGTATTTGTTGAGCAGTTCTTAAATGGGAGTCTCCATCTTCTACCTCAAAACCAACAAAGATCATTTAACGAATGCAGATGTGTGAACTAAAATCCTGAGAGGCTAAAAAGCTCCACCCAGGTCACACTCCACCGTAAACATAGTGTCTTATCAGACACTGGCTGATACAGCTTCCACAGCCCATATGCTCTACTTGTTACCGAACAAAGGGTCCGAGGGGGGGGGCAATACTTGGCCCACCGAGGGATGCCAAAAACTGCTGCAGAAAACAGGNATAAGAAACATTCCTTAAATTCAAATGAGTTTAAATGGTCATATAAAATGTGCAAAATCCAATAGCTTACACATTCTTGAAGAAGTTGATTTAGAGGACGTGGTTTAGTATTTGTTGAGCAGTTCTTAAATGCGAGTCTCCATCTTCTACCTCAAAACCAACAAAGATCATTTAACGAATGCAGATGTGTGAACTAAAATCCTGAGAGGCTAAAAAGCTCCACCCAGGTCACACACTCCACTGTAAACATAGTGTCTTATCAGACACTGGCTGATACAGCTTCCACAGTCCATATACTCTACTGACTGTGGGCAAAGCCCCCCAGTGTTTGCTGGGCATGTGCAAAATTACACCTGGTACCTGAGGACAGGAAGAGCAATCAAGATACGTTTCCTTACTTGTGAAACTACCAAATTCAGCTAAAGTCAAAACTATAAGGCAATATGTTGAGAAGGAAGGAAAGCAGAAAAAAGGAGAAGGAGAAAAGTATGGAGAAGGGAAGAAACAGAAAATGTAATGATTTGGGGGGGAAGGGGTGACCTTGTTAATGACTTGCTTTCCTTCAATTTACATATCTGCAAAATGGCATAAAGGATAAAACCACTTTGTAGATTGTTGTAAAACTTTTTTCAAAACACTCTTATTATTCACTTAGCAACTGAGGAATTCACAATACAGAGACAATAAGGACGTTGTTGAACAGCTCTCTGAATTCTACTACGTGACAGAGAGCCAGGGGCTGCAGGCTGGCTCTTCAGGGCCTTTTGACACTGCATTTTCTGTGCACATACTGACCGTGATCACATACCTCTAACACAAATGCACATGTGTGCTGCCCAGTCCCTGTACATTTCCTGCGATTGTGATGTGATGGTTCTAGTGTAACAAGAAAAAATTATAACAAGAACACAAATGTTAGATTCAGGTGAAGTGGCTTGCTAAATAGTTGGTTTTCATATTTTTGTTAAGTAATTATGTTGGGATAGGGTTGGACATTTTCAGGGAGAAGCTCCAAGCTCATTACAGACCGGCAGGATATCCTCTGAACAGGCCTGAAATCCTTCATCACCCAACACCAGTGCTTCCAGCACAAGTAAGAACTGGGCTTCCTGGTTTACTTACCTCTCTCAGTCTGGCATGCCCTGCCCTGACTTGCTTCCTTTAGGTTTATCACCAAAACAACAACAACAATAACAACAACGAAACCAAAAACCCACCCTGAAAGAAGCAGAATGCTTATTTTTTCCCACTAGTATTTGACAATTTGTCATGTATTCTACTGGGAACAAAAATATGCTTTTATAAAAATAGCCTCCTGCTTTGCATCATAAAAGGCAAATGGGAGAATAAGCATCGGCCAACAGTTCATGGGGTTAACTGAGAAATCCCCTCCCCCCTATAGTCCCATGTGGAGAAGGGTCCAAGGGACACCCTGCACCAGAGAAGATGGGCAAGAAAAACTGAACACAGGAGCAGAGAGGGCTTCTTGGAAGACAAGTACTACCTTCTTCCCAATTCACTGGACAGGTGGGTACAGAGATAACTTAATTGAAAGCAGAAGGAAAGAAGCTGCCCTAGGTGACCTGCACATTCTGAAAGCACTTTTAACCACAGCAGAGGGAGATTTGATTGATTTAATTGCTATTCGAGTGTGGAGAGGTTGGAGCCCACAGGCATACTCCAAGAATGCACAAGTTCCTTCTGTTAGATAAAATTTATGCTATGCAACAAGAACAAAGCTGGATGAGTGAGACAGAGGTTGGTGAGGAGCATCCCTTGAAGAGGAAGTCCCTATTTTTCCAGTACTATGTATGAAAACCTGCATGCTGTGATAATAGGAAGCTCTGCTGTTTCTTTTTCTGTTTCATTCTCTGAGGCTGGGGCAAGTCATTTCCTCAAGCAGGAGACACCTGGTGACTGCGTCTGCCCACTTAATCGCAAGTAGCGGTTCACACTATGTGAAACTTATCATGCTTCAGACACTGTTCTGAAAAGCATCCTGCACTCACTAACTTCTAATCCTACTATAACCCCATATTTAAGATGGGTACTATTGTGTTTTTGACAATTCCTTACATCTAGAAAGCAGCAGAGCCACAGTTGAAACTCAGGCAGTCTGTCTTTACAGTCCATGTTCCTAGCTGCCCTGCTATACTTCCCCTAAATTACCATACAACTAATAATGAAGAAAGATGAAATGGGTTAAGTAATAATGACCACAATGTAGGACATCTTCAGAAACCTCTTTTTCGCTGTGGCTATCCCTAAAATGACAGCAACTAAGGACAACATTTTCAAAATGAAGCAATGGTATATCACAACTGAATTAACTAAATGTAGCTTACAAAATACGCTTGAAGAAAACAATGCTCTCTGTCCTAGGTATTCGGTATAAGAGTCCCAGAGAAGATGTAGACATCATTAGATACTGATGCCTGATAAGATATGTAATCCAGATGGATTTGCTAAGAGGTGGGATGCCATCTCTTGGCAGGAGAGTTCACATTTTTCTAGACTGGGATGTTCTTAGAAGTGAACGCTCCACTTCACAAGGATTTATTCTTGGCAGAGGCCATACCTCATTGGAAAGTTCTGAGTATGGTAACTCCAGCCACTGTGACATAGTGAGTTAACATATTAAGTATTGCCATCTGGTGAGAGATGCAAATTGGTTACAGGAAAGCAATAAAACATAGTTCAAAAGATAGGTCAGCAGTGCCTACATAAACTATTTAAGCAATGATACCTACAGGTCTGGTTAGGAAAGTATTTGGAAGAAATGTCTGACATCATATATGGGTGTGACTATTTCACTGGAAATAAACAGGTAAACAAACCAGTTAATTACTAATATGGATAGCAGTGTGTTCCCTAGTAATAATTAGTAATAATATTAACTAATTGTTTTGGTTAAAATATCACAAATGAATAAATCAAGGAACATATGTTACATTGTATTCCCTGGTCAGCAGACTTCCAGTGGCGAGACTAGTGAGTAAGCATTTGGTGGGAAGAAGGCTCATTTGGGAAGAGAAAAATATCAGGCTGCGCAAAGGTCACAATAAGGATTTGGCTGGTCATGTGGATAGCTGTGAAGTTGGCATAACCTGGCAGAGCTGTCCTGGGTGGGGGAGATTCAGGTGGGATTTCAAAGCCTTGCAAAGATCTGTTACTAGGTTCTTGGCTGTCCTAGGAGTGGGACATGACAGGCCATTGGATGAAGTAACTCTCTGAAGCTGCTCAGTGGGATTTGAATAGCATCCATGGCAATGGGATCTATTTTGAATGGATCACAAGTAAAGCCCCAAATGTATATAATCTGAGCCCTTCCCTGGCATCCAGGGGGTGAGAGCTGACTAGCTTCTGCATGTGCGTTGTGAGTGTTTATGTGTATGTATATAAGGGAGAGAGAGAATAAGAGAGAGGGAGGGAGAGAGAGGGATGGTCTTTCACCGGAGGGAAGACAATTACTGGGTAAATATGTTCCAATCACTGATAAAGACCCAATGGAGACTCCTGGAGCTGCTAAGCCATAAGGGATAGAGATAGTTTTGAACAATATCATATACTAAACAAATATAAAAGAGACAAATAGTTTTACTTAAATAAATGAATGCAAGGCCCTATAATAAATCTTTATATAATGGTCTCTTGATGAAAATGGATTATAACCATTAAATCTGTTGCTCCTGTCATCGATTCAGTTGCAGACATGACCAGCAATGCAAGTGGAAAGTTCCAAACCTCTGCGATAAATATGGAATAGCTGATCTGGAGATTCAGCATTCTCTCTGTAAACATGCATTACCAGGAACAACGTGTATACACCAAGGAGAGGGCACAATGTGCCTTCACAGTGTCTAGGAGGTACTTAGGTATTACTATAGGGTTGTGTGCATTGTGGATGAGAGAACTCATTGGATAATGCTGCAGTGCCTGCTTCCTTCCCGTGTGTTACTGCAATGATGATATCGTATGTGAGCTCGCTAAAGGCCGGGGAGCTCAATAATGGCTTAGTCTACAACGTGGGTTCTCAAAAAGAGGAATAGTGCTAAATCTCAGACGATCCATTTATGCAATATTTGATAAAAATTAAAATTAAAATGTATGCTGTGGGCATGGTAGGGACTCATCTTAGCAGCATTTTTATGGAAAAATTGCTACCAAGAAAATTCAGGGTGCAAAACATTATCAAAATGTACTGATACAGTTTACTATCAAGTTGCTGAAATCTCCTCACTATGCCTAAAGCAAGAGGACCAGAATTTCATCAGTCCATAGCAAAACCCATCTTTTTCATATTGAGACATTCTTGGTGAACTGCTACAAAGTTATTTTAAATGCAACAAGGGAACCAAACATGCCCTGATCCTAGAATGAACTAAAATAACTTAGGCCATCCAACACTCAAGAACAGATAATGTCATTGTTCTAGCTAGTTGCATTCAAACTGAATAGAGTGTGTGTAAACTTTAGTTAAGGGAATCAACACTAGCCTTATTTGATTCTAATCTATATTGCCTCATACACACCATTAATAAAGAAAATTTAAAAAAATTATTTATATGATATTATTTTCTGGAGGCCATTGAAATGCACATGAAAAATTATGCTGGCATCTCGAAGCCAAAAAACACCTATACCAGGTTTGACATTGTAGGATGTCTAGTCTAACAAAATCTGTCTAACAGTATCAAGCAAAAACCCTCAAATAAATATGGCTTATTTAGAAATGTGTCCATCTGTTTTACCTGTCGAGTCGATACACTCTTAAAAAATAGACTTGCACAGTGCAAGAGCCTATTAATGTCTGAGCCTCATATTCAAAAGCTCTTGTAACCTGGACACCCAAGTTAAATGTATCCTTCAGCTAGTTTAGCCTGGTTGTACTGACTCAGAGAGCTGTTAATCATTTCTGTAAACATTGGAGGGAGCACATCTTAACACCACCGATGGTTTGCTTGGTCCATCTGCTCAGTGTGAGCAACACGGAATACAGCCTAGATGATGTTCAATAAAGTCTACCCTGACCAGGCACCTTGGGTAGTTGTTTACGAATCTTATTGGAGCCAAGATGGGCTTGGCGGAGTGGTCCATTAAAAAGTTATTCACTTATGGATCTATATTGTGAAGCCAGAGGCTTTGGATAGAGATAGAAGAAGTCTCTCAACATGTTAGAAGTAAATACTCACCAAAGGGGCCGTTCTCCACGTGTTGGTATTCTGAAATAGATCTTATGCAGATGACTGAAATTGCAACCTGGGCTCCTACCCAAAAGGACCAGGGGGGCTGAGATGATATCTTGTGGCCTAGAAAAAAACGGATGTTACAACCAAATAGAGCAATCATGCCCATAGCTTTCTAAGTCAGCAAGGAATCTCCATAACAGTAGCATCTTGCAATTGTCCCCCAGAGGGTAAGGGAAGCACAATTTGGTCAGTGGACTAACAGGAGCTTTATTATCTTTACCACTTTACCAAATGAAAAATTGTGATAGTAAATCTTCCTAAGCTTCTGTATTAAAGTTGGGAGAACTTTTGCACTGTGTGAAATATATCATATCCTGTCATACTCCATACACATAAATCATTCAGAGGTCTTGGAAAATATTTTTCAATTGCAAGGGTCTCTTTAGTCACGGTCCCTTAAAACAAGGCAACTGGATTGGAGGTGTCTCACAAATAGTTCCAGTTGAGGATGAGAACAATACTGTAGCTTGCAGTACTTAAATTAGTAACAGCACGTTTTGTAACCAGGTAGAAAAAACCTGTACCATGTTGTTCTTTGTTACTAAGTTTGGCCAGGGAACAGATCACCCCTGAAGTCCACAACTGGCAATCCGAATGTGTCAAGATCCTAGACAAACCTGATTATGTCATGCCTACAGAGAAATTATAATTTTATGGCTATATTATTTATGCATGCATGAATCTGGGTCTGTATAATAGATATGAGAAAAATGAAGTAAATTGACCCTGATGTGGCAAAGAAGATATTTTACCCAAAACCTAGATCAATGTGGTGAGGCTTGATTAAGGTAGATACACTGTCATGTATGTAGGAGATTCTGTAACGCCCTCCTTGGCAAGCAGAATACCACAGTCACCCAGCCAAGGATTTCCTTGGAAAAATGGGGAGACTGAGTGATCCTTTCACTGAATGACTTTGGCCAGGCATATTCTGGATTCCTTTGCTAAAAATGTATCTTTCCCACTCTTGAACCAAAATTTTACTTTTACAAGATTTATGAGTCAAGGTGTTGGTTTTCACCAAGCTTAAAGATTTGTGTGTCTACCTTTTGTCACATTTGTATTGTAGACTCTATAATACAGTAATAAACATGTGTCTTTCTCCAAAGCCTGTGCTTTCAACTGTATTGCCACAAGCACCTCAAATGCATTTATTTATTTATTTGCTGTTGTTGTTCATGTACGGTTATCTCCATCGTCCCACCACCACTACCGCCTACCCCCTCACTTCCCACTCTCAATTCTTCCCCCCCTTCAGCTTTGTTCATGGGTCTTTTATACACGTTCTTTGACGAACCTTTCCCTTCTTTGCCTCACTATCCCTCTCCCCTTTTCCTTCTGGTCACTGTCAGTTTGATCTTTATTTCAAGGTCTCTGGTTGTATTTTGCTTGCTTGTTTGTTTTGCTGATTAGGTTCTACGAATAGGTGAGACTGTATGGTATTTGTCTTTCACTGCCTGGCTTACTTCACTTAGCATAATGCTCTCAAGTTTCATCTGTGCTGTCACTAAGGGTAGGAGCTCCTTCTTTCTTTCTGCTACATTAGATTCTTCATTGAGTCTTCTCTAGTTTTCAAAATCATGTCCAATGACTACTTGCTTCACTCTTCTTCTAAAGTAGCGCCAACTATTATAACTGCCAACTTTAGGCACACTATTTTATTCTTCCCTGACTTTTCTATTCCCTCAACCTTAACTATTTCCCTGCTTAGTAACATATATCACCTTTCAGAATATTCTGTGCTTTATGCCTTCACTGACTTCCACTGATCATTCTATTTTGTTCAAGAATTTGAACCTAAGCGAAGGACTGACTGGTTTTAGTAGCAACTCAATAAATATTTATGGAGCAAATCTACAAAAGGATGGATGATGAATTTAGTCACATACCTTATCCTCAGGCACCATGTTATAGCTCTAGGTGGTAGGCAGTCTCTAAGATATCTCCAATGACCCCCATTTCCTGCTATTCATAAACAGAATATGGCAGAAATGATCAAATGTGGCCTCTAAAGTGATGTTTTAAGATCACTGTGACTTTTGCCTTCAATGCTGTATTTTGCTCTCATTTGGATCATTTGACCTTATGGAAGTCAAGTTGCATGTCCTGACCCAGCCCAATGAAGAAGCGGTTCACATTACAAGCTCTGCCCATGGACACACAGCTGAGTTTTCAGATGAGACCAAAAATCTGTCTGATGTTGTTATAACAGCTTCATGAGAGACCTTGAACCAGAGGCATTCAGTTAAGCTACAACTAGATTCCTGATCCACAGAAACTGGGAGTTCATAAATGTTTGTTGATTTAAGATGCTACTTTGGGGGATAACTCNGGTGGTAGGCAGTCTCTAAGATATCTCCAATGACCCCCACTTCCTGCTATTCATAAACAGAATATGGCAGAAACGATCAAATGTGGCCTCTAAAGTGATGTTTTAAGATCACTGTGACTTTTGCCTCCAATGCTGTATTTTGCTCTCATTTGGATCATTTGACCTTATGGAAGTCAAGTTGCATGTCCTGACCCAGCCCAATGAAGAAGCGGTTCACATTACAAGCTCTGCCCATGGACACACAGCTGAGTTTTCAGATTAGACCAAAAATCTGTCTGATGTTGTTATACAGCTTCATGAGAGACCTTGAACCAGAGGCATTCAGTTAAGCTACAACTAGATTCCTGATCCACAGAAACTTGGAGTTAATAAATGTTTGTTGATTTAAGATGCTACTTTTGGGGATAACTCTATTTGGCAATAGTTAATTGACATGTGGTACTTTACATATTTGTGTTAAAAATATCTTACATGTTAAGACAAAAGGAGAAACAATCATTTAAAACATTAGTTCACTAATATTTTTATTGTTAGTTTTTTAAAACTTAAATTATTCATGAAGTGAAATCAAGTAGATCATGCTTTTATTTTTTTTATCTTGAGCATTATAGTAGTAAAACAAGAATGGAAAAATAGCATGATCGTGAAGTGCCTAAATATATGTACAGTTATGAAGAAGCACATGATTCTTGTAACAGAGTGATGCTTTCTCATTGTCCAGATATTTTCATGGTCTAAGGAAGTGATTGAAAACTTAAAAAAGTGATTGTGATTTTTACTATCTGAGTTTTAACTTTCCATTTATTTATTTGATTAGATTGGTCTTGAAAAGAAAATACAACTCCTAATTTTATATGTCTTCTGGTACTGTTTTTACTATCTGATTTTCAACAAATCTAACCATTTATTTAAACACATTCATTTGTCTCGAGGATGGAGATTTTTGTCATACTATGTTTTGGAAATTGAATGGATCTTAAAATTGACGTTTTTCAGATGCTGTTGGGCAGCAGCCATTTTGAAATGGTTTTACAGCCTGGTTGGAATCCTACGTAGCCTGATGGGGCACCTGCTGCTCCTCAAGGTGTCACTCAGCTAGTCTATTTAAGGATACTCGAGGAGATAATAGAAGCTTGTGTGTTGTATGAACACCTGCCTACACTTCCTAAAAAGATAAAAGACTGTGACACCATCAGAACTTGCAGAATTGGAGGCAGTAACAGATAAAATCTGGGAAACCAGAAAACAGTGCCATTCTAAGAAATGCTACCTTATCAATATCCTTAATATAAAGATGATGATATTGAGCAAAATACTGTGGACATGGGTTGAAAGAAGATCGAGAGACTTTAAGTGGGATGATGTTTTAGAATTATTTCTACTCTATTATTTATTAGTGTCTTCTTTATTATAAGTATATGAAGATAGTTGACAAAGTATGTTTAAATTGATTATAGTAGTTCCAAAAATGGGTGCAAAGTGAGCATTCTAATCAATGTGTAAGTATTGCATCACAGTTTAGTTGGAAGTACGTTTTTTCCTTAGTGCCACATAAAATATATGGCATGTCTTATAAAGAGAGTTAGATGTGATGACATGTTGTATAGAAACAGTTATTTCAAAACTTGATTATTCATCCTGCCTGGTTCTTCAAGGTGTTTGAGTTTTGTAAAAAAACATGTGCATATATTTTTTAAAAGTATAACAAATTATCTAAATTACATATATATTCACATCTTAGCAAAATTATAAATACATCTTTAATAATAGCACAGAGGAATAAGTATTAAATACACATAAAATAAATATTAAACATTTTCTTTTAAGATTACCTTCTGACATGTAGGAAATGAGCGAACTCTCAGAGAGAGGCAAGGGACTAAAATTTAAAGATAATGTTCTTTCAGGCTTTAGGCTCACCCAGGGAGCTAAATTAAGTTCACTTAATGTAAGAAGCATGGATGAGTTCTCATTAATTGGCAAAGAAAAAATTAGAATGCTCCTGTGGATTTCATTAATGGAAGGATAATCTACTCCATGTTTACTCAGGAACAAACCACTCAGTCAAAAGCCTTGAGTGCAGTGAAGTAAACCTGGGATATAAATAAATGCTTGCTAAAGAATGAAAAAGAAAAGACAAGGCTAGATAGCTACAAGGAGGGTAATGGATGGAGAAGAATAAATACAAGAACACCAGTGTTTGGGGTTTGGATTTGAATATGAAGCTGTGGTTGTAATTCAGGGTTGTGGTTTTCCTGAACTTCTGACTTATAAAATTCCCAGAACATCCATCATATCAGTCAATAACAAGAAAACATAAATAAGTTACAACTTGCTCTTTGATACAGTCATTTTCTGAGGTTTCCCAGGTTGGGAAAAAAATTTTAAATTATTTTAAATTACTCCTTTTTGTTCATGCACTCCCTAGTACATCTGTTTTGCAATAAAAATTCTAAGTTCTGCTGGAAACTACTGAAAATTTTAAAATGAGGTTTTGAATCTGCTTGAGAAAAGTATAGAATCTGGAACACATACACATATAAACCGTTACCCTGACTTTCTTTGGGACAGCAGGAATTTTTGTTACCACTTATGTTTCTGCTATTGTTTTGACCTTCGAGAACTGACGATCCAAATTATTAACTGGCAGTGAATTCTGTCGGTTCTGAAGGGAACTTAGAAGGAAAAAAAAGAGCTTTATATCCTTGAGAGAGGGTAGAAGGAGAGGACTCAGCGGGGGAGGCAAGGGCTTTCTATAGAGGTTGAGTACTGACCCCAGAAATCATCTGATCCTACAGGCTGCCATTACTGACTAGACAGAAAAAAGACCTAATGAAGCAAATATGTGTAAAGCACTGTGGCTGATTATGATACAAATATGACCATAAAATAGTCACCTACTACTTATTGTAAATCAAAATAGAATTTAATATTAATTGATTTTAAACATTGTTATGTTTATCAAAGTAACAAGTGAACTAAGAATCAGATTTTTAAAAAAACATGTAGTATTGAATATCAATCATTCTCTGTCTTCTCCTTCTATATTCTAGGAACCTCTTCTTGCTATAATATTTTGAAATGGTTTTATTTCTATTTTTTATTTATTTAGTTTTACTACTCTAGACATTATGTTTATGGTGCTATTCTTGGATTAATAAATGCAACCATTTTCATCACCCGAAAAGAAAACATCCTCACTTCATATCTCCTTTCCTAGTATCTGATATTTATAGCTTTTCTATTTTTCATTGATTGATTTTTCTAACATAACTTAATATGCTTAAACCTCAATTAAGTTTTTAAGCATTTAATCCCCAATACGTAAGATGAAGTTCCTTGTTTTTTTTAATCTTCCTGTCCCATTCCACACTTTATTTTTTTTTAGTTCTACCTTTGGTTTTACAGTTACTGACATTTAGCTGCAATGTTATTAATAGCTCTATTTTACAAGTATGAGAAAATCTTTGCTACTTAATCTATAGGTCTAATTTAAAAGTTAGAAAATAATATATGGTCTTCAAATTATTACTACACAATGTATTTTATACTCAGCTAAACTGTATGTCTACTTATTAATTTCCTTCACTGTAGAATTTTTTTGGTTTTTACCAAGCACTAAAACTTAGTTAATTCTTTTATAGTCATTCAATTTGTTTAAATACTTACGTATTTTTGTCACTTCATAGCTTGATCATCACTTCCTTGGTATTTCCCCCTATATTTTCCGAAGGAATTGGTTCTATCACATTCTACATTTTCCTTTTCCCACACTTAAAACCTTTGTTTGTTCTCTATCAAGTCTCTACTTCCTTGAAACACCTTTCTCATAGTCCTTTCTGCTGAGGCTGAATTTCCATTTGGAAATTCCTAGATTTGGAGAGTTACAACTTTCTGAGATCTTCTACCCTCTCTTTATTCCTTATTTTCCTGATATTCTTCAAGAAGTCTGTAGGAAGTAAACATTCTGTAACCTGCCTGTCTGAATGAGACTGTTCTTCAGTTACTAACAAATGACAGTGCAATCTCCTTTGTCCTAAATCATTTCCCTCAGAACATCCAAGCAAGTGCTTAGTCCTCTCTTGCATCTTTTATTGCTGATTTCAAGTCCAATGTCACTCTAATTCTTATTTTATTGTATTTTTTTCCATTCCTACAAGCATATAAGTTGTTATACCTATATGTAAGTAACTTGTCATCACCTCTGGTCACTGAATGCTTCTAATCAAAAGGTTCCATTTTTCTCCCATTACAGAAAATTCCTGACCATAATTTCTTGCATTATTTTCCATATTCTATTATTTTCTTCCCTCTCAGACTTGCACTAGACAAATCTTAACTCTCACATTATTTTTAACCTATTTTACTCATATTTTCTTTTCTTTCATTTTGTTCCATAATCTTAGAAGTTTCTTGTTCTTCATTGTATTTAATTCTTTTGCTGTTATTGTATTTCAACAATTTCAGCAAACTTAGTGCCTTACCATTAATGATAAACTCCTGATCCTGAGCATTGAATTTCTGTAGCATTTTCCTTTGTTGAATAACTACAGTTCCTTCAATAATTTCTCTGATTCTAATACCTGTGGGGAATTTGTCTTATCCTGTGTTTGCTTTTAGTTATGTTTTACTCTCTCAATTAGATTTGTATCCTCTTGATCCTTTTACTTAAAAAATATTTGTAAAGTATTTTCCATGTTGCTGGCTCCCTGCAAATACTTGGTGGTCCGTGTTTGACATAAGTCATGCAATAGAGCTCATAACATCTGTAGTTTGGGTGGGTTTCATCTAATGATAGGTAGGACTGCTTTATCAGTGAGAATTTTGTCTGCAGGCTTATTGGAGGTAAGACAGGGATTTGGCAATGAGACTTTCTATTTTAATCTGTGGCACAATAATCTGCAGGAAAATGAATTCCCTTCAAGTATTTCACCTATAGTCCCTAGAGAACAGCACTGGATATATCTGGGAAGTTAATGTTGCTCTTTTGACACAGATGAACTGAAAGCAAACAACCACGGTTTTTTTGTCATTATTGTTTTTGCTTTATTTTATTTTTAACAGCTTTATTGAGATATAACTAACATGTTACATACAGCGTATATTTAAAGTTAATGTACACGATTTGGTACATTTTACACAGGTACATACCTGAGAAAGTTAAGGTAATAAAAATATTTATTATCCATAATGAATATAATAAACATATTTACTACTTTCAAAAGTCTCCTGCAAAAGTTACCATGTACAACTCTCTGTCTAAGCCCTCTGTCTCCAAGTGACTGTGGGAGCCCGCCAGGCCGCAGGGGACCAAGGACAGAGTCCCCCACTGTGAAAATGGTGGAGGGACTTGGTTTCTGGTCCCTGGAGCCGGTGGGTATCTTGACATCTTCCGGACCTTCTCCTTCTCAGCCTTGAAGGAAAGAACAAGGTCTTGGCATATGCGTCATGTTCCAAGAAAGTGATAGTCATGAGGACACTGCTATCTTTGGGCTAATGTTCTCAGGCTATGAGAACATCTTGCCCTCTTGATAGCCTTCGGGAGTGTACAAACTTTTGTAAACCAACATTGTTCTCAGGCCACTGCAGTTCTGCATATAAGCCAGCAGTTCCTTGAATAAAGTTGCCATTTGCCAGCAGAGCTTATGGTCCTCTCCATTCTTTAAGTCCCTCGCTTCACCTCGCGACCACCCTTGCTGCTGCGGGCAGCGGCAAGTGACCACTGGCTTATTTTCCACCAGGCTCAATTTGAGTGTTTTTGGATTCCAACTATGTAAAATTTGGAATATAGGTAGATAGCAACTTTTTGTCTGGCTTTTTCCATTCAGAATAATTATTTTGTGAGTTCTTTACAAATTGGACATAAGACATAAGTCCTTTTTTAGATACATGATTTGCAAAAATATTCTTCCAGTTGGTGGCTTAGAATTGTCTTTGATGAGATTCAATTACTAATTTTCTTTTCATCTACGATCATGCTTTTGCAAGCCAATGATTTTTTCACTTTGCTATTGTAGAGAACTTGCATGTTATTGTTTATTTGTACTATTACTTTTTCCATATTTTTACCTCTTTTATTTTATTAGTATCTTTTATTTCTCTTCTTTCTGTTTAGTTTTCTTTGTTTGATTTGTTTGTTTAATTGCATTGTTTGGCTGGATTTTCTTTTTTAAAAATTTTATTTAATTATTTTCCAAGTACAGTTTTCTGTCTATTACTCCCATCCCATTCCACCCCCCATGCTCCCTCCTCCCTCCCATTTCCACCCTTCTCAGTTGCAAGCCAATGATTTTAAATAACCTCTTCACTTCAGTTCATACTCTTTTGTGTCCATGGCAATACCTGCTGTCACTGAGACCTGGACATCTCCAATGCCAACCCAGGGATAGTTTTTATCTTTTGTAGAGTTTCCTCTAAGTACATTCAGGGCTGTGGGTTATTCATAATCAAGTTACGTCCAATCTTTTTAAATTTCTGAGATTTATTGAAATATTCTATTTATTGGTACAAGCTCCCATTTTACATAATCTTTGCCACTAATTTTTGCTTTTAAGAAGATATTTTGTTTTGTTCTTCTGTAACTTATATTCTTTTTTTCTTTGTACTTGTCTTTGTACTTATATTTCTTTTTACTTGTAGTTTTTCTTTCTTTTTAACTTTTTACTATTGTTCAAGTATAGTTGTGTCTATTTTCTCCCACCACTCTCCCACCCAGCCCTCCCCACTTCCTCCCTTCATCCTACCTTCCTTTGATTTTGTTCATGTGACAGCAATAATCTTAGAGATATAAAAGAAATTCATTTAAAAATATTTGTAATTTTTATACAAGATAGACCTGTATGTGTTCAAGTTAGTTGTGAATTTCTTCATCAGGCCTTGACCAATAAATATTCTGTGAACCATTCACACTAAAAACTTTTGAGATTGTTTGCATTTTTATATCATCAGTGTCAAGCAAAATTTAGTAGTTCTATAAATATGGAGTGAATTCTTATCATCTGTAGAAATAAATAACCATAACAAATATTATATACAACTTGTTTAAACTAAAAACATTATATTTAAATGCATAAAGAATGGATAAATATTACCACACATATAGCATATCACCACAACTTGAGCTTATTTAATTAGTATTTTACTGTTTCTTCATTCTGTGAAACTAATAGTAGATATGGCATTTTATGGCATTATGACATTTTACATATGACATTTTATGTCATATGTTCTTAAATTAAACACAGAGCAGTAAAATCTTCTCAGATACAAAGGACTAGTCTATATACAAGGGTAGAGAATGATATAAGTAAGTCCCTGTTTACACTCTACTGAATATGGAAAAGTGAAAGAAATTTTAAAATACATAATAGTATCACTAAAATTTCCATAAGAATTAAGGAAAAAAACGATATAGAAAGTGAAGGAGTCTGGAGTTGTCAGAATTTGCAACGGGGCTAAGACAGAGGTCCCAGGGTGAGGCTGCATTTGGTGTTGGGGGTTAAAGCTGGGGTGACTTTAACATGAGAAGAAAGAATAGAGGTGTCTGTATAAGATGATGTCGGGAACAGGCAAGGCCCTAATTAGGTAAAGGCACACAAATTGCTCAGAAATTTAGATTATAAGCAGAAAGTAACTATAGGGCATCAAGCAACAAATAATGTGCATGGTTCTCATTTAAAATTATATATATCTGCTTTTGAGAAACTGATTTTTTAAAATTAGAAACTGATTTTATAGGGGCAAAAGTAGAAGTTGGGAAATCAATGAAGAGGCTATTCAAAAACGGTCTGGGAGGGGAAAAAGTAGCTATAAATTAGTTGGTAGAGGTGGAGATGGGAAAAAATGGGTCGATCAATATATTCTGCAACATTAGAATAAGGAGGCTCTGATGATGTCTTAGATGTGGGTGTAAAATCAAGATGGGAATAAGTGATAATATTTATTTTATTGTCTCTAACAACTTGATGGACATGTTTTTCTTGTGTGAAAGATATTAGGAGTTTGGAGCAAGTTAGGTATACAGAGAGCATGAAACAGAGAGAGTGTTAAATATTATCAATTTCTAAGCTTTGTGTCTACACATGCACAGAGGTAGACCAACAGAGACAGATATTTGCACACAAACATATAAACACACGTGTGTGCATAAATATACGTGTCCCCTCCTATATTTTTCACCCACAGTTGCATGCCAGAATATCTTAACTCTGTTAAAAGAAAGTTGGCAGCTACATGTGAAATTTCAATAAGATTTAGTTTGGTTGGCATTGCCTAATTTTAATTTGGAAAGGCACACAAAGGATATTTCCATGTGGTAGGAAGATGCACTATAGCATTTTCTAAGTGGCTCATTTCGTCCTACTGAAGACCACACAGTAATTTTCCTCATTTGTGAATTAGTTAAAACATAAAATATGTTTAACTCTTTTCAAATATATTTTTCTAACTCTGAATTTTCCTCCTGGCTACCAGCATTTTTCTCATGAATTTCCCTAATTCCATAACAATGGAGCACCTCAAAATTTTTCTCTGCTGAAGTAATAAAGTCCAGCTCTCCCATCTTACATGCATGTCATTTTATATGGTCCTTGTAGAACAGGACAACTGCCTTTGTCCATTTATTAATGTTACCTTTTGCATTTCATTGATTTTATTATTTTAACTACATTTTTAATGAAATTAACCATGAAATGATGTTGTTCAGAAAAGATAATAAGGGATTCAGGAAAAGTTTATCGAGTTCAAAGTAATATTCACATCATAAATTTTGATAATTTAAATCAAGAGAGATTTAAATATACTAACATATTTATCAGAATTGTTTAACATATAAATTAGATTATGTTTTCTTATGTGAAGAATTTCATATATATGTATGTGTGCATATATGTGAATGTACAAGACCTGGCCAGAAAAAGTCCAACCATTGCTAATATAATGAGAACGATTTGCACATCAATGTACCCTGGAAGCCAAAGAAAGAGGACTAGAGTGCACATGTGTGAACAATGACTTCACTATACTAGTCAGTGAGGGCACGACACTGTTGAGTGAGCTTGTGTACCATATAGCCATCGCATTCAAAATGACTCAGTGAGCAGAGCAAAGAATCTGCACCAAACTTTGCATTAAGCTTGAACATTCTTATACAGAAATTATTCAGATGACTCAGAAGGCTGCAGCTATGGGCAACTTCTGAGATCGGCCATTTCATCATGCGAACATGCCTGTTCATGCATCATGTCTCATGCAGAGTTTTTGGCAAAACATGAATCATCCAGGTGACTCAAACCCTGTGCAGCCCAGATCTGGCACCCTGCAACTTCCGGCTTTTCTCAAAACTAGAATCACCTTGGAAAGGGAAGGGATTTCAGACCATTGATGAGATCCAGGAAAATACAATGGAGCAGCTGACGGCAATTGGCAGAACTGTGTGAGGTCCCAAAGTGCCTACTTGGAAGGGGACTGAGGCATCCTTGTCCTAGGTACAATGTTTCTTGTATCTTGCATCTCCTTTAATAAGTGTCTTTATTTTTCGTATTACATGGCTATATACTTTCTTGACAAGATTATAGTCGGTCTTCATTACTGTCATTATTCATAAATTCCACATCTGTGAATTTGCCTATTTACCAAAATGTATTTCTAACCCCACATAACTTTGTAGCCATTTGCGGTCATGAATATGCACTGAGCAGTGAAGAGATTGGGTTGCTTGGCACCAGCATCCCCAGCTGAGGTCCAACAAAGACGTGGCTCTTCCTTTTTGTGGTGTATTTACTGCCACATTTCCCCCTGTTTTTGCTTTATTGACTTCACTGTTTAAAATGACACTAAGCATAGAGGTGAAGTGAGACCTCTTATTCCTAGGAGCCAGAAGGCTGTATGCTTTACAGAAAAAAAAACAAAAAACAAAAAACGTTTGTTAGGTAGGTTAGGTAAGCTTCCTTCAGGCATGAGGTATAGAGCTATGGGCTGTGAGTTCAATGTTAATGAGTGAACAATATGTATTAAGTAAGGTGTCTTTAAATAAATATACATAAAACAAGATCATTTATTGATCAGTTAACCTAAATGTGTGACCACTAGCTCACGGAAACCCACGTCTGTATTTCATCCAAGATCAATGGCTTTTTGTGCTCTAATCAGTGATTTTCAACCAGTGCACACTGCTGTGCTGCAAAAAATTTAAAATACAACATACCTGACTATGTAGTCAGGGTACTGACCTTGTTCCCCTTAAATCATCAAACAAAAAACAATGACAACAACCAATACAAGGATATCTGGCCATTGTGAATGAATCAAAATTACACCTGTTTTTTGTCAGATGAGCAAAAAAATGCAATATATATTTTAGTGTGCTGCAGAACTTTAGTAACTAATTTATGTGGGCCCCTGTAAAAGTGGAAAAGTGTTAATAGTGGTTACAAGTGTAAAAATTGTAACCTGCCCTGTAATTCTTTTGACATTGTTTCTCTAATTGCTGATTCTGACTACTATGTAGCTTAGTAGTAACAACATGATTCTATAAGAATCCTAGAACTAAGTTAATAAGATGCAGGTAGCCTGGTTCTGGAAGATTTGCTGATCTTTGACCATGGAGCCAGGATGATGCAAAGTCAGGATTATGTGAATCCAGGATGACTAAACCAGAATGGTGTACGCTGGACCATCACCGGCCTTCAGTAGAACTGAACTGAGCTCATCTTCACAGAGAGAACTTTTCAATCTCCTCCCTTGCTCCCTTTGTTCTGTTCCCCTCCCCGCTCCTTATAAAAACCTCTGCCTCCACGGAGAGGTGGATATGGGCTTTGGGATATGAGACCCTGTCTTCTAGGTGGCCGGCATCTGAATAAACCACTCTCCTTCACATCAGCACCTGCCTCTCAGTTACTGGGTTTCCTAGTGGCAGGAAGCCAGCCCTGCATCCAGTTACACCATGAGACGAAAAAGGTTGAAAATTGCTGCTCTAACTCATTACTATTAGTGACTTTACAGACCATAGGTTCTGCAAATATTGTGCATCATGTGTATGTGAGTTTGTACTTGTATGTACAGACACACACACACACACACATACACAAGAACAGGCTAGAGTATGGTAACAGAATAAGAATAATGACTTCCCTAAAAGACCTTCATGTTGGAATGTCTAGAACCAATGAATGGTAATTAATATGGCCAAAAGAACTTTAATTGTGGTTTTAATTGGGAGAGGAAGATTACCCTGATTAACTAGATAAATTAAATGTAATCATAAGGGTGCTTAAAGTGAAAGAGTAAGGTGGAGAAGACAGCCAGATAGAAATGTAAGTACAAGACAATGGTCAGAGAGATAGTGTTCTTGGTGTTGAACTTGGATGAAGGGAGCCATGAGCTAGGGAATACCGACAGCCTCTAGAAGCTGGAAAGGGTAACAAAGCAGATTTCTACAAAAATCTTTCCGCAAAATGTGCAGTTTTACCAACACTCTAATATTGGCCCAGTGAGACAAGGTCAACTTCTAACTCACAGAACTACAAGGTAATAAATTTGTGCCGCTTTATCACAACTTACTTTGTGGGTATTTGTCATAACAGCCATGGGAAATTAATGCAACGCCTTTCTGTGACCCAGCAGTTCTCAGGCTTTACTTACCTGACTCCACAGCGTGATGACATTTTCACTCCAGATTTGCCTTTCATTTCCCACCTTGTCCTTGGACAACTTCAGTTTGAACTTTAAAATGCCACCGACACAGTAACCTTGTATAACCTGTAATCTCCAGGATGTGGATCCTCTCTACTGTTTTACTTAAAAAGGAAAATGCAGCCATGAACAGGGAGGCACCTAGCTGTTGGTGTGGCTTTACTTCCCCGGAGAATTTCCCGACAGGAAATGTCCACCCAACCTGCTTTACCAATAGAACCGACTGTTCCTTGATACCCTGAAGAACTGTGGATTTCCTAAAATTCTTTCCTCTTTCATTTCCATAGCATTGGACCCTCATAACTTTCTGTAAATTTTCTCCTCCTTCCCCTATACTTGCTTCCTCTTTTGTCCTTTTGCTTAATAAAATGCTGGGATTCATCTTTGGTTCTTTGAGCCTCTTATTTATTTGTCCCCCTTTTGAGTGACCTGATTTATCTGTTTTTATTATTACAGATGGGCTGAAGAATTCCTAAATTGAATTTCTAGCACAGATCCCTCTCTTGAGCTCCATATTCAGTGTTGAACTTACTCCACATCTTTTTAAAAAAGATTTTATTTGCTTATTTTTAGAGAGAAGGGAAAAGAGAGAGAAAGAGAGGGAGAGAAACATCAATATGTGGTTGCCTCTTGTGCGCCCCCGACCCGGGACCTGCCGTGTAACTCAAACATGTGCCCTGAGTTGGGGAATTGAACCAATGGCCCCTTGGTTTGCAGGCCAGGTATTTGCTAACAGGTATGTAAGTCAGGGCTTACTCCACATCTTTACCTGTGTGGATTAGATACACCTCAAAATCACTGTGACAACTGCATGTACTTCCCAGCTACTTACTGGTTGTTTATCTTTGTTTTTCACTGTTCTGTAGCCAGTCACCAGTAACACCTGAGAGTGTTTCCTGCTCTCATTACCTGCTTTACCTGAGACGCTCTCCCTGCCTACACTTCCCGAATTAATTCTCAAACACTAATCCTCTGCTCCACTTTTATGACCTCCATGCTTATTACTACCATTATCATTTGTGGGAAGGAAAACTTCTGAAGCCTCCTGGTTTGTTTGTCTGTTTTGGTCATTATTCAAATCTATCTTCCCCGGTGTGGCCAGAATAGTCTGCCTAAAATTCAACTTTTGCAATTATATTATCTTGCTTCAAGTTTTTTAGTGTCATCAAACTACTGATTCAGCAGAACTCAAGTTTTTTAATAGGACATGCAAAGCTTTCTCTGACCTGATCCCTGCCTATCAATCCTACTTACTCCTTGATTCAGACTTTATGTGCCGCTGCACTAAACTGCTTACATTTCTCCCTATGCACTATGCACTTTCTCACCTCATTGTTTTTATTTATAATGTCCATCAACGTGCAATGTGTTTTTATCAATACTATCACGGAAAATGTCAAACCATTTGAACTATTTTTACAGTGCATTTTAGTTTCCTCTCTTCTAGAAACCTTTCCTTGACTCCTTGCCAATTTCTACCAGGTTCACCTAGAAGTTCTTCCTGTGCTCTCTCATCTGCCTGTAAAAATCACTATAGCTGTTGCTGCTACACCGTATCATTTTCTGCTTGATATCTCTCCCACTGATTAAATCACGAGCTTTGTAAAAATGTGGAATCTAAATGACTCAGCCTAGCACAAAAGCTCAGTTTGGAAGGGAATGAGCACAAGCATGTCTGTTTGGTCCAGTGTGTTTGGGATGCACCTTTTAGTAGAGAGATTTTTTAAATGTCTTTTTTTTTTTTTGGCTATTTCTTGCCCTATCTTCCAACAATCAAACCAACTGAAATAAAGAAATAAAATTGGATAGTACATTCTTTTATGGGTATTTGATAAAATGACTTTTTCTCTGTGCTGATTCAGAAGTTAGTGCAGCTTATACAAGAAGTGGAAGTATCATAATGAATATGACAGAGGTCTGTGTGCATCTTTCCTTTTTAAATTAAGGGAATTGAGTTATTTGTGACCCTACCATTACTCAATTTGGTAAGTGTAGCTATTAAAAATATTTTGGCCAACGGTCTTAGGAAAGTAGGTCATTTTAACTGTAAATATGTGTTTCGGTTTAAAGGAAAATTCTTAGTGTAGTAAAACTAATTTGATTAAAAATATGTTCAAAAAATTCTCAAGAAAATGAGAAGAAACTCATATTTGAAGTAAAGACCAGAATTGTTACCCAAATCTAAACATGTCAGGTCATTCCACACCAAAAATTAACAGATAACATATAAACACAGCAAGTAATTCTTTAAAAAAATTAGAATATGATGATAACCTTTCCATTTACTGAATACAAATTCTTATGAGCTTTACTTTTTCCCATATTATTTCTTGTCATTATTAAATCTAGAAAAAAATGAGACTTCATGGTCTTTGTACCAAAAATAAGAGTTTCCGATGGTTCTATGTTTATCAACTATGTCTCATTTTTATACTAATTTTGGACACTTTAGTTTCTAAAACAGCTGTTATCCTCCCAGTCGATGAAAATGTCTGAAAAATCACCAAATTTATCATTTACTCTGCAGTCACAGAACCAATAAATACATTTCTAGAAAGCCTCATGTGCATACATTTATTTTATTTTGTCTAGGAGAAAAATCAATCATTGATATTTTAGTTGCCGTTTCTATGGTATGCTGACACTTTAAAATATCTGTGAGTGATGTTCCTACTATTATAAACCCATGTGTTGAAATAAATTATATTCATGTATTCAGTATGTTGAAGGGCAACACTCCTGGTAATGATATCTGAGACAGACCAAAACATATATGTACATATTTCAACATGAGTTTATTACTATTTTTAAATTAATATGTAAATATTTTAAAGATGATTTTTTTCCAGAAAATTCTTATGTTAATACCAAAATGTTACCTTTAATTACATTACTAACTTTCAAAGAAAACATTCAGAAGATCTTTAGAACATTTACACATTTATACAGATGTTATCATATTTTACTGAAATATATTCCAGCAGCCTTTCCTTACTTCTTAAAATATAATAATAGAGATGTCACTAAATCAAGCACAAAACCCCAGATATATTCTTGTTTTTTCCAGTACATAAAACCCTATCATAAAGTTTAATTTGTAAATTAGGCACAGAAGGAGATTAACAACAATAACTGACAATAAAATAAAGCAATTATAATAATATTTTGTAATAAAAGTTGTGCAGATGCAAAAAAAGACTAATTAGAAAATTAAAATTAGAATTTTTGAGGAAAAATAAGTTATTCAATACTGGTAAATCTTATTTCAAAAGCTTATACAGTGAAATTTATATTTTGAATATCTGTGTAAGAAGACTGGAAGAAAATAATAGACGTACATGACAACACAAAGACAGTATCCTGTAAGAAAATTAATTACTGTGTACTTTGCCATGTATAATGTGCTCGATATATATATAATGTGCACGCACAGTTTTGGCCCAAACTGTTCAGCCAAAGAGCTCACAGTGAGATATTTCATTTGACGGTATAAAAATTGTGTTTAGCGTAGAATGGAAATTCTGAAGTGCTTAGTGGAAAGGTTGAGAGGGAAAGGTGTGATATGCCGTGGGAAGTTCTGAAGGGAGAAACGCATCCATGGGCAGTGATCAGAGACTCAGACTTGGTGCAGTACAACGGATGAAGGTCGTTCCAAGAATTCAGGAGAATAAATCAGCCTCTAGTGAACTTGAGGACCCTAGATTGTAATCACATGGTCCAAATCGGTTAAAATTTCTTGGCAGATTTTGGGGATGGGGCAAAATTAAAGAGATATCTGGAGAAATTCATCAAGGATCCACTTTAAGAATGAATGTCACAGGAAGAAACTTAGAGAGTTTTTCAAGAGATGTACCCACAGGAACAACAGTGGGTAGAGTGAAATGGTAAATTCCACACTGAGCTTCACAAACACAAATTACACTTTTTAACCAACCATTGGAACAACTTGGGGTCCATGGATCCCTGGTGAGATAGTGAGTAAGAGAAGGCAAGTACTACTTCCTGATATCTGTGATCATACCAGCTGACATGGCTTAGAAAATGATGGTTGTGGAGCTATTATTTTACACCTAAGTCCTGGAACACATAAGAGGCAGCAACACTATCACTACACTTGACTTAAAAGTCCCTGTCAAACTCCTTCTGTGGAAAATGCCTCTAACAAGCATGCATAATTTTACACATTGCAGAAGAGAAATAACTTATTTTTGATAAGATAATGTCAGAGAAATAAGCTTGTTTCATTCTTGGTTTAAATTAAGCTAATTAACAAATTGTGTCTGAATTTCAGTAGGATATTTAATTTTTAAACATTCATCACAAACAAAACCATATCCTAGACAGATAATGACTATATGTGGCTACATTTTTTAATTAGTGTATCTATTGAATCTCCCCTTGAGTATACTGACGTATTTTTATGAAAGAAGAAAACCATGAAGCTATTCATTAATTAATCAAAGAGGCAAAATATACTCCAGGCAAATAGTTGTTTATGTCTAGAGGATAGGTGTTTGATCCAAATACACATTTTTATTTATGCAAATGCTTTCTGTGCTTACACTCAACTGAACTGTTTTGTAAAAATAACAGAAACATTGGACTCTTTCCAAATGTTAAGTTTAAACATTAACAGTTAGAGAATTGAAGAATGACAGGAAAAAATATGGTGTTTATATATAAAAGTTTACATATGTGACTTCAAATTAATCAAGACATGTCCATAAGAAGGAGAAAAGTTTGAATCTCTCTCATGTTCAAATGCCTAAAATTTAGAGTTCAAGTCTGGCAAATGAGTATTCATCAGGAGACACAAAGAGTTATTAGATTTGGGTAGTTTAAGGTTACTTTTTGCTCATTTGTTCATTTCACAAGCTATCTTCTTTTGGCATTAGTGTTTGATTTTCTTATGTGCTAGTATTACCTGCTTCTCTTTGCATACCAAATAAGTGGTGTGATAATCAAACTGTTATCCTCCACCCCATGAAATCTGAACAATTAGCACAATGATATAAAGACAAGTAGATGAAAAACACATATTTATTAATTTTCATGACAGCAAATGAATGAGACTGTTACAAACTTTTCTCTGAACAGAAATCCTGGAAATTCTATTGTCTCTGCACCAAATTTTTATTCTTTCCCATAATGCCTGTGAGTTTCAATCTACCCTCAATTTTTTAAGCTAGTCAAAAGAATTCTTAAATCCAGAAACAAAAACATGTAATAATTGATTTTAGGACTATTTTAGAGGTATAAAATTTTAAAGAAATTTAATAAATAATTAGTGTATATGGAATTCATATTTAGGGGAGATATGGGCCAGAAGGAGGTACAATTCATTGCTCTCCTGGAAACCTTAATCTTAGAAACCTTAATACTTATTAATAAAAGAGTAGATTAAAATATTGCTTGCAGTCATGTTCACTGTGAAATGGTCCCAGATATTGGACCTCAGTTCAGCAACCTTTGTTTTTAAGTTTGGCTGGGAAATAATTCACAGCCAAGGACTCAAATTAGAACAAAAAATTTTATTTAAAAAGTCACAAAGGTAGGAAGGGTGAGTCAGCTGGGAGAGAGGTGGAAAGAGCACACTGGGTCCCTCATTTTAAGAGTTTTAAAATGGCCAGATTTTTAGGGGAGGCACTCGGGAGGATGTTAATAGGATACGCCTCAGATCTCCGGGTGTGTCAGCTCAGAGTTGTGATCCCCACTGACCAGATGAAACAGCACAAGGAATCATTAGTCGCGGCAGCTGGTCCTGATTCCAGCGGTGGCGTCGCCTCAGCTGGCTTTCCTGTTTTCTGAGCCTAGAAGGGAAACACAACCAAGTCCCAGATGCTGTCACTAGTTTGACTAGGACTCTGTCTCGGAGGTCAGCAGACCTGAGACCTCGTTTCTAAGATTATCTGATGCAGGTACGAACCTCATTGTCTTGAGTACTTAATGTTTAAGGGAGTGGTGGTGCAAGGGCTTGTGTGGGACACCTGTGAGGCTTTTCTCTGGCCCTCTTGTTCATCCTTTAGGGGGGTCTACCACATGACTAGCTGCAGGCCAGGGGAGAAAAGGTCAGGGGAGGGTCTGCACTACGTGGCCATTGATACGGTAAGTCAGGGGATCTAAGGCCAATGACCACCAATATGCTAGGAGAGGTCACCCTAGGGGGTGAGATATCATCTCAGTTTTGCTCATTGCTAGCATCTGGGGCATTCAACCATGGTGACCTTCTGTACCTGGCTCATTGTTTTCACTCTAGGCATGTTTGTCTAAGTGCCTAGCAGAGTCACTGAAAGGAAATGATCTTTAAGGACACAGCTATGCGGAACCAGGCTATAGATGCTATCATGGAACTCCGGCTCTGAGAAAAAATGGCATATTCTGCAGGCATTTCATAGTTAAACCAAGACAAAATATAGACTTATTACTTCAATCTTACCTCAAAGTAAAATGTAAAAATCCAGGTTTTTCTATGATTTAATGAAGTAATCTCTCTCTAAATAGAGGCTAATGTCTCTGAAAACCAATTCTGATGTGACTCCAGGTTACTGAATCAGAATGCAGTGAAGTTCTTAGCCTTATTGCGTGTTATTTGGAAGCTATGTCACTGATGGAAAAAAAGGCTCATTCCTGATATGAAATATGGTCCCACATGGAACTCAGAAGTCATAGAATTTAAATGCTTTTTGAAATACATCCTGATTCAAGTATTAGCTTAAGAAAGCATCCTTCTTACTTTAAAGAGACTGGCTGTCCCTAGCCTGAGGCAGCTGTCTTACCTTGTAATATATAAAATGCAATTTCCCTCATAACACACCTCACTTGGTTTCAGTGCCCTTCTTTGGGTTCAAACCTAGAAAAAAAGAAGTAAATCTAAATAATCAAGTATCAGAGGCCATTCGCAAAAACAGAGTTTGAGCATGTTTGACCAAGGAGAGCAAACATAATTTTAGTGCCTTCTGAAGTATTTGATGTGAGTTATCTTTTCTCTGATGTCAGAGCCACGTGTGCTGAGTTTCTTCACATCTGCAATTGGGCGTATAGTAGTCCTCTTACACTTGTGCCCCAACTTGATTCCTTGAGCACAGCCTATTGTATTTCCTCAAAGCCATCTCACGTACTTGTCTTACAAAGTAATACCTACTTCCTTCCATCAAGAACTGGGGCATGTTTTTTTTCCCTTGAGAAGGTCTTTGTGAGAACCAAGATGGGTAAAAGGTGGCAGAAGTGATGATGCACAATTTTTAAGGTAAATTATAAAAAGTAGCATGGCTTCAGCAAGGCTTTCTCTGGGCATGCCAGTCTTTGAGATCTCCCCACCACATTGGGAGGAGCCAGAATCTACATGGAGTGGTCACATTAGGCAGGCTGGCAAGCCCAGCTAATGTCTTATCCAACCGTTAGCAATGGCAACCCAAGCTAAGTGAACCTTCGAGGGATTCCAGCTCCCACCTTTAAGCCCTCCAGTGGACCTCAACTGAAATAAAATGTAATCTCTACTGCATCAACCCTGAGCTGCAATTTTATCAGCAATTTTTGTTCGCTTGGTTTTAAATCACTAATTATAATTATAGTCCACAGTTGTTAAAATTCAAAACCATTCTCTTTTCAAAAGCAGTTGCTTTTCCCTTGTTTTCTGTATAAATAAATGGCAATTCAACTTCTCCAGTTGTTGAAGTTAAAAATATTGGGAATGTTAATAAAATATTAATAGCATCAATATTTTATTAATATAAAATATTACAACATTGATAATATTAATAAAATATTAACCTCTCCTTTTCGTTTCTTCACATCACATTATTAATAAATACTATTGACTCAAGTTTCAAAATAAATCTAGAACTCTTTCAATTCTTACCTCCCTTTCTACATTTCCACACCATCTTTCAATCTTCCATCCAAAATACTATCCTGTGGGAAACACAGGCAGCTGCAGCACCATCATCTGGGCATTGTCAAGGGACAGAGCCAGAGAACGAGTCTGTGCCCTCCTTTTATTTTAAATACAATGCTCCACAATGCCATGCATTCTGGAGGCGTTCAGCTTCGCAGCCAACCCTGTCCTAGACAATTTCCCATTGCCTCAGGCAACCACTTCCTAGGGCCCCCCTGTCTATTCCTTCTCAGTGATCTGATCAGATCTCTCTGCATCATTAACATTAATAATATCAAATAGCTGTTTGGAGAAGGACACAACTTGCCATTAAATCTTTAGTTTGTCATGCTTTTGCCTCACCTGAATTAGTTCGGTTTATCAGTTTTCAGTATTGGCATCAAATATTAACATGGCTTGAACACATAAGCATTGATAGTGTTTAACTGAATAGAGTAAACCTCTGAACATAGTTAATCCATCTACTGCTCTAGTAGTTAATGGATGAACCCTTGGGTGAGAAGAAGAAAAGTAAAACAGATTTAAAGACAGTAAGGGCCAAAATACTTGTGCACAGTCTTACGAGAGAACATCATTTCTCAAGAGCAGATTGGAAATTTCTTTCAAATTACCTTTTTTTTGTAAAAATATCATTCTTACCAGACACAGGAAATGTGTAAACCTGATAACCATGGAAACCACACACATTTAATTTCAAGTTTAGAAAGCAGAGTTAAAGGGTAATATTTAGGTATAGAAATCAAGTCTTGTCTTCCCTTGCTTACACCATAATACTTAAGATGTGGAGTCCTTTACATATAAAACTATTATTTTATAATACAATAAAGAAACTTGTTTGGTTTTGTTTTAAAAGTTAGACCTTTTATTTAAATAAATATTTTGTAATGACCATTTTCTAGACAATTATTTCCATATCTCTGCATCCTTGAGACTAATGATGTTGCAAAATACTATCACCATACTCCAGGGTCATTTTACTTCTTATCAATCACTTTTCATGTATTTATGTCCTTCATAAGGAATTTAGTTCTTCTCCATTATTAAGAAACAAGTTGACGTTGAGGTTAAATCTAACAGATGGAATTATTATATGACATTTCATGTATTTTTATGTGAAAAGAGGGGATTACGACATGATATAGTAGATAAATTACAGACTTAAGAATTATGATATTTAGAATTACAATAGACACAAACCAGGAGAGTCTTAATATCTCATCATTATGGGTGATGGGGTTGGGGATAGGGGTTTGGACTGGGAGTTGGGAGGAGGGAGAAAGACAGAGAGAGAGTTGTTTTGACAAATGAAATCAGCAAAAACACATTATGGACTATATATTGATAAATTTTCATTTGTTTTCTCTCCCTACGGTGAATAGCTTGTATTTCCAAGTGTATGTATTGGAGAAACCATCTTGATTTGGATACACATTTTTTATTGGATGGAGAGATAGGCATAAATTATGAAACCAAGCAGCCCTATTAGGAAGATGAGTTTGGCAGACCAACATGGAGCAAGGAGATTATGCTTTCAGCTTGAGAATTATTTGACTCTATAAGAGTTCTAAGTGAAGTTCTTTGTTTTAAATAAAATCTCAACTTTGACTAAGTATGTTTTCATGTGGACCTACATTTTTTAGTTGTCTCAAACATGATAGGTGAATAATAATAGTAGTAGTAGTAGCAGTAGTAGTAGTAGTAGTAGTAGTAGAAATAATAGTAATAATATAACAAAAATCTGATTTTCCTTTCATTCTAGCCTAAGAAAGAACTGCCTTAAAAATGCATAGTAAAATTTTGAGTATGTTTAAAGTAGAGCTAATTTTTCAAAGGGGCCTTTATATAGTAACATTCTGAAACATCAGATTTGATACTCATTCTTCTGTCCTGGTGAGTCAGAAGATCATAAAACAAAAAGTTGTGCCAGTCAAACCCCAAAACACAAAAAGGGACACGCTAACAAGATGAGTGAGAAAGGAAGCACCTTCCTCAGTAGCAAACCCAAACCAGCGGAAGCTTGTTCCTTAAGAAAACAATTGCAGAAAAGCTTCCCTAAAGGGTAGGATGTAAAATTATGCAGGTCCAAAATAAGAACCAGAAGTTTTGAGAACTAGAAAGCTTTTGTTGGTTGTTATAATGATTTGAATGGTTTATTCATGTATGAATTTCATTAATTGGGGAGGAAGAAAAGTAAAAATTGGCGTGAGACTTGATTGGATTTTCTCTTTGTTGCAAACATTGTTTCTAAAGATTAACATTTGGGATTTTAATTTATGTTGCTTCTTTTAGTACACATTTAATAGATCTGTGTACTTGATGTCAATTGAAAGTCAAGAACTTAAGCAGGGAGTCTGTGTCATGTCATGAAACTCAGGGCTTACGATCTCTGTTTCCAACATTGTTTGTAATAGTGATTTGGTTTTTCCCCTTTATTATACAACTATAAAAAAAAGGAAAATTGGATGTTTATATTTAGCATTACTTTTCTCTTTATCCCTAAAAGAGTGTTGGGGAAGAGCTTCTATAGAGATGGACAAGTAGCTATTGAACAAGTAATGGCACTGCTCTTGTGTTTAATCCTCAAGTCACTTTCCATTCATTTAAGGTGCATATAAATCACCAGGGTACATTGTGAAACTACAGTTTTTAGTCCAGGAAGACTAAGATTGTGTGTTTGTAACAATTTCCTAAATGATGTTACCATTACAGGCCTTTGAGCACTTTTGAGGTATTAAGAAGATCTAGCAAAAACTTTTGTGAATGCTACATACAGGCAACATTTTTTAAAAAGGGAATTCAGAAGTAAGTCATCTCTGTCAGGGTTCCCCAACCGCGGACTGGACTAGTACTAGTCTGTGGCCGCTTAGGAAATGGGTCGCACAGCAGGAAGTGAGCAGCAAGGTAATGAAGCTTCATCTGTATTTACAGCCGCTCCCCATTGCTCGCATTACTGCCTGAGCTCCGACTCTTGCCAGATCAGTGTTGGCATCAGATTCTAGTAGGAGCACGAACCCTACCGTGCACTGCGCATGTGACGGGTATAGGTCGTGGACTCCTTATGAGAATCTAATGCCTGATGCTCTGAGGGGGAGCTGAAGTGGTGATGCTAACACTGGGGAGTAGCTACAAATAGAGATGATCCTTAGCAGAGAGGTTTGATTGCACAGAGACCATAATAAATCAATTGTTTGCAGACTCATATGAATACCCTACCAGTGAGTGCTAAGTGATAGTTCAGTGCATCTGGTGGTAGGCTATAAAGCCACCTCCACCCCATTCTGTGGAAAAATTGTTTTCCATTAAACTGGTTTTCTGGTGCCCAAAATGTTGGGGAGAGATGCTGTGTAACAGGAAAAATTGTGAAAGACTTTACAATGGGCACATACAGAAACAGATAACTGGGTATTCTATTTAGCACAATCATCTGTGATGTCTGACACTACAGAGGATATGATGTTTACTGGCTTAAAGATATTTTACAAGACTCTACCTCATAAAGAATTGAGAGCTGATGTGGACCCCGACCTGCAGGGTCCATGTGTTATGGCTGCGATGAACAAATTCCCAAGGACTAGAGAAGTCCTGTGGAAAAAAAGGGGACAGCACAGCTACTCTCTCAGTGAGAGAGAGGGGCCCTTGACAACTGCCTGGACAAGCTTTTATTGCTTTTCTGGCATATTGCATGGAGGATGGTCCTCAATTACTACGTACAGGTTCACTGTAGGTGATTACCTTTTACAGAAAACAAAGGAGAGGATATTGATAATCACATCAAAGATGAAGGATATTTGCAAATGCAAAGGGAAAAGTGGTTGAACTGGTTACACTTGTCCTTGGGAGGTTTAGCATAGATTTTAGGAAGTTACTTTGAAGATATGCAGTAAACATTTTCTGCCTCAATCCAGATTGAGGGAGTTTTAGAAAAAGCAAGCTTCAAAGCAGCCTAGGTTCAATGCAGGCTTGATTCCCCATAGAAAAACCCATCCATGGGCGTGAGTCCTGTGTGCCAACCTTGCTCCCCATCAGTTTTCCAAATCAGGGGTTGGGCTATGTTCCCCACACCATGGAACAGTCCCCTATAGAGAGCAATGAAAATAACTCCTGATAAAGGAAGTTAATTTTGCCTTGTGTATTTACAATTGATTATTGTGTTGTGAATATTGAATTCATACTTTAACAAACTTTGCATTTGTTTGCCCTTTGAATTCTCCTTTAAACTGGTTGTACATCTTATTGGTTCCCTTAAACTAAATTTTTATTTTGTAGTTCTCTTGTATTTGAGTGAGAGTCATGATCTTACCCTTTTAAAAAAGTATCTTTGAACTTAATGAAAGACTTTAAGAATAAGCTTTTAAACTGAGCTCAGACACATAGGTGAGAAACGCTTGGTCAAGAGGATATTAGGAAAGGCATATTCTCAGAGAAGGGAAACATGAGGAAAGTAGGAACATAATATTAATGCATTTAAGTGTAGGCAGGTAAGGTGGTTGTTAGTGGGGCCAGCATCAATGAAAAGCTGGGCATCAAAATAGGCATTTCAGCCTGAATGCAATAGTTAAAAAATGAGTTTGGCATATAATTTAGATATTGAAAGAAGAGGACATAAGGCAAAAAAGATTCAGGAATTCCTAGTAAGTAGAGTAATTTGTGCCATAATGTAATGATGGACATTTAAACCAAAAATCCATGTTTCTAATGAATGACTATGAAAAGAAATAAGAGAAGTAAGAGTGAAAATAACCACACTGTAATTTTTAGAAATATATATATATATTAAAATCATTTCAATCTTATAGAAAAACAGTAAGATTATTATAGAAAAACCTCATGCAACTAGATTTACCATTTAAAGTTATTTTGTCAAGTTTTGTTTCTCTCTCTCCCCTGTATAGATGCATATATGTTTCTCTGTCATTAATCTCTTTTCTTTCTCTCTTCCTCTCATCTATTTTCCTAACCTCTTGAGAGTTGGTATCATTATCATAATTCTTAGAGTTTTAAAGTAGACTTTTCAAAGACAGTGTTCTTGTCCCTAACAATAAAACATATATGCTATTCACAGTGGCCAAAGCTGAAGTGTTCTTCCACACATAATTAGACAAAGAAGATGTGGTTTGTATGTACAACAGAACACTATTGCATTGAAATGGAATCTGCCCTTTCCGACAACATGGGGGGACCTCGAGTATATCATGCTAAGCAAAATAAGTCAGTCAGAAAAAGTTAAGAATCATACAATTTCACTCATATGTGAAATATAAAGCTGAAAGTAACAAAGGAATAAGTAAGACAAACAAAAGCTCATCGACACAGACAACAGTTTGGTGATTTCCAAAGGGAAAGAAGATGGGGAGAATAATAAAGGGTGCAGGGACCCAAATAAGTATATGGTGACAGAAGACAATTTGTCTCTGGGTGGTGGGCACACAGTGTAACACACAAATCATGTGTCATCAAAATGTATGCTTGAGACCTATATATTCTTATAAACCAATACCACCCAATAAACCTAATAAAAAAGATAAATAAATACAAATTAAATTTAAAAGACCAGACCCTTGGAAGAGAAGTTGCTTAATCAGTAGCGATCTTAGTCAATGGGTATAACACGGCATTTAACTTGAGATGAACCATTTATGCCACGCCACGCCAGCTGAGTTTTTGAACAAAATATCGACGAGGCCTTCTTTCCTTTCATGGGGACTATAACAACTGAATATTTTTAACAAACTATAGAAATGATCCCTTAAAGTATAGTCTGAACTGAATATTTTTAAGTATGCAAATTTATAATACCCCCCAGCTCTAAGAGGCAGATGGCTTTCTTCACAATTGCTTCTCATTTATTAATTAAAGATCAGGTGTCACCAAACCATGGCTCCCTGGATGTATCTGTTACCTGTTTTTATCAAATTAAGTGAGTCAAACAGGAATGGTGACTACACTTTGAAAAATTATCAGAAAAGAAAGTGCAGTAAAAATACTTTGTGACATGTAAAACATGTAGACAATTCAAAGTGTAACATCCAGGAATGAAGTTGTATTGGAACTGCCATACTTTTCCCTTACATGTCGTGTGTGGCTGCTCTGTGCTGCAATAGCAGAGTTGAGCAGTTGTGGCAGAAAAAGTTTGTCACGTGAAGCCTGAAATCCCTAGGATTAGGCCTTCGACAGAAAAGAAATCACCAACACCTACAACACCTTTGAAAGGTGATCTGTTTCTTTAACTGTGAATTAACAGACATGGTCCTAGTGCCCAAATACAAGCTGTGTTTACTCTGTGGTACTGAAAGTTCCCTCCCCGCCAGTGTCTTAATGCACCATTACACACTGCATGACAAGTTATAAAATGCGAAGAACTGCTCCACACTATAGCCCCTCTTGTGAATCAAATAAACGTCCTATGCCTCCTGTACAACTCTCTCCCAATGGTATTTTTTAAGTCCATCCTCCCCCCCCCCCCAGATGAACAAAAACTATGTAGATGGAAAATGGCCAAACTGTCTTACAGTTACAAGGCTGGGTTCTCCAAGGTTCACATGGCCCACTCCAAATGTGTATCATTTATTAAAAACAGATGGGTGCAATTCTTGCTAAAAAAAAGTTCTCAACCCTCCTAGGGACAATAGAAAATGTTCGAAGGCATGTTCTCAAAGTTTCCATAAACACTGAAAACCAGCTACCAGCATTTAATGGGCAGAAAACAGGAGTATGAAACACCATGCAGAGCATGTGACAGTGAAAAATGATGCCTTCAAATATTTCAACACACACTCATTGAGAAATATCACTTCAAAACATTAAAATGATACAACTTTATTATCTGTGTTTGAGATACAGTCAGAAAGGATTCGGGGCCAATCAGACTTGGCAACAACATAGCATGAGTAAAATAATAACACTCAACGAGATGACATGTCCAAGGCTCCCAGGCATGTTTCCACTGCCAACATTTGGATACAAGTTTTAGATGGCTTACTATTTAATTCTCAAAAGTAAGGGCAATCTAATATATATATTATATATATATATATATATATATATATATATATATCTTCATCCTATATTATACTATTTTTAAAGTTTTGCAGGCAATATTGTTTCATTTTAATGTTTTAAAGTAAATGTATTGGGGCAACATTAGTTAACAGCATTATATATGTTGGGTGTACAATTTTATAATCCATCATCTGTATATCTATTGCATACTCAGCAGCCCAAATGTAGTCCCCTCCCATCACACATATTTGATCCCATTTATCCTCTCTATCTGCCCCCAATCTCCTTCTCCTCTGGGGACCTCCACATACTAAAATGGTCTCCAAACTGTATCACAGAACTCCAAACCATTTAAGTTTTATTCCAATTCAAATATATTCTTTCCAAAATGAGCCATTTTCCTTTAGCCAATTGTTAGGAAGTTCATTGTCTGACAGATTTTTAGCTCTCATAGAAATACTAGTAATACTGTTAGTGGACTCAATTAAATTGACACATGTATATTAATTCAACATCAAAATTGATCAATTACTTTCCATTCTTCACATAGCAGTTCAATTACAGATCATGCTGACACATGCTGAATGTATGTACATTTAATTGCCCTTAATTCTGCATAATGAGACTAGCTCCCTTAATTTTATTTTGTAAAGACTCACCTGAGGGCAAGTATAGATTGATTGAAACCAACTATTGCCTTTAACAGTAGATGTTGGAGAACGATCTACAGATTTCTCAGTAGCTCTAATGTGAAAGAAAAGTAGGTCTTAGGAAATGAACTTCAAGTATTCTCTCTTCACGCTCATTATCTGTTATTAAGGAATTGCTTCTTCCCAGAGATTTTCTCTAGTAAAGAAGCCAGGGTTTCAAGAATAAGTAAAATGGCCCTGGCTGGTGTAGCTCAGTGGATTGAGCATGGGCCTGCGACCAAAGGATCGCAGTTCAATTCCCAGTCAGGGCACATGCCTGGGTTGCAGGCCAGTTCCCAGCAGGGGACACACGATACATTGTGTGTCCTCAGCAGAGGCAACCATACATTGATATTTCTCTCCCTCTCTCCTTCCCTTCCCCTCTAAAGATAAATAAATAAAATATATATATATATATATATATAAAAGAAGAAGTACAATGTTCATGATGTTGGGCTTTGCCTAAGTCTTCTCATGCCACTTCCATTAAAGGGGGCCTCACATGTCCATTCACCTTATGACAACAAAAGAACTCGTTTCCAGGAAGTCTGAGTATGTCTCTGAAAGCTGACATTTAAATGCAGTGCTCCATTTTGAAACGCAGGGACCAAGACTCTATGGGACCTGCCAAAGTTAATGCACTGCTAAGAGAAGATGCCTGAAGTGCACAGCTATGATCTGGGCAATAAGCACCAAGAAGAGTGTAGGCTTAAAACTTGTCTCTGTGGCTCTTCTGTCACTGAAGTGTGGGTGCCCACGCCAAGTATTGTGCATTTTCAGTTATCCCACTATTAAGAAAATACTGTAACACAATACCCAAGTACCTGATGAGCAAAGTTCAGTAACAAACCATGGTCCATTTTCTCTTTTTTTCTGAATTTACATCTGAAGAATAACTGTATTCTCAAAGAGTAGTTTTAGGAACAAACCACTAATCTTTTTTCCCTGCTAAATGACAAGTTTATTTAGAGTATCAAATCAGTAAAAGATTAGTGCCTCTGTTACATTTATTTTTCCTTTTTTAAATCTCCCCTTTCATTATGCCATCTAGGCAACAGGTTATGTTAACTTTGGATTACCAGTACGTTAGACCATATTAAGTTCTGACATTCAGTGATATAATGCTTAAGAATTTAAGTGTCTGCGTAGCAGAATAAAAAAGATAAATCTCTATAATAAGTAAAGTCAGATTTATATTGATGGTTAAAAAATACTATCCTAAAATCATTAAAGTCAGTGATGATATTACATTGAAAGAATGGTTTATAAAAAGTTAATGATATGTACAAACAACAATAACAAAAACATATAATTCATAGTACTAATACCATCTCAGTGAATTGATAATCAGCTAATGGTCAATATCACCTGTCTTTTTCACAGTCTATGATAAGGAGTTAAAACAAAAAATCAGGAATTTTTAATCCTGGTTCCTTTTCTGAAAAATAGGTGTGATTTGACATAATCTTATTTCAAGTAAAATAAGTTTATATGTATATATGTATATGTATATATATATGTGTGTGTATTCAGTCATGTACTATGACAAATAGAAACATTTATTGAAGAAGATGCAATATACAAAATACAAAGGACAATGACTTCTCAGTCCCTGTCAAAGCAGGCAACTTAGGACCTCACACAGTTCTCCCAGCTTTGCTTCCACTGTTCAAAACATTCTGCAAATCCCTCTTAGTCATCACCTGCCCCATCCTATTTTCCCTGAATCTCACTGACAGTCTGAAATCTCCTCCTTTTCAAGGTGGTTTTAGTTTTGGGAAAAACCAGAAGTTGTACGTTGCCAAACATGGGCTGTAAGGGGGTGCTGAGTCACCTGAGTGATTTGATTTCATAAAAATTTCTGCACGAGATTTTCATCAGTCCACTTATGCTCTTGCTGTTGAAGGGAGATCTTACCTCTTTCCCCAAATTAACAAAACTTAGTTTCAATGACACACTTAGGGTACATTACAATTATCTCTGGAGATGTCTTTGTCCTCTGGGTTCAAGTTGTAGGGTTATCATAATGCAGCTGTCTCCTGACATTTCAGTGTGCTACAAGCATGAAGCTCATATGATGGGGACCAACTAGGGTTATCGTCCTTCCTGCTGGCTGCCAAATAAGTGCAGGATAAAAAGAGAGGATTTAAGTATCTGTGTTTCCTCTCCACCAGTGACTGTCTACAGCCAAAGGAAATTTGGGGCCAAGGAGAGGGCTTGACCTCAAACTCATCCCATCACAACTGCAGTGAGTCCTCGGGAGACAAGATTCAACTGTCTGCGAATAAGGCAGACATGGCCAAGTTCTTGTACTCATGTCTTTTAATTCATGGCTAGCGTCCACCTCATGAAAACATGACTTTGCTCTAAAATCCAAGGTGGAATCTGATAGAGGTAATAGTAAATCATAGTATTTTTGGACCATCAAATGCACCTAGGTTTTAGAGAAGGAAATTAAGAAAAAAATTTTGAAGCAAAAAATGTGATAAAATGTTTAATAACATAAATAACATAATATTTCACCAGTGTAAATGTAAGCAGAACTCAACAGGAACATTAACAAACATTATTCTTCCCAAATTTTGGGGGGGGGGTAAGTGTGTTTTATAGTCTGATAAATGCAGTACATTCTTTGAAGCGTAATATCAGCTTCTTTCTGGAGAGAGAATTTGAGCTGAGCACCTACATGTCTGAGAGTAAATTTATAAGAGTGAGGATTATGAGAAGGCCTAGTCCCGTCTTTGCATTTTGTCCCAGGGCCACAAAGTAGACTCATTGTTCCCTCCATCTACTTTCCATTATAAATTATCCTCTTAACTCCAACCGCTGTCAGTGTCTATAACTTATTTGGTGTTTTGATTCAAACCCTACGGAGCCTGAATCATTGAAACCTTTCTCCAGAATGGTACAAATTGTTCAATAAACATTTGTTGAAAGAATAAATTATACTATTTAATATGACATATAGAATAAAATCTATTCATGAACTGACTTGTGAATGGTTCTGTGTCTTTAAATTCCATAATGAAAATTGAGCAATGTGAAGACACTATAAATAGTGTAGATCAGGGGTGCCAAACTCATCTTCACCAGGGTCCACATCAGCCTCCAGGTGCCTTCAAAAGCCTGAATGTAATTTCAACCCCTTAATAGTTAAGGAGTAGGTGCATTTATATAGCCCTAAAATTATTTTGGCCCTTTGAAGGCAACCACAAGGCTGATGTGTCTCCCTGTGAAAATGGGTTTGACACCTCTGATTGATGTTTATATTTTACACCATGATGTTCATATTCTAAAATGTGCTTTTTGTCTAATGGATGTTTTTGAAAAATCAAAAATTGTGTTTTGAGACACAGAGGGAAGGCAAATGATTCTAGTGCAGATTAGATACCTAAAAAAGCATGTGTGATGAAGTAAATTTGAAGCTTATGTTCATTTGCATCCTGCAATAGTGACAATTTCATTTGAAGAAAGAAATAACAGGAAGAATTTTTAGCAAAAAGTAAAATTTATTGATGAATATGATATTATAACACCATGCTTTTAATGTAATAAACTAAATACTGTGTGGGATAACTGCCATCAAAATAAAATTTAAAAAATAGATTTGCCCTGGCTGGTGTGGCTCAGTGGATTGAGCCCTGGCCTGCCAACCAAAGGGTCCCTTGTTCAATTCCCAGTCAAGGCACATGCCTGGGTTGTGGGCCAGATTCCCCATATGGGGCACTCAAGAGACAACCACACATTGATGTCTCTCTCCCTCTCTTTCTCCCTCCTTTCCCCTCTGTCTAAAAATAAATAAAATAAAATCTTTTAAAAGTAAATAAAAATAGATTATACTATCTCAAGGCAAAAAGTTCGGATGAAAGCTTATAGTTTTATTTCATAAAATATAACAAAGCAAGTGACTATAAAATAAAACCCTTACATGTTTATCATACATAAACTTAATTTGTATGAGCAAGCTTTTAGTAATAGAGATAAATGTCTATGCAGAAATTGAGTTAAGGAACATATTTCAATATAAAATGATTGTGCAAGTGTGGGATTATCTGACTAGGAAATAAGCATATATTATATTGGTCCTGAACTATTCTTCTTAAACCCTCAATGAATAAGGAAGGGAAATCCTTAGGGGATTACCTGAATTAGTGTGTACAAATTTTCCTTCCTAGGTGGTCTTTGAGTGGTATTCAGAATAGCACAAACCACATCCAAGCAACCACTAATGGACAGCTCTGCAGTGTCTAATGTGGGTCACTCTGTGCAGGTTCAAAGGGTAATTTCTGTATAAATAAATACAGTCATTAATATGAAAATATATTGATTAAATGTGTCTCCTACAATCACATTGCTTGGTTAACATGTTAGTTTCATTAATGACTTTTGTATTTTGTCTAATTGCTAATTATCTATATGCCTCAGTTTCCTCACTTTCAAAATAAGAAAAATGATAGATACCCTACAAAAATAAAAGCTTCAAGAATTTTAGAAAATTTAAATAATTACAAAATGGTGTGGGAAGGAAAGAAGAGGCTGGGTGAGGACACATTTACCATGTGTTAAGTGTCAATTTGCATGCCTAAAACTTATCTATCATTCATCCTGCAAATATGTATTAAGTGTTTACTATGGTCCAAGTGTTTTGTTACTCACTGATTATCTAAAGATGAACATTTTGTAATTGTTCTTTCCTCAAAAAGCTAGTAATCAAATGTAGTAATCAAATGATGGAGGAAACAAAGATACAAATAAAATATATAAAATAATTGAAAATTGGGGTTTAAGAATGAGGGAAAGAAAAAGTGGCAGAGACAGAAAAGAACGAGGCAATCCAGCTTAGGTGATGTAGTAAGGTGAGGCTTCCCAGAGTAAGGGATATCTAATTTGAGATCTACAGTGTGAAAAATAAGATAAAATGTGTGAACTAGGCCAAGGTGAAATAACGAGAAAGTTTCAGCCAAATATTGATTGAATGATGATATATTAATATGACTTATGGTTCATTTGCCATACCCATACTAAAGTTCAGAAAAAGAGCACCCTGACTTTTGGAATATTGTGAGGTTAAAACAGATACTGCCAAAAATTATTTATTGTAGATTTTAAAATGCACAATTATAATTGAGACATTTAAAAATTCTGAACATATATATCTGTAAAAGATAAATCACATTAATATTTATATATAAATAAGAATATGTGTGAATATAAGTATGTATATGTTTTTCTCTAGCATTTAAGACAATACTTTGACGGATGAGTATATATTCTTTCTTTCTTTATTGTTCCTGTTGTTAGCTGTCTCCATTTCCCCAGCCCCTGCCCAGTGCCACCCAGCCCTCACTCTCCTTCCCACTGGCCATTACCTCACTGTTGCCTGTGTCTGTGCGGTATGTATACACATTCTTGAGCTAATACCTCTCTTTCTTTCATCCAGTAACCACTCTCCCTCCTTTCTAACAGCCGTCAATCTATTCCATGTGTCCATACTTCTGTTTCCATCTTGTTTGTCATTTTATTTTGTTCATTAGACTGCACATATAAGTGAGATGAAATGGTATTTGTCTTTCTCTGACAGGTTTGTTTCACTCAGCATAATGTTCTGTGGGTCCATTCATACAGTTGCAAAAGGTAAGATTTCATTCTTTTTTATGGCTATGCAGTATCCCATTACATAAATGTACAACCATTTTTTAAACAATTTTATTTATTTATTTTTAGAGAGAGGGGCAAGGAGGGAAAAAGTGAGGGAGAGAAACATCAGTGTGTGGTTGCCTCTCACATGGCCCCTACTGGGGACCTGGTGTGCAACGCAGGCATGTGCCCTGACTGGGAATCGAACTAGCAACTCTTCAGTTCACAGCTTGTGCTCAATCCACTGAGCTATACCAGCCAGAGCCAGCTTTTTTATCCAGTCATTTATTGGTGGGCATTTGGGCCGTTTCCTCATCTCAGCTATTGTAAATAATGCTGCTGTGAGCATAGGGGTACATATATTTTTTCAAATTGGTGTCTTAGGATTCTTAGGATACATTTCCTGAAGTGGGATAGCTGGTTCAAAAGGCAGTTCCATATTTAATGTTTTTGAGGAAACCCCATCCTCTTTCCCACAGCGGCTTCATCAGTCTGCATTCCCACCAACAGGGCATGAGGGCCCCCTTTTTGAGTGTAAATTTTTGATTCAGAAATGTATTAGCAGTTTTTAATCTGAAGTTAGCCAGACATCTGATGACTATTAATCCTTTAAATAAGTATTTATTTGTGCCAATTACAAATGTTTCTAAACCTTCATTAAAAAAACAAAGCTCATAATGTTCAAGAATATTTATATGTTTTGAGCATTTTAATAGTGAAGATTATAAAAATATAATTCAGAAACTGGCATAGCAATAAATACATAAGAGGATTGACCCCTTTTTATGAGAGATAAAGTTGGAATGATTTAGGGTTAGTTTCATTAGTACATTAATTTAATGTGCCATTATATTTATAATTATATTTATATTATCATAATACAATTTGATGTTATAACTGATTACTCAATTAGAAGGGCAGAATGTATGTAAGACTGAAAAATTAAACTAATTATCAGTTACTTCATTGACCATTGGTTTAGAAATGTGCTAGAATATTTATGGAATTTTATATCTGTCATTAGCAAATACAAAATTCATTGCTAAATTATAATAGTTACTATAGGGCATAATGTTATGTAATGTAAAAGTATTTAGACAAAATTTTGTTTAGACAGAATTTAGACAAACACTATTCACATAGCTTCATGTTTATTACGCTTTCTGCATAAGCCTTTATTTCTTAATTCTACTGTTCTCTATTAGAAGGCTATGGTTTCTCAACCACTTTATTGGCCAGATGAAAGAGCTACTTAAATAGGGTCAATATTAGAAGTAGTAAGACTAATGATAGAGCCATGCTCTGGTTGTTCTACAGTATTGGACATGGAGTTTCTTAACTAGCCATAGCACTGAGATTAAGCCAGGAAATTAAAATGCTGCTCCACTCTTTCCTTCATTAAAATCATCATGAGCAACATGTAAAAATTAAGTTCAATTTAATATATTTAAAGGGTGGATATCTAAAACTCTCACAAAGTAAAGACTAGGGAAATATGTAACTTCACAGAACAACATAAATAACACACATTAAATTTATTGCTAAGTGTTTTGCTTTTCCCAAAGTGATGTGGTCAAAGAGAGGGTTTACTATAGTTTTTCAGCTTGAGGAAGAACTGCTAAATATGCATTTTATACTATCAAGTTGTATGCCTCTTTATTGAAAGAGAGTCATTGGAAATATAATGCTTCTGGTGAAGACCTTTTACTCATGGAATCTTGCATTTATGGAATAAACAAGTGACAGACATTGGTTAGCGCTGTGTTTATGCTTTCTGCATGGGCTCTGAAATTATAGTCCGCTGATTAGGTTGAGAATACTGAAAATCTCTGAAAGACAAAATAGGGAATAACAATCCTAGAGAGACCAGACCACAAATTAAGGCAGATGCAGTTTGCCATGGGGCATAATTGAGGGTATCTGCCCAGTGAAAATGCCAAGTTTGCTAAAACTAGAATTCGTAGTCTACGTAAGGGCATATTTGAAAAAGTTAAACACAATACAACAATGTCAAAAGGATAAACAATTTTCCAGCTTAAGCTGTTCGTCTATATATTTTTTCCTGGTAAAAAATCTGACATCTATTTATTCATTCACCACAGACAGACACTTAAGTTGTTTCCACATCTTGGCTATTGTGGGCAATGTTGCAGTAAACATGGAAATGCAGATAATACTTTGAGATAATGACTTAAATTTCTTTAGGTTTACAGCCACAAGAGGAATTATAGGATTGTGCTGTACAGTCATGAGTTGGCTAACAATGGGGCCACGTTCTGGGAAGTGTGTCACGGGCAGTTTGGTCATTGTGCTGACACCTTCGAGTGCATGCACACAAAACCCGATGGTACTGCCAGCTACACACCGGGGCTATATGGCATGGGCTGTAGTTTTTAGGCTACAAGCAGTTGTGACACAATGATAAGTCTTTGTGTCCCTAAACATAGGGAAACTACAGTAAAACTACAGTATGAAAGATTAAAAACACGTTGCATCGGTATAGGGTGCTTACCCCGAGTGGAGGTGGCGAGACTGGAAGTTCTCTAGTTGAGTCAAAGAGTGAGTGGGTGATGAGTAAAGGAAAAGGCCTAGGACACCTCTGTACATAGACTACCACAGAGTTTCTCCACACTGTCCTGCAAGCCCTCCCCCTGCTTCTTTTTGATATTCTTTCACAAGTAGAACATCAAAGCTGGATTCAATGGAAATGTCAAAGAGAAGCTGGCTGTAGGGTGTAGGTTACCCTAATAGTGACTGTCAGGAGGAAGTGAAAGGCGACTCCCAGATCCCTAAGAGAAGAAATTAAGACAGAGAGATAAAAGAGCATAGGGGCTGTCATAGCAACGTGGTTTGGATATTGCATATTGTAGCAGTGGTCAGATTAAGAAGCTTGATGATATTTGTTAAAAATTAGGCTGTTTAACATGCAAAGAGTCTAGAACTGTGAACTCATTTTTTTTCTTTAAATTTGACTTTGTATTGGTTTTAGGTGTACAACTTGGGGGTTAGACAATCATATATTTTATATAGTGTTCCCCTCTGTATTACCAGTGTCCCAACTGGCACTATATATAGTTATTGTAATATTATTGACAATATTCCCTATGCTGTACTTTATATCCTGTGACTATTTTGTAACTACCAATTAGTATTTCTTAATCCCTTCAGCTCTTTTGCTCAGTCCCCCAAACCCCACCCTCTCTGGCAATTGCCTGTCCACTCTCTGTCTATAAGTCTATGAGAAGGCTTTAGTTTTGTTTGTTTGTTCTTTAGAATCCACATATATATGAAATTGTATGATATTCAACTTTCTCTGACTGACTGATTTCACTGAGCATAATACCCTCTAGGTCCATCCATGCTGCTGCAGTAGTAAAATTTCATTCTTTTTGACCCCGGTGATGTAGCTCAGTGTATTGGGCACCAGCCTGTGAACCAAAGGGTCACTGGTTTGATTCCCAGTCATGTCACATGCCTCAGCTGTGGGCCAGGTCCCCAGAAGGGGGTGTACAAGAGGCATCCACACATTGATGTTTGTCTCTCTCTCTTTCTCTTTCCTTTCCCCTCTCTCTAAAAATAAACAATAAATAAATGGTTTTTTAAAAATATTTTATTCCTTTTTCACGGCCAAGTCATATTCTATTGTATACATGTAATTTCAATGACAACAGCATCCAGATATGAAATACTGTTGTTATTCATTAAACAATTGTATGACCTAGAGACTCAATGTTTTGACATTGGACATTTGGTTTTAGTCCCTTCGAGCTTAGCTGGCACAGAAGCCTCTCCAGCATTGAACTGATTAAAGAAGTAAAGCTTATCTATGCTTTCCATCACTACAACATGAAGATATTTTTAAAATACTGGGACAGGCTGGCTCCACATTCCCATAGAAAGCATTTACTAAAGTGTCAGTGGCACATAAGACTCGTGAAGGTCGCCCTTGTGGACTTGTGTCCCTGCGGAAAAACTTAGGTCAACAACAAATTCACACGGAGGAGGCCTGCAGAGGCCTCTGAACATGCAGTGCTGCGGGGACAGTCTCTTCTGGGCTGGAAGGGTTAGTAGCTGACTAATTCAAGTACAATCTGTACAGTCAAACTCAAGGTGTTTAGATTGAAAGGGGGTCTGCTACTGAATCCCTTAGATATTGCTCTCATTGGAGAAAAAACAACTACTACTGAACATATATCCATTTATTTCCTGTTTGTCATAGGAAATTCAGCTCCCTAATCAATTTCAGCCCAATCTTGTGAAATAAGAGAAGCAGTTCATCATTGGCTAAAAGCATGGTGATGTGGTAGATGACTGTATATAAATGATAGGGTGCAGCTGTGTTCCAATAGAAATGTTTTAGAAGAAGAGTAAAGTGTCATTTTCTTTTTTAAAAAAAATATTTTATTTATTTATCTTTAGAGAGGAAGGGAAGGAGAGAAGGAGAGAGATATCAATGTATGGTTGCCTCTCGTGAGTCCCCTGCTGGGAACTGGCCTGCAACCCAGGCATGTGCCCTGGCTGGGAATCGAACCGCGATCCTCTGGTTCACAGGCCCGCACTCAATCCACTGAGCTACACCAGCCAGGGCAAGTGTCATTTTTTTAATTATTGGAAACCATGAAATCATCATATAGGTGCTGATCCAGGCTTAGAAAGAAAATGTCTCTGATTTGTTAAATTTGAATTCTAAAGGAAGAATACAATAAGTGATGTACATACACACTCACGATTTTTATGCTTTCATATACAAGGGTAAGCAAAAGTAGGTTTACAGTGAAATACAAATAAAATAAACATTGAAATAATAATGTAATCATAAACTGTCTTTTGCTTACAACTGTAAATCACTTTTCTCAACCCTTATATATGTATATTATATTCCGACAAAATAATCTATACATAAATAAACAAGTGTGTAGAGAGTAACAAAATGATGCAATATATTGAACAGCACCTGGAAGACAACTTTAGAATTTATCTTCATAAAACCTATCTGCAAAGACGTGTTCTTTTTTATTTATTTATATATTTTTCAAAGACGTGTTCTTTAACTCAGATCTGAATGGATAGAAGCAATCACTCCTGCGAAGTTCAAGGGAAGGGCTTTGTTTGGTGGGGGGCGGGATGTTTGTGCAAAGGCTGGACGACAGGAGTACGTTTGGCCAATCCAAGGAACCAAGAAGACAATAGATTAATGTGGCTGGGGCATCTGTACGGATCCACCTCCTACTTTTATTTTTATTTTCATCTTTTATTGATTTCTCCTTGTTCAATGTCTGAAAGCTGAAAATTTATGTGATAAAAACAGTGAGGCATGTAGGAGATAGAACAGGTAGAGTTTTATGAGTCAGCATTTTGTTTTATTCTTTTTGTAATCAGAAGCCATGATGTGAAGGAGAGGGATAGATGTACTTTATTTATGTTCTAATAGATTACTTGAGCTGCTTAAGGAGATCACCTGTCTCAAAGCAATGATGTACTACGGCGGTTGTTCAGGCGAGGTCTGATGGAGTGTGAACTTGGGTGCCAGTGGTGGCGGCAGGCAAAGGAGGACCAATCTGAATGCATTTTACAGGTAGAGTCAACAGCATTTCGGGATGCACTGAATGTGGTTGGAATGAGAGCGAAAGAATCCAAGATAATTCCTAGATTTGGACTGACCCACTTAGAGTTTGCTTGCGACTCTACTGAAATGAGAACTGGAAATAAATAATTTGGTGGGGAGAGAAAGAATTAGTTGACAGAAGTTTTGTTTTGACCAAGTTATCTGCAAAATGTCAATTATATACCACATGGAGATGTCAAATAGAAAACTAAATATACAAGTCTGCATTTCCAGGTAAGTAGATGAAAATATAGGTTTGGAAGTCATGTACTGCATATTAATTATGTTAGAAACCATAAAATATGACAGGGTTATCTGGAGAGAATATTTCCATGGCAAAGAGAATGCTGTTCATATCAGAGCCTTAGGACTCTGTAACATTCTCAAACCTGATATGCACAGTTAAAGCCAGTGCTGGTGAGTAAAAAGAGACGGTTTCTGAAGTGGCAAAATAGCCAAGAGAATGCGAAGTCCCAGAAGTCTGCTGTCTCAAGCAGGGGAAGGGAAGGGAAAGTTATTTCAAATGTTGCTGACATGTCAAGTAAGAAAAGAGCCGAGGGGTGATAACTGGATTTGATTACATGACATATATCTTGACTTTCCAAGAAAATCTCCATGGAGTGGTGGGGATAGAAGCCCTATGGAAATGGACTGAGGAAAGAATCTGGGATGAGGGTTTGGAAACAAAAACGTGTGAACAGTCATTTCCAAACGTTGCTATGAAATGGGAACAGGGAAATAGAGTGGTTAACTAGAGAGGTTTTCAGGGACCCCTGGAGGTTTTGTTCTTTAAAAGAGACAACATAGGACTAGGATCATGCATTTTGGGAAGTCCATATAGGGAGGGAATAATTAATGATGCCGTGGAAGGAGATCATTACAGAAAACATTAGGTGAGAGAGGAGGAATCCAGAGCATGTATGGAGAATTTAGTCATTGACAAAGATAGGCTCAGATCATTTACAGTAAGAGGAGGGAGGTTAGTAATTATGGGTAAAGATGAAAAAATCCACTCTGTGTGGAAGTTTGATATAAAATCATCAGGTTTAGGATCTGGGAAGCAAGTGGGAAGCACAAAGAGACTGAAGTGGCTAGAAAATAGTGGATTTAGGGAAATGTGAATATACAAGGAAATTACACCAAAATTCCTAGGCATTGTTGAGTGTTCATTTGGAATCTGGGCTCTGGGTTTTAAGTGAAGTCGATCAAGATGGCTACATTGACTTGCTAGGTCCAGATATGGAATACTTGTCATATGGTGCTTACTTAGGGTTGCGATTTGTAAGTTAACAATGGTGGAGTGAAAAGATCAAGAAAATTTGGCAAGTATTTTGTCTACTACACTTATAAGGATCCAAAAAAATAATAGAGAACAAATGCTGGATTGGAGAGGAACTTAATTTTTTAAGACACTCTTTAAGGCTGAAGGAAAATCCCAGATGTTATCACCATACTTTAGTATATGATTAATTTGTCTTTTATAGCCCATGATCTGTATGTCTCATAAACACATAAAACCTTATTTAAAGCAATATTTTACTTCAAACACTGAGAAATGTAAGTAAAATAAAAGACAAGATAATGGAATCAAATAAGCACCATTTTAAATTCTGGTACCACTTAATGGTTATGCTTTCTTGAACAAATTTAAAATTTGTTCATACAACCTACCAGTTTATATAATGATTGAATACCATCACCCATAGCGTATCTTACATCTAGTATAAAAATGCAGCAAAAAAAAAGGTGACCTCCCCCCCAAAAAACAGAATTATCTTCTGAAAGGTGAGCCCTTTGTAATACAGGATTCCCCCACTAGGTGAGTGTTCTAGGAACCTATCTGCATCAGTGTACCAGCTGGCATGGTTGTGACAGGTTGTGCTGGGCTTCAGCGAATACATTTTGAAGACTTAACACATTTTGCCCATTTCATGGTGGGTGATTTATGCGTGCACCTACCCACTCTGCACTGAGGGTTCAGGAGTTTTTGACAAAAATCAGCACGACCCCCACCCCGAATCCCACCCTCTCTATTCACCTTATCTCGCACCTAGTAACTTTTTTTGTTATTGTTTTCCTGGATAAAAACAGTCCTTAAAGGCAAATGTTTTGCCTATTTGAAAGAGGTGAAACAAACAACAGCAGAAGCACTAAAAGGCATCAAAATCAAAGAGTTCAGAAACTGTTTTGAGCAGTGGTAAAAATCTCGGTAGGTGTATTGAGTCAAATGGAGAGTACTTTGAAGGTGACTGAAGTTTAAACATGTAAGAATATATACACATTTGTAACAAATGAATCCTGTTTTACGGGGCCCCCTCATAAATATTAGCTGTATTTCTATTTTGCTGTTGTTGTAATGTATATATCATTGTTAATAATTATATGAAGTAGTTACCAGATTTTCATCTTAGATTCAGCATTTTTGCTTTGTCTAAAATCTCATAGAAATGGAAGCCATTAGTTCTGTGCTTACATGATGTTTCCCGTTTATCCTATAAAACAACTCTGTCAAATGAAATCTATACTTGTGAATTTTATACGTGCCCCCCATTTCTGCCCATAATTTCCCCCCAGTGACTTCAGCGAAATTAATACTATAAATTATTTCAGGAAGTATAAATCCCTTAGCACTTATTTCATTCTCATAATTCCTAGATTTTTGGAAAGATATTTTTATCCCTTTTTATTCTTGAAACTTTTTTATCTTTGTTTTTATGGGAGTCCATTCTCTCAACCTTCTCTTTCTTTCAATTTTTCATTATTTTCCAGTCTAATTTTCTGGCTTATTAAGAGTCTCATGCTCTACCGAGTGAGCTAGCTGGGCGCTGCTGAATTTCCTGGCTTATTATACAATCAGCCACTTAAATACAAGTGTTTGAAGAGTATTCCTCTCCTTTCTTGTTTTTGTCTACAAGGTTTTCCTTAATACTTTTTTAAAACATTGTCCTCTACAGAATTTTTTAAATGACCTGCTTGATCCCCATGGTAAGAGATGTTTATTTAGTAAGTTTTGGATGGTGCTCCAGGAGTCTAGTTGAAAAACCTGCAGAAAATTATTGGCATCCAAAGTTAAGACCCACAGTCTGTACCTTCTGTATTGGTTGTCCTATTCAGTCCCAGTATGCGTATCTAATGTCATTTGATAGCCTCATGTAAACTTCTTAGCAAGTTTTTTAATAGTTAAAACATAGAAATGATAAACGATCATTTGGTAAGTCAGAGAAGAAATGAATGATATCCTTGAAATAAATACTTTTTAAAAAGATTATTGAACATGTTAATATACTGGCCTCTTGACATCATCATTGCCAATTTAACTTAAAATTATCATTGAATAGAAAAGAGAACATATATGTGAAGACCAATTAGAAAATGTTCTTTAATATCATAATACCAACTTGCTGTGAGCTATGAATGAAAACCCTGTACAGCAAGTTTATTGCTGTCGATTGACAGCAAGATGATATTTTTATTTTTCTATTTTAATAGTTTATTTTACTGAATTTTTCACATTACCATTTACCTCCTTATACTCTCTTTCACCTCCACCCAACCACCCCTCCCCCTACAATCATCACACTCTTGTCCATGACAGCAAAAACATTACATAAACTAGTAAAATATGATTTCATCTATTGTGTTTACTAAATTGCAGATAACCAGTCTTCGAGAAACCCAAGAATGTCAAAGGGCTGCTGAATGTCACAAACTCTGGCGCCAGTTCTCGAGATGTTTGACGGTAAAGCCTACCCTTAGTAAACAAAAGAAGTTAAGAAACTTGGCAGAAGTCTAAGTGCCTGCAGATGCAGACAAACCTTTCCTAAACTCCCCGGTGGTGTCAACTCTTCTTTGACTGCAATGTGACATTACAGATTTCACATGCAATAGCTTGTCATCTGTACAAAATGTGTTTTGAATTGTATTTGACAGTGAAATAATATCACAAAATTAAAGTTAGCTACATTTGTCATAGTTACAGTTAACTCTTGTTTTTGATGAATTTTAACTTGTTGCAGTGAACTGTATTTTTTGAATAGGGCATTTAATATAATTAATTTGTATATTTTCTAAGAAAAAAAAACTTAACGTTTGTTTGCAATTATAACATACTATGCATTGAGTTCTGAAAAGTGGGTGTGTGTGAGATCATAAAGTATTGATGTTGTTTACTTGTCATGTGACCCTGGGCAAGTTACTTAACTTGAAGTCTTGTCCTGAGTATTAATGTATATAAAATGTAATTAATGAAGTAGCTGACACATGGAAGATAATCAAGTAATGGAAACAATTATTATGATGGCACTTGCTTGCAAAATGATGTTACATTAGCTAAGTGTTGAGGTGGTGCCCCAGATGACTGTAGTCTATATAAACCATTTAGACAACATGACTGTAGTATATGTAGACTATTTAGAAAGTGTTTGGGAGCCATCATAGATAGAGCAAATTATAAGTTGGTGGAGTAGATGAATGGTCAAGAAGAGGTATAAATATCATTTATTTTTCTGTTGTATATAAATTAGATAGTATTAGTATCATAATAAATACAACATTTATTTGGTGAGTAAATGAGACACATAAAATGGCATAATGTAAAGCAAAAATAAAGACCTATACTTAAGAAAAATAGGTTAAGTTTAAAGTACATATTTGATTATATATGAGTAGTTGAGGAGGTAAGAGCATATAAGACATTTGTAGAGTCCTTTACCTTTTTATCCCACCACACTTATTTCTATTTCAAATCTTATTTGAAAATCCTTGAAAAGTTCAAACTTTCTTTCATAGAAATTATTTTACACAGGCATAGAGGGAATGTAAGTCATGATAAGTTAAAATTCACATGTTAACATAGAATATCCTTTGCCCCAACATTGTTTAAATTTTTGTTGCCTAAAATTATGGATGTGATAGTTGGCATTGCTCTACTATTTTAAAACAAGGTAATCAAAACCATACTCCAGGATTGCTGAGCCAATCTTGACAAAGTTTACATCCCGGAGGATTTGTAGAACATAATGAAATACAATCCTGGGATTTCTTCATCTAGATTGTTATATGGAGTAGAGAAATCTTTCTATTTACTTAAAAAGATAAAATCTAAGCCCCATCAAGCCTCTTGGTTTTTATATTGTCATATGTCTGTTAAAGTATTTATTATGGATAATATGTTTCATGTGTATGTATAACCAAGTGCTTTTCAGTATATAAAGTTCTTCAAAATTCACACTCTAAAACCCTTGTACCTGATGAAACCTTACATTCTAGCTTTATATCATCTTTAACATTTTATTTCCATGTTTATAGACCATACAGAACAATGGAGTAGTGAGACATATGTAGGCTATTTGTTTAAAATAGTGGTTAATTGTTATATATTATCTTTTGGAAACATCTTGGAAAAAATAATAGTGCACTTGTATGAATTTTCTACTACTCAAAGTCTAGTTTTTAGACAGATTTTAAATAGGTTATGTTTAAAGTTGACTTAATTTTCTATGTTTTTGGAATTTATAATTATACAGTATACTATACGCTACTATTATTCATATATAGAGGAATTTATATAGCTAGACACAATTCTGGATTTTCTACTTCTGGATTGTTATATGAAATAGAGAATTTTTTCTATTTTATATAAGAGTCTTTATATTAGACCACTATTATTTACTAATAATACATAGTGATTTCCCAAAACTTAAATGAACATATGAGTGTTTTCTATAACAGAACTGAAGTGAACGTATGATTCTTTTTTTAAGTATTTTTTAAAGATTTTATTTATTTATCTTTAGAGAGGAAGTGAAGGAGAGAAGGAGAGAAATATCAATGTATGGTTGCCTCTCATGAATCCCCTGCTGGGAACTGGCCTGCAACCCAGGCATGTGCCCTGACTGGGAATCGAACAGTGATCATGTGGTTCACAGGCCCACACTCAATCCACTGAGCTACACCAGCCAGGGCTTGAATGTATGATTCTTTAAGTGAGAACTAAGACATTTTGTCCTTTTATACAATGCAGAGATGAGCAGTGAGCTGAAAGAACCGGAAAGATATTAGACAAGCTTTGCATTTAGGATTTTGTGTATTATCTTATATTTTCTGAAATTGTATATTTCATTTACTAATAATTATTTCTGACATATTCAAAACTAAAAAATGTGCAATTAAAGCAGACTGGATTAGATATTACTGAGTTTGCAGAATTAGGATCCTGCATTAAGAAACTAAATTGAATCCTGCATTAAGAAACATGGTTGCATTAGCTTGACTCATTTACTCAGAGATAATTGTATAAAACGGGGTGACGTGGAAGTATTTATATTTTAAAGTATTTGGTAAAGTCTTTTTGGAAATCTTGAAAAGATAAAGGTCAATGGCTTCCATATCTGCCTTTCAGTTTTGTAAATGTGACCCTTGTGCTAAGGATATTATACCTGTAGTTGTATGCATTGTAGAGCAAGGTGGTAGACTAGAGTGAATCACGTCGTAAGGATTTGTTTATCCAGTGACACAGGGCCAAACAGGTATTAATTTCTTGTTGCTACCGTAACAAAGTCCCACAGATTTAGTGATGTAAAACATCAGAATCTTATTGTCTTACAACTCCAGATGTAAGACGGGGCAAATTGGGCCATGACCAAAGAGCAGGCAGGGTCACTTTTCTTCATAGAAGCTCTAGGGGATAACTAATCCCCTTGCTTTATCCAACTTACAGAAGAAGTCCACTTTTCTTGTTTCCTGGCTTCTTTCTACCGCCTTCAAAGCTTATGTATCATTCAAGATAATTTCCCCAGTTCAAGATCCATAACGTAATCATGGCTACAAGACTATTGTTGCCATGTAAGGTAACACATACACAGGTTACCAGGATTAGGACTTAAATATCTTTAGAGGGAATAATTATCATGCCTACCACAGACAATTACTAAAGACAATTATGAAACACTGCATCATTATCTCTAAGTGTCTTTCTGTGGATGTACACTCTCTGATTCACTGAATACATATAATGCTGACTCAGGGACCATTAAGATTTGGATTAATTGGATATTTTCAGTGCTCATCTCTAGAGCTATTTTTTCTACCAGAGAAATAGAACTATTTTTATGCAGTTAGCTATGAATTGACTTTAGCTACCATGACTTAAACCCTGAGTGGCAATCACTGGGATAATAAAATGGATTTTCAGAGAAAAGGGAAGCTCTTGTCTATCAAGGAGGATTACATGTAAATACTGCAGTTCTACTATTTCGAATCTCCATACACATTTAGATTCCATGTTCATTTTTCTAGAATTGAATATATACAGACATGCACACAGAGTGGCATATTTTTATGGATATATATAAGAATATCTATATATGAGCATGTATATTTGTATTAATTACATGCAATTTTGAAAACATTTTATTTATTTTAGACAGAGGGGATAGGAGGGAGAAAGAGCAGGACACATCAGTGTGTGGTTGCCTCTCATGCATCCCCAACTGGGGACCTGGCCTGCAACCCAGGCATGTGCCCTGAGTGTGAATCAAACTAGCGACCCCTTGGTTCACAGGCTGATACTTAATCTACTAAGCCACGCCAGCCAGGGAAATCACACTCAATTTTTAAGGGCCAAACACATTCATTATAAAATATTTGAAAACTTTGAAGAAATATATTCTTGAAAATTGGGATTTTAATCTTTATGGCTTACATTCTAGAGGCATATTTAAGATTCTTATTATTGTTAGAAACTAATTATATTTTAGAATATATTACTCCTTTACAACAATACAGTTGAAGTTATATAAGTGAAATCAATGAAAAAATGTTTGTTTTTTTTGCCATTCATAACATAGTCACTAACACAATACAATTTGAGAGCAGCAGAAGTTGTTTTTTTTAAACTTCTTGTATAATTTAATCAAGGAATGAATTGGTAATCACTATACACTTAAGGGTTCTGAAAGAAAGAAAAAAGTTACACGGTTTCATATGTCTGTGGGCTCAGATGCTTAGTTTCATACACATTTCTCACTGGTCCCCTAGGACTGCTCTTGGGTTCACTATCATAGTCCTTACAAGTGTCTCTCCACCAAATGTTATAAACACTTTCAAATTGTTTTTGCTATCATCTCAAAGTTGATTGTGTATGTGATTTATTTTGATGAGAGGAGTAAAGCAAGGAAAAATGCACACAATGTTTTTTGTTTCAGTATAATTTAAAATATTTTTCTTAGGTCAAATAAAAACAGAACATCTATTTCTAGGCATTGTACCCACAGTTGTGCCTGGCCTTTTTGCCTGTTTTGGTGATCACTTTGTTTATGCAAATCTCTGACTTAATGAAGCAAAACCAGTCACCCTCTCCATTGAAACTGAATGTTGTTATTCTGTAGCCCACAAAATTATTCTCCTAAACAATGCATGAATAGTCTTAAGTAAAGAGTTGTGTCTAAACATGCATACCAGTGTATTTTTTAAATTTAATTTTCCTTTTGTATAGAAAGGATCACAGACATTCTTCAATGATTAAACTAATAATATTAATAATTTTCACCTTTCTGTTTTTGAATCTGATATAATTTATCTTTGGTTTGGAAATTGTCAAACCATTTTAATGTTAATTTTCCCTCATTAAGTCATGAATAATGCAAAACATGAATAATGCAAATATCTGGGGTTTTTTAAAAAATATTACTAGTTTTCATTGTAGTACAGCATCAATTTTTACATTGTCCACACAAGATGTAACTATATACGCAGGGACTGTGTAAATTAGTATGCTTACTGTTTGTGTATGTTTAAATGCATATTTTATTTTTCATGCTTTAAAATATATTCATGAAATAGAAATCTCATAGTATCTATTGGCCAGTAAACCTGTCTCCACATTTTTTTACGTATAAACAGAAGCAAATAAAGGTTTTTGAAGGGTGTTTATTAGGCTATGGGTTGTGTATAAGGAAACAGAAAGGAAGATGTCTTTCAGAGAAAGAGGTATTTTCTTAGTGGTGGTTCACTTTTAGCCAATTTTTGTTTAATCCACCAGACGCAGTATGCACTTTTTTTCTCTTGTCACCAATTGCTTTCTGTACTCACTGCATGAGCTGCATGCTTGGCATGTTTTACAAGACAGCAATAAAGCTGTTATGAAGTGGTTCTCAGAAAGAAATTATTCCAAAATGGTCTGAGCATGCTTAAGCATACTCAGTGGGCCGATGCCCTTAGTCATGCAGTCTGTGAGAGAAGAGAAATAGTGATAAGTCACTCAGTATGCTGGAGGTATGTACTCATGACCTACCACACTAACAAAACTTAAAATATCATCAAGAACCCCAATAGTGTCAAGATGGGGACAGAAACAACACATTTGACAACTTCAAGCCAATTAAATCCTTGCTTTATTTATGTATGTTTGCATTTGTGCATGTATGTATGTACATATGTACATTTATTGTAGTCTTGTGCTCCTTATCTGTCTACCACAGTCTTTGGAGAAGCTCATTATTCTGACCATGTCCTGCTGGAGCAGCGTATCATGTTTTTTGGGGTCTTGAGCTTTTAGGAGGGATGCAAAGATAATGTATAATTTTTAGCATCGTGATTGGTTTCAACGGTGGATATGTAATCTAATCAGTGGGAGCACGATCAGATCAAGGCTAAAAGAAGTATTTCCTGATATTTTTCTTTTCAAAGCTGGAAATATAATTCTCTCTTGCTTTTATAACTGAAATTATAAGAGCAAGCCTGTTTTAATGACAAATGGAGTGTCTGCATAATAGAGATGGAGCAAAACGCAGAGAGATGTAAAAGGCCAGCAGAGAAGATTAATGGAAGGTCCAAAGAGAACCTTAGCACCATTGTCTGGGAGCTCTACCTCCACAATACCTGAAAATTGACTTCCGTCTTTCTTGTCAGATAACCTGCGCATTTCCTTTTTCAAAATTAGAGAGCTGTGTGCTGTCCTTGTAGTTAATAGTTACACAAGCATATCATTTACAAAAGGATTCTGTCAATATTTCAAATACCCACTGGCACCATACATAGTTATTACCTAAGTGAAATAAGTCACACAGAGAAAGATAAATACCATATAACTTTACTCACATGAACATTGAAAAACTTTAGTGAACAAAAATAACAGAAATAGACTCATAGGTACCGAGTATAGACTGATTGTTGCCGGAGGGGCTGGAGACTAGGTAGAAAAAGTGAAGGGGTTAAGACGTACGATATTGTAGTTACAAAATAGTCACATGGTTGTAAAGTACAGCATAGGAAATATAATCAATAGCATTGTAATACCTTATTTTAATGGGTTTTAATTGTTAGCAAAATTCCCAAACCAGTAATCAAGGCCCTATGATTTTTAAGTTAAGAAAAAATACCAGGGCTCCCATCATTGTTGCAGTGAGTATTGAATGCACACTGTAGCACCTGTTCTAACTAATAATCTTTTTCTACATCCCATTCAGGCAGGTCCATAGTAGAAAAAGGAGATCCTCCCAAAGGAGTACGAGTCAATGCAGATGCAAGATTTTGTGATTATCTCAGCTGTAGTCTCATAATTATGGACTATTTTTAACGGCGATCTTATTCTTGTACTGCAATGACTAGGAAAAGGAGGCAAGAATTACCTTTCATATGACATGCTATTTCCAAAAATAAATATTATGCCATCAAAATAAAAGTAGTGAAAAAATGTTAGCAAAATAAGCAAAAAAAGCTATTTAAACACATAATCTTCTTTACCTTAGATATATAGATTATATGTATTACCCTTATTTATAGTTTTAATAAATTCATGTTGATCAGTATTTTTGCTATGGAAAATTCAAGTAATTTTCAGAATACAATTTTTTATTTGTTTTGTTTTTACCGCATAAAAAGAATCTAAAAGTAAAGAGTCATTGGTTGATTTCATCAGCTCTATGGTAGCAGGTCTAGCACATATAATCTTATCACCTTTGGTCACTTTTTAGCACTGAACACAACTGATACTGACACAAATGGAATAAAAAGATTAAGTTTAAATTTTTAAAAAATTAAGAAAATATTATTTTTTAAAATTTTTTACCTACATCAAATATCTCAGTTTATTATAGACTTAGTCTATTTAACAAACCAAATAAATATGCATGTAAATATTGAGATAGAGAAAATATTAAAGTTCTGCAGTGAGTATTGTCCTGACTTCAAATAATCACATTTCTCCCATTAGTAGTAATTAGCATAAATCATCAGAATATATTTCCTGTATTCTCTATTCTCACTATTCAACAGACACCAAGTAGCAGGACTGGATGTATTTATTATAAAGCATTAAGGCTGTTGGATCAAAGGCTTAACAAAAAATGTAATTCTCAAATTTAAATACTACATTTACCTAACGTCATACCTAAGAGTGACAACACTGGCATTCTTCTTTCTATTTTCATGTTTAATACACTTAAAATATTTTAAAAATTTTCCAATTAATGTAGTTTTGTTTTCAAACCATACTTTATTTTTAATTAACATATTTATTTTGGAAAGTTGTACAATCATATTCAACTATACATTTGAGGAAAATATATTTGCAAAAAAAATCTTTTCCCACCCCAGAAAATATCTGCACAAAGGTTGTAAGAAAGAAAGCAGTTTTCAGACTGAATAAGCATTAAACCAGAATGTGATACACATCAAAGGGAATCAGCTAGAGGATTGTGAAGACTGAAAGAAAACTCAGCCTTTTAGATAACCTAGCAGAATACACCCCATTACATACATTTTTCCAAGATGTGTGTAGCTAGTAACTAGTCCTCAAGTCAGACACCTTGACATCACCATCGCTCACACATTGTTCACTCCAAATTCACTTGGTAGTTGGGGTGAGCATCTTTATTAGCTCATTGGGTTTATCTAGAGGAAGAGCGAAGTTTCTCGTGTGTTTATGGCAGGAGGTTGTTTCTTTAATTGGGAGCAAAGAGGCTTCCAAAATTAGGCTCCTACCATCCCACAGAAGTTGGTAGATCATGAACAGGCAGACGAATGTCTCTTATTTTTAACTTGTATTTGTTCTTACGTAATAGATACTACAGAGAAATTCTGTGTACTATTTACATGTTTTCTCCCAATTATAATATCTTACGAAGTGATAAAGCATTATTACAACTAGAATATTGATGTTGATAAAGTCAAGATAAAATTATACTGTATACTGGTTGATATTTGTTTTATGTCATAGTTGTACTTTGCAAGAGGAATAAGGAAAATATAATTACTTCATCTTCCTGAAAGAAAAAGTTCCATCTTGTTTTTTAAGTCTCCCCTATAGTAAAGAACCAATAAACAGTGACTGGGTTCTATGGTTTACTTATAGTCAATATATGCATCTACTTCTAAATGTATTACAAAATATGAATTATTAATTTTGACTTATAATTTTAATTAGGTATACCTCATCTCTCCTTTGTCAATATTATGTGAGAATAAATAACACTGGTATGTCAGTGTGTGATAGGTTTTTGCTCTATAAGACAATGAAATTGGAAGAAAAATATTAGAAGGTACCAATATAACCTTGCCATCCTTTTATTTTGAAAAGTAAAGGAAATTATAGCATTAACATAAATATCTACTCTCTATTACTATAATGATTTATTTCTAACTAGACAATATTTTTATCACCAAAATGTTTATATTTAGAATGATATTCATGATTAGTATAGCTAAAAACTTTATGCAGACAAAATACTCCTTACACATACTATATTTAAGTTTCTTAAATAAAAATCATTACATTAAATTATATATAGTATATTGAAAACCACAGAATAACATTTTAATATATGATGGGTTATTGGTATAATAGCTATCTTTATCCAGTTTGTTAAATATGGTGATTTGTTTATTGCAGTGCAACATCAATAAAGCATAACATTTAACTTGTGTATATCATTTTTATGGGCAATATAAAAGTTCAATTATATATACACACACATATATATATGTGTATGTATATATGTGTATGTATATGTGTATGTATATATGTGTATGTATATATATATGTGTGTGTATATATATATATACACACACACATATATATATATATGTGTGTGTGTATATATATATATGTGTGTGTGTGTGTGTGTGTGTGTGTGTGTGTATATATATATATAGTGAAAAATCTGGAAGTACTACTCTGACATTTAATTTTTCAATTCAGAGTACTCTAAAAAAATCTAAGATAATGTAAAATTAATTCAACACTCCCCAGGCCACTCCACCAGCTGACGCTCAGCCAGGTGTCAGCTAGTGAGGGAATTAAGTGTGCAGCTGACAGGTGGTACCTTACACTTTGGGCAACACGAGGCTCTGACTGCCCCACAGGGTGAGTGACGCATGTAGCTGAATGTTGATGAAGTTTTGCGAGTTGAGCTAAAAATAAGTATTGGTTCAAGGATATGCAATGGTAAATTGCTGGGTAAATGGCAGGTTAGACCTAACTCAAGCACATTCTGCTGTGAGCTCCTGTTCTACGTGTGAGCTCCTGCTCATGTAGGGGAGGCCACAAACGATCTCTGGAGGTTTACAATCCTAGTCCCTCAAGATAATTTATGATGTTAAATTTCCCCAGCAGTAAAGCATGCATGGACAAATTGATAATATAAGAACTAAGATAATTAAACTTTTAAGGGGAAAAAAGCTAGAAAATAAATAAAATGATCATACACCTGGAAGAATATATATACATTAAAGGTTGGGACTGAAAAGGAAATCAACTTCAGGAGAAAGTGGCGGAAACCAAGGCTGAGGTTGAGTGGGAAGCTAAGAAGCTCATTCCAGGATGAACTGGCTTCACCAAACCCAATCTTGACCCTTTTCCAGGCTCTTTGTCAGGAGGGAAGCACAAACGTGTCATAATCCAGAAAGAGCCATTAATACAACACTTGCCATTAACTACTTCCACTCTTAGGGAAAAATACTCGGGTGTGAGATTATTATATGACCCAAGATAGCACACGGGAGGCTGCAGAGATGGCGGCTGATAACTGCCTTTTTTCCAGTTGGTTATAAAATTCAACTAAAAGAAGCATTTCTCTTTCTCTAGTTAGAAAAATGCTGATTTTATTAACCATAAAGCAGGCTAGAAAGGAGTGGTTACTTTCACTAAACTATGCGAAAAGAACAGTCATTTGGCAATGTGCACATACACAAAGACGTCGGTCGATTTTCCTCTCTCTAGTGTGATTATCAATAGTTGTATTTTTTCACTTCCTTAGCTTAAAAATTAGGTCAAATTATTTTAAAGAACTGGAAAAAGAAATCGTACATTTCTATATTCAAAAGATATTTAAGCTAAATAAAAATATATCCATAATGCATAAATTAAAAAAACAGATAGCAGAAGAATGAAAAACAGTGAGAGAAAAAGAGATAATTTGAAGTAGTTGGATGTACTCAGTATGTCTTTTACAATAATTCAGATGATCAAAATGGCAGATTAACTGATTCCCTGAAATTAACTTATTACTCTGAAATAGAAATAAAAAATTGTTGGAAAATGCAACACCATTCACAAAAACCATGAACTTTGGTTGCATATAAATAAAGGTGAACTATATGTACCTGGGTGGGGGGCATTTAATGTTTAATAATTTATATTTCTTATCAGGCAACAACCTTTGATTGTTTACAAAGTTACTGTTTATAAATATATATATTATTGTAATTGAATAAAGTATTTATCTTTATATTAGCTAAACAAATATTATTTTTAAATATTTGTCTCAGATTTAATGAGATGTTAAGTAATGTAGCTATTGTCAGAAAAATCTAACATGATTTGCTAAGGGTATTTTTCTGTTCTTGCATTTAGAAATGTTAAAATCTACAAAGTTCAGCAAAAATTTGGTCACACATTATTTAATACTCATACTACTTTAAATAAATGACTAACATACCTAATGTTCAACTTATTGATCTCTTTAAGTAAAATAAAAGCATATGTTTACCTTTATTTGAATTTTACACAGTGAATTCATAAGACAAGTAACTAGAATGTACTGCAATATCAAAAATGTATATTTCTGTTATAATAATAAATCTATAAAATGAAAAAAGAGCAAGGATAAAACTGTGATGTATTAAAGTCAAAGAGCAAAGTAAAAATGCTCAGGAAATCTCAAGTCAAGAGTAGGGGTATTTTCTACTATGTGTGAATCTTAAAAACCTATTTCATAAATTGCCCATTTCAAAACATACAGACATTATATTTTGAAAAGCCTCAACATGCAATCATTGATTTTCTTAGTCATAGAAAAATTAATGAATAAGAAAACACTTCAGAACTTTAACTTACTGTCTTAAGATGTCTCAATTTTAATCATTTTAATAAATGCTGAACACAAAGTGAGACACATTGATTTAAGCTGTAGTTAAATCACTAAACTTCTTAATACTCATACATTAATAAGGAACCTTAAATATATGTCCCAAATATTTTCTCATGCCACAGATTGTTATTAAATGTACTGGGCAATTCAAACCTGAAATGTCAACTTTGAAGACAGTTTGAGTTTGGGGGTTTTAATAAATAATTTTTATTATCTCATAACATTAAGTAAAATGTGTACACTTTAATTTCTTAACAGGGTAATTATATTTTATAAATAATTGAACAAGAAAACAATTTTACTTATGATAAATCCCTAGATGTTGACAATGATACAAATATAATTTTGCAAGTGTTATTCATTATAAGTTCAAAATGTGTTTAAATATATAAGACACTTAACATAGTTCAGTATAAGGCATACACAAATTAAAACTGACATTTTATTTTTCACCTACTGGATCATCAAAAATATTAAATTTGGCAACCTATGCAGAAGAACCCTGACAGATGCAATTTTGAAACAAAATTGGGTATAACTCATTATAACTAAAATAATAAGATTTCAAGTGTTCAAAGAAACTGGCTGTTGAAGAGTCTAGACCTGCTAACTGTGCCCCAGTTACCTACTGCTAAGGGGTCACTGATGTTCTTGCTAAAAGAATATTAGATTCAAGACTTGAAACACAAATACCTAAACTTCTGCCCAGGCTAGTTTCTGCCTGGTCCATCCACTTCCTTTGAGGACTGGGAAAGAGATGATCATGCACATTGTGTTTTATACAAATGCCGGGGAGGTTGAATTCAGTTAAGATTATATAAAATTTGGTTCAAGAACTACTATATTAAATGATAGGCTTTTAAATAACAAAAAGAGCATTTCTAGTATTCAAAGTGTAAATGCATATTTTTATAAGACATGATTTAGCAAATTTACAACTTTTCTTACAGCTACATTTTTATTAAGATGACTACAAAAATAAAATTAGAATATTCTTTATTAATTTGGGCAAAATTTTGCATCTTCCTTCATCAAGGGGTCTGGGTCTAGAAAGCAGTTGTCAAAAAGAAATAAAAGTGAAGTAGACTGAATGGGTGAAATGCTTATGAGGAGATTTTAAAAGAGAAAGAGAGAGCAGGAGTAAGCAGGGAAAGCTTTTATGGGTCATACAAGTCTGACCCCATTTGCAAGGAATGTCCAAGGAAGGACGACTGGCTAATTGAGCCCATGACAGTTAGACTACAGCTCAGTTTGGTCTCAGCTAGGTCGGCTAGGATGTCCGATGCAGACCCAAAGTTTTCCTCGAGAGGAATTACAAATTAACGTCCCTCATATGACAGGCGCACCTTGGAAGAGCTTGGCCTCTCATCAAGTATACTGGCAAATTTTCAAGGCAATGCCACTGGGTAATGGTAGAATAAATGTAGCCCTTATTTTTTATGAGCAATTACTTACTTACAGAGAAGTAAATGGCATACTACCACTGTAACAGGGTGCAGCCAAAAAGGGGGCCCCCAAATAGAGATTTGGAATGGGGTCCAGAACTGAAGGTGTCCAGGAAATATTAGAAAGATATATAGGAGTAAGTGAATTGGAGTAAGGGGTAGATGGAACAGGGCCATTGAGAGCTGTTTTTCATAGCAACCTCTTCACAGCTAACCCCTGGCATGGTCATTTAACACGCCTATAACCTTTAACTGGTTGCATAGATATGTTAAATAGCTGTGGTCATGCTTTGAGCCAGAGAGAAGGGAGTGACTTCCACCCAAGATGTAACTGAGGGGCAACTCCCCCTGGTTACAGCACCTGTGTGAGAGCTTTGAGAAGATTGGCTCCATGCCACAGAGCCACACCTGCCCAGACCCACTATGGCAGCCCAGGAAAGTTGGAAAAGAGGGAATGCTAGCAAGGGTAGCTGATTATGGGAGGAATCAGAAATGGGGCTGCAGAGGAGGATTGGTGCAGGAATTTAAACCCAGACGAGGCATCCATTAAGGGGAGAACCGTGTAGTTTTGGCAGAGTGGAGACCCCCTCGCACCTTTGATGGAGGAGAGAACCATGTGGCTTTGACCAGGGTGGAGACCCCCCACAGCTTTGCAGAGGAGAACCACGTGGTTTGATCATAGGTGACAACACAGCTGATGGTATCTGGAGCCTGAATCTACTTCTTTCCCTGAGATCCAGTGTCCCAGTTTAGGGCAGAGGGAGAAGGAAGGACTGTGTGCATCTGTGGGCATCCTAAAAGACTGTGATATTTTAATGAAGATATTAAGTCATCACTCTAAGTCTGTATAGCTTTTAAATAAAGAATTCCTTTCCTTTTCACAAATCTCTGGCATTGAGACACATCTTTCCTCTGGCAGCAGACAAGGGAACCTAGTGAGGGGTCCTTTCCCTCTTGTTCATCCCTCTTGACTTTTATAAGTCAAGTTTATTTTTTATAAAAAAATTGTAACTATTTGCTTTTCTCACATTCATACAACCCAAAGCAAAACTTCTCAAGTCTTTTATTTGTTTTACTGTTTGTTTTTAATTTTATGGACCATCTTGGAGAGCCGAGAGAGGACATAGAAAAAGCACCACTGTATTTTTTTTGCAATATTAATAACAAAAATAATCTTTTAATATTAAAACTTCAACATGCCTCTTTTTGAAGAGGCAAGTTCAAGTATGGCCTGTTTTATATTAAATATCTGAAATACATTATTAACTCTCTTAATAAACTAAAACAACATTTATGTGTGAGGTATTAACATCAACCTGTAGATATCTATTTTAATAAATTGTTATCTTGACTGCCCTTGTCAAAAGTTCCCTTTAAGAAGCATTTTCCAAAATGGATTTTCTTAGAGCATTAGGTACTTTATAAATAATCACATGTCAAAACCAGGCTAGATTTTACCTTTCATTAAAAAATTATAATTAAAGGATTATTAAAGCCAGCAATATATATGTTTATCTAACTCATCCAACATTTTGTCAAGCAAATTTACCTTTGATTAAACAATCAATGGTTGCATTTATTTCTCACAGTTAAATTATTAAAATGAGATTCTTATAATTCACTTGTAATGTTTCTCACTTAATCACAACGCATAGATCAATTTTTTGAATTTTAAATTAAATGAAGACCATGTCTGGTATATTTATATCTCTATGTTTACAAAAATGGCCATTAAATGAAAACTAAAATAAAGAAAAATACACATGTAATTGCCCTTTGCCAAGTTATAGGAAAATTATTAAATCTAACCTTGCCGTAAATATTATGTGGTGTATTTCCAAAGCTAACAATAATGTCATACTCATGCTCACAACTGACACAATTGACATAAAAAACTAACATAACACAGCGTTAAAAGGAGATTTTTAGATTCTGAAATGTTATACTGAATATTTGTGTTCTGACAAAATTAATATATTGAAGCCCTAATCCCCAATGTGACTGTGTTTGGACATGGGGCCCTTAGGGATGTGATAAAGGTTAAATAAGGTCATGAGATTAAGACCTGATTCTGATAGGGCTGGTAGCCTTGTAAAAGGAAGAAACACCAGAGCTCTCTCTCTCCACCTTGTGAAGACAAATCTAGAAGAAGATTGACCAAGAAATATATCAGCTGGGCCCTTGATCATGAACTTGTCAGAACTGTGAGAAAATGAATTTGTTTTTTAAGGCACCCAATCTATGCTCTTTTTTATGGTAGCACAAGCCGACTAAGACAGGTAGTTAATTCTGTTATCTCACTTACTTAGACATAACCTAATAATCAGTATGGTATTTAATAATTAGAAAAAATTATAATAACATTTTAGCAGTTGTGTATAACTGATAAAATTTAATATTGGAAAAAATTAATATTGAATGTCTTATGGTCACAGGGAATAAAAACTTATATATATAAGTATATATATATACTTAGTGTATATTTTTATTTGTATTATAAGACAATGCAATGTATAGTGTATAATATAAGTAATTTAGATAACATAATATATTATCTATAATGTATTATAAATTTATATTTAGGAGTAAATATATATATTTGTATCGTATCCATATATGTATAATAATATACATACTTATTTTATTTTATATGAAAATTGTATATGTTTAAGATGCATAGCATGATGTTGCAATCTATAAACAGTGAAATGATTACTATAGCCCAGCTAATTAACATGTCATCTCCATGAATTTACCATTTTTTTGTATGAGATGAGAGAACCTGAAATCTACTCTCTTAGCAAATTTTCGATATTCAGCACAGCATTTTTAACTATAGCCATTATGTTATACATTGGATATCCACACTTACTCATTGTATATACCTGCAACTTTGTAGCTTTAACCAGCACCTTTTCATTTCGACCTCCTCCACGGCCCTAGTAAGCACCATCCTACCGTCTGCTTCTGTGTGTTTAAGATTCTACAAGAAATGGGATTCTGTAGGGGTTTTTCTTTCTTGTCTGGCTAACTCCACTTCATGTGATGTCATACAGATCACTTCAACAGTCAAGTTCTCCTGCAATTGCTAGATATGAAATTATTATTTAACCCACAAATACTTATAAATACTTACCACAGGCACACCAAACTGACAGTATACCTTTGAGAGGATCCTCTATACTTTTTAATATATTTTTGAGGTAATGCTAACCAAATAAAAATTGACATTGCCAAATTAAGTGGACAAGGCCTAACCAGGCATTTTATCTATTTCTCTAAAATAAGTTAAGGAAAAAAAAATTATTTTCCCACTATGCATGTGTAATGGGAAGAGTATAGCGTTAAAATATTTGTCAATTTTTAACTTAAAACTTTTATCTTTATCTTATCTAAAAGAAACTCTTGCTATACTATTTATCACATTATAAATATACTTGTATAAATGATACTTAGAAAAAATAATAGAATTCATTAAGGGGTGCCTGTACAAACACTTGTCTTTCTTTCCAGCTAAGTACTCCATGTTGTCACAGTTTTGTGTGGGGGGGAAGGGAGGAGGGGCATGTATTTGCTTTGTCCACGCACATGTGGTCTTAGTCAGAATGCAAACCGTGTACACTATTGTCTGGTGTGTTGATGCGATGAATTTAGTAACAGCATTCCTGGAGGGGAAAGTAAAATACAGGCACTTATAATTAGGCACTTGTTCTGGCATCGTCCAAGCTTCATTTTTATTTCATTGAAAGATTTGAAAACATCATGGGCTACAAAAACAATAGGGACAACATTTCCGTCATACACATCACATTAGCCACATTGTTTAAATAACAAAAAGTACTGCCAGGGAGCCAATTGTGGAGCTCACAGGCCCTACAAACTGACTAATTACTGCATACTGTTCAGACCTCAATGTTTCCTGGAATAATAAAAATGCTGAGAGCAAAATAAAAATCCAAATGATCAAAAGAAAGGTTAAAACAATGTTCAAAATCCTCATCAACCATTGCAGTTTTTCTCTTACGAACATGCGGTTTCTAGTTAGTTGAATATCCAAATAGAAACAACGGAAAGTAATGGCAAATGCGTTACTTGCTTTTAAGGCCAATGTGTAAGGTGGCCAAGTCAAAAATAATTGTTTTTATTGCATTGTTTAACTTTCTATATTTTTCACTTGTATTATTAAGCACTTCAGTGACTGCTTTTATGTTTACATTTTTGAAGAAGAATTTCAAGCATATGGGTGTATGTGGGTGTTTGTTAATGTTTTAAAACAGCGATTATTGTTAATGTTCTGTAAGTATTCATTTCAACCTTTGGAACAGAATTTTTGTCCAAAGGGTGTTCGTGTTTGATACTTGAGGGGTTCTGACCAGGCTTCTCCAAAATGTGCCATTTTAACATGTGAATTATCTTGAGCCTCATGCAATCCATGGCCTACAGGTTCCAAAGAAACTTTTGCCTCTCTCTTAAAGAAGTTAAATTAGGAGCTTTGCCCATGATAGCAGCTATCACCAGAAACAATTTTTGTGACCTGTCTGTACAGCAGGGAGGACTTCTAATAACAGAACATCTGCTCCTCCCCTCCTGCGCTAACCTGTTGAGCCACAAGGGGCCTTACCTCATGCTTAGCTCTGAATGTCATCTTTACCTAATTTTAATTTTTTGTACCCGGACCTTTCACGCATGTGGGGTTTATGACTCTTTCATATGGGTGGTGTTCCCGTGTGTATGTACATAATTAAATCTGGTTATTTTTCTCATTAATCTCTCGTGTAGGTTAAATCATTAGACCAGTAGAAAGAATCTTGAAAGGGAAGTTTCTTCCTCCGGACAATAATAAATATTAAGTAGGCCAACAATTTCAGTGTGATTGTTCCACGGTGTATTGACCAAATCGCATTTATATGTACACGGTTTTTGTAACTTGTGGGTGCTTTTTGAGATTTCCTGTACTGACCATGGGGCCTTACCATTGCATTTTTCTTTACCCTTAAATCTCTGTCAGGCCACTGCTCTGACATCTACCACCACCCCCCAAGTAGCATTCCATCTTAACTCTTGCTTGTCCTCTGCGTCTCATTTCTAATTTCAGGTTACTGAAAAAATGTCATCATTCTTTGATCTAGTCAACCGCGATCTTTCATCCGGTTACAGAGTTATATACACTCGTTAGTTTTATTACTGTTACGCTGGTTTACATTTGACTTGCTTTTCCTAGGACCATGATATTTTCCCAGAGGCAGAAATCAGAAATTGTTATTCTGGTATCTGAAACTTAGTATGATTTAGTCCCGAACACAAGAAATTGAATAATAGAGCCTATTAATAAATGGAAACTGTCATGCATCTTCAAAAGGATTGTCTCTTGTAGATAATATTAATAGGAGTGGCTAAAACTTGCCATAAAGATGACATTGTACACCAGCATCAAAACAGGAACAGTATCTCATTGTAGAGGAAACCTCTTCTTTCTAACCGCACATGGAGGTCAATAACCATTGACAGTGAAAGTGTCCCTTGTCATTTGGAGAAATCAGCCCAGTACAGTGGTTAATTATAATACCACTGCGTGATCACAAGCAAGCCCTTGATCTCGGGTAAACTCTCCTCCACTTTTTGAGCCATGTTTAACGCAAAGTAGAAAATACTGAACTTCTCACATCCAGGGTTAAGCTAGTCCTGTGGTATAGTTTAAATATTCCACCGGTCCACACCATTACAAAAGCCCCCACTCAGTCATCCTCACACCACTCCATTGTCATGTACAACAAAATAAATGTTATCGGATCACTAGAAGCAAGGCCCTGACATTTTGGGTGCATTATCTCACTTAGGCCCAAGAAGAATACCATGAGCTGTGTTTTATTTCCACTGTGATGTTAAGTCCATTTTTCAAAGGTCTACACCATTTTTACTTTTCACAAGCAGAAATACGGCATTACCTTTACTTCATATTTGCAAACATAGAATAATACAACTTAATATAATTCATTAGATATTTTCTAAAGTGCTTGATACAAATGCTAAAACTGATATTCTGGGGGAGGGGTATGAAAAAGTGCAATGCATACTTTATTCCACAGTTTTTCTATCACCTCGCAGTTGTATCACAAGTGGAATGTCATCTGAAAGCACAGATGACAAAAAATTGTCTTTCACTTGGAGGTTGTGGCTGAAACAGGGTTGCCTGTGTTTGCAAAGTAAAAATCTGGGGTTTAGACTGGGCTGCTTAATACTATTTACAAGAAAGTTTCTACTGTCTGCATTAATAGCAAGTCATTTTTGAAGTTGTTTCAAATTAATTCAGTTGTTAGAGGTGAGCTGAGATGGAAAGAAGGTGAAGTTCCAAGTGAGTCATCTTCTCTCACCATCAGGATGGCTATTGAAAGAGTATTCACCCCTCCAGAGGTGCCTTGATGCATACCCCCACTGTATTACAACTGATATGCTTTTTCAGATGACTATGATTTAGTAAACTCCCTGTTCACTCTATCTAGCTATTCTCTATCTCAATGTTGGTTTTATTTCAGAATTACAGAGAATTCTTACAGAATTAATTCTTCTCTGAAGTTATTTCATTGTTTTTATTTCTCTCTTATTTATTTCTCTCCAGAGGAATGTACATTTCACAATCACAAGAACCATTCTGCTCCCATTTACCATTGTATCCTTAGTGCCATGACTATATGAGGTCTGTCCGGGAAAAGTCCCATCATTGTTAATGTAATGAGAATGGTTTGCATGATATAAATGCAACCCGGCAGCCTGGAAGAGTGGACTAGTATGTGCATACGTGAATAATGATGACTTCACTGGACTAATCAGTAGGAGCAGTAGACAGCATTGAATGAGCATGTGTACTATATGGCCATCACCTTAAAAATGACTGAGTGAGTAGAGCAATGAATTTACATCAAATTTTGAGTTAAGCTTGAACATTCCTATGCAGAAAACATTCCTCTGCAGAAGATTCAGAAGGCTGCAGCTATGGGCAACTGGTGATTGGCAGCTTCATCACAACAATGTGTCCTCTCATGCATCATATCTCATGCAGTTTTTTGTGAAACATCAAATCACATAGGCGACTCAGCCCCACCCCTACTTCACCCCACCCAGGCCCCCAGTCCTGATTTGGCACCCTGGGATTTCTGGCTTTTCCCAAAAAAGGGAAGAGGTTTCAGACCGTTGATGAGATTCAGAAAAACACAATGGGACAGCTGATAGCTCTTGGGAGAACTGTGTGAGTTCCCAAGGTGCGTACTTTGAAGGGGACTGAAAAGTCCTTGTCCTATGTACAGTGTTTCTTGTATCTTGTATCTTCTTCAATAATGTCTCTGTTCTTCATACTACATAGCTGGATACCTTCTGGATAAACCTTAAATGCAAGGTGTTCATTGATGAGATATTAAGGATGTGTTCCATGCCACACAGCCAGTCCGGGGCTAAACCAGGGTTGTAATGACAATTCAGGAAACCAGGTTGTATCATATGTTATATTCAGAGAGTCAGAGAATGCCTTACATCTCACAATGAAGGCTTAATTATTTTCTAGCTTCTCTCATTTTGAAATTTATATTTTTATTGTTCATCTCACTCTTTCCCCCACTATTCTCCCTATTCCACTGAGCTTCTCAACGGGTTCAAGCAGCTATTTGTACATTTCCCAGTTCTGGCAAGGTTTCACTCTGGTGTGTGCTCCTAACAAGTACACTATTATCTATTCATGTAATTGGGTGACAATGTATTTACTTGAGTCTAGACAGGGTTGTTACTCAGTTTTGAGTTAATGTTGTTTCCCCAAAGAGTGTCTTTAAGTATAGTTTGAGTTGAATTCAGAGCAAATAGCAGATACTAAACAATTTTAAATTATAATATGTATAACGAATATGCAAACCTTAGTAACAGATTTATTGAATTGATGTTTATGGAGAAACTATAATGCTACTGAAGACACAATTTTTATGTTAGGCCATGTTTATGTGATCTCCAGAGCGTTCCACTTCACAGAGTCAAAGAGTTCTTTGTGAGTAAAGGCAGGCAAATCATTTCATGACCAGGCGATTACATCAACACATCAGGATTTCTGCTGAAGGCAGACTGTTGAGACCCTTCTGTCTCCTTTCCAGCTGGCAGTTTCGGAAACTCCAATGCATTTTTCAGTTTTTCATCACTTCAACAATACAGTCTATTTACCATGTCACATTTTCAAAATCTTTCCTGTATTACAGACCCAAATACCATGCATATATAGACCAATTCTCTCAATCTTACACTCCAATAATATCTTTGGCTTTTCATTAAAGACATTAAAATTGCCATGATCATTATAATACTATTATGCCATTCTACTATTCCAGTAAGAGCATTTTTTTCCTAAGGTAAAGAAAAGGTATTATTGTTAACGTTAATATGATATACTGACAATATTGGAGACAGAGGGTAATTATGCTTTTACAATAGATATATTATCTATGAAAGAAATAAAGGTATTTCATCAGATATGATAAGAAAGAAAATGATACCTGTCTCAATTATATGTAATGCTTTCTTACCAAAAAAAAAAAAAGCATTGGAAAGACAACTGACGGGAAAAAAATGGTGTGTTAAGCTTTAATTTGGATGAAAACACACAATTCTATATTTGTATTCTGTGTTATTATTGAATTTGTAGGATGTCTAAATTGTTAAAGGAAGAGAATTATTTCTAGAAATCAAACGTCTATAACAATTTCAGATGGTAAACCATATCGTCGAGTTTTCTTTCTCAGGGACACCAGGGGCTGTACATCGCCTGCAAATGGTACAGAGAAGAGGCGTCTAGTGAGGGTCGGCGAGTAGCCCACATTTAGTGTGAGCTACGGTTAACTGACTTTTTGAGTGGCATGTGTGACGTATTATAATATATAAGGTGAAAACTGTATTCTAAACAAAATTTCTGGAGGTTTTGAAAAATAGAAAGTATCTTATAAAACATCTTTTAAGTGTTTACACGTTATGTAATACATGGTGATGTTAAAACTATCTTTGTCTTTCAAAAATCACCTATTCTTTGTAATGGAAGGAAAACAATAAACCTACCCAGGGGCAGACGGAGATTTTATGCTAAGAAAAATTCTACTGAAGGATAAACTCAAGTGGACACACTATTCCTAAATGTTTAATTGACTTAAGGAATATGTGAATGTTAATCTTGAGACTGAGGTTAAAGAGTAAATCTTGAGACTTGGGACTAAAATCTCATTCTTTGTTTATTAGTAGTATCCTTAAACAATTTTCTATAAAACTAAAGACATTTTGGGCAATCCAGTAGTTAAAATGTGGTTCTTTTTCTTTCTTGCTTATATATCTTCAGATTTATCACAAGAAGCATGTTGGTCGTATTTCTATTTACTATTTATCTATTTTTTTCTATTAGACCTCATTATTATTTATTATTATTATTTAAATATCACCCATGTATTTTTCAGGAATTTATTAGAAACTGGGCATCCTCAGTAGAATTACTCTAATTTACCTTGCTTTCTGTGTTTCTAAAATATTTTTAGTGATATAGAAAGAATCTGAAGATGTTAAATAACTCACAACTAAGATGAAAATATATGTTATTTTGTAAAATATCTTTTTTAAAAAAAGGTGTTTCTTTTTAAAAATATTTTATTTATTTATCTTTAGAGGGGTAGGGAAGGAGAGAGGGAGAGAAACATCAATGTATGGTTGCCTCTCATGCCTCCCCTGCTGAGAACTGGCCTGCAACCCAGGCATGTGGCCTGACTGGGAATCGAACCGCATTTGTTTGGTTTGCAGGCCCGTGCTCAACCCACTGAGCTACACCAGCCAGCACCAAAATATCTTTTTAATTATGTAATTCTAAACAAGTTGTATTACAATTCAGTATTTATACAATTGTCAACATACCCAAGAAACATATGTAAATATTAATGTTCTTATTAAATCAGTATTTTTAATTGGTACTGAAATCTGTAAGTCAAAAAAGGAGAATATGCTAACAATTTGTTTGCCTACAAGTGGAAATGAAATGACATTTTTATGTTGCATAAGTAGAAAAGTTTAATACAAAAATATGTTTAATTCAATTTTTCCAAAGTTTAATTTCTAACTTAATTCAACAATCTCAATGTGCATAGTGCATGTAGACATTATGCAATGAATCATGTGTAAAAGTTTTGTTTTTAATTTCAAAACTGTGCTTCAACCCATTAAAGGTAGCTCTGTTACATAAATATATATATATTTAATAGAAAAATGCAGTGATCAATAGTGAGTTTTCTTTCATTTTTCCTGATAGAGTATAAGCCACCTTTTGGATGACTTCACTTTTAATTATCTAATCTTTACTTATTCCTTTAAATATTTCTGCAGTATTTGCCTTATTTCAGCATTGTATTAGCTGTTGGGTACACAGTAACAACACAGAAACCCTGATCACATTGGATTTATATTTCTTCACTGCAGAATAATTGCAAAGACACTATATATTGGGACTCTTACTCAGATATGTTTAGAATTAGTAACTGTCATTATACTGAACTTTGACTCCTGCTCTAAACTGTTATGATATCAAATAACCCTCAGGTATACGTATGTGTTGAATCTCATACTCTATGTGCATTTGGTAGTTTTAATAAAAACTTCTAAATATGAAATTCATAAATATGTGAAATAAAAAAGCTAAAGTACAGAGTTACAATACATATTTTAAATCATTATGAAATGTATTATTGAGGTTAACCCTATTATTTTTACTCCATCTATTTTTGCAAGGTACAGTTTAATAAATACAGTATAGTCAACATAACCTTTTTTTCTACTTAGAATTCTTGAGTCTTACATACCTAAAACTTTAACATATACTTTGGCCAGTGAACACAAGTTATGATTAATATGTAACAAAAATCATTTTACAGATAATCTTTGTCCTTAGGCTTTGATTCTGTCTGTTGTAACGATTGAATTTCTAACGGCTGTCAAGTTGTTTAATATTACATGATCAGTAAATGTTTGCGTCTTTTTTGAAAATGCCATAAATTTTTGCTTATGGAGAGCAAAAAAAAATCACTGACACATTTTCTACTGACTGATTTTAGATATGTTTAGATTAGATTAGATAAGATTTTAAAAGATTTTAAAGATTTTAAAAGATTAGATAAGTTTTAAAAGATTTTATCATCTGAAAAAAAATGAAGTGAAAAGTATTTTGAAACCAGATGATATGTATCATTTTGTCAAAGTATCAAGAAAACAGGTCTTGATTGAGAGTTTTATAAATACCTCATATGTTATCAGGAAGTTTTAGTATGTAAAAGTTAAGGCTAAAATGTAAACAAGATGAGAATTCAATAACATTCCTGGAAACAGCATGTAAACCAATTTAAGGTCTGCGAGTTTCACTGATAAATACATGCCAGATTAGAATTGGGAAAAGATGTTGTGACAAAAGATCCAAACTTAAATTGACTCCATAATAATTTAACAATATTTTAAGAATCTGAATAAATATAATAAGACATCCAAATTAAAGACAAGGAAAAGGCAAATATGGTTTTGAGTNCTGGGCAAGAAACTTAAATTCTAGCATTTCCTTTCTCTCCTGTAAATGCAGAAAATGCTTGTGCCTGGTTCATAGATCATTGTAACAGGTAAGTGACATGAAACTTTGTGCATTATAAGAGCTCAATATATGGTAGCAGTTTGTTGGTTTGTAGATGCCCATACCTTTTTCAATCCCTTTTCTTTTTATATGGTTCTCTTTATTAGTTCTCACAAATGAATGTCTTCTTACACTACGTGTCCAGGACTTTTATTACTATGTACGTGAAAATGTTTTATGATTTTCCATGCCGACAAAAATGATATTATATTAGGCCTTTTGATGAAGTGTGGCAAAGCTTGTATCTCCCTTCTCTTTCTTTCTGAGTTCACAAAAGGTGAGCAATATCACTTGCTTACTGAGGGATGTTCCCATCTTTCTCTCTCTGGATCTTGGTGCAAAAGAAGAAAGTAGGAACAAAAACTGCAAACAGTCTAACGCTATAAAGAATCTTGCACCTACATCAGCTTTGAGCATCCTTGCTATTCAACCTAAAAAAATCATTACTTTGAATTTTAAAACCGATGTTCCACTTTTATCCACTCTGGACTTCCACATCCATTGTCTTGATTGTAGGCATTTGGAGTGGAGCTCTACAGATTGTCTTTTCCAAGTTAACTTTCTAGAACAATGATATCCAATGGTATCTTTAGTGATGATGCCAATATTCTGTGCCTCTGCTGGCCTATACAGCAACTACTAGTTACATGTGGATGTTGAACAGTTGAAATGTGACTAGTGTGACTGAAGAATTAAGCTTTTAATTAAACTTAATCTTAATTTAAAATAGGATTAAGTAGCCACACATGTCTGGCTACTGAATTACACTGTAAAGTTCTAGAATTATTATTTTCAACTTTCAAAATGCTGCTTCTAACAGCCATATCATTTCGTAAGCTTCTATGAAATGGACAATTAGTCATTAACCTGAGAATCTATGAACTTTCTGCTTGAAGTCCTGGTTGCGGATTCTATGGAAAATGACTGATATCATCGCTAGCCTTTTTAACCCCTGGTAAAGTCATAGAATTTTACTGATAATACAACTTTTTGCATGAGCCCATCTGTATCACAAAGTGCTTGTAATTTCTGTATTCATGCTTGGCATGTTTTGAATAATCTTAGCCATTTCATCACATGTATGTGTATGAATGTTCAAGTCATGTTTGGGAGCTGGGGATGATGGAGGTCAAGGAACACAGGCAGTGTTATGACTGAGCTCACCTGCAGGAATTTCACAGACCATCAAGGAGAGGCTCTGAGCAATTTGACAAGGAAATAACCTCCAATATCTAGGCTATGAGAACACCAGATTCACGTTGCATGTGCTTTTCACATCTCAGTGGTTATTTTAGTAATGTCCTTGTTCTTTACTTGATCAAAGTAAAGTTTGTGAACATTTCTGAAGGGAAATAAATCACAGAGCCTGTTAAAGTTGGCTTTTATTATCAAGTATATTTTGTATTTGTTTCCCTTTCAGAAATGTGAAATTCGGTCATATGTTAACTTTCTAAGATTAAAACAATCGGAAGGGAATGTTTTGACTGTTCCCTTAGGTCATTTCCTAGTTTGCTGTTGCTGTTGCCTGAGCTTCTTTAATTTTCAGCCAACTTCTCACGTGGGCTGCACATTGCAGAGAGAGGCATATTGAATCCAATAGCTGAGGATGTTAGATGTACACGGTTTGTGAGAGAATTGACTCTAGTCAGCATCTAAAAAAGAACAGTGAAAGTCCTAAAACTTGGCTCTTTAACATTAGTTTAGAGAACAGTATGGGCCAGCCTAGTCTATTTAGGAGATCCCCTAGTCTGTTTAGTGAGTCCATAATTTTTGCCTTTGATTCAGAATCGTCTTTGAAAAAGTAATCAATAAAGCAGGCTAGACAGCCACTTGGCCTGTTAACTGAGAATCTGTAAAGTAAAAAATAAGGTGAGGTAATTCCTCCAATGAGGCCTTTGTCATGTTTTTGGCTTATAGCCCTGGAGATCACAGAATGATAGTAGAAAATATTAAGTGATTAAATCATCAAATACAAAATGATGAGTGATACAGAATAAAATAGGTTCATGGAAGGAAGTTGCTAATTCCATACAGCATTGAGGATACAGCCAAAACTACACAGACGGTTGTCAAAATCTAGATTTAATATTACAATTATTTTATATTTATTTTATATATTACCTTTCCAGTTTTTAGTTGAAACATAAAAAGAAAAGCTGAGTAATAAAGAGCATAGGAACAGAGCACTAACTGCAATGTTTTAGTAGGTGACTGGACTATATCAAATATAAGCGGAATTAAACTTAGATTTAAAGAGATATACATTCATGTGGAGCTGAAGGGTGACAGATCCTTATTAAGGGACAGAGGACAATTTATTTAACATTATGTGCGTATATGAAGTAGATCTTACACAAATACTGAATTTCCCTGAATGAAAACGAGTAAATTAGCCTGTTTCAAGAAGTAATGAACATGCATCTTTCATTTTCTTTCATTTTCACATGGTTGCATTCAGACAACAGACTATGTTTTAAATAAACTGATATTCTTTGTTATGTTTGTTGGCAGAGCGTCCATAGAGATTCTCTGCAAATGGAACGTGTGTGCAAGAGATTGCATCAAAATGGCATTTTGTTTTTTAGTCTCATCCTATCATCTCCCTTCACATTTCAAGCCTAATTTTATCTTTTTCTCTTCTCCCTAATGTGAACAAATATTGTAAAGAGCTTTATTCTTATTCAGTGCTGAATTATTTATGTATATTTGGAATATTCGGTAACAAATGGGAGAGAAATAAAATAGAATATGCTCTTAGAAGCCATAAAACAGGAAAAGCAGGAGGGATATTATGTGTCCTGCTCCATTGTCTAGAGTACCAGGATGATGTCTTCTGAATGAGATTGGTTCTAACTATTCCCATTATTTCTGAGGGCTCTAGCTCTCATTTAATATTGTGCTAAACCTGAAATATGAGCCGGTTTCTCCCAGAAACAACTTGACAAATTAAAATCTTTATATTTGAAAACTTTTTTGAACTTTTAAAAATTTGCTGAAATTTAGGAAACTGAAGTCTATGAAGTTGCATTAGAAACTGAACCAATTAGGATTAATATATTGAATGATGTCTAATTCAGGCACATCTCTAAGGTGCATGCTTTTCTCTGATGTATCAAACCACTTACTTCAAGGGGAGTTGGAATGTTTGTTTATAAATGCCTGTGCTAGCCCAAATGAAATGTTAACTGATACATATAATACATGCTTTAATTCAATGTGTGCATTTAGAAAATGGAATCCATAAGAAAATACTAGATAGAGGAAAGTTAACTGACAGAAAAGCATGTGGCAGTTTCAGATTTCTCTGTGAATTATATTATTCCACTGATCTGGAATAGTTCTACAAGGAAAGGGGAAGTTATTATATAAAACAGCTAGTGACTTTTCATGGAGGGAAATGATTGTAAAGAGAATTATATGACACAATTTCTGAAACTGCAGTTGCACATTTAAGTTATATAACTCATGTCATGTTATTTTCCTTTCTCTTCTACACTTAATCAAAGGCTTAGAATGCATATATCAAGAGAATGAAACAAAGGTGGCTTTCATTTATTTTGAGAATTCCTTTCTGAATTCTTACTCTTCCACCTCAGCTCTGCGTACCTATTCAATTCCACAAAGTTTTAGGAACAGGGATAAAATCCTCCTAACTTCTGAACTCCACTTGTACTTTAGAAATGTTAGAAGAGACAGAGCAAAGCCACAGCACCATCCATGAGTCTATCATAACCCCTTTTTTATCTCTTTATAAACCCAAACTCATAAGTATGAATACTTATTTTCATGTCACTGTGGAAGTTAATGAGAAATAGAGTAATGATATCAAAAGTCTAATTGCCTACTTCTCATTCAAACAGCAACACAATTTGTGAAGATTGAGCACTAGAGGTAAGGGCATGAAGGTTTGTTAACTTCTCTATCCCCACTGTGCACCTTGAATTCTCCCTCTAACATCGGGTTATTGTACACATCGGCCAGATATCTTTAATTCAGGAAAATAGGGTGTTGATTAATAGTCAATGTACGTTTGATATTATATATATTATAATAGCATAATGCCATATACAATACTAATTGTATATGATAACAGAGCTACTCAGCTAAGTTGCTTTTGACTCACAAAAATGTTATGAAATAAATGCTTATTTTAAAGTACTATATTTTGAAGTAATTTGTAATGGAAATAGGAACAAATACAGAATGTATATCATATCCTTAGTAGAAGTACAACTTTTACAATTAATTTCTGTAGAAACCAACTTTTATTTTCTCCTAAATGATATATATTCAGATTATTATTATGAAGTGGCATAGCTTTCTCTTTGAAGTCAATAATCTTCATATCTATGTTATCTTTATTAAATTTGTCCTCTTTATTGTGTATGGTATTTTTCCTTTTGTGTATTAGGAACTAGAATAAGTGTTTTAAAGGTCTATTACTAATAGTATTTAGTAATAGACTCTTCTTTGTGAAACATGCTAAGTGGACAGTAAACTTTTTTCTTCCTTAAGCTTATTCAATCCTTATGTTACTTCCTCTTGTGTCAATACTTTAAACTTTATCTATAAATTATCTTTTCCTAATATAACATTTCTTTAATTACCAAATTCATATCTGTAAGCTGTATTTGAAATCTTCAAATCACATATCACGTATCTACCTGATACTTAACATGTTTCAAAGACCCCACATTTCACTGCCCTGGACAACCACACTGTGCAAATAGTCTGTACTGATTCCCATAGCATTCATGCAATCTTTTTTTTTATTTTCTGTCTGGGGGGAGGGGAAACTAGATATCATTAGCTTCTTAGTACAGAACAGTTGGGAAAATTAAGGCCCTTTTAAAACCTTTTTTGGTGTTTCTGTTGACAAAGAAGGGTATTAAAACATGAGTTTCTTGTCTGCAATGCACTACTCCCCTGTGTCACGAGTGTGCCATAATGGTGGAAACGTCGGCTGAATGGCGGTGGCTTCCTAATCACCGGACTGCATTATGCATGTCTATTCTCCATCTTCCTTGGTATCTAGACATGGTTGCAATGATTGGATAAGAATCAGGAATTCTTATTTTAGTGATGCCTGATGACAGCGTGGGTGGAACTGGAAAGCATTATGCTAAGTGAAATAAGCCAGGCTGTGAAAAACAAATACCATATGATCTCACCTATAAATGTAACCTAATCAACAAAACAAACAAGCAAGCAAAAAAGAACCAGCGGCATGAAGATAAAGAGCAAACTGATAGTAACCAGAGGGGAGGGGAGAGAGGAATAATGGGGCATGGGGTCAAGTCGAGGAACATGTATAAAGGACCCATGGACAAAGAAAATGGTGGTGGGGAAGACTGAAAGTCTGAGTTGTGGGGTGAGTAGTGCAAAGGAGAGTAATGGGGGGAGGGAAATGGGGACAACTGTAATTGAACCATAATAAAAAAAGGAATAATTTTAAATAGCAACTCTATTTAGAACATTTTTCGAAGGTTCTAGGGATTATTTCTGGAAGCCCAATTTAGAACTTACTCTTTAACCCCCGCCCAAACTACTTATCTACTTCTATATTAAGTTTTTTTTCTGTCTAAAGTTTTACAGTAATTTCCTTGGGCAACACTGACCTACAACTTGCACACTTTTACTCCTTCAGTCTATCTTGCAACTAATGTTTTTTTTTTTATCTCAGATAATTCCATTCCTTCAGTTCCTTCATTAAAATTCTGGTAGTCATCCTCAATTTCTCCTTTCACCTCTTCCTAAAACACAATACAACAGCCACTCGTGTTGGCCGATCTCCTTCTGAAATTAATTCAGAATCCCATGACATTTTGTCATATCTACCTCCACCTGCAGTAATTTCCTTCCACAGGGCACATAGATTTTCCTAAACTATCAGTTGTATCTCACAACCTTACATAAAATAGCAGCAACCTCACAACATAGCGTTAACTTTCTAGCCATTTTATCTTGTCTTATTTACCTCCATGGCACATCACCTTCTAATGAGAGGGATGTATACTTAGCATTGATCTATTGACTAAATAACCAATTCTTGTGTCCCATTCAGAAAATGATAAACCACATGAATTATTTTATAAGTCATATGGTTTAAATGAAGCTTTGTTTACTACTCTGTCCCCAGCATCTAGAATAGCAGCTGGTTCACATTAGGAAGCTCAATCAATATTTGTTGAGCATACGAATGACATTGTGTCACTAACTTCTAATGACTTATAATTTCACTAAAAAATGAAGACATGGTGTTTTTTTCTTCCTACAATGACCCTCATGTTCTGGCCCTCCAATAACTCTCTCAACACATTCCAATGCAGTTCACTCTGATTCAGCCATTTCAGCCTCACTACTTATCATTGGTAGGCTGTGCAAAGATCACTTCCACTTTGAAGGCTTTTCCTCTAAGTAACCATGTACCTTTTAGCCCCTTGCTTCTCAGTTTTTAACATTTTCCATTTATATTCCTACTTATATTCTTGGAAATCTTAAGAAGTAGTCGGGGTAAATATATTCTGATTTTTAAATATTTGTGTAGAGTGGAAGCACATGGAATATTACATGTTATTCTCATCATATGTAAGCATATGGAAACCCTCAGCTAGCCTTAGAATGAGTGTCTAGGGTGATAGTTTTTGCAAACATGCAGGCAATATATCAAATAGATTTTAGTGCTGTGAAATGCCTCAGGAAAAGCTGAAACATCTGATAATTGCCAGAACCTTTCTCTGGAAGCTCACTAGGACCATGAGTCATTATTTAGGTGACAAGATGCCAGAATATGACAAGATATATCTGTTATATAACATGACAAGGCTCTTATCCCAGTTTTAATGTTGAAAAATACAAATCAAAGTAAAATAAAAATAAAATAGGCCCTCCCTAGTTTCCTCGATGAAAAGATATCAAAGAACTTTATGAAGTACTTCTATTTTCAAAGTGTACCAACTCATATACTGAGCCAGAAAGTAGAAGCCTTTCTAAATTGAGACTCAAACATCCCCTTAGTAGTATAAACAGCAATGTCATGGCAAGCCTTGCAAAAGAACACAGCTGTCAGAGTGCCACACTAACCATGAGGAAATAGTTTTTATTAAAAATGAAATTTTTGTTGAATAAGAAAAGTCTAGAAATATTGTATCTTTAGTATATATAGTGAGTTTTAAATGCCTATAAGCATGCAAATTTTGAATGATCATTTTTTTAAAAATGTAGACCTTGTTATGAAAACCTTCAATGATGAGGCATAAGCTTGTCAGTGAAATAAACGCAGGTTTTGTTAAAAATGACTTAGGTAACTAAACTCATATTGAAGAAAAAGTTTTAAGTGTCACTATTGGCTCCATGAACTAATAGGAATACACAAAGCTTACCAAAGTCACCATTTTGCAGTAATTATGAGTTGAAATGTATTTTCTGACCATAAAACAACACCTTTCAAACTAATTATTATAATTATCTAGTGAAATAATTACAAAGTTTATATTATACATTAAACTTTCTCCGCTTCTATCCTATACTAATTTCAGGTAGTTATAGCAAAATTTTATGTATGTGATAATAATTCATGTGGAAATGAAAGTGATTAATTTGTTGTGTATTCAAAAATTTAGAAAATTGAAGGATTTCTTTGTATTTTGTATTTAACAAGTCTCCCAGATTTAAGTTTGCTTTCTGAAATATAACAATATCTTCTATGTTTTAGGGTCTAAAATTAAGAGAAGGAGATTTGGGCGATACACAGTGCAATGTACAGATGATGTATCATAGAAGTGCACACATGAAACCTATATAATTTTATAATCAATGGCACCCCAGCACATTTAATAAAAAAACTGATAATGAAGTTTTTCCATATCCTATTTTAATGGATAATTTGTATATTAAACATAGACACAAACATATTATCCTCATAAATGTGGTTTCATTAAAGCAATGTTAAGAGGTAGGCTCTTCATTTCCAAACCTGGTTTTCAGTAGTGTCTATATGCCAACCACTAATGATTCTATTTATTTTTTCAATCAATACATCTTTTGTTTTCCAGACTTTCTTAGAATCTCCTAGTAAAATATAAGTTACTTGGTTCAGATTTAGGTTACAACTAGATGAGAGAAGAAAAGAATAAAGGAAGAATGGAAGGGAGAAAAGGGAAAAGGGATGGGATAGGAAATTGTCTTGTTTCTTCATTCATTCAGTGAAGATTAAACATGATGATGACCAGAAGCCCACCCCTGTGCTAGGAGCTGGTAAATGAGAAAGTGGTACGTGACTCACAGTACGTTTAATCAATAATGGCAGGCGTCACAGGGGTGTGTACACTAACTGCCATATAAGCACACATTTTTAAAATGTTCTCTGGATCTCCTTTTCTCTTCTAGCCTCGTCTCTGCTATCCACATATCACGTAGTTTGTCTGTGTTTAGTGCTTTCTAGCTGCCCCTCGGTATCTTGTACCCCCATGCTACTACCAGCTTACTCAAAACCCTTGGGATGCTAAACCCATGAAAAATCTCATTTCCCCTTAACTAACCTGGTTCATTAGAGAAAGAACATCTGATAAAATCTATGAGAAATGTATTATGAATCACTGAGAGCATGTCTTAAAGTACTAGATTTTCCATGTTCGTTTATATATTAAAGGAATCACTTGTTAAAATAATAATGAAATTTGAGGGGATTTACCTGAAAAGTAGATATTTCTAGGTTTTTTTTTGTTAAAAATGCAACTTTTTATTTAATTCTTGTTCAAGTACAGTTTTCTGTCTTATATTTCTTCATCTTAATGATTAAAGTACAGAAGGCTACTTACCATTTAACTTTCATTTCCATCACAAAATTATTGACCCTAATCAGCCAGACCAATGAGTCCCATATGTGGAAGTTCAGTTCTCTAATACACTGAGTCTCTAAAATCCCTTTTTAAATGATTTCATTTATTTATTTTTAGAGCAAGGGGAAGGGTGGGAGAAAGAGAGGGAGAGAAACATCAATATGTTGTTGCCTCTTATGTACCCCTTCCTGGGAACCTGGCCGGCAACCCAGGCACGTGCCCTGACTAGGAATCAAACCTGCGACTTTGTGAAAACTTTGGTTCACAGTCTGGCACTCAATCCACTGGGTCACACCAGCCAGGGCTCTCTCTTTCTCTATAAAATCAATAAATATTTTTTAAAGTTCATTTCTTCCACATTTGGCTACTGTAGTCTTACTGTATACACTAAAAGAAAGTCTGTTATTAGACTTCCATTTTATTAATTTTGTTAAATTTTATTTATTTTTATGATATGTATCTTTAAGTTTTACTTATTGGAAAAATAAGTAAAGTCTCTGTGGACTGAGCAATAGTAGCTTGTTGCTTCCCATCCCTGTCCATTCTATGGCTCCAATGCCACATGTGGGCTCCATCTCTCTTCCCATCTCTCTGAAACGTTCATTCTACTTTATCTTTCTAATAGCCTTGGCTTGTTTCCATCTTCTTTCAGCCCTGGCTTGTATCTTGCCTTCCTCTTGGCTCCAAGCCCTTTTCCCACCATCTCAGCCTTTCCAACTTTAGATCCTACAAGAATCCTCAATATTATACTCCATCTCTAACTCCATGTTTATATTCTATTTTGGCAAATATTTACATGATTCCCTGTGTGTCCCATACACATGCACACACACATATATATGTATGTATATATCACTATTTAAATCTCAGAAACCAATCTCTAATTCTTTTAACTCTACAGAGAATAAAACTTCAAATTATTTTTGTTACTGGAACTGTTCTTAATATAATTCTGACTTCAAATGCACAGTTCTTTGGGCCACACACCCCAAACCTCAAAAGTGAAATCCCATCTTTTTTGTCTTCTTTCCCAGCATCTTTTCTTTCCATAAAAGGTTCATTCTTTTCTTGGCTGGAGACCTCCCAACACTTCCAATGCTAATCTTTAAAACTTCTCAGACACATGTCCTACAAGAATTCTTATGCAAATTTGAATTCTCTCCAACACATCTCTCATCCAAATAGTAACTTGTTTCTTTCTGTTTTCAAGTTCCAGAGTCCTAATAACAGATTTCACATTTGCCCAAATTCTATTTTTCTCATAGACATTCTCTATAATACAATAGCTTGTTTCCTATTATTCTCCATATATATATTTACTTACACTTTCCAACAAAAGCAGCTACCCATACTTTTTCTTCGGTTTCACAAAGAAGTTGTAGTTTTCTTCTCCTGCACATTCACTCCTTTGCTCTTTGTCTCACATCCCGTGACTAGGAGGGCTCAGTTTCCACTAACAACTTTTTTCCTGAAAAGCCCATATACTTAATGGTTATCAAAGTTCCAAAATGTTTCACATGAAGCCACAAAGTGAGAAAAAAAGAAAAGATCCCTGTGTTTGGGAGTGTGTGATGGGCACTGTTCTCTGAAAGTGGGGTCCTTGTCAGACTTCCACCTTGCTTGGTTCTAAGAATGAGGAACAAAGGGCTTCAGTGCAGAGCAAACAGAAGACTGTGCCTAAGGACATCCTCGGATGCACAGATGAGTCTGGAGCTAACTGGAGCAGGCTCAAGCTGCTGGAGAATTTCCCCACAGAAACACTGATGGAGAAGCCTTGATAGATACCTCAGATGCTTCACTTTCATATGTGCCAGCGCTAAACAGGCCAGTAATTGCCTTCCTAGAAGTCCCCACAGGGACGGGACCCAATTAGCTGCAGCAATAACTGCCCCATTCCAGTATACTGTATCCGCCCTCCCCGTTTTCAATATTTTGATCCTTTTCTTCTATTTCCTAATTTCATAATGACTTTTCTGGACAAAATTTTGCCTCAGAGTCCTTCTAAATTCAAAGTAAAACTGCCCTTTATTCCAATTTCCCCCATTATTCTCTAGCATACAGCTGAACTTCTTTTTTTTTTTGAGATTTTTTTATTTAATTCTTGTTCAAGTACAGTTTTCTGTCTTATATTCCCAGCCCTGCCACCCCAGTGCTCCCCACTTCCCTCCCATTTCTGCCCCCCCACCTTAGTTATTGTCCATGTGTCCTTTATACTTGTTCATATGAGTCCATCCCCTTTTCCCCTGTGATTCTCTCCCCTCTCCCCTCTGGTCCCTCTCAGCCTGTTCCATATTTGAGTGTCTTTGGTCATATTTTGCTTGCTTGTTTGTTTTGTTATTTAGATTCCTGTTAACAGCGATATCATATGGTATTTGTCTTTTACCACCTGGCTTATTTTCGCTCAGCATAATGCTTTCCAGTTCCATCCATGATGTTGCAAAGGGTAGGAGCTCCTTCTTTCTTTCTGCTGCATAGAATTCCATTGTGTAAATGTAGCTTAGCTACATTTGAAAAGCTCCATAGCTTTTTGATCCAGTCACTTACCGATGGGCATCTAGGTTGCTTCCAACTCTTGGCTATCGTAAATTGTGCTGCTATGAACATTGGGGTGCATAGGTTCTTTTGGATTGGTGTTTCAGGGTTCTTAGGATATACTCCCAAGAGTGGAATTGCTGGGTCAAAAGGCACGTTCATTTTTAGTTTTCTTAGAAAATTCCATACTATTTTCCATAGTGGTTGTACCAGTCTGCAATCCCACCAACAGTGAACTAGGGTCCCCTTTTCCCCACAACCTCTCCAGCACTTGTTGTTTGTTTCTTTGTTTATCATAGCCCTTCTGACTGGTGTAAAGTGGTATCTCATTGTGGTTTTAATTTGCATCTCTCTGATAGCTAGCGATATCGAGCATCTTTTCTTGTGTCTCTGGATCCTCTGTATGTTCTCCTTAGAGAAGTGTCCATTCAAGTTATTTGCCCATTTTTTGATCAGGTTGCTTGTCTTCTTTGAGTGGAGTCGAGTGAGTTCTTTGTATATTTTGGAGATTAAACCTTTGTCTAAGGTATCATTGGCAAATATGTTTTCCCAAACTGTTGCTTATGGTTTTATTTTGATACTGTTTTCCTTGGCCATGCAGAAGGGGGAGAAGGCACAGAAAATAGCATAGATGGTAGGTAGAAAATAGATAGGGGGGCGGGCGAGAATAGTGGGGGAAATATAGAATCCAAAGAACTTGAGACACGTGGTTATAAACTAAGGGGGGGAGAATGGTGGGGGAGGGAGGGTGCGGGTGGAGGGGATTGAAGGGGGGGAATAGAACAACTGTAATGGTATAATCAATAAAATATATTTAAAAAATGAAGCTTTTAATTTTGATGAGATCCCATTTGTTTATTCTTTCCTTTATATCCCTTGCTCTAAGGGATATATCAGTAAAAATATTGCTGTGTAGAATATCTGAGATTTTCCTGCCAATGCTCTCCTCTAGGGCTTTAATGGTTTCATGGCTTATATTTAGGTCTTTTATCCACCTTGAATTTATTTTGGTATATGGTGTAAGTTGGTGCTTGAGTTTCATTTTTTGCATGTAGCTGTCCAGTTCTCCCAACACCATTTGTTGAAGAGGCTATCTTGACTCCATTTTATGTTACTGCCCCCTTTGTTGAATATTATTGACTGTCAGAGAGAGAAGAAGAAGGAAAAATAAAATCAGTTGGAATTAGCCATAATTGGCTAATAAACAAAATAAATGAATAAATATTGCCTTTTTCCTCATGGTGTAAACACTCCAGCACATTCATTATCTTCATCATTTTGAATAGCTTAAATCCATTGTTGTACATATTATGGCCATATACATTCTACACCCTTTTTTTGTAGTTGTTTATGGCCATGTTGGCCATATTTCAGTATGAATTTGCTGCAGTATGAACCTTGTTTACATAGATTTTCTCATTAGACAGTTTAAGTACTTGATACGTATTAGTAATCATTCTAAAAGCTTTATGCATATTTTGGACATGTGATACTCAAAACAACATTAATGGTATGAATGTTATTTTCTCAGTATTTCAGATCTGTAAGCTGAGACAAAGAGATAATAGCAGCATGACTAAATGGCACAAGATGACAGCAAATGGCACAGCCAAGAATCAACACCCCCCTCTCCTACCCTAGCAGCCTGTCCTCAGAACCCATGTCCTAACCATGGTCTGTGTACTTCCCACCTCACAACCAAGTCTCCTGACTTCTGGGAATTCTGATTCCATAGACATAGGTTTCATTTATCTTTTGGAGATGCTTCCCAGAGGATTCTGGACAGATACGGAGACTCACAGGGCACAGCATCATATGAAAGGAACTGAAAAACCCTACCAAATAAATTCCCATTAGTTCACTGAACAAAGGTTACCAAAGTTATTTGAACACACATTCTTATTTTTTTATTTTATTTTATTTTTTGTAATACCTGTTTCGACAAGGTTCACTGCTCATACAGAGCCTAACAATGTTTTTCCTAAATAATTCTATACACATATCATAATTTCATTGATTATTTTACCCTTTTCCTACTACTGAGCTGTTCTCTTCCTGAGGACAAGGACGATGTCTGTTTACAATATCCCTACAATGGAGCCTGACCAAATGAGGGTGTCTTACAATCATTTCCGAATACAATAACTCCCTGCCTGCCAATAGCAACACTGGTGTTGGGGGGATTAATGCAAAACAAAGAGAGGGTGATTTCCCCTCCATCTTCCCACATTTGAACCTTCTGATTTTCATCCCACAGCTCGTCGTAGTTGGGAAGCCTGCACAACCACCTTTGGTTGGCGGCTGTGGGTGGGGCTGCCAGTGGTCCAGCCCCTCCTTCTCTGAGCTGTTCTTCCACCACGGCTCTGGGACTGACTTCTCAACACTTGGTTTCCAGGTACAAGCCTTCCTAAGAGTTTTGGTTAAGGTGAGAAGTTTCCCACTTGTCTAGTTTCTTTGCTTTCAGACACCAGGCAACTGATCTTAACATATCCAGTTAAAAAAAAAAAAAAAGGCATCCAAGTAAAGATAAGTTTTTAACACATTGAACTAACAGTAACGCCAACAAAAATTCTAAATCGCCATGCATTTTTTTCATCTATTTGGTTTGTTTCAAAATGACAGGTTTAGCCCCTATATATTTTCTTAAGAAGTTCCAACCTTGAAAATATTTTCTATTTTCTTTCTTATCACCAATGTTATATGAGGTTACAGGGAAATATCACATATCTCAGTGAAGGGCTTTTATCTGGAAAAACATTCTATATTCACCACCTTTGAAACCAACCTGTCCTAGCTTTCCATCATGTTGTATCTCCTGGATTCCACTCATTTTAGCCCATTTCTTCAGGTAGCGCCTGTCCCTCTGGGATCTCCTTGACGTAACTTCTATGTGCCATCTAAGTGTGCTGTACGTTTTACAGGTGTTATCTTAGTCTAATAGTGTACCTTCGAATTAGGCAGCATTGCTTTAATTTCCCAGAACAGGTAATCAAATTATCTGAGATCTGTCATAGTCTTTGCCTCTTTTAACTGTACTTCACAGTAATAGACTAACTCATTAATATTGATAAGCATAGTTCAATTTGCATAATAATTCTCAACTAACCATCTAATTCAAGAAAATTGCCAAGCAGTTTTACAAAAGCAGGTGGTACACCAATTAATCAAATTTGTGTTCTAATACCTTATTCTCTCTTTGTTCTTTGTAAACAGAAAATGAAAATCCTATATACACTAGTCAATTACACAAGTATTTATAAAATAACTCTGAAAAGACATATTCAATAGAAATTAAAGGGAATGACAATAGAAATAGAAAGCAATCTATTGATATACATTAGTTATAAGAAGTTAATTCTCTTTAGCTATTAAATATTGAATTTCTGTTATGAATACATAGGGCAATGATTCATACTCACAAGCATTCATCCATAGCAATATGAAAGATTTCTAAAAGATCAATATCTTTTTACTATTTTTTTATTGAAAACTCTATGATATTATGGAATGAATGTACTTGAAATGATATATATCAAGTCATGCACAGTCCATCCTGAAGAGAATTAGAATTCAGCATAACTTTACTAAATTGCAGTAGTCAAGAAGAAACTTAATTATCTTCACAATGAAAGAAAATGTAGTCTAGGGAGTAAAGACATAGGAGGAAAAATAAGCTTTCTAATTATGTGATAAATATATGAAGATTGGCACTAAGGACCAAAACTGTCAGAGTGAAAAAGAAAAGGAGTGTGGGCAGCTGGTCTCATGCTATTGCTTGGGAAAAGAAAAGCAAACATTGCAGGCGTATCTTAGCTATTGTCCCGTGGCCCCGTTTTGTGCTGTATCATGTCCTACTGGATATTCAAGCAAGACGGTCTTTCCTTTGCAAACGCTCCTGCATGTCTGTTTAGATGTAGCTGTGACTGCTGGCAGACAGACGACTTAAAGAAAGTCTATGTATATTAAGTCTATGTATATAAACAGATGATGTTTTATTCTACTTAGGAAATGCAAGAACTGGTTCGAATACACGAACTAATAGGAAGGTATTACTCCATATCATGGAATGTTTCAATAAGTATCAGAATGCAAAATATACATCCCATTATATATATATTTTGTGAAAAAAATAACAAATCAGAATTTTAGACTATTTAAATTATTACTGACACTTATATCTGAACAGGTTTATAGGTCTGAGTAGTTTTCTTGGAACAACTTTTTTCTACACTGTATAGTGGGGATCCATGTAATATTACTTTTTGAATAGCATAATAATAATTTTAAAACTTCTAATGAACAGGACAGATTAAAATTCTTTATCATGGTAACACAACTGCTACCAAGTTATCTTTTCTAGCGTATCTCCTTTGACCTCCCCTTTTCCGTCTTATTGCCATGATAGGTCGGGTTGTTTATTATTCACTTGAGCAACAGGTAAGTTCTTTACTCACTTATTTTATCCTGTTGGCTTGTTTATGAATTTTTGTTGTATTAATTCATATTTTCAATAAATACTCAGTTTAATTTTCTGGTTTATCTCTTGTGTTGAATAGACTTTGTCAATTATTTCCTTACAGTTATCTTGATGCTGGGTTTCAGTCAATTTTATCTATTTGTCTCCTTTGCTGTATTTTAAACATCTTGAAGGCAAGAATAGTAGGCACTTTTATGGGTGCCATTATTTACAAAAGTATTTTAAAAGTATTTTAAGTATTTTTAATTCTTGTTCAAGTACAGTTTTCTGTCTTATATTCCCAGCCCTGCCACCCCAGTGCTCCCCATCTCCCTCCCATTTCTGCCCCCCCCACCTTAGTTATTGTCCATGTGTCCTTTATACTTGTTCATGTGAGTCCATCCTCTTTTCCCCTGTGATTCTCTCCCCTCTCCCCTCTGGTCCCTCTCAGCCTGTTCCATATTTGAGTGTCTTTGGTCATATTTTGCTTGCTTGTTTGTTGTGTTATTTAGATTCCTGTTAATGGTGATATCATATGGTATTTGTCTTTCACCATCTGGCTTATTTTCGCTCAGCATAATGCTTTCCAGTTCCATACATGATGTTGCAAAGGGTAGGAGCTCCTTCTTCCTTTTTACAGCATAGAATTTCATTGTGTAAATGTACCATGGTTTTTTGATCCAGTCATTTACCAATGGGTTGCTTCCAACTCTTGGCTATCGTAAATTGTGCTGCTATGAACATTGGGGTGCATAGGTTCTTTTGGATTGGTGTTTTAGGGTTCTTAGGATATATTCCTAACAGTAGAATTGCTGGGTCAAAAGGCACATTCACTTTTAGTTTTCTTAGAAAATTCCATACTGTTTTCCATAGTGGTTGTACCAGTCTGCAATCCCACCAACAGTGAACTAGGGTCCCCTTTTCCCCACAACCTCTCCAGCACTTGTTTGTTGCTTTGTTTGTGGTGGCAATTCTGACAGGCATAAAGTGGTATCTCATTGTGGTTTTAATTTGCATCTCTCTGATAGCTAGCAATATCGAGCATCTTTTCATGTGTCTCTGGATCCTCTGTATGTCCTCCTTGGAGAAGTGTCTGTTCATGTCCTTTGCCCATTTTTTAATTGGGTTGCTCATCTTCTTTGAGTGGCGTCATGTCAGTGCTTTGTATATTTTGGAGATTAAACCTTTGTCTGAGGTATCATTGGCAAGTATGTTTTCCCAAACAGTTGCTTCTCTTTTTATCTTGATAAAACTAAAAGCTTTTCCACTAAGATCAGGAATAAATATTTATTAAAATAAAACATTTCCAAGTTGGCTGTTGAAACTCTGTGTGGGTTTATTAGTTAAAGAAAAGTGTATTCCCTTTCATAGAAGCTACCATATATACACTGTATTTGTTTTATCACTTTGGCAAATAATTCCTAATCTAACCATATGTCCTTACATCCATTACATGTTTACATCAGAATTTATATACTAAGTGATGGGAAAATTAGTGCATCTCTATACTTGGAAAACAGTCAAAATTAAAGTGCAATATATAGCACATCAAAATAAGAATATTTGTGGTTCAGGACTTATATTTACACTCATTATAAAATCAATTTTTTATCATTGAGCAGAAGACCATGTTTACAATGTTTGTTTCAGGGTATTTTTCAGTTTTTGCTTTAAAATTTATTAAAAAGAATAACATTATTGATGTTAACATTTAAATAATATCAAATACAGAAATAATAATATAATGAAGTAATAGAAAAATTAATTATGTTCTTAATAATGTTTTGTTTAACACATTTCTACAACAGGAGTAGTGACATCTTAATTCTAATATACTGTAGGGAACAACACATTATCATATATTTTCTACTTGATAGTCTTATACATGGTTGCTCATATATTTTTTGTTCAATTAAAATAAGTTTTAACAATTTCAATAAAGGTTAAGAGCATCTAATTTATAATAAAATAACTGAATTAGATTACTGCATCTAAAATTCCACCAAAAATATGTAGCCTTTATAAATATATTCTTGTGTGTGATACCTTTCAGGAGCCTTGATTCACTCTTAATTACCTAGCATAAATTACATACATTTTGTTGTCAATACTCTATGGCTTTTCTGCCTTGTAAAAACGTGCTTACAAAATGGAATTGCCGATGTTACAAAGAGTCATCATACTGTAATGTCAGTTTGTAATAGTAATTAAAAGTCCCTCTGTCAATGCAAAACCAGGCTTCCAAAGTAGTTTTGCAGGTTTTTTTTTAACTCCTATGAGTCTTAGATCTTTGTCCAGTGAAAAACAATCAATTAGTTCACTTACACTCCGAGGTAAAACTAGAGCAAAAATCGTCAGTCTTTTTCATCTCAAGGCACACATAAATTAATGATCAAAATACCGAGGCACACCAAAAATATATTTTTTGCTGCTCTGACAAAAAATATAAGTATAACCTCGATTCATTCACACTAGACAGTGCTGGTTGTGTTGGCTGTTGTAATTTTTTTATTTGACAATCTAAGGGAAGAGAGGCCAGTGCCCGTGACTAAGTGGTCAGGTATGGCATGTGATAAAAATTATTTTGGCACACCAGGGTGCTGCCACACGCCCACTGAAAATTGATGAACTAGAGTAATTACTGGTGACTTATTACATGTTTCTTAAGTCTTTTGTGTATCAGTTATTTTTCTGTAAAGTGTTTTAATCATATTTGCTTTTTCATAGCTTAACAATAGAGAAAAATCATATTAAACTATACAGTTTATTTTTTCCTCTTTGTGAATTTTTTTTATTTAATTCTTTTAAAATTTTTTTTAAAATTTTTAAATTTAATTCTTGTTCAAGTACAGCTTTCTGTCTTATATTCCCAGCCCTGCCTCCGCCCCAGTACTCCCACCTCCCTCCCATTTCCACCCCCCACCTTAGTTACATTTTAAATCCTAAAGGGTTGGTATAAAATGAACAATAAGTTCTTAAACATATGATTTTCAATTGAATCAATGAAATTATCACTCAATAAGAAATTGATTATAAACATTTTCTTTTTAACACTGATTATTTTCAACTTTAAAATGACATTTTTTTCTTAAAAATAAATAATTCTCTAAAACAGAGTACATTCTAGATTTTCAAAGTGCTACAAAGTGGTTTTGTATGTGAACCATGCTGTTTATGCCATGTAATAATTTTAGTTTTCTGAAAAATTACATCTTAAATTTCAATTTTCTCACAAAGTATGGCTATTAATAAATACTACATAGTAGCCCTGGCTGGCGTAGGTCAGTGGATTGAGCACAGGCCTGTGAAACAATCAGACTGCAGTTCGATTCCCAGTCAGGGCACATGCCTGGGTTTCAGGCCAGTTCCCAGCAGGGGTTGCATGAGAGGCAACCATACATTGATATTTCTCTCCCTTTCTCCTTCCCTTCCCCTCTAAAGATAAATAAATAAAATGTAAAAAAAATACTGCATAGTATAATGAGGATGAAATAATTATGGTATATCAAATGCATTTCAGGATGTCTGACATGTGGAAAATCCTCAGTTACGGTTCAAATTATATTCCTATACAATCAATTAGAGGTACTTATATTCTTTAGAAAACAAACTAAATTCAAGTATATGTGATATTAAATAATGTAGCATACACTTCTTAAACATTTCTTATTCTGGATGGGAAATAGTTTAAATAGTGTGACCCAGAAATTGCATGATTTGCTCATTTGTTTCATAGTGACTGATATTCAGTCACTTGCCAACTTCTGCCAGTAAAGATAACTGGGAAATTCAGTGTTGAGCAGAGAGATAATTTTCCCAACTGTTAAGTTTTGTTTGATACTGAACCTACACATTTAGAATATACATAAGGGAATAAATAGAAGTCTCTCCTAAATCCTTTTTACATTTAGGATAAGAAAATGTGTAATTTTATTCTTTTATTTTGTGTTACATCTAGGTAGACTTTTCTGTTTCCTTGAATGTTCTGGCTTGAGATAGTTTTTTTTTTTTTATTTCACTATCATTCCCACTTTCAATCTCATGTAGTCTGGACATGTCTGCCTCTCCCACCAACAGCCCAACTGATGTCCGCTTTTCCCATGATACAGAAGGTTAGGAGTGCTGGTTGCTTCCATGCAGCCCCATCCACCTGTGCAGACATCTTTTCTTTTCCCTCTCTTGTGATACGTATGCAGGTAGTTCAGCAAGTGCACCTGGAAAGTTTTCCGGAAGTTTCTGTGTTGATTTTTCCTATAGAGAATATTGTTCCATATTTTACAGTGTGCCTACTAATAGCTCATGTCAAAACCCTATCTGAAAAAAAATAGCAGAAAGAAAGCTTTCCTTTTTTTTTTCACCAGAGACTGCAGAATTTCAGGTCTTGTTGCCCTCTAGCTTCTCTAGAAATATGCATTAGCAGATGAGTCAGTGAGCTTGGGTTCACAGATTGTGTGGTGATGTAGGCATCCCTCTACCACTGCCAAACTTATTTCCAAGTAGTTTTCTCTGTGTGTGTGTGTGTGTGTGTGTGTGTATCAGTATATTTATGTGCATTTTCATAGACTTTATTTTATTTTACCACAAAGTGTCAGGGGTGTTTTCCCCCTATGCAAATGAATATAAATATAAAAAGGACCATGTGCCTAATTTTCCCCCTAAGGTTCATATTTTATTTATATTTTCTTAGTTTTTTCCCTAATGTCTTTTCTGTTCCTTCATGAAACCACATTACATTTAGTAGATGTCTCATTAGGCTCCTGTTGGTTGTCACAGATTCTCAAGTTTTACACGTTTTTGTTGATGTAAGTGGAGCATGGAGTGTTGTTTGGTGAACTGAGGATCAACACAGATCAAAGAGAAATGGAAATAGAGAAATTTATGACTGACAATCCAGGAGGGAGTACCTGGCATGCCTTGAGGGGTCATATGGGGATGCCAAGGCAGAATGAAAACAGAGAAAGAGACAGTCAGGACCTGGGGTGCACACCTTTAGTACAGTCCCTGGGAGGAGTGTTTTAGGGTTCCCAGGCTAAGGCTGAACTGGTTAATTCAAATCAAAAGAGTAGGGTTTTAATAAACCCTATGGTATATATTTAAAGTGATGATTGGCTGCAAGAATACATAGTGGAATGATCACCACCATCAGAGTTACTAACACATCCATATCCTCACATAGTTTCCTTTGTGTCTGTGTGTGTAGGGAAAGGATGCTTAAGATGTATTCTCTGAGCAATTTCAAGTGTACATTACAATAGTATTAATCATAGTCACCATGCTATACATTAGCTCCTCAGAACTTACTCATCTTATAACAAAGTGTGTATTCTTTGACCTATACATCCTTATTTCCTTCACTCCTGTGTGCTTAAGTTTGACTTTTTAAAAGATTCTCCATAGAAGTGTGCTAATATGGTATTTGTCTTTCTCTGCCTGAGTTATTTTACTTAACACAATTTTCTCAAGATCCATGTTGTCACAAATGACTGTATTTTCTTCTGTTTTATGGTTGAATACTACTGTATATCTATAGATACTTTTCTTAATCAACTCATCCATTAAGGGACACTTAGATTATTCGTATGTCTTGGCTTGTGAGTGATACTGCAATGAATATGAGAGCCCAGGTATCTCTTTGGTATAATGACTTATTTCTTTCAGATATATAACCAGAAATGGGGTTGTTGGAGCATAGGGTAGTCTTATTTTAAGTTTTTGGTCTAGAAGTTTTATTTAAAAATTGTGTATTACTTTCTATTTCTGTTGACATTTATAAATTGTGTTCTACTTTCTTAAAAATATTTAAGAATACTTAAAAAATATCTATAAATATTTTAAAGCTCACATTCAATAATCCAATATCATCATAGGGTTTTCTCCATATTTTTCTCTCTTTTTATTGAATTTTGGATAGTTTTTAAAAAGCCTGTTTATAATGCTTTTATCTTCCATAAGAAATGATTTATTTACTTATTTTTGTTTCTAGTATGTTCATTGAGTAAGGCAGATCACCTCATGTAGCCAAGATCTGAATGGTTAGGATTTTGAGGTTAGGTTTTAGTCTTTGTAAAGTCTTGTCTTTTTCCAATTCACGTCACACAGCAGGTAGAACAATTCAGTCGATTCAACCAAGACCCAAGGTATTTTCCAGCACATCTCATCATTCAGTCAACATTTTCTACAAGACTTTGCATCTCTGAGTGTTAAATGCAGATCTGTGTGAAGATGCAAAGCAAAGCAGAGTATTGGGTGCACTTCTCATCTTCCCAGTTTCTTCAGTCTTATTACATGATGTCATAAATACTTTCCTCAGCATGCAGTGTACTATTTGTCTCTGGAATTCATGAGACTTTTGAAAACTCTATTTACCTAGTGCTTTGTGAACAGGTCTCTACTCATAAACTTCTTGCACAGTGTTACTTACTAATGAACAAAGGGGCTGCAAGAACAAGGCAGAGTGACAAATTAGGTCCACCTCAGTGTTTCGTCTTCTCAGTGTCTTCTCAACAGAGATGTGGTCCTTCAAATCCTGGATGCATTTGTAGTCGAACAGCTTTTCTTCTTCTTTTCAGAAGAGTTAGTCTTTTGTAACCAGAATATATTACCCAGAATAGGAAGTCCTTAACCTCACATTATTCTTTGTCCTCTGACTCTCTGGAGTGCCCTTGTCAAGTTATTCATCAAGCTAATTTTTTCTAGAGTATCAAACTCAATTATTAATGTGTCATCACCTGAAATTTTCCTTGACATCAATTATAAATAAGTGCCCTATCCATATGGTATCACAAAATTTTGCATAGACAATTTTTGGTGTAAGTGACTATAATTACTCATTACCTTTTCCTCAAGAGGAAGATAATGTATAAACATGCAAATGTGTATATATACACAAAAATATATACATAATTATACTTCTATGGGCAGGGACATATATGTAAGTATGTATTAAAATTATGTGGTTCATATAATTATTATATGTGTGTATACTTACCCTAAAGGAACAGATAGTAATCATCATATGCAATATAACATAAAATATATACTTTGTGTATACATATTTAAATTAGCTTATTACAGTGCCTAAAATAAGACATTTTAAAACAATCTTTGAATGTATGATTTTTAGATAGATTTGAAGGATTATGCAAACAGAAATGAATATATTCATCAGTTTTAAATAATTAGTGTAACTGACAAAAATTAAACTGATTTCTGCAGAAGCCTCATGCCATTAGGGACATTTTAGAACTGGTCGAGTACAAGGGTAATACTCACCGACATGATCTGTTGTTCATTAAACAGTGCACCTGAACAGATAGTTAAGATCACTGTTAGAAAATAAGACCAATCATTTAAAAATTTTCAGGGCACCTGGGCAGAAGTTAATCAGCTTGCAGCAAATCATTCTAATGAGCTCCAGAACTGTTGTTTTTGTCTCATTTATGGTTTAAATATGTTTCAGCTATTATTTGTATTTAAATATGATCCAGCTAACAGGCATTTATGCTCTTTATGTTTTATATTTTATGTTCTAGTTGATAAGGATATAATCACAAACTGTAATAGATAAAATAACATTGTAAAGGTTATAGCATATACATGATGATATGAATTTGAGAAAAATGAAGCAAGGAAGGGGGTGAGGAATTAAAAAAATGATATGTTAAAAGATCATGGTAAGGAAAGTCTCAATGAAAAAGCAACAGCTGAATAAAGACTTGAAAAAGGCATGGAAATGAGCGATGCAGACATATGGGGGAGGAGCTTTCCAGGAACCAGGAATATAGGGGTATACCTTTCACTGAGTGGTTCTCTCATCTTGCAGAAACGCCTGACACCTTTTTACTCACATAGAAGATGGGAAAAGATAACACACAGAAGGCACCCCTGCATCTTAACCTTTATGAACCAAAATGATTGTCCTCCTGCCATTGGTGATAACTAGGCACATGGTCCCTCACATTACTAGGATGCCGGAAAGTGTATTCTAGCTGTGTGCCTGGAAGAAAGGAATGCAATTAGGGGTTTGGTGTGATTCACAAGGGTCTCTTCCACATCAAGACAGGTGTTGTGGTTTTAATTTCATGTCACATTTAAAAAATATTTTTAAAATTTAAATGAGTTTTTATAGAGAAAAATATTTTAAAGACAGCAGAGAAATTCTCATATATCCCATGTTACATCACAATGGTACATTTGTCACCATTAATGTACACATATTAATAAATTATTACTAACTAAAGTTATAAATTATCTAGATTTCCTTAGTTTCATCTAATGTCTATTTTTTCTTGCAGGATACATTACATTCTGTTATCTTGTCTCCTGAGGCTTCTCTCAACTGAGTTTCTCACATTTTCCTTTGTTTTTAATGAACATGATAATTTTCAAGAGTCATGGCTAGCTATTTTGTAGGACATCTGGCAATTGGGATTTGTTTGCTATTTTTTCATTATTAAAATAGGCTACTGAGTTTTGAAAGATCACAGAGATAAAATGCCATTCTCATTCATTCCTATCAAGGTTATATGCTATCCACATGGTTTATTCCTGTATATATAAACTTTGATTATCTCACTGATTAACCTTCATCTCCTGGCTGATATTTTTTTAACAGAGTAAGTACTAGCATATGTGTAAGCTATTTTAGGAAAATAGAGAGGAAATTGAAAATGGCAGATGCAAGGTAATTGGAGAAAATGATATTGACTTATTCCACATATTAAAATGCTGGCTTTTACGAGAAGCAAGGACAGGTCTTTCTGAATAACTGGAAGAAAGGCAGGGCGTAGGGAGAGACTGTGGCCCTTTCTCAGGCAGAAGGAAAGCAAAGCCTTCGGTTGAGCGTGTGGATGGATGGCATATGTTGGATGACATGTTTGTGGACATGTGAGGAACCATTGCTGTCTGCCTTGATTTATGAAGGAGCATTTCAACATCTGTGTGCTTTGCATTTGTCTCACGTGGACATGTTTATATATTCAAAACTAAAAGTCAAAGTGAATCACAAATGTACTTATTCCAAGAATTATTTTTAACTTCACATTGATGTTTATGTTCACAAAGAGCATATTTTTGTGTTTATGGGGGTTCTATACATGTTCAGCTTGACCTAATGACAGTCAGAGATTTGCCTCTGCTCACCTGACTAAACATGAGTCCCTAACTTATGCGAGGAGGGTTCACAGGTATAAAAGAAAAATATGTTATAAAAATAAATCGATTTCTACATTAATGCACAGATACCTGCATCCAAGCACAAAGAACATTTCCTGTTGTTGTGTATCCATNTTCAAAACTAAAAGTCAAAGTGAATCACAAATGTACTTATTCCAAGAATTATTTTTAACTTCACATTGATGTTTATGTTCACAAAGAGCATATTTTTGTGTTTATGGGGGTTCTATACATGTTCAGCTTGACCTAATGACAGTCAGAGATTTGCCTCTGCTCCCCTGACTAAACATGAGTCCCTAACTTATGCGAGGAGGGTTCACAGGTATAAAAGAAAAATATGTTATAAAAATAAATCGATTTCTACATTAATGCGCAGATACCTGCATCCAAGCACAAAGAACATTTCCTGTTGTTGTGTATCCATATGATCATATATTTCATTTATGCAAGTATATATTTGCATATTCATTTTTTTAAATTACTGTATGCTGAACATTTTTTAGCTTTAGAACATACTTTTACTCTTGACATTTTATAATAGAAGATCAACATTTAATTTCACAATTCGCTTTCACAATTGATTTCTTTTAAAAATGATTCCTTAAGTTGTACATCAATAACCTATGACTCCAAATTTTATCTGTCTTCTAAGTCTGAAGAAAATGATTACTTAATTAAGTTTCACAGACAGTATAGTCCCTCTGATACAACACTTAGTCTTATGTTTTACACTTATATGAGAAGTAAGACTAGTCAGTATCCAACTACCCTGAAACCTGATAGAACCTTATGATACAACAAATGATCTAAAGTTTAGACCTGGTCTTCTTTTATAATTTTGATTTAAATATATTTTTACATTTGAATAGAACACTTTTATTTGATAGTAAAATGAAAACATATGGTTATTATGACTTCTGGAATACCCTTGCCTTTTTATATGAAACATCTGTTTCACAAACGATGCTTCTGTAACTGTGCTCATAACAGTTTTTCTCTTTCATATGAGAGAAACTTTGAGTTATTTGAGTTGTTTGAAACTGGAGGTAAATCAAGCAACAGCCATAGATTGCACTTGAATTTATAAAATCAAAAGAGAATTCAAGGAAGTATAGCTTGGACATGAATTTAGTTTTTGTATCTTTACTCCTGGGCAGGCAACTAAATTTTTTCTATGGTTATCTGTAGTATTTTGTTGCTGTTGTTATCAGTGTAATTCCTTTATTCTATAGAAATAAAAGTTTGTTTTGATTGTCTTCTATAATTAATTGCATTGATTTAAATACCACTGTTGATTATCTTCATAAGCATTTTCCCACTCTATGATAATGTAGTACACATCTGTTACAATGCACCCATATACTCACACAGTTTTATGGATACAGATAAACAAATAAACAAGCAAAAACAACTCAAAGCAGCATTGAATAAAGTATTTACATTTCCCAATGGGAATAATTGTCAGCAATCCTCAAAAAACAATTCTGAAAGTGTTTTGCTGGTGGGAATCACAGAAGATAAAGGCCAAATGTTATCTTCTAGGGGAAAGTAATAGAATTTTATATAAATATATATTTTAATATAATTTTTAATTTAATTCTTGTTCAAGTACAGCTTTCTGTCTTATATTCCCAACCCTGCCCGCCCCCCGCCCCATGCTCCCCGCCTCCCTCCCCTTTCCATCCTCCACCCTTAGTTATTGTCCATGTGTCCTTTATACTTGTTCATGTGAGTCCATCCCCTTTTCCCCTATGATTCTCTCCCCTCTCCCCTCTGGACCCTGTCAGCCTGTTCCGTATTTGAGTGTCATTGGTCACATTTTGCTTGCTTGATTGGTTTGTTTAGATTCCTGTTAACAGTGAGATCAGCCACGTGAGCAGTTCTGAAAGATTCCAAAAGTGTTTTTGAGCAATATTAACCTTTAAGGAACATAATCATTCTGGTGCTTAAGTTCTGGTTGAGTTGGTGGAAAACTAACCAAAAGTGGGTTAATTGCTTTATAGTCAGAGCTTAATGTCCTCTTTAAAGTAATTTTAAAACGAATAAAAAAAGAAGATGTAGAGACTGCTGTAGAGAGTTTTAACTCTTATCTGTATTTTAGGTTAGAACCTATACTGAAAATTATTTTGTGTTTTTTTCAAGATTTTATTTATTTCTCTTTTTTGTTTTTATTTTTTAAAAACTTTTAAATATATATTATTGATTATACCATTACAGTTCTATTCCCCCGCTTCATTCCCCTCCACCCTGCACATCCCCTCCCCCACCATTCCCCCCCCTTTAGTTTATGACCACGTGTCTCAAGTTCTTTAGATTCTATATTTCCCCTACTATTCTTGCCCTCCCCCCTATCTATTTTCTACCTACTGTCTATGCTATNATATTGCTGCGTAGAATATCTGAGATTTTCTTGCCAAGGCTCTCCTCTAGGGTTTTAATGGTTTCACGGCTTATATTTAAGTCTTTTATCCACCTTGAATTTATTTTGGTGTATGGTGTAAGTTGGTGCTCAAGTTTCATTTTTTTGCATGTAGCTGTCCAGTTCTCCCAACACCATTTGTTGAAAAGGCTGTCTTTACTCCATTTTATGTTATTGCCCCCTTTGTCGAATATTAATTGACTGTAGAGAGTTGGGTTTATTTCTGGGCTCTCTGTTCTATTCCATTGGTCTATGTGCCTGTTTTTGTGCCAGTACCAGGCTGTTTTGATTACAGTGGCCTTGTAATACAGTTTGATATCAGGTATTGTGATCCCTCCTACTTTGTTTTTCTTTCTCAAAATTGCAGCAGCTATTCGATGTCTTTTAGGGTTCCATATAAATTTTTGAAGTGTTTGTTCTATGTCTGTGAAATATGCCATTGGTACTTTAATAGGTACTGCATTGAATCTGTAAATTGCTTTGGGTAGTATGGACATTTTGATGATGTTAATTCTTCCAATCCATGAACACGGTATTTGTTTCCATTTATTTGTGTCTTCTTTGATTTCTTTCTTCAGTGTTGTGTAGTTTTCTGTATACAGGTCTTTTACCTCCTTGGTCAGGTTTATTCCCAGATATTTTATTTTTGTTTTTGCTATATTGAATGGTATTTTTTTTCCTGATTTCTGCTTCTGCTGCTTCATTGTTGGTATACAGAAATGCCTTTGATTTCTGGATATTGACTTTGTATCCCGCTATTATGCCAAATTCATTTATTAGTTCCAGCAGTTTTTTGGTAGAGACTATAGAGTTTTCCATGTACACTATCATGTCATCTGCAAACAATGCCAGTTTTGTTTCCTCCTATCCAGAATTTTATATTTTTAACATTCTTTTCCCCAGTGTTTTTGGCATTATTAAATAAATATAATTTCCAATTTTTGTTCTCCTTTTTTAATATAATGACCATTGATTTACATTCTGAAAATAATTTAGGTAAATTAAGAAGGTCAGATGATATGTTAATTGATTTATTCAATACATATTTATTAAAGAAATAATAAACACTAGACACTCTTCTATGGAATGAGATACAGCAGTAAAAACCAGCTCTCTGTTCTTTGAATTCACAGTATAATTGGTGTGACAAATAATAAATAAGTGTATGATATAATATCTGGTGGGTGATTAGTGCTGTAAATGACTATGAAAGTGAAAGAAGATGAGACTGGACAAAGGATATAGAAGCATGTTGTAATCAAAGATAATGCCTCAGAGAATGAAGATTTTGAGCAAATGTCTCCTTGAAGAGAGTGAGCCATGAACTCTTATGAAAGAGGAAGTGAAATGATGGAATTATTTTCCTTTTTTTCCATAGTAAGGATGAGTAAAATATTCTACTCATATAACAAACTTAGTCTGTATTTGTTACTGTCCTGAAAAAAATTGTTAATGTGATAAAATGTTGTATTTTAGTCATTTCTGTTTTGTTCCTATTGTTCACATTAATATCTTATACTCTTATAAAGCATTTAGATAATTAAGATATTAAGGGGGCATTAAGTCTACATTCTTTTTCTCTGCTGTCTCTGCTTGTTCTCTCTGTCTTTTCAAATATTACATCTGAACTGTTGTAATGACCCTGGGTATATCTCCCACCAAACCCTGAGCTTCCTGACCACTTAGACCAGAGCATTTTAGAGGGTAGGTGCTTAATATATAAATATTATCTATCTGCGGAATTATTGAGTGGCCCGATCTGAATTTTTCTGGGACAAAATTATGTCTTCCTTGCTGTAACTGACATGGTTTAAAACCCTGCCTGTTTTCCTATTTGAATACACCCAAAGTCCCTCCTGAAGCTACTGTGTTGAGGGGGTGGGGCCAGGTTTCCATTCAGTTGAGAACACTGGGTATCTTCTGAGGCCAGTATCAGAATTTGCCCAGCTGGCTGCCAAAGCGTGTGTGTGCCCTTATTAATAACTCAGAATACCAGCACACTAGGCACTGACTGGAGCTGTTGGTTGTTCTGTTCCTAACAAAACCAGAATAAGAAAATTGATACTCTTCAAAAAACTGAAGATTACCCAAGAAACCCACAATATTTACATTTTATGCTTGAATCAAGTTTTACCACATTCAACATCTTGATTAAGGTGTGTTTTATTATTGTCTTCGTTTTGAGAAGGGGTTGCACAATAAATACACAGTAACACAGTGCTTGTCACTTCAGCTACTATAAAGCTACTTTGGAAGATATCTATTACAGCTGTCAGTGTTCATTACGTAAAACTCTGTGTGACATTTTTGCCTGACATAATTTTCACTTCTTAAAAAGTTTATATTCGCCTGGCTGGCATAGCTCAGTGGATTGAGTGCATACCTGTGAATCAGAGGGTCACCAGTTCAATTCCCAGTTTAGGCACACGTGTAGGTTGTGGGCCAGGTCCCCAGTAAGGGGCACATGAGAGGCAACCACGTGTTGATGTTTCTCACCCTCTCTTTCTCCCTCCCTTCTCTCTAAACATAAATAACATTTTTAAAAGTTTATATTCCTTAAAGCACTAGTGGGCTTCCTCCTTTTTGATCAAATGTACCAAAAGTAATAATAGGATTCCTTTATATTTTTCCTCTTTCTCTAAGAAGACCAAAGCTAAATGTGAAATTCAGTCACAGTTACTTTTCCCTTTCTCTTAATTTGCTACTTCTATTTATTTTTATTACTTAATTGAATCTTTATTAAGTTAAACTCTCTCAAAAAACTTTGCATAAAGAATTGGACTATAGTGTATACATTATAAATCAATCCCTTCCAATTTGCTCTTGAACGAAGCAACTCAATTCTGGCCTTTATTTTTCTCACTGGTATATATGTTTTTAATTTACTTTTCAGAATATGTGGAAGCCCTATAGATATATTTAGCATAACACCTGTTATCCATATGAATGTTTACTGGAAAATTGATCTAAATTGATATTAGGAAATGATTTAGCGTAACATAAGGTGACTATTTCACAAGCTATTTTTTATTTGGGCATATATTAAATAACACAAATAATAGTAATGCCTTTCTTTTTATTAATTAAATAAATTAATTTGATTCTCTTATTTGGAGACTACTATTTTTTTAAGTACTAAAAATCCAAGTAAATATAAAAAAGTGTGTGTGTGGCACTCAAGATGTACAGATGTTTGAACTTAACATGGTATTGTCATGGTTTAGAAAATGAGAAACTGAAAATTCAGATGAAATTTATTACAGAGTTGTGCATATTATTTCCTTCTCTGAATAATCATTGCTCATGTGTCCCTTCAGTTATTTTCCATGTTCTGCACACACTGCACTGTGCACACCGGGTCTTCAACAAACATGGTAGCGAGTGACAAAAACTGCAGAGTCCAGAAGTCTGAGGTTTGAAACCAGGCTCTGTCAGTTACTCGTTATATGATTAAGGTAATATATTCAGTTTTCTCATCCATGAAATAGGGATAATAATACTCAATGTATACAGTTATTTTAAAAATCAAGTGGAAAAATCTTTTTCTACTAAAAGATTTCCCAAGTAGTTTTTTACAGAAAATAGATACACTACATTTTATTTTTTATCAAAGAAAATTTTTGACAACACCACCACTCCCCATTAGTTCCCCGAAGTACAACCCAATGAATTTATTGGATTCCTGGAAAGGTATCTTGCACTTAGATGCCCACATTTGCAACGCTTCACCAAGTAGCACCAGCCGTGTTCTTCTTCTACTACTGACATCTGCTCTGTGGGCAGCTGATGCTCATGATAATGCCCGTAACCAGATGCAGGCCACCCCAGGAAGGAATACACAGTACAAGCTATATGCTATATCCATGGCATTAATAAACCATATTTCTCACATATTTTCAAACCTCAGTGAAATATTCAAATAATATTTCAATAGACTAATGTCTTATTTTTTTTGTAGGGCACAACATATTTGCATTTGTGCTCAAAGACACAGAACAAATAATATTCTAGGTGTGTGATCATCATGAATACATTAATATGCAATTTATCTTTATAAGAAGATACGTTTGCTTTTGTTTGTATTAGAATCCTACCCTCTCTTTTTGTAGCACTATTTGAACATCTGTTATAATAAGCTAGATAGAAATCATAAATGTTTACCAAGACTGTTAGCTCTATTGAGAATAGTGTTATGATGACTAAACTCAGTTGATAAATTAGAGATTACCAATTCCCCACGACTAGTCCTTTTAAACTATTTCTAAATCTACTTTGTAACTTATGACAGTTTGATAACCAGAGGAAAACGTTTTTTTTGTTTGTTTCTTAGCTCCTTTGACATAGGATAGAAATTGACAGTGTTATACCTTAAATAGTTTATTTTCTTGAAAGCTTAGTGCCTAATGGGGATTTAATAAATATTCACTTTTGCTTGCAATTTATAATAAATATTCAAATATATTTAAATGAGCGAATAAAACATTTCTGAGTAAAGGCTTCTTGTTTTAGAGAAAAGGTTAATATTATATTAAAATATACTGCTTCAGAGATTAATGTACACTAGAATACATAATGGGGTAATTGTTTAAAATAGGATTTAGTAGTATATCTCTATTTTCTAACATCTTTGCATACTTATGCTTTGAATTTAGTGACCCCACAGAAAAATAACTGAAAAAAAAAACCTTAACAGGTAAATATTACTGGAAAAATCCTTAATTTGTAATGTTTGTTGTTTTCTGTGGTTAAATACTTCTGCAGTGGCCAATTTCAATTTACCAACATGATATCATTGAAAGCAGAGATGCAGAGAGATATGCAGAAAACAGGTCCCAAGAGCTGATATGAGTGGTCTGGGGGACATCGAGGGATCCACTGTTAAAAATGTGTATTTTTCCCCAGTATCCAATATTCCATTCCCATGATTTTAGAAAATGAGGTTACCAGAGGCATACTATAATTTAAAGACATCTTTGGATGTCTTTTTTAAAGGTAGTATTTATACAGTAGCTGATATAAAACTCTGCATCAGCATTTTACATTGTTTTATTTTTAAATTTCTTAAGTGTATTTTACTCATGTATTTATTTTCAGGTCTTGACACAGATCTGAGTCTATTTCATTTATTAGCATATTGAGATCAAGGTCACCAATTGGCAGAACTTGCCTTGATATTCTGGTTTACACAGCAGTAACCCATGCGCTTGCTTTACTCAATTCCAGCCAAGCCATCTCAGATAGAATACTGTCTTAACCTCAGTTTCCTGAGAAAGAGCATGAAACAAAGCTTTTCATTGCCAGTAGATTTTTTAAGGAAAAAATAAGCAAGTAAGAGTAAGGCTCTAGGAGAGAAAATGGGAATAAAGAAATGTCAGTCCTAAAATAGACCATGTAGTTGACCACTACAATAAATGGTGCTGCATCCACAGGAAATTTCCAAGAAATTTATAAAAATGTGTTTTAGAACAGGCTGCCAAAAATGGAAAAGGAAAGCTCTTATTATTGCTTCTTCTTCACCTTTTCAAGGATATCCTCGCAAACTTCGTTGCTGGGTCATTTCTAAAAGTGAGCGTGGGACAGTTCTTGAGACGTCTACCCATGAGCCTCAGACAAGCCCCAAGGCAGTGCTTGGCCTTGGGTGACATGCTTCCAGTTTTTGTCTGTAAATTCTTTGTGAAAGTGACGTCCTTAATAGCGGCTGGAGCGAAAGGAAAGGCCATGTGATTCTGAAGCTGTGCGCGAAGAATAGTTGGCACAGCACCTACTCTACTCTTCAAATGTGTGCATTGAATGCACTGAAAGTACAATAACATTGCTCATGTTTTACTGTGCTTGTTTCAAGTGATTCCACATTTAAAAAAATGAGAGCACATGACATAGTTTGACATGCAACCACTGACATGTAGACAAGTGTCGCATCGCCTTCTACATTCAAACTAATTAGCATCAGCCTGAAAAAAAAAGATAGTATAACTGTATTGGAATTGACCTAACACAGTGGTATATAGATGAGGAGGCAAATGCTAGGATTATTGGACAGAGCTTTGCTCATCACTAGCACCAAATGTCACACATTTTTCTACATTCAGTTTCTAGGCTGGAGTTTGGGCTAGCAGTTTCAGCTCTATTGTTTATGCAATCATTAAAACCTTGGCTCAGACATTTCACTTCCTTTCTCAAAACAGACTGGCTCAAGCAAACCATTTCCTCAAGCTCATGTGGTTTGTATTAGAAATCTATTGTGCAGATCCATATGACCCCAGTTTATTTCCTTTCAAAATGAGTTCTAATGAGCCAAGATGCTAATAGAGAAATAGGTCCTATAGCATCCCATAAAAGCTCACACAAGGGTTTAATAGTTGACTTTGATAATGGATTTCATACAGTTGTTTCCATTGTGTAGGCTGATTTAAACAACAGATAGGTAACTTTTTTCTTTAAAAAAAATATAAGGTGCCCCTTGTAAAAGTCATTCTTGAAAGTTATCTATAAACAATTTATATTTTGCTATTTGCTGTGGATTTTTCTCAACAAGTAAGGGAATGTGGTTTTGATTTTTTTTTCTTTCTTCTTTACAACTGGACTTTCCTTCAGGACTGTCCAACCTGTAGGCCACAGGCAGCATGTGGCCCAGGGTGGCTATGGGTGCAGCCCAACACAAAATTGTGAGCTTACTCAAAACATTGGTATTTTTGTGTATTTAATGTGCAGTGCAAGACAACACTTCTTCTTCCAGTGTAAACCAGAGATGCTAACAGTTTGGACACCCCTGCTTTACAGAGTTCAGCTCTGGTCTGCGCACGTAAGGAGTGGCTTGACAGCAAGTATTATCTAGGGCTCGGTTGAAATTGTCATCATCTTACTTTTATTAGGATTGATAGTCATTATGGCTTAAAACACATAAGTGAAAATTAATAAAATATATTTGTATTATTTGCATTAGGTAAATATAATTAAGCTGAAAACGTAAACTTAATATGTATTTATTCTACATTTTTTCAGATTTTCTGAGACTATTTCAGTACTTTTTGTTGTTTTGTTAGGGATGGGGAGAAAATCTGAGTCAGCCCAACTTCCCTTCCCCTGCCCAACTTCTTATATCATCGTAAGAGAACGATTCAAGCAAAAAACAAACACTTAGAGTGGAAATGAGATAACAAGTTATGCTGAATGAAATAAGCCAGGTGGTGAAAGACAAATACCATACGATCTCACCTTTAACAAGAACCTAAACAACAAAACAAACAAGCAAGCAAGATATAACCAAAGACACTGAAATACAGAACAGGCTGACAGGGACCAAAGGGGAGAGAATTTCAGGGGAAAAGAAGAAGGATTCACAGGAACAAGTATAAAGGACACATGGACAAAAACTAAGGGGGGTAGAAATGAGAGGGAGGTGGGGAACACTGGGGGAGTGGGCTGGGATGGGAGTAAAAGACAGAAAACTGTACTTGAACAATAATTAAATTTAAAAAATCAATATAAATAAATAAATACATAGTAAACAAATCTAAAAAAAGTTTATTTGTGAAACACCCACAAGCATGGAGCTGCAAGCAGGCACCTGGTGAGTCTAAATGCCCCACATGTAGAGGAAAGAAAGTTTTCAGTAAGTTTGTTAGTAAGTTAGTGAGTTTGTTCTAAGTGGGTGGGTACTCAGCTAATCTAAGTAGGCTGACCATTGGGGTTCAGGGGTACCTCAGCTAGTTTCTAGATTCCCCTTTTTCTCTCCCTTGAGGATAATGTACTGCTACAAAGGCTTTCTTTCTCACTTAGTAAACGCTCTTTGTCTCAGTAAGTGAAATCGTCACAGAGGTCCCCTTTCCCAGCACAGGAAAATTGCTGCTTGTGAGGTTCAGACACCCTGTGATCTCAGCAACATTGCTACAGAAGCCCCGTTTCTCAAAACGGTCCCAGAGACTCTCCCCACCTCCTGTGCTATTTTGCTTGTAATGCTAGGGACACCTGGTAATCTTAGCAATCCGAGCTAAGGACTGCTGAGTGAATAAGTGAGGCAGGTCTTCCTTCTGCTTCTATCCTCCTCTCCTTGTTAGATTGTAATGGCGAAGGCCCTGCCATTATTTTCCCACCGATCACTCATTTCTAGCTGCTACCTAACAGTTTATCCATCTAAATGTTATTCTTCTTATGAATTAGAAATTGTATTTACCTCTTACTGCCTCTGCTAACAAGGACATCTACCCTAAGATCCTGCGGTATACCGGAAAACAGTTTCCCAAAGATGACCATGCCCTGATGACAGATGCTTTTCAATATCCTACCTTCAATGGCAAAGATGTCTTTGGTGACATGGTTAACTTAAGGATCTGAGATGGTGAGCTTATTTAAGGCTTATCTCAGGGCCCAAGTAATCACAAGGATCCGTAGGAGTGAAAGACGAAGGCGTGAGAGTCAGAGTGAGAGAGGGGGACGTGACATGGGAGGAGGGGTCGGAGCACGGAAGGGATTGGAGCCAAAACACGTGGGCAGACGCTGGAAACTGGAAAGGACGAGGAAATAGATTCTTCCTGAGAACCTCCGGAAGGACGAGAGTGCCGCCAGCTCCGTTTAGACTTCTGACCTCCAGACATGGAAGATGATAAATAGATGGCTGTTGTCTTAAGCCCCAAGTTTTTGGCAGTTTGTTAAAATAGCAATAGGAAAGAAATACATCCCACTCCAAGACTTTCTGGAATTTTTCAACAGTGCTTAACTGGTGCTCGCACACAAAGCCTTTGCTTTTGGTTCCCCCAGCCCTCACTTTGCCAACTGCAGGCGAATCTGCGTGGTACCAGTGACACACTTCTATTATGTACAGTAACATCTGCTGGTCAGCAGCGCTGCTTGGACTCATTATCACTGTCATTTAAACACCGGACATCTGTTTCGCATCACAGACTTGCCCTGACACTGTTAGTACAATGCTTCCCTTATGTCCTACCTTCTCTGAACTTCTGTACAACATTTATCTGGCTCTGCACAGAACATAGATAGAACACTGCCTCTATACGGGAGTCTCCGTCATAGTTTATGTTGGGAATCCAAGCCCCACATCACTGTCGCTGCTCTCACTGATCATACTTTGCTTTATCATCACTGTTTCTGAAGTGAGACAATTGGAAGAAAAGACTCACAGGGGTATGGTTTGACCCACACAGAGCAGAAAAGTACTTTCTTCTTTATTAGTCTGTTTTATTTTTCGATCACCATTTATCTTCCCTGTATCTTCTTTCACCTCCACCCACCCTCCTCTCTCCCCCCAATCGCCACACTGTTGTTCCTGTTCAAGAGTTCTTTCCCTTTCTCTTTTCTTTTTTGCTCCATCCCTCCAGCAGCCCCCACCGTCTTCTTCATTGCTCTGAATTATACAATCTTGTTAAGATCGCAAGGTTGTGCACTAGGTCATATGAAGTGTATTATTGACCCGAAATACTTTAAGTCAATAGAATTGCTTATTTTTATAAATATTCCAGTTTTATTACCTTTGTGACTTATAGACATATATATTTTGCCCTTATCAATATTTTAAAAAATGTTCTATTTATTAAGGAAACATATGATGCTATTTCTTCCTCTTTTGAAGAGAGATTATTTAAATACTTATTCTTTCAATTTCCTTCTCTCCCACACAATCAGTAAATTAAATGTAGGGTTATTATTTAGTGAATGAACAATGATGATTATCAACATGGTAGCTGATTTATATTTTGACTTAAGTTAATTATATTAAACATAACTAATTGATTAAATAAATTAAGTTTTCTTATAATTATAAATAATTTAATTTTATGGATTAGAAAAAGCCTGATTCAAGAAATACTGAAATTAAAATACCTATATGTGAATTTTATGTTTAAATTATTGATTTAAACATTTTCTTAATTGAAAATATTTGACCAATATGTAAAACATTTTACATAAACATGAATTTCTCCTCAATAAAATACCTAAATTCTTATTACAGAACTTACATTTTTAAATGATTTTATTTATTTATTTTTAGAGGGGGGGAAGGAAGAGAGAAAGAGGAGAGAAACATCAATGTGTGGTTGCCTCTCCCATGCCCCCTACTGGGGACCTGACCCACAACCCAGGAGTGTGCCCTGGAATGGGAATCCAGTGGTGACCCCTTTGGTTTGCAGGCTGGTGCTCAATCCACTGAGCCATACCAGGTGAGGAAAAACTCACGTTTTTATATTTATTTTTTCAGTTATTTTGTAAATATAAAAATTGAATCATTTTTGTAATACACCTATGTTTATTACTTTGAGCACATTAAAACACTTAGAAAAGAAGACTTCTATGGTATGAAAAAATATGTACCTAATCTGCATGGGGAAAGTAAGTCTCAGGTGAGTTAAGTACCATTCTCAAAAAACAATACCAGGACAAAAACCTAGGACTTAACTTTCACACCTATGTTCTTTGAACAACAACATCTGTTGACTTTCATTACTAAGCTAAAACTCTGCCATAAGGTTATCTTTTTTTCACTTCCTTATCTCTAGAATGAGAATTATACCAAATTTGCAACTAATAGAATTTTTTGTAACTAGAATTTGGATTTTACATAATTAATGAGATTCAATAATGTATTGGTTAAGATTTACATTTTACAGCAATTATTAAATAGCACTTCTTGTCAGAGGACAAACACATAACAATCAATTTTTTTTCTTCAAAGCTGACCATAAACATCTAAATGTTCTACTAAGCAGATTATATGTGACAATGCGCTCTGTGCACTCTATTAGAACTCCACAATTTTAATATTGGTATACTTGCACATAGTCCCACTATAAATGGAGGGCAGATTTGTGACGATTGGAATTTTTTGTTGTTGTTTTTTAGATTTTTTTTCAACTTTTAATTAATTTACTTTGATTTTACAGAGAAAGAAGAGAGAGGAGAACTGATTAGTTGTTTAACTTATTTATGAATTCATTGCTTGATTCTTTCATGTTCCCTGAGGATCAAACCCCCCAAATTTTGTGTGTGGTGACAACATCCTAACCAACTGAAAATCAACAGACATTGTGAAGACTTCCTTTTACCTGTCTCACATTACCTGTGATTTCATGACTATAAAAGTGTGATATCACTATCTCTAGTAATTTATTTGCTTTCCTATCCTAGAAATTCATTTTGCATAGCAGTTTGAGGGACACAATAAAACAGAGAAGAAAATTTGAAATTTTGTTGCCTTCTTAATCAAATCTGTGCCAAAATGGAAAAGAAAGGTTAGGCTTCAAAGGTTAATCTCTTAAATAACAAATTTAAATCATTTTTTATTTTCATATAGTTTTTTTATACTAACTGTAGTGCATACTCTAAATACAGAGAAGCTGAGCATGAACTTTGACTCCAACTTTTTCTCACTGTTTTGACCAAGTTGCCTAAACTTTCTTTGCTTAAGTTTCCACATCTGTAAAGTAAAAATGTAGTACTAGTACATACTTGATGTGTCATGTTGAGACTATTAAATGAGCTAATATATATAAGCTCCAAGGTACTATATCCAGCACATAGTAAGTACTCAGTGACTGCAAGCACTTTTTAAAGGAACATCTAGCTTAAAATTAAATGAATTATAAGTGTGCCAACTTGCAATACTCACAAAGTTTTGGAAACGAACAGTCTAATGGAAAAATGAGGAATCCAACAAGGTGACTTTTGTCTTTTCTTTCATTGGTATCTTCTTCACTCTTGAGTGTATATATCACACACAGAGACATTCTATGGAGTTTATTTTGTAATAGAACACAAAACAAAACAAAATACAAACAACCAATGAAGCAATGTATTCTAAAAGTAAGGTGTTAAAAAAAGAACAAGAAACATTTATAGTATAAGAGATCTAGAAACGTATAAAGACAGATAGCAAATAGCACTAACAACAACAAATCTAATTTTACCTAAAATAATAGTCTTAAAATGATTTCAGTTCCATTTTTAAAGATTTTATTTACTTATTTTTAGAGATAGGAGAAAGGAGGGAGAAAGAATGGGAGAGAAACATCAATGTGCAAGAAAAACATTAATCTGTTGCCTCTCACATGCCCCTCAACTGAGGATGGAACTTGCAATTTAGGCATGAGCCCTGACTGGGAATCGAACCTGTGAATTTTCAGTTTGTTGGATGACTCCAACCAACTGAGACACACCAGTCAGGGATGTTTTCAATCTTTATATTGCATTTTTAGAATCTTATAATTCTCATGGAGTATTTGTAAATCAAATATTGTATCATTATATTCTATGCATCGATTGAAATTGTACTCTTACTAGCCAAGTAACCCCATAATATTTACTTATTCATTTCTTTATACTATAATTTAACATTAACTGTTTCCTTATATATTATATTACATTTAAATACTATTTAAATCAATGGTATTTAAGTATCTTTAAGAGTAAATTATCTTAATAAGTCTAGAGAATTCAATACAAGTATGTTGTGTTTATTCAGTAGGAAAGAAAATGAAGCAACAGTAGACTCTCTCCTCACCAGCCGCCATTTCTCAGACACATCAGGGTAGCTACCACACCACCCTCTGCTTCTCTCCTTTAAGCACAAAAACTAATGCCCTTCATATGTTGAGTACTCATGTTTATTGTTTTTATGGGAAAAAGTGTTCAGTAAGGGATTGATTTAAAAAGTAAGTTCTTTTTTTCCTTTGGACACAATAATCATGACAACACATTTTTTCTATTAGCTATGGACAAAGTCAAAATGAGCGGGGTGGGAATGTGTTATCTAGGAGAATGAGTACTTTACATTCCTATTGCTCATGAATAAAATTGAACCTGAAAATTTTAGGCAGTGCATCACAAAATTAGTGCAGATGATCGTAATCATGTAACAGCTGGGTACTAAATAAAACCCTGTATTAAATGACTGCCAAATTGTCTTTCATATTTAGATTAAAACAAAATATCACTGCATATTTAGATGACATTTATGATTTTCTACCTCAAAAAGGGTTTTGATCAACCAAACAAGTATGACTCCTAGTGATTTTATATAAGGAATTTTCTGTTATAATAAAAAACATGCAGGAAAACTCTACATCTGGTTATTATATAAATAATTCAGGAGTATTTCCTTTTCTGCACAACAGTGTAGTATAATTTTAGAATCAGAGAGCGGCCATACTTTCAGACAGTAGATTGTGGCAGAAATAAGTCGTACCTATCTCATTCCTAATATATGCATGGATGCTAAATTTAATTGATCTATTTTTTTTAAATAGAGGACAAAATAATTGGAAAACCTGAAACATTACATAATTTGCCCTTTCATAAATAATTTGTTTATAAATTTTAATGACTAAAGTTGGTCTTTTCAAACTATGCCTTTCTTTTCATTTTACACTTAATTTCAGCTTCTTTCTACTCTGGTTATTCCCTTTTTTTCTTCTTCCTTTTTAGTCAGTTGGTAATGTTTTTGGTTATTCTCATAATTAGACAAATATAGTGATTATAAATGTCACAACCAACCATGACTATCTCCAGAAGCAAAATAAATAAATAAGTGAAAAGGAAAAATAAAACATAACTTATTTTAATCTATTTTTAAGTGTGAGATAACCTCGCATACTTTATCTCTACAACATATATCTTGTTACATGTATTTGGCAAAAAATGTGTCTATAGTATCCGAAATCTATCACTACCCAGGGAAATAGGAATGGCATGCTTTATTTAGACAAATTCAAATTTACCCTTTTATTATAGATAGGGACATTCTTGATGGATACCTGAACAAATATGCTGACTGTTCCATAGAAAAAGAGCTAAGTTTTTTTTTTCTGTGTATAACGTGTATTAAAATAGAGACACAACCTATGATTAAAAATATAAAATAATTTAATTTAACCAAAACTCAGCATTGAAGTAATGTGTATTCTATGTAAGATAATCTCAGCAAAAGAAAACATCATGAAAGGATGAACTTTAGCACATTTTTCAAAAACTCTGTGATTAAAAAAGAGGGCAAGTCAGATTAAATTTAAAAAAGAAATAGTTCCAGATAGACAAGGAATCTCGATGTTGATATTAAAGCCTGGGGCTAGAAAAAGGGCATTAAGAGAGAAACTTTAACTTTCCAATATTTATAACTACAAAGAAAGTAACTTTATTAGTTTTGTAGAAGAGATAAAGATCAGGAGCAATCAGTCAGTTGGACATCCTATTGTGATCTTAGTGAATTTTCTGAAATCTTTGAGTAATCTTCCATCTGGAGGTCATTCTTGTCCGTGGTAATGAACACAAGAGATTGATTCATTTGGGAACACTGGGGATACAGTGATAACACTGAAAGGAAGGGATATCTACATACACACACATACATTTTTTTCATGGTGTAATTTCTTTTTCAATGTGTATTTGGCTTCTCTGGATAGTACAGTTGTTAAGTAAGAATATGGCTAACAACCATTCATGTTTTACAATATCAGAAAGTTGATTAAATTATTATATACTACACACAACTTTGTTTCATAGAGAGAACTTAAAATTTACAAAAGATACTTGCATAAACCTTTGACATATTCCAAAAATATAGTATATTCATAGTACATGATTTTCATATTTGTAATATGGTCTAATGTAATTGCAAAATTTAAAGTTTTTTTGCAACTCCTTCAGATAAATAATCTTTGTAAAGAGTTGAATACATCATTGCTAAAATTAAATATTCAGTCTTAGACATGATAACCATAATTTAAGTTGTCATGTCAACAAAATTAAATATTTCCATACGCTTTGGAAACAAAATTTCGATTCTACTTTTAATATTTTATTAGTTAATAGTCATTTGTAGGCTCAAAGTAAGTTTTCTGGGCATTGTGGTATAAGGCTATTTTATTCGTATTTATATCCATATAATGCAAACATGAAAAGGCAATTTGCTATAGGAGGACAAAAATATGTTCTACATGTTTAGAATAAATAAAATGGTGCTGGGAAATAATACCATGTATTATAACTATAATATATTATTAAAACAATACATCTGGTTTTTAAATAAATAAAATATGAACATATATATATTTTTCTTTATCGAAGGCCAATATAGTTACGGGAATTGAGGCCTCACGTAATTTTCTGACATTCAGAGAACCCTGTAGATTGAAGGGCTTCTTACATGTCAGTTTTCTGGGACCACACTGTGCCACTCACTGCCATGGCCACAGCCGACGGAATCAGAGGTAGTGGGGCCAGGCAGTCTTCTACAGGCTTAGCAATGACCTAGGTACTGTCACAGAGAACTCTGCCTAACAGGACTTTGCCATTTTGGCCCATGAACAAAGTACACTCCAGTCCTTCTTTTTGGTTACATTAGACAGTCAAGGAGAATGAAACACAACTAAAAGAGGACCCAGTCTGGTGGATAACACAGGTAAGAGGCACTGTCAAAAGAAATGAGCAGAGGCTATGTCAAGGGACAAGACGCATAGAGGCAGTAGCCGTGATGTAGAGAGATGTCTGTGGTATTAGAAGAAACAGTCACGGAGCAGAGACACAGGAGTTCTGAGTCACAGTCACAGTCACAGCATAAGCGGGGTTACTGGAGCAGGGGGCCATGTATTCTGCCCACTCAGGAAACGAGAAGGTGGTGAGATGGTCTAGCTGGATACTGCTGCACTCGGATCTCCTCTGTGTACTGAACCGCACTCCTGACTTCCTGCAAGGTTCAACATGAGGCGACTGTGCAACCTAGTTTTTTTTAATCCTCATTAATTATCATTCTCAATTGAGAAAATCTTTATATGAATTTGACACTTGCAGCCTAAATGAGCCTAACACAGTCAATATTCATTTTTTCTGTGATCCATCCAGTTCTTCAAATGACACAATGAAATTTGTAAAGAAACTTTAAGGATTAAAGGTGCTCAGATAGAAATATCAAAATTCAAGTGATATAGAGAAATACAGTTTAATAAACTTAAAGATTAAACATACTCAAGTTTAAACTTCTAGTGAAAGCAAAAAGTAGGCATCTAATGGAGTAGGAATGGCTATGTAAGTCTTATTTCATGAAATAAACAATCAATGTTATTCAAAGGAAAGCATCCTGTTTTTTCATGATAAGTATTCAAGGCCCCAAATAACCGTATATAAGCAGTATGAAATCACAAGTCATAAGTGATATCCTTAAGAGAAAGTTTATAGTAAATCCAGAAGTTCCTTTATATGGACCTTTCCTATGATCACCCAGGATAAAAGACAAGGAAATAGCATTGAAATCACACAGTCTGATTCTATTTGCTCTGTTTTTTTGATCTCTAATCTTAGTGTCATTGTAAGTTATTTTTTCCCAAAATTTTTTTATTTAATTATTTTTCAAGTACAGTTTTCTGTCTATTACTCCCATCGCATCCCACCCCCATCCTCCCCCATCCTCCCCCCTCCCTCCCATTTCCACCCTTTTCAGTTGTTGTCCATGTATCCTTTATATTTGTTCCTCTAAATCTCTCCCCTATTTCCCCTGAAATTCCCTCCCCTCTCCCCTCTTGTCACTGTCAGCCTGTTCTCTATTTCAGCGTCTTTGGTTATATATTTCTTGCTTGTTTGTTTTGTTGTTTAGCTTCCTGTTAAAGGTGAAATCATATGGTATTTGTCCTTCAACACCTGGCTTATTTCACTCAGCATAATGCTTTCCAGTTCCATCCATGATGTTGCAAAAGGTAGGAGCTCCTTCTTTCTTTCTGCAGCATAAAATTCCATTGTCTACATGTACCATAGTTTTTTTTATCCATTCATTTACTGACGGGCACCTAGGTTGCTTCCAACTCTTGGCTATTGTAAATTGTGCTGCTATGAACATTGGGGTGCAAGCTTTTCCACTAAGATCAGGAACAAGACAAGGTTGTCCACTTTCACCACTTCTATTTTAATATAGTATTGGAAGCTTTAGCCTCAGCGATTAGGCAAGAAAAGGAAATAAAAGGCATTCAAATTGGAAAGGAGGAAACAAAACTGTCATTGTTTGCAGATGACATGATAGTGTACATGGAAAATCCTATAGACTCTACCAAAAAACTGCTCGAACTAATACATGAATTTTGCAAAACAGCGGGTTACAAAGTCAATATCCAGAAATCAAAGGCATTTTTGTATACCAACAATGAAGCAGCAGAAGCAGAAATCAAGAAAAAAATGCCATTCGATATAGCAAAAACAAAAATAAAATATCTGGGAATAAATCTAACCAAGGAGGTAAAATACCTGTATGCAGAAAACTATTTTGGAATACATTCTTTCCATATTTAAATGCAAAACAATATTATTTCTTATATTTCTATAGCTTCATTCCCTTGTTTTAATTTTAGCTTAATAAATTTTACCTAACCTTATTTTTTTTAACATTTTATTTATTCATCTTTAGAGAGAAGGGAAGGGAGAGAGAAAGAGGGAAAGAGACATTGAAGTCTTAGAGAAACATAGATCAGTTGCCTGTCACAGACCCCAACTGGGGACCTGGCCCACAACCAAGGAACCTGTCCTGACCAGGAATTGAACTGCTAACATTTTGCTTTGTGGATGATGGCCAATCCATTGAGCCATGCTGATCAAGGTAGTTTGCGTAACCTTCTGACTTATGCTTTTATTCCTTTGCTTGAACTTGAGATGTCTATGCCAGAACACACTGGTCAGACATAACACGCCCCATGCTTTTTTAAGATATGGATCTAGTTCCCTCAGAAAAGCAGTTTCAGAAAGAAATAATGTCTCTGACTGCACAGTCTCAGATGCTCAATATTTCAAAAAGGAAGTGGCACCACTAAAAGGACAGTTTAAAAATAAATCAACCAAGACACTGAGGACAATGCAAACATACTGGCAGCTCATAAAAATTATCCATCACCAGTGTCTATCTAGATTTTATCTCCAGAGTCCAGTGTGCATTTCTAAAGCTGTCATATAATGATTTCTAGTTAAATTTAAGAAATCTCTTTAATCAAGTGACAGGCAAAACTAATTCTTTGAGTTTCAGAGCAGCCATAAAGTGTGCCAAAGTCTAACACATGGTTCTTCACAATTAAAAGCAAAATATGATTTTTTTCATTTTAACAATATGTGTTCACATCCCCTTAATAACCAATTGGTGTGCTGGTATCTGGTTTAGAATGTAGTCTTCATGATGTCGATGCAGTGTGTTGGGGGCGAAATCTACTGGTGGAGTGTTGAGAATTATTATCTGTCTCTAGGAAGCTATCTGTCTCTTCTCCAGCTGGCTGGAGAAGTGGGTCATGATGTATTATTATAGAAAAATCAAATAAAATTCTGGATAGACCATCCGAGGGAATGCCAGTCTGAAAGAGATGGCAGGGAGAAATGTTTAGATCCCATATTGACAGGATAGTTTTGTGGAAAGTTAAATGGTCAGAAAGTGAAGTGGAGCACAGAGTAAAAAAGATTTTTTAGGATGGCTACACTAAAGAGATTTTTAAAAGACTGTCCTTGACCTTGGACAGGAATAAAGAGTAGTTAAAAGCACAGGTTTACTCTTAACCACAAGGATTCTAGGGAAGCCCCTTGGTTTTGAAACCTCAATAAGAGTAAATAGTAACAGGCACTCAAAACTGAACTCATAACATAGATTATTGCCAAATTTGTGGCTGGTGATTTCTTCGTTATATTTTCAAATCCAGATTTGCTAACCTGAATTGGTAAGCCTCATTATTTACACCTTTAAAAAATGTTTCAATAATAGCTTATTTAATTCAACATTATAGGCTAAGCAGTAAGTTTTATAACACACTATTGTTAAGAAGTTTTATAGTTTTACAATATCTATGATAAAATAACTTTTCAATTGCTACCCTACAGCGAGGTTAAACTGCCATGGTAGCATTTTTGCTTTAAAATTTTCTATGCAATAACTATGCACGTAACATACACAGGAGCCCAATTAGGTTGTCAGCTGATTTTTCAACAGAAACATTTCAGGCTAGAAGGGAGTGGCGTGAAATATTCAAGGTGATAAAAAGCAAGGGCCTACAAGAAGGCTACTTTACCCAGCAAGGCTATCATTTAAATCAGGGGAGAAATGAGGAGCTTCCCAGACAAGAAAAAACTGAAGAAGTTTGTTAACACCAAACTGGTACTGGGACACATGCTAAAGGGATTGCTTGGAAGAAGAGGAGGAAGAGGGAGAGGAAGAAAAAGAGAAAAAAGAGAGAAAAACAGTCTAACAACAAAATGGCACTGAATATGTATCTATCATTAATCACCTTACATATAAATAGCTTCAATGCTCCAAGCAAAAGATGGAGAATAGCAGAACAGCTACGAAAACAACACCCATATACAAGCTGCCTCCAAGAGACCTACCTCAGATTAAAAGATACACACAGACTAAACATAAAGGGATGGAAAATGTAGTCCATGCAAATAAAAAGGAAACAAAAGCTGGGATGGCAGTACTTATATTCAACAAAATAGAATTTCAAACCACGGCTATAGTAAGAGACAAAGAGAATAATTCAACAGGAGGATATGATGTATTCAATATTTACACACCCAACACAGGAACAACTAAATATGTAAGCAAATCTCAATGGACATAAAGGGAGAGATTGAGAGACATGCAGTCATATGCAGGGATTTTAATACCCCATTGACATTAATAGACAGATCTTCCAGACAGAAAATCAACAAGGAGAGAACAGCCTTAAAGGACACACTAGATCAAATGGATTTAATTGTTATCTTCAGAGCATTTCACCCCAAAGCAGCATAATATACACACTTTTTAAGAGTACATCAAATGTTTTGTAGGATAGACTACATGTTAGGACACAAGAAAAGTCTCAGTACATTTAAGAAGACCGAAATCATATCAAGCATCTTCTCTGGCCACAGTGCTATGAAACTAAAAATCAATCACAAGAAAAACACTGAAAAACACACAAAGACATGAAAGCTAACTAACATGATTTTAAACAGTGAATGGGTCAACAATGAGATCAACGTACCTTGAAACAAATGAAAATGAGAACACAATAACCCAAAATCTGTGGGACACTGGGAAAGGAGCCCTAACAGGAAAATTCATGCCTTACAGGCCTATCTCAAAAAACAAGAAAAAGCTCAAATAATCTAACTTTACACATAAAGGAACTTGATAAAGAACAACAAACAAAGACCAACATGAGTAGAAGGAAGGAAATAATAAAGATCATAGCAGAAATAAAAGAAATAGAGTCTAAAAATGCATAGGAAATGCCTACACTCAGTAGCAAAATAATAATAATAATAAAATAATAATAATAAATTCCTGATTAATAAATGAACTAAGGTCTTAAGAGACTTTTTCTAGAAAAAGATTTACAAATGACCAATGGGTGTTTGAAAAAACACTGAACTTGACTTGCAAGAAATGCAAATCAAAAGTACAATGAGATTTTATCTTACGCTTCAGGATGGCTAGTATGAAAAAAAGACAACAGGTGTTTCCAAAGATGTGGAATAATCGGAACTATTATATGTGGTGAAAATGCATGTAAGAGCTGCTGTGAAAAACAGTATGAAGATTCCTCAAGACATGTAACAAGTACTATCACATGACCCAGCAATCCAACTTTTGGATATTTACTCACAAGAATTGAAAACAAGATCTCAGACAGGTATTGGCAGTTTGATATTTATTCCAGCATTAACCACACCAGGCAGAGTGTTGAATAACCTTAATGTCCATCAACAAATGATGAATAAAAAATGTTATACACATACACACACAGTTGAATACTATTCAGTCTCCAAAAAGGAGATCTGCAAGATGTGACAATTGGATGAACCTTGAAGGCTTTATACTGAGCAAAGTTAGCCAATCACAGACAGTGAGAAAAAGCATGATTTCACGTATATGAACTATCTGAAATAGTCATATTCATAGAATCAAAGAGTGACATTATGGTTACCAGGGCTGCAAGGAGCAAAATATTAGGAGTTCATTTTCGATGAACATTCATTTTTACATCAGCAACGGAAGCTCTAGAGATCTGCTCTACAACACCGTGCATGTAGTCAACATATTCAGTATATTCTACAACATATATTCAACAATAATGTATTATACACTTAAAAGTTTGTTACAAGTGTAGATCTTATGGTAAGTATTCTTTTTACAATCAAATAATTTTAAAGATAAAAGAAAGCGCTGTCCATTATTTAATCCTGCAGTAAGAAACATTGAAGTCTTTTTAATTAGGGACTCCACAGGAATCTAAGCTAAGATTTACAAGATTTATAAATTGGTAAGAAAAAATTTTAAGTGTATACTCTTATGAGACACTATATAGCCTTTGGCAAAGAAATCTTCTTTACGAGAAAAATGATACAGGCCCAATTAAATTTGTAGTGATTTCAGATGTCACATGGTGTTTCTTAATTGAATCAGCTTCCTACTCACATACCCTCATCCTGCATCTTGGTGGAAGGAATGGTGTAAGGACTATTTCACAACTTCCTATAAAATATCAAGATCTAACCAGAACTCAGGTTTGGTACAAAATCATCAGCAAACCATTGTTAAGTCCAGTGTGTCACCAGTGGGAGAAGCAAAAAGGGCCTTAATGAGTGTTAAACTGCAGAAATGAAAAGCAGAACTCCATGGATTCTGCGATGAACAGAAAAAGGAGAGTGGAACACACTAAAGACGATAAAAGTAGTAAAATCTATCACTATTGGTTGACAAGCTAGTCCATGTGGAAAAACTATACAATAATTAATGAGTCATCTACTTGTAGATCTGTGACCCCTGCAAAGTAAAATAATTTATCTTGTTCACAGTTTTCTATTTTGTGAAATGTAGATAATAGTGCCTAGTCTCTTACAAGAATTAATATTTTATTAATTTTATTTTAGAGCAAAAATACTTCGTGCCTGCCATTTGGCCACATCATTCAAAAACTTGCTTCATCTAATCAGCCATCCAGAGAGATGGCATATCTATAAATCCCCATTTTTTATGTTTATTTTTAGAGGGAGAGGTGGGGAGGAAGAAAGTCAGGGAGAGAAATATCAATGTGTGGGAGAAATATCTATTCGTTGCTTCTTGCATGTCCTCATCTGGGACCTGACCAGCAATCCAGGCATGTACCCTGACAGGGAATCGAACCAGCAACATTTCAGTTTGCAGGTCAATGCTCAATCCTCTGGGCTACACCAGCCAGGGCCTAGAGAAGTTAGGTGAAACACAGGAGACACATGGAGACACGTGGAAACTAGTTGGGACTAAAGCTGTGCTGTTTAACATTTGAACACTACCGCACGTGGTTCTATAAGTTTAAATTAATAATTTAAATATTCAAACCATCGACATTTCTGATAGTTTATAGCACAGATGGCTAGTGACTATCATAGAGAGTAGTCAAGACTGAACATTTTTCTCTTTTCAGAAAGTTTTAGTGGGAAACACTGCTACAGCCTAGAACCATTGCGCAATTTATTTATTTATTTATTTATTTGTAATTTATTCATCCATTTATTTTTATTGTTGTTTGAATACCGTTGTTTTCATTTTCCCACCACCACTTTCCCCCACCTCAAATTCAATCTCTCCACAATGAAATTACTCAAGTGTCAAATACTTAACACCTATTCAATAAAGGTTTGTTTCTTTATTCTTCAGGTAAAATGAGTCTATCAATGAAATGTTTTTTTTTTAAGTTATATATTTCTTCAGCCCCACAATTTTATTGAGAGAGAAAATTCAAGTTTCTGTAGAATCAAGGGCACAAATCTTTCCTGGGCATACAAAATGCGAGCAATTTATTTACTTGCATGAGAATCAACAGCTAATAAGAAACACCGACTTTTCATTATGTCCTCCTTACTCTGGCTGCTGGAATCAAATGACCTTTTTTGAAGTATTTCATTCAAAGGCACTTTAATTACACCAGGCAACATTGGCCAAATATTGCTGTCTCTACTATTATTACAACAGGCAGAAAATGAATTCCTTCTATCTGCCTAATCTCATTTAATTTTGGAATTTCAGGAAATTGTATTTTTTGAACTATTTGCAAACGGGGCTAAATATAAGTTTACTTGAAAATTGACTAACAGGATAGTTTTCTTTCACGTGTGGAATTCTGACCCATAAAAACCAAATGAGAAATATTTTAGGTCAAATTCTGGTGCAGAGCTAAGGTCTACTTCTCTGAGTTCAGCAACTTCTTACCAGAAGCAATAAATTCTAACTTTCAGGACATTGAGATAATTTCCCCTTACATCTGTATTTTTAATTTTTCCTTAAATTTATGACTTTTGTTACCCTAACTTTGTAAACTAGAAAATTTTCCTAAAATATCACTAACAGAATAAATTTGGGGCAATTAATAAACATATTTGTACATTAAATAGTTTTAATATAATTGAGCCTTCAGTAAAGCTAATAAGTTTGCTTGCTATCTAATAATAGATATGAAGCCACACTTAATTTGCTTCTATAAAAGAGAATAGAGATATTATTAGTACTCCTTCCACTTGAAATATGGCTTAAGACTGACTTTTGTTTTAATCTACCACACCAAAGGATATTTTTGTTTGGTTGTTTCTTTAATTGTTTTATTTTAAGCAGAAAGGAAAGGAGGGGAAAGAGAGAATGAGAGAGAGAGAGAGGAGAGAGAGATGTGAAAAAGAAACATCACATGTATGGGTGTACAGACCCCAACCAGGAGTGGAACTTGCAGCCCAGGTATGTGTCCTGACTAGATATTGAATCCCCAGATTTTGGTGTATGAGACAATGCTCCAACCAACTGAACCACCTGGACAGAGTGAGAATGAACATTTTTGAAAATAAATTACAAAACTGGCATGTTTACACTAAGTAATCGAATGAAACATTTTGGGTGATTGATATAAACGGTGCTATCATCAAGTTCAAAATCACTTATTGCAAGGAGTTTTACAAGGTGTCAATGCATAAAACTCAAGTGAGAAATTCACTCAGATGGGGCAAAATTTATTGCAAAGTAAATAGAAAAGATTCAGAACTTTTCATTTATGTCAAAACTTTTGATAAAACTTTTTAAGGTTATATCAAAACTTTTAATTTCAATAACAACCTTACAGAAACTTGTGGTGGGCTATACAGAAAAATTGGAAGCTATTACTTATCACTGTTGAATTTGAGTGCTATTTTTATCTGTAGAGATTTGTTTAACCACCACAAACAAAATCCAATGAGGAACTGGACAGTGGTTCCTTCTTATTTACTTTGCTTCTGTGCTTTTACTATGTGAAAAAAGGCCCACTAAAAAACTGAGTCTCAAATGTGATGAACTCCAGCACAGTGTCTTAAATTATCTCCAAGCATTTTCGTCCTATTAATTAATTGTAGAAAAAGATAATAACCAATTAAAACATAGGTACAGTAAATTTGTTGCAAACTAGAATATATTACTCTCCAATGCCAAAAATAGAAATATGGTGTATAATTGAGTGAACTAATGCAGGTCATCTAGATCAGATTTCACATTTAAGCATTAATTTCTTGCTACTGAGGATACATATATTTCATCTCTTTGTAGACTCTCCTTAAGATCTGTAATAAAAAAGAAAAAAAACAAATATAATTTGGAAGAACATATTTCCTGCTTGAATAGCCTCAAACAAGAATATCAAGGCAGTGTGGATAGTTTTTTGTTGTTTTTTGTCTTTATACGTTAGACTGTATACAAGCAAATAGATCAGCCTCTCAGCAAAAACTTCCTTTTCATCAGTCTAAAATGACTGAATGTGACTTTTATTGCTAGAAGGAATAAATTTCTTTGAAGTTGCATAGCTCACCACTGTCCTTTTACAAAGAAAAACATTAAGGCAGCATGCATCAATTATTTTAAGATGGTAAAGAGCCTCTGTAATTTGGAAACTTTTTGTTTACTTAGAAAAGGATAAACATCGGCAACAGCATGCATCACTTAAATCCTGGTGTCAAGGAAAACAGAGGGTAGTGGTATTACATGCTCACTGGCTATAAAATTGAGACTCAAAGAAAACTCTCAATACATTTGGGCCAGGGGTTGGGGGCAGCAGGATGATCTATCAGTTGTGAAGTGGATGTTGTCAACAACCATCGTGCTTAGCCACAGTACCTATGGGTAGAGTTTAGGTAATGGTGCATCAGGTATTAGTTTTTTCAAACTGCAGCCATCTTAGTTAGACATATATATTGGGGTCAAAAAAATGCTTGGATCACATTAGTGTTAAATTTGTATATCATTTTCTTTTCTCCTTTACTACATTAGTTGTGAAAGAAAAATCTTATTTAATTTCAAGGAAAAGACAACAATTTAGGACATATATAAGCATCAATACTTCCAATAAATTGGTTCTATTGTACTTTCATGTACTTGTCTTTTGACAAATGTGCTTCTAGTGTCTTTGACATATTTCATAACTTGTGAGAACTTTAAAAACAAAAATGAAAAAGTAATGTCTTGTTTTAAGTGTTTTACAGAAAAAGGAAGACAACTTCAATTTCTCCAAGACACCGAGTAAAATATAAAATAATTGTACTTTTAATACTTTTTAATATGAAGAATGTGAACCATTAAAATTATGCAAATGTTTATAATGGGACATTGAAGAAGGGCCCTCTTCTATTAAAAGACATTGTCCAGAGTCGACTCTGAAGTGATGGGACCATGGAAACATTAGTTATTAGCAAATACAGTTTAAGGGTTAGGAGCTGTCCAAGTAGGTAGGCCAGTAAGAGAGGCTATTAGCTACAAAGAGTTTAGGCAGAACTAAAAGTGAAAAAAACTTAAAACAATACATTTTTGCAATATTAGTTTAATATAATTTCTAAAACATTCAGAATTGTGCTTTTACATTAGTTTATAATACACTTCTCACAAACATCATTAAAGTAAATGAGATATTAGCATTTGGTATAATTCCTAGAAATATTACTTTAGCAAATAGGCTTACTTTCAAATACCAGATTCAAGTTTTTCAAAGCATTTTAGGTCTGTTAGTAGAGTAGGAAAGGGATTGCATTTTTTGAAATTTAGTAAAGTCATCACACTTCATAAAAATAAATGAATAAATAGGTGTTTACTAATAATGATATACTTCATGTTATATGAGCTACAAAAGCAACAAAGGGTTGTTATGTGCCTTAAAACCCTATGGAAACAAGTTACAGAGTAATAAATCAGAGGATATTTGTTCAGGGCTTAATATGTGTCTGGCCTAATAGTTGCCTCTAATCCAGCTACAAGAACCAGATTCCTAAGAAAGATCTGTAGATGGACACAAGGACAAGGCAAGCTGGTCATACTGCTCCTCACAGTGAGACTCCCAGCTCACACAATCACGTGTTCTCTTGTAACGCCAAAGCTACAGATCAGGGGTTAGTTGCAGAGAATGAAATATATGCTAGCTGGTTTATGGTAAAGGGATTTGATAAAGATTATTAAAATATATATCTACTCCATTGTTGGGACAGCAGAAACGCTATCCTGGACTTGCAGGAGTGACTTCCAGTTTTCAATATTGAACAGGATGCCAAAGAAGGTGTCATACCTGCTAAAACAAGAAAGATGCCAGGTAATGTAGGAAGTTTCTTCTTTAGCATCAACCTCTAGAATTCTTTTTTTTTCTTAGCGACCAGAATAATGGGTATATTTATATCTCACTTCATCTCTCTTCCAAATGAACTCTGTTTTAAGTTAGCAGTAAAGGCATTGCCTTGCCAAAATTTAAATTAGATGTAACCCTAAGGGACCTCTGAGAAATAATTTTCAATCTTTCAGTCACTGCACTATAACAATGCAAACTAGAATGAATTTTGAATAAGATCTCCTGTAATCAAGACAGTCCAGCATAGCTCTGCCGTAAGAAACCAGAACTATCTACTTGGAGGGAAGAACCCTTTGGGCCTTATATACAAATCTATCCTGAATCCGTCTGCCAGCCCACAAGTTCCCGTGGAGCTGAAGTTGAGACTGATATAGATTTTCTTTCAGGAAACAAAAACATGAGAGAAGCCTTAGAAGACATCCATTCAATTCCACTTTATTGCTAATGCCACTTTTGTTTAAAGACATACTTCAAACTTGGGATTGTCTTCCTTATTGGGAACCACCCCTCAACTAATATTTTTTGCATACACTATTTTTTAAATGATCTAAATTAGAAAGGATTCAAGAACAAGAATGGAAAAGTTCTTCACTGAGCTGCAAAGAGGGCTCCGTATCTGTTGAAAACCTTGTGTATTTCCCTGGGAATCCCATCCTCTTGGATTCTGACATTAATCATTTGTCTGTATAATAGCATTTATCCTCCAGGTGGCAAGAATAAAACAGAAGGCCTTAAATGTTCCATAAATATCAGAGTGTTTAACAGACTTAAGGTCCAAGGGAAAATAAAAGATGAAAATATTATAATTTACTGAATAATTAGTAGAGAATTCATAGACATTATTAGACTATCAGATAAAGTTCAGGGATGAAACATTAGATTCATATTATTCCTGTAAACTTAACCTAGAACATCATTGTTCATGTATTAACTATTTATTGAGATTTGTATAACAGGCTCTATATGCATAAAAACACATGGAATAGAAAATCTAGTAAAAGAATGGTGATTTAGAGTTTATTAAATATAAAAATATTAAATGCATTACTGTGGAAGTCATATAATCACAAAAATGAAATATCATTTTATATTTAAAATCTATTTAAAATTTTTTGTGCCTACTATAAGTACTTAATAAATATTTACTGAATAAATCAATGACAAATAAAATATATGATAGAAGACATTCACATATTTGTTATAATGTAACACAGTCAAGCATATACAACATAAATGAGTACTAAATAATCATTCCCTACAAATTTGTGTTTTAAGTCTATACTGCAAGGCAGAGAGAATTTAGTTTTGCAGCTTTCCTAGTCGAAATGCAAACAGGAAAATAATATAATGGAGATGAATAAATATCTAGGTTCTGGATTAAGATAATTGATACTCAAACAGTTTAGGAGGCTGTGCTATATGTACAAATTAAAGGGCAGTCAAAGTTGCAGTGTGATGGTGTTTGCACATCAAACCAGTGCGTGATGTGCAAAAACCCAGTGTTCCAGGTTTGCACATCATGTACTTCAGTGTTTTTTAACTGAAGGAGTTTCTTGGAAGTTTGCCACTTTTGAACAATTAAAAACAGTTAGAATTTCTGTTATTTAGCCCAGTCCATTGTTTCTCTAAGGCTCTATTCATATATTATGAAAGGTATCCCCAAAATGTCCATGAAACTGCACAGTTTCTTTTTTCTTTCTTTCTTTTTTCCTTTTCTTTTTCTCCGGGATTCCCATCTGTCCTGTGGAGTTCTCTGTTACATCCTTAGGTAACCTGGGAACCAACCTATTTTCTATAACAAAGGCTAAGCCTCAGTCACTATTATCATGCAGAACTAACCTGTAACTGGAGCCTCTTCTGTGAATCCCCCCAGGTACTTTCTCACCAGCATCACTAAAATGACTTGTTCTGTGTCCACTTCATTGAAATTCCCCAGACCCCGATGGTTTGATAGCCTGATATTTTAGAATTCTGTCCTTATTCACTTTCGTCTGTGAAGTGTAGCTAGGATATTTTTCTCTCAACCTTTTTGCATAAATTATAAGTGTTTCACTGTTGGCAATAACCGCTTAGTGTTTAAATTGCCTTAGAGAAATTCTATTTTAACAAGTCTTGTTAATAAGGTGAATTTTGCTGAATAGTAATGTGGGGGGGGAGTCTTGATAAGTTGTATTCACCTTTATATATTTTTCATTAATTAGAAGAAATTGTTAGACTCTCTAGAAATAACTTGAAAGCGTGCACACTCAAATCAAAAGCCATTAATACTTAATGTTAATACGTATGCATTTGCAGCAAGTGGTGCAGCCTGTCCCAGCAATATGTAAATAGTAGAGGACAGTGCTGACTTTTGTACCGTGAAAGGTACAGAATTTCCTTCTCTCCCTCAAAATTTCCCATCACCAATCCAAGGGCTAACTTTATCAAAACAAGAAGAAAAAGACAAGGAAGATCCTGAAATAAATCCTGCCTAAACACTCATCTCTGTAATGTTAAACTTTATTATAATTAACTTTATAGAATCTAGGATATATTTTAGAGTGCAATTAAATTATAATTATATAATGAAATTATTAAATGTGAATATCAGAGAACGATTAGTGACTTGATAATAACCACTTCATAGATACATTTGTGAAGACATAAAATTTAATTTTGTGTTATAAAATTGAAACATGTTACTTCAAAGAAAAGCTCACCTTGTGAGAAAATGTGGTATATAATCCAGGGATTAGCTTTCGGTGTTGATACGACCAAGCAACTGAATTCATTCTTGGCCTTTTCTTTGTGTGTGTGGCTTAATATATCACTATTTTTCTTACCTTTTTCATAATATAAAGAGGGTGTTACAACAAGATTTACATCCCAGTTTGCTGTCAGGATCAAATCCAATATTATAAGTGAGTACTTTAACCATTTGCATAAATGAAGTGTTCACTATATAGTGCATAAAGTGATTATTAATTATTAGGTAGTATAAATATTTTTCTTTTAAGTTCTCCTAGGTTCAATACTTACTGTGTCATACAGAATTTTCTCTTCCCTATTCACTATAATTTAATGTATTTTGTAGGATGAAGAGACAACTATTGTCTCCAATATCCACTTTCTAGGTACAATATTTCTCATTGGCTCAACATGCTTGGGCACCTGCCTTCCAGGCTCAGTAGTGATGGTACTGTTACATGTACCAGTGTATTCCAGGTCTAACCCACTTTTGTCTCACCTTGCATATTGCATATGCAATATTATATTGCAATTATATTGTTTGCCATTGTGAGCATCAAGTGATGTCATTATACATTTTTGCCAAAATTTAGTGATTTGCCAAAATAAATCAATGAATCAATTAAATTGCACAAATTTATGTCAACTAAGTTTTTTCATTGGAATGATAAAAAGGGGGCATTTTTAAAGTAGTATGTATATTAGAGCTATTTTCATAAGAAAAAATTCAGTCTTATGTGCAGACTTAAATGAACAGCTAACGCCGTTCATTAAAATCGTGAGATGGAAAATAATGCACAGTAGAACCAAAAAGAGAAATATATAGAAATTTAAATGTAAAGAATACATTTATGTTACTTAGAGATTGTAGGTTGATCATGTTTTGGTATACCTCTTTGAAATTTATACTTATGTTCAGTCAGTTTTTAAGAGCAAAAAATTCCAAGAGGATTTGGGTAATAACCTTTCTCCTTATAGGTTCAAGATTTATATACTTATAGATGAGAATATATTCTAATCCAATAAAATGTGTGCTTTTTTGCCATTGTCAAGTTGAGATATTTACAAATATACTGGTTGGCAGTTAAATATTTCATGGTTGACCGTAAGTTTTTATTTCCTAAGCCTGTGCTTTTACAATACAAATGAAATCAACCAAAGAAGCATACCATTTGTAGGACAGTAGACTACATATACACACTTTATATATACACACACTAGACTATATACATACATATGCTATATATGTATATACATGAATACTATCTGTGCATATATACATATATGTGTATATGCTTTATATATGAATATGGATATGGATGTGGATATATATATAGCCTATACATATGCTTTATGTGTGTGTGTATGCCTTAGCCTTTCTTCTATTTAAAGATTAATTTCGAAGTAAATAATGACTCCTGTTCTCTGAGTTTAACTTACAAACTTAAGCTGATTACATTAAACACAGTGTGTCAAGTGATTATTTATTTGTTAGAGGGGAAGAGAGAAAGAGAGAGAGAGACAAATATCAATTTCTTGTTCCACTATTGACTGTGCATCTCCTACTGTTACAGAACAAGGCAGGGGGGGTGGGCAGCAATTATTGGCCCACCCAGGGACGCCAAAAACTGTTATAGAACAGAGCCAAGGGGGGCACAATATACTGTCAGCAAAAGAACCCCCACTAGGTTCGCTTGTCTGCTGCCAGAGGAAAGACAACTCTCAATGCCAGAGGTTTGTGAAAAGGAAAGAAAATGTTTATTTAAAGCCATACAGACTTAAAGTAGTGACCTAATGTCTTCATTAAAATATCAAAGTCCTTTAGGATACCTATAGATGCACACAGTGCTTCCGTCTCCCTCTGCTCTAATTCGGGGCACCGTATCTCAGGAAAAGAAGTAGATTCAGGCTCCAGACACCATCAGCTGTGTCGTCAGCCAAGATCAAGCTGCATGGTTCTCCTCTGCAAAGCTGTGGGAGGTCTCCACTCTGAGACCGAGTGGAGACCCGAGGGGTTCTCCCCTTAATGGCTGCCACCTCTGGGTTTAAATCCCCATGCCAATCTTCCTCTGCAGTCCCATTTCCGACTCCTCCCACAACTGGCTACACCTGCCAGCATTCCTGTATTCTTCCAGCTTTCCTGGGCCGCCATAGTGGGTCTGGGCAGCCGTGACCCCATGGTGTGGAGCCAGTCATCTCCAAGCTCTCACACAAACACTAAAGCAGGGGGAGTTGCCTCCTAGTTAAATCCTAGGTGGAGGTCCCCCTGGCCCAAAGCCTGGCCACAGCTATTTAACATATCCAAGTGACTAGCCAAAGGCCATAGATACATTAAATGACCAGGCCATGGATTAGCTGCAAGGCTGTGGTGGTACAAAGCAGCCCTGCATGTTCCTGCTCCATGTGTCCCTTCCCCCAACTCACACCTGTGGGGGAAGGGCTGAGGACATCCTACATATCTTTCTAATATTTCCTGGACACCTAGAGTTCTGGACCCAATTCCAAATCCCTATTTGCCCCACCCCCTTGGCTGCACCCTGTTTCACTACTCATATGTTATAAGTACCATATAACTCATATGTTATAAGTACCTAATTTCCTATTTCTAGGAATTATATCATATGCTAATATCTCATTTACTTTCTTAGATAAAAAGATAAATGTGATAATGATCCAGCATTAAAAACAAATCATTGAACATTTTTATCTTTAACTCTCCACCTATTGGTCAACAGTGAGAATTTACTTTAAGTAAGTATGCACATTAATTTTATTATTTATATCATGTCAATCATAATTTCACCTTAAAAGTAAGTTGAACAGTAAACTAACCAATTTATTTTGAATACAGTTACCTATTTTTCTTGTTATTTTAATTCTTATTCTTTTTGAAAATCCATGGTTCAAATTGATAATACAGCCTGCACCTGATATCTATGCAGATTATTGGGCTAAGTGAAAGAACACAAGACCATCTGCTTAGAGTCACATTTGCAGAAGTGGTTTATGCCTTTGGTAAGTGCAGGTATTATAAACATCCTGTATTTGTGTTTCATTAGACATCATGAATCTTGTTTTATAACTGTTACATTACATGCTTATAAAATAACTGATTTTAAATCAATGTGTCCAAATGCATGAACTCCATTACATAACACACCTTACTTTAGATTCATCATCAAGAAAAGTAAATACACTAGTTCTCTCTTTGCTAGGTCATGTACCCTAGTCACAGAAGAACTGAATAATTACGAATGTGCAGAAGTGTGTTCCCCTGCTTCCCTCTACTAGATATCCTAGCTTGTCTCTGACACTGAAAATAATATTATGATATATTCTCATTGGAGATCAGATATAACTAGTCTGCTGTATATTCTCTGATGAATGTCTAAATTTGAAAACTAATTCATCAGTAAAGAACATTCTGAATAGATAATTTATAATGTAATTGCTAAACATTTACCCGTCTGAGATGTTGAATATTTATGGTAAATATGATATGAGAGGTGAAACTGACCACCCGTACCAACCGACAAGTTTCTAACTGCACATGACTCAAAGAGTTTAACCCTACCTAATGAATTACTACAAGATAACAAAGCAAAAAGGTGGATGACTCACCTGAGAGGCCTAACACCCAGCACAGGTAGACAACAGGGAAGAACACTGGGTGCAGGTTCCTTTCTGACCTTTTCCCCTTTAGCCAAGTGAATTTTAATGATAATGTATTTTTAAGGCACAGAGATTTTCATGCATTTTCCTATTCTAATAAACTTTTGTATCTAAACAATTTTGCATGGAATTAAAACTTTTTGTTTGTGGGGAGAGTTAGGTAAGGTTTTTTTTTTTATAGAACATGATCACTCCAGCTTTTAATAAATACCCCAAATCAAAACCTAGGCAGAAATGAGATCTCTTATACACTGCTTAATTGTGATACTGAGAAATGCCAAAACAACATAGGAGTGGAGAACCAAATATGTGCTCTCTTCAACAACTCAAGTATTGTGCAAAGATGCATTTTATGAAGCAGAACAATTTACTATATTTGGCTAAAACATTTAATTTCATCAAAATTATTATAAAAAATAAAAGATTTTCTTAAAAAAAACACACAACTTGAAACTACAATATGGATTTAATTAGAGGGCTATGAATTAACATGAAAATGTTACCAAAAGTTAGAATTCAATGTTTATAGCAGGCAGGAGTCTTCACCAGAAGTTTGATATCAAAATTTCCTTTATTCTAAGCAAGAATAATCTCTTCTGCCCTCAAAGGATTTAAACTCTCTTGAAAAAGAATACATTTCTTTTCTCTAATAGAATGTGCTTGGATAGATGATTTATCATCTTTTTTTAATACTGATTCTCAACTGCAAAATCCAATCATTCCAAGCATAGATTCTGAGTAAACTAAAAATAGCACACATCGTATAACTTACATTTATAATTGATTAGAATCTTTTGTTTCCATTGAAGAATGTAAGAAAAATTGGTCAATTTTTTTATCGTTTTGGTATGGATTCAACTTGACACTGGTAATAATTGGATTTCAATGAACTTCCTGACAATTGTACCCTATATTCAAAATTAATACAAGTTAAGAAAGGTTTCACGTGTATTAAAAGTGATGACAAAGACTAGTGGAGTTTCACATTTTGCCATCATTTGGAAAACATTTTACAGGAAATACATTTGCATATTAAAAGGTTAGCACATCATGTGGCATTATGAATATGCATTGTTTAAAGAATATTCATGTTGTGAAAATGGATCTCTCACCTTTTGTCTAACCTACCTGTCATTCTGAGAAAACAAACAAAACTGACTCTAGGAAAACATGGCTTGTTATAAAGAAAATCGCCTTCTGTAATCCTACCTGTATCCACAGATGCTAAGAAATGCCTTTGCTTTTTAATTCATAAGTTTTTATTTAACATGCTTTATAAACAGTATTTGTTTTAGATTTAGATATCACTAATTACTAGGAGCAGGAATTGATGAATGTATTTTTTCCTAGAAATTAATTTGATTTTTTTATTTCAAAATTAAATGCTTAAACCGCCATTAGTAATTTATCAACGATTTTTTAGGTAGCTTACATTGAGACACACAAATACTAGTTTATTTATTTACGAAATAAAATTAACAATGCCTATTACATAAAAATACTTAGAATCTAAGTGAGATAACGTATGTAGGCTATTTGAGTTGGTCCCTGGCTCTTATTAAGCTTTAAATAAATATATAATTACACTCTTTCTAGATTTGGGGAATGCAAAGACACACAATTTATCAGTTTTTCTTCATCACTACTGACACTGACATAACTCAGTTCTTCATTTTATTTTGCCTAGATGTTTGCTATAATCTTCCATTTTATTTCTTTGCCTCCCCATCTCACCAAGTCATATGTCACTTTCCAGGCAGTTACCCCTCAAAATACGTAGGTAGTATTTTTTTTAACTCATATCATCATTAGCTTGTCTGGATTCCTTATTACCTTTAAAAGTAAGTAAAGCACTTAAAAATGATCTTCAATATTCTGTGTGACTTTATGAGCCAATTTCATGGTCATTTTTTCATTCTCTCATTTCTTTTGTTTATTGTTGTTCTGTTACAGTTGTCCCAGTTCCTACCCTCCCTAAACAATCCCTACCCTGTTGTCCATGCCCATGGGTCATTTATACTTACTCTTTAATTAGGCCCTTTCCTTTCTCCCTCACCCCCCCCCCTCCTCTGTGCTGATCCCTGTCATTCTGTTCTTTGTTTCCATGCCCCTGGTTCTGTTTGTTTGTTTTGTTTAGGTTCCTCTTATAGATGAGATCACTGGTATTTATCTTTCACTGACTGGCTTATTTCACTTAGCATAATACTCTCCAGTTCCATACACATTGTTGCAAAAGGTAGGAGTTCCCTCTGTCTTTCTGCTGCGTAGTATTCCATTGTATGTGATGGGCCCTTAGTCTGTTTTCAGCACCTGGCTATTGTAAACTGTGCTGCCATGAACATCGGGGTGCATAGGTTCTTTTGAGTTGGTGTTTCAGGGTTCTTAGGGTCTAATCCCAGCTGTGGAATCACTGGCTCAAAAGGCTGTACCACTTTCAGGTTTGGGAGGAATTTCCACGTTGTTTTCCACAGTGGCTGCACCAGGCATTCTTTCACTGATTTAAGATTTAGTGGTTGCTGTGTGTATACTAGATTGTGTTTGATAAATTAAGCATAGAAAATCCACTCATTGTGTTATACAATGGATGAATGATAATGAAGCTTTGGAAACATCAAGAAGGAAAAACTCAGTATAAAGTAGAGACAATATCATTCAGTATTATTGTTGAGAAAATAATTACATAGTTTGCCAATATAAACAATATGTGCAAAGACTCAGAAAAATTAAAACTTAGTTATTCAAAACCAGGTAATAAGAAATAGCAGAAGGTAAGATTATAACAATTGTTTGGAAGTAGATAGGTACTTTTGATTATTTCATTGCATAATTATATCTGGGCACAAAATGAGAATGTGAACAAAGATACCAATATATTAAATTTAAATGATGAGTAGAAAAACATTGTTATAATGTTAAAGAAAATAATAAAAAAATAAGCAACACATATGAGATCGCATATATCAAGTAAATACTCTAAACTTCTATTTGTAGATATCAACAGTGGCTGAATTTTTAAGCCTTTAAAAATGATGTTTTTATATAAGTTAGGGAAGACTTTGCGAGTAATATTTTTTTAAATTAGTGAAAAGAATGAAACTGCAAGAAAAATCTCAAAAACTGAAAGTTTATATAATACCAATTGGATTTAGAATCCAATTTTGCAGGAATGATAGAAAAGGTATATGATATTTTTAAATGTTTATGTATTACATTTTCAAAATGAGGCAAATCATGCATGAAGATATGTTTAAATCACATTAAAATATAACAAGCAATGTTTTTTAATTGCTGTCATCTAGATATTTGAGACAAGTTGAAAACACTGAATTTATTAACTCTATGTTTTTCTTTTATATTTTTTAATATGAAGCCAAAATGACAATAAAATATTTCCACAGTTCCTCTTATTAAATCATATTTGGTCTTTCATAAAAGCAAAGTTAACAGTCCAGTATGAGTTTCTGAATTTGAGAAATTTCATACTGTTCTGAGAATCTAACTAAAATAACTTTTTCAATTTAGTGACCTAACCACATATAGACATACTCCTGCATAAATCCATAGAACCTTCACATAGAAACCAACTCATGAGTAAATTCAAATTTCTTGAAGCCCTACCATTCTTTGATTTCTTGAAGTCCTGCCATTCTTTGATTTCATAGAATGAATATTTAAATACTATTTTTCGAGATTTTTTGGAGGTTTATATATGTTCCACAAATAAGTTGATTGGAGTAGTTCTGTTTTTAATTACCAATCAATATGTGACTAGGATCTGTATTAATTAAGTAACATAACTACTTAATTGGATATTTTATGTTTCCCAAAAGAAAAATATAATATAATTAATGGAAACCCCAATATATAAGTAGTGGTTCACCATTCATTGACTAAGGACCCAAGATTCCTAAGGGAAGCCTAATTCAAATTATTGGAAGGAAATCATTCCAAATAATAAAACTTAAATTTGAAGAAAATTTATGATGAACTATGTATACACTTGCTGTACCCCTAAGTTTATAGCAGTGTTATTTGCAATAGCCAAGATTTGGAAACAGACCAAATGCCCACTGATAGATGAGAGAAAGAAAGAAAGAAAGAAAGAAAGAGAGAAAGAAAGAAAGAAAGAAAGAAAGAAAGAAAGAAAGAAAGAAAGAAAGAAAGAAGGGAGGGAGGGAGGGAGGGAGGGAGGGAGGGAAGGAAGGAAGAGAGAAAGAAAGAGAGGAAGAAAGAGAGGGAGAAAAGAAAGACTCATGGACACAGATAAGACTATGGTGATTGCCAGACAGAAGGAAGTATGGGGGAAGGGAGAAAAGGGTAAAGAGGTTGATAAGTGGCAGTGGAAGATTTGACTTGGCCTAGTTAAATACACAGTACAATATACAGATGATATATTGTAGACTTGTACCCCTGAAACTTACATAATTTTATTAACCAATGTCACCCCAATAAATTTAAGACAATTTAGCTCAAAATCTTGTGATTGATTTTAATTTGATGATGTGCATTTCATACCCTAACTCTAAAAATAATTTTATTATGCAGTCTTTTAGTCACTGGATTGCAGAATTGATATGTCCTGCAAATTTAGGAACATAGTTATCTTTTCCAACTTTATTTTGTATGTATCATTGCATTTCCACTCACTAAAGTGGTGATTCTGAACAGGGATAATGTGGATTTTTTCAACCCTACCCAGGAGATATCTGGAAATGTCTTTAAAATATTGAGATATGTGTGGTTGTCCCCACCTAGAAAGGGGGACTGCTGGTCTGTGAGTTGAAGTGAGGAATGATGTCACACATCCCGTGAATCACAGGACAATTCGCCACAGCAAAGGACTGTGAGGCTTACAGATCCCTCATGCCAGGGGTGGGGAATCTTGAATTAGAATATAATAGAGATACCCTTTGCCACATCATGGGTGGAACTGGAAAGCATTATGCTGTGCGAAATAAGCCAGGCGGTGAAAGACAAATACCATATGATCTCACCGTTAACAGGAATCTAAACAGCAAAACAAACAAGCAAGCAAAATGTAACCAAAGACACTGTAATACAGAAGGTGCTGACAGGGACCAGAGGGGAGAGTAGAGAGAATCACAGGGGGAAAGGGGAAGGACTCACATGAACAAGTATAAAGGACACATGGACAATAACTAAGGGTGGGGGGCAGAAATGGGAGGGAGGTGGGGAGCACTGGGGGGGGCAGGGTTGGGAATATAAGACAGAAACCTGTGGTCGGCTTAAAAAAAAGAATATAATAGAGATATTAAGATGATGATTATCCTCCCTCTCTTTCTCTCCTTGTCTGATACTCAATAACTTGAGAATTCAGGGACATACTATCTCCTAAAACCCTTTTGGCATATTGTATATTTAAAACTGGCAGATATTATTAGCCTGTAGTCACATGGTAGTGCCTAAATGAACAAATGATACTAATAATATATCTAAAATACTTGATTAATATAAGTTTTGCATTACTAAAGCAATATATTTAAGGAAATATTAATTAATACTATTTCCTGAAATAAGCTGTGTTAATAAGTCTATCTCTAAAACAGGCATCGCATCATTTAAAATTTAAAATATTTTTTATCATTTGCAAATGATTTTTTCTAAAATTTTATATTCATAACCGAAATCTATAGCTTCCAGCTTTGTCTTGCTAGGAGGAGGGAAGGACCCATTAGTCTATGTGATACGTCCCACCAAGATTCTGTAAAGTGATTTTCTTTTTTCCCCTGTCTTTCTCTTTTCTTTCCTTTTTAATTGTCTATTGATGAAATATCAGAGACGGTTAAAAAAGCTTTTCCTCTCGAGAAGGAGCAGTTGAGTATTTGCGTGTTAGAAGCTCGGAACCAGAAAAACGTGGCTATCAGCAAGTTAGTAAAATTGTCAATAATTTGGATGCTTCCTAAAGGGTATGCATAGATGGATATTTGCTATGAAGTGCTGACTTGTTGAAAAGGAAATGCTCTCTATTTTGAAATGTTTGCTGAACTTCAGCTGGCAAGTCAGGGTGTGCTGCTGAGTGTTGGAAACAGCTCCTTCTGCCTCCGAGCTCCGTCCTGTCCTTGTCCCTTCCCCGTCCTCCCTAGAAAGCCCCACATGCTTTCCCTCACTGGCGGCAAGTTTTTCTTTTGTCTTTTGTCTCAAAATTTTAGGTTGTTTTTTTTCCTCAAGAAACTGCTCATATGTTTAAAAGTGGTAGAGATAAAAAATGGAATGCAGACATGCTGAGGTGACTGTGGCTATATTCAGGTTTGCTTTCAAGGTTTAAACAATGGAAAATAGTGTACCGAAAAGTTCCATTTGAGGCATTTCGTAAGAGAAATAATTATGTCCTATATTAGAATTCAAACAGTAAATCCACATCTTTTCATTATTTTTTCTATTTTCTTATTTTTTTTGTCTCCAAGACTATTTCTACAAAGGCTAAATACATAGAACTATGCATACATGCCACAATTAAAAAATACCAAGCAATTCTAATAAATATTGAAAAGACTTTCTTCTGAAGGTTTATGCCAGCCAACATTCCATCCCTCTTATTCATCTAATTAGAAGAGGTTACAACTTTTGAGAAAACAGTTCAATTTTTATGCAGGGGCTATGAGCTAGCTACAAAGTCTTATTGATCCTCAATATAATAAATGACTTGGATTTAGCTTTCAGTAAACATAAATAAGAGAAAATGTATGACACTCAGTAATATCCATCTTAAACCTCACTAAGAAGTGGTAAGGAAAGCAACATATGCAATTGAACTAAGTATTTTTGTGTTGGTCCTATTTACTGACATATCCCAGTGTGCTCGCCTGCAATGAACGCATTACTTACTGTCAAAGACTCCTGAACAACAGTGATCTTTATAAATCAGTTTCGAGCATTCCACTCACTTGGGAATCTTTCTTCTGTAATGGAGTATAAATAATACCAGAATATGTCTAAATTAGATTAACTATAATTCTTGACTACCCAGAACAAATTATCCTAAATTGACCCTTTTATTAATTTTCTTTCATTGGTGCATTGGCATAAGAAAAAAAATTACTATAATAGCACACATGTAAATGCCAATTACTGAACGGGTATAACAAACACCACTGTACATCATAAACTGTCTTTCTTCTTTATAAATTTTGTTTCATTCAAAAATATAGCTGTCATTCTTACTATTTGAATACTCTTCTTTTGTAAATTAATAAATGGGATCAATAAATTGCAATGTCTTTTTCTTTTGAAAAGTTTGTACACTCAAAGGTGTTAAGTCACCTATTTCTGATGTGAACATGCGCATATATATGAGAGTGCATCTTATGTAAGATGGTAAGTGTGGCCCACGACTTGCTAGTGAAGACAACTGACAATTTCAAAAGAGTAGAGATTAATTCTCAAGTATATTTGCCTTGGAACTGCATTCGTGACTCCATGCTTTGGTTGGGTAGGTAATGGCTCTAACAACTAGGAACAAAGAGGTCTGGGAAATTGTTCTGCATCTTTAGAAAGCAAATGCTCTAAAATAACTATCACCAACAGTGAGCAAAGAAAGAATTATTTTACAAAGTTAAATTTATTGAAAAGGATAATTTGATGGTCGACATTATCAACTGTCTGAGAAGTCCAACTTCTGAGACACTTACAAGAAAAATTCAGCATCTTTTTGTGTGTGTGTGTGTGTTTCAGATCTATAAAGGTTTTAATGTTTGAAGAGGAGAGAATGTGAAAGCTGGCTAGTTGTCCTTTAACTTGACCAGTATGACGTATATTCTGGGTTCATTCCAGCTGCTATAACAGAATAGCGTAGACTGACTGGCTGGCATATGAGCAACTGAAATTCACTTCTCACAATTCTGAAGGCTGGGAAGTTAGGATCAAGGCACTAGTAGATTCAGTGTCTGGCGAGGGCCTGTTTCCTGGCTCATAGACAGTTGTTTTCATCCAGAAAGCAGCAAAAGAACTCTCTAGGGTCTCTTATAAGGTCACCAAGCCCTTTCATCAGAGCTACACCTTATGGCCTAATTCCGCGCCAAAGGCCAGGTCTCCAAATATCATCCCACTGAGAATTAGGCTTCAACATACTAATTTGGGAGAGGGCACACTTTATAGAAACAGACAATATGTTTCTTTCTTTCTTTTTTTTAAAAAAATATTTATTTATTTATTTTTAGAGGGGAAGGGAAGTAGAGGAAGAGAAACATCACTGTATGGTTGCTTCTCAGGCATCCCCTGCTAGGAAATGGCCCCTGCTGGGAACTGGCCTGCAACCCAGGAATGTGCCCTGACTGGGAATCAAACCGCGATCGTCTGGTTCGCAGGCCCGCGCTCAATCCACTGAGCTACACCAGCCAGGGTAGACAATATGTTTCTTATTCAGAGTCTTTTATATCCACTGACTTTGGATGGCTTACTCCACTTTCCTTCAGCATGACCAATGTAAATACTTTTTGTGCACTCTGTTTTCACTTTATCAGTTATAAACTTTGATTTTGTGTATATTAATTTAGCACTCATTTTCTCTATAAAAGTCCATTTACTTTTACCAAAAATATGTAATAATAATTTTAAAGTTACTGCAACAAAGACAATAATCAGTTATATGGTTATTTAATAATTTATTAATATAATTTACTATTTTACTTTATAATGTTATGTAATTTAGTATGCAATTTTTTCATGAAGAATCAGTTTAATGTAATTTCACTGCCACTTACTATTGAATGTGAAAGTTTTAATGTTTAGAAAGATAATTTTGAAAAACATTTAAATTTTTCTACAATAATACATTGAAATATTAATTTCCTTCACTAAGGAAACACTTTGAAAGTTAAGATATTAAATGTTCTGTCTAAAATGTTCTGTCTAATACCACAAAATAAGTCATACTACCTATTAGATTGTATCAAGAAAAAATTATATAATGCATAAGAAACTGAAGTATTTGCAGAATCTGCTTTCTTAAATTTTGCATGTGTATTTATTTTATGATTTTTCAATGAAATAATTCTTTATGTGGAAGATAATTTGACCGCAAATGTATCTATTTCCTATTTGTTCTTAAAAGAGAAAAATGAAAGTTTTCTAAATTGTATAAAGTGATTCCTAGAACACATTAAGTACTATTAATTTATAAAATCCTATGTCCTTAAAAATTTATGAGTATAGCAAAAGATAACCCAGGAAATACAGTAATTAATGCTATCTAATATTATTTAAAATTATCAGCCTTTAAGGTGCTGAGGCAATGTCGCGTAGCCCACAGTTATCTTTCTGACCACCTGTACCAGTGCTGGAAACTGGTATAAATTCTAAATAGCCAGCTTTGTTGCTTGTTATTTAAAACCCATATTACTTTACTTTGTTTTAAAATAATTAAATATATATGTGCATATATACGTATACATATAAAATAATTAAATATATATGCACACATGTACATGTATGCATATACACACATATATGATGCTTATTAGACAATGCATTTAAAATGGTTCTTTAGATTTTTAAGTCTTGAGAGGGTTAAGAACATGTTGCCCTCCAAAATGACATTGTGGCATACTGACTATTTTAAACTAAAGGGATTTGGGAAAATTGGCAAGTGCAAGACTTACAATTGACCTTTCCCTGCTCTTCTAACATATAGAGGGTCCTAAGAGCCCCGTGTGAGAGGTGTTGTCCCTTTTGCCAGGGAAAAGGATCGTCCTTGTCTCCAAGACATAGGCACAGTGAGAGGAATCTGAACTGATAATTCTTTCTGAATTTCCCCCAGGGTCCAGACTTTATCAAATCTAGCTTCAAATCAATTGTTGGAGTTTAATTGATTTTCTGGGTGCTCATTTCCTTCTATTAAATAAATTTGTATGGTTTCTCTTGTTACTATGTCTTTTGTTTCAGGGTCTCTAACCCAAAATTTACAAGCGTGGAAGAAAAATATATTTCCCTTCCCTGCAATTTCAAGGAGTAGTCAGATTCATGAAATTAGTGATGCACAAAATCTAGAAATATGTATATTTTCTTCATCAAAATGAGAATTGATACAACCATTTTTGTTCTCGCCTTCATTTAAATCTAGATAAACGAGAGGAGAAGATGCACTCCTCCAGTTCCCTAATGTGAATATGCTTGTGAGCAAATTAAATGGTTTATCTTACATCCTGCTTTTGTAAATAAGAGGGCGTCTTCAAAATCCTTCTCTCACATCTAAAGAATACTATACGTGCATTTAAGAGCAGTCTTAACTCTTCTTACTCAGCTGGATGGTGTGCGTTGCTTCAATGGGGAGGGAGGGGCAGCCTTCCACAGTCACAGCATCAACCTGCGTGAATCAGTATCTGCACACATTTCCCCATCTGTTAGAGTACGTCCATCCTTATAGCTAAGGATGTTAATAATTGTACACATTTGACACCTAAAGCTGAGAAAATGGTCTACATATCCTTTTGCAAATTAATTTACAACTTGTCCATATATAAGAAAAGTATTTCAACTCTATTTCCATAGTCACTTATACTGCAAAATTATTTGTATGAAATGAAATTTAATTATAGATACTTGGAAAAAACAGATTTGTGGATTCATCAGATGAACTTCCAGTTGCACTGTTACAAATATAAAAATACATGAGTCACAGGAAGAACCTAACTTAAAAATCCACATATCTAACTCGGTTATAGACTATCATACTGTAATACTGTCAATCTTCATACTGTATTGCTCCTTACAGTTTAGTTATTATTACTGATCGCTGTCTTATGAGTACCATTTGTAAGTTATCACACTACCTTTAAAGAATCTTTGCAAGTTTTTAGTGACGATTCTGCAATGGTTGCTAATTTAAAAGTGTGATATTTTATTTACTTGTTTCTAAAATAAAATGAACCAAGAAAATTTTAAACATACAACTATTTCCTCAATATTTAGTTATTTTCTTATTTCACTTTTTTCTATCTTAATATGCTCAATTTTTAATTGACAGGGTGTTGAAAGACATCATCTTTTAGTGTCTTCTTATGATTTGTAAATAAAACCTGAGATGCACATGCTGCCCTTACTTTTTCTTTCTTTGAACATTAGAAATCCTACTGGATTTGTTTTCAAGAAAGTTTATAAAATATTGTATCTATTTATTTTTAGAGAGAGGGGAAGGGAAGGAGAGAGGAAGAGAAACATCCATGTGTGGTTGCCTCTCAGGTGTCCCCTACGGGGGACCTGGCCTGCCACCCAGGCATGTGCCCTGACTGGGAATTGAACCAGTGACCCTTTGCTTCACAGGCCCATGCTCCATTCACTGAGCTACACCAGCCAGGGCTATTTTCAAGAAAGTTTAGATACAAAAGTTGGTGATTCCATGTAGTATGGTAAAAGACATAAGACAGTAAAGCAAAACAAACTGTTTTCTTTTGAGTTGTTGTTACAGTTGTTTTGGTTTGCTTAATTCCTAATTATTGTATTTTAATCTACCAACAGTATGAAATGTCATGGAATATTTCAGAAACATTAGGATTCTGTGAATTGATGTGACACACACAAATATCAGTGAGTGTGCGAACCTGCCTTTGTGAGTTGCTAAGAAACCCTCAGGGAAAGAATTTAGTTCTTATAAGATTCAAGTATTTACAGAGCCAGACCTAGATAGATCTCAGCTCTGGCTTTTTCCTACAAGATGGGGAAGTCTACTCACATTTTCTAGATTCTTGCTAGGTTAACACTCTGTAAATAAGAATAATGATCTCTGGTAATGGTAGACCTATTAAATGATGAAAGGAAGCGAGAGCTCTTACACAGGGCCTCAAGGCACTCAATAAACTTGAATCACCTCCTCAACATCTGGGTTTCAGATTGCTGGTTCCTTTGAAAAAACTTCCAGATTTAGGATTCTCTTACCAAGTCAATTTGACTTAGTCATTGTGCCAGCCCTTTTAATTTGTTTTTCTTGAGTTTTCATATATCATGCAATGTAACAATGATTTAAAATTTCAACATCTCGGCATACACTGATTCTTCTTTGACAATCATTAATAGTTAAGGAGTGCTTGTGTGAAAAGTCAACTATTTCACAATAGTTGATGTATTTTCACTTATCACTACACATTTAAACAAAAATTAAGTTTCTTGTCTATCACAAAATGCCCCTGATTGTAATGTAATTTTGTTTGGTGAAACATTAGAAATTTGGGTAAAAACAAAATCTTGCTCATATCATTCCTTAATTTAAAAATAGTATATCAATTTTGACTCTAATTAGCTAAAATATTTCCTCAATGTGTCTCTTAAGTTTATTCACTTAACTATTGTAACTACTGTAGTTATAATGTGAAATAATTACATATTGCTAGCATTGTCATTTTAATATTATTTTCTCTAAAATGGTACATATGATGAACTAGGATTCAAAGTGGTGACAAATGAATATTTTCATAAATACTTATCTTTTTCATGTTGAGTTATGCTTTTAAAATTTAACTGTCTCTCTAAGTGGTATTAGTTAAAATGTAAAAACTGAATTGTTATTCTGATTTTAAAATTCATTAGATGCTCAGGAGATTCAGAGTTTTTTTAATCTTCATCCAGGAATATATTTTTGTTGATTTTTTTAGAGAGAGAGGAAAGGGAAGAGAGAGAGAAACATTGATCCAGTGCCTCCCATTCATACCAAAACCAAGGACCTAAACTGCAACCTTTGTTTGTGCCCTGACGGGAATCAAACCTGCAAACTACTGGTGTAAGAGACAACAGTCCAATCAATTGAGCAAACCAGCCAGGTGAGAAAAAATTTTAAAGCCCACAGAATAAATAACCAATAAACCAATAGAGTAGTTGATTTATCTAACAATTCTAAATCCAAATTAGGAATAAATAAATAAAACAAGAGAGAAAGAGATAGACTTTATTGCCAGAAATTAGTCCTGCTATGTCTTGAAATTTACTTACATAAAGTTACTACTTTTTTCATACTGTTTTTCTGGTTCGTTGTTTCCCATTCAAATATTTCCACATATTGTGCATCCAAATGTGATATGCAGAATTTGTTCTTATGCTTCTGAAATAGCACTTTTTTCAACTACAGAAGATACTAGGTATCACCTATCTGACAAAAACAGTAAAGCTCCAAAAGAAAAAAAAAGTATAGCACTAATACATTTTAAATTTAATCAGTTTCTTTGCTACTATAATTTAACTGTCTTTCCATTTTTTGTTTGTTTGGAAATAAAAGCTGTTGTGGACAAATAAAGATATGCAGACCTAAGTATAATGTAGATAAACATAATAAAAGAAAGGAAAGAAATATGTGTGTTATGTTTCATTTTATTTCAACTGATGAAATTTAAAAGTGAAAAAAAGTTTAGTAATATGAAAATGGCTGAATATTTAGCATCTTGAAACTTATTTAAGGTAATACAATAGTAGAATTTTATTTCACTGTTGATATTTCCATTTGATATACATTCTAGGTTGCAAATTATTCTTTTTAATGTAGGCTTCAAAGTACTTTAATCTATGTAGGATTATCTGAAGTATGTTTTATAGTTGTTAGTTGTATTTTAATGAGTTCTCCAAGTTCAATAATTTATTTGACATTCATAATTAAAGGTTAACTTTTATCTAAAAAATAGAGAGACAGCCAGAGGTCAATATAAAGACAAATCAGAATATGCTGTGTAGATGAATAAGAATTTGCTATTAGATGAGTAAAGGAAACCTGCTTGAAGGTATTATTTCATAAAATTGGTTACATACAACCAAAGGAGCAGAGGGATTATTATGGGCCAGTAGAGCTCTCAGTGGGCTGATGACATTGTCAATCACCATCAGATGTCCTACATCACACAAATTTCATCATACTTTGAGGCCCTGCTGGGAAAATTATTATATGTATCACAAAAGCTAACAAGCTTTACTTTATGTCCTCAGCTGTGCAAAACTTTTGTCCCTTGTCCCTTCCTCCATCTTTTGAATGGCACATATATACACAAAATTATTTGATTTTATGGCCCTGAAATTTACAGAAGCCCACCGAGAGAGAGCTTCAGTGGAAAACCTATGGATGAGGAATTTTGGTCATTATCTTTCTATGTGTTCTGGAAATAGTATGGTAAAAAAAATAAGGCAGTATCAGGACATGGAGAGAGAAGAGGTATTTGCATTTGGGTGTTACTTTGAAGGGCTGTTTTAGACAGGGTGTTTAGGGAATAGTTCGAAGAATGAAATATTAAAGCAGAGACTTGAAGACGCCTCAGAAAAGCTATAAAAAAGTTGGAGAAAAATATTTTAGTCATAGTAAATAGGATGTTCACTATCTTGAAGGTAGAAATTAGCATAGTGTACCCAAGAAACTAATTGAACACGAATGATGATCGATTGTAGAAAAATTAGTTGATGAGGTAGGCAGGGCCAGATCATATAGATCTTTGTAGTTTGTAGTGAGGAGTCTAGACTGTATTCAAGTGTTAAAGAACACTATTTTAGAATTGTGCTCAACTGAATGCATGCTCTGATTTCTATCAGCAGAGACCACTCAGGGTGCTACAAAGATAGGCAGTACATAGGAGAGGCCAGGGTTTAAAAACGGAGACTTCTTTAGTGCATAGTCATGTACTAGGAGCTAAAGAGTATGTTAGAATACCACCTAAAGAGAAAGGGGACTACTATTGGGGAAAAATAAGAACCCAAACAGAATTTTTGTTTTGGTGTTTTTGTTGTTGCTTTTGTTTTGTTTTATTTGGGATGGGTATATGTTTGTAAGCAATTAGCATGATCTTAGAGAGGTATCAAATCAATGCTCAAATAGAAAGAAGAAACAAGGGAATCAGTTAGCAAAACAGGGTAAGATCCTATGTGGAATTGAAAAGGTAATTTTGTCTTAGGATTAAAAACCATCGATCCGAAGAATCAGGTGAAAAATTTGGATATACAAGCTGAGAAAACATCAGATTGGATGCTAACTCATTGAGGTAGTTCTCTTCAAATTATTTCCCTACTTCAGGGAACTCAGGAAAGATGTCATTAGGTGAGAAAGTGGAGAAGGTTGTAGGAGTTTTACACAGAGAGAAAGAAGTGTGTTCTAGCTTTTTCAGAGACTTGATTATAAGACTGGTAAAAATATAAAAGATTGGTTTTTAGGCCCTGTTTAGGATAGGGGACTAGTCATAGAGCTATATGTATTTACTTATTAAGCTTTATCCAGTTCTGAGGTTAATGTAAGCAGCATAAAGAGATTTTCCCAGGTAAGCACCTAAAAGGGGAAGATCCATGAAAAAAATAGAATTGACAAGAATGTGTTACGTGACAAGAATACCAAAATCTCAGACTTAACACAACATATTTATTTCTCAATGATGTTTCTATCAAGCCTATGTCAGCGAAAGGCTACCCTCAATTGTCATTTAGATACCAAAGATTCCAGGGCATCATCTTTCCTTGGCTACACTGTGTGGTGATTCAGCCTTCTCCGCCACCCCAGCGGGGAGGAAGAACTGCTAGGGCACCCCACGACGGCTTGAAATGCTTTGGCGGGGAAATCCTGGTGTCATTTCCACTGCAGCTCATCACATGGGCTGTTCATATGTCCACCCCAGTTCCAAGACCACTGAGAAGTACCATAGTCATGTGCCCACAAAAAGAAGAAAACTAGTTATTGGTGAGCACAAGTGATCCCAGGGGTTAAAAGGACACCGGAGTATAAGAGAGGAGATGTCTAATACATAGGAAAAAAAATAAAGGCAGGATGGCAACCATGGACAATGGAAAATGGTATGGTCAATGTGTTGGCATCTTCTAAAGGAACAGAGCAGTGGGTATGGTGGTCAAGTAGCCAGTTGACATAAAAATAACACACGTGAAATGTTTAATTTCCACACATTGGAGGTGGTGCAATTATGGTACATAGTACCTGGAATTTACTTATTTTTCAAAATTGGTCTCCCTTACTTACTAGCTTTGTGGCCTTAGGCAAATTTTTTTTACCAATTCTGTGTGGGTTTATCTATCTGTAAATTGAGATTCAGGGAACCTTTCTCATAGGGTTGTTGTGCATCATGTATGGTAACAAACACAAAAAGTTGTTATATTTTCTCACGTAATATGCAGTTAAAAGTAAAGTTCATTGCTATTAATTGAGGTGAAGTGATACAAACTCAAATACATATTGATAAGCTTTGTCTAAAGTCAAAAGAAATGCTGGAAACCTGGAGAAACTTGTTTAGAATATCCCTTTAAAAATAGGGGTATTTATTTTGAGAAGGAGTTAATAAAAATTTGTGAAAATGACAGTATTGTGGTTAGAGAGCCTTATTTCCGTGTTCAACTCCATTTTTTTTCTATAACTTACAATCGGCACTACAGTGATCTCTTTGTTGCTAAACCGTTCAAATAGAAATAATTAAAAACAATTGTTTATCTAAATCCTGCTCTGTTAATATTTTGATATGCAAAACTACATGGTGTCTAAACTCAGAAAACATAAAATATACTTTAGGATACTAGACATAAACTTTTAAAATTAAATATATTAATCTTTATATAATTGAATAAATAAAAAAGATGAAACCAGTAAGATCAATTAATCTATGGAATCTAAAATTCACTCTGGACTGACAGAATCTGTGAAGGACTTTTTCTGGAGAAAAATTTGAGGTGATATCTAAAAAAACCAGAATTGAATGAAAGAACAGAAATGTGAGTTAATATTCAAATGACTCTTTCTTGTAGTTAACCCCAGTCTCCACTCCTGGCTGCTTATTGTTTTGCAAATGACTTGCTGTCAATTTCCTTCTCATACTCTTGCCTACAGCTCACTTCTTCCTTTTCTAATCACAGCTCTCTTTGTCTTCATTTCCTGGTTTAAAACTGAGAGCACCTTGTTCTCCCAGGTAAATAGCTCTCAGAATGCTGCTGGGCACTGAAAAATCAGCTGTGTAGGTACCTTAATAAAAATAAGCATGGGCCAAAGTATACTGTTAACTAGAATTTTTGAAAGGCTCAATTAAAGAATATAAATGCTGACATAGACTAGTATTCTTTTAATTTGTATTTGTCACTCAGTTACAACTTTTGGTAATTCTTTCTTTACATCACAGTTGTTTTCATAACTCTTTGTGTAGCTAGTTGTCCTTAAAATCTAAACTAAATTCTTCTTTATACTTTTATATTGAATCTTTGTCAGAAAAACGATCTGCAGCTTTAACATAGACACAAATTATTTTCAGTGTTTACGGGGTTAAAATACCCAAGCATTATCTAGGTTGGAGAATATATTTATTTTATATCTTATTTACTATTGACTGAAAGTCTCAGACTTAAAGACTAACCCACAGGTTAACTTATAGATTTTTTTTCGTTCAGTACAGATGTGGTGTGTCCAATACAGCGAATAACCCTGGAGATACTATTTATAGCCTGCTTGATACAGGGTGCAGCTAAGGGGGCGCCCAGAAAAGATTTGGAATGGTGTCCAGAACTCAAAGTGTACAGGAATATTGGAGGAAATATTAAGATGTCCTCCGTTCACCCCACCCCCCCACTCGCCCCCCGCCCAGGTGTCAGTTGGGGGAAGGGACAAATGGAGCAGGGCCATTGAGAGCTGTTTTGCATACCAACAGTTTTGCAGCTAACCTCTGAAATGGTCATTTAACATATCTATAACTTTTAACTGGTTCCATAGATATGTTAAATAGCTGTGGCCCAGTTTTGGGCCAGGGAGAAGTGAGTGGCGCTACCCAGGATGGAATTGGGGGCTGCTTCTCTGAGAGAGTGCCTGTGAGAGAGGTATGTGGCTTTAACAGAGTGAAGACCCCCTCTTGGCCAGGTGAGGGGGAGAGCCACGCTATTTAGGAAGATGTAGACACCTGTAGCCATTAGGAGGGAGAGCCACGTGGTTTCAGCAGAGTGCAGACCCCCTCTTGGCCAGGTGAAAGGGAAGACCACGCAGCTTTGCCAGAATGGAGATCCCTGTGGCCAGGTGAAGAAGAAAGATGCGCTTTTGGTGGAGTGCGGCTTCGGTAGAAGAGGCCCACGCGGCTTTGGGGTGCTCCCTTTGGCCGAGTGGCCTGGAAACTAGGAGAGACTTAGACTAGAACTTGGTACAAAGAACTCTTGCCAGTGGAAGGTGCCGCATGACTTTGGATTACTTGGAGATCCTGCCTGGACAGGCAGGCGACACAGCCCACGTACCAGCGACCTGAAAAACGGACGTGTGCTCTTTTCCTGATTTACGGTACCCGGAGTTGGGACAGTGGGAGAAGGGAGCGCTGTGTGTGTGTGTGTAGGTGTATACCCTTAAAGACTTTAATATTTTAAGGAAGGCATTAGGCCTGAATAGCATTAAATAAACATTTTGTTTCCTTTTCACAAATCTCTGGCATTGAGAGATGTCTTTCCAATTGGTGGCGGACAGAAGAGCCCAATAGATATTAGTGTATCGTCCTTGGGAGGGGCCTCTGTTTTCTGAAGCAGTTTTTGGCATCCCTCAGTGGGCCAAGTATTGCTCCCCCCTTGGACCCTTGTTCGGTAACATGCTGAGCATTGAGCATCTGCTTTTTAATCTAACCCATCAATTTGTCATCTTATAAGAATTTTAACTTCTCAAATGTACTTTGATTCAAAAATTAATTAATGTGTTGAAATGTTTGACACGTGTTTCATTTATGTTTATTTGAAACTTATGATTTGATCTTCTTGTCAATTGTGTTCATTATACTTCAACACCTAAATTGACTTTGCAGGATCCTTGGTTCCTATTTTTGTACTCTATAATCCTGAAACATTAATAGATTGTATAATAAAAGTCAGTATGCTTGTTATTTTAGTTTTAATTTAGGGCGTAAGAAATTTGTGGCAAGGACAGTGGGTGCTTTAATCCAGCTTTAGTTATAAAACATATTTATTGTTCCTGAAAATTTTCAGCTGATCAGAAGAGTAGAGAAGAGACTGAAACGTGTGGGTACTGCGTGTGATGAACTTTATACCTCTGACAGTGCGACTTCCGATGAATGTTGCTTGTGTTCTAAAAGGCTTCATAGACATTCACTGAGTTGTGTGTCCTCTGAACCTGCAGACACAATGCCCCACCATGTGTTGCCTCTTCTGCCAGCAGTCTTTCTCGTCCCTGGGTCCACACACAGAAATAATAGTCTAACATCCCACTGTTTTCCCCTTTTTTGTCTACTCCTGAGGCAAGCATACAAGGATTGACAAAAGTAGGTTTAGAGTTATACTATAAATAAAATAATACAAGAATAAACTTGGTTCCTTATACTCGCAGCTATAAACCTACTTTTGCCAACCCTTATATGGATATTTTGTGTTTTTTCTGATTTATCTGTTAGAGACCTGTTATTTGGGTCTTGGCCAGTGTGACTTAGTGGACTGAGCTCTAGCCTGCAAACCAAAAGGTCACTGGTTTGATTCCCGGTCATGGCACACGCCTGCATTGTGGGTCAGGTCCCCATTTAGGAGCATGTGAGAGGCAACCAGTCAATGTATCTCTCACACATCAAAGTTTCTCTCTCTCTCTCTTTTTCTTTCCCTTCCTGTCTCTCTAAAAATAAATGAAGTAAATATTTTAAAGAATTATTTGGGAATAGCCACTGAGAAAAAAAGAACAGAAAATTTTTAAAAAGACGCTCATAATAAAATTATTGTCAGTTTTATTGAATTTTATAGATGCAGGCTTTATTGATTCTCTATTCCTGTCATTGTCTCCCATCTTTCCTTTCAAGAACTGTGGTCACAACATACCCTGACAGGTCACCTTACACCTGTCCACTGGCACCATTTCCCACTTTCTGATGAATGTCATCATGCAATGCTCAGATTTCTTTTCAGGAATTAAGAACTTGTTACCTCAGCTACAGAGAATGATGTCAGAATACTCTCTCTAGTTTTCAAGGGTTTCTTTGTTTTGTTTTGTCTTTTAGATACCTGACTTAAAAAAGAGAAGTATCTCAAGTCTGCCTTCCCAGAGTGGCCAACGACCAATGGTTGATGAGCTAGGAACTGTAAAGGCCAAACCATCTTGATCAAGCTTATGACAACTTTGGGGGACTATTCCATTTGCAGATACCCCAGAGAGATCCGCCAAGGTCATTGCTGGGAAATGCATCACAGCTCAACTTCTCCTCCACACATGCCTGCTTCTCTTCCCTCCTTTCCACAGGTGTTGAGTCCAATAACACATCCTAACAAATCTTCTGCAGGAGCATTTCCCAGTGTCTTTCATTTCAATCGGCTTCCAGAAGACCCCAACCTATAAATGTAACAAAGGCCCAGTATGTCCAAGATGAAGGTTATGTAGAGAATCATGATTAACATTTTCATAGATAAAGAACTAAATTATATAAAGGACTCATGGATAAATCCAAAAGGGGAAAGGATTGAGGGTGGGAGGTGGGGGTGGGAGGGGCATGAGAAAGTGGTGGCGGGAAAATGGGGACAACTGTACTTGAACAATAATAAAAAAAAGAAAAAAGAACTAAATTAATAATCATCTAAATTTAGGAAGAAAGAGCTATTCAAACTTCGCTTCCATTTCCTCTTCTTAAAATAATGGCCCAACTGGACATTCCCCCCGCAAATGTTGTATGAGGATTCCGAGGTGGGGACAAAATAAAATATTCAGAGGAGAAACAGACAAAGAATAGAAAGTATAGATGAGAGGAATGCTGTAAGGCACAGTGTTAACAAGGAATAGCATAATAATGGGAAGTTAATTTTTTTTCTTCCAGGTTTTCTCGCCTCACTAGTATTATGGCAGAGTTCCTTCTCAGGTCAGCCTTAGGAAACCTTGGAAATTGATTTCCCATCAATTAGATAGAGCTCCAGGGATGGAATATAGAGGAGATCAATTCTTAAGCTGTAGGAGAAGTAACACGGGAAACAGGAGGATAAATAATCCTGTGCTCATTAGTCTAAAAAAAAGCAGTGAAGAAATTTTGTACATTGGAAACATATATTAATTGAAAAAAAGGTTTTTATCTGCAACAACAGGTAACATTGTATGTTCTATCCAAGACAAACGGAGGAGTTTTGAAGGGTGGTGATTTTGTCTTAAAAAGGAAACAATTGTTCACATGAAATAATATCTAAATGTTGCTATGTTACCTATACTTGAGGCTGGACTTGAGCTAAATAGATTCAGCAGGTCAGGCTGCATTCCCCAGCCTGAAGGTCAGAGTGAAGGCAGCAAAGTGGGGGCTATGCTGCCTTTCTCACGGAGTCGTCGCTGTTCACAGATATTCCTTCATCTCCCTTCCTGGTCCTCACCACTCCCCATACGGCTTCATCACGTAGTGGGCTCATTAGTAGCATTTAATTTGTGCTTGCCTGTCATACTAGGCTTTTTTTCATGTTGAGATAAATAAGTAATTGGTGTTTCCAGATTAAATCATCCCCCTGTTCAAACGTTTCAAGAGGCTTAGAATAAAATCAAAACTTCTAACCACGGTGTTAGGGCAATTTGATTCATCTCTGCATCTCTCCACATCTTTTTCAGTGTTCCTCGTGACTGCGGTCTTCAGCCACCTGGGCTTCACTATTACTCCTTTAAGGTTCTTTCTTCTTTGTACATCTGCCCTTGTCTCTACCCAACACCCAAAACGCTTGCCCCAAATCAACACATTATTTATAGTTCTCACTTCATTCGTAGTTTTGCTATCACCCAAGAGTAGGTTTCTCTAACCATTATGTATGGCCTCATCCTCAATCCCATGTATTCTCTCACCTCTTACTTTCTTAAAATTTATTTTACAGCACTTTTCATGACCTGATAGGCTCATTGCCATTTGCTGCCACCAGATTTCTGAAAACACACACTTCTGCTACAGGAATCACTTGGCCGGCACACAGAAGTCAGCCAAGGCATGTGTTGGTTGGGGTTCTCCAGAGAGAGAGAAAGGGAACTACTAGCGTGTATGTGTGTGTGTGTGTGTGTGTGTGTGTGTGTGTGTGTGGAGAGAGGCAGAGATAAATTTATTTTTCTACTTCATGTTTATTGTTGACACTATTACAGAGGTCCCCATTTTCTCCTCTTCTGTCTGTCTCCACCCAGCACCTGGACCCCCTTTCCTCTGTCCTTCACCACATTGCTGTCTGCATCTACGGGTCATGGGTATATGCTCTTTGGTAATCCCTTCACCTTCTTTCATCCAGTCCCCGCCCCCACTGACTTCTGACAGCAGTCAGGCATCCATGCCTCTGATTCTAGTTTTTCCACCCATTTATTTTCTTCCTTAGATTTGACATATAAGTGAGATCATATGATATCAGTCTTTCTGCAGAAAGATTTATTTTAAGGAATGCGCTCACACATTTGTGTGCAGGGGGCCGTGACAAGTCTGTGATATGCAGAGAAATCCAGCAGCCTTGAAACTGAAGAAACAGTTGAGGTTACAGTCTTGATTCTTAAATCTTTAGACTGAAAACTCATTCAGGCTTTTTATGTTTTAGACTTCGGGTAGAATTTTCTCTTTTCTTTCTTCTTTTTTTTTCTTCAGGAAACCTCAGTCATTTTTCCTAGGCCTTCAACTGATGGGATGAGGTGCACACACATTATCAAGGATAATCTACTTAAAATCTACTGATTGAAAAGGTAATTATGTTAAAAACATTCCTTCACAGCAGCATGTAGACCAATGTTTGGCCAAATAGCTGTGCACAATGGCCTATTCCCAGTTAACACATAAAAATGACCAAACAGTGGTATTTTAAGTATTTAACTTGAATTTAAAATCAAGTATTAATTTATGTATAAATAATCAGCTCATTTTCATGACAGAGCATACAGATAATTCAGTTTGTACCAACAGAGATGCTCTCTCTATGTGTCTGATTACCATGCAGACTCGTGGTGAACTTTAACAATTAGTGAAAAATGAAACACAAATTAAATCTGTACTTTGACTCACTCAATATATTATGTCAAGAATTTTTCTCTTTATCAACAAAGTTATTTATAACTTGATAATGCTTTCCATTTCACAGTAGAAAGTATTTAGATTGAATGAGTTTTATAGCTCCAAACTGACCTGAATGTGGAAAATATAACAAAATTATTACCCATATGGATATAAGTAAGATATATCATCTTAATATTTTTAGGGTGCTCTTACCTGGGCCTCACTTGAGATACAATATGAAACTTATTCTTATGAAACTTGACCAAGAAAGCACAGCCATGATATTAAATATTTGATCCAAGAGTTATTCTAATTTTACTTTTTGAATAAATGCCTAACATTTTCTGTGCTCATACCTCAATAAATACATATTTTAAAATTATTCACTTAATTCTTAATGCCATGGCATTTTCCTTTTATTGAGAGATAGTGCAAAAATAAGCTTTCTAATACTTAGGTTTTTAATTTAAAAACAAGCCTCTCACTACATGAAACTTAAATGATATTATATTTTTAATGTTTATTACATAAAAGAGCATGTATGGTCATATGACCTTTTCAGTCACAATTCCTGTGTTATATATTGTAAGAAAAATGTTTTACAACATTTAAAATGTTATCTGTGTGAAAATAATCATCTAGTGTAAGGTTTGTATTTCACCTTATTTCTATACTCAAGTATATTACTAGATATGTATGTATATATATATATATATATCTGAGCAAATTCAAACTGATTCATTCTATGTAACAAAGCTTTAATAATAATTTAATATGTGCCAGGCACTTTTCTGTGAACAAAATGGGAGAGGGAAACCCTGTTATCCTGATTAGCTTTTAATCCCTGAAGGCAGGTACAGCCAGTGAAAGAAAATCACATAAATATCCGAGAGAAATAAGGACAATGGAGAGAAATCACTAGAATTTAGTGTAAAAAGACATAAGGAGTGGGTCGTCTCTTCGGGTGATTGACATCTGAAAGAGCCGAGGAGTGAAGGATGTAGCGGTCCAGGAGAAAACACTCCAGGTAGAAGAGGCAAGTGCAGAGAGCAAGATGCTTAGTAATACTTGATGTTTGGCGTAATTAATTGTATTAAGGGAAAACAGGAGCAGAGTTAGGAGGGAAACTGTGTTAAGTCCTGATGAGATGATGTAGATAGTTCACCACCTTGTCCTGCCCTGCCTCACATAATACACACCCTACACTCACTACCAAGTTTAACAATTTATATTCTTCTAGATAATTTTTCATATTAATGTGTGTGTATATGTTTAGGTATGCAGGCACACATACACACACATAAAACTTACGTACATGCTTTATATATTTATTTATATTTAAATTTATATCACATTATAGTATTTAGCAACATGCTATGTTATCCCACAGTACATCGCAGATACTTATGTCAATCCATGCAGTTTATTTTTTAATTACTTCAAAGTAACTTTATAGTACACATACCCAATGATTTATGTGACCATGCCCCTTGTGATAAACACTTAGGTTGACTGCAATTGTTGGCTATTATTGTAATAAACACAGTAAATGTTTGTTTGTTGTATGTAGTGTGAGTGTGTGTTTACAAAAATAGACTGTAAGAGACCGAATCCTGGCTCTGGCCATTACGACAGAAACTGGGCAGGCCTTAACCTGTAACTTCCACATCGACCCATCTGTAAACAAGGGTAATGCCATCTTTCCATCGAGCGCTATTGTAAAGATGACATTTAAGTCTGCGGTGGCATTGTTGCTGGCCCATGGTGATCACAAGATATTTTTTCTGTGGTTATTCTATTTGTTTTATCATACTTGGAATAAAGTCCAATATTTGAAGGTCAAAAGTGGAAAGAGGTCCTATCAGAATTACTTGGATATTTGGGCAAAGGAAAGAAAGACCACAGACCAGAGGTGTCGAACACAAAGCCCGGAGGGCGAATCCGGCCTCCACATATTTGATGCAGCCCGGCACCTCGTCCCCCAGCCCCCTCCCGGCGGCAGTGCCGAGCTCTCACTTAACTGTCAAGGAGCAGTTACATTTACACAACCCTAAAATTACATTTGGCTCTTTGAAGGTAACCACAAGGCTGATGTGGCCCCTGGTGAAAATGAGTTTAACATCCCTAGTGAGTAGAGGCAGATAGTAAATGCAAAGCCAGCGGCAACTGCAAAAATATAAATATAACACTAGGTACTGTGAACTAGGTGGTCACGATTTGCCAGTCACAATGCTCAGGGATTTGTGTGTGTTCACTCACGGAATCTTACAACTCCGTCATTATTCTCACTTTATAAACAAAAAATGGAGGTGAGAAAGGAGTAGTTAAGGGATTAGTTTGGGTTAAGAATAATAATGGTAAAATCTAGATTGAGCCCAAGTCAGGCAGATTCCACAGTTTTAAAAACTACAGCAAATTGTGTGACTCTGAATGAGGATGTAATTCGCCATTTTCATGTGCAAAACCTGTTCATACAGAACTGCACCCCATGGGAAAATGTAAATAATACTTATTTCTGTCTTATGCTGTGGTGTCATAGACTAAATGAAAGCTGCTCATTTATAATTGCTATTTCTTTTTTTTATTCTTTGGAGCAAATAATAATGGGTATTTACAACCATGATCATACATGAGATGCAGTGTGTATGAAATTAAAGAAATGTTAACTTTGGTAACATTTAAAATTGTTAAGATTCATTTGTTCTATTAATAAGTTATTGGTTTTGTTTTTTATTTTTGTGATTATTATTTTTAATTTGTTTATGTTTTCATTGCTGTCCAAGTACAGTTGTCTTCATTTTTCCCCCACTATGGTCCCCTGCCCCACCCTTGAACCTAATCCCTTTGGCTCTGTCCATGTGTCCTTTATACATATTCCTCGAATATTTTTAAAATACAGAAAGTTAAACAGAAAAAATGCTTGCAATTTCACCATGCAGAGATAGTCATTGTAGTACATTCAGTTTATAATTTTCTAGATGTACTTTTAAAATATTAATTTTAAAATGACAATCATAATGAGTATTCTTTTCATGGGCTGCTTTTTCACTTATGATTATAACATCTTTTTAATGACATAAATGCCCTTATACAACAAACTTAATGAAGGCATAGCTGAGTATGCCTTAAAAGGACATTTTTGATACCTTGGGAAAAGTACCTGTCTTACAGCTCCTATCTAAACATTGTTGATGAAGTGGCTAATTTCATCACATCTGTGTTTGTAAAAACCTGGGGCTCATTTTTCTTGTAACTGTGTTGACAAGAATTTGAGGTAGTTTCCGTAACACAAACAAACACACACAGCACACCTTCCTGTCAGAGAAAAAGTATGCAGGATGCAAAAATGCATCTCAGACAAAGAAGAGCTATGTGATTTTTAGAATTCAAATCAAATTACATTAGAACACTGTCATTTGCATAGAAAATTCACAGACAAGCTCTTATAATATTAGCAGGTGGTAATAATTGATGGGGAAAGATAGGAATATTCCCAATGCATTTGGTGAGGGAGCTTACTGAAGGCAAAATGCAGGTTGACACCTGGGAGACTCATTGTTCCTTGCTATTTACATATGCATGCAAGTCGAAATATGTAAATGTTTTAAATTACAGCATATATTTTGTTTTGGATGTAAAAAATTTCTCAGATTATTACTAACAAAATTCGAAACAGATAAAACTTTTAAATATCTTCTTGCTTTCTTGTCTGAATATGAGATAAACAATATTTCTAGCAGCTTTTATTAAGACATAGTTCAAAATTTGATCTTTTGGATTCAGAATGGCATTTCTTAAATGGCAACCTAATATAAACCTTATGTTAATAGTCATAGTAAGTATGTCATTTTTCTTCATAAATTTGTAATTCTCTTAACTGCTCTATGTAGGTACAGGTGGATATAGGTACTAATTATCATTCATATTAGACTGGGACTCCATATGCAGAAAAATAATGGAGGATTCATATATAATTGTATACTTTAGGACCTTACTGTTATTTTTCTTGAGCTTTGCTTTTAGATGTAGAATTTAAACAAACCCATTTCTACATATTTCTTATGGTTATCTATTTAGTAATGCTAAGAAACTAAACCACACAGAAACAAATGACTCAAATCTTGGCATAAAAAATGTCCCAGAAATTTTTTTAGGTGTAAAATTGTACTTAATTTGATTCTCCTTTACTTATGTGTATATTTATTATTTCATAAATTCTTAAATAAGCTGGCTGCTTCCTTACAGTACTAAAGAATTACTAGAGAATAAATGATATTCTAATGATATCACTTATTTAAAAGATTTTATTTATTTACTTATTTTTAGAGAGGAGAAAGGAAGGAGAAACGGAGAAAAACATCTATGTGTAGTTTCCTCTCCTGCAACCCCACTGGGGACCTGGCACCGAACCCAAGCATGTGCCCTGAGAATTGAATGGGCGACCCTTTGGTTTGCAGACCAGCACCCAACCCACTGAGCTACACCAGCCTATATAGTGATATCTCTTTATTGCTTTGACTTAGGTGTGATTTCAAGAATCATGCGATCTAAACTGGTAAACCACTCTAAAAGAATGCCTTCGTAATTGTTATTGTCAAACCAAAATAATCAATATTGCGGCAGCCTTTTTAATCGATAATTTTAGAACTAACACTTTGCATAGGAAAATAACTCATTTATTTCTCACATATATGCCAATTATTATACTGAATTAAGCAAAAAGAAATTGTCCTGGCTGGCGTAGCTCAATGGGTTGAACTCGGGCCTGTGAACCAGAGGATCACAGTTCAATTCCCAGTCAGGGCACATGCCTGGGTTGCAGGCCAGTTCCCAGCAGGGGACCCATGAGAGGCAACCATACATTGATGTTTCTCTCCTTCTCTCCTTCCCTTCTCTTCTAAAGATAAATAAATAAAATCTTTAAAAAAAGAAATTAATTTCTTCAAATGGATATATTTTCATTAGAGATCTAATCAGAGTGGTATCGCTATGGCAAACAATTATACTTTTCTTTGCAAACTTCAAACATCTGCTTGGCTACGCTTTATTTATTGTTGTCCCGATTTATAGCATAGACTCCAAAGACTCTATTCTCCAGGAATGTTGCAGCCCCCTCCACAAATCCTTTCTTGGTTCACCTCATTCTCTGTTATGCACTAAAGTTTTTTTGTATTCTGTTTCATTGATTGGGAAAGCATACGGACCTGACTTCATGCTGCACCCCATTGGCACCCCAGGTATTCACCAGATAGCATAATTCTATGCTTTGTGCTGCCTAATTCTTATCTAAAGTTTTATTGCCAGGAACAGGTATTTTGAAGGGACTTTTGGAGCATGTACAGGGTACACTGTTTTCAACTATTTACATAATATCTTATGATCACCTAGCAGTGTGACTAGCCTGTTTTGGCTGCTTTTTGAATTGGTTGGAGGAAATGGGTTCCCCCATTGCTATTGATTTTATGTCTCTCTTTAATTCAAAAAATGTAATGTTTTTACATTCATTACCCCACACAATATTACCTCTTTCTTTCTTGTGGCCATCTGCCAACTTTCTAGTTACTCTGTCTCAGTCACAGAATCTGGCACTTATTTCTCCACCACTCTTGTCACAATTATTCTGAGCCTCCTTCTGGAGACAAAAACAGCCACAAGTGTGATCAGTTCAATTCTCCTAACTTTCCTTTCTGGCTTTCTGACTTGCTGTGACTTTTCCCCCCATCAGTTATAATTAGTCTGATTGTTCTCTGACATTATTACCAATATCTGTGCCATCTCCAAAAATCTATTTTAAACATCTTAATACGACCACCAGCTCCTTCCTGTACTAACGAATTTCTCTAGTCATTTCACACAAAATATTCTTAAATTTACAACTCATTGATCTATTGACAAGTTCATTCTCCATCCACTCATTCATGTCTTTCTGTTCTAATACAGTAAACAACACATTGTGTAACACTTTTAATCGTGTGAGACCAGATATTCTTAATTTTCTTACTCTTCTGTATTTTAAGTGGGGAAACCCTTTAAATGGTAAACGTGTTTGCTCACTCAGTAAAATTGTTTAAGCAACTGAACAATGATGGATAAAGCTATAGAAGTAAGATTATTACTATAAATTTGAATTCAGTAAGACATGACTCAAACAGCACATCCAAAACGCCCTGACAGTTTATACATTTAACCTCTGAAGTCACTCCCGTTTTTAACTGTAGTCCTCCTCTACTCTCTAATGTCCAATATTCTGTTCAAAAGCAATGCTTGAGGCTTCCCTCTGTCCCGTGCTCAAATTGGCCCTTTCTATCAGGTCATTGGCTTCAGCACATAACCTGCTATTATTTTCCCATTTACGATCACACACCCATCACTTTATTCTACCTCACTTCCTGTCCCAGCTCTTGTCTTATTTCGTACATCTCCTTCGCAGCAGTCTTCTTCAGAAGAGTTGTTATGGTGCAACCAACTATTCTTTTAAAAACATTCTACTGCTTTGTTCATTAAAATGTCTCAGAAGTTGTGCTTCCCGGCGTCATCGGTGGCTCCTCCTGGCAATCCTGAACTCATTTTCGGCCCTCCTCTTAATTTATAAGAAACATTTGATCCAGGAGGTTGCCTTTCTTTAGTGACTTACTTAGTTCGGCTACCAAGAAAGCACCCCTTTTTTTCAGGTACTCCTTCCTTGGCTCCTCTCAGACCACTGCATGCTGGGACCCAATCCTCAGACTCAGTCCTGGGTCATATTCTGTTCCCCATGTAACCGGGCACTTACTCCCCAGTGTCTCTGTCGTGTCTCGTGACTCATGCAAACGGTTATATTCCCGATTTATACCTCTCTCCTGGCCTAGGAGATTTCTCAGTGAAATAAAAAGCTATGTAATTTGTCAAGTGTGACTATGAAGTTGTTGGAGGTGGTAAAAGAAACAAATGGTATGAATTGTGTGTCTTAAGGAGGGAAAGAGGAAATTAACTGGAGGCATATGTCACCTTACTAGAAGATTAGGGGCTATCATTTATGTCACCACAAAGTGCCAGGTACTTTTTCATTTGCATTGTGATCGCAGTTGGAATGAGTTGTTTTTTCTGATAATTTGTTTAATATTTGCTTTACAACAGTCATAATATATTTTGTTCACAACTATTCATTTAGCAAAGCTTATGTTAATCTATAGTAGATGATGATTTACCATTTTCTAAATAAATGAACAAGTTGAAACCTTTTCAGACACAATTACCTTTGCAGCATATGTCTTACTACTGCTTTTCACCTTCAATAGGATGATTCTTTTCTATTTCCTTAAAGCTCCTTTTCTTCTTTATGCTGGTTTATTTTTCTTATTTGGAATTTTGATTTTGTTCCTATAGGGTCAATAGTTGATGTTGTAAGACACTCCAAATCTCACCACAGTGCCAATTGTTCTTGAAGTCTACTTCATTTCTATGTCAGCGATGAATATCTCTGTATTCTATGCTCGAGGAAGTTTATTTTCCTTCTATTGGAACTTCAGCACTCACCCTGCTATTTCGTGCATGGTTGATTATTTTGCAAGGAGACATTTTTTATGCACTCTTAGACCTACACATTTTCTTGACCAATTAAAAGATCAACAAATTCTATATTTATAGAAAAATCATATTGGAATATATTGGTTCATTTTCTATTACACAAACTTTATTTGTCATTTATATGTATTTAACCAAATATTATCTTTTTTTCTGTTTCATGGGCAACCCTTATTTAAATATTATAAGCATGCAAATATTAGGTCCTTATTTTCCATCTGCACAAATATGCATGCGCTACCATTAAAGTATAATAACAATACTATAAGCACTAAAGGGAAGAACAAAACAAACAAATAAAAGACTCTTCTTTCTAAATGATTGACTCTAAACCAGGAGTGAAAACTATCGTAAACATGCTCTGAAAATTACCTATTTTTACCCTTTATATCTCTTTTCTCTTTCCAAAAGGATTTTAATTTTCATACATTTCCCTGAAAAATATTTCCTGTTGAATCCCTTGCACTGAAATAAATGGGATGTGATCCTTAGGTGTATTGAGTTATCAAAGGCTCTGAAACACTCTACTATGCATAATAACCTTACTTTATCTTTGAATTCTTTAATATTTATTTTATTTTATATTCTTCTATTTTATTTGTAAATTTATAAGTAACTTGTTAATTACTAAAATTTAAATAACAAATCTTAGTTATCTAAATTCCTTATTGGTGGTGATAGTTGTTCATTTAAGATATTAAAATATTAGAATATTTATAACAATTATTAACATTTAAATAGGTTTGTTGCCTCATGTGCCATGTAAGTGATTATATAGGACCTACCAAGTCTATAGAAATCTTCTGAAAGCTATCAGGTATGTTTATGGTGGCATATGCAGAATGTGATGTTGCTACATCTTCACAGCCAAAGAGACCAGGGGTCAGAGGCTTATCTAAAGGCAGCTAAGCCTACACATGCTGGTGGTTAATGCAGCGAATTGACCTGTCCAACAGTGGTCTCTGTTCTTAATGGAAGTGGATATTTCAGTTATGTTCTCAGTATTGGCAATTTTTAATATGAATTGTCAAACATAGACTCACACTAAAAGAAGGCTATACGCAGAAGCTACAATGCACAGAAGCCATGGATTTGTTGCCCTTATAAGGAAAACAGAAAGAAAGTGATTATTTCAAAGATTATTTAGGAAAAATCAGCAGTTGTTGCTGAGACACTTGCAAAACAACATAATGATTGTTATTTTTTCTTCATATGGAAATAGATGAGTATGATATTTTATCACCATTTTCCCTGAGAAATTAACCCAATGTCATCAGACATTCTTCCCCTAAATAATAATGTCACATTGGAGAGATTGGTTCATATCTGCCTTTCTCAACTTAAAACCCCATCCTGTAAGGATTTAATGTGTTTCTTCTGTTTTATGTATATTTTCATAGATATATTAGTGAGGTCTCTTTATTTATTTGGCATGTGAGGGAAAATGTAGTAATAAATGGATTTAACTATAACCCCCAAATTTCTGCCTCAGGAACAAACTTCCCCTCGCCAAAATAGTTTCCCAGTGTTTCTCAGTGGGGCTGGAGGGCAGACATGGGGCCAAGTCATCTCGGCCATGTGCTGCCTATTGACCTAGGTGGCAATAGCAGCCCGAGAGCCCCGTCTCTCAGATCACTGGTAGCCTGTATCATTTTGCAGAAGGGTGGATGCATTGCATTTGGTGTCAGATATTGTTTTGGTCATCAAATTTCAGATGGATTAAAGACATTCGCTGGTCCTGTTCAACCACAGTGATTCAAAATGTATAATAACACACTGTACGTCAAGTGTCAGTGCTGATACTTCCCCGAAGAAGGTACCAGTGTTAAGCAAGTCAGGGAAAATTGTACTCACGTGACATAGAAGTCATCAAAGAGAAAATGTAGAACATGACTAAGCAGTTTGAATTGTTGAAAAATAAAACTTGAAATATATTTGACAAGATGAAGAAGTAAAAGTTATAGAATAAAATGAGAGTGGATTTACAGGGTCGATTGATTTTGTGTAGCAAAAATTCCATCTCTATCACTAATGTATCAATATTCAGGACCATGTTAAGTTAAACTGAGTTTCCAGAATTTTATCTTCAGTAAAATGGAATAATTCTGTGTTATTTCCTTGTTAGGTAATTGGATGTTTTGACTGTTTTTTTAATATTTTCAAGAAATATGCATGAGGTACCATTGAAATAATACTCCTACCAAATGGTATCAAATTTTTTCATACTGGGACACTTCCTTTTAAGTTTTTAGAATAATTTCCTTGAGATTTCCAGTGGTAACTAAATCATCAATATTTTGGAATCCTCCATTGTATCCAATTTATTATCGTAAATATTAGTGAATAATATGTCATTTCAGTTTCTTAATGTTTGAACTTAATTAATAGATAGTAATCAGGCTGGTTTCCTATCTCCCGGTTGTATATCCTGGAGCTAAGGAAGAAAAGTTCTTACTTCAATGACTCATTACCAGGAGGGACGGAATTGATTTTATGACACTCCGCAATTTACTGTGAACTTTATTAGCATGGCTTGTATTTAGTCTCTTTGACAATTGGCACAGCCTGGTGATTGTTTTATGAAACCAATTTAGCTGTACATTTATGTGATAATTTAACTTTCCCGTGTTTAGACATCGGCTGATGTGAGCATAACCAGAGAAAGGCTTTAAAATTTTATTTGACATTATAATGCATGTATTTTCCTTAATAAGGAAATAGCTATTACCAACCTTTTTAAAAACACCTCTGCAGAAGGTTTTGTTTTGAAATCTAATGTGGAAAACATGGTTTCAGATTAAGATGTATTTTGAGTTCCCTGTGCTAATAAAACCTACAATAAAACAGGTGAGGCTTGTTTGACTTTTATTTCGTGAATGGTTTATCCTGTCTTGCTCTGGTTGTGTTTGTTTGCTGTCTCTGGCCTATAATTCACCTCTATCTACCTCATTGGGCAAACTCATAATAATGGAATGTTTAAAAAGAAAAAGTATACTAGGCAAATCTTAAGTAATTTAAGATGTTACATAGACTTTGATCAACCTGTTTCCAAAGAGAAATGATTGCATAAACATAATAAAAATCACTGTATTCATTTCACAGGTATTAAATTTAATGGGCCTAGGGTGAAAAGAATATAGAAGCTCTTACTTTGTGCTGTAAGTGTTCTGTTGTATAAATTAAAATTTGTAGAATAAAGGGGTTGAGGAACTTTTCTATCATTGCGGATTCAGAAGCAAGAAAAATCAGAAACTAGAATACCAATCTTTTAGAACACACGCAGTACATAACGTGATAGAACAATTCCTGAAATATGTATCAGGCTTGGATAAGTTTGATAAAGTTTAGGAATTTGATGCAGGCATGTTTTTGAAATAAACAGAAGGGTGTCAGGATAGTAATGAGGAATATTTGTGTAATAAATTTAATGAATAATATCCAGTTACCTATCTATGTTCCAAGGGCTTTTTTAGGTATAGGTGTCAAGAATTCTAACATGGCCATGGCTGGGTAGCTCAGCTAGTTAAAACATCATCCCAACATACCAAGGTTGTCCTTCATCTCCTGGTAGGGTACATATGAAGAGCAACCAATGAGTGTATATAAATACGTGAAACAACAAATCAGGATTCTTTCTCTCTCTCTCACCCCCAAATTAAAAAATAAACAGTTTTTTTTTAAAAAGAATTCTAGAGGGTATGACTCATCTTAGATTCCAGGCACACGTATTACATTTTTATTTTCTCCAAACAAAGGGAGAGGGAGAGAGAGAGAGAGAGAGAGAATAGCCCCAGGGCTCTTAAGATTATTCTTCACGAGGAGCTACCCACAGCACATATGAGCAATTTTACTCATACAAGGAACTTAATCAGCCTGCTCTCACGATCGTGAGGCAACAAAATATTCACTTTTACTACATTCAGCGTATTCATGAGTTTTGTTTATATTTTATTTGGAATGTTTCTGTTTCTTCAAATAATTCCTTTTAATTCACATTTGTTTTTCAATAAAGGTGTAGAATATTATATATTATAAATTATAGCATAGCATAGAGGGCTGAAATAATTTTATTTGTTATTAATATATCAAGGCTAGAGAAGCAAAGAAAGAGGATTGGCATTGATAGCCTAAAAGAGGAAGCAGGGATTATTTAAAGGCATGGTCAACGATGTGAATTTTTTTGGACTCAGGCCAACTGGAATTTGAGCGTTTGCACTTTGATTTCTGGGCTAAGTTACCCGTAATTAAGTTACTGAATATTTCTTAAGTTCAACTTTTTCATTTTGGAGTAGAATTAATGCTCCTTTGCGATGAATAAATTTTAACATCTAGATAATGACTATACTTGAAAATTAAAAATGATTTTAAAGATCTGATTGTTAGGAGAAAGTCATTAAATTAAAGCAATGGAGACATTTTTGGAGCAAATGAAAGAGGGAGTTGAGGTAAGTAGGGAGGTCGCAAGAGGACAAATGTGTAAAGATGCAAAAGATGACTCTGCTAACAACTTTATTTCTTTGACATTCTTGCACTGTCCACAAAACAAAAGCAAAATGGAATTGCATTTATGCTCCAAACAATGCTATAATTCATCTTTTAGTGTTTGTGATGTACTTACTGTGTGCTTTCTCTCTCAGAACCTCTCACTGGACTCTGGCTATGCTATTTTCATTGATCAAATATCTCTTACGCCTTCATTATGTTACTTTTCCTCTTTTCCTCTATTCCCCTCCCCCCTCCCCCACCTAAGCGATACGATTCTGAAAGGGAACCACAGTAGGTCAGGTTTCCGTCCTATTTTGGAACATTTACACTGCTAATCTGGGAACATTGCGATTTAACTCTTCCTTTGAATCACCCCACAGCTGTGGGAGCTTAACCTGAGCCCTGCTGCCAGACACAGTGATTTCCCCGAGCAGGCCCACAGCCATCTTCCTCGGCAACAGGGCGGGGACGGCTTCCAGTGTTATGCAGACACATGTCTTAGCATGACCTGAGTGCTTGTTCTTTTCGACATTTGAACAAAGGACAATGTCGATAAACAGGGGAACCTTTTGAAGTGTTTCTTTTCCCTGACTTCTATTTCCTTTTGCCGAACAGACATTCATCTCTTTGATGTGGAATTTGCGCATTCGGGTCCTGTAGAGCAAAGAGAAACTGTTCACTTCTCTCTTATTGCTTCTCGGTAGTGTTTACCTTCTCTTCCTGTGTCTCTTTCTTTGTTAATTCGCAGGTGATATTCTAAAGATTGCATTGTGTTTATTAACATTCAAGTTGTTATGTCTTGTCTAGACTAATGTATTTTTCTCAAAGTTTCTCCTTTGAAATATGACTTTTGTCGTGCTCCCTCCTGTTTATGTTCTTTTATCTTTGTACTGCAGGGCACAGGTGGCAGCTTATCTTCCTCTTAAGGATGAGTAGGATTAAATTTATTAATTCCGTGACCACCATACATACAGTTTAGAATACCCTTCCAATGTTTTTAACCCAAAGTTGGATGATATTCTATTTTTTACTTAATGTTTTTTTCTTTATTGTTCTGCAGAAACAATTGATCGCAAAAATAAGTCAAACATTTTCATGTAGCACTAACAACATTTTAATACGTACATTTTCATATTTTTCTTTAATTAACATAACTATAGTTTGATAATTGGTGAATTTTAAGTGATAAATGTATTTATATCCCATAAAAGGGTTGTATTTTTAGAACTAGAAATCTTTCTTTTTAAATTAATTAATTTATTTTTAGAGAGAGGGGGAGGGAGAGAGAAAATGCCAGAAGCATCAATGTGTTGTTGCCTCTTGTGCACCCCCTACTGGGGACCTGGCCTGCAACCCAGGCATGCACCCTGACTGGGAATCAAACTGGTGACCCTTTGGTTTGCAGGCCAGCCATCAATTCACTGAGCCACACTAGCCAGGGTTAGAATTATTTTTTCCACAGTTATAAACAAATTGTTAAAGAAGTTTTATATTTGTTACGGATTTATACACAGTTTTTTCCTAATTGAAGGTATTTTGGTGATAAACAAAAATATACACATATATGTGTGTATATGTAATAAATCATACTATAAAGTCTGCTTTATAATTATTATTCAGGATATCAATTTGTGGGTGTAGGAGTTGTCATGAGAAAACTATTGTTTAGGGGAACATCATTACCACATCCTCATGCCTTTATTGCCAAGAATTCGAACATTTTAATCAGGAAGTAAACCAAGAAATTCTTACTCAATATAATGTTTCAAAAATGAATTAACAACTTCATGACCTTGAGGGAAAGCCAGAATGATTGTAACTTCAGTGTATCATGAGGCATTTCTTAGCACTAATTGAAACATCAAACCCTCATAAGATATTTCAAAGGTCCCAAGTCTGTGTCAGGCCCTGGGGCTGTTTATATAGAAGTGAATGGCGAACAAGGTTATTGAATGTCAACTTTACAAGGGTACATATATATTCTTGTAAAAGTATATATAATAGTTTAATAGGATCTTAGATCACCCTAATTTAAGCCTAACCAATTAAATTATTTAGTAATAAAAATAGTAAGTTCCTTCTGCTTTATGTGTTTCTGTACTTTGTAATGTGAATATGTATGCAAATTATAGTTAATTTTTTGTTGTATATCTACATTTTAGTTGTGTTTTTTTCAGATGAAAATTACATTTATTTTTTTCAGAAAATTTTTTTGTATATATACAACTTTTTTCAGAAGTTATAATTATACACACATATAACTTGCAGTGTGATTCAGAGCTTTTATATTTTACGAACAGCTAAAATGATGGAAATAATCTAACTAAAAATAGGGTGCATGGCAACAATTTAAAAGCACATTGGATTTTTTAAAATTCCCTATTGAAAAACAAACCCTTACCTCTGAAAGTTGGCGGGCAAATAATTAGCTCAGACTTTATTATACGTGTAAGGACAAATGGGTATCTTTTCACTACCCTATTATTTTTATAATAAAATTCTTCAAATGTATTCTTTTACAGATTTAGTATTGAGAAGAATAAAATTTTGTTTTTTTAAGAGACTAATATTTGGAGAAGTTATAAGCATACAGGAAAAACGGGCAAAGGGGAAAGATTTCTCATATTCTTCCTTCTCTTTCCCCACATACACCCCTATTATTAACATGTTGTGACAGTGTAATGCATTTGTTATGAATGATAAACCAATATTGAAACATTATCTTAATTTCAATACATAGTTGATATTAGGGTTTATCATTTTCATTGTATAGTTTTTGGTTTGGCCAGCACATTATTTACTTATTCGTCATTACAACCTAAGACAGAACAATTTCAGTTTCCTCAAAATATCCTGGGAACCAAATACTCATCCTTTCCTCTTCACCTGAAGCGCTGATGTGGTATTTTTACTGCCTTTATAGTCTTGCCTTTTCCAGAAGGTCATATAGTTGAAGTCATATTGTATTTAGCATTTTCACACTGGCTTCTTTCCCTTAGCACTCTGAATTTAAGGTTCCTTCATGTTCTTTTGCCACTTAATAGTTCATTTCTCTTTATTGCTGAATACCATTCACATGTGCGTGTACCATAATGTGTTAATCTACCTACTCATTTACAACTTGTTTGCCTTTGAATTTTGTCAGTTAAAATGGAGTTAATACATTCTGCTTTATAACACTTGCAATGAAAATTTTCAATATATGCTTAATATGTTATTATTTATGACTTAAATTCTTCAGCATTTGGTTATGATCTTTCAGAATGACAACCCATTCATTTTTTTTCAGAAACTATATAGTGTGTGTATTGTGAATAAGAATGATGTAAACATGCCTGCACAGGCTTCTGGCTGGACATAAATTGTTGCCTCATTTAATAACTATTAAGTAGCATGATTGCTGTATTGTACAGTAAAGCTATGTTTTACTTTCTATGAAGCTACTGAATTGTCTTCTAAAGTAATTCTACCATTTTGCCCTCCCGCCTGAAACAAATGAGACTTCTTTTTGTTTCACATGCTCACTAGCATTTGGAACTGTCAGGGTTTGGGATTTCAGCCATAACAAGTTAATAGTGATATCTCCAATGTTGTTTTAATTTACAAGCCCCTAATATATACCACTGAACATTTCTACATACTTATTGCCATTTATATATCTTCTTTGGTAAAGTATTTGTGCAGAACTGTATTCATTTTTATTTTTTTTATAATTACTCATTTCTGGGTTACTTGCATATTTTGCATGAGAGTCCCTTTTCAGATATCTGTTTTGGCAAAAATTTCCCCCAATCTTTGGCTTTTCTAACATTGTCTTCTGCAGAGCAGAGGTCTTTTTAAATTTCAATGATGTCCAACTCACCATTTAATTTCTTTGAAAGATTGTGGAGCTTTTGTTTGTTTGTTTTGGGGGTGTTGTATCTAAAAAGTCTTTACCAAGCCCTTACCTGTTGGGCTTCATCCCGCAAAGCAAAAAGTCTCTGGTTCTATTCCAGGTCAGGGCACATGCCTAAATTGCAGTTTCGGTCAGGGCAAGAGGCAGCTGGTCAATGTTTTGCTCTCCCTCCACTTTCCCTCCTTTCCTTTCTCTCTAACAAATAAGTAAATAGAGTACTTAAAAAATAATAAAAGAAAAATCATTACCAAACCCAAGAGCATTGAAATTTTATTCTGTTTCTTCTAAAAGTTTTACAGTTTTGCATTTTACATTTATGTCTGTGATCCACTTGGAGGTTTTTTTTCTTTTCTTTTAAGATGTAAAGTCTGTATCTACATTCATTGTTTTACATTTGTGTGTCTAGTTGTTCCAGGATCATTTGTTGAAGAGGTGATACTTTTTTATAGACCTACTTTGACCCCTCTGTCGATTAATTGACTCTGTTGGTGTGGCTTATTTCTGAGTTTTTCATTCATCCAAATTAGCCTACTTTATTCATTATTTTACCAATACTACAATGTGGTCATTGTTAGGAAAGCTTTCTATCAAATCTTGAGTCCGGTTATGTCAGTCTCTCCAAATTTTTAAAAAATGTATCTTGAATCTTTTTTCCCATACCTTAGAATAGTTGATAGTTCACAAAATATCTGCCAGTAGTTGTTATTTGGATTGCAATGGATTGACATATCAGGTATGAAAAAACTGACATATTGACAACATTGAATCTTACTATCCATGAACCTAGAACAACTCTGCATTTATTTAAACCTACTTTACCTCATTTACTAGAGTTTTTCCTTTTCTTCAAATAGGCCTGGTACACATATTATTAAATTTAGGTGCTTTCCCCTCCTTTTTTTCACATTAATGTAAATGAAATTGTGTTTAATTTCAAATTACTATTATTCATTGCTTGTTATAAGAAAGGAATTAAATTCTGCGTATTATCCTTATATCCTGAACTCTTGCTATACTTTCTAATTAGTTCTAGTAGCTTTTTTTTGGTTTTGTTTCTGTTTTATTTTCTATTACTTGGAATTTTCTAGAGGGACAATCCTATCATCTGTGGACAAAGAGTTTTACTAGCCTTTGCTTCTAAAATACCACAGAAGCTGTGGGTCTAGTTATTCTTTAACAAGTTGGGGAAGTTCTCCCTGTCTGTAGTTTTCTGAGAGTGTATGTCATAAATGGATGTGGGAGACTTTTTTCAAATAACACGTTTTGCACTTATTGATATAATCTTATGATATTTTTCCTTGTTTAGCTTGTTGGTTTGATGGATTACCTTAATTGATTTCTGAATGTTTAACCAGTTGTGCATAGCTGAAAAAAATCCCACTTGGTAAAATGTTGTTTTATAAAGCAAGAAATATTATTGTCATTATTACTTCATTTTATTGTTAGCTTCTTTTTTGTATTTAAAACATATTAAGTTTCATCCACCAAACAGACTTGTATGTCTGTGCGGGTTATGTGTTTGTGTTCATACAACCTCTCAAAAAATTTATCACAATGTTAAATAAAAGGGAAGTAGCCAATAGTTAAATCTGTAGCGATGTTAAATATAAGGACACAGCTTCCATACTTACATTTTCCCAATAAAGTTCGTATTTAAATGCTGAAAATACCTTAAAGAGTTACAAGTTATACCTGTAGCAGCTCTAAAAATGAAATGAAAGTGATGGAGTTAATATATCACCGTCTTATGACTTCAGAAGCAATTACAAAACCAAAGACCTCAGAGGCCTCCTGGGATGTGATGTGACATGCTTTCCTTTCTGCTTCGTATTTGTCAGACATTTACTTGCTTTTGTGCTTCACTCTCTTGAAATTGTATCCCCACACTTTATGTGCACTTTGTAATCGCAGAGGATCTGACATTTAAGGGAGCAAATAGTTTCTCTTCTAGGTGATTAATGAAAAGCCATAAATCCTCTTAGCCTCCGATGAATAGTAACAGATGCTTCACATCTTGTGGCATCAGAGCCTTAGAGCAGACAACTAACTGAAAGAAAATGGGCCATTTAACAAATATGCTTGCATCCAGAAGCATGCAGTATAATATTTATAGATCCTAAAGAAATACCTGACTCTGACATATATGTTGTTATTCTTTAATGGTTCCATATTGATGAAGCGCTTTTGAGGAAAAGTGCACAGTGGAAAGTCAATAAGAATAAATACAAGCCACATTTTTTTTTACCCTCGAAGTGGGAGACCCATAAATCAAGCAGTTGCTGCATCCAAAGCAGCACCTCACCCCAAATCAGCATGGGAATGAGCACTCTGACAGACAAGGTGATGAAGGAATGAGGTGGGATTTTTGAGGCTCAGTGACCAATTCTAATTTTGTGAAACATTTTTTTTTGACCCATTCAGACTGTTTCTTGGGAAGCAATGGAATTTGTTTGAATGTTTGCTTTCTGAAATAGTGAATGAAAAGTAACAAAAAATACCAAGACTCTCCTTAGCTAGGATGGAAAGCTGGCAATCTCCTTAACAATTATCTTTGTCTTCTGGTTGTCAGGTAATTATCTCTCAACTAATTAGCTATTAAGAACCAAGATATTGTGTTCTTAATGGAAGTTATTAATCTACCCAGAGATTTAATCTATCACTAGCCTGAATGAGTTTGAGGGAGTCATATGCTGTAACTCTACACAGGCACCTTCCGATAGTCCAGTATAAGTATACACTGAGTTGTACAAATACAAAGCGTGCATCCACCTGAGTGCCTGTTTTATCAAGTTCAGTTACGTGGATGAAATGAATAACATGTGACTAGTCTTACTGATAGTGGCAAGCTGTTGAGGGTTATTTTCTTTTTTTTGCAAACAAGAAGTTAAAATGTTTAACTCCCTTAATTCTGAGTGAATTTTGTAGAAGAACGGGATACTGAGGATTTAAGATTATAAAGGGGATGGACTCACATGAACAAGTATAAAGGACACATGGACAATAACTAAGGTGGGGGGTGGAAATGGGAGGGAGGTGGGGAGCACTTGGGGGGGCAGGGCTGGGAATATAAGACAGAAAACTGTACTTGAACAAGAATTAAATGCAAAAAAGACTATCAAATATGAGTGCAAAGAAACATGTATCTTCTCCTACTGTTCATCTTAAAGTAATTTATAGTCTCTTGTTTTATAATGTAATTTTAGTAGAGTGGAACTCATAGTGTCCAAAAGGACAAGACTAGTTGCATTTGGTTGGAGCTGTGATCGCCAGCGGGCTCCACTGTGATGACTCTCACTGAGCTTTGCTTCCTGATATCCGCACCCTGTGTGACCTCCTTCCATTCTATGGAAAGCTGACTGGTATAACCAATAGGATGTTGACATAATGACAGAGTGTGCTTTCCAAGGTCATAAAAGGTACTGTGGCATAGACCTTCCTCTCTTGGATCACTGGGTCTGGAGAAGCCAGCTACCACTATGAGCCAATAGTGCTGGCCAGAGGTGCCCATGAGAGAGACCCAAGGCCTCTGGCCAGCATCTATGTGGGTGAGCTATGTAGGAAGTAGACCTTTCAGCCACAGTGAGATGAGACCCAGAGACAGAGCTACTTTTGAATTCCTGACCCTAAAAACAGTGAGTAATTGTTACTATTTCATTGTTTATTTTTGGTTGGCATTTAATAGTTTTTATTTTATTTTGTTTTTGTGTTGTTTTTCAAACACAGTTGTCTCTATTTCCCTCCCTCTCCTCCCCCTCCAACTCACTTCCACTTCCCACCCTCAATCCTACCCACCTTGTCTTTGTCCATGGGTCCTTTGTACATATTCCACGATGACCGTTCCCCTTCTTTCCCTCGTCACTCCCTCTCCACTACCCTCTGTTTACCATCAGTCTGTTCTTTATTTCAGTGTCTCTGTTCACATTTTGCTTGCTTGTTTGTTTTGTTGCTCATGTGCCTCTAATAGGTGAAATCATAACATGTTAAGCTTCTACATTTTGAGACAATATGTTTTATCAATAACACCAATAAACAACAAAAAAACTAATAACCAGACCTTTCATGTGAGCCATGTAATTATTGTTTTATTAAACTTTGTCGACATTTTTCTAAAATATTTGTGCCAGTTACATTTCTAGGATAATGGTAATTGGGTTTGTGCTCAGTGCTTGACCATAAGGTCTACATCACTTAGCATGCCATAAAGAAATCTGGGGCCCTGGCTGGTGTAGCTCAGTGGGTAGAGCGTGAGCCTGCGAACCACGAGATCACGATTCGATTCCCAGTCAGGGCACATGCCTGGGTTGCAGGCCAGTTCCCTACAGGCCAACTCCCAGCGATGTACGAAAGTCAACCATACATTGATGTCTCTCTCCCTCTCTCCTTCTCCTCTCCTCTAAAGATAAGTGAATAAAAAAATTTTTTTTAAAGCCCTGGCTGGTGTAGCTCAGTGGATTGAGCATGGGCCTGCGAACCACATGATCATGGTTTGATTCCCAGTCAGGGCACATGCCTGGGTTGCAGGCCAGTTCCCAGCAGGGGACTCATGAGAGGCAGCCATACATTGATATTTCTCTCCTTCTCTCCTTCCCTTCCTCTCTAAAGATAAATAAATAAAATATTTAAAAATAAGAAATCTGGGGTCAGTTCACTTGAGAATAACACTTTGTGCTGCTCATAATTTTCTCTCTAAAAATCCTTGTTTTTCCGATGTAATAATTCTGCTGCTTTTCAGTACTTGAACAAAACTGTTTTATTCTTTAGAGAAAATAAATATATGTGGTGTTCATTCACTGAATTCTTTTCTGACACTTTGTGATAGAATAAAAATAAATATTTTTTCTTTTCTCAAAGAAATGTGCTTATTTTTTTATAACCCCATTCTTATTTAACTATTCATTAAAGCATATCTTTTTTAATAAAGTCATTCAGGAGTTCATTATTACCCATGTAATAGATTGACACTTGAATGGCATTGATCATAATAATAACAGATGCTTTCTGTTAAGCACTATACAGAAGACATGATATTAAGTACTTACATACATTACCCATAAAATGCTCATAATAGCCTCCTCCTCAACAGTGAGCAAGTTTATTTTCCCAATTTTAGACGTAAGAAAGCTAAAGTCTTTTTTTCTTTATCTAGTAAACCATTGCTCAGAATTATTCAACTAGTATAAAGGAGGCATGAATTCATCTTAGTCATAAATTATGTTTAAAGCTACTTATAAAGAAATATAAAAATTGGGGGCTTTTTATGTGTATATTTTGGCATTTGGACATCATTGCTCTCTAGGTTTCTATACCTTATAAAAGCTACTTCCTTAAAATTAAAGTTTTATGTGTGCATTCATCATATATATACTGATATTATAGATCACATGTCATATTTAGTGTTGGTTTCAGGAAATAAAATGAGTGAGGAAGGAAATGATTTGACATCATGGAGCTTGTGGCCCTACTGGGGAAAGCAGGCTTTCACTGAGCAGCTGAATAGAGTAATTATAAATCTTCCAGTGTTTGAACATGTGTATGTTATTATATAGGTATGTATGTATGCATGTATGTATGCATGTATAAAATTTGGCCAGGGTGGCGCATAACACAAGGCTGAACCTAATACTAATAAGTAACTTAGGATTTTCCACTCAAACAGAAGAGTGTAGTGATTTTTGGCAAAGAGAACGCCATGTGCAAAACGTCTAAGGGTTATAGATGGACACATCCGGTAAGACTTGTAAAGGAGGAGAGGGCTTTATTTCTTGTGATTCGTCACACCTTACAAAGACATAATAATTAACCTTTTGTGCCACTGTAGTAAAAAAATTTAATAATTTTTATTGATTATGCTATTGCAGTTGTCCCATTTCCCCCCCTTCACTCTCCTCCACCCTGCACGCCTCCTCCCACCCACATTCCCCCTCTTTAATTCATGTCCGTGTGTCATATTTATAAATTCTTTAGCTTCTACATTTCCCATACTATTCTTACCTTCCCCCCTGTCTGTTTTCTACCTACCATCTATGCTGCATATTCTCTGTACCTCTTCCCTTTTCTTCTCCTCCAACTCCCCTGGTGCTAACCCTCCATGTGATCTCCATTTCTGTGGTTCTGTTCCTGTTCTAGTCATTTGCTTAGTTTGCTTTTGTTTTTGTTTTAGGTGTGGTTGTTAATAATTGTGAGTTTGCTGTCATTTTACTGCACTTGCCTTTTATCTTCTTTTTCTTAGATAAACCTCTTTAAGATTTCATATAATAGGGGCTTGGTGATGATGAACTCCTTGAACTTGACTTACCTCAGAAGCTCTTTATCTGCCCTTTCATTCTAAATAAAAGCTTTGCTGGATAGAACAATCTTGGATGTAGGTCCTTGCCTTTCATGACTTGGAATACTTGTTTCTAGCTCCTTCTTGCCTGCAAGGTCTCTTGAGAAATCAGCTGACAGTCTTATGGGCACTACTTTGTAGGTAACTGTCCCCTTATCTCTGGCTACTTTTAAGATTATCTCCTTATCTTTCATCCTGGGTAATGTAATTATGATGTGCCTTAGTGTGTTTCTCCTTGGGTCCAACTTCTTTGGGACTCTGAGCTTCCTGGATTTCCTGGAAGTCTATTTCCTTTGCAAGCTTGGGGATGTTCTCCTTTATTATTTGCTGAAATAAGTTTTCCACTTGTTGCTCTTCCTCTCCTCCTTCTGGTACTCCTATAATTCATATGTTGGAATGTTTAAAGATGTCCTGGATGTTCCTAAGCCTCTCCTTATTTTTTTGAATTTTTGTTTTTTCATTCTTTTTTGATTTCTTTCTTCCTTCTGGTCTACTCCATTGATTTGAGTCCCAGTTTCCTTCCCATCACTATTGGTTCCCTGTACATTTTCTTTTATTTCACTTAGAGTAGCCTTCATTTTTTCATTTAATTTGTGACCAAAATCAAATAATTCTGTGAGCATCCTGATTACCAGTGTTTTGAACTGTGCATCTGAGAGGTTGGCTATTTCTTCATTGCTTAGTTGTAATTTTTTCTGGAGCTTTGATCTATTCTTTTGTTTGGGCCATTTTTTTCTTCTGAAGCACCTGTTACATATGTGGGGTAGAGCCTTAGGTGTTCACCAGGGCAGGATAACCCAGTTGCTGGGTTGTGATGATGCATGTTGGGGAGGAATCTGAGAGGGAACGGTGGTGCTTGCTATGCTCTCTGCTGGATTTCAGTCGCTTTCTCCGCTTACTCCTTAGCAAACTGGGCCCTTCTGGTGCTGATTTCTGGGTGGGTGGGCTTGGGTATGTTCTAGGAACCTGTGGGTCTCTCCAACAAACTCTCCTGTGAGGCTAGGAGTCTCTCCTGGCACCTGACCCCCCCACAGGTGTTTTCAATCTGTGATTTGAGGCTTTATTTCCCAGCTCTGGGACCCTGGGTTGCGTGGTCTGTCTCGCACCCCAGTTTTGCCTGTTTTATCTGTGTGTGAATGTGGGACCATCTGGTCTACCAACAGCCTTGCACTCTGCACCCCTCCACAGTCTGATACCTGGCTGAGCCCGCCACCCACTGCTTTGCCAGCCCTCTCTGCCCAAGTTTGCCCTTCCTCCCAGTGTGGGTAATGTTTCTTCTTTTAACTCCTTGGTCGTTGGACTTCCATCCAGTTCAATTTTCTGTCAGTACTAGTTGTTTTTTGTTTCTAAATTGTTGTTGTCCTTTTTTTGGTTGTGCCAGGTGGTGCAGTCAGTCTACCTATGCCTCCATCTTGGCCGGAAGTCTGTCAAAATTTTTTCTTGACAAACTCTTGGATGGAAAGTGGGATGACCGCTGAGGGTTGAAGGAAGCATCTGGAGAGACTGAACAAAAATGAAAAGAGACTCATGGAAATGGACAACAGTGTGGTGATTGCTGAGGAAAGGGATATAAGGAAACTAAATGGTAATGGGAAAAATACAATAAAGTTTAAATTAAAAATGAATAAAATGAAACATTTTTCAAAAGACTTATTCCAAATCTTTGCCTTTTCAAAGTAGGGGTCATTCAGAAAAAAATGAATCACACTGTGAAATATTTTTTTGAAAAGTTTCTTGTAAACATTGTTTAGAAACAAGAATAATAGAGATAAAATAATCAGAAGGCCTATGTTATAGAACAGAAAAAAGCTAAAAGTAAAAAAAAAATTGAAACAAAGTCCAATTCCAGAAATTTGTCCTTGAGCATTAATAACAGATTGTGGCCAAATACCAGAGGCTTTATTTTATAGAATTATTGTGTTCAGAAATAAAAAAGCAAATATAATTATTTAATTGTGAATATATTTTATTTTAATATCTATGATAATATTTTACAGAACCTGTTTGCAATAATGTTAGTTACCAGCTAGGACTGAGGGGTGAGAGGGGAAATGAAGCAGGGCCCTCACCATTACAATCTAATAAAGAGCTTACTACAGGGAGCTAGAAGCAAAAGGGAGACATGTCTCACCATTGACCCAGCAGTCTTGAGCCAGGTCTAATAAGACTGATATCTCACCTTGGTTTGTGATTTGCATTTCCTGGATGATTGGTGATATTGAGCATCTTTTCGTATATGTGTGGATCATTGGTATGTCTCCTCTGCAGAAATCTCTTCAAGTAGTTAGCCCGTTTTTAAATCCTGTTACTGTTTTGTTGTTGTTTGTTTGCTATTGAGTTTTAGGAGTCCCTCACAATTTTCTAAAACTTCTGTCAGATGTGAAGTTTAAAAATACTTCCTCGTGATCCATAGTTCACCTTTTCACTCTGTCGTTTCTTTTGTGTGCAGCAGGTTTTTGGTTTGAAGAAATCCCAGTTATCTATTTTTTCTTTTGTTGGCTGTGCTTTTTGGTGTCATATCTGTGAAATAATTGCCAAGACTAATGTCAAGTAGCTCTTCTTCTATATGTTCTTCCAGAATATTTAAAATTTCAGGACTTATGTTACACTGAAGTCAGGATCTTGAAGAAATGTTAGCACCCCATATTTATTATACCAGTATTTACAACAGGTAAGAATTGGAAATAACCTACAGGTGTAAGGACAAATGAATAGATTTAAAAAATGGAATATATATAAAATTATATAATATGCATATAATTCTATATAATAACTATATTCAAATATGTATATAATTACATGTAATAATTATATTGGTCATTATACACACAATTATATTATAATTATAATATATATATACAATTATACAATAATTATAAGCATAACAAATACTATATATCAGTATTAGATATAATCATATAATAATCATTATAAATATTATATTATGTTAACTATACAATTTGTTATATGAAAAATGTATATTATTTATACGATAAATATTATATATTATTATGCATTGATAATATATAAATATTACTATATAATTATTCAGTTTTTTAAAAGAAATGAATTCTACAATATGCAACAACATGGAGGAACTTTGAAGATAATATGCTAAGTAAAATGAGCCATTCACAGGAGGACAAATACTGGATCACTTCATTTATATCAAGTATTTAAAATAGACTCATAACAGCAGACAGAAGAATGGTAGCTCCCAAGAGCTGGAGGGAGGCGGAAATAGAGAAGAACTACTAAGCAACATATGTAAAGTTTCTGTTATGTAAAATGGATCATTTCCAGAGGTCTGTTGCACAACATTTTGTTTAGAGTTAACAAATCTGTATTGTGCACTCACAAATATGTTAAAAGAGCAGATATTGCAGTTAGTATTCTTACCACAATACATTTTTAAATGTAGCTTTTAATATAATGGAATAATAAAATATTACCATATAATATTTATAACACTTTTATCTAGGAATTAGACTTTAGAATGTAGAAGATAAGTTAGCATTGTATCAAATCTATATTATTTTTATTGATTTAGTCCACCATTCATCTCAGTGACTAGAGAATATTTAGAATATAGATTTTTCTGTAGCATTGTTATGCAAAAGGAAAATCAGTAAATTTAAAGAGCTCATTATCCTTAATGATTATTGATTCATATTTGAGAGTTTACTCTGCATATACTCCTCTGCTAAATGTGGGAACACAAGGAAATGTAAAATGTACTCCTTGGCATACAGGTTGCAGTCAGGAGGCAGAGGCTGGTTAATGACAAGAGAATAAATAACAACAGAAAGCAATAAATACTGGTATATAATAAAAATTGTTGATGATACTGAAGCAGGACTCATTAAGAAAGGAGATTATTGGCAGAGCCTTTTTGAGATAAAAGTAATAATATAAATCAGAGACAATATGGGAATGTACACAAAAAAAATTCAGAGAAAAACCTGTAGGTCTTTTGGCTAAAGAACAAAATATAGCGGAGGGACAATCAGAGAATTCTGTAAGTTGGGAACAATCAATTTTTGAGTCTCTGCATACAATGTAAAATAAGTTGTTCATTAATCTGTGTTTAAATTTTGAGAAATGTTGGAAAATCTTGGATTATTGGCTAAACATACTTGTATATAATGTAATTTGTATGTAAACTGTCAAAAAGTGATCTAGGAATTATGCAGATCTCTCATTCATCTGATTTATCCCAAATTTATTAAGAAGTCTGATAAAAAATACTCCTTCCTATTTTCGGACCTATGCTGCTTTTCTTCATGAGACCTGTTGCCACCCAAATTCTGTTTAGTCTACATATGGTCCCATTTTCTGAATGATTTTTGTTCCTTCTACCTCTCACATATTCCTAGTAGTTATCTCTTACTCTTTTCTTCAGAAAACTCTCTCTAAAGCCACTATGTTCAGTTTTTCTTCCATTTTTCAGAAACCTTTCCTAATCCTACACTTTACTGTTTCTCCAGTCGAGGCCTAACGATCAACTGGTCTGTGATCACCATCAAAACGTCCAGTCACTCACTGCAATGGCTATTTTTTAAAAAACATTTAATGCTCTGTAATGCCTAACCCTATAATTTGTTCCCACTAAAATGAGATGGACTTACAGAACTGATAAGTTTCAATTAGATTTTGTAATCAAACTTTTAAACTATTGGAAATACTCGAATGTCAAGAAATTTCTATTGAAACTTAGTTCTATTCCATTCTTCAGTTTCCAGAAATTTCTTCTTTAGTTATGGTCTATGATTGACAAACCCTATGGCTACTACACAGACACAACTTTACCCAGGCAAATTGTTACATTGCTTTTATTATCTCCATGTAGTCATCATCTCTGGACATGTTAGAGATTCCTAGATTCTTAATAGAATTCTGATTATTTTAGGATAAAAAGAAGTACTTGAATGGATGTCGACATTGAAATCCAGTCAGGAAGCCAAACTCTTACGGCAATGGCAGCCCTGTCGCAACCCAGCCTTCCCAGCAGCACTGCCCAGGCGTTCTTTTTTATCCATATCAGGTACATAAATTTCTAAGTATCTAGGAGAGAATAGCTTCAATATAGGTGTTTGGGATATCTTAGTAATTCAGTAACTGCACAATCATCTATTCCTATTATTCCTTCCAATGGTGCTAATCATGTGATGCCATCCCAAGCATGCATGATTTTTTTAAACTTTATTTTTGACACTCTTAGAGAATGTCTTCATTCCACCCTTCCCCTTGCTCACCTCCACCCAGCCCCTGACTCCCTTCCCTTTGCCCATCACCACACTGTTGTGCATGTCCATGGGTCTTACATATATGTGCTACGGCTAGTCCCTTCCTCTCTCTCCTCCTGTCCCCCTCCCCCCTCTCCTTGGCAGCTGGCCATCCGTTCCACGTATCCATGCCTCTGTTTCTACTTTGTTTTCCACTGATTTTGTTCATTAGAATCCACATATAAGTGAGATCACTCTTAAGTGCTCATTACTTCAGTCTCTATTACCCCAAATCCAGCTTTAACAGTGAAACAGAAATGGAAAAACCTGTCAGGACAAGTACAGGAGCAATCTAATAATGAAGAAAGTATTGCTTAAGGGAAGAGGAAATGAGATAGCATAGCTTGCACTAGATGCATATATTACTTGATAGTTTTTTTCTATTTCAAAATTTAAAAAAATAAAAGAGAACCAGTAAATCTTGTTGTTTCCCACAGCAGTAGTTAGAGTCCAAATGGCAATTTCTTCATAAGATCCCTTCAGTTAAAAGTTATTTCGATTTCTTTTTTTAAAATTTTTTTAAATTTATTTAATTATTTTTCAAGTACAGTTTTCTGTCTATGACTCCCATCCCATCCCACCCCCTCATGAAACGTTATTCCAATTTCAACCTTTCTTTCATATTATATCGGGATATCTTTTTATTATTTTATAAAATTTTGTAACATTTTAAAAGTAGAAATTGTCATTTTGAATTTTCCATAGGTGCAATATATCCCTTGTCTTTTACAAATGTAAATTCTCCCTGGAAACTGTGGATACTTTCAATTTACCACTTAGTGTTTCTAGATATTATTTTCTTAAACAAGCCAGACATCATGACACAATAACTTAGATAAAGGATGACTCTTTTAAAAACCTTTACAGGCTAATTATCTGTATGTTTATACTTCTTTCTTGCCAGCCTTCTTTTATCTTTATAGCATATTCAGCTCTGGAAAAGAGGGGAAATGAGAACAGGTCCAACATAAAACAGTCCATGGAAGTTTTATTAGCAGCCAAGATTTTTCTTTGTTTTTAAGGTTGATGTTGTAAACTATAACTAAGTTTGAAAAAATAGATTCACTTAATCTAAAGATGTCATTTCTTGTCAAAATAATTTAAGAATAGAGTCCCTTTATATGTCAGATTACTTATGATGAACTATAAAGTTCTTATTCTACATTATTTAAACATCTAGTGGATTAAATTCTGGCTCCAAATGATGATTTTTGAAAAGATTATGGAAAAATTTCTAAAATTCCATGGAATTCAGTGAAGGAAAATCTTTGCTTTCATGTTCATCGTTTCCTGAGATTTCCTGTGTAATTTAAGCAATATACTTTATCAATGTTTTTTTTTTAGATTTTTAAGATTTCCATTTGTAATTACCATAGTCATAATGGTTGAGAAATGAAGTGTCATTAGAACCTGCAACCTCTGTAAGTTAAATGCATGCCATTCATCTCAGCAAAGACACTCACTATATTCTTTTAAACTTTCTAACCAATACTTGTTTTCTGAATGAAATCTACAGATAAGACCCTCATGTATCTTTGCATATCAGTTAACAACTTGTCATAGTAGGTTGAATCTTTGATAATAATATTCGAGAGCTTCCATAATTGAATACTTTTATTTTTAGTCTATTTGATGTTTTATTGCCTTAAATGTGACTCATCTACCAGAAAAAAGGGAAACAAAAAATGCATTTGAAACAACTAATTACCCTGGAATGAAACACTAGTCCTAGGTCAATTCAAGCTTCCTTTGAATTAATACCAATTGCACAATTATGTGGCATTGCATTATTATTTTACTAAATTCCAAAGCAAAAAGACTGATTATCAGAGAAGTTAATTTTCAAATGAAAGGGTCAGGGTCATTTGTAATTATTTTTCTTTAGAATTCTACTCCTCTGGGGTTAAAAATATGTATTGCAGAGGGGAAAGAATCAGCTAAAGAAACTCAAATATACTGTGCCACTTTCATCTGGAACTTTGCAGAGAAGGGTAGCAGAAATAAAGCAAAGGCAGTGTTAATTTTAACAAAGGCAACAGGAAATTGTTTGGTGAACTAAGACCCTGTAGTAAAACAAAAGTCTGATCACATCCGGATGTGTTATAAGATAAGAATTTGGACATAACCTCATCTTTAGGCATCAGTGGTATTGTGTGAAACTTTATTCTCAGATTATTTTACATATCTTTATACATTTATATATATATATATATATATATATATATGATTCAAAAAATTGAATGCCCAGCAATAATGTATGTGTGTGTGTATACACATACATATACACATGCATATACACATACATATATATATATACCAATATATATATACATACATTATTGCTGGGCATTCAATTTTTTGAGTATGTCTAGAAAAGCTGAGACTAACATTTTGCCACAGACTGGCACTGAGGACCATTACATTTGCTATTATGATGGACACTGTATTCCACATTTATGTAACAAGATGAGAGCTAGAAAGAAAATTATTTTCTATGATTTAGAGATTAATTATTTCTAGTCTTTTTTGGTATTATATACAGCAAAAACAAACAGCACTGTATCCATCCTCAGTGAAGGCACTCTTTCTATGGAAGAGCAAACACTATCTAATGTACTGAGTATCACATTCCTGAAGACTGACTTCTCATTATTCTCACCTTTCTCATGTATATTTTTTCATCTAGTGCTTCCAAATTGTGAATACGTGTCTGGTTTCCATCTGAATATAAACAAAATAAATGAATCATAAAGAAATGCATTTTTCATATAATCCAGCAAAAGCAAAAAGTAATTTTATATCAAAAGAACACATTATATATTTTAAAACATATATACTAATTTATAGTTACATAATAAATTGAGATATGTTGTCTTTTGCTTCTGAATAGGAGGTAATAATTACATCATTTTTTCCAATTTTTCCCAAAATTTTGTATTTTTACCTAATTTTTATCTGAGTATGTAAAAATCCATGTGCTTCATAAAGTAATATGTTTTATACTGAATAAATATGTCTTTAGTAATATGTGTTTAGTACTTTAAATAAGTGTTTTAAACTCCACTGATGCATATGATAGAGACCTTCATCTAAATAAAGTATATGCTATTTTCAAAACGCACACATACACCAGAGCCCCATGGTCCATCTGGTTGAACTGTCCTCTCTCACACCAAAAAGGCTGCAGGTGCGACTCCAGGTGGGGCACATACCTAAGTCGTGGGTTTGATCCCTGCTCAGGGTACGTACAGAAAGCAACCAACCGATGTTTCTGCGTCCCATCAGTGTTTCTCTCTCCCTTTTCTCTTTATCCCTCTCTACAAAATCAGTTTTTTAAAATACGTATCCTTAGGTGAGGATTAAAAATAAAATAAAATTAAAATGTACACATCAATTGCATATCAGGAGGTACATTAAGAAATTTTATAGTTTTGAAAAAAATCTGACAAGTTCGTCCTAATTCTTTAAATTATCCTTCAGTGCCATATTTCAATGAAGTTAGACAAAATATTACCTTTTAAAACTTTTATAAAATATGTTCTACACTCAGATTTGTGTTTTGCACTTACATAATTTCTGCTATCTAAAAATTAATGTACCATTAAAAAGAAAATATTACAAAGAGCTTCCAAAAGTAATCTCTAAAATAATTTAAAAAAACTAAAATTTTAAAGGAGCTATAGTATCACACTTTTAATGACCCACAAATATTATGCTTTAACCATGGCGTTGAAATTAATCCTTCTCTGTCTCTTCTAATCTCTAGTGGCTGCCATCAACTTTGCTTTCTTGGTAGTGCATGCGTCAGTCCGATTTGGGCTGCGTAGTCACGCCGTGGTTTCCCTGTGTATCTCTGTGTGCCTGTAGATGGCCTTATTATACAGAAAGTAGTTCCTGACTTCAGAGTTGACTCTAATTTAGTATGAACTTGACCAATTAACTCTGCAAAGATCTAATTCTAATGGTCAGATTCTGGTATTCTGGGTAGACTTGAATTTTGGATTACACTATTTAATCCACTACAAGATCTATGTACAAATATTTCTTTAAAATGGTAAAGGAACAATTTTATTTAAAATTATAGGAATTATTTAGTACAGTGGAGTATATAAGTACTTGCATGTACTTGCATGTATTTTATATCATAACATCTTAGCTTTTATAGTAGTGATTTAGAAGTAACTGACAATAAAATATAGTTAGTTATTTTCTGCATGATTTTTATTGTTCTGAGTGTTTTTTGGGGGGGAAATTAATCAATTTATCTGAGAATTATCCAATTTAGAATTTTTTTCTGACCCAGAGTGGAAATATTTTTATTTTTACTAATTGTCATTATTATGTTGAGGTATTAAACTATTTTGAATAAGAACATATTCTTGAGCCCAAAATACCTCAGGTGAAATTCAGGATCAAGCACTTTCTAGACAAACATGTTTGTCTTTCCATATCCTAGTCTGCAAAATGGTCCTTCTCACATATCTCAATGCACAGCATGATTGTATGGATCACATCCCTTTACGTATCTAAGTCTTTAAAATGGTACTTGAAATAAAGGAAGAGTCCAAAAATGTCAGCTATTGTTAATACTGGTAATAAAAAATCTTATATCTGAACATCATTTATTGATTCATACTCCAGAAATCAATTTTTCAATGTGGGAACACACACAAAATGGAAAATAATGCATAAAACCAAAGTAACAACTAATAGCATATCCCTATGTTATTTTCAAAATATTTGGAGAATAACTACAGAAAGATTTATGCATCTCAAGCTGCTTTTTAAAAATCTAATACAAATGCAATTACTAATATACCAAAGAAGCAGACGTTCCTCCACATGTTCTTCCACACATGCAATTGGTACTGAAGGAGCAGTACGGCTCCTGTCAGAAGCGGGTGTTCCAGTACAATACAAAGTAAGAGCATCCGCCTTGCAGTGGGAGCAAAAATTTCATAATTCCCTGACAAAGAATTTTTTTGTTGTCATCTTGTTGGAAAAGTATTTGAGAAATGTAAATGGCTGATAAAAGAAAGTAAGCACAGGAGGTGCACTTGAGTTGTAGCTTGCTATTGACAAGTACATGTATTTGGCAGTAACCAGTCAAAATTCAGATCGCGTTGTTAATAGGTACACGTCAAGAAACATATTAGCAAATTGCAGCATTTACAGAACAGATCACTAAGAATCAGTACTATGTGTATATAATAACATATATATAACATGACAAATACCTATAATGAGAAGTACATCATATATAAGATGAAGAGAATTGTCATTTTTACTAGGTAAAAGGTATCATGGGAATGAATAAAAATAGATATAATGAGCTTCTTTAAAATGTGTAATGGACTTCGTGTAGGAAATAAAACAACATAGATGTATTAGGGACAGATATTGGAATTGAAACCAGATAGTACTTTTTAACAATTAGAGCCATTGAATGCTCAGTAGAAGTTAAAAATAAAATTGTATATGTTGTCATACTGTTTATAAAAATCTCTTCACAAAGGATGCCTCAATTATTCTTCAAAACTCTTACAATTGTTGGAACATTATTATTATTTTATTTTATAAATGATAAATATAAAATTCAGAGGATCTGTGCTAAATTTACCCAAATAGCCTCTGTTTTCCACTACTGCAATACAATACCATCTTTAATTTTTCCTGGAAGGTACAGAGAAATTCATTTTATATATGTTAATAAACTGCTGTTTGTGACATAATGTGTCTCCTAAGTTGTCCAAGGTCACAGAATAGATAACTGAGATTCAAACGGAACCCACTATGTTCTTACCCTGAAGCAGATGCTATTTCCAAATAACCCCAGTATCAATCAGAGTAGTGTGGGGAGAAATGATTTACTTAGACAGACACTAGAGTCACTGTTAGAGTAACTATTTGCTCATATTGCCAGAAATAGCACTTTTATAATTTCAGAATGATTGAATTTACTGACCATTGATCTATAACCATTGATCTAGACACATTTTTACAGAGGGGATCATTTTAGTCTATAGATTTTAGCAACAAATAGGACATTGGCTGAAATTGGTCCGTATAGTAAAGTACAAGACCAGGTTTCAGAAAGCTCCCAAACTTTGATAAAGCCAAGGTTCATCAGTACCACTGAGGCTATACACACACATGCTTCCTAACTTAACTTTGCTCAAAATATGTATGTGCATATATCTTTTGAAGAGCTATGTCAAGTAAGACTAGGAGATTGCACTTACTGTATAGCTAAAAACAGCCTATGGCTTACCCTTTCTGAAGTATCTTCTCTACCCTCTTGAAACAGCTGCTGAATTATTTTATGTGGCATTCCATGTATTGAAGCTTCCTATGTTTTTTCCATTGATAAACCTCCTAAAACATATACAGCTAAATGTGGCTATAACCCAGAGAACCTTTGTCTGTCTGTTTTTGTTTGAAAAGGATAACAGCTTTGTTAAGAGGAAGATGAATCCACTTACAGAGACAAAGAGAAGAATAAAATTCAAGACCAGAGTTTCTGCAGAGGGCGCTGCCTGTGGAGCTCTGGCCAGTATTTGGCTAAAGGAGATTAATGATACTATGATGAGCCGCTGGGAGGGAGTTGGGGGGAATCCAAGAGCAGAAAAGAGCCAAGAATGCAAGGAGGCAGGAAATAAGAGACCGTCCTTATTTACCAACTCAACCTCATCTTCTCGTCTTCTAATCATTCTTATGTATTGATCTTCATTAACTTTTCTGACTCCATTATTCTTTGTTTTAAAACCACTTAGGGACTGTTCCACAAGGATTGCCAAACCCTCCCTGAGAGAGGCAGCAGATACATTTTAGCATTTCTGTGTCTTCAAAGGCAGATGATGAGCGAACATGTTGGCTTTGAAAGGGGCCAGGAGTCTGTTCTCCCAGTGTGTGAGTGAGGGCAGTGGAGGTGGGGACTGACCTGCATACCTTTATAACCAACACCCGTGTCTGCATGCCTCCCACGCCATTGTGTGCCAAACAGTGTAAAGGACAGGGTAAAGCTGTTATTATGTGTACCCATAATGAGGGGCAGTTTGAGAAATCATGACCTCCTTCTTAGTGATGGTTCGTGAGCATGACCTAGTCTTGGCTCTCTGAATGCATTTCTGCACAAAAAGGGTACAGGAATCTGAGTTAAAAATTCAAGGAGCTGAGAAAATAGACGTTACAAAAAAAGCAAACTTTTTAATTATAAAGCAAACTGCATTGATAATATTTTAAAGTGATCAAATGTATTTCTTTGTTCATATATATATATATATATATATATTTGATATAATATTGAAAGTTTGTATTTGGATAATAGTCATTAATAAAACACTTTACTGATGCCTGAGATACACATTTCTCAATAAATGTTTTTTGAAAATTAAAGAGTTTAAATAAACATATGGATCTTAGACCTCCCAAATATCAAAGGTTCCTGTGTATATCAATGACAGCTTTAAGGCATGGCTAGAAGCTAAACAAACACATTCAAAATTGTAACAATCTGGTAAGTGTGAAGGAAGAAAAGAACAATGTTTGAAAATGCAAATGACGTACCAGTTGCCATAAATAAAATGTTATCCATATTTTAAAATGTTTTTTTTCTAAAGTCATTGTGAGATGAGGCACAATAAATAGGACAACGGATCAGGAATTTTCCAAGTCAAGGAAATTTGGGATCAGCCACCGTGTGCGGTTTCGGGCAACTTAGATTTCTGAATCTCATTGCTTGCGTCGGTCAAATAAGGATACTATTGTTACTTGAAGGCTTGATATAAAAATTATACTGAGTGTATCCAAAGTACCCACAACTGGTATAGGTGTCTCATAGGCAAATGCTACATTTTAGCTTTATTTATTATTTATGCAAATTTGTGATGTAAGGTTGATCTTAATAAAGACCAGAGCTAAGAAGTGTTTTACTAAGCTTAATGTTTTATATTAACTTTCAACTTTTTGTAGCTTCAGGTAATTCAGACCCAGTGATACTGATCTTTGTAACTTGGTATATTTCTACCTTATATGTTGTATTCTCTCATACATGCAATAACACAGAGTATTGATGGTACTCATGTTTTAAATGTAGAGACTAAAATGAATTGCATTAGAAATAAAGAAACAGTATTTAAATTGGGTCTACTTTTAAAAAATCTATCATCTTATCTTTTCAAGAGATGGGTATTTACATGAAAAAACATGAATATACTGTATTCAGACCTTACACCCTCCACAAAAACTAACTAAATAAATAACAGGACTAAATGTAATATGCAAAACTATCAAAGTGTTAGAAGATAACGTAGGAGAAGTTATAGGTGACCTTGGGCATAGCAATGAGTTTGTAGACACTAGTAAATATATGGTTCGTAAAAGACATAATTGGTGAATGGGATTTCATTACAATCAAATACTTTTGCTCTATAAAATACACTGTTGAAGAAATGAAAGACATGCCACAGATGATGAGAAAATATTTACAATGATATATTTGATAGAGAAATATTATCCAAAGGATACAAAGAACTCTTAAAAGTCAACAGTAAGTAACCCAACAATCCCATAAGAGTGGGCCAAAGAGCTTAACAGATATCCAACCAGTGCAGATGTGCAGATGGCAAATAAGCACATGAGAAGATGCTCCTCATCGTATGTTACCAAAAAGTGCAAATTAAAATGAAATTGGAATACCAACACACCTATTAGAATGGCCGAAATCCTAAATGCTGACAATACTAAATGCTGAAAAGGGTGTGGAGGTATGGGAACTCTCTTTCATTGCTTGAAGGAAGGTAAAATGTCTCAGTTATTTTGGAAGCCAGTATGGCAATTTCTTGCAGAACAAAACAAATCTTTCCCCACTGTCCATCAGTTGTTCTCCTTAGTATTTACTCAAATGAGTTGAACACTTATGTCCAAATAAAATCTTGCACACAAATATTCATAGCAGCTTTATTCCTAATTTCCAAAACTCAGAAGCAACCATGATGTTCTTCAGTAAGGAAATGTATAAATAAACCATGTTATATCCAAACAAAAAAATAATATTTGTTTTTGAGGCATGGAGGAATTTTAAAATGCTTATCAGAAAGTGAAAGTAGCCAATCTGAAGAAGCTGCATACTGTCTATTTCAACTACATGATCTTCTAGACAAGGCAAAAAAAGGGATGAAAAATAGGTGGTTGTCAAGGAGAGATGACTTAGACAAGGAGTAGGGGACTTTTAGTGAAGTGAAAATATGTTCTATAATAATAATACTACCATGGTGAATACATATTATTATACCTTTTCAAAACTCAGAATATATAGCACCCACAGGGCATCCTAATGTAACCTGTCAACTTATCATGATAATATGATTTAATAGAAGTTAATCTATTATAATAGGTATTCTGCTCCAGTTTGTGATATTGATAGGTAATGTGGCTGGACTTCTTGGGGCCAGGAGATATATGAGAACTCTATCTTCTGGCCAATTTTGCAGTGAACCTAAAACTGTTTTAAAAATAAGTTTAAAAAGAAAAATAATCTCTCATTTTATAATACTATCTTTTTAGGACTAAAATAGTATACCTACTAAAATTATGATCTTTATTTTAGCTTACAAGAAATACCATGGAAATAAAGACACTTTAGGGAGAGGTCTAGAAAGTGGAATAATAAAAATATTTCATACCAAATCTGTATGTATGCTAAGTCTAACAATGTGTAAATTATATATTGTTCATACAATAAGTTGAAATAAATGTAATATTGTGATAATTATTTGTATTGTATTTTTGTCAATGTTTGATTCTATGTACTAGAATAGTAAATAATTCTTAATAAATTGGTTTAAAAAATAGGGAGTATTCATGCCCTGGCTGGTGTAGCTCAGTGGGTTGAGCGCGGACTGGGAACCAAAGTGTTGCTGGTTCGATTCCCGGTCAGGGCACATGCCTGGGTTGCAGGCCAGGTTCCCAGTAGGAGCCATGTGAGAGGCAACGACACACTGATGCTTCTCTAATTCTCTTTCTCCTTCTCTTCCCCTCTCTCTAAAAGTAAAATAAATAAAACCTTAAAAAATTAAAAAATAGGGAGTATTCACAAATAGTAACTCATGATTCTGAATTAAAAAACCCTACACAATGAGTTTCTGTCTTTGTATATGTTGTCCAGTCCACTAAGTCATTTAACATTTTCTAGCTGTATTTAAAGTGTGCTTATATATAATTTTTGAATAAGCTAGAGTCATGTAATACATGTCTAAAGTAACTCTAATGTCTAATTTTTTTCCAAAGGAATATTAAAAGCAGAGTGTCCTACCTAAATGCAGAAGCAAAATATGTGGAACATCAAGATGTATTTTTCTCTTGTCCTGCATACATTTGTGGTTATGACAAGAATTCCAATGAAGAAAAAAAGGAATAAAATAAAACATAATAAAACCACAAAAGAACAGATTTTCAACTCTGACTTTGTTACTCTTACTACTTATATAATGTAAGACAAATCTCTGAACTCCTTTATTTGTAAAATGAGAAAACTAGAATTGATGAACTCCAAAAGTTTATGACATGCTGGAATCTGAAATTGTTTGCTGTACTATAAAACAAGGAATTCTTCGAGTATGTATTTTCTAAGCCAAAGTACTTCCAAATGCCAGAAATGGGTGCCAAATGTGTCTATGAAAATCTTAACTGATGAAACCGTATGTAGCATTTTAGACTGATCTTACTCTTTTACAATCATGACTCCTCTGAACTCTGTCATTAACTTTCTTACTCTACTGTGATTTGCTATATTAACTTTTGATGATATGAATCATGAAAACATAGTAACAGGAGCATATGTGTCTTTAGGTTCTTCATAACACCAAGTAATGGGATTGCTGTACACTTTACATGCATTCACTAACTGTGATTTCATCAACAATACCACCAAGAATTTGAAATTGAGCAAATTTTTTTGCAATAAAATGATTGAATTTTGTCACTGGTAGAAACAACCAGATGTAAGAAGCAAACAATTATTTGTAAAAGATCAGGTCTTCTGCTTTATTTTTTCAATTTTAAAATTAAATACCTTATTGAAAAGCATTTAATTTTAAATGATCTTAATTGGAACTAACATGAATATGTGTGTGCATGTGTGTGTGAATTCTGTTGTTTTGAATTGTTTCCTTTCTCCATTCACTAATCTGCTGAAAGACTTTTACTAACAGAAGAGTATTTGTCTAATTTGATTATGCTTCCAAAGCAGATAGAAGAAAATCCTACATCTGGCAGTCTCCTCTCTGTTACATATACCTAAAAATAGATTTATGTAATTAATATAAATCCATCTTTAAAAAACTGAGTAAGTCCATCTTCTAGCATAGCTGATAGAAAAGCTTTGTGCTGAATAAATATTTAGAAAAATTCTCTCCGATTTGCAGCTCATCACATATGCTATCATACAAAGTTTTAGGGTTGTTGTTTCCTTCTCTTAGATTCTGTAAGATTTTGACAAAATTGCACAGACTTTCACAGACTAGCATTTGAGTATATGCAAAGAAAACTAGCTGTGTTTTATAAAACAGCTAATAGTGTGCATATTTATATGAGAAAAAACTCGGTAAACAAAATAATTTTAATAATATATTCATATTATAATTCAATGACAAACAGCTATTGTATCTTATTTTTTATTTGAGACATTGCTGTGATTATAAAACTCATGTAACATTTGGGAGAATATCTGTTCAGGATGTAAGGAATTAAAAAGGCAAAATGAATATTTTCTTGTTCATCATTTGTGTGCTCCTCATTGAGTAGGTCATTCTTGAGATGTCTGCTCTGATGCAGGATTACTCCGGCTGAGAACTGGTAACTGCCTCTTTAGGCAGACCCACCAGAAAGGTGTGTCCTTTGAGGATATCCCAAGAAGAAAACTGCAGCCATCCCTTCCTGTGTTAGAAATATGGTCAGGGAAAAGAAATAAAAATGACCCCAAAATTCATTGTGGAATCATTTCCTAATTATGAGAAGATCCAAACTTTTCAGATGGTCAACATTTTTATGCATATGGATCAGTTTCTACATTGAGAATAGTCTCCAGTAAGAATTTAGCAGTGACTGTTATATTTGTTGAAATTTGGGGAGCTTTCTTTGGATATTTATTTGTGTTTGTTCCTATTAAAAAACAGGTTTTGTCAAACAATTCTGCAACTTTTTTGCAGTATTTTTCTTCTCCTAAAAGTGACTTTGACTATACAGCCATTAATTATTAATGTAAAATAAATAATGCAGAATAAATTACACGTACATTGAAACAATAGCTACTATCCATCTCGTATTTATTAGTTCTTCCCTCACAAAATAAAAATGTATACTTATTTGGTAGTTATCCAAATATAAATACATATGAGCAAATATAAACCACAGTTTTAAAAAACTGAATTTTTAATAACCTAGGAATACTCAAATCACATTCTTTTTTAAAAAGATTTTATTTATTTATTTTTAGACAGAAGGGAAGGGAAGGAGAAAGAGAGGGAATGAAACATCAATGTGTGGTTGCCTCTCACACCCCCTCAGTGGGGACCTGGCCTGCAACCCAGGCATGTGTCCTGACTGGGAATTGAACCGGTGACACTTTGGTTCTCAGGCCCGCACTGAGAACGAAATCCACTGAGCTATACCAGCCAGGGCTCAAGTCGCATTCTTGAATTCTGGAGCAAAATTAAAGCCTTTTCAATTAATTGGGTTAAAGCATCAACACAGCTTAATGGTCACTCTGATGGCACTTCAATTTACTTAATACCACGTGAGAAGAAAATCTTTCTCTCTCCTATGATGTAAGATTCATTCAAGAGGAGGAGCCATCATTGATATCATTCTTATCAGATTATAAAAAAATCTATCCTGGTACAGAAATTGGTAGAAGCTGTTTAAAGAACACCTTTGCAAGTTTATGGGATATATTTAATAGTTCTTTAGCAAAAAAATTATGGATTAAATTGGGATTAACACAATCTTTGTCTAACAAATTGACAGGCTTTAAGAAATCTAAATTAATACGATTATACGCTAGTATCTCTATGTAGCAAAAATTCTGGGTTGTGACACAAATGAGAACTTGCACTGCTGTGCAATGAGTAAATTATAACTTCTGTTTAAATCAAGAAAAAATAGGGCAATTAAAAGTCTAATTTATTTTTAGAATGCCTAGTGATGTAAATAAGGTTGAGGATACTGAATTAGGACTTGGGACTCTGAATCTATCAATTAATTACTAAAACAGATCGCAGTGATTGCTTAGGTAAAGAATCAAATGGGGTATGTAATACACTAGCTTTCTCAACTCTCAACTGCCTGTCAGGAACTAAATCACATAAGAAAGATTTCATCATGAATGAAGCTTTTAAGCCCCTAAAATCTCTTATCCTTCAAAAATCATGATTCTTATGTAATCACAAGATATATCCTGATTCCCGTGGGTGTTTAATCTCGGGGCTGTACTTATTTGGGGGGATATATTTGCATGATTTTATAAATAACTTTGTACTGACTTAATTTTAAGTCAAAGAACAAATATTACTACTGCAGGAAATTAACAATGAATAACAATTTTTAAATGTTTTCCCCACCAAAAATGAAAGAATATTTTCCGAGGACATGCCTCTGTCTGCATTCATTGAGTCCTTCCAAGGGTCCTAAAGGCATGCAGATTTTTTTCAGTTTTCTTATACATTTATACACTTGATTGCAATCAGAAAATATTGGCGGAACTCAATCTCAGTTGAACTGCGATAACATGAATGCTGCTCTTGCTCTGTTTTTCTCTATAGAATGTAACTTTTGAAATTAAGCTGTGGAAGATTTACTATTCCTTACCATGCTGAATATTTTTCTTAACGGATAAATATAGCAAGTATTCAATATGTGTGTAGATTTCCCCTTAGTGTTTTTATAAAAAGAATTCTCACCTTACTCTTTCCAATCTTGAAAGTTAATGGAGAAATCCAGGTTCACAATGAACCTTTTAACACATAATACTTAATTGTTTACTATTAATAATTTAATGATTTAAAAGACAACCTTACTGATACGATGTTATAATAGATTATACTTAGTCTTCATACCATGCAGCCAACTCCCCTACTGTTTTCAACAACAGGAAACCTTCTCACTCAAAATCAAATAATGTATGTTTGTTTTCCTAGTAGAGGAGACGGTTGATGTTGAAAGCCAAACCATTTAGTAGGACATTTAGGATTCACTAAAACAGAGCTAACTACATTCGAAAAACTTCTACCTAATGGGAAATAGTTTCCTTCCCAAACTTGTACATGGATTTGCATGGTGTTCATTCAACACACAAAACTAGATTACCTTGATTAACCCCATTTTGCTTTGTGAAAATCTGCTACACAGTTGATTGTGTAATCACAAAGAAGAAAAATAAACCATTTCCATTTGTGTCGATTGGGGAAATTGCTGGCTGGAGAGAAGTGCCGGCCAGATTTAGGCTCTGTGTCAGTCATACCCAGACTTTGAGTGGCCGTTTTGCCCTGATTCTGTGTGGATGACAACAAGCAGAAATCGCGTTCTGTGTTTGGATGTGTGCATAATGTGAGTGTATAGATGAGTTCTGGCTTGACTGACTTACAGATCAGACTAATTGAAGAAAGTACATTTAAAAAGAGGGTTTTTATTTTAGTTTTATTGTAATTAGTGGTATTTTTAATTTTCTTAAAAGGCACCCAAGAATAATTACCTTTGTGAACCGAAAATATACAAAACTGTACAGAATAAATAGTTCATAGAAATCTAGCTATACTTTCTTGTAAAATAAAGCTACATTGTGCCACTCATGAGGCAACTTAAACCACTTACGTTCAGAAGTGCCTTTTGCTACTAATATATGACAACTATGATTATACATCAATAAAAATAATAATATTTTTCCTATTTCTTTACACCTGTGAATTACTTGCCACAAGAAACATATTTCTATCATGTCATTCAAATTTACAAAGGATTAATGCTATGAAGAAAACCAAACTCAATAGATGCACTAGTCATATTTACAATTGAGTATCAGTAGCATTCGTTAAATATTCAAAGAATAAGATTTAACCTTTGAGCACAAATGACATACCTTAGTTCACAGCAGCATTGACAATAAGATTGTCCACACAAAAATGTGCAGAAAGCCCCAAAAGTTTGCTTGTGTATTACACCATAACTGCTAATCATTTTTAACTTTAAATTCAGAAAGCATAGCAGGAGCACTTAAAAAAATCTTCAAATGTTCAAAGTTTTGGTTCACTCATAGCCTATATAATTCAACCTTCTATTTTTTTCCTTACTATTACCATTTGTCATTTTAAAGGTCCAGTTCCTTTTGCCTTTACTGCAATAAAATTAGATGCATTTAACAATGTACATTTTTCAGTACATATACTAGTTATATGAACAATATATTTCTTACATATTATAACTACATATACATGTATGATATTTAACTGACAAAATTCAATTCTATTCAACCCATGGTAAAACAGTTCAAGAAAAATAGGGTTATATGGTCAACCCTTTTAGATGTGCAAGAGGACTTCTGTGAAACACTTTTAAGTATGTGGAGAAATATTACTATCATCCTTGAATGATTTACATACAAGGATTTATTTTATTTGGGACAGACAAAATTGTCAAAAAAAATAACACAATGGCTTCTCCCAGTGATCCCTGAGTTCCTTTCTTTCTTTTATTCCCATAGAATTACTGCTGTGCTTAAATTCTGATTGATGACACACTCATGTAAGGCACTTATTTACAAGGTTTGGACTTAAGACAGAATCACAGCGTTTCTGCAAACTCCCTCAAACTCTCCATCTATGTTTGCTGCTCCAGGACTTCTAAGTAGTCAGGTTCAGCATGCAAATTAGCTTTGAGCTCAAAATATTCATTTTTAGTCTGTTCCACTAATACCTTCCTGGGTCTTGAGTACATTAATGTCTCCATTAATTTTAACTCTTCGTGTGCTCCCGGATAATGTACCTCCATATCAGGTTTGAGCTGAGCAATGTTTTTCTTTAGGTATTCTGTGATTCCCAGTTGCTGGAGTTCCCTTTCCTTCTCTAAAATGTTCCTGTATAATGAACTGGCATCTTGGAAGGATAAGAATTCAGTAGATTGGTCTGTGGTTTTGTACTTCATATTGGACCCTGTGAGTGGCGAGTGATTTTCCCGATCTAAAAGACTTCTTTGGAGATGTTTTGCATCACTTCCCTCTTTCTCATTCTTTTCTTCTTCCTCTTCCAAATGCTTTGGGCCAAAGGATGGACTTCTGTAGACATGAACCGTGGGGCTCACCAGGTGCTGCTCATAGAGGGATGCACTGGGTCTTTCCGTGGTGTGATGAGTTGTCTTATGGCCATACATACTATATTGAAGGTGTACTGGACTGTTGTCTCTGATCGGCTCATCTGCTTGTTTCTTTTTGTATCTTCTCCTGCGGTGAAGGACAAGAACCACTATTCCTGCAGCACAGAACACAATAGTTATGAACACAATCAGCAGCCCTAATATTAAAACAGACAGTGGTACAGCGTCAGTGAGCGATCTTAAAATAGTATCTGCTGTAGTCGTGGTTGTAGGAGTATTGACAATTATGTAACTAGTCTGAGTTGGCAGAGATGGGTTACTGACCAAACCTGGGCAAAGAAGTTCACTAGTAAGTGACTTCAATTCCCTCTTGTCTAAGTGGTCTGGAGAAGTGCAGAGGATGTCATCCGTCACTGTGTTCTTACTTAATTTTTGTATCCATTGCTGCAATCCAACTAGATCACAGGAACAATCCCAAGGGTTGTCCTCAAGGTCAATCTGGGTCAGTAAATCAAGGTCATCCAAGATATTACTCACAGGTAGATGAGTAAACTGGTTTGTTTTAAGGTTTACTCTTGTTAGTGGAACTCCTGAAAAAATATGTGGTGGTAAAACCTGTAATAGATTATTATTTAAATACAGGACTCTAAGTTTAGGCATTGGGTCAAAGGTTCCTGGTAATATTTCCTTAATTGCATTATATTCAAGGTATAAGTACTCAAGATTGTGGAGACCAAGGAACATGGCTCTCGTTAATTTTGTCAGATGGTTGCCATTTAAATAAAGCTTCTGTAATCTTGTTAGATTCATAAATGATCCTTCTTCAAGTACCTCAATATGATTGTTTCCCAAGTGAAGCATTTCCAAAGTGAAGTATTCCACTAGATCAGACTTCACTACTGTATGAATAATATTTCCTGCTAGAATAAGCTTTCTAGGATTTTGTGGAGGAGGTTTTAGATCTGATAAGCTTTCAATACTGCGTTCTTGACAGTGTACCAGAAGTCCTGATGGGGACAGTACTTTGCAGTTACAAGGAATTGGACAGTAGAGTACTGGAAGTTGAGTGGATGGCTTTGTAATGTAAGGTATCAAACCTGGTGCTTTGGTGGGTGGTTTTAAAGGTGATATGGTCTTGATTGACATGCGACTATCACTTATTGAAGATGTTACTGCCTGAAGTAAAGACCCTGAGGGATCCTCATGTTCTTCATACACAGGGGGAGTGGGGCAAATTGATTCCTTTTTCAGCCGGCTTAGAGCGCTTCCTTTGAAAACAGCAGGGCTGTTGCATACAACCTCCCCAATGATAGACTGTGGAGGCATGTTTTCCAGCCAGATTTTTAGCTGTAATAGGTCACAATCGCAGACCCATTTATTGTCTTCCAACTGGAGATCCAATATTCTGCCAATGTGTTCTAAAAACCCGACATAAGGCAGTGTTTGCAACTGATTTCCACGAAGATCTAGGTGGGTTAAAGGAACAAATCGGAATATGTTTGCAGGAAGACTCTCAATAGCATTGTCATTTAAAATTAACACTTTAAGTCTGTTGAGCTTGCTAAAGGCACTTGGTTCAATCACTGTAATAAAATTGTTATCTGCTTGTAGGAATTCCAGGTTTTCCAGTCCATGGAAGGTGTCCTCTTTAAGAATTTCTAAAGAATTGTGATTGATATGAAGTTGCTTTAGAAGGCCAAGGCCATTAAATGCACCAGTCTCAATCTCGGCGATGTTGTTAAATCCCAGGTGTATAGAGACAGCATTGCTAAGCCCAGAAAAGTCATTTGTGCGAAGCATCGTCAAACCATTATTTAATAAACTTAACTGGAAAGGTCGTGATGGTGGCACACTTATTTCAGATAACAGCTTGATACCTTTTTCTTCACAATTTATTAAAATTGTGCTATCTTTTTCCTCACAGTTGCAAAGAGAATCACAAGAACCTCTGGCTGAGGACATTGGAGATGGAGACTGTGAAGACATATAGACCAGAAGAGATGAGTATAAGAGATAAATCCACAGCTTCATGTTGTCATGTGATAGAATCAAATTCTGGAAGATAAAACGCAGCAACAATGGGCTTTAGTGGGTGGAAGCAGGAAATAAATGAATTTGATGTTTGACAAATGCTAGGTTCTCCACTACAAAGAAACACATTGATTACTGCGAAACATATGAATATTTTGCTGCATCAACATTGTTTTTTTTTTACTTCTTCCTAATATGATTACGGATGTGTTTTGATTTAATTTTAACTTGAATTGTGAACACATTATAAAATTTAGGTCAAGGAGAATTTGAAATGTTCTATCATCAGTTGTGTTCACATTTGCCAAAAAAAACACATTTTAATAGATGACATAGGTGTTGGCTAAGTGGACCATTGAGTCTTTGATATGATGCAAAGGCGTGTATATGAGACAACCTCAATGAATCTAAGGCTGAAGGATTAAAGTATAAGACAAATAAGTAGGCATTAGCCAAAAGAAGAGAGGACTGTAGGGAATAAAAAATGATAGGAAAAAATGTATGTGTGCATGCATTATGCATTTTGTTATTTCTAGTTTTTACCTTGATGTCACTCTGCAACATCTAATAATGTGCCAGTGTTTTAACCTGCTTGGATTCTGGCTCAATATACGTATTAATGTCATTTGTTTAAAAAACCTTAAGGAGAATATGTCTCTGACTGTGTAATAAAGTGAAACACTATAAAAAGAATTTTGTTTTAACTCTACAGTCTAGGGTGCTTTGTATGAGCCTAACCGTGTTAGATATCCACAATTAGGAGGGCCCATTCAAATTTCCCTTGAGTCACCCTTTATACTGAATTTCTAGATGTAGGGCATTTTCAAATACTTTTAGTTTTTTAAAGAATAAGATGAATGTCATAAAAACCAAAGAAGCTGGCTGTGGGAGTTTAGGGGGTAGAGAGATTGAGCCAAAAGGAAAAAGAACTCATGGAAATGGACAGCAGTGTGGTGATTGCTAGGGGGCAAGGGATAGAAAGGGACTAAATGGTCATAAAAATGCAATAAAGGTTTAATTTAAACATATTAAAAATAAAGAAGAAAAACTGATCTTTAGCATGCGTGTATGGCTATGATAAAAAAGTAAACAATGCCTCACAGAAACTTCTAGCAGATGACTTCCCAATGAGGTCCTGAAATGGGCTTTAGGGCACTGAAGGTCATAATGTAATTAAGCGATTGGCCTCTTTTATTATGACACTGAATGTTGCAAACAATGAACTCTGAAACAGACTGCATCATACTAAAATATTTGAGAATATCTGTCATTTTCTAAATAAAAATAAATGACGGTTCAGGATAGCAACATCACGTATTCTAGCTCCTTAAAAATGTAAGGCATGCATCTGAAACAGCAATTTTTAATAAAGATTCTAACTCTGAAATGACAGTAGTGACCAGGTGAATGCATAACTTTAATAATATTTTATTCCCTTCCTTGAAATATGAACCTTAACTTTATACAAACTAAGTTGAAAGGTAAACAAACACCACATCTTAAAACTGTTCCACTTTTCAAAATGTTAACTGCTTTCCTTTTTCTGGATGGAAAGTACACTAACTCTGAATTTAATTAAAATTCACAATCAGGTAAACCATCCCAGAACCCAATCAATAAGGCTATATATAAGCTTTTATTCTAATAATATACACTGCTTAAATGAAAACATGTATAGTATTAATTTTCTGAGAGGTAAGAGGTAGCCAAAGAAATAAAACAACATAGTGCCTTTCCATAGAAAGGAAAAGTTACCAGACTCAGTATTTCCAAAGGGAAACAGTTCAATTTTAAACAGCTCTGAGAACTGTGTTTAAAATCAAGCAGCTTATAGTTGAAGCCTTTAACTTGTGGCTTGGCTTCCACAAACAATAAAAATACTTCTCCAAAGATTACCAAGAAAAAATGTTGTTCATGTCACCAGGTACAGCATCTTGAGAAAATAGTAAATAACTTCCAGATGATCATCTCTCGTGACTTTTTCATCTGATAAGCATTTTATGTTCTTCAAAACATCTTGGGAAACAATTTATAACCTTTGCAGACATACATTCAAATGTGAAGAGTAGTTCTCTATTGACAATTTCTGATTCAATTGTTAAAGAGGTCAAAAATCTCCATTCACACTTTTTTTGGAAAACACTGTTATGTCAGGAAATAATAAAAGTAGTATACAAGATACAAAGAATCCTTTAATTTGCTGCTTATATTTTAAGTTCAACAGTGGCATCTGGAGGTGACCTTTTCTTCAGAAAGCACACATACTTAATTTCCAATAACAATCTGCATGCTGTAAAAAATTACAGGGGCATATTATTCTAGTCGTTTTTCTGTACAGCCAGCTGTTGGGCTAAATGCTGCTCGAGAAAGCAAGCATCTGCTACAGCATTAGTGGTGCCAATGAGCAAGAATGAAACTGGATATCTTTTAATGCAAAGTCATTTTTAAAGGGGAAAATATATACATTGAATCACTTTAAGGATGATGCAAAAATTGGTATCACAAAAGCCTGAAAACATTCATCTTACCTGTAAAGCAGAGATGAGCTCTCCCTGACGTTATCTGTAATGCACAGCTGGAAGAGATGTTCAAAGTAAATTCAGTTTCTTTATTAAAAAAGAAAACACTAACCGCCGTGTACTTTCTCCGCAAATATCACTTTTTGGCAAGTCCCATCACTTCATAAAGTGAAAGCCTCTGGTCAGAGACACAGTGCTGAGCATTTCATTGAAAATATATTTCAAGCAGAGGGCACACTAGATCATCCTGAAGCAGTTGTCCTTCCCCAATTAAAATTCACAGCGTACTTCACTGCTATGCTGACTTTTTTTGCATATAGTTAACCATTTGCAAGCTGCGGAAATGCAGTCAATAAACAAGATGTTTCACAGAGCTGGGGCTGATCACTCTTGCTTTCTGAGGTTGTAGATCCGAGCTGCAGCAATGTTCTCTTTCTTCCCTTTCTAGTCTTTCTTGTTAGCTCAGTTTGTTATTAGTCAGACTGCCAAGGGCTGGGAGGTAGGCGTAAATAAAGAGACTTCTTGGCTTTTGACTCAGCCTGTAAGCCCTTCCCCATCAGTGTGCTTTAATCTGCCAATGTCATTTACCAGAAGAGACAGCTCCACCTTGGGACGGCTCAACTCCTCCTCTTTCTGCAAGTGGTCTCCCCACTCCCTTTTCCTACCAAAGAAAGTGCGAGGACATTTTGATGGGAATAATTACATCTCGTTTTGAAGTCTGAGATTACTTTGTGGTACATAGAAAACTAAATAATACATGATGTTCAATTTTAGTCTGGTACACTACTGTGTTTTTTTGCACACACGTGTGCAGAAAAACTGCATGCACGCTGCCTGGGGAAGACTGGTTTCAGTATTGTTTTGAAATTGTGCCCCACATAAATTTTTAAATGTTCACTTGAACTGCTTTCCTGCCATATTTGCATTTTTGAATCCAGACTTTTAACATTAAAAAAAAAACCCTCATGCCAGAGATTCTAAGTTTTATACTTCATTATTTCTTTCCCTACAGCTAAGTTTCAATGATGAGACTAGAAATAGGGTTCTTTTTCAGTTAATATTTATTTGGAATGGAAATACGATTATCATGAATTATATTCAAGAATCTCTATTACAAATGGTTGTCATTAATCAAACACTGTTTATCACTCTCAAAAATATAAAATTATATATTTTCATATCAAATAAAACAAGTTAAATGAGTAAATAAAAGTGAACATGTCATGATTTTTATGGTACTAGGTCAGAGAGCATTTTGTCCTAAAATGATTATATTTAAAATTTAGTCATTTCTTTGACTTAAAATTTTTTGAATCACCAGTAATAAAACTCTCAACTGTCAGATTCCTTATTTCCCCAAATGCCCATGTTTTAAAAATCAGTCTTCTTTACCTGCATTCTAGGTACCTGACCTTTTTTATACCCAAAATGAATGTATGAGGTACTATCACTTATTTTGAAACATTTCTTTGTTTAGCAACACACTTGTCTATAGGCTACCTATGCAATATTTAGTCTTATTTCAGAAAAAGCTACTCTTAAGAAAGAGGTTTTATGTAGGTTAAATGATCAAAATGGGAAAAATTAGATTGTATATGATGATAGTGTACATGTATGCACTCAAATTCATAAAGCTACATATCCTTAATGTGAAATAGTTGTTCTAAAATATAAGGATTATTATGCAATTTTTAACATTCCATTTTTTCTTTCTTTTTAGAAAGATTTTGTTTATTTGTTTTTTTGAGAGAGGGGAAGGGAAGTAGGAGGAGAGGGAGAAAAATATCAATATGTGGTTGCCTCTCGTGTGGCCCCATCCAGGGGCCTGGCCCGCAACCCAGGCATGTACCCTCACTGGGAATCAAACTGGTGACTCTCTGGTTCGCAGGCTGGCACTCAGTCCACTGAGCCACAGCAGCCAGGGCCCCATTTTTATTTTATGTTATATTCTCTTACTCATTAAGCCTCTTATTTATTTTAAAGATATTGTGTGCTCTAAGGTGGAATAGAGTTTATAATACAGATTAAGAAGTGAATAAAGAGAATCTAGATGAGGAATAAGAGAATAAAAGGAATAAGAAAGAATTATGGCAAGGCATCAATTTTAGGCACAATTTGCAGCCAGCTGATAACCAACTCAACTCAAATAAAACTATTGATTTTATAAAGATTTTATTTATTTATTTTTAGAGAGGAAGGGAAGGAGAGGAATATCAATGTATGGTTGCCTCTCGTGCGTCCCCTGCTGGGAACTGGCCTGCAACCCAGGCATGTGCCCTGACTGGGAATCGAACCGCAATCGTGTGGTTTGCAGGTCCGTGCTCAATCCACTGAGCTACACCAGCCAGGGCTTAAACTATTAATTTAGGTAGGTAGTGCCAATGGGGGAAACAAAGAGCTAGAATAATTTATCTTCTAACACTGTAGACATAAGCCTCCAAATGCATTTCTTTAAGTTTTGGCAGAGCAATCCCAAAAGAAATGTTCTTGAAGTGTAGTTCGTGGAGGAGTGATTTTCAAAGAGACTTGTGGAACTAAAGAAACAAATGTCCTTACAGATTTATGCAGGTTTCTATCATTCTCTCCAGTGTGACCCATCGATTGAGGATAATCAACATTATACCACACAGCAGATAGTCAACATACTCAAAACATCCAAATCCACCTAGGCTGGTGTGGCTCAGCGGATTGTATGCCAGCCTAGGAACCAAAGGGTGGCTGGTTCGATTCCCAGTCAGGGCACATGCCTGGGTTGTGGGCCAGGTACCTGGGGGAGGGGAGTTGAGAGAAACAACCACACCTTTTCTCCCTCCTTCTCTTTTTTCCTCCCTTCCCCTATCTAAAAAAAATACAATATTTAAAAATCTAAATCATGTAAAGTTATTGGTGAAAATGAAAAAATGGGTCTTCCATTTCATGGAAAAACACATATGTACTTTTGGCCAACCCTACATATGAGGAACTAGGAGAATGTCCTTCCTCCCCCGCTTATGTAAGTGGGGAGAAGACAATCATTTTATAAGGTAACAAAAGCTAGGTAGAAGAACATTTTAAGAAATTTGTTGGACTGATAACGCACACGAGACAAATAGTACAAAGAGACAAAGACTAAACGCTGGAAAGAGGAGAGAGAAAAAAATAAACAATTAGAGAGATTCACTCATTCTGTACAGACTAGTTCGGCTTCAGAGGATCTGCCCGCCTTTTTCGTTGCCGCCTTTAAGCGGTAACGCGAAGCCGTGTGCCGGATTGATTTTGACTTAAGGCTCTGGAAGTGCTGAAAAGAGAGACCCTTGCACAATTCTGTGCGTAGACTGAGGGATATTGAAACGCTCTGAAGGTAGAAAGCACAACGTGATGTCCCTCTAGGGATGACAGTGCCACAGATGGATTTTAAATATACATTGGTAAATTCACTCAATGAAGAAACAACATAAGCATGGAAATAATACTAGATCAATGTCACTTTTTAAATACTTGTATGATTATTTAGGAGAAATAGCAAAAATCATTGGAGAATATCTATTACTTTGGGCTCTGTCTTCTCCATATTCTTAGAGGAATACACTGAAAAGCATGATAATGCTATTATAATTGAATATTACACATATATCTGCAAGTTATGTCTAGATTTACAGTTCTATAGAGACCCTGCACACTAATTTTTTAAACATTACAATGTGTCTTCTTTCCTTTTATTATTTTGAACTAAAGTATGCTTTAAAAAGTATATCTGTTTTACTATAAAACTCTAAAGGAAATTCAAAAGAAATAAGACAAGTAAAATTCACTCATAATCCCATAGCTTAAATTCAACTCAAATATTTATTAGATGTATTTTGTATTCCATTCCCGTCCATAGTATACAAAAATAATAGCTCTTATAAAATAATGCTGTCTTTTATCTTTCACAATGCCATACTGTACACAGTAAACTAAACTTGATCCTTAAATCTGGAACGTATGGTTTTCTTTCATCTCTCACTGGGAGAGAAGCCCAAAATGGCTTATTGCCATTTCTTTCTCTCCTCTGTTAGAGTCAGAGCATAATCTTTGTGGATAACCTGACTTCTGACAACAACATGTCATTTAATAAGGAAACATTACCTGTGTGCTATAGAAGATAGACGATGGTCTGAGCCTTTAGCACCCACATCTCTCTATATGAGAACATATGCACACATTTCTCATGAATAGTAACTTTTAGTGAAAAGTTTATGCATCTTAAGAAAAATTTGTACGGCAGATGTAAGAATTTATACAGTCACACATGAATGGGGATTTAGGAAACTCGTCTTTTACATGGAACCTCTAATAAAAAGGTTAATTTGTTATTTAAATTTTGTTTCCTTCATGCTCAACTTGAACTCAGATCAAAGGTATAAAACCAATAATGGGATTGTTTTATTCTGAAAGAAGTCTTATAATAGAACTCTCTATTTTAACTGGAAACCTGTTGACACAAAAGAACTCTCTGATAGCATTGTTTAATCTGGCAAAATCTAAAACAAATAGAAACTCTCTCCTGGAAGTTTGGATTTTGATCTGTCTTTCCTCATATAAAGTCTAGTTGAGATTTCACAAAATCCCCTACTACTTCAAATGGATGCCTCCAAACACTGTCTTTAAAAGTTACAAAAAAAAAAACCCTCCTACAAAATGTTGGTCAATATTTTCGTAGTGAATAATGAATGCTGAGCAACAAAGAAAGGTCCAGAGGAATAGTACCAGACTTTTGTTATTTGGGTTGTAAGGATTCCTTGAGGGAAGACTAGTATCTACTTTGTTGTATTTTTTCCACAGTACTGCAGAGTGAGTTGCACTGTGGATAGTTAAATGTGCAGTTAAATGTGTAGTTATTCAAGATGAATGGTGTCTTTGTATGTTCTCACTATTGTATAACCTTAGTATATTTATTTATTAGTTCTTAGAAATGTACAGATTTTGTACATTTTGTACATCTTTAAATTCTGTCCATTTAACAAAAGCATAATACTAAAGACCAATGTTGGAAAGTAAAAATTAAATATTGATCCCCTGGATGTTTCCAAATGTTATTTAAGTGTTATTGATAACTCAGTCTGTGGGACTAAATTATTTTGTATTCAGATGATTAGCAATAATGATAGGCAAATGCCTCCGAATCAAATATCCATACTAGGTTATCAGTTTGGTGGATCACCGGTAGGGAATTTTAAATCCCTGATGCCTTCCCATTGCCAGTCAGAACTCGGACATCACTGCCTCTCTCTATCACCTATAACTATGGCAGTAAGCCATGAAAACATGTTTCAGGTTCAATATATAATTGGGATGCTTAACTGTTTTTATAAAATACGTCCGTTGCTTTTCATGTATTATGTTAACAAGGTAAAGTTGGAAATATCATGACTGTAAACATTATATATGTGTGAATAAATATAAATATATATAATTTTATGTAAGATCATCTATAATCTCTACATTGTGAAAAGAAAGTAATAACTTTTTCAGTCTAAGGTTGATTAGTTGGTATGGGAATTTAAGCACCGTACTTTATGTTCATTTGGACAGAAATAAAACTCTTTGTTACCATTGGATCTAGGGTCTGTAAGGAAAGAAAATAATTGTCAAAGTACACATTTGTCAAAAAGTGTAAGTGAATTGTTGAAGACTGTAATTTTTCATTTTGTATTTTTAATTGATAACAATGATGTTAATATAAAAATACATGAGTTGACCTATATTACCAAGACAATGAATAAATCATTAATGACAGATTTCACTACATAATGTTGGCTTTTTGCTTAATAGAAATTATACCTTACCTATACATCCACATAAAAATAGATATGGCTATTTTTAAACAACTACTCTTTTGATGATTTTACATCTTATAAGATGTATAAGATTTTACATCTTTACATCTTATACCTCTGTATACATCTGTATACATCTTCTATATTCTCCAATATCTCTTCTGGAATCATAGGGCTTTTTAAGGAAACATTTCAAAGGTGTATACCTACTATATAACATTACTTTGTATATTGTATGTTTAAGCAAATAAAAGTGTATAATATAAAACTTCCATGTTTTCCATATTGAAATAGGACACAAACCACTGTCATATGTAATAAATAATAAATACTATTAGATACTAACACAAAAATTTCTAACAAAAACTAACATCTAATCATCAAATGACTGAAATAAGTTATTTTTGTTTAAATGGACAGATATCCTTTGTTATTATTTTTGGTGGGAGGGTGGAAAAAAGGAAGTCTACAGGAGGAAATATCAAATGAAGGGTATACCATATCAGATTTTCCTGGGCAACAACCAATAAAATTGAATACCCATAAAGCCCTGATTAGAACTAAGAAATACTTTTGATGTCATTGCCTTTAAAGAGTACCAAGTTTGAAGTCACATGACTGCAGCAAAAACAAATACTCCTACAACCATTTTGCATCATTTTCTTTGACTAATTGTAATCAGAGAAGTATTTCGGACAAGTAGTTTCTCATCTATATTTGTAACTCAAACACACTAAAACTTAGGAAACATGGCTTTTTTAGATATTCGCAGCTTTAAGCAATTATTTAGCAGTACAAAATTTTTTTAAGTATAGCTTATCTGTCTTGAAATACAAAGCAATTCAAAATCTCACTTACCTGCTCTTCCTTTCTATACATAGACACACACACTTGCCACAAAATATTAGAAATCGTTGCTACTAGTAGAAACCATTGTGTAATCCATGATTTCAAGGGTAAGAAAAATGGCAATAAGAATTTTCAATCTAAAACTAACCTTGAATATTACTACAATTTTACTAAGAATCATTCCTAAAACCGCCCTTCTTGTAAAGCATTTTCACTCCTTCAGCGCCCTCTAGTGGTTATTCTTTAAAAATAGTTCACAAAGGAAAAAGCTGGGGAGCCAGGGAACTGTCCAAATTTTGCCCTAATTAGGTAGATTATGTGGGTAGTTCTATTAGAGACCCTTAATCATTACTATGGTTTGTTAAAAGTTTAAGGAGAAACAAATCAAATTTGAGCATGATTATGAGCAAGGTATGAAAGATTACATTATTTGTAAGAATAAATAATTGTCATTATTATTACCCACATTTTTCTTGCAAAGAATGACAAAATGTTTTTTTCAAATTGAAAAAAAAGCTTCCTGAAATTATTCATTAGAGTCAAACTATTTTTAAATGTTTACCTTACATGTTTATTTAATAATATTGATAAGTAAAATTTATACATAACTGTGATCATGCCCTGGGTTTAGAACTACTGTAATAACTACTGTAATAGTGTTACTATTCTATACAAAGTAAGAGATTTATCCTTGGAACAAACCTATGCAGCAACACTAAAACAGTCAGAAAATTGGAGCATAAATATAGTATATTCTATGTTACAGAACTAATAAGAGAAGAGCCTAGATTTTAACCTATTAACTCTGGCTTCAGAATTTGTTTATGCAGCAAATAGCATTAATGTTGGAATAGATATTTTTATAAATCCAAATAATTCATAATAAGAGCAAATATCATTTATCAATATAGAAAGGAAATAAATTTTAAAATATTTTGTTTGCCTTTTCTAATAAAAGTATACTTTTCTAAAACAAACTTGTTGAATAAGTAACATAATAAAAATTGTGGACAAATCATTGCATCCGTTGAAAACACAAAAACAAATTATATTTATACACATCGATACTCACATATGGTTCATGCACATTTAGGTACAGGCTTCCCCTACAATCTGAAAGTAGAGCTTTCCTAGGAAACCTTCCATAAGCCAGCATGGTGTAAAGTGAAAAAGCAATTGCCTTTATTTGCAATGAAAGTTTTTTGAGGATTCCCAAACAAACGAACAAAAATCTCTATTAGGCTTTTCTGATAGCTTGGGACACATCCGTGCACAAAACAAAATCAAGGTAAAACACAGATGCTCATAGACACTGTTCAAAGGTATGGAAAACAGTATGGAATTTTCTCAGAAAACTAAAATTGGACTTGCCTTTTGACCCAGCAATTCCACTGCTGGGACTGTATACTAAGAACCCTAAAACACCAATCCCAAAGAACCTATGCACCTCAATATTCATAGCAGCACAATTCACAATAGCCAAGAGTTGGAAGCAACCTAGGTGCCTGTCAGTAAATGAATGGATCAAAAAACTATGGTACATATACACAATGGAATTTTATGCGGCAGAGAGAAAGAAGGAGCTCCTACCTTTTGCAACAACATGGATGGAACTGGAAAGCATTATGCTGAGTGAAATAAGCCAGGTGTTGAAGGACAAATACCATATGATCTCACCTCTAACAGGAAGCTAAACAACAAAACAAACAAGCAAGCAAAATATAACCAAAGACACTGAAATAGAGAACAGGCTGACAGTGACCAGAGGGGAGAGGGGAGGGAATTTCAGGGGAAATAAGGGAGGGATTTAGAGGAACCTATATAAAGGATACATGGACAACAACTGAGAAGGGTGGAAATGGGAGGGAGGGGGGAGGATGAGGGGTGGGATGGGATGGGAGTAATAGACAGAAAACTGTACTTGAAAAATAATTAAATAAAAAAATTGGAAAAAAAAACAAAAACAAAGGTATGGGGCCTAATGCAGAGACACCCACCCCGGCAGTTACAGGGAGGAACCAGGTAGGGCCTCTCTGGCTGCCAGGGACGCACACTGCCTACACAAAGACTCGCTGCAACACCAATGCCAAATGCTCTTTCTTTTCAACTAGAAACAGTACAAATATCTAATACATTTCAAGTAAATGTCTTTGAAAATACATCACCAGTCTGCTGCGGTTTTGTGTTTTAAGTGAGTAATGCTTTAATATGTATGCCTTTTGAAACAAAAGAGTTAGCATTCAAGTGTTGCCTTTAGCTTTGTAGTTAAAATATGCATCCTTACAAATGGCGATGTATATATTCAGAAACAAACTCACCATCATCTTCCAGAAGACTGCTCATTACCTTATGTTCCTATGTTGCCTCTAATAATCAGGTCATTGTCCCAGGAACCTGAATTTCGGTCCTTAGGACCTCTCTGTTTTTGCACAACTACAATGCTCGATTGTTTCCAGATCCTACTGTTTTCGCCTAATTATTTATTCTTCACCACATTGGTTTCGTATTTTACCAGCATTGCTTATTTAGTAGTCTTACTGTCTCTACTTGCGTATCTTCCCTATTATATGTCTGAATCAATTTTTCCCACTAATAGATGCTACACATTGCTACAGTTTTTTTTAATGTTCTGAGCCCATTTATTGTTCACACATTGCCGATGAAAAAATTGAATCTTTTTTTTATAGCTTTGACTCTTCTGAGAGTTCAGACCCCAACTTCTTTTGCACTTATTTCTGTTTCCTCCAATCTTTTCTTCCCCCATTCATGAAAATGCTCACTTACTATCTAGGCATTAAATACAGGAAGGCTCCAGGAAGCATTGAACACTTCAGAAAATATCCATTTCTCCTTCTTCTCTATCCTATAGTTTTTATCCAATTATTCTTATTATTTGAGTGTTCTATCAATTTTTATGGTTTTGTTGGTCAGAGATTGTCTTTTAAGTTGGTCAGACAAATTTACTTCTAATATTTCTTACTGGTCTACTCTCCAGTCAAACATTTATAATACCCTCAATTAAATAAAAAATGAAAAGAGAAGCAGCTATTGAAACACTAGTAAGTGTGAGGTTTACAAAAAGAGCATTGACAGTTTTAATTAAATGATTTAGATATAGTTGAGTTCACATTTTCATTAGTTTAATCCAACATAATTGATTATTGGTTGGCTAATTAGAATGTGTGCACAGAAGACTTATACCAAAGTAGAAATTAAAATACATCCATATTTTCCAATAATCTTCTGGCAAAAAAAGCTTTGAGTATGATTTTGAAAATTGTTCAATAAAATATAAAACATAACTTTATTGGTTTCCTTTTACTAAAATATATTATAATGGCCTATTAAAAATGAAAGTTATACTTTTAATTTTTTCTTCTTTAAAGTTATATAATATTGGTGAATGAGTCATAGATTGATTATTCATTAAGCCCTTTCCCAGGACAGAAAATTGAGGTAGGATTTCATTCATAATACTTTGTTTTTCCTAAAACAAGGTATGTTGGTTCATAGGTCTGTACTGATGCATAGACAAGACATAGACACTTACTGCTGGTCTCTAATTTATAACAAAAAAGAAAGAGTTGCCCGTGACATTTCTTATTTATGTTTATTGCTTGGCTTTCATGGGGCAAGAACTCCTTGACCATAATCAGAAGATAGTAAAGTTGGTACATAGTGGTAACCAAATATTCAGTTATTAAAACTATACAGTGGAAAATTATACATTACATATTATAGATGATAAGGATATTACATACTATATTTAAAATGAAATATTTCATACACATATTTTATATGTGTGTATTTTATAAACATATTTATGTTTAAAATGCTAAATTTCTGCCTCAGCAAGAGTAGCTTAGTTGGTTGTGCATCGTTCCACAGACTGAGAGGTCACCTGCTCAATTCCAAGCCAGGGCTCATGCCTGGACTGCAAGTTCCGTTCCCAGCTGGGATGTTTATGGAACGTGCCAATCTATGTTTCTCCTCATATTGATGTTTCTCTCCCTCATCTTCTCTTTTCTTCCCCCACTCTCTCTAAAATCAAAATAAGTAAAGAAAATGCTAAATTTCTAGTGGCGAATAGTGTATTTAATTAATTATGGAAAAGAAAAGAGTATGCCTTATTGTATAATTTAAAAGAAGGGTGATTATGAAATTTTATTTGGTTAAGAAAACCAGCATGCCATTCTTTATTACGGGGTATTCTCAAAAAGATCAACTGAAAAAATAGAAGCTGCTAATCTGGAGTTGAAGAGAAAGAAAATAATTTAAAATCTAAACATAAACTGAATGAGTATAAGAAAATGTAGAGAATGAATTAATTAACAGTGCTTAAGGGTTGTGGGCTATTTGTTTTATATCCTGCCTTCAGGGCATGATTTGCCTTACATCTGGATCAAGTGCCTGCTTTATAAATTGCAAAATACAGTAAGACATGCCAGAAAGTTCCGGTGAAATCCTATCTTCTCTACTTCTTGATGAAAATTGTCTATATGTAATTCTAAAATAAGTTTTGGCCTCTGAATGTTATTTAACATAAGTATGTATGAACTAAAATCTATGCATATTTTAGTGTGATAAATTTATCATTTTATCTGCTGCTCAAAGGTCTGTAGAAAATACGTTTAGTTACTTTTGACCTCCACTTTCAGGATTTCACTCTCCTGCTCTCTTGCCTAGGTAATCTCCACATTGTCAAATGCTCAGGCCTCTCAGAGAGAATTGACTGTCCGTGCTTGACTTGTTTGGGAAGTAAATTCATGATTCTGTTGTTAATGATTAAGGTGACATTTCTATTTGTTTATTAATCTAATCACTCAAAGCAGCTTTCCAAATTGGACATAAAACCTACCACTGATTCCTTAATATCCTCTATTCCCTCCATTACTCACACCCCCTTGCTTAAGCGATTCCTTCTGACTGACATACGTATTACTTCTTTGTTGCCAGTCACACTCTGATCTGTCCAAATCCAACATCTACCCAGAATACTTTTGATCCTTATTTGCCTCCAGCAGTTGAAGTAAATGGTAGAAATTGTGGCTATAGGGCCTGGTAGTAGAGAAAACAATGTTCTATAATTGTAACTTGATAATAGCAACATATTTAAAAAAGTAGAAAATAAAGAAATCAATTTAACATGTGCTAAGGTCTCATTGTGTTACACACAACGATGTGTCTTGGTTGAAGCCATAGCATCTTTCAAGTGATATGAACTCATTGGAAAACCATAGCCGCTATGGATTTCAGTATAATTAAATTTAATCTGATTTTTCCACTTGAAGTGATTAAAGTAACACCTTTCTGAGATTATAGCTATGTAGCATCCGTATTACCTCATTCCCTCATTTTATTTTTAATAGCATTTTAAAGGAATTTATGTAATTGATGTGGCATGTGTCCTCGTGACTTTTATTTAAATTTTAAAACCCATAATTAGTTAGTATGATAAAATCTTAAACATAACAAATTGAATATTATAAGTTATAATAGTATGATTATACTGTACATGATACAATATGTAAATTAATGTTTAAAATCGAAAATCATATCCGTTGTGTTTTATTCTGTTATACACAGAGTAGCACAATGTAGATGTACATAATGTCAATATTGTTTTATATGGTCTAGGTTCTATATGGCCAGTAATTTTATATTTATATAGTTTAAGTATTCAATCATCCAATATTTCTTTAATTTTGAAAGTGGTAATAATATTAAAACATTGATGATTATAAATTGACAATTTTAAGAAGTGATCATTTGCTAAAATTTACAATTTTACAATTGTACAATTATACAAATTTACAAATTTACAATTTACAATTTTAGCAAATTACTGTGCTAAGCACTTATTGCATTTCAATTTTTAAAAATCTACCAATAACTTTATACAGAACATATTCCTCTTATTCTCATTTTACAGATGGGGAAAGTAAAAATGAAGACAAATGGCTCACTGTAGGTCACACAGATAATAAATAACAGAACAAAGATGGACATTCGGGTCTGGCTCAGTGTGAAAAATTATGCTTTATTGCACCAGCTCATTCTAATGACATAAAACCCTTAAGGTTTGAGTTATTTAATGCTTAAGTCTGAGACATTTAAAAATATATCAAGTGACACATTAGTACAAGTAAATATATAAATTTTCAGTTTATATTAGTAAGACATCTGTTGGCTGTGAAACATATGTTGGAAGGACTTTTTATAAAATCCTTGTTAAAATACTTTTTAAGAAAAGTTTAAAATCAAATGTATAGTTAACATAAATCATTCTGTAAAAGATGTATACTGAAAAAATATTTAATTTCTAGTTCAATATCTCCCTCTGCTGTTAGAAAATACTAATGAAAATTGTTTAAGCACATATGTTTACTTAGATGAAAGTTTATGCATTTAAAACACTAAAAGTTTGCACCATCATTCCTACTGTGTTTTACATTTTATATTACAAAATGTTAACCCTATATTATATTTAAGAAAACAAAACATTTATATGTTCAAAATACATAAATATTGTAACTGCTATCCATTAAACTTACAGTGAATAACATGATTGATTTTCTATCCTGAAATTGTATACTTACTATATAGTTGATACAGTTATTCATTCTACATATGTATTGCAAATGAAGAAGCACATAAAATTGTTATGTTACCCCAGATAATGAACATTTATATGACCTATCAAAGCTCACAGGAATATTGACTACTTTTTCTGTTATAAAATTTAAATAAAAGGAAAAAAGCATTTTTAAATTTATACATTTTCAGGTTAACATGACACTGTAACTAAACATATAATTTTTCAAAAGTTACTTTAGTCAATTTGTAGAATCTCAATAGAGTATTGAACACAACTTCCTAATAATAAACATTAAAACCATTAATCATAAATTATACATATAAAACTTTTACATGAACACCAACATTTTTCTTTCTGAAAATACAACATAGATATTAAAATGAATACATCATTTTAAAATTTGCTAAGAATATCAAGTGGTTTATAAGTTATTTCCCAAAATTATAATTATAGTAGGTAGTATTACACAAATATAATTTTAAAATATTTTGTTTATGACAATCAACAAAAAAATAGAGCCCTGGCTGGTGTAGCTCAGTGGATTGAGCACAGGCCTGTGAACCAAAAGGTCACCAGTTTAATTCCCGGTTGGGACACATGCCTGGGTTGTGGGCCAGGTCCCCAGTACGGGGTACCTGGGAGGCAGGCACACATTGAAATTTCTCTCCCTCTCTTTCTCCTTCCTTTCCCATCTCTCTAAAAATAAATAAATAAAATCTTTAAAAAAATAGAAACTTGAAGATTAAAATAAGTGGAAAAATTAAGTACTTTTAGCGAAAGAGAGAGTGAATCTGACAAATTAATTCAAATAAATCTGGGGGAGGGAAATAAAAAAAATAAAATTTATAGTTAAATGAATACATTGTTTAAAAATTACATTGAATGATTTAACAGAATGCAAACTTAAATAGAATATTATACTTATAAAAATTAATTATTTAATTTTATGTCCATAATTTCTGACCAACTGTTAACCAACTTTATTCTTTATATCCTTCGACATGCCTAAAAAGTGATATCTAAGCACCAAAATGATTAGATAAATACAGACTGATTTAGTCTGCTCTTTAAAAGACATTTGTTGAATCCGCTCTATATATATGCAAAACAGGCGATTTTGTTGACATGAGGGAAAAGAGGTTGCCAAAAAACACAACGACTTGTCCATCACTACTTATGGACATCACTACGTATGGAGAGTCTTATCCAGATCCCTTCAATAGACAAATCTGAGGAATTCTAATTCTAACATAGTAGCTGCTTCCTTCACTTGAATGAATTCATCCATAAGGCAACAATATTTAAAGCCTTCTAGACTAGTTTCTTCAAATGAATTTTTTTCATTTGGCAAACTAAGTGTTGTCTAAATTAACATCATCTCTGAACTATTTTGCTATTGCCAATTGGAATGACAAACCTTTATATTTTTTGTATAAATATTTAAGAATAAGTAAAAACAATTGTAATTTTGTTTCAAAGTCCATTTAAAAGTCTTTCAGGGTTCAACATCTCATCATGACCTCAACCCTAGATGGAAACACATATGATTTGGGCTATGAAAAGTACATGGTAAACTTTAAAGAATGGGCAAGTGAAAGAAATTTTACCAATAAAAATGTATATAGGCTTTCTACTCCGACCTTCACACCGGAAAATTCATGAATCAAATGTGTATGCGTGGGTTGTAATTAACACAAAAACTCTGTCAGTCAGCAGGGACGGATTTAGATTTAGAAAATCCAAATTGTAGAAAGAAATGGCTGGTCAGCTCTTCTGTGGTGTCTGAACATTAAGCGCTGGTCCTCTGCCACCCCGCCTACACACGCTCTGCTGTTCTCTGACTCCTGAAAGTCGGGATCACTTCTACAGAACAGAGGTCAGTGGCGTGGAAGGCATGACTTCACCAACACTAAGTGATCTGTGTTGGCAGGTTCGTCGACTTCAGGTGCGAATTATAATATTTTTGTGGTCCTTTACGCTAGTGCTTTACTACAACGTCAATGCTGAGAGGACCCTGCTTCAAGGGTGGATATGAGGATGTTTGAGACAGGATGGAAAGATTTGACAAAACCCTTGGGGGCGATCATTTTCCAGTGTCCCAATTGATTGTGAGACACCAATTTCTGGGCCCATGTTTTGATGATGGGCCCCGAGAAGCGTATAGAAGTGTGAGAGGGGAGGCCCAGGTATTGGTGTTTTAGGTTTAGGGCATTGCTGTTGACAGTTTTAAACCCACTAACTTCTGGACTTTTGTTTATAGTCTTGTGGTTTCTTCAGAGTGGAAAAGCAATTCCAATAGAGGATTTGTACAGTGAGTACTTACAGAAAGGAAGGTAGAAAGGAGTCATTGGGATGACCCCATCTTATCGTCTTTATTTTAGGTACCTCTTATGTCTTTAAATTTTCATTAGCCTTTTGCAATGAATTTTTTCAATAAATCTATATTGGAATCTTGAAGCACTTAAAAAACTTCTGCATGCTAATTACAATAGGTTTCCCATTGTGTTTATTTGCAATGGGGACCCTTGCTTTCAAGTTTACTTCTTAAATAAATGATTTCATTTAGTTACAACATTCCCACAATGTCCGTTGTAGTACGTGTGCATCAGAAATTAGTATGAAGAATGAGGAGCATGGATGTTTTGTGATAGTCCATCTTTTTAATGCTTTGTAACTAGAATTCATATAAAGGGAATCTAGAGTGTTCTCATCCTAGCCGTTGAAGTATGGCTATTGAAGAATATTTTGAGTATAGTTGTTGGTGGGGAAAATGAATGCATATAGGAGGAGAGAAGAAATACCTGCACCACACCCGGAGAAAAGTGATGAAGACAATTGAGTCCCTATCACACGCTAAGTGCATACAACCTCATGATTCCTTTAGGAATTAGGTTTTATTTGTGGGAGGGGGTATACAGTTTTGCACTTCTCTGGATAGACATATTATGGAAAACAAACAGAAGGAGCTATTTTCAAGGAGAGCACCAGAAGACCAAAGCTTTGGGCGGTTGGTTTACAAGTCACATTAATTTGTTGGCACGTTTGTTAATAGGTGACAAAGTCAAAGTCAGAGGAGAAAATCCTCATTTATCAACAGGATATAGAAATCTTTTGGACCTCCAATAGCAAAATCACACCCAGTGTAAGAAAAAGCACAAATCCTGCCTATAATGAGGTTACCTCGAAGTAATATAGGACTTAATAAAAATAGAAGCCAAAAAAGGAGATAAAAAGTAGACTTGACTTATATTATCAGATTGGTTTTGAGCATCGGAGATAAACTGGAGAAGCAAATAGGGACAAGTCAGGTAAAATGCAATAGCCTGGGAAGTGGATAAGTGAAACCAGGTGATTGGTCTTGATCGTCAGTTTACCGAGATTTAGGAATACTTAAATAGTAGTATGTATCTTTGGGCTTTTGAAACTTTTAACAGTGGTTCCTCATTTTGCTAATTGTTCTACTACTTAACAGGCGAAAAATAAAGATGTTCACTTCAACCCTCTAATTATCAGTATTGCATTTTGTCTAACTAATTTAAATGCCTGCCCTGAAACTTATGTTAATTTAGGGAAGTGTACACGCATATAAATAGAATCTTATTTAAAATAAACACAATACTTAAAGTACACATATATGGGTTTTTAACATGGCAAGCCTCATTCATACAAAAATTAATGAAGGAGGAGATCATTCCTAATAGGATTAACAAGCATTCGTTCTATTGTGTTAATATTTAAAATGAATAAATATTCCTATTTAAAAGATATGGACAACTGCAATTTTGTAATAATAATAAGTAACCAAATAGGTTAGCAAGACATTTTGCATAATAAGCCATAGGTCCTTTGAGGCACAAAGCAAGTAGGTAACATGTAATTTTTGTTTAAATTATACTAATATTAGTGACCATGGCTGAATTTTGTTTGTTTCTAAGATTTATTGGTGCAAATTTTATATAGCATGTAATATTTTTTGCTCAAAATAATTTATATTAAATATTTCAGTAGCTTTAGATGTCATTTTATGAGCTCAGTGATGTTAAATTCATAAACATATCAATACAATACCACTTTTAAACTGAGTCCAATAATTTCGAAATCAGGCAGGTAGGGTTTTTCTCCTGTCATTGTATTTCAGGTGCTGCCATCTGCTGGAGAGGAGCTCTCAGACACAGGGCCCAGCAAGGGACTACGTGGTTCCATACTTGATCAGAGAGAATACTTACATGAATTCCATATCACGTCGACCACCTAAGCCCTGGTACACAATAAAGATCGAACCAACACCCCTCTAAAATTCTAAATTATTCCAAACTTATATAAATTCAAGAAATAAACCAATAAGACATGGAATACTATTTTTCGTTGTTTCCTAAATTTAATTCGTAAAATACGTCAACAACAATAGTTTTGACAGTGAAAATCGTTTATCATTTCCTACATAACATTCAGTATTACACTGTGGCTTTTGCAGAGATCAAGAACAGCCTCAGTTTTTTTTTAATATCATCAGATTAGGAGCAAGCATTTTCATGGAACCCACCTGAACATAATAAAGGCTATATGTGACAGACTCATAGCTAACATCATACTGTACAGACAAAAATTATAAGTGTTTCCCTCAAGATTGGGAACAAAACAGGATGTTCACTTTCACCACTGTTGTTCAACACAGTACTGGAAGTACTAGCCACAGCAATCAGATAAGAAATAATAACTATCCAAATTGAAAAGAAAAGTAAAATTGTCTTTATTTGCAGATGGCATGATACTATATACAGAACACCCTAATAATTTATTAACCCACTAGAGTTAATAAGTCAATTCAGTAAAGCAGCAGGGCACAAAATAAATATCGAGAAATAATTTGCATTTTTATACACACATAATGAAATATCAGGAAGAGAAACTAAGAAAACTATTCCATTTAAAATTACATCAAAAATACCTAGGAATAAATTAAACCAAGAATGTGAAGAACTGTACTCAGAAAATTGTAAGACACTTAGAAATGAAGAAGTAGAAAAAGAGGATAAAAATAAGTGAATAGAAAAAATCAACATCATTAAAATGTTCATACTGCCCAAAGCAATCAATATATTCAATACAATTCCTATCAAGATACCAATGGCATGTTCCACAGAACTGAAACAAATATTTCAAAAATTTCTATGAAACTACAAAAGAGCCAAATAGCCACAACAATCTTGAGAAGAAAGAACAAAGTTAGAGGGATCACACTACCTGATATCAAACTATATTAAAAGGTCACAGTAATTAAAACAATGTGGTACTGGCATAAAAACATATATATATGAATTGAACAACATAGAGAGCCCTGAAATAAACCCATACCTTTACTGTTGATTAGTAGTTGACAAAGGAGGATTGAATTTACCATAGGGTAAAGGCAGTTTATTCAACAAATGTTCGAAAAATTGGACAAATGCATAAAAAATGAAACTAGACCATCTTATTACACCACGCACAAGGATAAATGCAAAATACATTAAAGACTTAAATGTAAAACTTGAAATCATGGAAATTTTAGAAGAAAACATAAGTAGTAAAATCTTAGATATCTCACAGCAATATTTTTTCTGATATATCTCCTCAGACAAGAGAAACAAAAGAAAAAATAAACAATGAGAATACATCGAACTAAAAGGTTTTGCACAGCAAAGAAAACAATCAATATAATAAAAAGAAAGCCCACTGAATTGGAGAACATATTTGCCAATGATACTTCTGATAAGGGGCTAATATCCAAAATATATCTATCTATTTATTTATTTATTTAAAAACATTTTATTATTATTTTTGATTTTTAGAGAGAAGGGAAGGAAGGAGAAAGAGAGGGAGAGAAACATCCATGTGTGGTTGCCTTTCACATGGCCCCCACTGGGAACTGGCCCGCAACCCAGGGATGTGCCCTGACTGGGAATCGAATTGTGACCCTTTGGTTTGCAGCCCATGCTCAGTCCACTGAGCTACACCAGCCAGGGCTAATATCCAAAATTTATAAAGAATTCATACAGCACCAAAATAACAGACACTCCAGTTAAAAATTGGCAAAGAGTGTGAACAGAAACTTCTCCAAAGAGGAAGTACAGATGGCCTGGAGTCATATGAAAAGATACTCAAAGCATTGGGTGACAGACAAGGTGTTACAGATGTACCTCTCGTTCTGTTACCCCACCTTTGCAGCGTCTGTGAGCAGACTTTGGACCGCAGAGACTGGATGCCTCAGCCGCTTCTCGACTTTAATGTCTCAACCTCATTTGATAACCAAATCAGCAGTATGGTCTCTGTGGTAATCATCCAAATCTCCTTTCAGCTCCTCTCATTGGGACCCACTTCGCATACAGCCTCCTAGGAGCAAGAGTGTATAGTTTAATTTTTCATATTTTGTGATCCAAAAAAGAAATAGGAGATGGAAAATGACTTTGGCCAAACCCAGAAATGTAGGAAGAAGCACTGTGATGTTATTTTGGCTGATTAAATAAACGTGACAATGATAATTTGAGGCTGGACAGTTACTAGTTATAATGATGATGTCTCAGGGTACTTCTGGGTAACAAGCAAGACCAAGTGAAAGCATTACAGTGGGGCTGAGATCTGAAAGAATTACACCAGAAGACTTGGAGAGTGTTCACAAGCTGCAGCTTTTTTTCTACTAGAATCACACTTTTCACCATCTTACAAATTATAATATTTGGCATATCTGCGATAATTCCAAACACATTAACTCTGGTGTTTTTTTATGTACTCTTTGATAACATCGTTTATAAATAAAAGGGAATAATTTCTCCTTCAAAATATTTTAGACAAATGGAAAATGTAGATGGGAAGATCAAATCATTCCAAGACTGGAAAAATTAGATATATTAACAAATTATTTCAAAAGCATTGCTGAAGTAAAATCAAGCTGACCTAGGAACTCACTGACATTAATTTTCCTTTCCAAAGAAGATGATTGTGTAATTGAAGGCATTTCATTTAATGTACCTACATCTTGTTATTTAAAAGGCATATCTGTTTATGATGATAATATTAATAAGAACACAAGTGTAATTGGCACATACCTTGTGATAAGCACTGTGATAAGAATTTTACATACATTTATTTCATGTCTTCCTCAAAAATCTGTAATTCTATATAATTTCTATACTCATTTACAGGATAGTGAAGCACCAGGAGGGAAATTCAAGACAGACTAATTTCAAAATCTCTACTTTCTTCACTACAAAGTCATAGATAGGAGCCAGTAATAGTCTCAGAACCCTGACTCGACTGGTAAAATGTATGTAACCAGGAAATGCTACTTACCCTGCTTCTTTCCTCGTCTATAAGGAGAAATGATACACCCACCGCTTGGACTGTCCTCAAGGTTTAGTTAGAGTTAATGTTAAGTGGACTAAATACAGGTCCTATGACAGAGCCTGAGACGTGATTATGCTTATTAGATTTCTTACTATTATTATCAGACACTTACTTTCTGTTAACAAAGTTAAAAATATATTCGTATTTTAAAAATGGGTGTGGTTAGATGTCAACATGTACCTACCCCTCTCTTTGTCAAAATAAACAAACAGACAAACAAACAAGCAAGCAAACAGTGGTGCAGCTCTGAAATTCTCTGAGGCATGCTGTAAGTTTTCAGTCATTTGTTTTTGTCATGGAGAATTCCTAGCTCCAGGAGAGAGCATGTTACGATTAAAATTATGCTTCTATTTGCATATGTTTGTACAGTATGATTGATATACCTTGCATTTGGTGTTCCCAATTTTTTATAGTTTTTGTATCAGAAAACGCATTTCACCAAACAAAATGATTCAAAAATATTTTCATTGGTGATAACATACAAAATTTAAGGGTTATTTTTTTCAGGATCTATAGTACAGTCTTACACTTTTTAAAAGAGGAAGCATCACTAAGTATTTAATTTCTGATTGATCTACTCTAATTCCAGGTAATAAAAACATTGTCAACATTCAGCAGAATGAGGTCCTTGTCATTCAGCACTTCTGTGCCTATAAGAGTTATATTTCACATGAGCTTTTGCGTCTGTGCTGATCTTTGGCCCCTCAGGACACTGCGTACCAAGCAGAAGATGCTGAAGTTTCAATTCTTTTCTTGGCTTTGCTATTATGCCTTGATAGCCCACTCTTGAAAATAACATATTTATAGGTCCATGCTACAGATAATTTAACTTTCTGTGAACTGTGATTTTTAAAGTGTTAGGAAGTTTCCGATCTTCACTTTAGTGGCAAAAAGTGATATGCCCACGTCACGGATCCCAGGAGGACTATAGTTGACCTTGAGGGCAGAAAGGGAAGGTTGAAGTATTAGAAGGTTGTACAGGTCTGGAAGAGTTACAGGAAAGAGGGGTAGGGACCAGGCTGAGTGAGCAAGGGAGAACAATTAATCTCAAAGGAAAAAAACAAAACAAAACAAAACTAGATATTTCCCAATTGATAAAGGAAACAGATAATTCACATACAAAGATGTTTAATGTACCCTATTCGGCTTGGGGACGGGGATAAAAAGATTCATGGGGAAGACTAAATAAATTACAGAAGATCTTTAGTGTGAATATGGGTGTTCCTGACACACTGATGATACTGCCTTTTCTTCGTTTTCTTTTCAATTACACAGTGCGTTCTCAGTCCACTGGACTGGCCTTTTAATAAGGAAGTTCTTCAAGATTTCGCAATCCAGTGTTTTGTAACCTTGCACAGCTGTGAGAGGCAGAGGGCAGGGGTTTCTCTTCTTAACAAAATTTGGGAAATGCATACATCTGGCATGCTACTTTTCAGTCCTTCTTGACATAAGCACATGAGCCCATAATGTCTTCATGTATTTAGTTTAAAATCAGAAATGTTTCAGCATTAGGAAATCCACTATAGATTTCCAGTTGATATGAAGCAGAAAACAGCAATAGTTGCTTTCACAATTCGTTGACTCTCTGTTATGAGATTTGCTATTAAGGAGATTAGTGTAGCGTGCTTTTAGTCATGGTGAATTCTATAGTGTAATTTTGCTGTAAAATACACAATTTAAAAAATACATTGGAAAAAGAAGTGACATTCAGAAACAGCTTGTATTTGTCAGAAGAAATGCAATGCAAAAATTACTTTTGGCCTTCATATGCCATGGCAACTTTAAAAATATCAGTACTAGCCCTGGCTAGTGTAGCTCAATGGATTGAGCGCAGGCCTGTGATCCACACCATTGCGGTTCGATTCCCAGTCAGGGCACATGCCTGGCTTGCAGGCCAGTTCCCAGCAGGGGACTCATGAGAGGCAACCATACATTGATATTTCTCTCCTTCTCTCCTTCCCTCCCCCTCTAAAGATAAGTAAATAATTTTAAAAAATATATTAGTATTAAATACTTTTGAAAAGATGTCTGTAGAGGGCTGTAATATAAAAAGAAAAACATTCATTGCTACTGCAGCCTTGCTTAATATTGAATTAATCAGATGTGATTTTCAAGTGATTAATATTTAATCAAATGCAAAATAATTTAAATTTTCCTAAAATTAAAGTGCATAATTATTAAACAACAATATTGATTAAATATACTATTTTCAAACACTTAGTCATTGATGACAAAATTATTTAGCAAGTTTTCTGTTTCATTAATTAACATTTCAAATCAATTCGATTATCTTAAGTGATATGCACACATTGAAAAGCTAATAACATCAAATGTATGCACAGTGTAAGTGAAAAACTAAATACACACATAGGTTAGTAATAGTTAAGAGGAACTTAGTTGTTTTTTATTTCTCATTATTTTTATTTCTATAAGTTGTAATTTTCACAGTTTAGGCTTTCAGTAAATCTGTAAGAACCTAATTTTACAGTTTATAGTGCTTTATTAATCTTACAGTACCTAAAAGCAAAGAAAAAATTATAAAACAGCTTAAGTTGAAAGTTCTGGGTCATGAACACTTTATTCCTGATTGTCATACATGAACAATTTTGTAGCCACGTTTATGTCAACAAAAGTTCAATATGCATCTTTCACACAGATTGGTATTTGTGTAATTCAGGGTCTTCTGAAAAGGTGTGTCCATTTAGTTCACTAGCACCTTTCCTTGGAAGCTGTTACGTAACATCTGTTCAGGCCCAATCCCCAAGGTCATCACCATTGAGCCCAAGCTGTGAGTCACACAGACATCGGTGAGCGTCTGTCACATTCAGAATGATTGCAAAGCATCGGTAAGCAATGTTTTTTTGTTTCTTTTTGTAAGGAGGCTGATATAAACAGAGAAAGTTACAGCTACATTGCAGAATGCTGACAAAAGGAGATAGCATATTGGGAATGGAAGGAAAAACTATGCATGAATGAAACGCTACCACAAATCCAGAAACGCTTTCTAAGATATTGAATTACTTAAAGTGACCAGAGAAAATAATATTTGACACACAGATCGATGATATTAACTTGGAAACTTTTAAAACTAAAGAGATAGTAACACGTGTTTAAAACACAAATGCACAACCACACTGGATTTCAAATATTTCTGTGATAATTGGCCAGAAAATCTTTGGGAAATTATCTCAGTCACAAGGAAAATAGATATCAAATACTAATATTACATATAATAAAATACTATACAATATTTATTAAAATGAACCAGCAAACTATATTAAAAGACAGAAAATAAACTGTGGATGAATGTAAAACATATTTTGTTCCTGAAATTATATTGAAAAATGTCAATTCTATCCTATTGTACCATGATGTCTACCTAAATATAATCTTGTTGGGCTGACAATAACATTTCATTGGGGTGAATATATGCTAAATAGCAACAAAAAGGGGAGGAAGAAGAAAAGAAATAGAATTAAGCCTACTAATATAAAAATTAACTTAGAGTTTGAAAACAAGAAATGTCAGAGAAAAGAAATAAAACCAATAGCCCATAAAAAAGTAACTTTGAGTATTCATGAATCTTGGAATAAAAATAGTTAATTTGTTTCTTTTTTGTTTAATACTGCCCTATATTTACATATTACATATTTTATATACTAAGTAAACTATATAAGTACCACTGTATAGCAAGAACTACTTTTTCTTTTATTTTTATACTATTTTATTAATGTTCACATACAGTTGTCTACATTTTCCCACTACTACTTCCTCCCACCCCACCCACCCCTACCCCTCACCCTCAATCTTACCCCCATTTGGCTTTCTCCATTGTCCTTTATACATGTTCATTTATGACTCTTTCCCTTCTTTCTCTTATTATCTACCCCCACTTTCTTCTGGTTCCTGTCAGTTTTCTTAATTTCAACGACTCTGGTTCTATTTTGGTTGCTTGTTTGTTTTGTTGATTCAATTCCACTTATAGGTGTCGATCAATAAAATTCAGGTAGATCAGAAAAATGAATCTTAAGCCAATCATAAACTTATCCAGCCACAAAAATCTTATAATCTTAAAATGTGCAAGGACTGTTCCATGGGGCATATTGAAGGACCTAAACGATAGGTTTCTATTAGGTATTTAGTACTCATTTTTAAAATAATTTAATAAGTGAATGAAGGAATGAGATGAATTGAGCAGGATACTTGCTATATGATTTTCTACATATGTTCTTAAAAGATGATTTATTGCCCATTTCCCTCTTAAAGATTCTTTTCTTATTCATGCCTTATCCTTCTATAAATAAGGTCACTAATAGTTCAAACATAATTTTAGGAATCTCTGCACATAATTTTGGGCATAAATAATGTGTTTTAGATATCATTTTGTTGCGTGATTATAAACTAAATATTGTGCAAGTTAAGGCAGGTAATATATTTCAGTATTGTATCACGTGAGTGGGTCAGAAGAGTATTCTCTTGTCCGATGAAGACCAGAAAAACAATGAAGCGCCCAGAAGGGTGAAGCTGATTCTCTTATCAGAGTGATTCCCAGGATGAGGGAAGTCCTGGAACCCCCAACAGAGCTTATATGCACTGGCATCCATTTAAGAGATAGCTTTGATGGTACACAAAACAAGTATTTCTGTGAGGAAAATTGTAGGCTAAATTGGTTTGATTTATTGGCCTTACAAGTGTGTATGAAGGCTCTTAGGAAAGACGGGAATAAAGATGATTATGTGAGGAATTGACTGGATTTCATCAGAACGTTGTGAAGATTAGGGGCTTGCCTTCAAACTTTATCTCAATCCTTAATCCCTGATAAGCAGATTTCAGTGAATCTTTGTGTACCTCACTGTCCTACAGTTAGTTCTATGTTATCCTGTGCATCCAGCCCTGCACATGTGTGTGTGCACACATGCACACATGCAACATCCTCAGAATGCATCACATAAGCCAAACAACTGTACAAGAGTCTTCCCGAGAATGAAAAAAAAATCCTTGCATTGATTATATATTTTTTTGGTACTAGGTGACCCAAGATGTAATAGTTATAATGCAGAATTTTTTAAATTTACTTTTTATTTTTTATGTTACAATTTTTTAAAATATAAGAGAAAATCTCCCAAAACTTTCAAATTAAGTTACCATATTCTTGTAAAAACTACTACAAAACTACTTATAGAAATATACAATGTTTTGTGTGCATGCTCATACAAACATGCACACACATGTAAGCACATAAACACATCTGAATCTTTGAGACGAAAATTGTTTTATCTTAATCGACCTTATTTCACCATTGTGTGAGAATGATACTATACTGAATCTGGAAAAAATAAAACTGTTATCTATTGAGGTATTCTATTTAAAATCCGTTCCTCTACATAATAACTTAAAAATTACCTAAATACTCTGTACAAAATCTGTTTAAATTCCTAGTGTAACTTCTTTGTTGTTTTTTTCTTAAAAATATTTTTCTGAAATATATTCCTCTAGTTGTTTAATTAATAAGGATAGAATAAAAATGAAATACCTATCAACGTACATTTAGACTGGCTATATGTGTGTGTGTGTGTGTGTGTGTGTGTGTGTATTGATTTGGGGAAGAAAAGATACTCAAAGTCCTACAAGCTACTTTTTGTTTGATTTTCTCTTTGTAATTTGTATCATTCAAGCTAGGAGTATTAAATACCTTTATATTGTGCTTTCACTGATTCTGCACAAGCCCTACCTGCTATATAATGTACTGTCCTATGTTTAACTGTGTTTGCCTCACAAAACATACTACCCTACCTTTCTCATCACTCTTATTTCTAGATGGATTAGAATATTTCTTCAGGATTTCCTAACTCAAACCATACTAAGCATTGTAAAACAAGATCTTTAGCTTTATTTCACATCTTTTGTCCATGTTCAGTTGATAAAGCTCTAAAATGAAAAAAGCCTAGAGTCATTTTGCGAGGCTGTATACGCTCTTAGATGGAAAACTGTGAAAAAGAGGAAGTTACAGATATCAGAAAGGTGAAAAGCAAAATTAAAGTGTGAATGAAATTCAGTTTCACTTTTGTGCATGTTGCTTTCTTATCATCTCCAGCAACTCTGAATCCCCATAATGTGTAGTGTATCATCACAGATAAAAGTGATGGATCTACTTCCCATTAAGGTTCTTAACTCAAAGAATTGCTAGACCTTTTTGGTTTGGGCAGGATAATAAAAAACCCTGAAGCATTACAACTGAAAAGTCGTAATGCTTTCCAGTCGTAATGCTTTTCAGCCTAATGTCTTTCCTTTTGGTTCTTGAACTTTTGTACAAGTAGCAATGAGACGATGAGAAGTATCATTATAAACAATGGGGAAATATATGTGTTGTCTAAGTGACGTAATAGGTACTTTTCCCCTGCTACTTATGTTTAAAGCTGTAAGTAGATCATTCCTTCTTTATAAACCCAGAGCTGAAAGCAAATATAAAATAATGAAATGTCTTTGCCATTGTGGGTACCCCATTGTATCCATGACCCTCCACTTTAAACTTCAGTTTCTGAGGAGACATGCTTCAGATGAAATACTACAGCCGATGCTGTCTATAAAAAAATTCATTATATCACTGCATTGCTATTGTGCAGAAGGCTGGCGTGTTCCTTCACAATGACACCAGAATTACTGACTAATATCATTATAAAGCTGTCTGAGACTGCTCTTCAAAGCCAGTAATTTCCCCTTTCCCATTTTATATCCTTTATAGACTGTCTTATTTTAGGAGTTAATAATTCAGAAATGTTTCTATTGAAATATTCACTAGAATGTTTCAGTCATATTTTCAGAATTTAAGACATTGAGAATAACATGAGAACTAGTTGAAAGCTTTTTATTTTAGATGTTGACTAGAAGGTTTTTAAAAATTTCTTCTTTATTTAAAGTGTAAAGACATGTATAGTAAATAGAATATATGCTATTAAATATTATATAAAATTTAATATATATAGTTAAATTATTAAATATGAATCATACCTTATCTCTAGTCATTTTATAATATTCTGATATTGTGAGAGAGGGATTTGTTGAAGATAAAAATGCATCTTGAAATTGTAAAACACAAAGATCTAATGAATAACAATAATTTCTATAATCCAAAACAGCTATGTAAAATGTTAGTACATTTAGAATATTATGATATAATTTGAAAGATACTTGAAGAGTTACTATTAAGCAAATAAGATTTATTTATCCAGAATCTAAATAATCCAAATACTCTTGCCATGTTGGAAGACAGTTTAAACAGGTATTTTCCCACAATTTTAACCTATGATTCATTCTGGTTTTTGGGAACATAGTATGTATCATTCTATAGCAGGCTATAGAATAAAATGATTATCAACAAATGCAGTAGATATGATTTTATGGTCCAATGAGGACAATCACAATATTTTTTCAAGTCTCCATTAATGTACTAAAAACCATCCACTTTGCAGGTGAGCCAAAAACGAAACAAAACAAAACAAAAACAAAAAACAAAAACTCTGTACTTAGAACTATAAATCCATTGATCCCTCACAGTAACCTAGTTCAATACATATTTTAGCTTTTGGTTTATTTGGTACCTGTGCCATTGTTTTGTTTGAAAAGTAAGATTAAACTACTAATATATTACTTTACTTATAGGCCCTTAAGATCTTAAGGTACAAAATGTCAGATGCATGTTAGCTCATTGTAAAAATAATATTTATCAGTATTCAGAAAAATACCACCTCCCAAAAATGCACTACTTCAGCAAATTATTAGCTGAACACATCTCTAAATAGATGATTAACATGGCATGTGTTATAGGTGAGTAACAGGACCGTGAATAGATGAACTTTGTCTTTCTCACCCACACGTTTCCTTCACTCCCTCACCTACAGAGGGTTTATTTGTAAAGGTTATGTTGCTTGACTTTGGTGCATGACAGCCAGTGAGTCCTTTCATAATATTCTACCTCTTCTGATTTTTGCTGTTACACCTTTTTTCTCTAAATTTCTTTCCTTCAGTATAGTTTAAATTTTCTGAGTCTATCTGAACCTGATTAACTTCCAGGAATTAAGAAATTACAATATGTTAGGGACAGTATACAATACTAATTAGTTCGTACATTATAGTTTTACTTCCTTATTAAAATTAATTGTATTATTTGCATAAAGTGCAAAGATCTAAATTGTTCATTTTGATGAGTTTTAACAAATGCATGTACCTATTTATACACCTATTTCTGGGCTTATTAGAATTTGCAGAAAAAAAACAGAATCAATCATATAGATAGATGAAGATGCAGACATAGATGTATAAACAGACAGGAAAGGATTTATTATGAATGACTTGCCCGCATTATTATGGAAGATGGAAAGTCCTGCAATCTGTCGACCATAAGCTTGGGATTCAGTAAAGTCGGTGGTATAGTTCTAGTTCAAGATGGATGGACTGAGAACCAAGGGAGCCAATGATGTTACCTCCCAGTCTGAATCCAAGGCACAAAAAACCGGGAGCCCAGATATCAAAGGGCAGGAGAAGATGGGTGTCTCAGTCCAAGTAGAGCAGTTTGCATTCCTCTGCATTTTTGCTCTCTTCAGGCCCTCCAAGTATTAAATAATGCTCACCCACACAGGTGAGGGCAATCTTCTTTACCCAGTCGACCCATTCAACACTGTTCTCTCTGGAAAAACTCTTCGCGGGCCCACTCGGAAGTCAAGTTTTGCCAGCTCTCTGGTGGTCTCAGGCTAGTGAAGTTGACACATGTAACTAACTAACCATCACATGGTCAACGTGTTTGCATTTATGGTAGTTGGGTTTCCTGAACTTCTTAGATTTGTAGTAGATGTCTTTCATCAATTTTTGAAGGCTTTCAGTTGTTCCGTCTTGTTTCTTCTGCTGTACTTTCTCTTTCCTTTTTGGCAATTTAATTACATATGGGCTAGTTCATTTTATGCTGTGCCACATACCTCGAATGCTTTTTGTTTTTTTAGCTATACCAATGTTTTTCAATATAAATATTTGTATTGGCTTCAAGTTTATGTTTGCTATTCTTCAGTATATTAAAAAAACAGTGCATTCTTTATTTATAATATTTTATCTTTAGTTTCATTCTGTTTTATTCATTTGTGTCATTGTCTCTGATGAATGTACCCATACCTTACTATGCATTGTTGACAATTTTCAGTATTTTTTTTAGCATTTGTATGGTAATTACTTTAAAGTCACTTTCTAATGATTTAGTATCAGGGAAGTCTTTGTGCCTTCCTCTTTTGTCAGTTTCTCTCATGGCTTTTTGTTAAATGTTCTTCTTTTTTTTTTTTTTAAGATTTTATTCATTTATTTTTAGAAGGGAAGGGAAGGAGAGAGGGAGAGAAATATCAATGTATGGTTGCCTCTTGTGTGTCCCTTGCTGGGAACTGGCCTGCAAGCCAGGCATGTGCCCTGACTGGGAATCCAACCGCAATCCCTTAGTTCACAGGCCCGCACTCAATCCACTGAGCTACACCAGCTGGGGAAATTTTCTTATTTTTGATGTGAATTGTGATCCTCATATTGTCAACATTTATAAATAGCATACTAGCTTACTTGAGTGGGGAACTGAATCAGTCTGATTGATAGTTGGACTGCATCTGGGCATTTCTGAATGTTTCTTTTAATTCAGTTTAGTACTTGGTTCAAATAGTTTTTTTAGAAATAAAAATGAGAACTTTCCTTTTTCTAGGAATCAGGATCTGAGGAAACATGAGATTCAAGGGATGATTTTTGTTTTACAGAGGAGCTTCTGCTTCCCACACCCTGTGTCTCTCTCTGCTTTATCTCCACTGTCAGCTTCCAGTTCAGTGGGTGACCCTTCTCGGTCTTTGGTTGGGAATAACAGTTACTGTGCCTACTGACCTTTCTTGGGTGGACTCTGTAAGAGGGGTTTCTCTCAGCTTTTCTGTCATTCCCCACCACTTATGTCATCTATGGTAGTAAATGCTCCTCCTCTGAACACAGTGCCTATAATGAGAAGAGCCATAGGTGTCTATTCTCTTAGGATAGGTGAATCACTTTCTGTAAATGATTTCACTCGTTTATTTGCATGTTAGTTCTCTGAAGGTTTTAAGAGTGCTGGAAGAAACCTAGGTGCTCATCAGTAAATGAATGGATCCCCAAACTATGGTACATTTACACAATGGAATTCTATGAAGCAGAAAGAAAGAAGGAGCTCCTACCCTTTGCAACAGCATGGATGGAACTGGAAAGCATTATGCTAAGTGAAATAAGCCAGGTGTTGAAAGACAAATACCATATGATCTCACTTTTAACAGGCACCTAAACAACAAAACAAACAAGCATGCAAAATATAACCAAAGACACTAAAATAGAGAACAGGCTGACAGGAACCAGAGGGGAGAGGGGAGGGAATTTCAGGGGAAAAGGGGAAGGCTTTATAGGAACAAATATAAAGGGCACATGGACAAAACTAAGGGGGATGGAAATGGGAGGGAGGTGGGGAGAGTTGGAGGTGGGCTGGGATGGGAGTAAAAGACAGAAAATTGTACATGAACAACAATTAAAATAAAATCTAAAAAAGAAGAGCTATGATGTTTTATCATGGTTAGCTTGTTGTTTTATCATTGTGACAGCAACAATCTGCAACACAATAGAAAAAGAAGTCAGTGTATTTCTCTCTCTTTCATTCATAGACACACAGTTTTGTTTTGGTGGTTGATTTCTGAAATGATCAATTTATTAGCAAGACTTTCCATCCAGCTACCAAGAAGATGCTCTGTAGCACTATGGCTAAGAGACAATCTTTATGTATAGCCACCTACTCTTTCTTTTAGGACTGTTTATTTTGCAAATAACTTAGTCTGGACATCTTCAGAAAAGGGAATTTCATGTTATTTAGGTAAAGTTATTCAGTATTAAAAAGTTATTACAATCTGGGCATTTCTTCACTTGTGACCTTTATTCTACTATGTAAGGTGTTTTAATTTGTACTTCACATATTTTCATGTTCTTAAACACCATTATTAGGTTTCTCTTAATTGTATATTTTTATAATCACTTTCCTAAGTGATTTACCATTATGTGTAGATATTCACTGTAAAGAATTATTAATTTTCTATCCATCTCATTTTAAATTGTTAGATTTTTTAATGATTTTATTACAATCTAATTTCTGCTTGGTCTCTAACAAGAAACAAGGGAACAAATGAACAATGAGGGCTCTCAAAAATTTTATTTAAAGACTTGCTATTATTTATTTGCCTTTTTATATTTTTAATGTTTATTTTAAGAAAACAATTAGCATGTGCAAATACCAGCCTCGTATCAAATCTAAAATCCATTAAAAAACACAACAGATATTCACATATGTATATATGAGAGTGATTTAAAATTGTAAGACATAATTTTCCCAACACTTGAGTTTGGCTTATGATTGTCCAATTTCTAAAATTGTGAAAATAATAAAAAATTCTTTTCTACTTGTTATGGAAAATCTGAGATCCAATTTAGTCATCATCTTTCATAGCATATCTTAACTTTCTACTTAAAAAGTTATAATGCAGTTTGGCTTCTTTTGGATAATCTTGTATTGCTATTTTTTTAAGTTAACATGGCTTAAATAGTACTTTGTTTTACACTCTGCAATATGCTGAGAAGGAGCATTTAAAGTGCTGAAATATTCATGATGGTGATCCATTGCAATCATTCCCTTGTGCCTACTGGGTTTTGTAAGAACAAAACAGAAAAGTTATATAAGTATCAGCAGTATTGGAGTCTTTCAAAATAAATTTTATAAATGGAATATTTGGGAACATTTTAGGCTTACCAAAGAAACGACTAAAAGTAAAAAAACCCTCCTTGATGGTGTCTAGAAATTGTAGCACATATACCCACAAACAGGTTATGATTTTAATAGCTGTAGCCAGAAACAACATAAATATTGAAGTACAAATGTAAACACTAGACTGGCAGAGACTATCAGCATCTAGATTTTCGGAAAGGCAGGAACAAAATGAGAATAGCAGGAGATGAGAAATGAAGTAGACCCCAGTCTATAAAATATCACACATGTGGTATTCACATTTTATCAGCACAGAAGTTGGGACTCCCTGTGGTTAAATAACTTCCCAAGGACACAGAAAATAAAAATCATCAGATTTAAGGCTTATCTTCTTTGTATGAAATGAAGAAAGGCTTGTGCTTAATATCATTTTTCCCAATCAACAATTTAATATAAGTAATTTCTAAAATATATCTGGGTGATGCCATCTCTGAGATAAAAAGAACAAAATTGTGGTGTGTGGGGGTAGTGTGTGTGTTTGAACATGTTTGCCTCTGCTTGTGACAAATATTTAGAGGGGTTGGATATAAAATAAAGTATTTTGTGTGTATGCAGGGGTGGCAGTAGTACTTGCAGTGGATTTGATTATTGGCCTCAATGTTTTTAATCATCCTGTAGGGTGACTTTGCTGTGTCATCCTTCTCTGGGCAGAGTAGGTCCACTTTACCTTATGGATGGTTGTCTGGACCACATGACTCATCCCCTTCATTAATGCAGAATACAGTGATAGTGATGTAGAAAGTGATGCATTGGTTAAAAGAGAGGTATACATTCGTTATGTCCTTCCTTTTTTCATACACCTGTTCTTCTTTCTGTTCTTCTTTTCTTTCATTTAATATCACCCCTTACTGAACTTCTTTCTCATATCTAGTAACTGCATTCGACTAGCACCTGAGAAGGAAAGGCGAGTATGATTTCTCCTCATCTGTTAGGGACTTATCCATAGAGGAGGAGAGGAAGGTGATGGTTGTGAAGAAATGAGTGGAGGTTCCTAACTGATGAATTACATTATAATGTAATGGGTGGAGATTTAGTCAAAGGTCAAGAAAACTGTGTAATATAAGACCATATGTTCACTTTGTGAAATCAGAAAAGCTTCTCAAAAGTGATAATATTTGCAGAGATTCCTGAGTTCATTATAGTATCTGTAACAGCATTATCAAGTAATAGCTATATAATTGACTTTATTTTATTTATTATTTAAATAATTATGCGTTCTAAAAACATTTTCTAGGACATATATTAATATTAAAAATACAACAATATAAGAGCACATTGAAAACTGGATGGCTAAACTTTTTAGTTGGTCCATTGTTCTGGTCTCACTTGTCTTCTCAGCACATAAGACTGTCTATGAATAGTTTCATGGTGGTTAATTCCATCATCCTTGAGATGACTAGAGTATGAAGGGAAAACCAATTGCTTATAATGTTCATAAGGATTGACAGTATTATAGTCAGCTTATATTACTAACAATTTTGATTCAGTAGCTGCTTTAAAAATGTTTTCTATTATACCAGTGTCAGAATTAATCTCTGCAAAGATTGAGCAGAGTTTAATAGCTAATATTCACTGGCGTACTTACTAAATGGAAATAGTAAGACACAGATAGTTAAACATCCCAAAGTAATTACATATATGATTAGTGTAACTAGTTAAATATCTTACCAGGTTAGATTTTTTATCAGAAGTTGACAGACCATGCTGCGAAGCTTACCTGGCCATTGCAGAAATGTGTTCGTATTATTCTCCTCTCTGGAAGCCAGCAGGCAGGAACTGGCGAATTATCAAAAATCATATTATAATTATGATGGCCAAAGGGGAAATAAAGGCAGGGCCTCTGCCTTTACAATCTAGCAAAAAACTTAATACAGGAGGCTAGAAGCGAAAGGGACATATGTCTCACCCACTGACCTAGCATCCCGGAGCTCAGGTTGATTAGATTGCCAGGGTTGCAAGAAAACCAGGCAGGAGGAGGGGAGAGAACTTGACCCTGTGCTGAGACAGGGGCTCTGTAGCCATGTTACTAAGGTTTTCTGGTGTTCCGAACGTTAGGAGTGGTAACTACACGGGAGGAAGAGTGGAGCCAGTGCTGGGAAAGGGGGCCCCTGTAACAATCCCACTATAATACAAAGAGCTTTCACTAACTAGGAAAGAAAGCCTTTGTAGCTGTACGTTACCCCAAGATTTAGAAGTGGGAGAAGGGAGGGAACCTGGAAGCTGACTAAGGTATACAACCCCTGAACCCCAATAGTCGGTGTATTTAGATGAGCTAAGTATGCACTTATACATGGGTTCAACTGTATAGGACAAACTCACTGACAGCTTTCTTTCCTCTATATGGGGGACATTTTGGATTTGCCAGGTGCCTACTTGCAGCTGCGTGTTTCACAAATAAATTGCTATTTCCACTATACGTTTTGTCTCTCATTTGAATTATTCTCTTGCGAACCAGATAAGAACCCAGGCAGGGGAGGGAGACTCTTGACTCTTGTCTCTCTCCCTGTCTATAATAACAACATATTAGCTTTAAAACTTGCAATGTATTCTCCTTAAAACGCATATTGGAGCCATCAAAGTCATTCAAATTTGGTGCAAGAGTGTGATTTAAACTTTAAGGAATTTCTTTTTAATGGCTCTGGAGGTAATTTTGCCAATTTTACTTTAAATTGTTAGGAAAAATATAGTTGTTATCTTTTCATAGGTTAATATTTAATCTTTTTTTTACTAAACATTTGACAAATAAAATTTCAGTAGATGAAATCATTGTCTGGACTTTTTCCCCCTTGCTGACTGCCTTTTCTCTGCTGTGTGTCCTTGAAAACATAAATCTAAACTTAATACAATGAAATGCTTTTTGAATAGAATTTATTTTTAAGTCAGGAAAAAAGTTTTTTTTCTTAACCCTTACCACAGTATCTTCTGGAAGAAGAGGGGGAAAGGGCTAGCTAAGGAGATATCCCCCCAGACAGAGAGGTGGGGGCTTTGAGCGTTCATTGGATTCTAGTGGGGTCATGAAAGGCTGGGTGTGCTGTTGGGAGGCCCCTGGGCTGCTGGGGGCCTTGGAACACAAGGCTGCAGTTTGTGCCAAAGTCACTATCTGCCTGAGGCCATAGGGAGAAGGTTAGTCACCTTCCACTCGTGCTTTCCAGTAATTTACAGTCCTGAGGACACACACTCAGAAGTGTGTTTTAATATTAGTCATGCTGAACAGGGTCCTAGGCCTGGTAGGTAAGGGGTGCCATAACAGGAAGTGGCAGGGTTTTACCCTTTAAGTGCCTCGCCCACGGGTCTGGTCAGGCACCACTATCGGAACCAAATACACAACATTGGTCCTATGAGATTACATTTGAGCTAAAAAATTCCTATCACTTAATGAGTTCGTAGCCATCCTAATGTCACAGTGCAATGCATTGTATAAATACCATTGTTTTTACAGCTGCCTAGAGTATTTAGTATATTAACCTGCTGTACAGGTTTGCAGCCAAGAGCTACAGGGGAACAGAATTTGTCACCCAAAATATATCTATTTGGCATAAGGATTATGTTAGGTTGGTTAACTTTAAGAAAGGACAAGGGATAAGCTCTGAAAAACAAGTAGACCTAAACCTTCGTAAATATATTTACATTTGTAAGGGAAATCTCCCTGTATAAGAGTATCTCCTTCCTTTTGTCTGGTAGAGTGGGATGGCCTTATCTTTAGAAACTCTTTTTTTAAATATATTTTATTGATTATACCTTTACAGTTGTTCTATTCCCTCCTTCATTCCTCTCCACCCTGCACACCCCCTCCCCCACCAATTCCCCCCTTTAGTTTATGACCACGTGTCTCAAGTTCTTTAGATTCTATATTTCCCCTACTATTCTTGCCCTCCCCCTTATCTATTTTCTACCTACTGTCTATGCTATTTTCTGTACCTTCTCCCCCTTCTCCTCCTCCCACTCCCCTGTTGCTAACCCTCCATGTGATCTCCATTTCTATGGTTCCACTCCTGATCTAGCTATCCTCTTGGTTTGCTTTTGTTTTAGGTGTGGTTGTTAATAACTGTGAGTTTGCTGTCCTTTCACTGTTCATATCAAAGTAGAAGAAGGGCCCTGGCTGGTATAGCTCAGGGGATTGAGTACAGGTTGCAAACTAAATGGTCACTGGGTCAATTCCCAATCAGGGCACATGTCTGGGTTGCTGGCCAGGTTCCTAGTGGGGGTCACGTGAGAGGCAACCCCATAGTGATGCTTCTCTCCCTCTCTTTTCCCTACTTTCCCCTCTCTCTAAAAATAAATTGAATCTTCTTACCAGTTAAAATATGTTAGTATTATTTTTTTCAAAAATTGAAAAATTATCCAATTAATTTTTGAAATTGAATTTTCAAGTAAAAAAAGAATACTATCTTTGTTAAAAACTACTGAAATTAAACCCAGAACTTATAGAGTCAATTGTAACTGATCAGAGTAGGATACTATTATATATTTAAATTAAAGGAATGATTCTGTAAATGGACATCTTAATAGCATAAAATAGGATTTTTTCTTTTAAATAGTTCATAGTTTTTCAAAAGAAAATTCTTTTGTAGGAAAAAGGACACGTGGACATAGACAACAGTGTGGTGATTGTGAGGGGGTGGGGAGAGGGAGTATAAGGAAACTACGCGGTAATGGAAAAGTACAATAAAAATGTAAAAAAGAATATCTTTTTGTGAAATTAGCTTAAGTGGTTTTTTACTCAGTATTACATCATTCAATTTAAGCTGTTGAACAAGATTTCTTAAATAGTAAATGCATTAAAATTGAACTATATTTACTGTAATTCTGAAAGTAGTTACATAATTTTTTTCTTTCAGGAATGTTTGACTACTTTTCTAATGTATACAATTGATTTTTCTATTCAAAAATAGCTATGCTGGCCCTGGCTGGTGTAGCTCAGTGGATTGAGCGCAGGCCTGTGAATCACATGATCACGGTTCGATTCCCAGTCAGAGCACATGCCTGGGTTGCAGGCCAGTTTCCGGCAGGGGCCAGTTCCCAGCAGGGGATGTATGAGAAGCAACCATACATTGATGTTTCTCTCCTTCTCTCCTTCTCTCCTTCCCTTCCCCTCTAAATATAAATAAATAAAATCTTTAAAAAAATCTTTAAAAAATAGCTATGCTGGAAAATATTTTAAATTACATTTTAAATATCTACATATAGAACATATCATAAAATGTGGAATATAAATGCTCATAAATCTTACTATTAATAATTCATATAATTCAGTTCTTTCTCAGACATTTGTTTACTATTTTATATGAAATAAAACAAAATTTTATTGTTAAAATTTTTTGAAATATTTTAAACAAATCAATAAAGGTTGTGTTCAAATAAGAAAATGATCTGTTTTGTAGAAAGACAATGTTGTTTTTAAAAACTGATTTCCAGTTGAAAGTAATTTGAGATCATCTTTAGGGGGCAGCACCTAACTAGGGAAAGAGGTATTTCAGGTCTAAGCTGGAGTTTAAGTATATATTAGCAATGTTATATTTGGCAGTTAAAATTTGAGAGGCTTTAAAATACCACTTCTTTACAATTCCAATATCAGAAGAGCCTAAGTTACAGCATCTGATAGCAATTGCAATTTATAACCCAGCTGAAAAATGCTCTTTATTAAACATCATCAGCTGTTAGAGGCTTATATATTTATGTCAATTATTACTGAAGCAACATGAAACAAGTTCCTTTACTCCCAGCATGGTGATATAGTAATGCTTTAACATTATGTATAGTATGCTTTAACAACTATGTTTTATGAAAGGATGAGAGTAAGGTTGTATTTCAATATTTAATTTTGATCATAGCATAAAAATTAATAGAAGACACAAATAGAGACATAAAACAAATGATGCCTTGTGTATATATTTTTATACTCAATACAAGACTTTTAAAACAAGGAATAAAAGCATTTTATTCCATATTGCTTTCACGAAAAATTAAAAAATACAAGAATTATAGATTAAAATTATACAGTGAAATATTTTAATAATTATTAAGCATATTCACAATAATAAATAATTGTTCCATCAGTTCATGATTGTAAAAGAGAAAAATTCTATCTGCAAACAATTGCTATTATGAAAATCTTTGGTATAAGAATCTTAAATTTTTCATAACCAGTGTCAAATTTTTGTAAAGATTGCAAGCTAGTAAAGACAACTAAGACACTTTAAGAGCTGAATAAATTTTACTATATTAATCATAGTGCTTAACTTTAGAGATTGGGCATGTTATTGTTTATTCAAAATGAGTCATTTACACATATAATTAATAGATAATTGACTATTTCACCAATGGATTATGAACGTACCACATAAAGCAAACCTCTTGTCAATCTAACCATTAGAAAAATATCTATTGAACCTCTGATTGTGCCAGCATTGATGCTCGAGGTGTCATAATACAGGTTTCTGTCTCATGGAACTTAAATGCAATTATCTGTCTTCTCATTTGCTTTTAGACAGGGTGTGTGTGTGTGTGTGTGTGCGCGCACGCATGTGTGGCCTAGTGCAGGGCTCTGGGACAGCTGCTCCAATGCATTTTAGCTCTATCAAGATTAAACATATTTTTTTTCAGAAAAACGTGATCGATTGTATTCATATAGTCTTCTTTAATCTTTAACACTTTATTTAATTTGGGGTAGTGGAAAAAAATTCTACTGTATTCTGTGCCTCTTGCTGTTACTTATAAAACAACTTAAAATAATTCAGTATTTTAAAACACGGGGGAATTAAAAGCTACAAATATGTCTACAGAATTCTAATCACTAACCTGGCTGATTGCATTTTAATCAGTTGTTACAGTTTATTAATAAAATAAAAACATAATGAACACAAAAATTTAAGTTAATCTTTACTGAACTCATTCATTCTTTTGTCCAGTTTTTATTTTAATTTTAAAATGTGTAGCTTTTAGGGAATTACTTAATTATTACTAGTTACAGCAACTATCTCAGATTAGAGATGTTAAAATACCAGATTTTATAGGACTAGTTATTACTGTTAGAACTTTGAATTCAAATGTGGTACTAGCTATGCATGTAAAACTAAGATGAAGATCTAAGGGAGTTTTATTAAGACATTTATCTCCTTAGAAAGGATAAAATCTTGGTCTTGGCAGATTCTCAAATTTTTATTAAGTGACTATAACATACAGATAAGTCTTTATATTGTCAAAATATCAATTTCAATGCATGGAAGATCCATTGTGAAGCTTAAATTTGAATCGCATGATCTACTATCAAATTATTAAAAAGAGTGGTGCTATCTTTTATGTGTATCTTATTCTTATCTTAGGTAAGCATCCACCAGAATTATGATGTAGGCATTTATTTATTTATTTATTTATTTATTGAGGATGCAATGAAATTTCAATCAGATAAGAGAATAATATGCTTGTGTTCTTACATCAGACCTGCTAGTTAATTTATTTCTTGTCATATTATTAAATTACTTTTCTTACCTTGAATGACTTATCATAAACTTTTGAGTTGCCATGTTTTTGCTTTTAGAATTATTTCCTCTAAGTTGCCATAGTTGCTAAATGCTGTTGTGAAGTATCATTTATGTAGACTACAAAAATGTAAATAAGGTTTTCTGTGTTGAAAAGAAAATATACAGTACCAGCGAGAAATGAAAGCTGATATTTGATTTAAAAAAACTGAGTAAATACATAAATAAACACCATGATATAATAACATTTAAATTATTTCTAAATATGAGAAGTATATTCATTAGATAGTTGGACATTTATTCCATTTTTAACTTATTCTCATTGTTGCTTCAGTCGTTTTGAATTGTTTATTTTACACCAGCGTCCAAACTATGCGCCTATTCATCACTCCGCCCTCAAAGAATGCGCTTCCAAAGAAAGGAAGAGTCTTGTATCATGAAGGCACTATTTATAAATTTAAAAACAAAGCTAAGCCTTTTTATTGTCATTTTCCCCCCATATCTTTTATTTTTCTCAGCAGTAATTTCACCATTTAGGGCACAGGAATGGTAGGAGAGTAGATTTTAACTTCCAAAACAGCAAGGTAGAGGATGAGCTTCAGGATAGAAAGCAGAAGTGGAGGAAACCATGTTCTTGAGGAGCACAGGGTGACGAGGTGAGAAGGTGAAGCATTAAAAGGAGCAGCCAGTGACATGCATCTATCCTGGTTTCACCTTTTTGTGCAAAATCCAGCGTCTGGATAGCCTTCTGTTTGTCTTCTTTCAAATCCATACAGGCAGCTAACACTTCACAGCTTCTTTTGATCTTTCTAAATCCACTCAGATGAGTCATTTTCACCCACCTGAGTCCTTATTGACAGTCTGCGATCTGGGAAGATGACAATATTGTGACCAGAGCCCCCGATGCCACTGTTGTGTCCTGTAGTATACCACCCATTTCTTTCAACTCTTTCCTTTTATGTATAGATTTTTTATTGATTCCCACTGTCACTGATTCAGGCTTTAATGATGATTTTTCTTGTACTATTGTAACAACAGCCATTCAACTTATTTCTCTATATTTATTCTTTCATCTTTAATGAAGTTTTATAGCATACTCAATGTAATATTTTTTTGGATAATGAGACAAAATTACCAATCTCTGCTTGACAGTGCTCTCTGACAGCTTTTTAGTTTTAAGATAAATTTCAAAAAGACTTGCTATAGCCTAAAAAACCTCCAAATTATCTCATTTTTGTCTACTGCTTGGACATTGTATCATTACATTGTGAAATAAGGGGTACTATTCTGGTTTTAGGTTTCTAATAAGTGACAAACAAATTCCATCTGAACTCAGTGTTTTTTGCAGAAATTTGTGTTTTGTTTTTTTACGCATGACTGTTGTTCCCTAGTCTTTAAACTTAATAACTAACCCTTGCTAATAGTGGGTTCAATTCAAAGTCATTTAGTCACAAATCTTTTCTCTGATACTTTGTGATACTAAGAAGGTCCCCTATTGTATGTTCTTATTTGAAACAGTTTTCTCTGATTTGTTTTCACGTAAGATACCTACAATAAACTTTTTATAATTACTGTTAGTTTATTTATCCCTCAACATACACTCTACAAAAGAAAAATATCAAACCTTATTATCAGTTTTAGTAAATGACAATTTATCAAGAAATATTTTAAACTTAAAAAATAAATACATTCACTATTTTTGCCTATTCTGCGTCTTTATCAAACTTTTGTAAAGAGAAGACAAACATACTTTGATTCAGATTATTTATGAACATTTTACTGCAATGCATACAATAATTTTGCATATTATTTACTATAATTAAGAGTGACATTAAAAACTCACGGACACAGACAAGACCAGAAGGAAGGGTGGTTTGGCCTGGAGAAGAAAGTAAACGGGATAACTGGTGATGGAAGCAGACTAGACTTTGGATGGTAAGTACACAATGCAATTTGCACATGATGTATTATAGATTTTACACCAGAAACCTGTATAATTTTGTTGATTAATGTAACTGCAACAAATGAAATGAAGTATATAAATTAAAAAATGACATGAGGATCACTTATTAGCAAAATCTTTTTATGCTAATAGTGAAAGTGTAGATGTGACAAAAGAGCAGAAGAGGAAAAAGGATTCATGGACACCAATTTAGTGATTGCTGGAGTGAAAAGGGGACCAAGTGGTGATGGAAAAAATGCAATAAACTAAATAAAAAAAATTTTTTTAAATTTAAAAATCAGTTTTGAAAACACAGGCAAAGAATTTGGTTGATATTTGGTCTGCTGAGAACTGGTTTCTGTCTCTAATAGTGGAATGTAAACTTCATGAAAGCAAAGTTCTCTTTACTTTTCCCAGCAGTTAGAATGGTGGATAGCTTATGGTAAATATTTTATAAATAATTGTTAAACAGATGATGACTCTATGACCTTAAAGCACATTTTAAATACAGTATATTTATTCTAGTATAGAAAAATTTTACCAAGTACTTGAAGAGAAATTTAATAATTTGGTATAAGATTTCTGTCAAAATTTTAATTACTCATAGTTTATTTTTCTCTTGTATACAAAAGAATTATTATGTTAAAATTACTTAAATTTGTAAATAAAATATAGCAAACTACTTGTAAATATTAGTTTTCTCATTAAATTATTGCTATGAAAATAATGAGGGCATAAATTTGTGCAAATATGTATCTTAAGCTTCATATCTCATCATATATATATACATATATATGTATATGTATATACAAACTTCTAAAATACTGAGAGTGAATAATGAAAGTTTTTTGTTTATCAAGTTGTTAATTTTCTCTAGGAGATGTGAAACCTGTAAGTCATTGAGTCCTGAGAGTATCACCATGTGATTTCAGTACGATTGTATCAAACATGTAGCCTCAAGGTCAGAATACCTTTACCTCAAGGAGAAAAAGATAAATAAAACATTATTTCAATAGCTATTTAAATAGAAATATAATGTGCAATAACTGAAAATATATTCTAGTCACCATATATACTTGCAACACTATTTTCATTTTTATTTGTTGATGATTAATGAAAATTGGGCCCTTTTTTTCTCACTCTGAGTTCCTCTTTTTTCTCTTTATCTACTACTTTCCTTTCAGTCTTATTGATGGCACACAATTGACTAAGTCTGTGTCTTGGAAAATGACCAGTATTCTGGAATGTGAATTACTTTCTTCGTTTTAATTATATATGCATTTTTCAAAAACATATAAGTATTTATAAATTTAAAATATATAAAAATATATATACATGTAAACATATAATGTATATTTTACTAATAATGAATTATGTCAAATTCTATGAAATAGTGTATGAGGGAGCAGTGGAGTTAATGGTAAAGAGACATACCACTAAACTGATGGTAATTAAGCCAGTACGCATCATTGGCCAGGAATTTTGAATGGCAATGATAGAAGTTTATTTTCCTCTATATAATTTACAATGTACTTTTAAAAAAAGATTTTATTTATGCATTTCTAGACAGAGGAGAAGGGAGGGAGAAAGAGAGAAACAATGTGTGGCTATCTCTCGAGTGCCCCCAAATGGGGATCTGGCCCGAAACCCAGGCCTATGCCCTGACTGGGAATTGAACCAGTGACTCTTCAGGTCTCAGTCCAGTGCTCAATTCCCTGAGCCACATCAGCCAGGGCCAAAGTACTTTAAAATAAACAAAAACAGAAATACTTCTAGTGAACAAATATATTTATCATCATAAATAACTGGAAAGAGACCTGCAGTGATGTTTGAGTAAATCTGTGTAGTTCCTCCTACCCCACTTTTCTACCCCTCTTTCTGTGTAATATTTTATTCTACAGGTATTTAAACAAAAACAATTATGTATATTTGTATTTATTTTAAAGCATTTGTATTTTGGCTGCTCCCTACTTACCTTGAAATAACTCACATTCTAATTATGGCAGAATATTTTTCATTTCCTAAATCATTTATCTGGTTTGAAACCCCCTAGTTGCCTAAGAAGACATTTTGCTGAGTCATTAAATAGTGTTACAGAAATTCATTGTAATATTCACTCCCCACTTTCTTCATAACCAGGTAAGGTTATTGGAAGTTTGTGTCAAATAGTTAAGTATAGGGATTTATAAGGAGAAGCTTGTGAGTCCAGGCACAGGTTCAAAAGATATGAATATTGTCATTTTTAATACTTTCCAGTTTATATTAATTGATATTTACCCATTCTCAAATATGTGTGTGCTATTTCTTAAATCTTTGTTAAAGAATACTTGTAAAAATGGGATCATCTATTTGAGAATAACTGAAGTTATATGTAATTATAATCTTGTCCAGTTTAAATGTTAAAATGTGTTTGTTCCCCAGTCTGGCAAAGGAAATAGACTTCCAGGAAATCCAGGAAGCTCAGAGAGTGCCAAAGAAGTTGGACCCAAGAAGGAACACACCAAGGCACATCATAATTACATTAGCCAAGACCAAAATGAAGGAGAGAATCCTAGAAGCATCAAGGGATAAGGGAACAGTGACCTACAAAGGAGTACCAATCAGACTTTCAGCGGATTTCTCAAAAGAGACCTTCCAGGCAAGAAGGGGCTGGAAAGAAGTATTCCAAGTCATGAAATCCAAAGACCTACAGCCAAGATTGCTTTATCCAGCAAAGCTTTCATTTAGAATGGAAGGACAGATAAAGTGCTTCTCAGATAAGGTCAAGTTCAAGGAGTTCATCATTACCAAGCCCTTTTATGAAATGTAAAAGGGACTTATATAAGAAAAAGAAGATGAAAAATATTAACAGTGAAAGGACAGCAAATACACAGCTATTAACAACCACACCTAAAACAAAAGCAAACCAAGAGGACAGCTAGATCAGGAGTGGAACCATAGAAATGAAGAACACATGGAGGGTTAGAAACAGTGGGGTGGGAGGGGGAGAAGGGGGGAGAAGGCACAGAAAATAGCATAGATGGTAGGTAGAAAATAGATAGGGGGGCGGGTGAGAATAGTGGGGGAAATATAGAATCCAAAGAACTTGAGACATGTGGTTATAAACTAAGGGGGGGGGGAGAATGGTGGGGGAGGGAAGGTGCGGGTTGAAGGGATTGAAGGGGGGGAATAGAACAACTGTAATGGTATAATCAATAAAATATATTAAAAAATGTGTTTGTTGATTCTTTTCAAGGTGAAAGAAAATTGAGACATTACTATTTTGAAATAAGACCAGGATGTAGATTTATAGGCAAAAAGAAAACTATTAAGTGGATGAAATCAATAGATAAGAAGTACTTGAGGGATTCTTGTCATGCCTTAAGAAAAGTAGCAACATTTAGCTGTAGACATAAGGGTTTAGGAATGTAATCTGAAAAGCTTCCCATTTAATTGATAAAGAAAATCTAAAAGCCTGGAATGAAATGAGTATTTATCATGGATTGAAAAATGCTGAATGTTATTTTGAAATTGTCTCATTCTGAAGTATATCCTTGATTAAACTGAAATTGAATGTCTCTTCTAAAATACCATGGCCAATTTTTAAAAACTCTTTAAAATTATTATTAATTCCATATTGTATGTAAGAAAATAATTACATGTTCAACTTAACTTTTGACTGCATATGTTTATATTACATATCTGCATAATTGCATTCATTAGCATATAAATATTAACAGTATTTCTTCCTTATTTTGAGCCTATTGAAATTTATTTTTATTCTATCAATTCTTTCAAACTATGTTTTCAAGCCATTAATTCTCATCTGTTAAGTTATAAAAACAACCTAAAATTAATATAAAACTAATATTAACCATTGAATATTAACTAATATACCTTTTTTCTCTGACTCTGTCTCTCCTAATTTGCAAAGTATAGAGAGTGGACAATGTTGGAGCTAAAATTACTTCTTTTCCTACAGTTATTTATATTTATAACATGTTCTTGCTTTTAGAGATTATAAATTGGTGGGGAATACATTTTCAGAATAAGTCAGGTTTTTTTAGAGAGATAAATATTCATTGAATATTAGAGTTTAATCATCATAAAAATGCTAAAAACATAACTTCATTCAAGTAATGTCTTCTTTTCTTCTATACAAAAGTAATGAAAAGTAGTGAAATATAACAAGTTATCAGTAAAATATACCTATATCAAGATATATATCCTCAAATATTGGTATATTATTATGATACTAAGCTAAAAGTAAATAGTATGCAAAAAGCTAAATAGTACCATGTTTGTATTCCACTCTGTTTATAATTTCAGAGAGAATGAATTATGGAGAAAATATAATCAGTGGAGATTGCTCTTGATGTCATGTGGAGATGTTAAACCTCACAAAGACTGATTTTCAGACAGATAAGTGGAAAGATTCCATATAACATGTACCGTCTGACTGAATATGCAAAGCTGTGTCCTTGCATATTCATAAGCTTCACCTGTGATTCACACAGAAAGGGTAACTGCATGGATTAGAGCTGGGCTTCATGGATTTCTCTTTTCGATGTTCCCATTTCCTCATCTCTTCATATCTGCACTGAAAAAGTCAGCTGCCAAAGACTAACCCATCCAAACCTTGACAGTTTGGAAAGCATGTTGTTTACTCATGCTAGAATGAATGATCAAATGCAGTCTTGATCATTCATCTTAAATATAACTCTTAGGATAAATAATACATACCATCTCTTCCATGGTTTTGGAGGGATAGCATTCAGTCTTTTACAGTCAAATATGATGGTTTCTGTAAGTTTTTCCTTGATTCCCTGTATTTGATGTTAATATCTTCTTCTATTTCTGATTTGTTGAGAATTTTGTAATTGTTACCTCACATAATCTTTGCACCTGAGAGTTGAACAAATGTGCGTGTGTTTGTGTTTTAAATCTGTTCGTGTGGGAAATTGCATGGACCAGCCTTCAAAAGCTGAACCATCCTTGTATTCCTTAGATGTGCCCCACTAGCTTATAGATAGTTTATGATAAGGGGACATTGTGAATGTGTCATTGAACACTGGATTGTACTAAAATTCTTCAAATATTTAAAAATTTGTTTGGATAGTTAATTGCAGATTAACATAACTGAGGCTTTTTGAAAGTTTTTAAGATAATGCATTTAATGTTGTCTTTACTTTAAAGCTTATCTTAGCGGTTTGATTATGATATGACCCTACTAGAGTCTTCTACCTATTCATGCAGTAAGGTCTCTATAACCTAACTGACTTTTGGTTGACTTCTGGCTAGTTTTCAGTCTAAAGGACCCTAGGAAGATATATCTCTCTTGCAGTGTTTAAGTTATTGACCTCACAGACTTTCACACTACGCATGAGGACTGATATTAAGTCAAATATGCAAAGGGCCTTAGGCAAATTTCTAATGCACTTTCTTTATATAGTTTGCTCTTTGGGAGAACTCTAGTAAAACTTCTAGATGTTTCTGTCTCTCCAAAAGCCTACTTTGGTGGCTCAAAACAATAAAACATTTAGACATCTTTCTAGTTCTTGTTCTCCGACTCATTTTCTAAAATTTGCCCTCAGACATTTTAGGGCTCACTTCCGATGTAAACCTTCTGTCAAAGACCGTAATCCTGTACCATCTGTTGCTCAATGTCTGAGAAAAGTTATTTCGTATATACTTCCAGTTTTTTTAATTGTCATTAAGTAATTCTGAACCATTATACTCAATCTTGGCAGGGCACACAAGACTTCAGTTACTAAATTTGAAAATAATCCTAAAAGAAAACCATGTGTTGATGCCAAATTATCCCTTTCTGTATTGTTAGTTTCATTATCTCCTGTTTTGTTAATTCCTCTGTCAATTTCATGGTAGATATGCATCCACAATTTTTATTTTGTGTTATGTTTTGTCTAGTTTGTTGCTGGGGTAATAGAGACATAAAAGGAACTGGAGGAGGAGTTTTTGCAGCTAAGAACATTTACTCAGGCTTGGTTCATGTGGCCCTTCTTGATAATTATGGAGTGAGAAATATATTTAACAATTTGTAGCTTTGCTTAATTGAGATGGTTAAGTGGGTATATCTCTGATCAGTAAAGTTGAAGACATTCATTAAAAAACAAGTTGAATGCTATTTAGTGGGAATAGTCTTGGTGAGCCTCAAATGCTTCATGTAGAGGAGTTTGTTTCATTTCATTCTTCCCCTATAGTTGTATCATGATCTCATCTCATAATTGTGTAACCTGGAGAAAAAATAAAAATGATAAAGGCGGCCAGTGAGTAGTAGCACATAAAATGTGGGATTGAGGGAAGAGGAAATGATCATCACATTTTGGACCAAAACATGTGTTTACTTCTTCATATTGTCAGAATCCAGAAGTAAATGAAAAAATTACAGTTAAATGAGAGGTTATCTGGGTGAAGGTGGGGTCCTGACAAATACAGTGAGTACTTCATGTAGAGAGGTAATACCTCAAATGGTAATCAGGGAGATATTTGGGAAATCAAATAAATCCTGGACAGGCAAAAATGGCAAATATCTTCTTTCTCTAAGAAAAGGATGTGACCCAACTTAGACCATAATTTAAATATCTAAAACTTTAATTACTGAGAACAGTGATGTCAGGGCCAAGAGGAAAACTGCTGGAGAGTATATTTATGCTTTAGTGTGTGAATTGATCTATCTGCCTACGAAAGAGGCAGAAACAGAAGCTGGACTAGATTCTGAACCATTTTTAAGACACTCTCCGGTTTCCAGGAAATGTTGTGCGCTGCCTGATAACTCTCACAGGACATTTTTTTTTGCTAAATTATGCATAGGGAATTTCAGTGTTTACAACTGAAAAACTTTAATTAAAAATTTTGTGAAAGGCTGCCTTATTTATTGACTTTTAATTTATTTAATGCTTACTGTGCTCTTGCTTTTTTGCTGAATTATTATAAGATTTTGGGCTATGGGGTAGACACATCATTTGAAATACAGATAAATGTTTTTTAACTGAGGTATCTCAGAGCCTTGTAAAGGTTGTTTATATATATATATATATATATATATATATATATATATATGTGTGTGTGTGTGTGTGTGTGTGTGTATGCATATTTACATTTACATTTATATTTGTATTTGTATTTATATTTATATTTGACAATAAAGCCTACCTCATTCTTTTAAAAAAAGGTAATTGCTTATAGCCTATGACTATGGGAAACCTAGTCACATCTTCTGAAAATCTCAAAACAATTGAATAAATCTTGGTTAACTTGGCCTAAACAAAGAGACAATAATGTTTTAGACAAGATTTTAGCTATTATTTTAGTTTTGATTTTTAAAACTCTTATGGAGACAGAGTTATTATTGATTTAGCTCTAGATGCAAATGAAAAGTCCATATAGCATATCCTTTGACAAGAAGGAATACCTTTTTTTTGAAAACTTCATTTTTAAGAAATTCGATAGACCTACAGTTTGGTTGAAACAACTCTCAGTATCAATGTGAATCCTTCTATTATAAAAACTTTACAACAAAAATAAAAAATGAACAAAATTGCAAACTTTTCTACATATCACCATTACTATGTTTTTGAGTTTCATTAAGGCAGCCTTAACCAGTTGACATGTACAAATGACATTTTTAACATGGCAAATTAAAAATTTATCTGGTCAGATTTTGTCCTATGTCAATTACTATTTTTTCTTTTACTTATTCTAATTGAATTATAGAAATATATATTATATTGATGTTTAGAGATCAACATGGGATCTTCTAATAATTTGTGCAATTTTCTATCACACTTGTGTTTCAATTAAACATAATTTATTCTATGACATTTCCCATTGTTTCATTTGAACTTGTATAATTATACCAGGAGTTTAAACATAGCACTTAAACTCTTTGAGATTTTTGTCTTCTTCTAAAGTGGCAATTTCCCCCAGAATTGCTTATTTTATGAGAATGTAGCATATGCTTATTTTTTCTCAGGATGTTATATAAATCTAAAAAATGTGGGAATCAAAATTCCATGAATACCAGCAGTCTAATTATTGTTATTTTTACATTGACTTATTTCAAACATATTGAAGGTTAAACATATTTTTCTCACAGAATTTGTGTTAATAAAAATTATTATCCTTTGTTCTAGAATATTGAATGCAGCCAAAGAAGTTGAGAAAAATAAGATGAAAGCCCAGATTCCTATTTTTTTAAAGATTTTATTTATTTATCTTTAGAGAGGAAGGGTAGGAGAGAAGGAGAGAAATATTAATGTATGGTTGCCTCTTGTGAGTCCCCTGCTGGGAACTGGCCTGCAACCCAGGCATGTGCCCTGACTGGGAATCGAACCTCCATCGTGTGGTTCGCAGGCCCGAGCTCAATCCACTGAACACCACCAGCCAGGGCCCCAGATTCCTATTTTATTGCTGCCCTATTCCTGTTTTTTTGCTGTCTTGCTTGTGATTACAAGGACAATATTTTCATTACATAAAGACATTCTCTTAAAACAATAACACTAAATCAAGTTATTTACAAAGTAACATCTTGAAATGTGAATGTTTCCTTTACTAAGATGTGTGTTGCCAAAAGAGCCATTTTAAAAATTAGTTTAGAAGTTGAAATGATGAAAACATGCAAAATTAATAATTATGTCAGTGTAAATAAGATTGTTTCTTTTGAAAGATTTTGACATGTATCAACTCACACTAAAACATCTAATGTAAGTAAGTTCTTACTTTAATACAAGTTTAAAATGTGTCTATTTTAGTGTCATGGTAGCATTTAAAGTCACAGAACACTAAGTTATGCTAAATTTAGCATTTCATTAACTTGCTCTGTCTGATGTGAATGCGGATACCAAAAAATTGCTTATGTGGCCAACTAGTCAGTCTTTGCTGATTCTGACTTTCTATTTGTGATTATATAGATATAGACATAGATATAGATATAGCATTAGTAGCATTAAGCTGCTCTGTCTCATTTCTAAGTAAACATTTGATTTTTCTTTTTTTATTGTTATTCAGTTACACTTGTCCCACCTTTTCCCCCTTTGCTCACCTGTGCCCGAACCCCCCTTGCTTCCACAGTCAATCCCCCACATTGTCCCTTCACATGAATCCTTCATTTGTGTTCCTTTGCTTGCCCTTCCCCTTCTTTTCCTCGTTATTTCCCGACCCCCTTTCCTCTGGTCACTGTCTGTCCTTTATTTCTAAATCTCTGATTCCACTTTACTCATGTGTTTGGTTGATAAGGTTCCACTTATAGGTGATACCATATGGAATCATTAGATGATTTATAGGTGAAATAAGCCGGGTCTTTCACTGCCTGGCTTATTGCACTTAGCATAACACTCTCCCGTTCCACCCATGCTGTGTGAAGGGAAGAAGAAAGAGAGGGAAACATCAGTGTGTGGTTGCCTCAGGTGTGCCCCCTACTGGGCACCTGGCTTGCAATCTAGGCATGTGCCCTAGACTGAGAATTGAACCAGGGACCGTTTGGTTTGCAAGCCGTCATACAATCCACTGAGCCACACCAGCCAGGGCTGTTGATATTTTCTTTAGTTGGGCAGATGCATTCTAGTTTGGCTGTTCTTTTTTAATCATTTTAATTAATGTTCAAATACAGTTGTCTCCATTTCCTGCTACCAACTATCCCCCAAAACACTTTTTATTAAAAAATGATGTAGATATCCAGTTTATATTTAAATAAATTTTGCTATAATTTTGACAATCTCAGTCTTTAGCTCTGGATGAGCTGATCTTTCTGCTAAACCCTTCAAACAATCTCATGCTCTTTATAGAATGGCTAGACTACTTAATGCAGATTACCCAACTTCATTACCAAAATGCACATGATCCTGCTTGGTTCTCAGTAAGAATAAACATTGGATAGACAAATCATCATGACCTACAACTTTCTAATAAAATGTCAGTTTTATTTTATTTTTTTAAAATATATTTTATTGATTATACCATTACAGTTGTTCTATTCCCCCCCTTCATTCCCCTCCACCCGCACCCTCCCTCCCCCACCATTCTCCCTCCCTTAGTTTATAACAACGTGTCTCAAGTTCTTTGGATTCTATATTTACCCCACTATTCTCGCCCTCCCCCCTATCTATTTTCTACCTACCATCTATGCTATTTTCTGTGCCCTCTCCCCCCTTCTCCCCCTCCCACCCCCCTGTTTCTAACCCTCCATGTGTTCTTCATTTCTATGGTTCCACTCCTGATCTAGCTGTCCTCTTGGTTTGCTTTTGTTTTAGGTGTGGTTGTTAATAACTGTGTGTTTGCTGTCTTATCACTGTTCATATTTTTCATCTTCTTTTTCTTATATAAGTCCCTTTAGCATTTCATATAATAAGGGCTTGGTAATGATGAACTCCTTGAACTTGACCTTATCTGAGAAGCACTTTATCTGTCCTTCCATTCTAAATGAAAGTTTTGCTGGATAAAGCAATCTTGGCTGTAGGTCTTTGGATTTCATGACTTGGAATACTTCTTTCCAGCCCCTTCTTGCCTGTAAGGTCTCTTTTGAGAAATCCGCTGACAGTCTGATGGGTACTCCTTTGTAGGTGACTGTCCCCTTATCTCTTGCTGCTTCTAGGATTCTCTCCTTCATTTTAGTCTTGGCTAATGTAATTATGATGTGCCTTGGTGTGTTCCTTCTTGGGTCCAACTTCTTTGGGACTCTCTGAGCTTCCTGGATTTCCTGGAAGTCTATTTCCTTTGCCAGACTGGGGAAGTTCTCCTTTATTATTTGTTCAAATAAGTTTTCCACTCGTGGCTGTTTCTTTCCCCCTTCTGGTACCCCTATAATCCGGCTGCTGGAACATTTAAAGATGTCCTGGAGGTTCCTAAGCCTCTCCTGATTTTTTTTGAATTCTCATTTCTTCATTCCTTTCTGGTGGGATGTTTTGTTCTTCCTTCTGGTCCATTCCATTGATTTGAGTCCCAGTTTCCTTTCCATCACTATTGGTTTCCTGTGCATCTTCCTTCATTTCAATTAGTTTAGCCTTCATATGTTGCTCTAATTTGTGACTTTGTTCCTCTAATTTATGACTATAATCTACCAGTTCTGTGAGCATCCTGATAAATAGTGTCTTGAATTGTGCTTCTGAGAGGCTGGCAATTTCTCGGTCACTTAGAGTTATTGGCTCTGGGACTTTGAGTTCTTCTTGCACCATCTTTCGAGTTGTTCATGCCTGTTCCATAGCAGGATCAGAGTCCTAAAGTGTTTACTAGAATAGGGCAACTAAGTCGCTGGGTTGTGACCTTGTATGTGGGGGCGGGCTCAAAGAGAGACTATGGCGTCCTGTCCGCTGCCTGCCGCCACGGCCCTCACCGGTGCCACAGTTGCTGCCATCACCGGGCCCACACGTTTCGTCCCACTGCACGTGAGTGTGCCACCGCCGTCAGCTCTCGCCCCCTGGGGCCTGCGTGGTCTGTCTCACTGTGCGCGAATATGCGCCCACGGTCTGCCCCGCACCCCAACTGGTTCCCGTCTGCCTGCGCGCCTGGGTCAGGGGGGCCCTGTCCTGCCCGACCCTGCTCGCTGCTGGCTCCGCCCCTCTTATCGTCCCCGTTGAATGGTTAGATGTAGTCGGACTTCCGTATAATTCAATTTTCTGTCCTTTGGTTGTGTCTTTGTTTCTCCAAACCTTTGTTGTATTCAAACTTGGTTGTGGGAGAAGGCACAGTGTTTCCACCTATGCCTCCATCTTGGCGGAAGTCCAAAATGTCAGTTTTAGGTTAACTGATGCCGAATCATCAGTGTGATAATTTGTAATGTCATAGATTAAATTTAGGACTTCCAAATATATTTACAGTTGAGTCCCTTTACAGGCTCTGATTTACTGAAATTGAAACCTTTATATAGGGTTAAAAATAAGTTCCTATTTAGATAATTTAAAGATATTGTCACATTTTGGCATTATAAGAGTAAATACAAATTGATATTTTATTGACATTCTGATGAACTGTTTTTCAGATATTATATGGTAGACATTAACCCTAAAATATCATTAAATAATTAATAAATATGGTTGTAGTTATAGAACATGTGTAATTCTGAAATATATTCTAAAACAGTGGTTCTTTTCCCTCTATGAAAACTTTCCTCACATGTCTTTTAAACCTAGGTCCTTTTTATACCTCTCATATTACGGAAATAGCTCTTTTTCTTTATTCTCTTTTCTGGTTTATATATTTGTGTGGGGTGTATCTTTGCAATTTATATTCCAGGGTTGATCAGAATGTCTTAAAATATTAATCTGATATTATTTTAGTAATGTGAAAATAATAAGAAAAGGTTTTCACCCCAAAACTTATCTTCACTATGTTTCCAGCATAGAAATTAAGCGTGATGAGTTTTACGAGTGCTCTGTAACAAGGTTACCTCTTTGTGAATAGAGAGACTGCATATATTAATGCAAATGGACAATTGCCAGGCTACAGGTCAACACAGAACTTTTACCCACAGCCTGCAGCAACCGGCCTGGGAAACCAAACCTCTTATCTGTAACAAACAGCCCAAGAAGCCAGTCTGCTATGAATCAGACTTGCAGGAAGCCAGATTGCTGTCTCTAGTGATAACCCAGGAAGCTGAACAGTAACTTCTTTAACGTAATTCTTCCTAATTAACAGTTTCCCTAATTTTGTTTGTACTTCCATTTTAGGACCATCCGGAGCAAGCCAAACATGCACCCCTAACTAGTAACACAGGCTTCTCTGCTGCGAGTTAGCTCATCTCTGGCTTCCCCATGCCAGTGTTCTTCAACCAGATTGAAACTGAAACCTCTCACCACCGTGAAGCCTTTTTGCTCAGCCGCCTGCCTCTCAGCCTCCACCGTAGCTCACCGAGGTGGGTGACTTCCTCGCTGTAGGAAACGCTAAATAAATCAACTTTGCATCTTCATGTTGGTTGCTCTTCATTTATTGCTACCAAATCATCTTGAAATAGAGATGCTTATTCATTCTTCAGAGCATTTTAAAACTTTTAATCTTTATTTACAATGCACCAAAAAACATTTTTTGTGTATTCTTAACAGCTTCTCCCCTGATTTTTTCTAAGTAATATGTAGGCCCAACTGGTGCATTTTTCTGTTTTGTTTTAGCCTTTACTTAGAAGCCTTCTTTCCAGGGACTGTCTCCAAGTTTTAAGGAGTGAATGAGACTTTTACATCACATTATATAAAAGGAATGAAAGGTTTGCCTCCCAAAGACAAATCAGGAGATATATCGTTTCAAGACTCTGAGTATATGCTGAGTACATAGGTTTGGATTTTCATCTCTGCCATAGTCTAGTTCTGTCCCATTGGGCAAGTTGCTTAACTTCTTCTGTGTTCAGTTTTCACATCTATTTGTTTGATGATTAATAATTAAGGGTTATCTTAGATTCACCATGACAGCAGCCTGTAAACATGCTCTGAGTTATGCCATGATCTTAATTAAAGCAAGTTTCCATAAAAATAAATTTTCTGTAGAACTCATAAAAGTTGTTAATCTTTTAAATGGCCCATAATCAAAATAATACTATCTAATATTTCAAGTAGAATGGGAATTTTAGGCCATGTAAACATTCTTTAAAAAAGAGTAAATTAAGGCTCAAATAAATTACTTCAAACACTCAATATCTTATTATTGTATCTTCAGTCTCTATTATCCTACCATCACTTAAAAGAGCTACACAACATAGGAAGACACATATTTTGTTTGAAAAATTCTCGCATGGTTTTTAGAACATTAAGGAAATCGTTGTTAAGCAAAGTTCAAGCATTTTTAATGATAGTACACATCATGCAGCATTTTATTAGAAAAAATTCTAAAACAAGGTTAAATGTTTAAGATATCAATATAAAGCCCCAGATTTTAAAGAAACAGCTCGTCCTTTTCAATGTTCACCATATATAGTGTTAAAAGGCAAACTAAGGCTTCTTACAATTTTGAAAGTTTCTTTGAGCCAAAATCTACCCAGTGGGGCATTATCAACCCAAAAGTGGCAGGAAAGTTCTAACGAGAGGAACTGCGGGAATAGATTTTTATGGGGAAAGAAAGCAAAAGGCAAGAAGGGAAATCATTGATTGGCTACAAATTAAAGTCGACTTCATTTTTTAGTGACTAGTTGCCCTTAGGCTCTGACTTTGTAACTTTGAGGACTTTACAGGCTTAGATTGGGGTTGGCTTCTGTAGGCCACCAGTGTATGTGATGGACATTGTGTTTGATTAATTTAACAGCAGGAAAGAAAACTCCAAGCAATACAGTCTCCAAGCAATTGTTATTCTTCTCAAGCGGTTATTCTTTATAAGTCACATGCATATAACCATATATTTATGCTTAGAGAGTATTATGCGCTATAAATTGACCTGATATAGTAATTGTGGGGAAGTAAAGAGTTACTAAAGATGGCACTTAAAAATACGTTTTAATAAAGCAAAAACAAGTTGTCCCAAGAGACTGATATTTATAACACTCAAATGAAGGTCAAAGGAAAATTTGAAATTCCGACAAGATCCAGATATCAATCAAAATAAATGCTAGGTGTCCATGACTGGAGACAATAATAGAAAATATAATTGAATGTCACAAAGGAAGATAAGCAAATATAAATGAGAAGCAGAAGATTTTGAGAAAAATGAGAGATATAAATCAAACTCTACAACTATTCCCAAATCTTCCTTTTCCAGGTTACCTGGGGGAAGTGGTAGGCCATTGTTGGCCCTGTTTCCCAGGAAGTTGGACCAGAGCCACTGTGACAGAAATGGCAGTGACATGAAAACCTGTTTGGAGACATCCCCTCAAAGACAAACAAGATCTAAGGTTATTCATTTTATTTAGAAAACCATTCTAATTTTCCACTCTGCTTCATAGGACATGAAATGCTTATTGATAGAAGTTGCTCTCCTAGGTTCAGGCACAACACCACCCAATACAATGGAAACAAACAAAATACTAGTTTGAGATCCAAGAAATTTTAGGTAATATATGAACTTAAAATAATAGCTAAGTATCTGGGCTATACTAGGGACTCATTGTTTGTTTGCTGTTTTCATGATATATGAATGTGCTGGATTTTGTTTATAGGTAATAACAATATCAACTAATTAATATTCACATCAGTGTTTCATCTTCAATAATTATTGGTTATATATATTTTATCTCTGAGAGTTCATATATAGTGAAATTTTAATGTTTTTTAAAAAATAATCATATTTAATATAAAATGCAAAATAGATATATAATATTTAAATAAATGCATAGATTCATATATAAATACAAAGTTTACTCAGGTAATGCAACTGCAGAACTTTGTAACTCTTCAAATTTCTCTTATGAAGAATAATAAAGGGTGTAATCAATCAAAAACTGTCAGTTTCATACATTAATAGATAAAGAGATTTATGGACTAAACAGGTAGAGGTCTGCTTTGTTTTGAGAGATTTTCACCATTTAAATTCTGAGAAAGTAAGCAGGGTATTTTGTAGGTCAGGTAGTTTTTGCTTGTATGTTCATCTGTTTCAACAGACCCGAGGAAGGCTTTCGTCTCAGCTCCCAGTTCATAGGTCAATTTGCATACAGTCTGATGATAAGTTATTATATAACATTTGGCATATAACCTTGGACTTCAGAGATTGATTGGCATGGCTATACTCAAACACTTTCCAATTCTGTGCACTTGTTCATTTAAAATAATTTTCTAAATAACTTGTTTATTTTGCTAAAGATGATGTAGGGTATCAAAATGCAATGAGATTTTGATATTGCACATATTTATACCTTCCTTTCAAATTTTCAATGTTATTATTTCTAATATACAGAAATTTAACTTTATCCACTTCTGCATATAATTACAAATTTAATTAATTTTTTAAAATGTTTACCAATTTAAAAAATATAGAGAGGAAGGTTTTGAAATCTTTTAGAGAGTGTATTAACAAAAACAGAAGACTACTGGTATAAATAGGACATAACATTAATTGAATGCTTACTAATTTTCGGTTGATAATTTTAAAAATGCAAATCTGTCATTTAATGTATTTCTCGGTAGAGCTCTGTTATTATTCTCATGTAATAGATGAGAAGATCAATCTGTAGAAAGGTGAATTAACTTGGTCAACCTTGTACAGCGAATAAAAATGCATATCTGATTCTAATACTGACACTTTGACTCAAAGTGTATGCTCTTAACCTTCGTGGTGTGCTTTCTGTCAGAGTCTTGAATGTAAGTGCTAAAGAAATAGTAATCATTATTTTAACCTTCAATAGTAGCAATACTTGTATAAATAGAAGTATAATATCAAAAAACTGTTAATTATAAGACTGATATTTCTGATTTTTCATTTTCATTCTAATTATACATCTGTCTTTTTACATTGTTGTACAGTAGAAGCTATAGCATAAATGATGAAAATTATTTATTAGATAAATTAATAACTTATTGAATGCTCCAGTAAACAACTTCTGCAATATGCAATTTTAGAATTACATATTATTTTCTTGATATTATCATCAGAGTGCAGGACTCACATTTACACTATTTATTTTATTTTATTTATTTATTTATTTATTTATTTATTATTATAGAATTGACTACTTACTTTTTTTAATATTTTATTTATTTATCTTTAGAGGGGAAGGGAAGGAGAGAGGAAGGAAACATCAATGTATGGTTGCTTCTGGTGCATCCCCTGCAGGGAACTGACCCTGCCGGAAACTGGCCTGCAACCCAAGCATGTGCCCTGACTGGGAATCCAACCGCAATCGTACACTATTTATTTTAATATGACTTAGAAATATGTGAGGACTGAGTAATGCATCTCACTCTTCAAGAGGAAGGCATGATAGGTTATATTAATTAACGTTAGTGGGAGAACATTTTTAGAATTCCTTTTTCTCCTATAGTGGTGGAGTGTTTCCACTAGTTTATTATACTGGCCTACCTTGGGTAGGAGACCATTCTCCCTGGCGTGGGCCCAGCCCACAGTGGCAAACATGCAAAGTAACTTCCTAAAATCCACACTAAATCTTCCAAGGATGAGTGTAACCACTTCAACCACTTTTGTCTTTTGATTTGCAAATATTCCTCTTCTGTGATGTGATTAGCAGCACTGGCTCCTCTGTTTTCTGTAAAAGGTAACCGCCTAAAGCACCCTGTGCCTAGTATATGAGGACCATAAAGTAATGTGCGGAGAAACTCAATAAAGGTGGCTCATGGCAAGGGCTGTGGCTTTTGCTCCCCTTGAGAGAAAAGCCACGCTGTCCCTTTTCCTCCACAGGACTCGGTAGTCCGTGTAAATGTCTCATTTCATTCATAATGACGCGGACACTGCGGGCCGGTGTCTGCATCACCTGGCATATATGTATATGTATATACACTCATACCTGCACACACACATACATTCATACACACATATTAGGTGAAGTGAATGACTTGCTTGGTTTTGTACAATATCTATGTCCATACTTTATAGAAATAAGTGGCATAGAGAAAAACAGCCAATTCTTTGCGCTTTATACTGTTTTGTCAATATTTTATAAAATTATACAACTAATGAATGCTGATTCATGAAGAAAACAATGTATTTTATTAAAACAACAAAACAGGTGCTGCCATGGTCAAATATGATTGGAGACTGCATGCTGTTCTCTGCAAATCACCATACATGTTAGTACCTGAATATCTTAGCTTATTTCTGTAATAGAGAAATATGCTTAAATTCTTTAATACAATGCTTCTCAAAATTCTGATTAGGCAACACTTGCAAGTGCCACTTAGAATTGGTACTCTACTGGACAGAATTTGAGAACAAACATTTCATGTTATTAGATGCAATGTAAGACTCTGATAACAAATTTAAAACATAAACGAATCCAGCCAGGGAAATGACACGATATAAATCATGAGGGATGCTCTTGCTCACAAGGCAAGGAAATGATGTTGTATCACAAATCACACATCCCAGCTTGGTGACCTTTTGCTGGTTATTTAACACCTTGGCCCTCTGTTTGCTACTGCCCTAAACAACTGTGAAATGGAATAAATGCCAGGGGGTATGCAAAAATACAGAAGCATGCCTAGCATGTTGTAAATCTACTAAATTTTGATGCTGCTGCTGATGAATCCCGAAGTATTATTTTTGTGTTCTCATGGGAACTTGAATGCACACAAGACTTATTGAATTCTACATAAATTAAATTTGAAAGTTTTCTTTTTTTTCTGAAAAGTTGCTTCAGCAACAGTGTTTGCTATATATAGAATAGGTTGAGTGATATTTTAACAGTTTAGAAATCCGTCTTTCTAATATTATACCCACTCAGCTATATATTGCTTTGCACCTATCAATCATTTATTCATCCAACTATCTATATCATCTATCCATTTCTGTTTTCATAATATAAATGAGCAAGCAATTCAAATTTCTTCATAAAATCAATATAGGTTAGTATGCTATTTGCAATGAACTTTGAAGATATTAGAACTATCTGGCCTTCCTTTTTAAAAAATGTGTCTGTTTATATTTTAAAATCATAAGCTTTTGCTTGGTTTCCTGTCATGGAGTTAAACAAAAAAGCTAGAGGTTGCTGGTGTGGGAAACACCAGGTCTGTGGTGCCCTTCAGCATGGAAAGGAAATCACCTGTGGCTAGTGTCAAGTTTGTTCCTGAAATAGATGGGGGTCTGTCATTACCTGCGTGACGTACAGAGGCTCAACAAATCCTTTTATTCAGCTGTGCTCCTGAGAAGGCCTTTGTCTAATCATGATAAAAAGGATCCCAGGGTGAAAGGGAAATGGGTGCCCTGCAGAATCAAAGCCCCCAATGGCCATCAAAAATGTATGCAGGTAAACATCATTTATACAATATTGCTTTATAGCAGATTATAGCGCTCACCTCGTCTGCCAAAGACTCTGCAGGGGAATCAAGAGGAAAACAGAGTTTCTATTGCCTTGGAAGCTGTATCAAGATAATGAAGCTGAAACAGTTGCTAGAAGTAATCCCTGAACAGAGTTTGAAATCACATTGGTTTAAACAACAAACACAACCCAGTACAATATTTGGTAACATTTTCTAAAATATATCTTTTTAAATCTTAAAATATCAATTATTCATGCCAAAACATCCACATTGAAACTGTTTTCTCCAAAAAATGTTAATTTCATTTCCATTTAAATATAACATACATTAAATTAATGTCCTAAGAAAATGAAAAAAAAGTATAGTGATGCAGGTATTTGAAAAAGTCTTAGTTACCAATCTCATGATATTCATTACTTCATGGCTCACTGAATAATGGAAGCAATGTCATAATTACTCCAGGTCACTAGCTTAACTGTATCTTATAGGTAATAAAATACGTGTATGTGTTTGTGTTTTCTGGAGTCCCTTTACAGAGGTTAGGGCCAAACAGGTGAGAGAGAAAATGACAATTGACAAAAGAGCTTACTAAAATCACGCATAACTGTGAGGATAGAAGGGGTGTAATGAATAAATACAAGAAAACACAATTTATGACATCTATTGCATTTGTTAAAAATGTGTTGTATTTATCTGGCTTTGTTTCGTCTGTTCCTTCTATTACTTATTATTTTATACCACATTTACTATTATACAAATAGTCACATTATTAATGAATGAATGAATTTTACTTTATATCATATTCACTCTTATGTAAGTAAACAAATTATTTTAAAATAATTTGTAATTATTCATTATCATCACATGTAGACTTGAAAACTATATAAACAATTCTCCAAATTAAAAGATGTCATAGTAAATTTTAAAAACACAGTTTTTAGCAGTTCAAATAGAAATTAGGATTAACCTTTTCACAATATTTATTTTGTACACATAGAGCATGATTTCTGCCTACACTGCAAAATATACATTCATAGAATGAAACCAATCTTATTCTGAGCCATTAAGAAATGATGTAATAATAAGGGTAACAGTTTTCTTTATAATTAAAAAAAAACTAAATCAGTTTAGTCATTATAATACATAATACAATTGAATTGAATGAAAACAAAGGTTTTACTGAAAGTCAAAACTTGATATTGATTTCAGGTCAAATACAGAGAAATGGCAGCTGGTCAACAACACGCTCTCAGTGACTTCAATGCTTTAAACCCAACTGCAAGGTGTTCGCTAGTGTGACAGGTTGTTTCAGACGGCAGTAGTGCCAATCTGCCTCACTCTCTATGGGACCTGTGAAATGGAATCAGGAGAGGGGAAAATCTAAAAGTATTTTTTAAAAGAGTTAGTTACTCCGAACAGTAGACATTACTATGAGAAATCTAATGTATTTTAAAATTTAAAAGAACCAAATAACCATTTAACATAGAATTTTTAGGGGAAAAATGCTTTGCTTTCTCTGGGGTTACTAACATAGAATAAGAATTAATTTCATAAATGATTCCTAAACATCATTTGGGAGATATAAACACACATCACAGAGAATTTGACATAGACATTATGTATAATTTTGCACTAGATTTTCTTTTATTTTATTAAAACTTTGGTTTTCAGATGTTTCAAAGTAAGATAAATGTCATGTTTTATGGGAAATATATTTAAACGCAAAATTAATTAGAAACTCAAAAGTAGCATTAGAAAATAGCCAAATTATATTAGGTTTCCAGAGAAAGGAAAAGGACAATTTAAGAAAAACAATTCAAATAAAAAATACAAATATACTTATGGTTATGTAAACAATTGAATAACACATAAAGACACTTGGAGTATTACATTTAATTATGATGCCTAGAGATATAGAAGCAAGCTTTTTGAAAGATTTTTACTTTTATAAATTCTTCGTGCATAGCATTTTAAATTAGAACATATATAAGAACATAATCCAGATAAATAATATTGTTTTGACTGCAAAAACAATCAGTTCATAGCTTGTGATCCACAATGCTCTTAGCATATTAACTTTCCCATGTATTGAAATCAAGGACCATACAACTAGAAGAAACATGAGTGATTATCAACCTTCTGCTTTCACATAGGTAAGGAAACTGGGGCCCAAAGCGTGCCATGATTGCAGGTACAGCAGTAAAATACAGATTCCAACAGCTTTTCTCTTACATATCACTAGTCTTTTTTCTGTTCTAAGTCTAGTTCCATGATATTTCATCATGACCTTATTTTTTTATTAAGGGAGTAAATAAAAACTTATTTTTAATATCATAATAAAGTATCATGGAGGCTTATATAGCAGAGTAATAGGTGGTATACTGATCATAACTCAGAACTCATAAATTTATTTTCTTTATATGCCATGTCATTTAAAACTTCTTCCTCATTTTCTATTAGCTTCTACCTTTTCGAAGTTACAGATAAAAATTTAGTGATCATATGGTATTTGTCCTTCAACACCTGGCTTATTTCACTCAGCATAACG